>NC_079326.1:8946603-10196603 GCF_029931775.1 Euleptes europaea | reverse complement strand
AAAGGAAAGCAGAAAAAGCATCCAAGGACAGCTGTAGTGTTTAGTTAAGCTGTTTTTGAGACACAGAAAGCCTATGATGCAAATGAAAGTTATATTGGCTGCAAGTCTAGTACTGCAAGGTTCTTAATGGTACAGCGCAGCAAATTCCTTTCCCTTAAAAGGCACTAAGTTAAAAATGGATCTCTCTCCATTTCATCATGCAGCCACTGCCCAGAAGGGGAACAACCAGTCATACCAATGGAAAGCTGGCCAGTTGCCAACCCTACCAGAACACGCAAACAGTAAACATTTTAAACACTGGGTTGCTTGAAGTATGTAAAATTACATAGGACGAGGGTTAGTTTGACCTCTCCTTTCTTGCCGTAGCCCAAATCTGAACGAGGAGTCTTCCCACTCGCTGTTATCCTTTAAATAATGCTTTAAATAATACTTTCAATAATAATAATGAATAATCTTCCAGGGTCACTTATGGTTTGACCTACAATGACCATACAGTGTGGATTTTACACTCTGCTAAAAGTTAACTTGTCCTATGTTTACATTGCAAGATGACCATTTGGTAATCATGTCTTAGTAGAGGGAATCAGAGCACTTCTGTTTCAACCCATGTAGGGAAACAGAATTCAGTCTAGAAAGAAGAACCCAATTTCTTAAACCCATCAAGTGAATCTAACATGAACCCTGCAAAGCCCAGAAGGCAGACTTGGCTTTGGATTGGAGTTCAGAGCTATACATCAGCCATGATGTCTCCCTATAGGGGATTCTTCTACCTGAAAGAGTGGTTCACCTACATAAACAAAGTGGTGAAAGAGAATGGATTCCAGGAAGTAAATACTTCCAGGATTCTTTATAAATCAATGTATCACTAGATATAAACCACTTACCACTAAAATTACCATATAGAGGTGTTTGAAGTATTGTTTGTATTGGACACTGCTGATAACATTCTTGTAGTGCTATTGTCAAAGGTTACTGAACATTGTCTTTCAAGTCAAAGGCTATAAAAAATAAACAACCCATCAATCTTTCTTAACCAAACTGCTCAGAGAACAAGCAAAAGTTTACTTGAAAAGTTCTGCCTTTTATGAGAATTTAATATTCCCTTAAACATTTTTATACAAGTACATTGAGGCAGGTGATTTATATTTGCATCTGACCAACCCACAGATCCAGAACAAGCACTCCTATAAAAAAAGTCAATTTTACTCTTTCATACCATCTGTTACGGCACTCGGCAGCCCATGTTCATGTTGTGGAGATGAATAATCATCCATTTGTAGTTTATGTAACAAATTTTGCTGATGTCAAATGTTGCCCCTTCTTTTGTGAACAGAGACAGGAGGGTGGCTTGATGCCTGGTCCTTAGGGAGAAGGAAGATACAGTTGTCAGGAGCTGTGCTGGTCAGGCAGGCTCTTGACATGAGTTAGGCCCAGGACAGTTTCAGTGTATGGTTGGTTTTGTTTTCTTACACTGCCCAGATGGTCCCCGCTCACCCCCCCTGCGCGCCCTTGAGCTTTCAGCGGGCAGCTCCAGTATTATGGCTGAGCTCATTCCCTGTTTCCCTTCCCTCCCTTTACTCCCTGTTTCTCACCAGGCTCATTATCTCCCGATTCCCAGGACGCTCGCTTTGTGCTTTGTGCTTAAAGTTATGCTTTGTAGGTTGGATGGTCATTAGCAGCTTTGAACTTGTGGATTGCTCATTCTGTACCTGCGTGCTCCTGAATAAATGTTTACCTGCTTAAGATCTACCTCTCTGAGCAAGTGACTTTTTGGGATTGCTGAGGGCAGCTGAAGAACCTCACATTAAGCTGCTAATCCTTTTTGCTCCGTTCTCCGCTCCCAACTCTATGTGAGGGTGGCTATGGAGGGGAATGGCGACAACAGCAAGGAGGAGGACAAGACGGTGCTGTCGAGCGAGCCCGATCCTGACTCCAAAGAGGACAAGCCAGTGGGGGAGAAGTCGGGTGGCTCTGGCTTGGGTGCGTTGCCAAGCACCTGGCTGGAATCCCCCCGACCCTGGATGTCGTCGGGGGCGGACAGTAGACACCAGAGGCCAGTGATTTCTGGGATGCTTGAGAGGTTCGAGGACGACCCGGCCCGAAGGGAATCGGTCTGGCAGCGTGAATGGGAAGAGGAACGCTGGCAACTCCGCTTTGAGAAGCAGGAGATGGAGGACTTCCGGTGGTGCTGCTGGGGAGAGCACTCCATTTCCCCAGGCTGTCCTGGGAGAAATCCAAGTTTGCGTTATTTCTGGGGTACATAGATACCCCAATCCGACCCTTGCAAGTGGGTTGGAAAGCAGGAATTCCCTGCAGCCCGCAAACGCGGTTTGACCTCCTAGGTACTCTGAGGGGGCTTTCTAAGCCCCTCGGAGTCCTGGACGCCGGTCCTGCGAGGGCACTAGGGAAGGACATCGCCAAAACGCAACTTAGGCATCAAGCTCTACCCTCCACCACCTTAATACCAACATAAGGACTACATAAAGAAAAGAACCTCACCTCTTGACACCCAAGTGAGTACAAAAGAACTCTTCGTCTACTTACTGGAAACTTGAACAGTCGGGGGGCTGATAAGAATATTTCTGGGACCCCCATTCCTCCTTAATCTGAACTGAAAAAGTTTGATCTGAGTTAGCCATCGGGATTAGCGACAGGAGCCTTATCAATCCGATCAGCCTAAACCATAATAAAGAGTCGGAAGGATACCTTTTGATTGACAAGAACTATCACCAATGGGTCCAAGGGAAGGGGAGGGTGATTTTTCTTCCTGATTTTCCGGCGAAGAATATCCTGCCACGTTTGCAGTAAGGGAGCGCCTGGAACGGAAGACCCTCTATAACAACCTATCTATCATCGGAACTAAAATAACAGGAAGTAGTTGTAGGACCGATTACGCGTCGCACTCGAGTTACTTGGAAATCATTCCTGAAGGAACGACCATCGAGAAGAGGCGGTAGAAGGTCCACAGCACTAGCAACTTCCTGTATACTTCCTGATCAGCCCGACCTAGAGCGACCGAAAAAACTCACTGGTATTTCAAAACTTTAAAACGCAATTCTAGAGCCAATTTCGACTCTTTTCAACCCGAAAAAATTATAAGGCTGATGTTTGAATTACTATCTTTTAATTAGAACTTTAAAGGCCCTGTCTGTGGACATGTATTTTACCAGCTTCTTTTGGCTTAATACATAGCCCTGCTCCTATGAAATCAAAGGGAATTTTACAGAATTCAAACATGGAAAAAAAAATACAGGACATGCTTGCTAAACATTCTGAGGCGACAATTAAACAATTAAAACAGATTTCAACACAGATGGCTCAACTGATTTCAATGATGACGACTCTTGACCAATCATCACAGGTAGGCAATCAGAAGTTGGATCTGGTTATAGAAGATATAAAAGTCTTGAAAATTCAAACGATGACCACAAATACAGACATACAAGCAATGGACTCTTCTGCCCAAAAAGTCATGGAAGAATACAAGGATACAAAGAAGAAGACAGATGTTCAAGAAAGCAACCAGCCGGCGATAAAGAGATCAGACATACAAGAAATAGACTTTTCATTTAAAAAAGTCATGGAACGACGTGTGGATATAAGGAAGAAGAGAGTAGGTCAAGGAATACAGATTGAAGCCACGATGGAGATGAAGCCCAGAAAGAGTTATTTTTGGATACGTATCCTGTCTGAGGAAATGAGAGAGAACAAAGAAATCCTGTTCCCATACCTGACTGGTCTATTTCAGTTACAGAAGGAAGTATTAGACCATGGTTAAAGGATTGATTTAAACATGATTGCTGGATCCAAAGGCTTTGATAGTGTGGACGGGTGGCATGGCTATTAATGATGTAGTGGAATTAAGATTAAGACATCATTTTGGGAATAAAGGGCTAGAAATTCTTGAGAAAAAAGACTGGATTGTTAAAATGTTTGAAGTGGCAGAAATGGCAAAACTCATAGTTATTCTAAATGAAGAAAATGACGTTCGGTTTCTGGGGGAATGGGAGGCGTGGATGCATTATTGTGAATATGAGTTAAAATAGGGAAGAATGGAAGAATATTTTCTAATCTGATCCAGAGGATTATTTTTGGTTTTTTTTATAATGAATAAGCATAATTATATTTACTAACAGATTATGGGTTTTTTTTATACAGGATATTGATAGTTTATTAAGATTAGATTAACTACGACGAGATGAACTTTTTATTAAGAGGAAGATAGAGGTGAAGGGGAAGTCAAAAATTTTCATTTTCTTTTTTTTCTTTATTATATGTTATGGAACTATAACAACTTTAGGTTAGAATTGAAATTTTATATTGTCATAGATGTTGTTTAATGCAATGGAAATTTTTTAGTATAAAATCCAATAAAATCTATATAAAAAAAAAAAGAGAGAGAAGCAGGAGATGGCGGAAAGGATGGATGCCATGCAAACTTTGATGCAAGACATGTGGTGCGAGTTGGACGACTTGCGGCAACAGCAGCCTCAGCAACCTCCAGCGGCCCTGGCAGGGCTGCCAGCCCAACCACCGGCGGGGCAGCCTGTGGGGCAGCCAGGTCCAGCGCCTCCAAGCCGACGCGAGTTGAAGGTGACGTTTGATGGGTCGAGCGACCTCTTGTCTTATTTCCTAATCCAAGTGGATGTGTTCATGCGGGAACAGGGTGCAACCTTCACCTTGGACGAAAGCCGAGTCCAATATGTTGCCTCGCTGCTGCAGGAGGAAGCGGCGGCATGGATGGTACGAACTGCGCTCCCGAGTTTTGAGAAGCCTGGATGACTTCATGATAGCCCTCCGTAACTGGTTTGATGACCCGCACTGGGGGCAACGGGCCAAGATGGCTCTTCTGCAGCTGCTCCAAGGGACTAAGTCGGTTGTGCAGTATGCTAATGAGTTTCAATTGCTCTCGAGTAAAATTCTGGACTGGAGCGAAGCCACCCGAGTATAGTATTTTCGGGAGGGGCTCAATCCCGAATTGCAGCACTGGGCTTTCATGCAAGGAAACCCTCCGTACGTGGAGGGTTGGGTGCGGCATGCAGCTGACATTGAAAACCGTAGACAACTGTTGCAGCTCTCGAAGCAGTGGACAGCGCGGGAGTCCAAGCCCCGTGGAGACAGGCCAGGCACCCCTAAATACTTTCGTTCCTTGCAAGAAGGGGGTCTGTCGGTGGCAGAACGGAGTAAACGTTTCCAGAGTGGTGCTTGTCTCGTTTGCAGAGGCTTGGGGCATTTTGCCGCTCGTTGCCCATCCCAGTCCGAAAAACCGGCCCCAGTCCAGCCAGCAGCTGTGGAATCGGAGAAGACGCGCACCGAGGGACAGGCCCGCCGCAGAAGCTCTTCAGCTTCGACCGCCAAAAACCACCGGCTCAACGGAGCCGCGGATTACAAACCGAAATTCCTCTTCCCCCTGTGAGGGGGATGAGTGGAAAGCTACCGGCTCATCGGAGCCACGGATTACAAAACAAGACTCCTCGTTCTCCAGTGAGGAGGATGAGTGGAGCCCGCCGGCAAAAAACGCCGTCGGTCTGCTGTAAAGGGAGCTCCACAGCAGGCCGCCACGGACCATGAGCAGGGAGCTCCGGTGATGGTAAGCGAACACGAAGACAATGTGTTCATTAAGGTCGCCCTTGCGTTACCTGGGGGGGGCTGTGTTACGAGTGTCAGTGCTAGTGGATTCAGGCTGTGCTCGGACATTAATTAATGAAGAGACTGCACGTGAATTACGGGTGAAGAGGGTTGAGTTGGCCGAACCAATTCAGTTTGCCCAGATGGAAGGCAGTGATTTTAAGGGGGGGGGGCGGCGGTCACACACAGAACAGCTCTGGTTGCCTTGGGAGTTGGGGAGCATTGGGAACAACTCCATTTTACCATAGCCCCCATTCAGTGCCCCATAGTGTTGGGGATGAACTGGCTACGTGGTCATAGTCCTACCATAGACTGGAAAGAATGGACTATTACGTTTTCGCAAGCTCAGTGTGACCGCCATCGGAGGGAGGTGGCGTTCAGAGAACAAGCTGCTGTGTTGCAAGAGCAGCCGCCAGCAGAGGCTTCGCTGCCTCAGCTCCCCAAGGAATATGCTCAATTTGCAGATGTATTTGATGTGCGCGAATGTGATGAATTACCCCCCCACCGGGCCACTGACTGCAATTGAGGTGGTGGGGGAGTGCAAACTCTCAAAAGGAAAAATCTACCCCATGAGTCCTAAGGAAAAGATGGTGTTAAGGGACTATTTGGACACTAATTTGGCAAGAGGGTTCATCCGTCCATCCTCAGCTCCTCACTCGGCACCTGCTTTCTTTGTGAAGAAAAAGACTGGTGATTTGCGACTCTGTATTGATTTCCGCAGACTCAATGCGGTCACACAGACTAATGCCTACCCCCTTCCTCTCATTCCAGATCTGCTCGCTCAGTTGAAGGAAGGTCGGATTTTTACTAAGCTTGATTTAGTGGAAGCGTACCATCGTATTAGGATCAGGGAAGGAGATGAATACAAGACTGCCTTCTCTAGTTGCTTTGGGATATTTGAATATCTGGTGATGCCGTTTGGCTTGACGGGGCCCCCGAGTGTCTTCATGCAAATGGTTAATGAGGTGTTGCATGATTTATTGTTCAAAGGAGTGATTGTTTATTTAGACGACATACTAATATACACCAAAACCATGGATGAACATGTGGCTCTAGTGAAAGAAGTGTTAAGTCATTTGCGTGCCCATAAGTTGTACGCCAAGGTTTCTAAGTGTGACTTTCATCAGTCTTCTATAACTTTTCTGGGATATATAGTGTCACAACGGGGACTTGCTATGGACCCTGAGAAGGTTCACGCAGTAGTGGAGTGGGAGGTCCCCACTACTCACAAGCAATTACAGCAGTTCCTTGGTTTCGCTAATTTTTATCGCAATTTCATAAATGATTTTGCGCAAGTAGCCTTGCCTCTCACCTCTCTTCTGCAAACGAAAGGAAAGGGATCTGCAGCTACACTGCCATCCACCAAGTTAATTTGGACTCCAGAATGTCAACAAGTGTTTGACATGCTAAAACGGTTGTTCACGTCCGAACCAATATTGAAACACCCTGATTGTGACAAACCTTTCGTTGTACAAGTGGATGCGTCAGATGTTGCCATGGGAGGGGCACTCTTACAAATGGGTGAGGGGGGGCAGTTACAACCATGTGCGTATTTTTCGAAGAAATTCTCTCAAGCTGAATTAAACTGGGCTATTTGGGAAAAGGAGGCAGCGGCCGTGAAACATGCCCTCACGGCGTGGAGACATTTTTTGGAAGGGGTTGACATTCCGTTTGAAGTCTGGACCGATCACAAGAATTTAGAGGCGTTAAAAGGGACTAGAAAATTGTCAGCCAAACAGGTTCGTTGGGCTCAGTTCTTTGCCAAGTTCCGGTTCGTACTAAAACATGTGCCAGGGAAAGAAAATTGTCTGGCAGACGCATTGTCCTGTCTTCCCCAGTACCGCAGCCAAATCGACTGGCCAGTAGATTCCTTGTTCACCCCGGAGCAGCGGGGGGAGGTACCAGGATTGGCCATCATCACTCGTTCACAGAGCCGGGTGGGGGAAGGAGACCCTGCAAGCGGACTCCTGGAAGCCTTCCACGCGAGGGTGGCCGAAGCCGCGTGCCAGGAAGAGGGGGGTCAAACGCTCCCGCAAGCTCTCACTCGCCAGGGGGAGTTGTGGTTTCATGGGGTGAAATTGTATGTCCTGGAGGCTGTTCAGAGGGAGGTGTTGGAAATGGCTCACGGGGCAAAAACTGCAGGGCATTTTGGATTTGTCAAGTCTTTACATTTATTGCGACGTCAGTTTTGGTGGCCACGTATGAGAGCTGATGTGGACCTTTATGTGTGCAGTTGTCCCACCTGCGCAACCTCGAAGAGACTTATGGGAAAACCCCCAGGACTTCTCAAACCTCTGGAAGTCCCATCCGTTCCCAGGGAGGTCGTTGCCATGGACTTTATTACGGATCTTCCCCCCAGTCGAGGAAAGACAGTGTTGTGGGTGGTAACAGACCTATTCTCTAAGCAAGTACATTTTGTCCCTTGTAAGGGGTTACCAATGCCACAGAAGTTGGCACACATGTTCGCTTCCCACATGATGAAACATAATTCGTTCCCACGTAAGGTGGTCTCAGATAAGGGCCCGCAATTTGTGGCTAAATTCTGGAAAGCCTTTTTAAAGATAATGGGGGTGGAACAAGGATTGTCCTCTGCGCACCATCCTCAAACTGATGGACAGACTGAACGAGTTAACTCTGTGTTGGAGTGTTATTTGCGCTGTTACGTGAACTATCATCAAGATGATTGGGTGGATTTGCTGCCTTTTGCTGAATATGCTTATAATGATGCTCCTCACTCCTCTACAGGGTACAGTCCCTTCCGGGTGGTATATGGTAGGGACTTTGGTCCTTTTGGAAATGTGAATCTGTCTTGAGAGGAGGGGGTGGAAGGTGAGGTGGGGGACTGGATCCAAGTGGTTCAGGACACATGGCCTTGGCTTCAGAAAAACCTGGAACATGCCAAACGCAAGTACAAGGAACAGGCAGACAAACACCGATCCCCGGGGTGGGACCTTAAGGTGGGGGAGGAAGTCTACCAAGAACCTCCGGACCCTACGACCGTGTAAGAAACTCAGTGACAAGTACGTGGGACCCTATCCCATCACCAGGGTGATCAACGAAGTAACTGTGGAGTTAGGGCTCCCAAAACCCTCAGGGGAATCCACCCAGTGTTTCATATCAGACTTCTCAAACACTGTGTAACAGCTCCCCAGTTCCATCCGAAACCCAAGCCTGAGGTACCTACTGTGGTGGGAGGGGAGGTGCATCTTGAGGTCTCTAAGATCCTTGATTCCAAAGTTAAGAAAGGAAAATTGTTCTATTTGATTTGTTGGAAGCATTTGGGTCCTGCACATGATGAATGGGTGGCAGCCCCACATGTAGCCACACCCCGTCTGGTGCGACAGTTTCATGACGCCTATCCTCAAAAACCCCAACCAGTCTCGGACCTGGGAGGGGGGTCCTAAGGGGGGCAGAATGTCAGGAGCTGTGCTGGTCAGGCAGGCTCTTGACATGAGTTAGGCCCAGGACAGTTTCAGTGTATGGTTGGTTTTGTTTTCTTACACTGCCCAGATGGTCCCCGCTCCCCCCCCTGCGCGTCCTTGAGGTTTCAGAGGGCAACTCCGGTATTATGGCTGAGCTCATTCCCTGTTTCCCTTCCCTCCCTTTACTCCCTGTTTCTCACCAGGCTCATTATCTCCCGATTCCCAGGACGCTTGCTTTGTGCTTTGTGCTTAAAGTTATGCTTTGTAGGTTGGATGGTCATTAGCAGCTTTGAACTTGTGGATTGCTCATGCTGTACCTGCGTGCTCCTGAATAAATGTTTACCTGCTTAAGATCTACCTGTCTGAGCAAGTGACTTTTTGGGATTGCTGAGGGCAGCTGAAGAACCTCACAACAGTAGCCTGAGGTCCTCTGAGCTGCTTAGAAGGAAGACAATGCATACAGAGAATGCATCACAAGATTTATTCTATTCTGTCCAGTTATGGAATTGATTCTGCTGATCTTTCTTGTCTTCCAAAAAATCTCTCCTTTAGCCAGAGTTTGGTAGCGGCCTATGGGATGGATAGTCCAAACCTGTTTCTGCTGGAACATCTTGGTGATCTATGCTTGGGAGTTACATTTGTACCCTGTGTCCAAGTGTAATCATATGAAGCTTTTACGGGCCCAATGTACACCTAGCACTAATGTGCTAAAGTTGGCCATGATGGGACCAGCACATGTAGGAGATGTGTTTGGACTTTTTACTTCCACACATATTTTGCCAGCACAGGAAAGGGATGTTTTAATGACAACAATAAGTGGATAAGTATATTTCTTCAAAAACAGCTTTTTTATATTAGTTGACAGCTTTTTTATATTCATCCACAAAGAAATGTAGTACCGTGTTTCCCCGAAAATAAGACATACCCATA
Organism: Euleptes europaea; assembly: GCF_029931775.1. Classification (NCBI taxonomy): domain Eukaryota; kingdom Metazoa; phylum Chordata; class Lepidosauria; order Squamata; family Sphaerodactylidae; genus Euleptes; species Euleptes europaea. The sequence goes on along the minus strand of NC_079326.1, from coordinate 10,186,623 downwards.
AAATAAGCCGTAGCAGCATTTCTAAGCATTTGCTTAATATAAGCCATACCCCGAAAATAAGGCACCCCGGGGCTGGTGTGGAGAAGACCAGGAGGAGCCCAGCTGAGCAGATGCAGTCTCCCGCGGCTGCTTCAAAGGCCCGGCAACCAGCGCGCCCGGGGCTGGGGTGGAAAAGACCAGGAGGAGCCCAGCTCAGCAAAGGCGGTCTCCCGCAGCCGCTTCAAAGGCTCTGCAACCAGCGCGCCCGGGCCTCTGGGGGCAGGGAAGACAGGAGGAGCCCAGCTGAGCAGATGCAGTCTCCCGCGGCCACTTCAAAGGCCCGGCAACCAGCGCGCCTGGGCCTCTGGGGGCGGGACCAGAATGGGGTGGTAAGGGGAGAACGGGAGCCGAGAGGGAGGACAGTTCTGATTCCCTCGGAATAAGACATCCCCTGAAAATAAGCCATAGTGTGTCTTCTTGAGGAAAAATAAATATAAGACAGTGTCTTATTTTCGGGGAAACACGTTATGTACTGGAATACATAGTATGGATTGGAATCTGAAGCTGTGGCTATACTCCATGAATGCATTCTGAATTACAATCTTGTTGATGACTGTTTATATATCCTATGCTTCCTATTAATGGCAAAATATTTTGTAACAAATAAACCCGCAACTACCCCCTTATATATTCTGAGATATCTTTGTGACTGGCATTCCTTCCATGTGCTTTTCCTTGGTCCACCCTCAGTTATCTCTGTTAGACTGGGACACTTGTAACTGGATCTTTTGCATTCCTGTCTTAAATGAACTCCAGCAACATGTAAACTGTTAATGCAGAAATGGTGTGGGCTTTCTCTCTTTCTATGTAAGTATGTGCATGGTGAAAGTGTTCAGTCCTTTTGGAAGCGCTGATGTTTTTAATTGGAATTAGGAATTGGGAAACCAGTACAAGGGTTTAGTTTGCTGATCTTCTCTCCTGTGAAACGGCACAGTGAAATGTAGCTAAAGAACAACGGAAACAGAAATCATGATACAGATTCCCAGTTGCATTATTATTAACATTGATACAGAGTTTCCTCAAGATATTGTTAACTGGGCATATGGCATGGAGGGGGAAGGCGGGGTGCATGTGTGTTGAAATGCCATCTTCTACTCAGTTGTTCAAGTTGTACCCAATTTTTGGAGCTCTGTCCTCTGCATCTTGTCACTGCAGGTATCACAGCCGCATGCCAGTAATGGATCCTTTTGCTCACCGGTCCCACATGGCTTGGAGGACTCAAAGGGAGCAAGTGTGCTTACTTTGGTCCAGGAATTTTTGGGGCATAGCATCTTTACAGTGGGAGTGGCTAGTCTTTCTCACTGCTGGCTTCATTATATTTGTTGCCATGAGGACCCAGTGGCTGATATGGCCAGTGATCCTGGGGTAGAGCAGTTTATGAGCATCAATAATGGCAGTTTCCTTGGTTTTTTAAATTCCTGTGTGGAAAAGGTGTGCACAAGCAGTGGCTTGCTAGGCTATTATTGCTTGCTTTACCTAATACACACCATTTCTCCCTCCTTATTGAAGTCCAAAAGTTATGCATTGGCACTAACTCCAGCAATCAGGTAGCCCATGGCTAACATGAATGTGCCAACTTAAGAACTGCTTGAGCGAGGCCTGGGGTAGACTTTGTGCGGGGGATGGGGTGGGATCAGTCCCTGTTTTTTTGGATCAGCTGCATGACCAAATGAAGGTCAGACATAGACTAATTGCAACATTCTATTTAGTGCATGACTAATTGGGAATTTTGAACAGGAAATGTGGAAACTTGAAGGGATACGTGTGCTTGTGGAACTGCTGAGGGCATTTAATGTATGGGAGATGAGAGCTGAGGTTGTCTGAATCAAGAAGTGTGGGTTAAGCTACTAGAATCCCACCCAGGTCTTTTGTGCTTTACACACATCGGAAATTCACATATTAAAGCTTTTCTTACTACAGAGGGGGCTAGTAATATATTGGTGGTGGTTGTCACTGTATCATGGTTGATGCTTTTGATTTCATTGGTGAATTACAATCAGTATGCATGTGCTAAATTACAGTGTGGGGAAAAAAAGTATTTGATCCCCTGCTAAATTTGCCCATTTGCTCTCTGACGAAGAAATGACCAGTCCATAATTTTAATGGTAGGTTGATTGTAGCTGTGAGAGGCAGAATAACAACAGGAAAACTCCCAGAAACCCAGAAGACAAAAGTCAGAGATTGATGTGCATTATAATGAGTGAAATAAGTATTTGATCCCCTATCAACCAGCCAGATTAGGGTTAGGGTTAGGGTTCTGCTGTCGATAGAAGCAATCAATCCATCAGATTCCAAACTAGCCACCATGACCAAGACCAAAGAGCTGTCCAAGGATGTCAGGGACAAGATTGTAGACCTGCACAAGGCTGGACTGGGCTACAAGACTATTGCCAAGCAGCTTGGGGAGAAGGTGACAACCCTAACCCTAACTGTCAACCTCCTTCGGTCTGGGGCTCCATGCAAGATCTCATCTTGTGGAGTTGCAATGATCATGAGAACGGTGATGAAGCAGCCCAGAACTACACGGGGGGAACTTGTCAATGATCTCAGGGCAGCTGGGACCATAGTCACCATGAAAACAGTTGGTAACACACTACGCCGTGAAGGACTGAGATCTTGCAGAGCCCGCAAGGTCCCCTTGCTCAAGACCGCACATGTACAGGCCCGTCTGCAGTTTGCCAATGCACATTTGAATGACCCAGAGGAGAACTGGGTGAAAGTGTTGTGGTCAGATGAGACCAAAATCGAGCTCTTTGGCATCAACTCAACTCGCCGTGTTTGGAGGAGGAGGAACGCTGCCTACAACCCCAAGAACACCATCCCCACCGTCAAACATGGAGGGGGGCATATTATGCTTTGGGGGTGTTTTTCTGCTAAGGGGACAGGACACCTTCACCACATCGAAGGGACGATGGACGGGACCATATATCGTCAAATCTTGGGTGAGCACCTCCTTCCCTCAGCCAGGGCATTGAAAATGGGTCGAGGATGGGTATTCCAGCATGACAATGACCCAAAACACACGGCCAAGGCAACAAAGGAGTGGCTCAAGAAGAAGCACATTAAGGTCCTGGAGTGGCCTAGCCAGTCTCCAGACCTTAATCCCATTGAAAATCTGTGGAGGGAGCTGAAGGTTCGAGTAGCTACACATCAGCCTCGAAATCTTACTGACTTGGAGAGGATCTGCAAAGAGGAGTGGGACAAAATACCTCCTGAGATGTGTGCAAACCTGGTGGCCACCTACAAGAAACGTCTGACCTCTGTAATTGCCAACAAGGGTTTTGCCACCAAGTACTAAGTCATCTTTTGCAAAGGGATCAAATACTTATTTCACTCATTATAATGCACATCCATCTCTGACTTTTGTATTCTGGGTTTCTGGGGGTTTTCCTGTTGTTATTCTGCCTCTCACAGCTACAATAAACCTACCATTAAAATTATGGACTGGTCATTTCTTCGTCAGAGGGCAAACGGGCAGATTCAGCAGGGGATCAAATACTTTCCCCCCTCACTGTAGGTGTATTTGTAGGATGGGGAAGCCCTTGTTGAAAGCCAGGTACATCGTTTGCAAAGGTCTCTGGAACAGATGGTATATGATAAGAATTCTCAACTTCTGAGGCAACATGTGCCTCTCAACACGAGGCAACAAAGATAATGGCTTTTGGCCCCAAAGATTAGGGGTTGGAGTATTAATGGCCATAGGTTACAACAGGTGACAACTTACAAGTATGGAAATGAGAGGGAAATGTGGAATGAAAACATGAGATTTTGGCCCTCTGAAATTTCTTTTTCTGGAGAGAAAGTCGAAATGTGAGTTGAGAAATGATATGGTCAGCTAAGGAACTGGGTAGACCAGGAAAATTATCTGTTCGATGAACAAGCAGGCTTCAGGGAAGGGCGTTCTACTCTGGGACACAACCTGATTTTGTCACACTTGCTAGATAAATATGCGACCAGCAAAACAGTTTCCTATACTTTGCCTTTATAGACCTAAAATCGGCATTCGATTCTATATCCAGGATGAACCTATGGGAGAAGTTAAGTACCTCCACTATTGATTGGAGACTTTTATTTCTGATTCAGGCACTATATACTAATACCATTGTTAGGATTAGATGTAATAAACAAGGCCTCCTCACTAACCCTATTCCTACCACTAAAGGTGTTAACCAGGGCTGTATTCTGGCCCCTACTCTTTTTGCCATCTATGTTAATGATATGATTAGTTATCTTGGCCAAGTTGATACTCATTCTCCATCCTTGGCGGGCCACCATATATCAGCCCTACTTTTTGCAGATGACACAGTTTTGTTGTCTAGGACTCCAGTTGGTCTTAGAAGAGCATTGAGACAATTTGGATGTTATTGTGATCGAAACCTTCTTGAGATTAATTATCAGAAAACAAAGATAATGGCTTTTGGCCCGAAACCAAAGATTAGGGGTTGGAGTATTAATGCCTATAGGTTAAAACAGGTGACAACTTACAAGTATTTGGGGGTCATGATTCAATCTACTGGGGCAAACAAGGCTCACATTGAGTATGCAGCTAATTTGGGTAGGAAATCGGCCCAAGCCATTGTTAGATTCTTCCACACAAAAGGAGGGAAATATGTACCAGTGGCCCTAAAATTACTTCTTGCTAAGACTACCACAACTTTTATATGGGATTTTATTGGGCCCACCTCCATCTAGTTTTGTTCCTCTAGAAATGGTTCAATTTAAGTTTCTAAGAGCTATTTTCCAATTCCCGAGAAGTGTCTCTAATGCTACCCTATGCCTAGAAACGGGGTTATTAAGAATTGAGGCAAGGGTAAGTCTTGCTTCAATTAATGCATGGCTTAAGCTTAGTGATTGTACCTCTGATATTACTTCATTAATACTTAAAGATGACCATTGTTCCACTTGGCTCAGAGCCATTCATCAGAAGGCGTTCATGCTGGGTTTCTCACCTGAGTCTCTCCAGATAATGGCCTTGGACCAAGCAAAAGCCATAGTCAAGCAGAGAATGTTTGATATTGAGAGATAGAATGATATTGCGATGGTTCCATATTTTCTAGCTCCCCCCCAGAAGAGATATGTGGCTTTGCCAGTTCCCTATTTATCGAATTTGTTAGTTCCGGCATATAGAAGAGCGTTTTCTATGGCCCGATGTGGTTCCTTCCCTTCGGCGGTTCTGGAGGGCTGTTACAAAAAGGTACCAATGGCAAAGCGCATCTGTTCATGTGGTACCGGCACATTGGAAACAATCAAACATATCCTGTTGGGGTATGGGTTCTATAAAGAAATTCGTGATAAGTATTTACAACTAGGGCTGTCGATTCAGTTCGTCCCGAACCGAACTCAAAAAAGGCGGGAAATGGGGGAGCCAAATTTGCCGACTTTGGGTGTTCGGTGAATAAATTCAGCAGATTTGGGGTCCCCCCCCCGTGCCTTCACGGGGCTTCCATGAAGGCGCGCGGGGGGCCCTTTAAACAGATCTGTGCCTCCCGGCTGGGAGGCACAGATCCATTCCACCAACCCCCCGCGTGCCTTCAGGGGGCTCCCCTGAAGGCGTATGGGGGACCCCCTTTAAATAGATCTGCGCCTCCTGGCTGGGAGGCACAGATCTGTTTAAAGAGCTCCCCTGCCCGGCTTCAAGGGGCTTCCCTGAAGCCGGACGGGGGGGCCTTTAAACAGATCTGAGCCTATTTACAACCCCTTCTACAGAGACTTTCAGGTCTCTCAGATTGTGAGTTAGGTAACCTGCTTATAGTGGATTCTAATCCTCAGGTTTCTCTTGCATGCGCCAGATTCCTGGCTGCAGCTGTTAGGATCTGCAAAGAACTCAAAAAGGAAGATGATTAATGGGTTCTAGGTTTTCTGGGTCTGTGTTTATGCATTCTGTCTTATAGGGGTTATTTTTTAGGTATATAGTGCAAAGTATTGGTTTGTATTGACGGCTGTGTATTTTGTGTGTGGGGCTATAATGGTCTCACTTGACTTATGCTGGTTATGTACCACAATAAAGCACATTTGAAATGTAAAAAAGAAATGATATGGTCTGAGGCCAGCATGGGTGCCAAAGGGTATGAAGAGAAGATTCAACTTCCTGAAGTGCTCATCTATTTTCAAGAAAAGAAACTTTGCAGTCTAATGTGCTATTCTCAGTCTATTTTTGATCTTGCCTTGCAGCAAACTTTTCAACAGCTGTAGGCAAGGGAAGAGAAAGTAGATATAATTAGCACATACCATCATTAGTAATGAATAGGTAACTTGCCTTACAAATTTATAGGTCATCAAGATTCTTTTGGTTGCACTTGAGCTGAAGTAACCCAGTGAGATCACATCATAAATTCCAAAGTCACATTCTCTCACATTCTTTTCTGGGAATCTCCAGTATTTTAAGTAATTTTAAAATGAGACATTTCATACAGAAACCAGCACATCCTCAGTCACAAATCCAAAGGCAATGATAAACTACTAATTGTGTTTACTAGTACCTCAGATCTGATGATACAGCATAAAATAGCTCCAGTTCCTAATTTTTAAAGGAATAAAATTGCCTCTATTATGCAACGTTGTCCATTTTTTTTCTTCAGCTTAGTTCAAGTAGGGCTTCCCGACGGCCAACCCCCAAGGCCGGCCGGCCGGCCAGCCACAGACTCCTTCCCACAGAAGTGGGACGGGGGCCCACCGGAGGGAAACGGGGGCAGGGACGGCGCGGCCGACCACGGCGACGGTTCTCATTCTCTTACCACAAAGTGGGCGGACGGTGGGATTCACGTCGTCTTGAAGGATCCGTAGGGCATGTGCTGCCAAGCCGACTGAACGGCGCCCCCCAACCCCCAATATACACGGTCACTCCAGCACCATTGCTTTGCTGGGTCCTTGAAGGGCTGTCACAGAGAGGAGGGGGCTGCCCTGTTGCCCCAGAGGGTTGGACCAGAACCAACGGGGGGAGGGGGGTTGGTTGAAATTAAATCAAGAGAGTTTCCGTCTAGACATCAGGAAGAACTTTCTAACCGTTAGAGGGGTTCCCCAGTGGAACAGGCTAAATATATGAAAGCTTAATTCAGACAAGATGGAAGTACTATTGTTTGTGAATGTAACTGATCAATGATTAGGTATTCAGCCTGTGTTAGACAGGATTGCATTTGAAGATGCATCTAAATGTCTAGGTGGCAGCTGTTAGAGTGCTTTTTATCAGCTTTGACTGAACTGCCAACTGTACCCTTTAGTTGACAGGAAAGATCTGACCTTATTACTCATGCCCTGGTAACCTCCAAATTTGACAACATGCTCTAAGTGAGGCAGATAATAAAAAGTATCTGGAAGCAACAGCTGGTTCAAAATTGAAGTATTAGATTCTTAGTCATGGTTAGTCAATTGGAACACATAACCTCAGTTTTTAAATAGCTATATGGGTTTTCCATTTGTTTCTGACCTCAGACACCATCTCCCTCAATATGAACCTTCTTGAATGCTCAGGTAATCCTCTGAGTCTTGCTCCATGTTATTTAAGAGAACTATACCATCAAAAGTATGGTGGAAGGTAAAATATGACATAGACTTTTCAGAGATGGCACCAAAGCTATAGAATGTCTCTCAAGGGAGCCTTGAAGGGCATCATTCCTGACATTTTCCAGGAGATTTTCTTTTTTCATGGCAAAGTTTTAGCTCTGGATGATTGGGATGGTAGATCATATAGGATTTTGTTATGATATTTAATGGCTGCTAACATCTTAATGGTGCTTATAATGATTACGGTAGTTTGACTTTTTAATTTTTTGCAATTCAAATTAAATGTTATATTTTAATTTTATTTTTGTCTGCCACCTAGAGGGCCCTATAGCTGAAAAGACAGGATATAAATATTTTGATAAAATATTAATAATTACAGTAATTAATAATTATAAAGTGATAGAACAATGTCAGTAACATGCCAGAGGTCATGATTTTCCTATCAAATTCCAATACCATGGGAGCATTTTAAAAATACAAAGGGAAATTGAAAGCTCTTCGTTTCACACTGCGTCATTCATAACCAAGTTAACAAGAAATAAATTGTCATAAAACCCAGTCTTATCCACAATTATGTAGAAGTAAATTCCACTTTTATTTTCTTATTTTCTAAACTAAACATACTGACATACAAACATAAACAAACAAATTATTATATTATATTGGAACTCACATTATAGTTACCATTCAATTATTACCTTCGTTGACTAGCCCTCTTCTGTATTCAGTGGAGCATAATTCCACGTCAGTGTCCTAGGACTGCAATCACCCCCTGCATGAACTTTGATCCAGTTCAGTTTCAATGAATTGTGGATGTGGCTGATTATTTATTTATTTATTTATTTATGAAGGCATTTCTGCTGCTATTCTCCTGAAGGACCTAAATGACTTACAGAAATTTCCAGACAAAATTAACATACTTACAGAAATTTCCTGACAAAATTATAATATATAATCTGAAAAAAACCCACTAGAACAAGGGCTGATCTGCCCAACCTCCTCAAAGCTTGAAGGAAATTTCTCAGGCCCCTGTGGATGAGAGGACTCAAGCTTCCACTCCCCAATTTAGGAGGAGGCGTGTTCTGGTAATTGGGGATTCCCTACTGAGAGGGGTAGAGTCTAAAGTGTGCCAACTGGACTTGTCATCCCAAGAGGTATGTTGTCTACCAGGTGCCTGCATCCAGGATGTAACAGAAAGGGTAGGAAGACTCATCAAGCTCACAGATTATTATCCTTTTTTGCTCACTCATGTGGGAACAAATGATATTGCCCGGCACAGCCCAGAACGTATTAAAAGAGACTATGTGGCTCTGGGTAAGAAGTTAAAGGACCTGGGGGCACAGGTTGTGTTTTCATCAGTTCTTCCTGTCAAAGGTCATGGCTTAGAAAGGGAAAGAAGAATAATGCAAATTAATGACTGGCTGTGTAGATGGTGTCGTCAGGAAAGGTTTGGATTTTTGGACCATGGCTTAACCTTTTGAGATGAAGCTCTTCTATCAGCAGATGATTTGCACCTCATGAGGGTAGGAAAAATGTGTTTGGTGAGACCCTTGCAAACCTGATAAGGAGGGCTTTAAACTAAATCCTATGGGAGAGTGAGACAAAAACTTAATATGATGACAATAACAGGAGATGAGAACAATAAAGGTTTGCAGGGAGTGTCACATAGACGAGGAAACATTAACTCGCGGGTAAGTACAGAAACAAAAACCTTGGAACACATAAACCATAGATTCCGATGTCTCCACACTAATGTACAGAGTATGGGAAACAAGCAGGAGGAACTTGAGGCCCTAATACAGGAAGGGAATTTTTACCTAATAGGCATTACTGAAACTTGGTGGGATGACACGATTGGAATATTAGGATTGAGGGGTACAACTTGTTTAAAAGGGATGCACAGATAAGGAAGGGGGTGGAGTACAATTATATGTCAAGGATATGTATACTTGGAATTTAAATATAGGGGAAAGGAAAAGCTGTACGTAGTCAGACATATAGGATGGACTTTAGGAGAGCAAATTTTAACAAACTTATGCTGGGTAGAATCCCATGGTCAGAAATACTTAAGGAGAAGGGAGTTCAAGAGGGGTGGGAGTTTCTTAAAAGCGAAATACTGAAGGCAAACCATTCCTATGAGAAGGAAAAATGGGAGGAGCCTAAAGAGGCTAGGGTGGCTCCATAAACAGCTTTTTAAAGAATTGAGAAACAAAGACTCATTTAGGAAGTGGAAGGAGGGCCTTATAACCAAGGATGAAAATAAATAAATAACTAGTGCTTGTAAGGAAAGTGTTAGGAAAGCTGAAGCTCAGTATGAGCTTAGGCTAGTGAGAGATGCAAAACTAACAAAAAAGAGTTCTTTTAGAGTAAGAATAAGGACATGATAAGCCCATTGCAGGAACCCAAAAGTGAAATTTAACAGGAGATAAAGAGAGGGCAGAACTGTTCAATTCCTACTTCAGTCTTCTCTTGTGAGGGAAGAGGTGCTCAACATGGCATAAACAGAACACATGATGAAGGAAGGGAGTTGCAGCCTAGGATTGGCATTGGGGTAGTGCACAAACACCTAGTTTCTTTAAATGAAACAAAATCCTCTGGGCCAGATGAATTGCATCCAAGGGTACTTAAAGAACTTGCAGATGTAATTTCGGAGCCTCTGTCCATTATTTTTGAGTATTCTTGGAGAACAGGTGAGGTGCCAGAAGACTGGAGGCGGGCAAATGTGGTCCCCATCTTCAAGAAGGGGAAAAAGGAGGATCTGAGTAACTACCAACCCATCAGCTTGACTTCTATATCTGGAAAAGGTTTAGAACAAACCATCAAACAGTCAGTGTTTGAACATTTAGAAAGGATGGATCTGATTACTAAGAGCCGGTCATGTCAGACTAATCTTTTCTCTTTTTTTGAGAAAGATACTACCTGGTTGGATCAGGGGAATGCTGTAGTCACAGTTTATCTTGATTTCAGTAAGGCTTTCGATAAGGTTCCACATAATATTCTTGTTGACAAACTGGAAAAATGAGGTTTAGATCCTTATTAGTGTTAGGTGGATATATGTATCTGGTTGACAGATCACACCCAGAGTGCTTGTTAATGGTTCCTCATCCACTTGAAGAGGAGTGACAAGTGGACTGCCTCTGGGATCTGTCCTGGGCCCTGTGTTGTTCAACATCTTTATAAATGATTTGGATGAAGGAATAAAGGGGATGCTTATTAAATCTACAGGTGATACTAAATTGGGAGGGGTAGCAAATATGGTAAAAGACAGAGCCAGGATGCAGGATGATCTTGACAGGCTGGAGAATTGGGCTAAAACCAATAAAATGCATTTCAACAGAGATATATGTAGAGTTCTGCATTTAGGTAGGAAAAATCAAATGCATAATTATAGGATGGGGGAGACTTGTCTTAGCAGTAGTGTGTGTGAAAAGGATCTTGGGGTCTTAGTAGACCAAACACTGAACATGAGAGTCAGCAGAGTGATGCAAGAAGCTAAAAAGGTCAGATCACGCAAAGTGATGGTATTGCTTTACTCTGCTCTGGTTAGACCTCATCTAGAGTATTGTGTTTTGGGCACCACAATTTTAAACGGATGTAAACAAGATGGAACATGTCCAGAGGAGGGGTCTGGAGGCCAAGTCCTATAAGGAAAGGTTGAAGGAGCTGGGTATATTTAGCCTGAAGAGGAGACAACCGAGAGGTGATATGATAACCATCTTCAAGTACCCGAAGGGTTGTCATATAGAGGATGGTCTGAGTTGTTTTCTGTTGCCCCAGAAGGTTGGACCAGAACCAACGGGTTGAAATTAAATCAAAAGAGCTTCCAGCTAAACATTAAGAAGAACTTTCTAACAGTTAGAGCGGTATCTCAAGGGAACAGGCTTCCTCAGGAGTTGGTGGGCTCTTCTTCCCTGGAGGGTTTTAAGCAGAGGCTAGATGGCCATTTGTCAGCAATGCTGAGTCTATGACCATAGGCAGATCATGAGAGGGAGGGCAGGAAGGTATGCATTAGTGTGTGGCCCTTTTTTGCATGCCCAGGGTAGTGCCAATTGCCACTTTGGGGTCAGGAAGCAATTTTCCTCCAGGCCAGATTGGCCAGGGATCCTGGAAGGTTTTTTTTTTTTGGCCATCTTCTGGGCATGGAGTAGGGGGTCACTGGGGGTGTGTCGGGGGGAGGCAGTTGTGAATATCCTGCATTGTACAGGGGGTTGGACTAGATGACCCTGGTGGTCCCTTCCAACTCCACGATTCTATGATTTTATGATATTCTGGGATGGTCCTGCTTCTCTAGGCTGGAAATTGTAGGGCTCCAGTTTGCAAGCTATGGCCCAAGAGTCATTTGGCTCATGCCCCTTCAGCTCATGTCTCTGGCCACACTTAGACATAGTTAAAATTGTGGAACTCCCTGCCCCAAAATGTGGTGATGGCTGCCAACTTGGAAGGCTTTAAGAGGGGAGTGGACATGTTCATGGAGGAGAGGGCTATTCATAGCTACTCATCAAAATGGATACTAGTCATGGAGCTTACCTATTATCTCTAGGATCAGAGGAATATGTCTGTTATATGAGGTGCTGTGGAACACAGCCAGGATGGTGCTGCTGCAGTTGTCTTGTTTGTGGGCTTCCTGGAGGCACCTGATTGGCCACTGTGTGGGCAGACTGCTGGACTTGATGGGCCTTGGTCTGATCCAGCAGGGCTTTTCTTATGTTCTTATGTTCTAGACATTATACGTGGAGGCGGGAATGAGATGGGCAGCCTAATCCTGAAGGGTGGCTGGGAGTGGTGCAGCTGCACCACCTCATCAGAGGCTTCCCGGCTGCTGCATAGGCAAAAGAAGGCTTTTGTTAAAATAAAAATAGAGAAAAGGGGGGGATCCCTTATTTCCTCCAATGAGTCTTCACCACCAAAAAAGGTGGTGCAGCCCTACTGCAGCATGAGTGGCGTTGCCGGGGCAAAAGGGTGAGAAAGCTGCCTAATGGCATGTTTTCCCCCAGGAATGCCCCCCCCCCCCATGCCGGCACAGGCTTTCCCTTCTAGGAAAGCCCTGCTGGCATGGCTGCACTGGCAGCAGGGCCTGGCGGGGCCTGGGGGCCAGTTTGTTTGCCCCCACGCCAGCGTAGGTGCCACCTTATTCTGTGATGAGGTGGCGCCTATGCCGGTGTGGGTTCATGCTGTCTCCTAAGGAGCTTCACCCCCCCTTCAGGAATTTGCTCAAAAACACAGCTAAGATGTTGTACAGCTGGCTAGATGTTCCTCAGCAACAATCCCCTTCCATTGTTGAGTTGTACTGTCAGCTACTCTTTACTGTTTTATGGTCCAGATGTTTCCCACAACAGTTTTTAAAAGGAGATGTAAAAGTCTCTCTATTTGGAAATGTTAGTATCTATGTTTTGTACTGTCAGTCCCAAGGACTGTCTTTTGCCACCTGCAATATTTGTGCGTCACAGGCCGTAAAGCTTTCATTCAAGGAATAATAGCGGTTTATGTAGCGTGCCAACTAATGGCATTCCAGCTACAGTATTACTCTTTAGCCTGCACACTTCACCTGTTGGCCTCTATTTTCAGGTGTAAGTTAAACTGTAACTCAAAATACCACATAGAGTTGAGTACAACTGCGTCCTGCGGCTGTCTTTAGATTTTCCTTCGTTTAAACAAGAAGCTAAAACACTTGTGAGCAATCAATACGTCCATATCTAAGAAAGCTTGGTGTTGCGAGCAAAGAGGAAAAATGTTTTTGGATTGGTTGCTGAGTGGCTATAAACACCAACCCTTTCCCAGCATCAGACTGACTTTTCCCCTCACACTTCAAGTACATGGATACATTTTGTTCCTACTTATGCATCAGTGAAGCCTTGAATAATTAAGGTTGTGTCATAAATCTTCAAGTAAGAAATACCTTCTGTGTAAATTAATATAATGAAACTTAGTGAGGAGTTTTTTCTTAGAACCTTTGTATTTTCTAAGCAAATTGATTATAAAATAGTTGGTGCGCAGTTATGGCCAATAGGGCATAGTAGTCTGAGTGTCACAAAAAGACCAGAGAGATGCCACTTTGAGCTCTTTGGAGGAAGGATGGAATAAAACATGATGGACAGAGAGACAGATGAAGGGGAGAGAAGAAAGAGAGACCTGGGTTCTGATCCCCACTGCTATGATGTGATCTAGTGACCTTTCTCAGACCAACCTATTTCACACAGTTGTTCTGAGAAAATGTGGGAAGGGAACATGAACACTGTACTGAACTTCTTAGAGGAAAAGTGAAATTAAAATACATACGAAATAAAAAAAAAACCTTGTTTCTCCAAGTGGCAGCACCACAAAATCCCCAGGCATGACAGAAGTGGGAGAGACTGTCAGTACAACTGGTTTAACTGTATATGATCATTTAAGAAAGGGATGGTGTATTGGTTTAAAGAATTTTTCAAAAGGTTATTGCATCATGAAGAATTGTTGGGTTCCATTTCCGTTTTCATGAAGATTGGATTGGATATGTGGGAAAATGAAAGGTTTTTCCTGAGTGGACATTTTCACCAAATGATATCAAAATATTGGGGAAACTAATCTACTCTCTCTTCTAAAGACTCCCTAAGTAAATTGGGCAACAGGGTCCAGCCCCTTCAATAAGGTGCCCCCAGCCATCCTCTCTGGATAGTAGAAAATGGCATGAAAAAATGGCCATGGGTTTGCTGTAACACTTAAAAAAACCACCACAATTAGTAACGGTGAGTAAAAGTAATACTTTCAGGGCACCTGTCTAGTGAGGCACCCCACCAATAGTGTTGTGGAGAAACAGGAGTTCTCCCCTGCCCCGTTGCGGCACATATTGGTGTCTCATTCCATCAGCTTCACTCTTTTAGGAGCTGGATGCTCGTATGACTTTCAGACTTCTCAAGTGAGACAGTGACATAGGTTCCTGTCCCAACTGATGTGCATGGAGGTAGTTGTTACTTGCTCTAGATGAGGGGCAAATTGCAAGGCTGATTCAAAAGGTAGTATTAACTAATTGTTTAATATCTGTTTGTTTGGTAACTCTATCTCATATAGATGTGTCTGAAAAGATTAGGAAATTATTGTGCTGAAATGAAAACAAATTTGATTATATAACATTTATGGGGGATGGTGGTTTTGAGAATATTTCTAATTATATTTTCCAAATGTAGACCTAAAAGGTTCAATGAAAGAGACAGGAATGGAATATTCCTTAGAGATAAATCTGAATGGACCAAATTCCTCAGGGTGTGTAAGCTGGTATTAACACATTAGACTGCAGTGAAGCTAGACAGATTTACCGAATTGAGAATCTGGCAGATACTTTTGTGTGCGCAAAGTCAGCCAAAATGTTTATTTTCTGTTGGCCATTATAGGCTATAAAACTCATATTCCCACCATATTTTCCTACGTGTGCAAGACTGGTACTCACTTATTTATTCTTTATTCATAAAACTATGTGTAAAGGCTTCTCTAATACCTCTAGTACTTAAAGCTTACTTCTCCCTCTTAAGGATTTAAAACACAGCTGTTGTCTTAAAAATGTGCATTGCTATTATTTCAAAGAAATGAACCTAGATGGCAAACACTAGACTTACACATGATACTCTTATCTAAATACAAGTCCTGACGTGACTGTGCTGCAGTCATGAGAGCTGGCCTTCAAAATAGCTTACATTCTCAGGCAATTTCATAACATCCAAAACAGAAGGAAGTTGGAACTGGTTGACGCAACTCCAGCTGTTTTTTCCAGGGTCTCCCTGCTGAATCACCGGTTGCCTGACATGTAACCTAGCAAAGCCAAAATGGGTTGGTTTCAAATTATTTATTTACGTGAAAGTTGTAGGAAAGTTGGGATGAATGACTGAAAGAGACTTGATCAAAGTTTGGCAATGCTAGTTGATGTAATAACTCTCATAGGGAAATTGGCAATTGTAATTCTGTGATAGAATGACATTATCTAACAGTCAATTCTCAGGACCCTCACCAAACAATTATAATTTTCCAGAGGAAATCTTAGCAGTTATAATAGTATAAAACCAATATAACTTTATGCAATTCTTACAGCACATGTGTAGCGTGTGGGCTTCCATATGCTCATTCCAAAAGTGGGTCAGGAAAATAGCGAGGGTATTAATTGATCAAATTTAAAGAATTTGGCATGTTTGTAAATCTCAGTACAGGTGCTTGAAGAAAATGGGGCATAATGTATAGTTTAACTTACAAATATCGTCAGTCATTGTTAGAATGAAAAGCCATCTTTATTATTTTCCTTTTCATGACCTATCTATTTAACACACCAGAACCAATATTGCCTGAAAAGCAAAGTACTGTGATCTGTCCCATCTACTCAAATTTGTCATCACTGATTAGAACTGGCATCCACTGATCAATCAACTCAAGCTTTATAGTACAATCCTAGTATCCTTATAGAAGTCTCACTAAGTTTATTGGGACTAGGGTTGTGCATATCGATAAACCCGAACCAAAAATTAACCAAAAATTAGCCGTTTCGGCAATATTTGGTTTTTGGTTTTACCAAATACCAAAACCTGGAATCTGCCTGAAGCCGAATAGGTGATTGCCAAATCAGCTGAATAGGTATTTGGCTTTTTTAGGCTTCTGCTTTCCCCAGGCTTTTCCCTATGAGACTTTAAAAAAATGAGTTCTGGGGGAGGCATTTTTGTCCCAAATTTTCAGGGTAGCTTCAAGGGACTCTCCTTGCATGAACCCCAAAGTTTACAATGCTGCTGTATGGAGGAGGGGGTCAACCCCTTCGGGATGCCATAAAATCGGACCCTTGATACAATCTTCACCAAACTTTGGAGTCCATACAAGGAGAGTCCCTTGAAGCTACCCTGAAAATTTGGTGACTCTACCTCAAAAAATGCCCCCCTGGGAGAACTTTAAAAGTATTTACTTTTTATAGTATGTAATGGCTGCTTGCTTCCTCACCCAAGAATCATGGGAAAACTCAGTTTCCCATGAATGCTTGCAACTTCATGTGTTAACCCTATCAAAGGTGAGTGGTGAGAAGAGAGAGCATGATGCAAGGCAAGGACTGTGAGGTGAATGACCTGTTGGTTGCTATCTAAAATGTGCCAAAAGCATAAATTGGCCCTTGATGACATTCACTTCTGGGGTGTGATGAAAACTGGTTTAATGACCACACCCTGGCCTGTGTGTTATACTGATCCTTCTTTACAACATAAGATTGTAGTGGATGACCTGGTCCCTCCCCACCCTGTGCCTCAGTGAATTGTTTCTCTTAGTGAGACTGCATAATTTTAACAAATTTCTACATCTTCCATTCCTTAGCTTGTGGCACCACCTGCTGTTCTCTTTTTAAAGTATAGTTTATTAAGAACCTTAATACAATACACTCAACTAGCAATAATAGACACTGGTCCTCCTGCCTATAACAACACAATTTCAAGGTAGCTATTACAAATACAAATCGAAAGAACAAAAGAAGGGAGTCAATAGTAAGGGTACATATCCTTCAACTAGCTATCAGTCTTACCTCTTGGAGTTTTTGCGTTTGCCTAATGTAATAATTAAATATCATTAATAGTAATCAAATTCCCTACAACTGGTTTTGGGTATATCCTTTGGTATACAGTGCCATCTGGAGATTTCAGTGTCTATGAGGTCCTTCTTTCACTTGTCTTCTACAGGTCAGTTTTTTACTTTGCAATTGTTCAAGACCATCCTTCCAGTACTAGGGCATCTTGGTAGAACATGACAGAAATCAGGAATTACTGAGCATTTCCAAATCATAGGTGACTTAGCCGACTTTTGCTATGAATGGTACAGATTTCTGTTGGGTGATCTGACCAGGTGAACAGGATCAAATAAACATTGTATTACAGTTTCTAAAAGTCACACAGAGGCACAGGTGGAAGTTAGGGCATCAGTCTACCACCTAGTACACTGGTTCCACCAGGGGTCCGCGAGAACTAAATTAAGGTCCGCTAAACAAAGTTGTAAATCCATAATAAATTAATATTTACGCAGGCGGCTTGGCGGCGGCTCGCGGGCGCAGAGCGCGGTGGCGTGTGGCAGTGACTCGCGGGAGCGGCACGCGACGAATAAGGAACATGCAGGGCCGGGGAGGCCGGGGAGGGTGCAAGTGAGCCTCACGGCTCACGCCACTTCGCATCTGCATGCACTTAGTGCAAGTCGTGTCGCACGCATTAAGTACCTACTTTGTTTTGCTCAGGGCTGTGTCCATGACTACTGTTTAGTGAAGTGATATGATGGTTCCAGAGTAACGGTAAGTACTTCAAATTTGTATTAACCTCTAAGATACCTGCGAAATATGTGCCATGCTCCCCTGCATCCTGAAGTTTTTCACTGAAGTTAAACACTATTGGTAAATTGTTTTGAGCTATTGACCACTGTATCTCTTATAAAAAATCATTATTCAATCACATACCATAGAGAAGGAGCTTTTATTTTTTAATTTGGATGTTGGATTTAGGATTTGAAGACAAACTGCATGCCTTTATTTGCAAACTTCAATTATGGGTAGGTAAAGTTGGCGAAAACAATTATTCTGCGTTTGTGACATTAAAAGCACTGATAGTAAAGATGACATGATCACCACGAATATACAAGACAACATCAGAAGCAAATGCTGGTCGATGAATTCCACCGTTACTTCCCGGAATATAACCAGACCGAATCAAAAGATACCCAAAAGCTGATTCACAATCCTTTTGGTATTGCTGTTGAAGAGGCTGCAGAAGAAATCCAGGAAGAGCTCACTGAATTCCAAAATGATAGGCACTGTAAGGATGTGTTTGAATCAGTTTCTCTTGAAGAGTTCTGGTGTAAAAAAGCAATTGCATATCCTACAGTTCAGGGATTCGTCTTGCGATATCTTATGCTCTTCTCCACAACTTATTTATGCGAACAAGGGTTTTCTGCTTTGCTTATAATTAAGAACAAGACCAGAAATCGATTGGAAGCAAGTGATGATATTCGTGTAGCTCTGAGCAACAGTATTAGCCCCAGAATTGCCCAGCTTGTAAAAAGGATGCAAGCTCAAAAATCACATTGATTTTCAATTAAAAGTTCTCTATTATAAAAAATATATTCAAATATTATTCTAAGTTTAATGTTTAACTAACAGTTATGATTAAAGTTTATTTTCAAATTCTTGGAATTTTTATTTTGAACCTTGGGGTCCCTGCACCGAACAAAAACGTCCTAGTGGTCCCTGGTCAAAAAAAGGTTGGGAACCACTGACCTAGTCAGATGGTGCTCTTACAATCTATCTATCAGATTTTTCCAGGAATATTTTCATAGGATTTGCAAACCTGTCTTCGCTGGAAGGGAGGTTTTCTGTGTAATAAAACCCAGCCCATCAAACTCTAGCCCTCACCAATATTATGCTGAAAGCAAGGCTAAAAACTTTAGCCTCTCATTTGAAGAAATTGTGTCTTCATTGCTGTCCTGTATGTTTTCAACATATGTGTTGCCACCAGAGGGCTCCTGAGACAGCAGAGACTGCTTGTTCAATGCTCATGATAGCTGCTGCCTATGAGAGCCTCAAACACATTAAAACCAACCTGACTTCTAAAGAATCTCTGATCTTTTATAAAAAGCTAATCCCAAAAGTGACTCATCACATGATCAGAAATCTTATGGATGGTGAGAGTTTCATTCTTTAATGGCTTCAATAACTGAACGACTATAAATGCTAACCTATTCTTAAAAAGCTTTTGGATTAAGAATGAAACAGTTAAGGCATTCCATATTTTTGAGCCTGTTTAGTGGATTAGCTACAGTGCGGGATTTATGGTTGCCGGCCTCCAGGTGGTGCCTCGAGATCACCCGGAATTACAAATGATCTCCAACTAGAGAGATCAGTTCCCCTGGAGAAAGTGGCTGCTTTGGATAGTGGACTTTATGACATTATACCCCACTGAGCTCTGTCCCATATATCATTCGCCCCAGGCTCCACCCCCAAATCTCTAGGAACCTGGAGTTGGTAATCCAATTAAGCAGTGAAATCTGCATTCAAATTGTTGCTCATTCATGAATCTTTGGGCCAGTTATTAGCCTAATCTTCCTCCCAGTTTTATCGTGATAATAAATGGGGGGATTACATCCTATGAACACCACCATGAACTCCTTGGAGGACTAGCGGGATAAAAATGCGACAGACATTGTAAACAAAGACTCATGATAACTTCTGTGACATTGAAGCAATCAGGTTTCCTACAGTCTGGCATGTTGCTTTTCCAGTTCTTCTTCCCAAACAAATGATGACAAAGGAGTGAGGAAACCAGCAGTGAGGAAAGTTCCTCTGCCTTAGCTGGTCTGGATGTCCCTGATTAGGCTCAGGAACATCATTTACTGCTATGGTGTTTGCATCTTGGCAGTTAAAAAAATGATTCCTGGAGTTACTATTTGCTCTTCAGGGAAAAACAAGAGGGGAAGGGTTCTTTAGATCACAAAAGGTACATATGGAAAGCGGCTAAGCCCCTCCCATAGTGCTATGGCCCCACTTCAATTCAATGCATCTCCCTCAGCTGGTTTTAATTATTTGGGAGAACAAATCCTGGAAATCTGATCATGAATCTTCTTCTGTTTGTATACTTTGACCTTTAGTCATTGTGCTACACTTTCTTTTCTGTTTTTTTTTTTCATTCTAGAATTTAGATCACTGGTTCCCAACCAGGGGTCCGTGGACCCCCAGGGGTCCGCGAGAACTAAATTAAGGCCCACGAAACAAAGTTTCAAACCCATAATAAATTAATATTTTCAATTAAAAGTTCTCTATTATAAAAATATATATTCAAATATTATTCTAAGTTTAATGTTTAACTAACAGTTATGATTAAAGTTTATTTTCAAATTCTCAGAATTTTTATTTTGAACCTTGGGGTCCCTGCACCGAACAAAAAAGTCCTAGTGGTCCCTGGTCAAAAAAAGGTTGGGAACCACTGATTTAGATGGAGGACCTGGCCTCTTGCTCACAAAACTGCCTTAAACTTTGAACTGTAGAATATGCAGCTTTTGATAACCAGGTTCACCTTTGGTGAAGGCCAAAGAAAAATAGAGATAATGTGCACTTGCTTTCTTTTTAATTTGCCTATATAATTAAGTGCTTGTTAGTCTGTGCCATGTTCTTTACTTAATGTCTCTTTTTCTCTGACATTCTACTTGCTTTTAAATGGATTTTTGTTTACTCCACCTGAAAATACTGCTGGACAAGCTACAAAGATGTGCTGAATTTTAAATCGAGCTTCAGATTTACCTTCTTTTCTGCTTTGCTTCTGTTAGTGTTGAGTCTCAAGGGGAAAGAGCACATCTCTCTTCAATTTCAGTATCCCATCCTATGACATTTCCCGACTATGGAATTTATGTCTTCCAGGACCGTTGTAGGGATTAGTGAGATAACGTATGTGAAGATAATTACAAACTCAAAGTGTACATTCTAAGTATTAATGCTAACTCAAGGATTTTGGGGGGCATGGTTTAAGGAATAACACTTTCAGTAAGGCCTCTTAATTTAGGTAGGATGTAAAAACTCTCACGATGCATATTACTTTCTGGGAACTGAGAGTGGTGTATAAGTGGCAGAGCTATTGGGGTGTTGGGTCCTTTGACAGACTCGGGCCCTCGTAAAATCCTCCCCACCACTTGGCAGGATACAGACAACCAGCTTTCCAAATCACAGCTAAGCTACCACTTGGTAAAGCTCTGTAACTGCAGAGCTGAGCACTGAGTGGGTTAAGATTAATAACATTGGGGGAAAGCAGTAGATGCTTTCAGAGCGAGTCCTACAGTTGTGTATATAGAATCTTAGTAGTAAGCATAGGAGTCCAACCCTCTCACAGAAGTTGTATCTCTGTGTCACTTTTGACACATCCCATGGAGCCACTCAATGAATCCCCTGCTTTCTGGCCTCACATCTCCACCAATTCCTGAATGGTTTTGTGTCAGGGAATGATTTGATTAATGAAGTCAAACCAAAGCAGAAATCTGTCCAGATGCAGCTTCTCTGTTGGCAAACAGCTCCAAAGGCCACGGAGAGGAGTAGAGTTCCAGCAGCTATAAAAAAAGGAACATATGCCCTGGCATCTGTGGAAGCCTGATAAGGGGCTCAACTGCCCTCTTTCTGATGTAGGTTAACGTGTGCTTTCGCACAGGCTTCAGCAGAATGATTACTGATTTATGCCTTTATGCAGTGGAAAGAAAATGAGCCCTCATAGTTTAGGAAAGCAGGTTCTTTTTTGTCCATCCAGAAAGAGAAATGAAATCTTACATGCCATCCTTGGCACTCTCCACTGGCAATTGTACGTAAATAAAAACAATGTTCTTGCTCCTTGAAAGAAAATAGGACAAAAGCCAACCTCTGGTGCCCAAGAAAGTTTGGTTTGAGTGTATGCAGAAGATTTAGCATTGTAGTTTGACTACATCTTGTCTCAGAAGACAGATGTGGAAGGAGGAACAAAAAGAAGGATTAAGAAACATGTCCAGATTTACACAATCACTCATTTATCGCTAATCACTGGAATAGTTTTCCTTTAAGATTTCTGTTAGGAATCCCATTTGCATGGGTGTCTCTACTGTTATTTTGCTGGAACAGAGTAAGAAGAACCAAGCTTGCTAGAAGGGTTATTACTTGTATTACTTAAAAAAAAAAACTTTATTGCGGTTCACGACCAGCGCAAAAACAGGTACAGGGAATAAACAAAAGGAATAAGATCGGTATACAACCAGACTCATGTAGCAACTGCCAACAAACATGGTATATACCAAACACAAACAGCAGGATAAACATAAACCTATAAACAAATTTACAGTTTGAAATTCTCCTTGACAAACTTGTATTACTTGAGGTAAACTGAGGGCTTATTGATAGATAAGACCAATTTCCCACATGTTATGCACTATTGCAGGGCTGGTTGAAAGAAGTAGCTGGTGATGATAATGCATGCCACATCAGTGCTCAATAATTTCATGGGAGTAAATGAGGATCATAAGCAGTGACTGTGCACAATTCAGAGGCTGTTTGGCTTCTGCTCCTACCCCCAAGGTCTGGTGTTCAGTTAATATAAACAGAGATAGGCAGGAGTTTAGATTTACTTTATGTAATTTTGGAACAGGAGATTACAGTAAGCTTCATACCTCAGAAAGTCACTTGTCAGCTCCTAAGTAAGACTCTACTGAATCAAACTAGTTTTCCAGCCAGCATTTTGTTTCCTAGAGTGACTCACCAGATGCCCCCCAAAAGACCTACAAGCACAGCACAGAGACCAAAGCTTTCCTCCTCACAGCAACTGGTACTCAAGAGAGAGAATTTTTGGGAAGATGGGGGTTCCATTTAGTGTTAGGGCTAATTAGCATTGATGGAACTGTCCTTCAGGAATTTGATGCAACCCAATCATCAAGATGAAACCCAATCATCAATTAGCATTGATGGAACTGTCCATCAGGAATTAGTTGTGAAATACCAACATAATGAGCCTTTAGTCTTTCTTTTTTCATCAATACAGTTTCTCCTAAGAAGAGGCCATCTTGTGCATGCTTTGACCATGAGAATTCCCTTAGACATGACGACTGTTCAAATCTGGCATTAGGAACTTCTCTATACGCCTCCATTCAGCTTTGCCGCCGCCACTTATACGTCACTACCAGGCTTCATCTGAACCGTCTTCAACATAATCCAACGATGGACTGAAGCCTCCGGCAGCCCCAGCCCTTAATTTATTCTGGGAGGATGGACCGGAGTGAAAATGGACCGGTCCTCTCCCAGGCAGCCAGTACTGCCCTCAAACAAGCCAGTTGCTCCCATTGGTCCCCTTTCAAATTAAAGGGGGAGAGCCTATTGGCTGACTGCCGCAACTCCCAAAACTAGCCAGTTGGAAGTACGACTGGCAGCGGCGACCCGGATGTGTGCTTGCCGGCCGACTCCCCACTTGCCTTCCGTCCGGCCGCACCTCCCTCCTGCCTGCCCCAGCAACCGGGGCTCCAGGTAAGAGCCTGGAACCCTTTACTTGTTTTTTTCCTCTTGCCATGATTAATTTTAATAATTAATGTGCTTTACAAAGTATCTATGAAGTAAGAAGCTTGAAGGGGTAGGGGGAAGAAAGGCTTGGTCAAGACTCACCCAGTAAATTTCATGGTTGAGTGGAGATTTGATCTTGAGTCTTCCACCTTGAACTCCCCCCTCCCAACCTATCCAATGCATATGTGATACTACATGGAGAGAACTTTGTTTCTGTTCTGCTTACTAGGTCATCTTTGGTCCAGCTTGGTGACCTAGCAATATGTTGGAGCAGGTGTGTTTCTTGCAGCTTGGCACATCCGTGGCCTTTTTTTTTTTGTTCATGCAGCATTATTTTTGGATATCTGGTTTCTTGGCAAACTAGGTCATCTGCTGTACTAACAAAATCAATGCTGCAAAAATGCCCATATTGTTTCTAAACCATTTTTGTTCTACTAATTTGACTTTCCATTTCTTTCCTGTGATTTTCTGTTTCTCTTTTGCCAGTGCATGGAAGCATTTAGCAAAGGTTGCATTCAGATGACATGTCAAGCACATTCAGGCTGAATGTTGGCTTGATGTGATATCTGAAGCCAAGCCTCAATATGAGGCATATTTTCCTAGGAAGATACAACTATTTGTCAGAAAAGATAAAAATGAACTGCCTTTCCGCACATGTCTAGGGACACCTTCTGTGCTGCTCAGTCATTTTCTGACATCAGCTACAAGTGGAATTAAAATGGTGGTTTTCACACAGCACACATTTAAAAAATCTGACAGTCCCCATTCCTATGAAGAAAACGCTATCTGATGTTTATTTGTAGGTAAGTCCTGGAAATAAAGGCTTCTCTCCGCAGTTTTGCTTCTCTTTTATACACTTGCCTTCTATGCTTAAATTAGTTACTTCCTGTTTGTCTGAAGTGGTATTCCTGAACTGATTCTTTTAATGCTTCAAATGTATGACCGTACAAAATTAGTTCATGATCACAGAAAATAAAACAGAATACCTTTATGAGCAATTGCTTTTGCAGATAATACAAAAGTATTAATTAAAGTTCATTCATATCCTCCTGGGAACAAGTGCTGATAAATGAAGATCAATTCAGGAATGCTGTGGAGTGAACAAGCAGTAACCAATTAAGCAGGTCTAGCAACTGTAAAGGAGTAAAATTTAACAGTAGCCTTCAGACTCTTCAATTGCACTTTGCCAGTTCAGATTTGACAGTTACATTTTAAGTAAAACATGACAGATTTGAAAAAAGATAGAAGGACAATGCGGAAAACACTGGAATGGCAATAATGGCATATATATTTTCCATTAAAACTGAGGGAGCAGATTATATTGATTCCAAATTAAACAGCCTGTGTGAAAACAACTTTGATTATTCAGAAACAGAATGGATCCTGTTTCCATCTCATCATTTAAAATAATAGAATCTTAGAGTTGGAAGGGACCACCAGGGTCATCTAGTCCAACCCCCTGCACAATGCAGAAAATTCACAACTACCTCCCCCCACACCCCCAGTGACCCCTACTTCATGCCCAGAAGATGGCAAAAAAAAAAAAAAAAAAAACCAACCCTCTAGGATCTCTGGCCTGGTGGAAAAATTACTTCCTGACCCCAAAGTGGCAATCAGCACTATCTGGGCATGCAAGAAGGGCCATGAGAGCCAAACACTGATGCACACCTTCCTGCCCTCCCCTCTCATAATCTTCCTAAGGTCATAGAATCAGCATTGCTGACAGTGATATCCACTGAGAACATGTATGTAGTATGGAATGTGGTGTCAACAGCACTTTTTAAGTAGTGATTATTACACTCGGCATAATTTTTAGACTTTTTAAAACTCTGAATTAAATTTTGTAAACTATCAAATACTTTAAAAGCTGAGAATTCTCCCACTTTATCACAGAAACGTGGAAGCATAACTTACAAATGTTTAAACAAGGGGAAATGCAGCTGTAGATTTGCTGCCATCTGCAAAATGGCTATATTGCACAGAAAGGTGATTCCTGATGCACCAAGTCTTAGCTTTGTAAAGCAACTCTTGCTTATCTGTGGCTGGACCATGTTCCTAGTTTTGTAATGGTCTAGAAAAGCCCTTATAATTTACTAGCTTATCCTATTCATCAGGAGCAGTCTCTATTTTTATTTATTTACTTTGTTTATAGTCCACCTTTCTTGCTAGGACTCAGGGCAGATGACAGGCTATAAAACAGTACAATCAGACAGCATACAACAAGTAAGGAACAATGCAATAGGAAAAGGATTGCAAAATTAGAGAAACTGTGAACAGCAAACTATCTAAGGCAAGGTATATTATAAACAATACAGCAAGTAGATTACAAGGTATAGGACAATGCACTAAAAGCAGGGACCATCCCTGTTTTCTTTACTTACCCCAGGTAAATCCCAGGTAAATCCCTGTCTCTGTTTTGTCCCTCTTGTCACAATTTGGATGCCTTGTTAAAATTGTATTAGCACGAATTGCTAGAGTTGTCATTCTTCAGGGTTCAGCTTCCTCCCCAGGGCCTCATGAAGTTATGTTTCAGAACCAGTCAGTAGATATCTCTTGTGGCTTGTACAACTACATGTTATCCACTACACACACAAACACACTGCAGGTGCTGAGGATATTATCAGACAATTATGTTAAAAAAAATAACCAAAAGGACAAACAGTACCTTAGTTTTTACAGCTGTGGAGGACAGACTATCACAGAGTACATTGCCCTTAAAGACTATTCAGAAATGTTGGTTATTTTAAAAAGCAGTGGCCTGTTATCAGAGGTAAATTGTTATACTCATCACTTGCATTTTAAGATATTTACACTGGGCTGCCCATAGGTGCTGGTGCTCTCTTTCAAAGCCTTTCACAATTTGGAACCCACATATTTGAAGGACCACTTCTTCCTGTCTGAATTGTGTTGTTTTTATTCATTGTAGATGTCTAACGCCCTAAGCAGAGTTACATCCTTCCAAGCCAATTGAAGTCAATGGCCTTAGAAAGGTGTAACTTTGCTTAGGACAGACCTGTAGAGTATGTTGTTACCCATTAAGTAAATGGGACCACCTCTCCTGGTATACCCCCCCCCCCAAAGGATGTTACTTATGATCATCAGAGGAAAATTTGTTGGTGGTCCCTGGACCATGTACGGCTGTCTTCGACATGAGCCAGGGCTTTTTCAGCCCTGGCTCCAGCCTGGTGGAATGCTTTGCCTGGTACCATCAGGTGGACCCTGTGTGATCTTACAGAGTTCCACAAGGGTTGCAAGACAGAGTTTTCCTGCCAGGCCTACAGCTGAGGACAGCCATGGGTACCATCTTTACTGGCCTCCCTGCCTTCCCTCTCCCATCTTTTATACTGTATGGTCTGGAGGGGTGACTGCCGGCTCTACAATCAGCACAAGGGGAACGGCATACCATCTTTGGTTTTGATTTCTAATTTTAATGGTTTTATGCCTTAGGGTTTTATATTGATTGCCTGTGGATGTTTTTATGGATGTTATGAATTATTGTGAGGTTTTAGATGTTGTTACCTGCCCTAAGCCGCCCACGGTTGGAAAGGGCAGATTAGAAATACAACAAACAAACAAACAGGCAAATAAATAAAGTAATCACACACCAAATTATTACTTGCGGACTCAGTGCTTAGTTAGTGAGCCCGGAGCCAGCAACACCAACCAACCCCTCCTACCATGCATGCAACTCCCTCCCAAGCCCAAAGTCCACTTGGGCTTGGCAAATAACACACACAGTCATTTGCTGGAGGAAACTGGCCACCACTTTATTGGTTACAGCACTAGGCATTGGCATAGCATAGGGGCATCAGGATCTAGGCATCAGCTGACCCGTCTGCCAGCTGAAGTCCTCCTATAACCCAGCCCACTTGCTGGGTGTAGCCTGGGATGGCCGCATGCAGGATCCACGTGGACGGAAGCCCTGCTATGTGGTCCACTGCCTCTTGGAAGGAGGCCAACCCCACAGCCCCCGAGCTGGGCATGTACCAATCCAGGCCTCTCCCCAAACCCCTTATTAGGGTCCCCAGAGTGGGGAAAAGGGGCACACAGGCAGGCTTTCCCCCCAAACTGGATCTGCCCCCATGCCCAAACTGCCAACCTCAAAAGTAGTGACAAAACAAGAATACAAAATAACTTTTTTTATTATTATTCATTTGTTTATTACGGTCAAAGACCAGTTTATACAAAAAGAGATATCATAATAATTAAAACAGAATATCTGATATTTGGTAAAATAGTCTGTTTAACGTAAAAGTCATTTTAGCAGCTTCTTCTGCCTTATTGCACATGCCCTAGCACAGAATCTCGCAACCTGATAGGTAATATCTTTAACAGAATCTTCTAATAATAAAGTGGTATAGCGAACTCTGTCTCTATCTGGGAAGCTAGACAAAATTGGATCAATGAGCATTTTGCGTATGTCTTGATAAAATGGGCAGTGTAATAGCACATGTTCAACAGTTTCCACCATTCCAGATTGGCATGGACAGAGGCGGTATTCGTAAGGG
Organism: Euleptes europaea; assembly: GCF_029931775.1. Classification (NCBI taxonomy): domain Eukaryota; kingdom Metazoa; phylum Chordata; class Lepidosauria; order Squamata; family Sphaerodactylidae; genus Euleptes; species Euleptes europaea. Next base: position 10,158,561 of record NC_079326.1, on the reverse strand, counting down.
AGGCTGGCATACCTCCCGTCAAGAAGAGCAGATGGAAGGGCATTAAAACGTGCTAAGGTGAAGGCTCTCCGGTGTTTAGGGTGTTCTAAGGTATTGAGATAATTTGGAGGGGCCAAATTTTTTTTACGGTTCTCCACTACTGGGACCGAGTAAGCCCTTGATCTGTCATCTTGAAGGGCAATGTCCCAAAGCCTCTGTTTGACTATTGCTTTTGCTCCTTGATAGCCAAGATTTAGAAGAGTTGTACTTGATAAACCTAAATGTTGGAGTTTATCCTCGGTTTACAAAATAACTTAAAATTAGGGGGTGGGTGGGACAAATTTGAGCAGAGTACTGAGCAGGAGGCCAAGCAGGCTGGCAATTTATCCCCGGCTGACCGACCTGAGTAAAAACCTCAGGTCCATTGTGAGCCGGCTGGGGGCGGGGGGGACTTGCCCCTGCTGGGCCCTGATTGGACCATTTGAAAGTAAAAAGGGTGGGCAGCAGGGTGCAGAAAAGTGGAGCAGAGCTGAGCCACCATTTTCTCCAGCCGCCGCACACCCGAATGTCGGGATCCCAACTGGGCCGAGCTGCGGCACCACACCTTCAGGCTTGGAGGATTCAGCCACTCCCGGCAAGGTCCAAGAAGCTGCCAGCAGCCAGCTTGCCTCCCCCTGTCTTGCCTGAGCCAGGCTCCCAGCATGTGCTCGCAAAATGTGCAAGCCCTTGCTTTCAGCAGTAGAGAACAAGGTTTGGATGGGCAGTAATCTTTGGTATGAGATTTCCTGTGAAATATTAGAGAATATGTATAGATAGGTTCTGTACTCTTTGGAGGAGAGGAATCATAAAGTAAAGTATCAGACCAATCAAGGCTACCAGAGAAAGAAAAGCCTTCATTGCAATTTTATCAAGATAGTCTGTTCTCTTTTCTCTAGTTTGGAGATATTCTTTGATGTCAGCTGAGAGGACACCTTTTGGAACTGCTACCTTAAGGCAAAGCACCAGGGTCCCCTGTGAGGCTGTATTGTTATTTTAAATGTATTCAAAAGCATTTGAAAACTTTCTTGATTAACTAAGATCTTAATGCCTTAATCATCAAAAATGCAGGCTCATGTTCTATTGCTATGCCACATCAGCACCCTGTATAATTACCTTAGCTCTGTCATAATTTAAATTATATTAGAATTAGTACACAAAGATTATCTAAGATCGGTCTAAACAATTTTTAGAGGCATACACTACTTTGATGTGTTAGAAAAGAGATTATGGCTTGCCTTAATCATTACTCTGTTGCATGTGGCTAAAAATTCATTGCAAACACAGCTAATTAAGCTGTCAACAAAGCTTTGGTCTTTAACAAGAAGGGAATTCTCTGTGATGTTTCTTTGACCCAGTGTGGTGATTGCAATTTATTGTACTAGTCTTGGGGATCAAATAAAAAAGCTCATGTACATATGTGCACACACTTCTGTCACCGAGGACTAGACACTATCATCCAGGGATTATTGACTGAACATGTGATGAACAGCATTGCCAAATGGAAGGGCCTAGAACACTGGTTCCCAACTGGTGGTCCGCGGACCCCCAGGGGTCCGCGAGAACTAAACCAGGGGTCCGCGAAACAAAGTTTACCACCAGGGGTCCGGCACGCAGCTCTCGCCCTCTCTCTCAGTTGAGCTGCGGCCGCGGCTCAGGGGCCGTGTGTGAGGTAAAGTGCCCTCCTCCTCCTCCTCCCCCCTTTCCCTTTCCTCACAGCGCGGCCAGGTTTTGCACGCGGCGCTCGAGGGCCGGCGGCACCAAGGCGGACAGCGGCAGCAGCCAATCAGCGGGCAGGATTTTCCTGCTGGTTTTGGCTGGCGGAGGAGGCCGAGGCGCTGAGGACGGGTGGATGGCAGGAGGTCTTGGATTTGCCTTCCCGTGGCGGTCCTCCTCGGCCTCCACCCCATTCCCTCTTTATAGGGCAGTGTCTTCTCCACCTCGCTCATCCTCCTATCTCCCAGCCCTTGCTGTGCTCCTCTCTCGTGACGGCTTCCTAGAGGAGAGGGGACGTATTGGCAAGGGACCGGCTGGGCCTCAGTTCCCCCCAGCCCCCAGGCCGCTCACACGGCCACCATCCTCCCTCGCCGGCGACGCGACCGAAGGGGCGCTTGTTGGCACGCGTGCTGCCCTCCCGGCTCCCTCCGTCGGGGACGGAAGACGGCCCCCTAGGCTAGCCTCCAGGCATGGGTTGCCCTTCTGTGCGGTAAGTATGCGGCGTTGTAGAGGACCCGCGACGGAAGGGCTAACAGCCGTCGCGGGACGGGGTTATTGGCCATTTGTGAATGGGAGGTTTTCCTTGGATTTGCCACTCAGATGCACGTTTTCCCCATCCAGATTCTCAAAACTGTGCATGGGGGGTTATTGGCCATTTGTGAATGGGAGGTTTTGCCTTGGATTTGCCATTCAGATGCACGTTTTCCCCATCCAGATTCTCAAAAAACTGCATGGGGGGGTTATTGGCCATCTGTGAATGGGAGGTTTTGCCTTGGATTTGCCTTTCAATAAAAAGTTGTTTGTATCATTGAAAGCTCTGCTATTGTGTTTTTCTTTGAAGGCAAAAGATGTTAACATATGAGTTGTTTTTTCTAAACTAAAACCTCAGTATTCAGGTTAAATTGCCGCATTGGCACTCGGAATTTTTATTTTGAACCTTGGGGTCCCTGCACCGAACAAAAAAGTCCTAGTGGTCCCTGGTCAAAAAAAGGTTGGGAACCACTGGCCTAGAATAACAAAACAGGGCAAATATTATTTATTCAGCAGCCCAATACTGAATCAGACCATTGGTTCATCAAGGTCAATATTGTCTAATTTTGTGAAGGCTCTCCATGGTCTCAGCTTGAGGTCTTTCACATCACCAACTACCTGTCCTTTACAACTGGAAATGCCAGGGGTTGAACCTGGAATCTTCTGCATATAAAGCACATGCTCTACCACTGAGCCATGGCTTAGCATATTTTAAGGTAGGCTATATCAATCTATTCAGTGTTGAAGTGTGGATCCCAATGCAGATAGTGAAATTCATACAATGGGGCCATCCACAAAGGACAAATGGGTTCTTTATACCTGGCAGAGCCCCCATGTATGCAGAAAAATGCAACTCCCCCTAACAGTTTCTAGAGTCTGCATATTCATCTGGCTCACATCAAAGACTGGTAAGGTTATAAAGGCAACTGAGAAGTCATGTAAGACTTTGGTTTCCATTTTTGGTTGCCTTAGCAAACCAGCCAAAATTGGAAGCCTCTGGCTCCTGTTGTGCTATTGATCCCCCTTGCACTGTACAGTGCTCTTTTACGAGGACTGGGCATCAGGTGGGATGCCCAGTGCTTGACTGAAGGCACTGTATTCTGTTGCAAACTTGCGGCACAATAAGAGCCAGACATCTCCATGTCTGTCAGGTTACTACTGCAAAGCCAAATGGCTTCTGAAGTCTTCTGAATGAGATCATCTTGCAATACTTCAGGTGATATTTTGAGTTACTGCAGCAACCCAACCAGACACCTAGTCCTCTTTGCAAATTCAGCCCAGAAAGGATGAGAACAATGAGAGGGAGGGGGAACGAGGGAGAGGAGGAGAGGAGGAGGATGGCTGGAGGAGGTAAGAGGAGGGAAGGGTGATAGTAGGAAGAGGGAGAGGATCCTCCATGATCCCTTGCGGGTTACCCACTAGCTACTGAAAATAATATGAAAATAATTTCATGACCAAAAATGCTTTGGATAAATGAATGTTCTAGGGGTGACACATGAATAGACTCAGGCAGCCTGATCCAAATCATGTTTACGGAGAAGTAAAGCAAAGTATATTATATGACACTTGCGATCAGATGAGCTTGTATAGACTTGCAACTTTTGATGTAGTTTGGTTGATGTGATCGATGGGTGTAATGCTATTAGCCCAACTGTTACAACACAAGTTTACTTTGTCCATTTTTACCAGCTACTATGCGCAGAAAGCGATTCAATATGAAGGAGGACAGAGATCTCATTTGTGGAGAAGAAAGAATTTTAGCCAGTGCAGTTTTTCTGATTGTGCATGATAAGCCACACCTGTAAAAGTTCTTTCTTCTACCCAGCTGTTTATAGTATGGTATCCCTGTCCTCATCTGCATAAGTCATCCTTGTACCTCATGACCTTTCTTACTTGAAGGGCTGGAGCTTAAAACAGACAAGCAATGGAAATAATTGATATACCTTCTGCTATTCAGACCCATTACTTATTTTATTGATTGTTCTCCCTTTCCCCAGCCCCCACAGCCTCTCCTCTTTTCCTACTTCCTTCTCTCCTTCCCACCACTAGGCTTGTTCAGGCGACAGAGATCAGTTTACCTGGAGAAAATGGCCACTTTGGTAGGTTGACTCTATGGCATTATACCCCATTGAAGTCCCTCTCTTCCCCAAACCCCTCCCTCCTCAGGCTCCATCCCCAAAATCTCCAGGTATTTCCCAATCTGGAACTAGCAACCCTACCGTCCACCAACCAACCTATCTTTTATCTGCCCCCCATCTTCAGCTATATTTATTATTTATTTCCCTAGACTGAAACTCTAATCACTTCACTGGCTTTCATGGCATGACTGTTGTTGAACAGAGGCAAGCAGTTGGGCCTGGGTGAGTCATGCAAGTTGTGTGGTAGCAAGTCACCCTGTGGTTGCTGCTGAGCCTGGCCCCAATGAGTCCTCCTTCAAAGACCAGAACAATCCTGGAAAAGGTCCATCACTCTGCCTTTTCCTGACAGAAACCAAGGCACAACAACTAGCAAAACTGTTGTGGTTAGCTAGCAGCAGTCACTGAGAGCATTTGTTTCTTAAAGCTTCAGGAGTTTATTTTATCATTTTGAGGGGTTTGAACTCCACCCTTTTTCGATTTCAGCTTTTTCTGCAGACATGGGGTTTTTCTTAGGTTTGTAGAAAAATCTGTCTTGTCTTTCTATGGCCCCAGTCTTTGGATTTAAGTGTCCACAGATGGGGTCATGTTGAGAATTAGATATATTGATTTCTTGGTGTATATATTGATTTCTTGGGTTATATCTGTGCTGCTTTTCTCCTAAAAAGTGGCTTGTGCAAAAAGCCAAAGTACAAAATCATTGAAATAGCTACAACAAACAATGAAAACACAAACCTATCTGGACTGGTTGTGGGCTTGCTGTGCCTCTGGCCCTACCTACAGTGAGTACCTGCAAGGAGAGAACAAACATGGGCCAGATGAAACTCAGCTACAGTAAGCAAGCAAGGAGTATCTTCCTCCCTTTCTCCCTCACCAGTAAAACAATACATAATAATACCAATTGCAAAAAAAAAAGTCATCTGAAACAAAATTCTTGTAGATTTCTACTGAGACAAAAAGGCCCAATTAGTACCACAGAGAAAATAAATCAAACCTGCCTGATCGGCATCTGGCTGCTAAGCACCACAAGAGAAAGAGCCAGGTAAACGTCACAGGAGAGGGCATTCCTAGATGTGGTGCTATAACCAAACAGGCCCAACTTGCTTCAGCAAGCAGAGGAATCCAGGGAAGAATCTCCAAGGAAAATCTTAATGAATAGGGCAAGTTCACATGGGAACTGGCAACGTCAACTTATTGATGGAATATTAGGATCTTCTGCGCAGACATGAAAATGTGGAGGAAGCAAAGAGAAAGATGGAATTGATATGATTCAACCAACCTGAGAGAGAATAAAGTTTCAAATAAACCTTTCATTCTTTTCATTATATCTTCCCACAAGCCAAAAACTAAGGAGCATGTGACAACCTCTTGTCAGTCTCAGGCATTTGCCTCTAGTATCCCTCAAGCATACTCATCCAGACAGGTAGATCTGAAGCAGTAAAACTTTATTAGGAACTAAAAAGCAAATTAAAAGAACTAACTGCACGCAGGCAGGCAAGGATAGCAATGGAGAGCAAATACAGGTTACCAGCGGCTGTTCCTCAGAGACCCCCGTCACCCCCATCCAAGAGGCGACAATATAATCCCAGTCCTACTCCGGCAAGACGGAGCCCGCTCCCCGCCACCGCCGGGTATTAATATGTGAAGGTAACCACGAGGCCGAGGAGACTCCAGCCAGAGCCGCGGGCAAATGTCAGGAAGTCCGGGCACTCCTCCGTCCATGTCCCAAGACCTCGGTTTCTCCTCCGGAACCTTGGGATTCACCAGCTCCTCCGACAACCTAGGTTCCCCTTCCAGTACCATGGGGTTCACCGGCTCTTGATCAGGAACAAGCGGTTTCGTAGTGTCTGGCACTTTGGAGTCCGGAGCTTCACCCATTGTGTTGGGGAGAACACAGCACCTCAGCCTGAAAAAGGGATTGCTATCCTAATGTCAGTCTCAAGCATTTGCCTCTAGTATCCCTCAAGCATACTCATCCAGACAGGTAGATCTGAAGCAGTAAAACTTTATTAGGAACTAAAAAGCAAATTAAAAGAACTAACTGCAAGCAGGCAGGCAAGGAAAGCAATGGAGAGCAAGTACAGGTTACCTGCTTAAAAACATTAGGACAAGAGTACAGTACAGTACAGTACAGTACAGTTTATTAAAACAGTCCGTGACCAGTAAAATATCCAATACATATACAAAGTAGAAGATGCTCCAAAAGAAGCGGCGCAAGTATCGTATAATACATTCTGTACATTCAGTATATCCTTAAGCAAGTTTAACCAATTTAAAAACCAACGATAATGCTATATACAGGAATAAAATGGAGGCTGAATGAAATCCTATTTACATAAAATCTAAACTGTTTGTAATGACTTTCGTTTAATAATTGCAATATATAAATATTTAGCCACTACACACGATATCCATATTTTCTTATCCTCCAAGAGAAATTTCATAGCTATACTTTCTGATTGTTGCAAGGAGGTTGTAGATGGATTGAGACGCCTTAATAGGGGTTCTATTTTCTTTCCACATTATACAATGGGCAATGAAATAAAACATGGCAGACCGTCTCTACCATGTCTTCCGAGCAGGGGCAGATTCTCATAGACAAAGGGGTTTGTTTGTATCTGCCAAAGAGAACCGCAGAAGGAAAAGCATCAAATTTGCCCTTGAGAAATCTAATCTGTGATTGGGTTTGAAATATTGGCTAAGTATGATGCTACAGCTAAGCTCGTATTGGGATTTAAGTGTTGATAGAAAGGGGGTAGGGTGGTATACTCCGTTTGTAGTTCAATGTCGATAAGACACTGGTGTATCATGTTTTTTGCTTTGTTTAAACCCCCTTCTAAGAGTTGTTCTGGATCTAGCCCTATGGTTCTTATCTTGTCTATGGCTCTAGTTGACCATCTCGGGTAGGGATCAGCAGCTAGCATAAAAGGAATTAAACCCGAAGGGTTTAAGTGAACTCTTAGCCAATAAAAAAGGGTATGGCGCCATAGTTTGGTTGTTACCTTATATAAACCAGTCTCCTGTCTAACAACTATGTTTGGAGTGCCTCTCGGAATATTGAGTAGTGATCTGAGGAATTTCGATTGAACAGTTTCTAAAAATTTTAGATCACCAAATAGGATGGTTTGAGTCCCATATCTCATTTGGGCAAGGACTTTTGATGTATAAAGTTTTAGAGCAGCCGGCACAAATTGAGCTCCTTCTCTTCTAAAAAACTGTAAGATAGCTGATGTACTTCTCTCTGCAGAGCAAGCCAGTGACTTAATGTGACCATGTGAACTGCCATTATAAGTGAATGTTACCCCCAAATATTTAAAGTTCTTGACTTGCTCAATAACATTACCATTGATTTGCCAGTTCGATTTCATAAATCTTTTATAAAATCGCATTATTTTAGTTTTTGAAAAATTTATGGACAATAGCTCTTTCTGACATTGGACTGTAAAAGATTTAAGTGCTCTATTTAGACCTACTTTAATTAATGAAAGCAGGACAGCATCATCAGCATACATAAGAATGGGCAGTTTTTTCTCTGATGCAAGCTTGGGGGCATGTACGTCTATGTTACAGTGAGAAGTTATCAAACCATTCACATAAAAGTTAAAAAGGAAAGAGGCGAGTAGACAGCCTTTTCTAACTTCTTTTTGTGAGTGAATAGGTTTAGATAGCCTGCCATCAGAGGAGTATTTTATCTGAATATGGTTATTGTCATGGAGATTAATTATTATATGTAACAGCCTTTTATCTATGGATGACGATCCTAGTTTGGCCCACAGTTTCGTGCGATCAACTGAGTCAAAGGCTGCCTTCAAATCTACAAAGGCAGCATACAGAGTTCCTTTTGGATGTTGGGTGTATTTTTGAATTAAATAGTCCAGCACTAAGCAGTGATCGAGGGTTGAGCGTCCACATGCAAAACTGCCTTGCTCAACTTCAATAATTTTTTCCTTAGTCATTAAATGCAGAGTTTGATGCAAAGATGTTTGGTGTAAAGCTTACATATAGTATTTAGGAGACTAATAGGTCTATAGTTATTTAGGTCCGCTTTGTTGTGTTTCTTGTAAATTGGTATAATTATGGCAAGACCTCACTCCTCCGGGATCAATCCTGTCTGATCAATATAGATAAAAAGGTTTGTGAGTATTTCGGCCCACCACTTCACGTTAGATTTCAGCACCTCTGCTGTAATATAGTCACTTCGAGGGGCTTTGCCGTTTCTCAGGTTGTTATTAAAAGATTCAATTTCATGTATTGAGACTGGATCCCATAGAGGGATATTACTGAGAGGTGGCTTAGTGCTAAGCTTAGGGGAGTCTCCTTTAAATAGTATAGAGTAGTGATCTTCCCATGTCCTGACAGGTATCACATTAACCCTTGACTTATTACCTTGAATCCTAGCATTCCAGAATTCTCTGTTATCCTTTTCCTTGGCTGCATTGATCAAACCCTGCCATTTAGCTTGGGTATTTAACAGCTTTTTAGATCTTAGTAGTTTTATATTCCTTCTTTCTGATCATTATTTCTGCTTCCAGAGACAAACTTGGGGAGTTCTGAAAATCTTTGAAGATTTCAATGAGTTTCCGTTTGGCCTGAATGCAGTCTGTGTCAAACCAACTTTTGTTATAAGGTCTCTGCCAATGGGAATTATAAGATTCCCTTGATAGAAGGGGGTTACTTGTGAGGTTAGCTCTGTATATGCATCTAGGGGAGAAGCTCCTACACCTCAGGAATTGCAAAGTTGGTTATAAACTGATCTACCCGCTTCTGATCTAATCCAATGGGACAGTTTTTCATTTAGTGCACAATTCCATTTAAGTTTTTGTCTACCAGATGTTGATTCGGAATCATGGTAAATGCCATATGATTAATGTAGCGGATAGTGACTTACTCTCCAGTTTAGCTTAAGAGGTAGACGGTCACTTTCTGTTCTTCCTTCAACTGATAGTTTGGTGACTCTAGTGTACATATCGCGGGAAGCAAGCCAGTAGTCTATTACTGAGTGCTTGGTACCAGACCAGAAAGTGAATTGTCCTGGTCAATCTCCTTGTACTGTTAGGACAAGAGAGTAAGATAAACATTGCTAGGCAACAGCGAGATAGGCATTTCCCATGAATGAAGATACAACACACCACAGCTGGGATAACAGGCACTAACGAAGTATACACAGGAGCTTCCAAGCCCTGGGAACCAAGGACTTGACTTGTGGCCAGAACTTGGCCTGAACTCATGTCAAGAGCCCGTCTGGACCTTGCGTTCAGTGAAGAACCTGACTCCTCTTACCTGGCATCAGAGGGAAAAAAAATTCATCTAAGCACATGCAGATGGAGGGAGACAAGATTCCTCAACATGATTTTGGATCTCCGGGGCCTAATGCACTCAGTATATACTACATTTTTTAAAAGTGTTATCCAGGTTAGATCACACCTCAGACCTCCCATTTCGGCTTGGAATTGCTTTGGAAGCGCCAGACATCTGTTTTTCCCCAAAACGCCTATACCACGATGTATTTTGTTATGTCGTTTCAAAACCGGCAATGAAGGGGTGCGTTCAGTTACATACGCTATTCAGTTCTCCTCCCCTCTTTTTGCAACACCCAATGAAAAGCCTTTCTCCTCCCATACCACCTTCCCCCTCCCCTCCCGTTTGCATCCACCAAACTCTCCTGCCGGCACAAAGTTCCTCTCTTTCTTCCGCTGCCGAGCGTGCCTCCCTGCTTTAAAAAAAACTTTTTTAATGTGCTCGTCCCAACGAAAAAATGCAAGATCGTTGGACCAATGCCCGAAAAGACGGCAGCTCTGTGATTAGCACTGTGCAAGGAACGGCTCATTTTTTGGGGGGGGGGAAATGCCTGCATAGGTTGTGATTAGGGTTTCCCTGCGGTGCAAATGAGGCAATTCTTAATGGAGTACAGTGCTCCTTCGGATCAATGATATTGTGCATGCGTGAAACAAAGAAAGGGGAGGGGAGGCGGGGAAGCATCAGCGACGTAGACATGACGCAGTGTTCCCCCACGCTCCTCCTCTTTGGAGGTGCGATATGACGATAAACCGTCTTGGGAGCAGTCTTAACAGGCACGGTGCGATCGGAAATGAAGAATGCGCATCCAAAGCACACACACCGAGCATGGTGATAATATGCTGTAAATTGTTGGTGCATTAGGCCCCTCCCATTAAAACACAGTATTGAATACTTTACTAGATTATTCACCAGAAAATTGGAGTCCCTTTCAATAAATTTCAGCTTAACTTTTTTGTTTTGTCCCCACTGATCTTTATCTTTTAAAACCCCATCCTCTGGTATTTTCAAAGTCTGTCACATACTGAACGTCGGTTTGTTTGCATGTGACTGCTTCCCACTGGAGTTTTGGTTGTTGTCTTTATTAAAAGTATATGGCAGAGAGAGTCCCAGAGTGAGCTTGGATTTAGGCTATCAAGCAAGAACTACCTCCAGTGACTCGTTTACATTTCAAAGAGCCTGTTTGTTGGACCTGGCAATTAGCATACACCCTCGGTAGAAAATGAGTCCATTAAAAAAAAAGTCCGAGCTCCAAGCCAGTCTCCCCTTCTAAATATTTTTAAGTGCATGATTAATACACTTCCCTAGCTCCTGTCTGGGTCTGCAGAGGGAGGTCAGGGAGCAGGTAAATGAAAGAAAATGGCTTCATTCGGCATTGACTAAGCTATTAATCATGGCCCATTTTCAATAAATCATGGCAGATGGCAGAAACAGGCAGGCACTCATGGGAAATGACACGCCATGTGCATGATGGGAACCGTTGATTTTAGCAGACACCAGCAAGGGAAGAGGTCACTCTCGCACACATGCTATGTCCTGTGGAGCAGCGCCTGTATTTCACACCTGGGTTTCACTTCAGTGTGACAGCTACCTTCTATAAAGTAACTATTTAAAAGTTGGTGGGAGCCCAAGCAAATTCCCACATTCTATCCTTCACCATGTTTTTTAGTTCTGTTTCTCCTCACGCTACAAACACTGACAGCCAGCTTATAATGAACCTTCCAGGAAAACAGAACAAGCATCAAATTAAATGTGTTGCAAACTGATATCTCAGTAATCTTCATTGTCTGGAGAACACAAAATTGGACGTAATATATTTTGGTCACATTGTCATATATATCACCATACAGTGTGAAACATATATAAATATATAAAACCATTTATTTATTTACTTCATTTATACCCCACCTTTCTCCCAAAGCAGCTTGTGTTCTCCTCTCCCCCATTTATCATCACAACAACCCTGTGAGGTAGGTCAGTCTGAGTGTGTGTGACTGACCCAGAGTCACCCAGCAAGCTTTAATAGCAGAGTGGGCATTTGAACCTGGGTATTCTGGATCCTGGTCTGACACTCTAACCATGCATATCGAAACAAAGGCTGTATTCCCAGTGTGAAATAAATAAATGCTCCTTTTGGGGCAATCCACATGGACTCTTCAATAAGAGTAAAGCTAATAGGTTCCGCTACACACCGGTGTGTGAAAGCACTATTTTTGGAGGAGGAAAGCATTCATACAAACTAGGCAATAATTTCTTTGAAGAAAAAGAAGAAGAGTTGGTTTTTATACGCCGACTTTCTCTACCACTTAAGGGAGAATCAAACCGGCTTACAAATCACCTTCCCTTCCCCTTCCAACAACAGACACCCTGTGAGGTAGGTGGGGAAGAGAGAGTGTGAGTAGCCCAAGGTCACCCAGCTGGCTTCAAATCCAGTTCACCAGATTAGCCTCCGCCACTCATGTGGAGGAGTAGGGAATCAAACCCGGTTCTCCAGATCAGACTCCACTGCTTCAAACCGCTGCTCTTAACCACTACACCACACTGGCTCTCTTTGGGGCAAAGGAGACAGTAAATTGCAAATGTAAGCATCTGAATAGGAACCCAAGAACAAAGGTTTCATCATAACCTACATGTGTGCTATGTTATTATTTATTTATTTAGAATATTTCTGTACCACCTCCTTCTGGATGCATCTTACAATTAAATGCCATATTATTTAAAAAACAAGCCATTAAAAACTGGATATAACTATTGATAAAAGAGAAGCAGGCCATTAAAATTGCTAATATAAAACCACTAATTAAAAGCCTGCATAAAAAGATGTGTTTTAGCTCCTGAAAGAAAGTCAAGTAGATGCCAGGCAAGTCTCAAGTTGGAGGGCATTCCCCAAGTGATTTGCCACCATAGAAAATGCCGTTTCTAATAGCCACCTGGCTCACCTGTGGACGCAGAGGCACAGAGAACAGGGCTTGAAAGGCAGGTCTTGACTGGTGAGCTGGATAGTATAGGAGGAAACTGTCCTTCAGGTACCCGGGCCCCAAACCATTTAGGGTCTTAAAGTTAAGAACCATCACTTTGAATTGTGCCTGGAAACAGATGGGTAACCAATGCAGGTCTTTCATCTGCGTTAGGTCATTGGTAACGTCATTAGTGGTGATGTCATCAAAGAAGGTGCTGCTACTCTTGATTTATAATCGGTATAATGTATCTGGAGCATTGATCTCTAGACTGAGTAATTTTTAAATCTATCCAAGAAAGGTAGGATTACAGGGGATCATATTTCCCTTGCAGCTTAGGTATTCTTTTGGATCCAGTTTGACTTTTAGAGATCCAGGAATCCAACCTTGATTTTTTAGAGATCCTAGCTATCCTAGGAGAAAATGTGACACATATATTATTTTGATTTAGAGACAATATGATGAATGGGACTCTTTGGAAGAAGAGAGGAATTGTACTTCCTTTACCCTCCCCCCGAAGTAATTGGGGGTGGGCAGAATGTTGCTTGGCTGAGGGAAATGAACTGTCCTTGCCTGCTGTGCGTATGTGATGGCTCCTACCTTCCTTCTGGTCCATAAAGTTCTTGCCCTATAATGTCTGGTGCCTGTTGCTCTGTGATCTGGACTTTTTGATACCATTGCTGTGATGCCATCAGCTTATATTATGTCTTTTATTTATTACTGTTTAAGTCAGTGTGTCTGATTTGTACCATTTTCAGAGTTTGGAGTGGATATCAGAGTAGTTGCACTTCGCTTCCTTACTTCAAATCTCTCCTCAAAACACATGTTTTCTATGTAGCAAGATTCGCAACTGTACTTAAATTTTAAATATATCTAATGTCATCTGCAGGCATTATTTATTAATTTAAAATAACCAGACCCCTCCCTTCCTGGAAAGGCCCAAGTTTCCAACAAATACACAGACATAAGAATTATATTAACAGTTACCCTAAAACCTATCCTATCACATCTAACAAACTAACATACTTGACTCACCAGGATAATCTTTCACAATAAAAAGCCCATGTGTGTGTGTGTGTAAAGTGCCATCAAGTCGCAGCCGACTTATGGCGACCCCTTTTTTGGGGTTTTCATGGCAAGAGACTATCAGAGGTGGTTTTCCAGTGCCTTCCTCTGCACAGCAACCCTGGACTTCCTTGGTGGTCCCCCATCCAAATACTAACCAGGGCTGACCCTGCTTAGCAGCTGAGATCTGACGAGATCAGGCTAGCCTGGGCCATCCAGGTCAGGGCAAAAGCCCATACAAGTCAATAAAAAGGTGGCTGGAGTGTCATAGCCTTCCTGAAAACCACAAGTGATGGAGTCTTCATGATGTACTTTCAGACAGGCCCTTTCACAACCATGAGAGCCTGAGCCAGGCTGAAGAAGAACCAACACTGCTGGTGGTGGTGGCGGTGGGGAGATGGCACAGCAAGCTCCTGAAAGGAGCACAATTGACACACCGGTTCCCGTATAAAGTGATGATCTCTTAGAGGACGTTGCAGAGTCAGCCCCCTAACCCTGTTGTGTCAGGCAGCCTTTCAAGTAGGGACTTGTCTATGTTGCCTTTGTTATGTTGTAAGGATTCAAGTATGCTGATGTGCATAAAAGCAATAATAATGCATAATGAACATCATAATAAAATAAAGAATAGAGTAAATATGTTATTGGTAAATGCTGTATTTGAAAATACTATATTGACAATGGGTCAAATAAACCCATGTCTGCTTATTCCTTGCAAGATGATCAGTCTTGAATTTTGATAAGTCCTCAGGGAATGAGTTTTCTCAGTTGCAAACACTGAGAATATCTTTCTGTGTCTATGTGCTGTTGGGACCACATGGACAAGAATCAATATTAGGGAACAAGTCAGCAACTGGCGGTCCCTAGGCCAAGTTCGCTCCCTCCCAAAGGCTGCCAGCTGGCCCTCTTGTTTCCAATCTAGAGGCTAAACAATTGTAGATAAAGTGGCATTTATGGGATCAAAACTTCTTCACAGAGCTAGGGATTTAGCCACTGGCCCACCACCTATTGTTTGCTTTTTCAAGTAGTCTTCCAGAAAAACCAGCTGCTGACCAAAGTGTCAGAGCTTTTGAAGGAAGTTGTGGGCCGAGACATTCTCTATGTACGGACCAATATCACTGAATCTTTTGAAGCCAAACCCTATATTACATTATCTCATCAGGTTTGAGAAAATGTAATAAGTGTCCTTATGCGTGGTCAGGAATCTGCAGCTACATTACTTTACAGTCTTAAATTTCTGATAAAGTTTCATGATTTACAATGCAATCCAAAGTGGGGGGGAAGCACTCAGGAGGTCACGGGACCCCAGTGTAAATATTATTTGTGCTGGTGTAAGGGGGAGTGTCACGGCAGCGTCACACATGGGTGCTGGTGCAGCTGTGGCAGCCGCACATACTAGCACACTTCTGGTGCAGGGGCTCATGCTGACGGCAAAGGGGGCATGGCCAGGGGTGAGGCTGGCTTTAGTCAGTTCCACGAGCCCTTTCGGCATGAGAATGTACACATTTGCCGGTGCGAAATTACACCGGCGAAAACACAGGCACAGCCCGTAGAGCTGCCTACAGCAGTTCAAATAGGGGTTGGGGGAATGTCCCTGTCAGGTTGCTGGCCGCGGCGCAGCAAGCTGCTTAGGAGGCAGCTCGGCTGTGCCAGCACTGCGCTGTCCCTGGCACAGCTACCCCCCTCTGGATGCGCTATTAGTAATTCCAATTCAAATCTATGCTTTCCAGTCCATGGCACAAACACCCCCCACACGCACTTTCTTTGGCCTCACAAGGGGCTAATAATTGTGTGTGTATTTTTAATGGGGCATATGGTCTTCATTACACTCAAACCTCTACTTCTACAATTATGCCATGATGGGATTTCCTGTCAAAGTCATAAAGAAAATCCTGTTTCCATTCTCTATAAAACTAACAACCACCAGTTTACAGACAAGCCAAGATTGCAAAGAGAATACTTTCCACTCCTGTCACTAACCCCTTTGTCATATGACCTATAGCTTTTTACATCAGAGTTTGCAGTTTGGAGAAATTCAGAAGAGGTGTGTCGGCAGCTCACTAGGAACCCAAAACAACTGTGCAAAACGAAGCAGACAAAATAATCCCTATTGCATGCTTAGGGCATTTACTCGTAAGTGCTGTACAGAGCAAACACAAACTCCTCATTGACCTGCCTCTGAAAAGGAGCTCTCTGGGGTGGCCCACAGTAGTTGTGTGTAGTGGAAAAATGGCAGGCAATTCTGCACCAGAGTGCAGGACAGGAAATTAAATTTGTTATATCTTTCAGGGGAGAATTTAAGAAAAATGTAGAATTTAATTATGTGGATGGGATTTGGGCCAGAACCCCAGAAGTCATGTAGCTATGCCTCAGAAATTTGTCTTGGGAATTTTCATCATCACAGCTTGCTCTGAGGCACATGGAGAATGGCTGCCCATAGTTCCCAACTATCTGCAATAGACATCAGCAGTACTCTGAGGTGCCTTTGTCATCTGGACCAAACCTGCATAAAACATAATCCTGACAACTTTATGAAGTGTCTCTATGTCGACATTGCTAATTATTGCCTCAGAAGAAACCATGCAGTGGCCATGGTCAGAAACACAACACTGGTCTGAGCCACCGGGACAGTTTTTGACCTCAATGCACTAAAAATAGTAGCAGCAACTATGTAGGTGGTTAATGGTATAACATTCTTTATTTTATTTCTAACATATATGAGTTGCCTCTTTTGCATAACACCTAAAAGACTTTAAAACAATCAGTCTAAAATCAAATGAAAAGTGCCAAAGCAAGAGACCTTTCGCATTCTTAACAGCAGCAGTGTAAAACCCTATTTGATATTAGCCATTCAATAACTTAATAGTTAAAAAAAACAACACTAGTTAAAACTTAATAGTTAAAAAAACAACACTAGGAATAATATTTTAAAAATCAGACAATGAACATAAAAATAGTAAATAGTAACATATGACCAATAGCAGCATTACAAGAAATACAGTTAAGCAGGGCCATAAAGTATTGCCCAACACTTGGAAAAGCCTTTGACATAATATTCTTCAGTAGATGGCAGAAAGCCTTCAGAGAACTGAACAGGCAATCTTCTGTTGGCAATGACTTCTACGTTATGGGTGCAATTGTGGAGAAGGCCCTGCTTCCAGATTTTATTTGCGCAAAAGATAAAACCTGGCAGACTGAAGTGGTCTTCTTTAGAAGCATGGGTTTCATTAAAAGCCAGAAAAGAGTAAATTATTCACTGTGTTATCTTTTTACCATTGGTGGGGGGCAGGGGTGCCATTTGGACTATCTTCCTCAAGCACCGTTAGCTACTTTAGAGCTAGTTCACATAGAGGGAAAAATTCCAGACTAACTGAACTCCTGTGAATAACTGCAGGGTAGTGTCAGAGAAGGTGACTCATTGCAATGGGTTGAATCATGGAGGAGAGGCAAACCTCAAGCAAACCAGCTCCTCTGTTTTACACAGCCTATATGGATATTCCCATGAACAACTATTGTTTGTGAGAATTTAGCTGACTCTATATTTTCTGAACTCTAAGGCTATGTATAGCAAGTGGAGAAATGGGCCATGGGTGGGCATAGTACTATTATGACAGTACCATAGAGCTGATTTTGAAAGTGCTTCATTGGCCCCTGGTTTGCTTTCAAGCACAATCAAAAAGTACTGATTGAATAAAGCCCAACATGATCTGGGACCAGATCTCTGATCTCCAGACTACATAAACCAGTTCCCCTGGAGAAACTGACAGCTTTAGAGGGTGAACTCTATGGCACTATACCCCGCTGGGGTCCCTCTCCTCCTAACTCCCCACCCTCCTCAGTCAGTCTCCCAAATCTCCAGGAATTTCTCAACCCAGAGTTGGCAACGCTATCTGAAGCTCATTGAGTAGGCACCAGAGACAGGGATTTTCTGTTATGCCACATAGATGGTGGAATTCTTTCCTCACAGAACCTGACACTGAATTTTCAGATATTCTGATGCCTGACTTAAAAAAACAAATCAAGAGTATTTTTACAATTGCTCCTTCAAAGATTTATGGGCTTTTGTCCTGACTCCCTTTAAACTGAAGTTTTATTATCTGAGTTGTCTGAAGTTTAAAGTGATGGTTTGTTTGTGTTAGGTTTTTACAACTGGCTTCATTTATTGTGGGGTTAACTAATACTTTTTCCCTGCTCATCTGATGGTTATATTTTAATTGTTTTAGCTGTTTTAGCTGCTGTGTTAAGGATTTTAGTGCTGGTTAATTATAGCTTATTTTGTATCTTTTAAAAATTATTTTAAACCATAGCATTGTGAGTCACTTCAGTTCCTTTGGTAGAAAAGCAGGATACCAATATTTTAAGTGAATGAGTGCATGAATGAAATGTGTAGTGAAAAACTAGTAGATCATAGCCATTATGAAGTTGCACATAGGCAGACATCTCCCCTGTCTTTGTCAGTTAGCCCATGAACAGAGTCTTTATGGTACGAGGGAAACGTCATCTCCCCACAAGGTGGCACTGAGAAGCTTTCTTTCCTCGAGAACCTTTTTCTTTTTACACTTCAGCACAAACAAGGGAATATTAAAGGCAACATCACTGGCCGCTTCTGTCACAGTCTCTTCACCGAGTCATCCTGATGGTGCCATTTGGTATATCAGCACTTATCTTAAGTTAGGCAAGAAAGGCGCTCCTAGTTTGGCAGTATGTATGGGAAGTGAGAGACTTTCTTTCTTGGAGTCTTGGAGACAAAAGTATATTTGAAATATGATTTCAAACGTCATATTTGCCTAGAGCTTCAAATGTAACACAGTTAACAAGCAGTTAAGATGTCTACATAAGTAGCATGGCACAAAAACATTAAAATATTTAGTACTTTTAAATGTAATGCATGGTTAGCAAGTATTGTTGAGAGATTCCGTTTAGTGCAGTGGTTCCCAACCTTTTTTTGACCAGGGACCACTAGGACTTTTTTGTTCGGTGCAGGGACCCCAAGGTTCAAAATAAAAATTCTGAGAATTTGAAAATAAACTTTAATCATAACTGTTAGTTAAACATTAAACTTAGAATAATATTTGAATATATATTTTTATAATAGAGAACTTTTAAATATTAATTTATTATGGGTTTATAACTTTGTTTCGCGGACCTTAATTTAGTTCTCGTGGACCCCTGGGCAGTGGCGTAGCGTGGGGGGTGCAGGGGGGGCCGGCCGCACCGGGCGCAACATCTGGGGGGGCGCACTCGCACTCGCAGCTCTCTGCCCCTGCCTGGCTCACTCACTCACTCTCTCTCACTGCAGTGAGGGCTGTGCGAATCCGATCCGAGCCGCCGGGTCGCCGCCCACTGTGGAGGGGGAGGTGCGTGCCAGGCGTGCGGTGCGGTGCGGAGAGAGCGAGGGAGGGACTATCTGGGGGAGGGACAGTGAAGCAGCCGCCCAGCGCAGCGCTGAGCGCGGGAGAGAACCAGCATGCAATTGGCTGAGCTGCCGAGCAGGAGGCGGGAGGACTCGAGGAGACGTGGGGAACTGAGTAGAAGCCGCCGCTGCAGGTAAGTTTGGTTGGTTCAACAGTGACTAACAGTAATAATGAAGATCTAGGGAGAGCGTCCCAGTCTTCACTTGCTCCTGACCGGTTTTTTGCTTTGCAAGACAGAATCTTCTCTTTGGCCCACTGGCTCCATCTTGTGGAGGGTCGCGGGCTGCACTGTGGGAAATGGGCCCATGCCCGTCCCCCTGATCCCACCTGGGTTTTTACTTTTCGGAGCAGAGTGGTCCGTCCCTTTGGCCTGGCTTTCCCCTCTCTCAGCCTCGAGGCCACATTTGCTTGAAGCTGGTAATGCCCTTCGGTCTCTCCCTTGCATGTAGACGGAGACGGGCAAATCTCTGTACGGTGTCCTGTGCTCTTGCAGTGGGGAAAGTGGAAGAGGAATTCCTGCTGGACAGCGTCCCATAAGGGGAGAGACCTGGCTGTCTCCCTCCCAGCCACCCTTAAAAGCTCCCAGAATGATTGCCCTCCTCAACTCCCCTTTTGGTACATTTCCGCCTCTGGCTGCGTATTTTCCCATGGTATAGCCTAGCCAGGATTTTCAGAATCTCAGTTTTAGGATCGGGGCCCTTGAGGAGGTGTAGACCCCTCTGCTAATCCTCCGCCTCAGACCCTTGCCAACACCAACCGGCCTTCCGCCTGCTTGGGTGGGTGAGTGATCGGAGGTAGCCAGTGGCCCCAGCTGCCTGGCTGCTAAGCTAGAAGGGGGAAAATCACATTGGAGGGGTCCCCGAAGCTGCAAGCTGGCTCCAGTGGCGCGCTGTTGCATTCAGGACCTTTGAATGGGAATGGTGGGGGAGAGGAATGCTGCCTGTGGCTGCCTCCTTCCCCCAGCGTGGTGTAGTGGCTGAGAACAGTGGACTCTAAATCTGGAGAAACGGGTTTGATCCCCTGCTCCTCCACATGAGCGGTGGACCCTACTCTGGTGAACTGGGTTGGTTTCCCCACTCCTCCACATGAAGCATTTTACTTTAATTACATCAGTATTTTCATAACAAACAATACATGTGCTTAGGGGGTAAGGGTTTCTTTAACTAATCTAGTGGAAGAGACTCGAGTGCTAAAATCCACGGGTTAGGGGGCGCAAATTACTTGCCTTGCCCCGGGTGCTGACAACCCACGCTACGCCACTGCCCCTGGGGGTCCACGGACCCCTGGTTGGGAACCAGTGGTTTAGTGCTATTTCAGTACTTATTAGATAATAGCATTCAGGGCAATTCTGTATCACCAAGTTAAACTGGTTTCACAGCAATTCCTTGTAGGGATGCTAGTTAGATTTTTAAAACATCCTTACTAACATACTATTCTCAGGATTCCCTGAGGGAGGGGGAAACAAGACAGTTTATTGATTTAAATAATAGTGTTTTAAAGAAGTGCATTTATTTAAATAATTTACAGACAGCCTTCCCCATGTGGTTGGCTCAAGGCGGTTTACAAAAATTTACAGTACATGTACCTGTGTTAGAAACAATAAAACTACAACCTGGAACAACCCGTCATGAATAAAACAAAAACCTCCATCCAAATCTACAGTCCACTCAAAGGCAATAAAATCACCAAAGGACGTTGTACCGCCTTACACACCCTCCTAAATATAGGTGAAGAGAGGAGCGTTCCCACCTGTTCCAGAGCATCAGAGCAACCACTGAGAAAAACCCTGAACTGGCCAACACACACTGAATCTCTGTGTGAGGAACAAAAAAAAAAAGTCAGTGAGAAGCTGTTGAAACTCCTGTTCAGTATCTGCAATTCTAGAAACACTTTCTTGGGACTAAGAACCAATAAATAAAATGGAACTTATTTCTGAGTAGATATGTTTACAGTTGCTCCCTATGTCTACTTAGCTCTCTCTCTCAGAAACAGAAGAAGGGATGAAACAGATATGGCAGTGGTCATGTGCCATGTAAGCATTCCATATGTACTCCGTGTATAAATGCACTTACTGTGTAAGTCATGTGTAGAGTTAACACCATTGATTGGTGGCCTGGGCAAAATATGTCACAGAGTGCTAATGACACATATGAATGGGCCTGCTCAGGAAGTAAATGTGCCTATATGTGGTGGGGGAGCATGTGGGCACTTATGCATAGGCAAACACTTTATCCTTACATCTGTTTCATCCCTGGGTGGCTGAAGGGTTCTCTCCATGATGAGTTTACTTTCTCCTGCTGCTGCTATATTCCTGTGTTCCCTTAAACTGATTTGTATTATTTTTATTATACTGGCTTTAAAATGCTTTTTGTTCAGGCATGTAACATTGTTATTGGTTTATTGGTAGTAAATTCACTGTCAGATCTATGTATGTTTACTCAAAAGTGTATTCTATGATGTTCACTGAGATTTACTTCCTAGTAAATCATAGGATTGCTGCTTTGATTTTGTAAAATTGTGGGGGGAGTTATATAAACAGATGATTTATATTTCTGTTGCAGCGTAATTTTCACACTTAAGGACTATCATTATGGTACGTTCAAGTGATCAAGGGCTCAAGTCATCATCTTACCTGGATTTTCAAGAATTGAGGAATGTATCACTTTACATTCTTAACTCCTGGAGTTGTGTCAGAAGCCCAGTTTCAACATGATTCTGGGTGTGTTGGCAATCTTTTATTTTTATTTTTTGTGTGTGGGATTCCACACATGGCTGGTGCTTGCACATGAAACATGAAAATGCCCGTGGATTATCCTCTAATGGTTTTTTAAAATATTGATTGTACTTAGAATGAATACTGAATGTTATTACCGCAATCATTACTGGTGTAACTCAGCAAGGTTTCCCCCTCCCCACAGTGCTGAAGCTACAGAAGAGTTGACTTTCTATTGTTGCTGACAAGCCTGAGATACCCACACCCATAGACATGGTGCAGATATTTAATACTCTTTGTGGTTCTTTGGCTGGAGGGCAGACTGGCTAGCCTCTCACCGATATCACTGTACCTGTTTTTGTATTGAAACACCTTGTGCACTTCGATGAGAAACAGATTTGCAGAGTCCCTTTGCCAATCCAGAAGGGTTTCCTCTAGTGGGAATCACGGTGTTTTTCACTGTATGAAAGACAAAATGGGGTCTCTGCTCTTTTCTCTCAATTAGCCCATCATGGGGAAGTTTTCATAGAGAACAATTAGTCAGCACATGCCTCACCTCTACCACCTGGGGAAGATGGTGGCAAGAATGGGGTATCAGGGTCCTCCTATCACCAGCTGCTGACCCCCTAATTCTGCAAAACTGTCACATAAGCAGCAGTATCTGTCAGCAGCCCCAGCTCCTTAAGCAGCCATTAAAAGAGGCAGGTTGCTTATTTGTCTTGTCACCTGTGAGCAGTTTATGGCCTTGACTGATTGGGCTGAGTAAATGTGGTAAGAAATAGCCTTTGCCTCTTAATCACATACGCATTATGTTGAGTTTATACATGCACACACACATGTGCTGACTTGGCAGAGGGGAATTTGTGACATAAACTGTTTCCAGACTCCTGAAGACATAATGCCTCATGGTTTCACTCATGGTGCATAATGGCATTTCATCCAACTTCCCTGCTTACCATGCTTCATTGCGTTTATAATTTCCCTCTTAAATTAACTCCTTTCCCTTGACTGCCTCACTTCCATTTTCACTTTAGAAACCAATTTGCAGTTTCCAAATTGTTTTGACTGTTTTGTTTATAGACCAGTCATGGGGCAGAATCAGAATAAGTATCAGATTTTCATCCTCTCCAGCTAACCATATTAGTACCTTATAATACAGTTACTAGTAAAGGGGGTGCATACTGGGGGGCATCTTCTTCAGCTTGCCTAGGCTTGCGATGTGCGCGTGCACCCTGCACGAAGTGGCTGCTCTAACGATTTCGGCCCAAACTCTATGGTTAGTTTTATCCGAGATTGCCAGAGCGTCCACGTCACTTTCAGGTTTACTGCAGAGCCTGCTGGCCATCAGCTAGCCGGTGGGCAGGCTGGTGGATTGGCGGGATTTTACCCGCCACCAACGGGCACTTGGCAACCCTAAGCTTACCTCATTCACCAAATTCATTCATTCAAAAGCAAGCATTTATGTTGCTAGCGCAGTAGTCCACATTTCTTCTCTCTAGATTAGGATCCACCCTGCTATGTTTCAGGTTTTCTCCAGTCTCTTAATACAGTACTGCAGAGGGCCTCTTAAATGGTAAAGCAGCAAAAAAAGCTTTAGTTATTCACTGGATGGGACTACATAGTTTAGGGTTGCCAGGTCCCTCTTTGCTATTGGCGGGAGGTTTTTGGGGCAGAGCCTGAGGAGGGCAGGGTTTGGGGAGGGGAGAAACTTCAATGCCATAGAGTCCAATTGCCAAAGTGGCCATTTTCTCCAGTTGAACTGATCTCTATTGGCTGGAGATCAGTTGTAATAGCTGGAGATCTCCAGCTAGTACCTGGAGGGTGGCAACCCTAACGTAGCTGGGGTTGTCAACTCCAAATTGGACATTCCTAGGGAGGGCAGAGCTGTCATTTTCTCCAGGAAAACTGATCTCTTTAATCTGGAGAACAGTTGTACCGGTAATTCTGGAAGATCTCCAGGCCCCACCTGGAAGCTGGCAACAATCCATGACCTAGCACTGGTTGATGAATCAAACTATGTATAGAGCCCAGTACTGTGGAACTGCTTGCACTGATCTCCTGTTACACAGGGCTGGAGCCAAGGTGAGGCCAGTGAGTACATCCCTCCACCTGGACATTGTTTTACCCTAATTAAGTCTTTCACAAAAGACAGGCTTTCATTCTCTCCAGAACATGCCTATTATCTTGTGTGCGGTGGAACACAGGCAGGATGGTGCTGCTGCAGTTGTCTTGTTTGGGGGCTTCCTAGAGTCACCTGGTGGGCCACTGTGTGAACAGACCACTGGACTTGATGGGCCTGGGTCTGATCCAGCAGGGCTTTTCTTATGTTCTTATCGATGTATATTTGTATTTAAAGAACAAGTGCTTGTTTTTAAATCGGAAAAAGTCTCTCTTGAACTATTATAAAAGAGCAGAAATTATAAGGGGCAATGGGTAATTTAAAAGGGGGCATTGAGCAACTTCTTCAACTTCAGTGATGAATCTTCATGAAGCCACTACTCTCCACCACAAAGGCCGAAAATGCACGGGCACTTACTCCGGTTTCTTCCCAGTGTCCTCCCTGTTCCAGCCAGGATCAGTTCAAACCGGGGGGGGGGGGGACAATCTGTGCACAGAATATCTCTTGATCCGTGGCGAGTCAGCGTGCTGATCTGCCCGTCAAAACAGAAAATGCCGGAGACACGCACTTCCTGGCCGTTCAGCAAAGCATGCTCCCGGTGGTGATTGGCCGACTCACTGACTCACTGACCAATGACAGCCCTGCGCTCCCACTTTTCAAAAAATGTGGAAACAAAAGGGGGTGAGGTTGCGCAAGGAGGGGTTTGGAGGCGTGCGGGACGTCGTGACGCCGGATGAATAGGCTCCTGTTCATCTGAGGCGAGCCAGGGTTAACGGTTGGGGTCTTCATTCGCAAAGCCGGGTTCATTTTGGGTCGAGACAACGCTCAGCCAGCAGCATCTGAGGTGTTGTTCGTTTGCGAGAATTTGGTCCTGGTTGGAACTGGAAATAAAATGGGAGGAGACTGGGCGGAGACCGGAGTAAGTGTCCATGCGTTTTCGGCCAAAAAGACACTTTGGCTAGGGAGATTCTAGACTCACAGGGAAATATTGCAGCCCCACATTGGCTGCAATGAGAGAAATTGGCTATGGTCTTGCTTGTGCATGAACCTCTATGACAGGGATGGGGAACCTTTTTCCTGCCAAGGGCCATTTGCTCATTTATGACATCATTCGGGGGCCATAACCAGGTGTAGATCTCCCGGCACGGGGAGGGGGAGAGACTAGGGTTGCCAGGTCTCCAGCCACCACCTGGAAGTTGGCAACCACAGGGGAGGCCACCCAGAGAAGGCCTGGAGGGCACCCCTGCTTCCCCTCCCTCTCGCCTCCCAGACGGGAGGGCAGCCAGCGGTGGGCCCCAAGCAAACGAGGCGCCAGGGAAGCCCAGCCCGCAGCCGATCCTCAGGGAAGGAAGGGCGGAAGGAAGGAAAACAGAGAAATGGAGAGGGAGAAAAGGACAGGAGAGGGAGAAAAGGACAGAAGGAGACAGACAAAGAAAGAGACGAGGGAGAGAGGCGGAGAAAGGAGAAAGAGTGACAGAAAAAGAGGAAGAGAGAAAAGCCTTCCCCCCCACACACACCCGCACATGCCGGCCACATGCAACCAGGCCTCCTTGCCTTCCCCAACACACACACACACACAGCAGCACACGTAGCCCCGCACAACTGGGCCCCAGCCTCCATACCCTCCCACCCTGAGTCCACAAAAGGCCCTCCAAGCCCGATCGGCTCCCGCGCGCATGTTCCACCACCAGGAGCCACCGGCCTCCCCCCCCGCCGCTTGACAGGCGGCAAGAGGGGCTTACAGTATGCTGTGGCATTCCTGCATGCCGTGAATGTAGGGGGCAGCCTTGGGGGAAGCGTCCCTCCCCTCCCCCCTCGCCGACCAACAGTTGACGAGAGGAGGTCCAAAGGGTGCCGCGGCACCAGGAACACCCTTGGTATGTAGCCAATTTGGGGAAAAGGTCAGCCCGTCTGATAATCAATTTCCTCCGGACCAAAGGGGCACATTACATTCCAGCAGCACTTAAACTTTATCAGGTGAAAACCCTTGCCCAAATGCTATATGGAACACAACTCGACTCTTCACCCTCTTGTCTTACTCCCATTGAACGTGTGCAATCTAAGTTCCTTAGAGCTGCCCTGCAATTGCCAAGATGTGTTCCAAATGCTCTGATACGTTTAGAAACTGGCATGATGAAGGTGGAGGCAAGGATTGTCCTGTCCTCGATCTCTCTCTGGCGTTACCTTCTGCTTTGCTTGAGGGGAAATATAAGAAGACAGCCTGGGAAGAGAGATTCTGTCCCTGCAAATCAGGGGACTTAGAAACTGTTGAGCATGCCCTCCTGAACTGCAATTCTATACATTACCCCGTTCGAAGTTTATTGAGCCCCTCTTATCGAGATTGAGACCTGACAGGGCAGGTGTAAGGTTTGAGATGCTCCTACAAGGGGGTAATCCTTCAACCACTCTTCAGGTTGCGAAATTTTGTTTAGCAGCAGTGAAAATTCGTTGCCTTAGAACAGCGCAATTGACAGACGTGTCCCAGCTGTAATTCTTTTTTAAAAAATGTTTTTAAAATGTTTTAAGACTCGGACTGTAATTCTTTGATTGTAAGAATCTATTAGTCCATGCTTTCCGTTTTATCATGTTTTGACTGGCTAAGTGCCGCAAATAAGTTATCTATGTATCTATCTATGTATCTATCTATGTATCTATCTATGTATCTATCTATCTATCAATCAATCAATCAATCAATCATTTAAGGACGGATTGTTTTAAATTGCTGTGGTGGGGTGGGTGTATTAAACACACACACACACACACACACACACACACACACACACACACACAGGGAATCCTTCAAGTATGTTGGTCCCAAACCACATAGGGCTTTGAAGGTCAAGACCAGCACCTTCATTTGTGCCTGGAAACCAATCAGGATTGAACCTGGGATCTTCTGCATGCATTTCTTTAAAGAGTTTGAGCCTCCTCCTCCCACTAATACTGCTATGTAAATTTCCTCTACCTCCCCAATTCCCACATTTCAACTGCAAGAGAAACATGAGGTTGAATATCCTTGGCCACAGCTCAAGTCTATTGGCAAAGTTCCCTATAATTCATTTCCTACAATCAAGCTGACAACAAGGAAGCTTGTGTGTCCCCCACCCAACCACTTAGCTCTCCACTCCAAACTTCAGTGACATTTGGGCCCTTTCTGTGGAGCATTCTGGCTAAAGCAGAATGATGTCTTCAACAACAACAACAACAAGTCAACGTCTGGCCTTGTTAATTCACAGCCAGCTTCACCTCAGTTTTGGGAAGGCTTGCAAACATTTGGATTAATCTCTGAGCTACCCAGCCCACCTGAGCCTGCTGCTGGAAAAGAAACTTGGAAGGAAATCCATGCTATGCTTCCAAGCCCAGCCAGAAATACTACAAGAACAGCCTCTTCAGGGGTGATCCCAGCCGCAACAGGAAATGTTAAGTTGTGTGAGATTCTGAAAGTCTTTCTCTGTGAATATTCTGTTCATTCAGTGAACATGAGAACCTAAGAGCAGCCAGGCTGAATCAGAACAATGGTCCATCTAGTCTAGCATCCTGTTTCCCACAATGGCATCTGGGACGCTGTGGAAGGCCTACTAGGAAAACACAGACGCCATAGCCTTCCAATGTTTGTGCCCTGCAGCTTTGGTATTCAGAGGGTTATTGCTTCTAAACAAGGAGGTTCAATTTAATCATCAGGGCTAATACAAAGTACACTGTTGTACGCAACAAATTAACAAAATGAATGGATTTTCAAACATTTTTCAGTTGATAAATCAATGTAGGGGAAACCCGCCTAGCCAACCAGATCAGCTGAATCAACCCTCACGATCAATGGGGTGACAGATGTCACAGCCAGATCGCCCTCACATTTGGGAGAAATTGCAAAAATTGCTTGTAGATTGACGCCTTTTATGGCTATTGTGTAAACTCCATCTTTCAAACACCTGTCAGGTTAGAGTGGATAATAAAGGTTAACTGACTAAAAAGATTCTGCTGACTAAAGGAGCGAAGCAAGGCTGTATTTTAGCACCTTCCCTGTTTAATTTATTTCTCGCTGACCTCCCCTCTCATATGTCTAGACTGGAAGATCATGCTCCAAAACTGAACTCTTTTCATGTTCCCATCCTGTTGTATATGGATGACGCAGTGATGCTTTCCTGTACTAGAGTAGGTATGAAAGCGTTCTTTGTTAGCTTTTGCATCTTACTGCGACAAAAAATTTCTAAACATCAATTATACCAAAACTAAAATTTTAGTTTTTTCCAGATCATGGAAACTGGTGGTTTGGCAAATTGGTGATAGGGAAATCGAACAAGTTAAATCATTTAGATATCTGGGGATGCTTTTTTATCATAACCTGAACTGGTCTATCCATAGGGAACGTTCCCTCGTCTCAACCAAGAGCAAGTTGTCAGCTATTATCCAATTTGTCTATCAAAAAGGAAACCAAATTGTACCAGCGGCAACAAGAATTTTCCAGGCCACAATAATTCCACACTTATTGTATGGCATCCCTGTGTGGACCCAAGCTTTCAACAATGGGGTGGAACAGACAAATTTGACTTTTCTGCGGCGCATACTGGGTATACCCAACTCAGTTGGATACCTTACACTTTGCGCGGAGTTGGGCCTTCACCTTATTGAATCCAGAGCCTGGATCTCTACCATTAAGTTCTGGCTGTGCCTACATTTTCGTGCTCCCCTAAACATTCTCATAGCAAATTTGGTTGTGGACCCTTATGTATCCAAATGGTCCCAATTTATAGTAAGGAAAATCAGATTTTTTGGTATCGATATAGAGGCATTGGCAAACTCCGGGGAAGCTTATATTCTTCGGATGATTACAGGGAGTATTTGGGACATGGAACTGCAGAAAATAAATGCTGGAGCGAATAACCTTTTTTGGCCTTTCTCCTCCTAAAAGAACAATGGCTGAATATTTCTCTAATTTAGTCCCTCCCTCCCAGCGCAGAGCCTTTATGTTGGCCAGATTAAATACATTTCCATCAGCCATAGTTTCTGGTAGATATAGGGGTATCCCTCGGAACAAAAGACTATGTAGCTGTCAGTTGAAAGAACCAGAATCAGTAGAACATATTCTCCTATATTGTCCCTTGTACTATTAACAACGTCTAAAACTAATTAACCCTCACCTTATGTCCTTAAAAGATTTAGCATATCATGGTACCAAATTTTTATTAGCAGATAGGATTCCTGCTGTTTCCGATCTTTCTTGTTTTGTATAGCTCATTATTTATTGTCCATCCTTCACTATAGCTATCCCTTTAACATGGAGGCTACATAGATTTTTTGCTGTCTCATGTCTTAATTAGATTCACCTGGGCATTTCTACTTGATGTTCTCACCTGCATTCTCACTATCCGCTTTTGAGATCCAGAGCTGAACCCTCCGAGGTCCCGTTTCATTTAACTATTAAGGAATGACATTTCTTGAACCTTGAATGCATTGAGTAAGGTTCTTTTTGTAAATGATATTTTCTTAGGTTGAATTTTGCCTAGTCAAGTTTTGTATAGTGAATTATTTGTATGGCTGGTCCTTAAATGTTAGTCAGTCAGTTTATTAAAACAGTCAGCGACCAGACAGAATATATACAAATACAGAGGCATTTAAGATTAAAAGGAATATATAAAATCCACAACAAGTATCCTGAACATTTATAACCGTTATTCTATAGGCCAGTTTGAGTCCATACATAGAGTTTGTACATCAAAGGTCTCATTGACTATCAGTCAATGGGGGACCTAGATCGTTTGTGATTGCCTTACGTTTGGTAAATGCGATAAACAAAACTTTTGCTACTGAACGTGAGACCTCCACATTTTTGTCCTCCAAGAGATATCTTAATAAAAAAAAACCTCAGATTGATGTATGGGGCTTCCAGTTAGGTTAAATCACTGTAAAAAAGGTTCAATTAACCACTTTCTTTCAGAGGCATACCAAACACAATGAAATAATACATGAGAAACTGTCTCTATGGAGATACTTGAGCAGGGACAGAGTCTCATGGAGCGGGGAGTATGATGGAATCTACCATATAGTAGCAAAGAGGGAAAGGCATCAAATATTGCCCTTGAAAGGGCCCATCTATGGTTTGGGTTGGAAATATTGACCAGATATGAAGCTGGAGCCAAACCCGAGCTAGGTTTCAGTTGGTTGTAAAGAGGGGGTAAGGTGGCATGCTCTGTTTGTAGCTCGATATCGATAAGACGTTGATGGACCACACTTTTTGCTTTTTTAAATCCTTCTTCTAAAAGTTGTTCTGGATCTAACCCTATAGTTCTTAATCTTTCTGTGGCTCTTTGGACCCATTGGGAGACAGGATTGGCAGCAAGGTGGCCATAAATTAGGTCAGAGGGATGAAGATGTATTTTCAACCAGTAAAAAAGTGTGTATCGTCACATTTCTGTTTTTATCGTACTCAGTCCCACCTCCTGCCTCAATATTGCATTTGGTGTGCCTCTTGGGGTATTGAATAATGACCTTAAAAATTTTGATTGCACTAATTCTAGGGGTTTGAAATTATCAGCCTGGATGGTTTGCATCCCATACCTCATAATAGCAAGCACTTTGGTTGAGTAAAGTTTTATTGCAGCGGGAACAAAGCGAACTCCATCTCTCCTGAAGAAGTTTAAGATAGCAGTGGTGTTTCTTTCTGCAGAGCAAGCCAGTGACTTAATGTTAGCAGTTGGATTCCCATTAAAGGAGAATATTAGCCCCAGATACTTAAAGTTTTTTACTTGCTCAATGCTATTTCCGTTTATTTGCCAGTTTAATTTTTTGAACCTCCTATGAAAACGCATTATTTTAGTTTTCGTAAAATTAATGAAGAGTATTTCTTCTTGGCATTTGTTAGAGAAAAATTGGAGTGCTCTATTTAAGCCCACCTTAGTTAAAGATAACAGGACATCGTCGTCTGCATACATAAGAATTGGCAGTTTTTTCTCTAACGTAAGCTTAGGGGCATGTACATCTATGTTATGGAGACTAATTACTAGATCATTTACATAAAAATTGAAAAGAAAGGGGGCAAGGATACAGCCTTGTCTAACTCCTTTTTGGGATTTGATTGGTTTGGAAAGTCTGCCATCCGATGAGTATTTTATCTGTAGATGAGTGTTGTCGTGTAAACTAATTAAAAGATGTAGGGGTCTTTTATCTATGGGAGTAGATCCCAGTTTGGCCCAAAGCCTTGAACGATCAACAGAATCAAAAGCCACCTTCAGATCCACAAAGGCAGCATATAGAGTTCCCTTTTGTTGTTTGACATATTTTTGGATAATATAATCCAGAACCAGGCAGTGATTGAGGGTTGAACGGCCTCTTACAAATCCTCCCTGCTCAACAGCAATAATTTTTTCTTGGTTCAGCCTATTGAGGAGTTTAACACATAGGTGTTTGGTATATAGTTTACAGATGATATTTAGCAGGCTGATTGGTCTATAGTTATTTGGATCTGCTCTATTGTGCTTTTTATATATTGGGATTATTATAGCGAGACCCCATTCCTCCAGTATTAGGCCCGTTTGATCAATATACGTAAAATGTTTTGTGAGAATCTGGGCCCACCAGTCTGCTTTAGATTTCAGCACCTCAGCTGTAACAAAGTCACTCCCGGGAGCTTTCCCATTTCTCAGATTTTTAATTAAATGTTCAACCTCGTCTGGTGAGTCCGGGTCCCATGATGGAATGTTATTTAGGGGTGGCTTGATACAAGGTTTGGGGGGAACTCCCTTAAATAGCACGGAGTAATGATTTTCCCAGGTTTTAGCAGGTATCACGCATACCCTTCATTTGTTTCGTCTGGAATTGGCGCTGGCAATTAATTTCCAAAATTCTCTGCTGTCCTTTTCCTTGGCAGCCTTTATCAAGGACTGCCACTTGGATTGAGCATTTAATAACTTTTTTGATCTTATAAGTGCTTTATATTCCTTTTTTCTAATCGAGATTTCTCCTTCCAAAACTGGGTTCGGGGAGGATTGAAAAGCTTTAAATATATTGAAGAGATTCTGTTTGGCCTGCATGCAGTCAGTGTCAAACCAACTTTTATTGTAGGAATTTTTTGGTTGGGGCTTGGTGAGCTCTCTAGATAATAGAGGGGTTAGGTGGGAAATCAGTTTTGTGTAAGCATCCAGGGGAGATGTTCCGTCATCTGAAGATTCACATAATTGATTATAAATCAATCTACCCGTTTCTGAGGTAGTCCATTGGTGTAATTTTTCATTTAATTTAGCACCCCATTTAAGTTTTTGTCTACCAGGTAGTTGGTCAGTGTCAGTATGCACTCCATGCGATTTGAGTCTGGTGTAATGACCCCCCCCCCCAATCCATTTCAGCCTGAGAGGAAGGTGATCGCTTTTCGTTCTCACTTCAACTGTAAGCATAATAACTCTATTGAACATGTCATGGGAAGCTAACAAATAGTCTATTGAGAAGTGCTTTGCGCCTGACCAGTAAGTAAATTTGCCAGGGCAGTCTCCCTGCACTGCTCCGTTTAAAATGTAAAGGTTTAGTTTATGTGCCATCAGAGCTAAAAGTAGTGCTGCATAGTTTAGCACCGGGTCTAAGGAGCAACGGTTAATGTTATTATAAAATTCACCCTCCACACGTGGGTTAAAACCATACTTGTTCAATAACATCTCGTCATTTGGTCCCATTCTAGCATTTAAATCGCCACCAATTAACCACATAGCTTTGGGATAATTTTGCATGCAGTAGACGATACTTGATTCCATTTTTTGCCAGGAGGCGTCGATTTGCGCCTGGGAATGATGAGGAGGTAGATATAAATTAAGGCAAATGACAGAATAATCAGGAAACCTAAGAAGCACTGCCAAGCCCCAATTGTTTGCAAGATGGATTTCTTCCACCACGGCATTTAATGCTGTGGAAACAAAAATGCCCATCCCACCAGAAGCTCTCCCCCCCTTCATACTGGGAGATGCCGGGGCAAGAGCTGCAGTATAATTTGGTATGTCGAGCTCTTCTACCATCCACGTTTCCTGTAGTAAAATTATATCAAAAAGGGTTAAATAATGTTATGATATGTCATGTTCTGTTCATTTGTTTTTATGACTGCATACACCTACTTTAGGCTGAAGAAGCCCACAGCAAAACATGCCAAAATGATCTAGACAACACGTTCCGATGTTCCGACATCCTGCTTGTCTTCGTACCTGGAAATTACAAAAAAGACCCTCCTCTTTCTTTCAAGTACTACACTTTCTTTCAAGCACCTTTCAAGGTGCAATGGTTTTGTTGTCAATGTATTTACATGACTATTGAGGATTGTTCACTGATTTATTCTTGTCCTTACCAGAATAGAAGTATAGGTCCCACACCTCAGTGTGCTTCCCAGTTACACTGTTGTAGGTGTCTGCTTTTGTTCTTGTCATTGTATGATCTTGTGTTTTGGGGTTTTGTACCACTTGTAATTTGTTATTTGCTTTGCTTGTTATATATTCATTCTCTCTAATACATTTTGTAATTTATGCAATTTTGGGTGCTGTTCTCTCCCTTCCAATACTTCATAGCACCTAGCCTGTTTTGTTTTGTTTTCCGAACAGGTGGCAGAGTTTCTGGCGATTGTTATTAAAAATAAAAATAAAAGGGTAAGGGAATAAATAACAATAAAACCAACTGAGGCAATACAGACACTGAGAAATAATACATAAAAGGGTATTGGTATTAGCTGTGCTGTGCAACAGGTCCTGGTTCTCATTTGTCATTAGGGCTGTTAAAAAAAAATTCGATAAAATCCAGATTCAGCAAAATCCGGCCTGTTTTGATCTGGGAAATGCTGAAGTCTGAACTCCCCCCCTTCGGATCCGTGGAATTCGGCACGAGATTTGAGTTCGGGGAAAAAATTTGGCCAAATAAAGCCATAAAAACTACATTTGCGCCTTTTTGCGGCTACGGGGGGCATTTTTGGGGGTAGAGCCCCCAAACTTTCAGTGTAGCTTGAGGGGACCCTTCTTGAAAGAACCCCCAAGTTTTGTAAAGATTGGATCGGGGGGCGACTTATGGGGCCCAGAAGGGGTCCCCCCCTTAATGTGCATCTTTATTCCATTTACAGCACACTCACAGCTTTCTGCGGCTTGGGGGAGGGCATTTTTGGGGGTAGATCCCCCAAACTTTCAGCATAGCTTGAGGGGGCCCTTCTTGCAAGAACCCCCAAGTTTGGTTAAGATTGGATCAGGGGCCCCTGACTTATGGGGTCCCCCCTTTTCCCTATTGGGATGAATGGGATCAGCCGATCCTGTGTGCATCTACAGAGCGGCAAATCCAAGGCAAAACCTCCCGTGCTAACCATTGCAATGCAAAGCAACACGCGACCTTTGGAGTGTGCAATTGAAATTTGCAAACTCCAAGGCAGAGCCACTCTGGCTATGCATTGCATATGGCAGTGATGCCGAACCTTTTAGAGACCGAGTGCCCAACTGCAACCCAAAACCCACTTATTTATCACCAAGTGCCAACACGGCAATTTAACCTGAATACTGAGGCTTTAGTTTAGAAAAAACAACTCATACATTAACATCTTTTGTCTTAAAAGAAAAACACAATAACAGAGCTTTATATGCTTTGCACACTCTTTTGCACACTTTTACCACATGCATTTGGAAAAGCAAACCTTTTTTTGGGGGGGGGGATAAAAACCAATACTAAGGTTAAGTTTTGGCTATATTGTTGTACATATGACTCTTTTGAGCGAGCGTGTTTTATGTATTCCTGTTACTATTATCATGCCAATAAAGGTGACTGAAACTGTAAAATTTTATAGTGTCTTACTGTAAATTATTCTAGGATATAGGAAAATGTTTGTGTGAATAGAAAACAAGAAACAATTTATTACTCATGTTTCTAATCCTACCTTTATCCTAGGAAACTGGGACCAAATGTGAATAAGAACAATATATAGATATATTGTTAAACATCCAAAAAACAACCATTTCAAAAGCCATCGATTACAAATACTAAAAAATCCAAGCAGTTGTCCTTCAAAGCCAGACTGTTAAAAATCACTCATGCTATGTGCCAAAAGCCCTTCTAAAAAGTTCACTGTCACATCCCCTGTGAAACTGCAGAATGGATGCAAATCTTCCAGTGTCCTGTGAAAGATTTACACAACATCAAAGCAACTAAAAAGCCTATAAATGGGCAGTCATTGTTTGTGCTCTCACAGGGATGGGAGCCAGTTAGGGATGCCAGCTTCTAGGTGGGATCTAGGGATCCCTCAGAATTACAGCTCATCTCCAGACTACAGAGATCAGTTCCCCTGGAGAAAATGGATGCTTTGGAGGGTAGACTCTATGGCATTGTTCCCCACTGAGGTCCTACCTGGGCCCCATCCCCAAATCTCCAGGAGTTTCCCAACCTGGTTCTGGCCGCCCTACCTCCAATCCCTCTCCGGTGGCCAGGGGGGAATCTGGTAACCCTATAACCAGTAGAAAGCATTGTTGTGCCAAATGGAGCTATATGTCTTAACAAAACATATTAGGCTCCTAAATATTCTCTGGGTGAGCTAAAAATGAAGCTTGTAGTTATTCAAGCTGCTGTCTATCATGATTGTTTGGTTCATTTGGGATTGAGGGGAGGGCCTGTGGCTCCATGGTACAGCACCTTCTTGGCAGGCAGAAGGTCTCATGTTCAATCCCTGGCACCTTCAGATAAAAGGATCAGGTGGGAGGTGATGTGAAAGTACCTGAGACCCTGGAGAGCTGTTGTCTGAGCAGACAATACTGACCTTGATAGACCAATGGTCTGATTCAATATAAGGCAGCTTCATGTGTGTACATGTGTGATGGGGAACAATAGTGTCTGGCTGCAACAAGACCTTAAATTCTCTACTGCCATAATTGATCTGGGTTTCCCAGGGGCAGCAGCACTTCAGCCATACACTGTTGGGGAGCCCTTACTCAGGTTTAAGGCTTGGGATTCCTTCCTGCTCAAGAGATGTTTACCCTTTGAAATGTTCAGTTGCTAAAGGCGAAAGAGGGCAGCATGATCTTCGTTGGGGATCAATTTAATCAGGCCCCCTAAGCTTAACTTAAAGATGGATCCACTAGCTGCCGTCTCTTCTAGCATCAGCTCCTTCCTCCTCCTTTCTGAGCTATTCGCATTTGAGTCAGGCAGAGCGGCTGTCAAAAGCCAAGCAGACCACACCAGTTTCACTCATGCCACTCTCTTGATGATGCTTTGAGACTCCCTTCTGGGTGGGTCTGGATCTATTGGACAGTCCCCTATTTCTGGGTGGGCTCATTAAGCTGGGCGTGGTTGCATTTCTGTCAGGTTCATGAATGCCTATAGCTTGCTGGAATTTTTTGTTTATTTCCACCAGGAGAAGGGAAGAAAGGATCATCGTCAATTCAGTATTTCATCATCATCATCCAATTCAGTATAAAATATTATTTTTATTAGATGTGGCTCCCTGGTGCCTTGGCAAGATTGTTTCCTAGGCCTGCTATGTTTAATTTGAGATGCCATGATTTCAACTTTGAAAATTACACAGGTTGTGCAGGTGCTGTACTGCTGTGCCGAGGGCCCCTGTCAGAAGCTGGGGCTGCTGGGCTGAACCACTGTCCCAGAGCACATTGCAGTGTCCTTTGTAGGAACTCTTTGTGGCCTCAGCACTGGGAGAGGAGGGGTTTGAGCTCACCACGATGGGCCTCTCCATAGCCTAGCAGAGAGAGCCCAGGCATGTCCTCTGTGGCTTTTTCCTGACCCTCTTTTTTAAAGGAGTCACTGTAGCCCCACCCATCCAGGAAGTCCCAAGGAAATCCTGTAGGAGTGAGTCTTCTTGCTAGGCTCTTGATGGGGTGTGTGGCTTTATCCATTGCTGGGGAATTCCCCTGTTCATATTCTGGACCTGCTGACCACCTAGCAACAGGCCTAGCAACTGGGCACAGCTCCTTAAAGGAACCATTTGGCTCTACTGGCATCACTGGCCTTTTGAGCACTGTTGCTGTTCCAGGACCTGCCAGCTTCTCCTTGGGACACAGTGGGGGCAGAGCCATGTTGTTGGATTCTCTGGGTGGCTGGTAGTTGCCCCTGATCCACCAACCTCAGGAAATGTAGGGGTGGGCTCCCCAACCCTGGACTTGCCTCTCAGAAAGATTCATCCTTCTGGTATTATCTTAACCGCATGGGATCCTCTACAACATATGCTCTTGCCATGCTGTTACAGGGAATGCTGGGGAGTGACAGGGGAGCACCATTGTCCTTTGATTGAGTTGTCAGGTAGATCTTGATAGGGCAGCTACATTGATGATTTATGCAGAACATCCCAATGTGCTGGCCATTGTCTGGATGACTGGATCTTCCGAGGGTGAACTCAGGGTGGGGTAGCAAGCTAGTCCACAGGTCCTTTAGCTGTGCAACCACCTCCAAGATGGATTCCAGTTCACTTCCTTGTCAAGATCGATTTTGCTGCTTGCCATGCATGCAGAGTCCTGCTGGCGCCATGCAGCTTGGTCCGGGGTAGTGTCCGGGTGGCTTCCATACTTGGTGCTGCAGGTGTAGGCTTCCTACATAGTCCCTTAGCTCTGTACACTAGTCCAGGTGTGTTAGAAAGTCCAGATATGAGAGGGTATGGTCACAATACCAGTTTGGTAATATCACAATCGCCATATGATGTGTTTATTGTTATTTTCCCTTATATATTTACAGAATCATAAAACTGGAAGAGGCCTTGTCCAGGACAGGAAATCCAGAGCTAGAGTGTTCCCAACAGATGGCTGTCCAGTCTCTGCTTGAAGACCTCCAGCGAGGGACTGTCCCCCACTCCGGGTAGCTGTTTCTGTTATCGAAATGCTCATATCATTAGTAAAGTTTTCCTAATGTTCAACTGAAACCACCCTTCTGTAACTTGAGCCTATAAATAGGATATTGTCAGGCCAGGCCTGGCCTGAGAACTGAGTACTGGGGTTTAGCCAGGTGATAACCCAAGGTCTCAACTGTTATGCTGTCATGCTATTGTTTTGAAGGTAGTTTGTGTAGTCTAACTTCTGTGGGAACTGAAGGGTTGCCCTAGCAACCAGAGGTGGTCTGACTTTGTAGCCTTTCTTCTATATATACGATCCTCTGTAGAATGCACCCCTCATTAGAGTCATTTAGTTTCCTGGCTTCTGCAACTTGTTGTATATTTCCAAATAAACCAGCTTTCTTAGGATTTCCTGCCTATGGAGTCTGTTTATGGATTTGTCAACGAGCATAGAGCTCACAGATATACTTTTTAAAAGGCTTTTTAGCATTGAAGATATAACAATAATAGAATGATAAAGGAAAAGGTCATAACGTAGGTCCCACACAGCTATCACCCCACATCCTGAGAGGTGCTGCCAGCATGAGAGGTTTTCACACAGTGGACTCCTTCCTTGTAACTTGGCGTGGTCATTGCAGTAATGCCACTGGGAAGTTACATGTTGCAAGAACTCCCGAAGGTCATCCAACAAAGGCCACTGGGTTATAATGGTGGATGTCCTAGAACTTCGGTGCCTGTTCCATTGAGTTCCAAAGAGCCAGAGGGTGTCTTCTTTTGAAACACAAGCTTTCCAGTTTGTTTCCTATGGGTTTGTTCCTATGAACTGTCGTCCTGACAGCTCATCTTAATAGATATACGCTAAGGCTACTGTGTGAAGAAGGCAACAGAAACCAGGAAGCGGTTCTTGCCTCAGAGGCAGTTGATCGACAACTAAAGGGAGTCCTGGGAGCGTCTCGTGAAGGCGTTACGTTCAGCTCTCAGTCTGCGAGGGAGTCGGGCACTTCGGCTCCAGAGTTCAGGATGCACAGAGCTCGGAGAAGCGAGTGGCAGCTGTGCGCTGTGTGAGGATTAGTCCTCAGGAGTGAAACATAAAGGAACACGATCTTAAGTTGTTTGATTGATAAAGAATCAGCAACTGGGCCATAAGGACAACTCTGAGTGAATTGGGAGTTAGCCCTGAGGAAAAAGAGAGCTCTCAAAAACCAGGGACTGGGAAGTCATCTCAGGTGTATTGTGTGATCCCTAAGTAAGGCTGAGGAGACTTAGGCTCCAGAGCCCTGAGTAATCCCAGTCTCATTTAGGTGTTAAACTGGTGAGGGGTGTCATGTTGTTCCTTACTCCAGAAGCTGAAACTGGAGTGTGTTTTAAAGCCAGTAAGTAAGTAAGTAAAGGCCCCCTGTGCAAGCACCGGGTCATTCCTGACCCATGGGGTGACGTCACATCCCGACGTTTCCTAGGCAGACTTTGTTTGCGGGGTGGTTTGCCAGTACCTTCCCCAGTCATCTTTCCTTTACCCCCAGCAAGCTGGGTCCTCATTTGACCGACCTCGGAAGGATGGAAGGCTGAGTCAACCTTGAGCCGGCTACCTGAAACCAACTTCCGTTGGGATCGAACTCAGGTCGTGAGCAGAGCTAAGCTGCAGTACTAAGATCTAGCAACCTAAAGTGAATTTAGCCATGCCATCTAGAAGAACCAAACCTCTCTTGTGTGTATATTTATATTATTGTGAAGTGCCTACTCTCTGTTTTTGGAATATCCTAACACCTTCCTGAAATCCAAGTTTACCTACCTAATCCTGCCTTTCTGTTATAAATAAATCCATGCTGTCTTGAATTTTTACCACAAGCCTCTGTGTGCCGTCAAAGTTCTGACTGGCCTAATTTCCCTGAAAAATCCAAGTCTCCCTTCCATCCATCACAGCTACTAACTCTAGCTCCTCTGAAGCAGTGTGTGGCAACCTCCCCACCCCACACACACACATACAAAAGGCACCGAGAGAGGTAGGCAGAGGCAGGACAACGAAGCCTTCACGTGGTGTTCTCCTGTGGGACATGGAAATGGTACTGCAACTCAAAAATCAGTGCAGCCATACATATATTGTGTTTTTGCTGAAGTGAGTGGAACAAATCTAGACATCTTTGCTTCAGTTCCAAGTTTCTATTATATGCCTTGGATTATAGGACCATGGTTTTCTTAAGATACAGTCCTTTGAGGAAACAGGCAAAGAAGGAACTTAAGAGTGGGACTGGAAATATTTTACCTTGACAAATCCTCTTTTTAACCCAATATCATTATTCTCACCGATACATTTTCCTTTCATTAAGTTCAGGGTGGCTGGGGGTTAATGTGTATAAATTTCCATATGTTTTAGGCAGCTTACTTTTCAAATTAAAAAAAAATCATAATAATAACAATTACAAACCCAAAACTGTTCAGCCTAAGCTCTTTCCCACCCATCCCCTTTAGCAACATTTAGCCAACTGGCTCTGAACCAGAAGTGCTATTCCCCTATAGAGACTTTCAAACATTTATGCATAACATGGATCACCAGCAAACGCCTCCAATTCTCCAGTTGCCTACGCATTAATGAACATCTGTTAGCATTTCTTGTAAGTTCAAGGACTTTGTGGGTTGGCTGGAAATGGAAGACTTAATTTCTCTTTATGCTACAAAAAAGGCACAAGCAATGGGGGGGGAGTGTATATACACAATTTCATCCAATCCAGGGACAGTTCTGATGCAACATTTTCCTTTATGGGAGTTTTGAAATTATTAACACTGAAGCACATGTTTGAATTAAAAATGAAACTGAAAATCCATGTAGATTTTCAGCTTCACTGTAATTGGTATGAGAGCTGACACGGTAATGGCTGAGTGAGTGAGCTGGAAAGTTACTGCTTTAAACTTGCTTCAGCTATGAATTTACCAAGTAATCTTGGGTCAATTTACCAAGTAAACTTGGATCAAGTGTAGCTCTATCCCACTTTCATCTCTACTACTAGCCTACCTTCCACAGCTAGGTCTGCCAACTCTGGGGAAATCCCTAGAGATTAGAGGGAGTGCAAACTGGGGAGGATGGGGTTAGGGGTAAGGAGGATCTCAGTGGAATATAATGCCATAACCCCACCCTCCAAAGGAGCCATTTTCTCCAGGGGAGTTGATCTCTGTAGTGTGGAGGTCAGTGGTAATTCTGGGACCTTATCTATAGGAGTCATAAAAATAGTAGTTTGCATTTGAACACAGTCTATCAAATAGGTTTCTAATCTACTCAGCCTCCAAGGAGCTCAGGGTGGCTTACATGGATCTCCCTTTCCCAGTTTATCCTCACAGCACCTCTGTGAGTTAGGTTACCTTAGACACATGACTGGGCCCAAGTCACCCAGTGAACTTCATGGCAGAATGGGGATTTGAACCC
Organism: Euleptes europaea; assembly: GCF_029931775.1. Classification (NCBI taxonomy): domain Eukaryota; kingdom Metazoa; phylum Chordata; class Lepidosauria; order Squamata; family Sphaerodactylidae; genus Euleptes; species Euleptes europaea. The sequence goes on along the minus strand of NC_079326.1, from coordinate 10,117,424 downwards.
TGTCTCTCAGATCCTAGTCCAACAACCACACCACTGTCCTCACTACAGTACACCTTTAAGAGGTATTATATTGTTGTTGTTGTCGTCGATTTTCTTTTAAACTGAAATCTAGATATGACCTGTCACCCTCTGTTGAATGGCAATATTTACAACTGCAACATCTGTAGGAACCTAAATATGGCCCTGCAGCACTAACAGCCCATTCCTGAGTTGACGGCGTGTGGAGTCAGCGGGGAAGAGACACAGTGGCGCCTCTTCCTAAGCCGACTTGCGCACGCCACAGGCAAGAAAAAAGCATTTCCAAGGCTTTTTTTGTTTTCAACGGAGCTAAAAGCCCCATTGAAAACAACGAGGCTGCACCTGCTCAAAAGCAGGCACAGCAACGCCATTCCCGCCACCAGCGGCCAGGGCTGAAACAGGATAGGAACGCCCCCCTGCATTGGTGCGGCCTCTCTACGCCGTGGCCTGCGCCATGGAGAGGCCATGCCGGCGGAGGGTGAGGTGCAGTCCCACGGCACTTGGCCGCTGGCGGGACTGGCCTCCCCGCCAGCATAAGTGCGTGTAATCATGCGATTACACTTACGCTGGCAACAGGGTCACGCCGCCTCCTAAGACGTTTCGCCCCCCCCCTCAGGAATGGGCTGTAAATGTTTCAGAATCTCCCTTACTCTTGGAAACGCTTGTTGACTCAATTCAAAACTGAAACTTACAATATTTGTTTATAAACATTTGATGTTAATAATAAATATGACACACAAAGTCTCAGTAATGAAGGGAATATGGAGCTAGATTGCCCTACTTTGCCAAAGAAATGGAATATGGCACTCAGTTTTATACCTGTTATTTCTATGGACATTAAGCTGCAATTTATTCAGAAAAAACATTACTTTAGGGATATACTAGACACCACAGTGCCTTCTTAGTAAAGGACTTTCTGTACAATCCTAAGGTGGGGTGAAGCTCTTTAGGAGCCGGTGTGACCCTGCGCTGGTGTGACCCTGCTCAGATAAGGGGCACTGACACCATCCTAGGAGCAAACATGCTAGTGTCGGATAGCCACGGAGCTACGCCAGCCCCTGCTGCCAGTGCAGCCACGCCAGGAGGGAATTCCTGGAAGGGAAAGCCTGTGCTGGTATGGGGGGCATTCTTGGGAATGGAGCTGCCTGTAGGCAACTTCCTGACCCCTTCCACCCCAGGAACACCCCCTCTCGCAGCGGCCACTTTTTGGGTGGTGTAGCCCCATTGATTTCAATGAGGGATTTTCGTCTTTTTTAATTTTTTAAATAGTTCAAATTTCTTTTTGGCAACTGGGAAGCCACTGCAGATCTACCCCCCCCCTTCAGGAATGGGCTGTAAGTAATGTATCTAATTGCTGCTGTTGTAACTTACAAGACATTTCTCTGAAACAAATGATTTGAGCTTGTCCAGTTATTCAGTCTTTTTGGGAGGAAGTAATTACTCATATCAGTTTTGCATTAGAATATTCATAGATATTTAAGGATTCTTATGTACTTTTCACCTATTTGCCTGCCTCCTGGATATGAACTGATGGTCAGTGAAAATGGACCTTCCGTGGCTTTACTATTGCTAAAAGACATATTACAACACTGGAGAGATAAATGTCCACCTCCAGTAATCCAATGACTGAGGACCTTACAATTTTATCAACATTTGAACGTATGACATTTAGACAACAAATGTGCATGGACATATTTGTAGATATTAGGAAGACTGTTATAGATATTTATCTGTAGACTTGCCACCATTGTTGTTATATTTTGTTATTTTATATTTCTTTCTGTTTGGGGTTTCAATTAAAAAATAAAAATAAATAAATGAAGGTATTATATTGTTGTTGTTATTATAGGAGCAGTACTGCATAAGAGTACTGCATAAGAGTAATCCCAAAAGTATTAAAATTGTCAGATGATACTTAACTTCAAGTGCCACTGTTAGGGTTTTCTCCTTTAGATACAAGAAACTAAACATTTACGAAGCTATTCTTTTTGTGAACATCTCCTGTCATCTCTGATATTTTCTGTCGTCAGTGCTCTTTTTAGCAGATAGCCTAAAAGTGAGATCTTGGTTTAAAATAAAAACACTCATGTGTTGGTCTATCAGTGCCTGCTAGCCAGGATAAGCAGACACACCATCATATTTAGAGTCAGTAGACACCTACCCACCAGATGTCGGGGATAAACAAATAGGAATGGATATCATTATCTTGCCCTACCCATGACCTTTCCTGGACCGTCTGCTTGGCCTCCGTCAGAGATGGAACCATATAGACACTTGGAGCAGGGATGGGAAAACTCACAATGTGATAATATCACATCATAAGTGTTTAGGCTTTCAGCTTTTTATTTTGACTTGTTGTTTATTGCACACCGAGTGGAGATATCCATGTACAAGGCAAATAAAATTAATGTTTCATTAGGACCAGTATTTGTAATTATTTCAACTTGTAATTCAGCACTGAGTGCTGCGTTACCAGCTGAAATAATGTCAATATAATGCCAAATTCTGTGCTTACGTATGTGCTTCATGAGCAATTCTGTCTCCTAATTGTTAGACTCTAGAAATCTATTTTCAGATTTGTGTAGTATAAGTATTTTATAAGTGTTTTATTGTTTTATGGTTAACAGCATTGCTGATTTTTATGTGTTGTGAACTTAATAAAAGTTAGCTCTTGCAAGGCACTGATAGATAGTCACTTTGAGGATTTGAAGATTTTTCATGAGGTTGATATAGACACCTTAATCTTATTATACATGGTCATTAATAAAAACACTAATGGCTAGCAGAAGATGCAGTAAGCATGTCCACAGTTAGCAGTTGGAGGGGAATCCATCTGCCTGGGACTTATTGTAGGCCGTCTTCGGAGCAGTTGGCCTCCAGGAATGTGCTTGGTTCCTCCTCAACTGCTGGTACTGTTCCTGCAGCAAATAAAGGAGGTCACAATCTATGCTTTTCAGAACTAGATGTCATGAGATAAAAAACTAGCATTGCATGACTAGAACCCTTACTATAGTTTACTATAAGCAGGGGAACAGTCAGTTACACAATCCTCCAGCTGGTATTGTCTCAGCAGAGCTATGTTGTCTAAACTGGAACTCAGACTTGAGGGTTCCTGAGTTGAACATCCAGCCTGGTCAGAAGAATTCATCCACTAGCCCAGTAGATTAGCCTGTGCAATCCTGACTCACAGTATGCTACAAGCAGAGAGCAGTAATAACTGCAGAAAAGAGTCTATTGAGCAATTAGCTCCAGTTGACTCAACTATAAACTATTTTCCACCTAACATTTTCTCAGGAAGAAGAGAAAACTGTTTTCACCAATTCCTCCCCTTCCGCCACAGACCTCCAACTTCTCCCACCCCATGCTATTCCTGGAGGTCTCTGTTCCCCAGAAGCAGCATTTCAGGGACCATTTTGGTCTGTAGTGGGAGGTGAGAAAGTTGGACTCAGCAGTCAGAAATCCTTCTGTAAGTGTTAGTTTTTGGCAGGATCCCACCTTTTGAGTGCACTTTTGTCACATGTGATGCATTATCATTTACCCGCAGCCACCACTGACGCTGAACAGGGATGATGAAATTCAACTTTGCTGATGTCACATTAGAAGTGACATTTTATATGTTATAGTCCAAGGCTGGAAACTCACTATGAGGAAAAGGCTAGGGTGAGGGTCCCCAAACTGTTTGAACCTGTGAGAACTTTTGGAATTCTGACACAGGGTGGTGTGTACAACCACAAAAAATGGCTGCCACTGGAGGCAGAGCCAACCACAAAATGGCTACCACAGGAATCAGAGCCAACCGCATGCACTCAAGCATACACAGAGGAAGCCCTAGTGCAAAGGACTGTAGCAAGGTGGCCCAAGAGGAGAACCCTCATCGGGTGGAAGCGGGACCAGAGCACCCAAAGCTCAGGGAAGTGGGCACAGGGGACATAGTCCGGGAAAGGGCCAGACCCAGGAGAGTGTGACAAGGATTGGGGGGAGGCTGCTGGTGGGCAGGGTGCAGCCTGACCCCACTCGATTGGCCAGGGCTGGCTAGCAGCATCAGCAGCCATACGGCCAAGGGCATGTCCCTCAGCTTTTGGAGAAAATGAGGCGTGGCCAAGGAAGGGTGGAACACAGGATCATGAGGGCAGATCTAGTTATTGGGCCAGGTATTAAAGGCCATGGTCTTGCACACCCTGGAGTGGATGGAGCAGGAACAGGGTAGAGAGAGGATACCTGTTGGGAAGGAGTGAGGAAACTGTCTTCCTGGTGAGAGCTGCTGGCATGATTGTCGCAAGGCTGAGAATAAAACTATTTTGTAGGTGTTCTGAGCGCATCTCTCCAGTCATCTGGTGACCACAAGGCATGGAGTCCAGACTCTTCCCCAGCTTGCTGGGGGCTCCCATACTCAAGGTGCCCTGAGACCCATCTACCCCGCCCACAGAATCAAATGGATTAATTTTTAAAAATACACAGACATAATTTAAATCCTTTTATACTATCTAGGCCTTCAAGCAGTCTGGGTGCATTTGGGATCAGGAAAATGGTACAGGAGGGAGCTATCCCTCCACCTTCCTGGTGTCTCAGTTGGGGCCCCAACTGGCTTTAGGACCCAATTACACATCTGTAGTTCCAGTCAAGGAACATGAACATTTGAGCCTTATAGGTATTTTCATCTTTTTAGCCAACTGCTTTCCTTAAAGAGGTCTACCACACCCTTTTAATGAACATACGTCTACTGTAAATGTTAGTTTTAAAGGGGCCTAGATCAGGAATGTCCTGATTTATAGATATAGAAGGTGTGCAAAATGGCCAAGAACATTTTAAAAATTATTAGCAAGAAATGGGAAAGGAAACAAGCCGGCCCAGTTTCCTGCAGTAATACAGGGAAGCTTTCTGTCTGCTTCAGCGCCCAAAGAAAACAAAGTAGGCACTTTTTGTGTCCAAATGCCACACATTTTTCCTGTCACTTTAAGATATGTTTTCTTTCTTATATCGTTAAGATCCATCAAAACACACTTGCCATCAAAGTGTTGAGGCAAAAGAGAATGGGCCTTTTCATAGCCCTGCTCTAACTGTGTAGGAGCAAGATTGATAAATGCTGCGGCTCCAAGAAAACCAAAAGGCTACTGTCAGACGAAAAGGTGACAACATGGAAAGTTTATTTGCTAGGGCAGGTGCAAATCTTTCAGCATGCAAGTGAAATGAAACATATTTCACTAGACTTCTCTGATAGCCTTCCCATTTTTCCTCTTCTGGTTCACAGGAACCCTTTCTTTGGAGACCAGACCTTAAACAACCTTTCATTTGGGCCCAGAACTAATTAACTATGTGTTTAGCAAACACTGGAAAAGCTACCACATATAACTGAACTTCGTAGGAAAGAAGATAAAGTAGGGAGACGCATGATGTGTTCTACTGGGTCAACAAGATCTCAAGAAGTGTTGAAATGCTAACTTAATATTGGTCATTTATGCATGGTCGCTTTACCCTTTTTTATTCCCTGTTTCAGCCAGGATCAAATTTTTCAGTATGCATGTTACCTCATTTCTTGGAAGCTCAATGCTGTTTCGACACAAAACGAACCCGGCTTTTCCCATCCCTCTTCTGGCCCGAATTAAACCGTTCATCCTGGCTCATTCCGGAGTCACAGAGCATGCATATTCTGTTCTCGAGTTGAGCTTCGCCCCACCCTTTTCCAAACCCCTCTTCAAGGCAGCATGCAGATAGCCAAACGGGGGAAGCACTGAAGATTGGCTTCTCTCACAGCCACTCACAAAGCAGTGTGTAAAGAGGCAGGGATTCAAGTGCTTCCTGCTACCCCGGAGCTCTTTCTGAGCAAGACAAAGGCTTTTTTAAAACGAGGCTTGGATTTCTTCCTCCCCCACTTCTTTCAGATTGCTCTGTTTTTTGTTCTTAAAATGCTTTTTTATGCTGCAGTTGGGTCTTGGGGGAAGGAAATCTTCTCTCAGGGTAAGTACTGCGAAGTGAGCCAATTACAGAGCAGCATTTAAAGGGGTGGGACTTGATTTGAATTTAGGAGACTGTTTTTCTGTATTCATGCCTCCATTAGCACACAGTTTTGTCCCTGATCATTCCAGCCAATGCATACAGTTTCCCCCAGCCCGGGTTACTTTGTTGCTGGCTGAAATGGGGAATAAAGGAGGTTATAGCATGATTGTTTGGTTCATTTGGGATTGAGGGGAGAGCCTGTGGCTCCATGGTACAGCACCTTCTTGGCATGCAGAAGGTCTCATGTTCAATCCCTGGCACACAGTTTTGACCCTGATCATTCCAGCCAATGCATACAGCTTCCCCCAACCCGGGTTACTTTGATCCTGGCTGAAATGGGGAATAAAGGAGGTTAAATCAAGTGGAATCAGATCACCACATAAGACAGTGGCAGCCAACTAGGGTTGCCAGCTCCAGGTTGAGGGGCTTCAGTGCCATAGGGTGGAATGGCCAAAGCAGCCATTTTCTCCAGGGGAACTGATCTCTGTAGCCTGGAAATCAGTTGCAATAGCGAGAGATCTCCAGCCACCACCTGGAGGTTGGCAATCTACAGCCAACATTTCTGGTAAGTGTGCCACAAGGTAGTTCAAAAATGTCACAGTGCTTCTCCAGTGGGTATTACAGACATATGCATCACCAAAACCTCCAAACCCTGAAGTAGGTTTGCCTTTAAATTGACTAAACCAGGGAACAGGCAACAGCATAGCTTTGGAGGTGTAGGCATCAATACAGCAGTAGCAGGCCACAGGCTGTATTAGATGCAACACAAACTGTTTAGATGCAACACAAACTGCCTAGCCACAGGTTTTGTTTATTTCATTTTTATCCCACCCATCCTGAAGTTGAGAGAAGTATGCATCATTTTTTACCCTTTATCCTCACAACAACTCTGTGGGGTAGGTGAGGCTGAGAGATAATGACTTGTCCAAAGCTGACTTTGAAGTAGGTCATGGACAGCCAAGACCTTGCTTTAAAACTTCACTTGTAGTAGCTCTAATGATGTGGACAGCCTTTCATCTGTAGGCTATGGCTAAACAGTGAACCAAATATCCCTTCACCATGGCTAGATTTCCAAGTGTTTGTGTGAACATGATACAACCCCCACTTAAAGCGTTGGCATCCTTCACCCCCCACTTGCTTCTCAGTGGGACACCAGGAAAACCAGTTCCCAAATAAAGCTGTAAATAAGTACTTGTCTCTCTTTGAAAACATTCTCAAGGGACTTTGTGCACTTCAGTAGAAAACCTGAAGTTTTCTTAATAGCAATCTATAATAAGAGATATGCTTTTCAAAATATGCTCAACTAGCAAAGTTGTCTTTTCTTTCCTCTGTCTGCTACAAAGGTTCATCTCTCCTTCACCATAACAATCCTGGAGAAAAACATGCAATCTTTCACTGCAACATTTGTGGAAGATTTAGTACTTCACTTTAGTACTTTGAATTAAAAAGTGGTTTTACATGTTCAAATGAAAACAGCCCAAAATGCAATCCAGTATTTTCCATGTATAAATTAAGATTGCATGGTCGAAATGGGAACCAACCATTTTTTACATGTCTTACGTGCAGTGTACTACATATTTGCCCACTGCACATGAATCCACCTTATGCTAAGAATGGCATTTCCATCCCTAACATTGCTTTAATGTTCCCAAGTCTTCTATAATAGAGCACGCATGCAGGCTAAGAGCGCTATCACCAAATGTTCATATTACTTTTGCTCTGACAGCCAGTTATAAGAATGTAATTTTAACCAGGCCAGTGGAATTTTGGGCTGTGGCAACTCAAATACAAAAAAAGTTACTGATTGATCCCCAAATGAAACATCCCATCTAACTTCACAGACACTGATTCAAACTTATGAGGTCAGGTACCTACAGAGGCAAGATGGCCTTAAACCCAAATTCTTTCCTCCTCCAACTCTATGTACAAATGCCTGAGTATTAACTATGTATATGATTTCATATCCTACAGCTTCCCAGAAAAATAACATATGCCTTTTTATTCACACCAGTGAGAAACCCAAACAGGATCTATTGGAGGTCTCCCACACTAACCTCTTCTGAACACATCCACAGGGATTTTGGAAAAAGCGAGTCGTCTCCATCAAGGCCCTTCATGAAGAACTCAAGGAAAGTGTGATAACATAGTCCTAAAAATACCAGGTAGAGTCCACTGCACTTTCAGATCTAATACAACTTTAATGAAAGTGGTGACAACAAACAAACAAACCGCGCCACAGTGCTGCTCGGGGAAGGCATCAAAGTGTCTCACAGATGCCTGAGCCTCTAAGTGCTCTGAGTCTCTCATCCCACTTCAAGGCGCTTGGAGGTTTTTGTATGTTCAAACACAAAGATGCGTGGGTTTAAACAGCCCTACCTGGGACTGGATGGGAAGCAAATGACACCAGAGAGACACAGGTTACCATATGCAGGCCTGTTGAAGTTCCCCATCTTCCTTTTGCCTTTTCTGTTCCTTTATGATAACCTTTGTTTCTTTTGCAACAAAGTTTTAAGCCATACATTAGAAAAATGATGTGGGGGGGGGGGAGAATCAAGGATTTGATACAGAGTAAATACATTTGGTTTAGGGATTTTCCAGAGGGGTTTTTGAAGTGGAGTGTTCCCTTTAATTTGGTAGTTCCAGTCGAGGTCTGTGATGGGCTATTCCACCCCGCTCCCCAAGTAATGGGTATATTTCTGTTATAAGTGATAGTTATATTATCAATTGATGATGTTAAAAGCAATGAAAATGAGAAATACATATAATGTTAATTAAATGTATCGATATATCTGAAATATATAGAATAACCAGTTTCTGGTTTGTTATTTAGTCATGCCATGCTTTTACAGAGATGGAGGCATTATGGAGGAGGCTACATGTTTCTGTGTACAGAGTACCCAGGGATGCATTAAGATAAAGGTAAAAGTTCCCTGTGCAAGCACCGGGTCATTCATTCCTGACCCATGGGGTGGCATCACATCCCGACGTTTGCTAGGCAGACTTTTGTTTACGGGGTGGTTTGCCAGTGCCTTCCCCAGTCATCTTCCCTTTACCCCCAGCAAGCTGGGTCCTCATTTTACTGACCTCGGAAGGATGGAAGGCTGAGTCAAACTTGAGCCGGCTATCTGAAACCAACTTCTGTTGGGATCGAACTCAGGTTGTGAGCAGAGCTTGGACTGCAGTACTGCAGCTTACCACTCTGTGCCACGGGGCTCCTTGCCTTGCCCCTCATTTTATTTCATTTTTTTCCTCTATTTTATTTTAGTTAATTTAAATGCTCCCATTCAGCCCCATGTGGGCACCCAAATCAGCTGAGAACAATTTGAAAACATTTACATTTAGAAACAAACAGACTAACAAGAGAACACAATCAAAACCCAGTAAACAAGGATCAAGACACCGTGTCAGGCCTTCTATAGGCCATCCAGAAGATAAATGTATTCAATTTTCTCCAGAAGGTCTGAAGAAATGGCACCAGCTTCACATAGGGTTGCCAGGTCCCACTTTGCCACTTGTGGGAGGCTTTGGGGGTGGAGCCTGAAGAGAGTGGGGCTTAGGGAGTGGAGGGACTTCAATGCCCTAGAGTCCAATTTCTAAAGTGGCCATTTTCTCCAGGTGAACTGATCTCTATCGCCTAGAGATCATTTGTAATAGCAGGAGATCTCCAGCCAGTACCTGGAGGTTGGCAACCCTAGTTTCACATCTTGGAGAAGTGAGTTTTATATTTTGTGGTCAGCAGTTCAAAAGACCTTCCTATGAATTCCTTCAAGCCTTACTTCAGAAAGGGCAAGTATTCATAGGAGAAGCCTATTCATCGATCACAGTGCCTGGGCAGCTTGAGGTGGGAAGAACCAGTCTTTTAGGTACTGTGTACCCAGACCATTTTGGGCTGAGAAAAGAACTGGAAGCCAGTGTAATTGTAACAGAACAGGTGTTATAATTCCTTATAGCAAGTTCCAGTAAAAGCATTGTGAATTGGTTGAAATCTCTGAACAGTCTTCAAGAGGGTCCCTATGTCGAACACATCGCAGTAGTCTAATCTGGATGTTACTAAGGCATATGTGACTGTGACCAGATTGGCTGTGGGACAATTAGAAAGAAATCCCTCTCCCTGCTTTGTCTTCATTCAATGGAAGCAGAAGGAAGCTGCACAGCTGACGCAGAACGGGCAGGGGTTGAGTGCAGTTGTCTCTGCTGATTCCACATTAGTGGTACTACTTTCACCTCCATGGGTGCCATATTCCACAACTAGGATTGACCTAAATTCCTGGTTACTTAGTCCAGTATTTGAAAGATACGTACAAACCCAGATTTTTCAGGGAGCCAGATGAGAACTTCATCTCTCTCACCTTCCCAGCTGCATACCAAGTTTGAGTCATTGTTTATTGGAAGTCTTCACTGTAATACACCTGAGTCTCAGTGAGAAAGGTGGACTATAAGTGAAGACAGCATCAGCGGTAATAGTAAGAAATTATTCCTATTATCTACCCAGCTCCTTCAAGCTTCCTGAACTCAGCCGTGTAACTTTTACTAGAGGACCCTTTTTTTACTCTCTGTCACAGACTAGGAAACATTACTTTAGGCTACAAATGAATACAAATAGCAGTGGCCAGACACAGCATCCAAACACGGCTGCCCTTTCATTAGCCCAGGTCAAGGGCAGGATGTCTCAGTGAAGGTGGATGCTTCCCAATACACCGCAACTTGGAACCATCCTAAAGCAGGTTTATGACACAGCTGAGAGCAGGCATTAATGCAATAGACTGGTAATTCAATCATTTTATAGAAGTTGATCTGTCCTTTTTATTACAATTATTGTCAGCCAGGGTGTTTCGTTCCATCACTGAAAATAAACATCATCTATCATACTTGCAAAGATTAGCCTGTGACAGATCCTTCTCTGCTTTGCATAAATGTGTATTAATGCCGGCTGTGTCGGAAGGGGAGAGAGAAGTCTATATTTCACAAGAATGATTAGACAGTGTCACTGCTGCTTTAAGTAATGTCTTTTCATGACTGATAATCAAACTGTGAAACATCACTACACACGCACACACATACACAAAAAGAAAAGAAGCAGTTTGATGCTTTGCTTTGCTTTAGTGGAATTAGATGCAGTGGTACACTGCTGTTGGCATGGTTTGTCTACAACATTGGTAAGACTGAGGTTCTCTATTATTAACATTGTTTTGTAAATGTGGACACAAGTGTCTTACAGAGAAAATGAACTTCACGATAATTATAAGCCTCCCTCTTTCTTTTCTGCATGTGAGTTCTGGAGTCATGTGGATGTGACATGAGCCCACCTTCTGCTAAGCGATGTGGAACTAGTGGTGGGCCAGGCTCTGTGCGGAACATAGAAGAGTTGTTATCTTTGCCCAGAAGGTTACAGTTTATGGTTGAGTTCACACATCAGCACAGTATTGCAAGGTGTGAAAGAGATTAGAGCACTCATATCATGTTAAATGTAGTCCTTGCAAAGGTAACAGTGATTACATGTTCAGGTGGGCGCAAGGGCAGAGTGCACCCAAATATCTGAAACCGAATTGATTGTCTTCAAATGCATATACTCTGGGATAGATGTGGTGCTTCATATGATATAACTGCAACATATTTTGGTGAAACAGAAAAGCACACCCACCTTTTTGCAAAAAAACAACAACAGTTCTATAATATCTTTTTATTAAGGACAACCAAAATATCACAAAACAGAACGTTTTCATGTTCCCCAGAATTCTTCATCAGGCTGGATGTTTAGTTTTTCTTAAAAAAGAAAACAGCAGGGAGAGAGGAAAAGGAGCTTTAGAGCATGATGGAGAAGCCCCTTGTTGGCAGTTTGTAGAGTTGTAAAATGGAACATTGTGTCATGGAGACTTAATGGGATTATATGGTACGTTCTAGGAATCTAGAATCCAGCAGTTAAACCAATTTCTCTCCAGCACTAATTAGAACACACAAGTTCCTTGTTAGGTGCCGAGTGACATGGTAGTCCATATATTAACAAAGGGGATGGCTAGTTTTAAGGGAACTACAAGGTGAACAGAAACCATATTGAGTAATATTATTTATCTACAGTTCAGGGGATAAGCAGCCCTTACTTTGGTAAAGTCCTACTTAAAGATCATATTCCTCCACTTACTGTTGATTTTGAACATTTTCTTTTGACCAATGCAACCACGTATGATCTTTGTCTGTTTTTCAAAATACCAAATTTAGCCATCAAAGAGGGCAATTCTTCAACTGGAGGTGCTCTGAGTGGTGCATTCTGAAAGTGAAATTAAAAAAAAAAGATTGACAAAAAATGTAGGTAGCTGTGTTGGTCATAGAAACACTGCAAAAGAATATGTGTATATATTATTTATACTGTTCTAAATATGAATCTAGCAGCTTGGAGACTTGATGGGGAAACCATTGTTGGTGCATTCTATAGAGGTTCCTGTTCCCAACCTCCAATCTTATTGTTAGTGCTGGAGAGCAGTTTGGGGATCCTGGGGTTGCCCTTCTGAAAGTGAATCTAAAAAAACCAAAATATAGAATATGCGTGTGTTTTATTTTGGCTGTTACTTACAAATGCCACTGAAATCACTAACATCTAGCCCACAGTGCTCATTCATAATGGATGGGAGTACAGTTTTCTTGTTTGCTCCTAAGCAGCTGTTCCTCTCTCTCCTAAATAACTATTTTAAGAAGCAATGTAGGGCTAATTGGATATCTAGAACCACGTTCAGCAGCAAGAAGAATTGAAATGGTAGTTCCACATGGCACTTAAGGCAGTGCTAATATTTATCATAAAAATCCAACCTTACAGGCAACTTCTACTACATGTTTACTCAGAAGTAAGTCCCCTTCACTAAAAATTCTGTTTGTTCCAGAGTTTGTTTTGTTTGCTTTTGTGCTAATTAATTACAGCTCTCATGGTGGCACTCATGAATCAATCGTGCTTTTCCAGAGGTGGGAGGCTTAAGGACTGCTTTTCACTTTGTAGTTCACCAAAGCCCCCACTTTCAAATGGTTTAAAATTGTTAATTATTTATGATTGTAATAATACAGCAATGATAATTTTTAAAGTGAGCATGGGCCTTGACTGTCTACAACATGAAAAAACAGGACTTAATTCTCTCCACCCCATCCAATGCCAAACAAGGGGTAATAATTTATGATTCAGTCATGAAATCTGTGCAACAATTGGCTAGACTGCAAAAGTGCAGGAAGTAACTGAGTAAGCTTAAAGAAGAAGGAAAGAAGGGGCAACAGCTCAGAGAAACCTAAGCTGTGCCACACTGGACAGCTGGCACTTTGTTTGCATTTTAATTTTTTTAAATTGCCCCCCCCCCAAAAGTCTTTAAAAAGTAGAAAAGAGTACAATGTAACAGGCTTCACATAATGTTGGTGGGATTCTGAATGTACAAATATGGCAATTGACTACTAAACAGCTAGCATGGAATCACCCAGTCGAGGGATGTTGGTAGGGAGACCATTGTTTGGGGATGAAGACTGTTATGTTTGGCCATTCCCAAGTTTAAATGGCCATTGCACCCCAATCCAGCTGTGACTAGTGAAGCATTTCCTGATCCGATCCTGGAAATTTCCAATATTTACCAGGAGAAAAATATTGAAATTAGGAAATATTGGGAAAGCCTTTCATGGTGTGGGCTACTGCCAATTCAATCCAGTACAGGAAATATCCGACATCAAATTGTGTTGACAATATCCGATGATACAGCCATAGGAGTTATTTTTTCCCTATGGGTGAGGGAGACCAGGCTTCTGAGCTTCTGGATGCTGTTATTTAGGAATATATGAATACGTTAGAGTTGAGCCTGAACTAAATACATTGATTGTAACATTCTTCACCCGTACAGCACATGGCCCACTCAGCTGAACACAGCTCAATAGCCCATGTGTATCTCAGCTTGCCAGGTGCTTCACAAGTCCACCACTTTTTTGCATCCCTAGACAGAAATCAATAGGCTTCTAAAGTATCTGTACTATTTCCAGTAGATTAAGATTTTTTTGACCCCATTTAACTGGGTGGGTCTCACACTATACAGGCCTGTGTTAAGTATGATTATTAGGAAGTTCCATTGAAATACATGGAACATCTAAGGAATTATTTTTAGGATTGGAATGTTGGTCTGATTAATGTTTGTACATATGCATGTAAGTTCCTGGCAGTCCCAGGGGAAGAGAGATGCAGCAGATGACGGTGCTAACTGGTAATCCTCCATACAGAAGAAATTCCAGATAATGGTTATATTTAAGTTCTGTAACGATTTCATTCCCCTCCCATGCCCTGCAGTCTATGTTATTCATGTCTCCTAATAGGCGACTTTCATTATCATTATCCCTAATAGTGCTTTATTGTATTAGTTACAGTTAATTTAAATGTTACTGAAGCATTGAAAACAGATTGCAGATGTTTTCAAACAGATGTTATCTTAATGTTAAAACTAAATCATGAATATTTATAGGGTATTATTGTCTGGGCTGAATTAGAGTGCTTAAATAGAAGCGTACGTATTTAACTTGTTTCTGAAGGAAATATTCCAGCAAAGGTGAATACAGAAATTTGACCTGCTAATTTATCCATAGTTAAGTCTAATATTTCCCCTTTTGGTATCTTTTGTTGCCCCTTAAACTGAAGAAGTTTAATTTTTCCACTTCTCTTTCACCTAAGAAGAGTTCGCTTCATCCCAAGTTACATTTGCTATCGTTTCTACCCCTCAAATCAAAGAAGTATTTTCAGAAGAGATCTGAACCCAGGAAACCATGCCTTGGCTTGATCGTATCTGGCATGACTTCATTATAGAAAAGCTTTGCACAACTCACTTCTGGGTTTCTTGGCAAACTTTTATGGTCCATCACTCAGAACTCCTTTTCTGTGCTAAGTCAAAAGTTTTAGAAATATTTATATTTTCAGTAGATTCAGATTGCTTATTTCCCCCATATTTTCACAGTTCTACAGTTAAAGAGGTCTCTTTATTTAGAATTACAGCTGTTTCATCCCAAATGTTACCATGTGTGGTTTAAGACACATGTACCCTAGACAGTTTCAGAAGGTAGTCATGTTGGTTTGCAGTAGAACAACTGGATTTGTGTCTAGTAGCACCTTAGAGACCAACAATATTTGGGGGGGGGGATAAGCACTTGGAGGCAAATGTTTTCTTGCCCACAGACAGCCCCCTAACCTGAACATCTTCTCACCCACAACAAGGCCCTTCCTAACATGAACATGGACTCTGGGATCAGGGCCTGCAACAAACCAAGATGCCAACTCTGTCCCCATATTCACTCTGACAACACAATCACCAGACCTAACAACACCAGCCATACCATTTCAGGTTCATTCACTTGTTTATCTTCCACCGTTATATATGCCATCAGATGTCAGCAATTTGCTTCCACTCTCTACATTGGACAAACTGATCAGTTCCTCTGCAAAAGAATAAATGGACATAAATGTGATATTAAAAACCACGACACTGAATAACCAGTTCCAGGTCATTCTGTTGCTGACCTAAGAGTGGCAGCCCTCAAACAGAGAAGCTTGGAGATTACAAAGTGAGAGTGCTGAATTTGAGCTCATTCACACTTTCAGAACAATGCCCCCCTAAGGATGAATATGGACACAGGATCCTTATCTCACGACAGAAGCTGATTTTCTGCCCCTAAACATTTCCCTTCTGCTCTAATCAAACTGATTACTTTGTGAATTGTACCCCTGCATCCTGAATTCATTCTTTGCAAGACCCATCCCACCTTTGGATGGGAGATATAAGAACTCAGAGATCTCCATTCTGACTCATATCTGATCCAGGTATTTGGGTAGCAAGCAGTCCAAAAGGAGAAAGAAACAGGGACGTATGATTTGTGGGAGCAGGTGCGCCAGAGCTACACAAACACAGGAGGTTTGGAGCGTGCTTTGGGGACAGAATCTGGTTCCAGTTATAGGATGAGCAGCAGAGCTCAAAAACAAAAGAGTCTTTTAAAGCTTGGAAATAGGAGAGAGGGCAAGGTGGGACATATAGGTGGCTCGGGGTCCTGAAACAACTTCTTTTAAAGTTAAGAGAAGGAAGGCATCCAGATTGAAGCAATGTATTTGGAGCAGTCTTGGTCTGATCAGAAGACTGGGGCATTGGGAGGTAATTCTAAATAGTGTAAATTGAAATATGGTGATGAGAAAAACTGGGAAATGCGAATTAGGCATGCCGAGAAGTTCAACACAAACATGATTGCCGGGAGAACTTACGTTGCTCAACTCCCTTGATTACATGTGAGATGACCTGGTTGGATCACCTTGCTGTTCTCTGGGAAAGTTTGTTTTGCAAATAGCATTGTGCTGAGCACCTTTGCATATGCACAGGTGCTATTTGTGCTACAAGGGCAGGCCATTTTAGCTTGTAGCTGCTTCTGTATAGTCTTGTTTGAGAAGTGGTAGCAATAACTGGATAGCTGAGTTTTGTTTTTGCCATCAAGTCACAGCAGATTGATGGCAATCACGTAGGGTTTTCAAGGCAAGAGATGTTAGGAGGTGGTTTGCCATTGCCTGCTTCCGTGTCATGACCCTGGTATTCCTTAGAGGCCTCCCATCCAAATACTAGTCAGGATGGTTTTTAAAAATTGTAGCTGGCTGTGGCAGACAGGGGGGAGGGGACCGGGAGAGCTCCTTTCCATATTTTCCCAGATCCTCACCAACCCCAAGGAAAAATAGATGGACCCAAATCGTTCACTTTATTTCTTTTGCTTACTGGAAAGCCATCTCTTTGTAACTAATTGTGTCCTCTTTCACACAGGAACTATGGATCTGCATTAAGTTGTCTTTTACCATCTTTTAAAAACTGCAATGTCTTACAAACACCTTCAGTTTGTATACTAGTAGAGCTCTGTCATTGTTGCCGGTCTTTTTAATGTTCCATTTCCAAGCCAGAGGGAGAGGAGTCATGTGCAGCTGTGACTTAGGAAGTGATTTTGATGCTGTCAAAAGAAGGTCAAAAACTGAATTATGGAGCAGTGGCTATTTTGGATTCTCTTTCAAACTCTTTTTATAAAGAGGCAGTGTATCCCAAATAAGATTCCATTCATTTAAACCATAGAAAAAACAAATGATTTCCCCTATCTTTTTCAATAGTGTCAGTATTTGAAACACTTTTCAATTCAAGAAATTAAGCAGTACTTGTGCTTCTTTCTCTGTCTTCATGATGAGGAAATACAAAAACACTAATAACATTTTTTTCCTTTCCCTCTGTGTACTATCTATGCCTAGGGTCTCTCACAGAAGATGCACATTTTAATAACATCTGGGATATATTTTTAAGTCCATAATTCTACAACATGTTGAACGAAGAAGGCAAAGTCAGCCCAGCCGCCCTGTCATATCCTATTGATCTCTCAATATCCTTTTGCAGCCAGCATTCACTAATAAAGTGCAATATGTAGCAGTGCAGTTTGGAATCACTTACCCGTAACTAAATAACTTTGTAATCAATGACAGGCCATTTTCAGTTGATGCCTTTAAGACTTCCTTCATCTGTGAAGAAGGAAAAATGGTGCTTATTGAGACAAGCTGTGACTGGAATTAACAAATATTATTGGTTAGAAACGTATTTACAAATGGGCTTTGTTTGGGTTAGCTCAGGATGAGTACATTTCTAACTGTGCATCTCTAATCTCCATGTAAAAGTCCAGAGCCCATGGTGAGCCACAGCCAGTCATTATACTAATTATATAAGGAAGCATTATAATAAGTCCCTGTGAGGTGTTGTGGATGAATTCTTTTTTCTGGAGACGGTAACCATGTAAGCTTCACTCTAACTCATATTTACTGTTTTTCACATGTTATAAACTTGGCATGAGAATCCCATAATTTTGATAATGCATAGTGTGCGTTCAGCAGGAAATTTCATGATGTCAAAGTTCATTTTATGGCCAAATTTTAATCTTTCCCACCAATTTACCAGTATGCTGAAAGTCAGATTGCTGGTGACATAAAGCCCTGAAGGAAAAGAGTCCTTTATTTTGTACTTACATTAAACCGTTTTTAGAATAAAACAGCTGAACAAATCCAACCAAATTAATGTTGGTTGTTTACAGGGTAATCCTAAGACGTTACACACATCTAAACCCATTGTCTTTAATTTAGAGAGGTGTAACACTGCTTTGGACGGCACGGTTAAAAAAACCAAGATACAAAATGCTGATTCACAGGATATAAATTGATTTTGCCTCCTGTTTTCACTGTTTGGAGGTTTTGAACTCATTTTGTACAGGCAGCGAAGCATCTGACTACTGTGGAGGGCTAGGTAAAATATGTCAGAAGTGGTGGTTGTAGCTCATCCTGATCCTTTCAGTTGTGCAGGACAACTTTAATCATGTCTTGTAGGTTATCCGGGCTGTGTAACCGTGGTCTTGGAATTTTCTTTCCTGACGTTTCGCCAGCAACTGTGGCAGGCATCTTCAGAGTAGTAACACTGAAGGACAGTGTCTCTCAGTGTCAAGGGTGTAGGAAGAGTAATATATAGTCAGAAAGGGGTTGGGTTTGAGCTGAGTATTGTCCTGCAAAAGTATTGTCCTGTAAGTATCAAGATAATGTGCTAATGAGGGTATGGTATGTTAATATGGAACCATTGTATCCTGAAGTGATCTGTTAATGTGTGTAATCCAAAACTAATCTGTATGGCTATTGTTGAATGTTGTCTTTGTCTGGAGGTTTTTCAGGGCAGGAAGCCAAGCCTTATTCATTCTTAAACTCTCCTCTTTTCTGTTAAAGTTGTGCTGATGTTTATGAATTTCAATGGCTTCTCTGTGCAATCTGACAAAATAGTTGGTAGAATTGTCCAGTCTTTCAATGTCTTGGAATAAGACCCTGTGTCCTGTTTGTGTCAGTCCATGTTCAGCCACTGCTGATTTCTCAGGTTGGCCAAGTCTGCAGTATCTTTCATGTTCTTTTATCCTTGTTTGTATGCTGCGTTTTGTGGTCCCGATGTAAACTTCTCCACAGCTGCAAGGCATACGATATACTCCTGCAGAGGTGAGGGGGTCTCTTTTGTCTTTTGCTGATCGTAGCATTTGTTGTATTTTCTTGGTGGGTTTAAACACTGTTTGTAGGTTATGTTTTTTCAAAAGCTTCTCCATCCTATCAGTGACTCCTTTAATAAATGGCAAGAATACCTTTCCTATGGGAGACTGTTTTTCTTGAGTTTTCTGATTTTTGTTTGGTTTAATGGCCCTTCTGATTTCATTCTTGGAGTAGCCGTTTGCTAGCAGTGTGTGATTTAGATGATTAGTTTCTTCCTTGAGAAACTGTGGTTCACAGATCCGTCTTGCACGGTCCATTAATGTTTTGATTATTCCTCTTTTCTGTCGGGGGTGGTGGTTGGAGTTTTTGTGTAAGTAGCGATCTGTGTGAGTTGGTTTCCGGTAGACCTTGTGACCTAACTGAAGGTTTGTTTTACGGATGACAAGGGTATCAAGAAATGGGAGTTTACCCTCAATTTCCTTTTCCATGGTAAACTGAATGTTTGGATGGATATTATTAAGATGGTTTAGAAAGTCCATTAATTTTTCTTCACCATGGCTCCAAATGGTAAATGTATCATCTACGAACCTGAACCAGACTGTAGGTTTGTAAGGTGCTGATTCTAATGCTGTCTTTTCAAAATATTCCATGTAAAAGTTTGCTATTACTGGACTGAGTGGACTTCCCATATCCAACTTGCAAAATTACCAGGAAAACTAGCATTCTGATCAAGAATTCCACTCTTCATCCCGACACACACAGAAAACTATGCAAGACTGAAGCACAACCACCACGATTATATGGACTACCTAAAATTCATAAGGATTCCGTTCCACTCCGACCCATCGTGAGTGCCATTGGTTCCCCAACATATGAATTAGCTAAATATTTGACCACCCTCCTACAGGACCACATTGGAAAAACCACTTCTTACATCAAAGATTCAACTCACTTCATCAACAAAATCAGTCCGTTAAGACTCAATCCAAAGGATATATTAATCAGTTTTGATGTTGTATCCCTCTTTACCAAGGTTCCAGTAAAAGACACAATCTCATTGATTAACCAGATTTTTCCAGAAGATATAACAGCCTTATTTCACCATTGTTTGACAACAAGTTATTTCCTATGGGATCAAGAATTTTATGAACAGATTGATGGAGTAGCTATGGGAAGTCCACTCAGTCCAGTAATAGCAAACTTTTACATGGAATATTTTGAAAAGACAGCATTAGAATCAGCACCTTACAAACCTACAGTCTGGTTCAGGTTCGTAGATGATACATTTACCATTTGGAGCCATGGTGAAGAAAAATTAATGGACTTTCTAAACCATCTTAATAATATCCATCCAAACATTCAGTTTACCATGGAAAAGGAAATTGAGGGTAAACTCCCATTTCTTGATACCCTTTTCATCCGTAAAACAAACCTTCAGTTAGGTCACAAGGTCTACCGGAAACCAACTCACACAGATCGCTACTTACACAAAAACTCCAACCACCACCCCCGACAGAAAAGAGGAATAATCAAAACATTAATGGACCGTGCAAGACGGATCTGTGAACCACAGTTTCTCAAGGAAGAAACTAATCATCTAAATCACACACTGCTAGCAAACGGCTACTCCAAGAATGAAATCAGAAGGGCCATTAAACCAAACAAAAATCAGAAAACTCAAGAAAAACAGTCTCCCATAGGAAAGGTATTCTTGCCATTTATTAAAGGAGTCACTGATAGGATGGAGAAGCTTTTGAAAAAACATAACCTACAAACAGTGTTTAAACCCACCAAGAAAATACAACAAATGCTACGATCAGCAAAAGACAAAAGAGACCCCCTCACCTCTGCAGGAGTATATCGTATACCTTGCAGCTGTGGAGAAGTTTACATCGGGACCACAAAACGCAGCATACAAACAAGGATAAAAGAACATGAAAGATACTGCAGACTTGGCCAACCTGAGAAATCAGCAGTGGCTGAACATGGACTGACACAAACAGGACACAGGGTCTTATTCCAAGACACTGAAAAACTGGACAATTCTACCAACTATTTTGTCAGATTGCACAGAGAAGCCATTGAAATTCATAAACATCAGCACAACTTTAACAGAAAAGAGGAGAGTTTAAGAATGAATAAGGCTTGGCTTCCTGCCCTGAAAAACCTCCAGACAAAGACAACATTCAACAATAGCCATACAGATTAGCTTTGGATTACACACATTAACAGATCACTTCAGGATACAATGGTTCCATATTAACATACCATACCCTCGTTAGCACATTATCTTGATACTTACAGGACAATACTTTTGCAGGACAATACTCAGCTCAAACCCAACCCCTTTCTGACTATATATTACTCTTCCTACACCCTTGACACTGAGAGACACTGTCCTTCAGTGTTACTACTCTGAAGATGCCTGCCACAGTTGCTGGCGAAACGTCAGGAAAGAAAATTCCAAGACCACGGTTACACAGCCCGGATAACCTACAAGAACCAATGAACTCTGACCGTGAAAGCCTTCGACAATATTTTTAATCATGTCATTTGGAAATAAGTCTCCCTGAGTTTACTGGGACATTTCCTTGCAGCCTTAATATGCAAAGGTGCATGACCCCTGGTACCACATGGTTGACTGTGAGTAATTTTATTTGGTGTGCATTCCTATGATCACAGTTACTAAAATTTAAGGAGTGACCCAATGTAAGGGGGGTATCTGCCTATACACCTCTCCGACTAAAATCAGTTGGACTAAAATATGTCCATCTTTGGCTCAGTTCTGCCCTGTTTGAAGAGCGCTGCAAAGCAGATCAGATTTGGCAAAGTAACAAAATATTATAACAAAATACCTGTTCAGTTTCTCTAGATGATTCAGTCCCAGAAAATAAAGAGGAAATAAAGGAACATGGGCGAATAGAGACTGTATTTAAATTCTCTTGATTTTCTGTAAATAACAAGCAAAATAACTCAGTGCTAGAGTGTTACCTGGCATGGGTCACTCCTGAAAATGGGCATATACTGTTTTGAATTAAATTGGAACAATATAACAGATGGACATATGTGTTAAGCTAACCAAGGAGGCAGCATGTTAGGCATTAAAAGGCTACAGTTCTTGCCAGAAATATCAGAACAGTAATTCATGCTTCTGCCTTTTAGGTTAAACTGGTAGAGTACTGCCTGTACATCATGTATGTGAGTATGAGACTACATAAGGAAAGCTTGATTCTTTCCAAGAGGTCAGAATAAATGTTATACAAGGGGGCAAAATAAAACTCTTAAACAGAATAATCAACTATTTGCATTTTCAGGAAAGTCATGCTACTCATACATAGAGATGTCAGTGAAAAAGGAAACAGAATTGCAACTGATTTTTTTCCTCTGTTTCTAGAGTCTTCAACAATAGCAGCCATATTGGTTGTGTCCCTTGCAAATTTTCAGCGAGAAGTAATTCAAGTGATTTCAGGAAATTATTAATTTTTTTGTCATGCAAAGGCTCTCAAGATATCTCCATGCATTTTGAATTATGCTACCCCAGCCCCTAGTGAATCTTTAAAAAAAAGCAAGACAGGAAGAAATAGCTGAGGGGTGCTTTACTGGATTCACACCATAAAGCTGTCTATACTTGAACAGTGCAGGGATTTACCATGAAAACTTCTCTGTCAAAATCTGGGCAGGGTGATTACGATCATTGTTATCAGAGTTCAAGAACAGAACATCAAGTCAAGAGACAGGCTATTTCCCCATCATTTCTATAGGTAATAGCTAAAGATATTTCCTCAGTAGTCACTGATGACTGGAAGATTCTTATTCATGTGAACATTGATGAATATGGTTCTCTGGTGCTTGCTAAGTACTAACACAACCTGCTTGCTTGGATTGGAACTTGAAAACAGGCTGTTTAGAAGTTGGAAGAAGACAGAATGGATTATACAGCTGATTGGCCAGGAGACTCCAAGAGCATACTTTCGTGGGAAATGATGTTGCTTTAAGCACTATTTCTTTGGGTACCTGTTTTCCCAGCCCCTGCTTAATGTGCATTATTGTAAATAATTAGACATTACAAATATACCATGAGTAGACTCTGCTACTGTCTCCTTACCAGGAAACAGACCAGGTCCATAACCACCCATGGAACTTCTTACTATTCAGGGAAGAGGGGATGTATGAAATCATACAACATGGCCATCAAGTAGTTTGTGGGTACACTTGTACAGGCAGATTTTTGTCTGGCATTAGCTGCCTTGATTAGTCTTGTTTTCAGATGTAGTCACCAAGTGTCATGATTCTGGAGGACTCTCATTCTAAGACCATCATACTTCTCATGGTCTCCTTGCAAAAGTCCCTGCTGACATGAGGAAACCTGTCTGGACAGAGAGCGTAGGAAGAGAGGCAGTCCTGCAGGTATGGACCAAGGCCATGACCAGCTTTATATTTACTCCCCAAAATAAACATACTTTAATTGAAACAATATCATACAATATACAATATTACAAAATTATTTGCACACTAAATGTTATGCTCAAGTAACTACTAGTGGGAAAGAGTTCAGTTAGTTTGAGGGCAAATTCATATTGATTTGCAAATTAATTTTGTCTCTTTCTAGATCAAGGGTGTGCACAACTTATTTAATTTGTAATAAACGCAATTAGAGAAATGAATGAGCTATCAAGATTTTTAAAGTATGATCCATCAGTGTTGGCATAACTTGCAATCCTGGTCATTATAAATAACAAGGATATTTTGCAATATGGAATGCAATTTCCCCTGCAGTTTGTCTCATTACTTTATGACATATGGGTTAATATTAAATTACAATGGCTTAATTTTCAAAACAGGGCTTAATTTATAAGTAAAAGGTTAACAAATTGCCTCTGCAGCAGTAAGTTTTGTTGTGAATTTATTTGGAACAATCTCTCTGCTCCCCATAAAGTATGATATGTATTCTCTAGATTGCTCCCAGTCATCACCAGCGTCATTCTCTACCATGCAGACTGGAAACAAAAATTTAAAAAGGGTATGAACTGCTCCAATCTGGCATAAGAAGAAGGAAGCAGTACTCTGAAAGCATAATGGGTGTAATCACCCTGCTGCTGATGCTAAATAGGAGTGAGACCCAGTCTCAGCCTGGGTCGGGTGCAGATGAGAGAGAGTGACAATGCAATCCTATAGAGTTTCTCCATTTAAGTCTATTGAGTTCAGTAGACGAAAGCCATTTATGCAGGGCTGTCAGAGGTCTCCTTGCCCTCCCTGAGTGTTTCCACGCATTTTGCCCTTGTTTTCCGGATGCTGTTTTAGTGAGAATCTGGAGAACGTGGACAAAATGCTCAGAAATGCGCAGGGAGAGTGAGGCGACCTCTGACAATCGGGAAAGGCATGCATAATCAAAACGAAGCACCGGAGTAGTCAGCGGGGGTGACTGCAGGGAATCAGTCCTGCATAAATGGCCATAGACTGGAGTAACTCTGCATAGGACTGTGAACAGGACGGCTACTCTGTGCTTCCCAAAGGAGGAGCAAAATATGTATCATTAATAATAAAGGGTTCTGTTTGGTGGGAGACTTTTCTGTATTCAGCTTTCCATAGACAAAATGTCATGATATTTCCTTTTCAGTATGCCTTCAATGTGAATTGCCCCTGCTTATTCCCTATTGTAGTTTTTTCCTGAGGTTAAGTGTGTATCTAGTTTTCTGTATTGTTTTCTGGCATAATAGAATGTAACAGAAGGCTGGATCTGGTGAGGACACAATTGCCCTCCAAAATCATTGGATGACTGATCTTTTTCAAATGTATTGCCTCATACTCTAAGAAAGCCCTATTTTGGAGACTTCACACCTGGAGTCAGTTACCAGGGAAAGGAGTATTGGTTGCAGTTTCAAACTAGAATCTGGAAGATCCAGGTTTGAATCCACACTCCGCAGGGGAAGCGTGCCGGGGAACCTTGGACCAGTCACACACTCTCAATCTAATCTACATCACAGGATTGTTGTAAGGATAAAATGGAGAAGAGGAGAATGATGTAAGTTGCTTTGAGTCCCCATTGGGAGAAAGATGGGGTATAATTAAATAAATACATAAGTAGAATCTTTCTGATCTAAATGTCGTGTTGTGTCAGAACCCTGAGGACCAAACTAGGCAAGATATTGGAAATTCAGACTTGGATTTCCCATTTCTTTAAATTTCTTTTAAAGTGTGTATGTTTGTGGTTTCTTTTTTTTGGGGGGGGGGGAGAATTGGATCAGCAGGAGTACTATTGCCATTACCGTTTCTCCCTGTGCTGTTTTCCAGATTTAAATGCAACCCCTCATCAAATATGGCCATTTATACTTTTCTAAAATGAAGTAGCCCTGGGGAGATAATATACTTCTGAAAAATGGCATAAGGAGAAAGAATTACACCCTCCATTCCATAATTACAATCGAGTTCACTCCCTGCTGCTTCACACAACTACTACTGAGAAATATTTAGTTAGGCAGGAGATCCTGTCATGGGTCTCTAATGTCTGCTCTTGTTTGGCCAAACCCATCCTTTCAGTTACCTGTCACCTTGCTAGGTGGGTCTACTGTGTTTTTAAGAGTGGCTTCAAAAGGAATGGAAAAAGTGTGAATTTTTCACAAAAGCTAAGAAATCCTTTTGTCCAAAGTACAGTGCTGACCTTCGAAAGAAGAAGCATTTCCACATCAATGACATCAAGGAGTGGCGGGAGTGGCCCATTTTTGACTGTTAACTGGCTGAAGACCATTTTGACAAGGGGCTGACCTTTACTCAGTAGGTCTAAGTCAAGGAACTGATAGAGAAGGGACCCCTGGTCTTCTTGAATTGTCCTGGTAGAACAAATGTCATATCTCATGCCATCCCCACGCCTAAGGGGCAGATGGCATGCACCCATTGGAGACCCATTCCCTGCAAGCAATGGGAAGCCATGGTACAGGAAGAAGATATGTAAAAATGTACATAATAGAACCATCATAGATTGTGTGGAGGAGTCCGATTGTCCTGGTACCAAAGCCTGAAGGCACTGTGTGGTTTTGCAGTGACTGTAGAGAAATCAACTGCATGGCGCAATTTGATGTATACCCCATGCCTCAAGCTGATATCCTAATTGACCAACTGGGAACGGCTCAATACCTGTCAGTCTTGGACCTAACTAAGAGGTATTGGCAGATGCCCATGGTCCTGGCTGACAAGGAGAAATATCTTTTGCTATCCCTCAAGGATTATTCCCGTTCAAAGTAAGGCCTTTTGGGCTGCACAGGGCTGCAGCTACATTCCAGCAACTAGTAGACCAGGTTTTGGTCCAGCGCCACAGCTTTGCATGGGCATTTACTGACTCTGTCATGGATAACCCTGACTTCAGTAGACCATGCATCATACACACTTATGCTTCTGACACTGGCCTCGGAGCAGTCTTGTCCCAGGAGGCTGACAACCAGGAACACCCCATTCTCCTTATTAGCCCCAAATTGCAGTGTGTAGAGACAAAGTATGTGTCAGCAGCAGGCCATGAGGATGGTATGTGGTAGTGCGGTTGTGCTGCTTCCAGGTGCTGTTGTGCTATTCTGTCCAAGGCCAGTCTATGCCCTGTGTTTAGTCTTCATAGATTCCCATACTGTGGGAATCGCCAAGTACTCCTTCCTGCCTCCTGGAGGGGTGGGTGGGTTTGCCTGGGTAACCGGTTATCTCCTTTTGCTCTTCCATATATGCTGTGTACCTTGCCTTTGACCCTTACTAGTGTCCTTTTGAATATGGCTTCTGAAACCTGTCGATTCTACCCAATAAAACTACTTTTGTGGATTTGTTGTCTGCTGAAGTCTGTTTAATGGGACCGCAGGACTAGAGCTTACATTAGGACACTAGTCCTATTCTTACTTGCTGACCTTGGCTGGAGCCCTGGAGGGTTCACCTGGACACTCGTCTCCTCGGCTTGGGGCGCAGGACGAGCTCCCTGAGGACCCTGACTTTCTGCGCGCCGTCTTGGAGGAGGCGCAGCGGACTTACGCGGAGTACACCCGGCTGGTTGGGCTGGTGATTGATCAGTGGCGTCGCCTGGCAGCAGCAACCCCCTGGAGGACTCAGGACGCTGATCTGCGTGCCCACAATGACCTTTTGGGACTGGATACTTTGCTGGAGAAGTCCCGGTTAGCGCAAGAGGACTTTGCTCTGCTAACTTGGTTATTGGCTGAGCTCACGCTCCGCAGGACGCAACAGGAGTCGCGGCCCCAATCCAGGGGCCCGAGTTCTGTTTCCCAATGGCGGGGACTTGGGCGGGAGATGTTCCGTAAACTGTTCCGGATCCCACCCTATGCCGCCGGAAAGCACAGAGCGCTGCTGCCAGGACAGTCCTGGTCCTCATGGACTTACCGCCAACCACGGCAATGGCGGCCGATGTAAAGAAGGTACTAAAACCTGAGTTCGGTCCTTCCTCTGTGGATCTTGCTGAACAGGTCCAACTGCTGTTGGTCCAACACAAGGAGATCCAAATGCTCTTGGAACAAGCAGCCGAACCAATTGTGACAGCCACCGCGGTCGCCAAACTCGAGGCGGACCGAGCGCTCGCTGACCAGAGGCGGGCGAGGAGCAACTGTTGGTGGAGGTGGCTGCCACTCGGGCACGAGCGACAGCAGGAACTGGAGTGCAGTCAAAAGTTAGCGGGGGACTGGACTGGTCTTTCCCCTCATTTTCTTCAGGCTCCCCGGAACCTGGCCTGCCCCGGGAGGTAGCGTGCAGGCAACTGCTCACCTTTGCTCCTGATGTGCAAGAATATTCGGAGGAGGTGGACTTGTATGCAGAGGAGGGCGACTGGAATACGAACTACCAAGTCAGCCAAGCCTGATGGCCTGGGGGGGCTGAGGAGGAGATCCATGCCTTGAGATTTCAAAACCAAGAGCTGTTGGATTGTATGGCCCGTATGCAGGATCAAATGGACGTGTTGATGAATGAGTACGGTCACCTACAGCGAGCTCAAGCGGCGCCTGCGCTGGCACCGGTCCCAGGCCAACAACCTCCAGGCCAGCAGCCTCCGCTACAGCCGGCCCCAGGGCAACCTCCGGTGCAACCGCCTCCAGGGCAGCCGGCCCCGGTGCAACCGCCTCCGGGGCAGCCGGCCCTGGAACAACCGGCTCCCGGGCAGCCGGCCCCGGAACACCCCATCCCTGGACAACTGACAGCGGGGCCGTCAGTGGGACCGGTCCAGCCTGTGGTCCCGGTCATGCAGTGGAAGCAACCACGTTTGCGAGTGACTTTTGATGGCTCCGCAGACGCGTTGCCCTGTTTTCTGCATCAAGTGGACAGTTACATGAGAGAACAAGGGCATACCTTTCCCACGGAAGACAGCCGAGTGATATTCGTTTCCTCGCTCTTGGCTGAAAAGGCTGCAGAATGGATGGTCCTCCAGTTTGATACCCGGGCCCGCTCCATACGGTCGCTTCCATGTCAGTCTTTTAAAACCGTATGTTCCTTCCCAAAAATGGCATCCTGAGCCACAACCCGAAGTGCCTGAAATGGTGTGTGGGGGGGAGGAGCATTTTGAAGTAGCTAAAATACTGGATTCTTGCATTCGCTATGGTTCCCTTCAGTACCTGGTCTGCTGGAAACATTTTAGTCCTGTCCAGGATGAATGGGTGCGCCCCTGTGATGTCTCCGCCCCCCCCTTAGTACAAGAATTCCATGCCGCCTACCCTCACAAACCCACGGTGGGAGGGTGAAGGGGGGTCTTTAGGGGGGCAGAATGTCAGGAGCAGGCCATGAAAATGGTATGTGGTAGTGCGGTTGTGCTGCTTCCAGGTGCTGTTGTGCTATTCTGTCCAAGGCCAGTCTATGCCCCGTGTTTAGTCTTCATAGATTCCCATACTGTGGGAATCGCCAAGTACTCCTTCCTGCCTCCTGGACGGGGGGGTTGCCTGGGTAACCGGTTATCTCCTTTTGCTCTTCCATATATGCTGTGTACCTTGCCTTTGACCCTTACTAGTGTCCTTTTGAATATGGCTTCTGAAACCTGTTGATTCTACCCAATAAAACTGCTTTTGTGGATTGGTTGTCTGCTGAAGTCTGCTTAATGGGGCTGCAGGACTAGAGCTTACAGTATGCAGTGGTTGAGAAGAAAGCCTTGGTCATTAAATGGCTATAGGGACCCTCCAGTATTACTAGCCAACAACCCCTTTACCCTGGTCACAGATCACACCCCCTGGTTTGGATGTCTTGGATGAAGGCTCACAACACCTGGTTTCTGAGGTGGTATCTGTCTCTCTTATGTTTCAGCATTACGGTTCATCATCGAGCTGGCTGTCACCATCTCAATGGCGACTACATGTCACAGCTCTTCAAAGAGGCAGATCCACCAGTGTAGGCCTCCTGGGTGTGGGTGTGTGTGGGAGTGAGCCCGCTCCAAGACTCAACCCTCCCTGCCGAGACCCTGGGGAAGGATCAACTTACCAGTCTTGGTGCCACTGGGAGAGGAATGGGAGTCAAGGCAACCAGAAGATGTAGCACATGGCCTGATGTCATTGTCTTTGTCACTGCCGAAACAGAAGCTGTCTGCCCCAGGCTTGGTGCCACTGCCTCTTGGAACCTGGTTAGTGGCAAGGGGTCTGGCAGCGCTGGGGCCTGAAGAAGCAAGGATGTGATGCCCTGAAGCACTGCTGAACCTCCTAGTAAGTTGCAGGAGTGAGAGCAGGATGAAGCCACAGCAGACACTGAAAGCAGCCTCCCAGCCATGGCCGATGACATCATCAGCTGATGCCAAGGAGCAAGCAGGCTGCCCATGACAAATTAAAGAATCTCCTGGGGCTAGCCAGGAGATAGGGAAGGGGAAAATCCTGAGGCCAGAAGGCCCACCTGGCTAGGCCAGAATCAGGTATAGGGGAGGATGGGTCAATGAGAGAGGATGGCTTGTTGGTCACTAGGGAGCTGAGGGGGTGGATGGGAGGGGTGATAAAATAAGAAGTTCACAACAGGCTGGGGAGGAGAAGAGATGACACTTAGCTGGAAGGAGAGGCAAAGAGCTCCTTGGGAAGGACTGAAGGATCCTAGGGTCTTGCCCCATGCCTGTCATTTCCCATTTCTGAGGCCTGAGGATGGCAGATAGCAGGGAACCCATGGCTGAGAGGGTTGCAGTTGCACCCATAGAAGAGGGTGCGTATACCCTTCCTTATTATGTTACTTATGGTGCACTTGCCCTTTAAGCACCTTGTTATCAGGGTGCTCAGACTATTTCCCCCAGGATCACTTAAGCATGCTAAGGGTGATGGTGACCTTGGAAAATGTACCTGGAGCTAGTGGAAATTGTGGGTGGGCAGTTTGGGCACGTCAGCTGGGTGAAGCATGTGTGTGTGTATATGGGGTGCAGAACACCAGCCAGGGCCAAAGTAGCCCTGGAAAAGAACCGTTCTCCCTCTCCCTGCCAGGCCCGCAGTTGCCACCATGTTCCCTTACCTGATAGAGGGCCACAGAGCCAGCTAAACAGAAAGGTGGCACCACTATGCTTTTCCTCACTGGCAGCACCATTCCTGGACTGGCAGAGTAAAGTTGGGCACTGATGACATGTTCATGCCCGCCTTGAAGGACAAAGCTAGGCTTCACTGTGCCCATGTGCCCCATTGCAGGGTGAAGGCCTATGCTGCTGTGCCCATGCAATCCTTGCTGGCCAAACAAGGCATCATTATGCCTGTGCTCTTCCCTGCCAGCCACATCACCCAGGCTGGCACAGGGTGAAGCCAGGCCCTGCTGAGCCTGTGCTCCTTCCCACAGGACAAAGCTGAGCACTGCTATGTCCATTCCCCTCCTTGCTGGCTGAACTATGCCAGGCCAGCAAAGAAAGCCAGACCCTATTGTGAGGCTCTACAGGGCTTATGGCTATGCTTGTCAATGCTCGATTGGAAATTCCTGGATATTTGAGGCAGTGTCTGAGGAGGGCAGGTTGTTTAGTTGGGTGGTGATGTTGGCTTCCTATGGTATGACATCCTGTGCTGGCAAATCCAGATCAAATTTCAGTTCCTCTACCACCCCTTCCTTTGAGGTTACTTACTCCCACCAAAATTCAATTTTTTCAATTTAAATTTCCCACCTTCCTTATCTCTACCCTTTTCTCCCACATTACATCACTTATAGACTTCTGAATGCATGTGGTTTGTAAATTCATGCTAATATTTGATCCTAAATATTTGCTCTGGTATGAATGGCTGCTATACAGTTATGTTTCATGCAATCTAAAAAAACCTCTCAAAATCCTCTTAATTTTTTTCCTCATTGTTAAGGAGAAGAATATGAAGGCCCATAGTAGAACACCAGCCTCTGGCCTTTAGTGTCTTTATAGGTGACAATGAGTTTCTCATAGGCCATTTTTGCATGGTCAATTTTGATGCTCACTCAAAGCTCTTTTTTAAAATGCGACTTTAAAAATGCCTATTTACGGTCCCAATGCAAAAGGAGAAATCCCCCCCACTTGCCTGCTCCTGTTTGCATAGCCATTAGCATGTGATTAGCTAATGCGCCTCTGTTGTTTTGCATAGTTCCTTGAGAGGGGTTCTTCGCTGCAAACACCAAAAGTTGCGTTAAATCTGCTCTTTACTGATGAGAAGCAGGTATGCATCGGCTTTGCAGTCACTTCTGGAATGATGTTTCAGTGTGCAAAATTTTAAAAATATGTGGGGCAATTCAGCCTGCAACGCGCTGCTAATTAGCATGCAAAAATGCCCACTGTCTGTATGGTATAGGTAAGGTAAAGGTCCCCTGTGCAAGCACCGGGTCATTCCTGACCCATGGGGTGACGTCACATCCTGACGTTTCCAAGGCAGACTTTGTTTGCGGGGTGGTTTGCCAGTGCCTTCCCCAGTCATCTTCCCTTTACCCCCAGCAAGCTGGGTACTCATTTGACCGACCTCGGAAGGATGGAAGGCAGAGTCAACCTCGAGCCGGCTACCTGAAACCGACTTCCGTTGGGATCGAACTCAGGTCGTGAGCAGAGCTTTTGACTGCGGGACTGCAGCCTACCGCTCTGCGCCACGGGGCTCCTGTCTGTATGGTATACCACAGGAGAAATAAAAGATTTAGAACATCCACTGGAGCCATTCTAGGATTTCAATTTTTCCATGTTTCTATAGTATACTGTAGAGCCTGCCCTCTGAAGCTGCCACTTCTGGCAGAGGAACTGATCGCTATAGTCTGTGTGATGTATATCTGTATATGCATTTCAGTGAGCCCTCACAAACTAGTTTCTCAGTCTGAGGAATACTCCCATAACTGGGTCACGATTCCTCAATGCCACGGCTACCGAAGGAACAGAAGGCACCTTAGGAGAGGCTGTTCTTCTCCTGGCAGGCACCCGGTCATAGAAACTCAGTAGGCGAAGAGCCTCTTGCTCAGGCCCCACTCCCATCGAATGGGGGCCGGAGCAGGAGACGGATGCTCCCCCGGCAGTGACAGAAACAACTGGAGTAACAAGACTGGGTGTGAGGTGAAGCTGCCCACACAATTCAAGGACTATGTTATGGGATAGCGGTAAAGACTAATCCCCAACAGGGGGTCAAGTATTAGCAACCTCTGACTCCCAGTTTTGAAGTGGTTTTAATAATTGGACAGTTAATTGATAAGAAGACCGTAGTAGCTTGAAGAAGGGGAATGGGATGTATATATGTGTATGCCTTTAAAATAGTTTCTTTTTTCCCCATCAAGGCCTCACTTAGTTCTAGTTGTGTGTGTGCAGATTGTAGCTCGAAGTGTGTGTGAAGCAATAAGGAACAGAGTTGCTGAAGTTGCTAGAGTCTCCTGTGGGCTAACTGGATAGGCAAGCTTAATCCTACACATCAGACCCCAGAGGATGCTAAAGTCTAGAGATCAGTTGTAATAGAGGAGTAGTCCAGGACCATCTTGAGGTAAATAATCCTACTTAAGGCACAGGAGCACAGAGATTTTTCCCCAGTAAAGTAAATGGCTAATGTGACCCTGACATCAACCTCTGCCAAATACCCCCCCCCCAAAAAAAACATTTCTTATTTTCTAAACACATTATCTTATTTTTCAAATGGAAGCTGTTAGGTCATACATTTGGCAGCTTATTTCTTTGAAATTCTAAAGTTGGGCAAACGATTGCTTTATTTGGGCAGTGTACCCACTCCTCATCCCTGCCCTACTTTGTAGGTAAAAACGCTCACATACTTTTGTCTCGGAAGGGTAATGCTTTGCACTTTGTTTATCTAGGTGAAGTATCATACGTGTAGCTATTTGTGGGGCTGCAACTTGATAGAGCATACTCATTGCTAAAGTCAATAGAAGATTTTCTCGGACTATTAGAGAATTCACTGTCTTTAATGTTGAACAAGGCATGAATAAGTTCCATTTTCAACCTCTCACGTTCACTGCAGCAGTCCAGTTTATCACCCGTCTAGCTGATTGGAGCCAAGTTTTCATTTTTTATTTGTTATACAATAATTCTGACATATCATATTTATGGCATGAAAGGAAAAAAAATGGTTGTCTCTGTCTTTCATTTAGCCTAGTACTGGATGGTCAAGGACAGAGTCTTCTGTGCGGCGCAGGAGTAACCAAGCTGTTAGAATTCATGTCTCCGCTGCTTCAGTGGGACAGAAAGAAGCATGTTTGTTATTTTTGCATTGTGAATGTGGGCAGGAGAGAGCCACAATCTATGTTCGAAGCACCTTGCCAGGCTACTGGGGCTTAACCTGAAACCTTGGTGTATGACTCACCTTCCTGAAAATCTGTTTTTCATCCATTCAAGTTCCCTTTTGAAACGCTTAGTTTCTACTCAGTGTTGATGAACATCTGAAAATGCCTGCACATTTTTCTAATGAAAAGAATTAGAAATAAAATGCACTGCATACATCATGATGTGTTTTGTGGCCTTAAATATAAATTCAATTTCATGAAATCCTTGCAGTGAAAATGGACTGCCTTTTTCTATAGCATTGTTGCTGTTTCCTCATAGGTTGCATTTATAAGGGAGACAGTAGGCTTGACTGAATGCCCTCGGTCTAACTATAAGCTTCCTGTTTGGAACAAGCAGGGTGTATTTCCTTTAGAGGTGGGACTCAGGTGGCTGGAGTGGACTGGAGCTGCAGGTACTCTGGGGATTCCAGCTTCTGAGCAGAAACTGGGAACCTACTAAGGAAAACTGAAATAGATCTTTCTGGATATTTTATAGGTTCTGTACAACTTGGTACAGGTCAGTTTGGAGTAGAAAAGGATCTTCAAATTTGTTTTTTTATATGGGTTATAGTGTTGTATTCTATGGGTTATATGTTGTATTCTGTGGGTTTATTATATGGGTTATACTGTTGTTTGTGAGTCCCACAAGGCAAAAGATTCCCAAGCTAGAGTTTCACCTAGGTTCAAAAGGTTACTGTGGTATTCAGCAGATACTGTGGACTGTGTAGAAGAGGAAGTCAAGCTTTGTAGAATTCTGTCATATTGCATACTGTTGATTATACACATTGATCGTATGATTTAAGATGTTTTTGTAATTTCTTCTAATTTTCTTTGATGTGTCCCTGAGAAAACCCTGCAGTTCTAGAATTTACACATAGTTCTAGAAGTTACACATTCACTCAGTCTAACCATGCGTTTCCTGTCGATGCTTTTAGTTTTGTCATAGGGTCATAGAACTGGTATTATAAGGCATTTCCCTGTTCAAACATCATAACTACGCTCCTATTAATTCACAGGCCATTGTGTTTAGTGAATGGAAAGGCACAGTGAAAAGGTTCCCTGCCATGCATGACAGCTCTAAATAGCTGAAGTAAGTGAGCCAGATGGGGTTGCTGACCTCCAGGTGGGGTTTGGAGTTCTCCTGGCATTATAGTTGATCTCCAGATTACAGAGATCCGTTCCCCTGGAGAAAAAGGCTGCTTTGGAGAGTGGACTCTATGGCATCATATGCTACTGCGCTCCCTCCCCTCCCCTCCTCATCCCAAACCCCACCCCCACTCCCAAATCTCCAGGAATTTCCCAAGGCAGAGTTGGCAACCCTACACCACATTCATAGGATGCCATAGCATATTTTCACACAGAAAGCTAGAGAGTCTTCAGTGTGTGTGTGTAAAGCTAGATGTATTCCTTTACTAAGATCACGTAATCAGTGGTGTAGTAGCCATAAGGCTGGTTACTTAGGAGGACCCTGGTAGCACAACCTAGTGAGGTGGCTTACACAGAGTACCGCTACCTGCTGCTGTTGAGCTTGGCAGGTAATTCAGGTAATCCTTTTCCTGACTGTAGCAGCGGCAGTTTGGCAAAGTGTATGCTCTCCTTTCTGCTGTGATGCTTCCCTACCAGTGGTGGTGCCATGCATCGAATCTTGGCTACCTCAAAGGAAAGTCTCAAAGAAACAGCAGCTAGGTCAGATGGTCTGAATTAACCATCAGCCATTTATGCATGGCTATTTCCTCACAGTCACGCTGCTGACCACTTCAGGGCTTTGGTTTGATTATACTTGTATTTTCTGGCCATCAGAGGTTGCCTCGCTTGCCCTGTGCGTTTCCGTGTGTTTTGCTCGCGTTTTCTGGATTCGTGTTTAGCCCGCATTAAGAAAACGTGGGGGAAATGTGTGGAAACACACGGGGCGAGCGAGGCAACTTCTGACAGTCAGAAAATGCTTGCCTAATCAAAGCAAAGCCCCGAAGGGGTTGGCGGCGTGACTGTGAGGAAACAGCCACGCATAAATGGCCACCCTGTAGTTCAGTCAGAACAAAGAGTCAGGTTATCAAGAACTTGCCTGTACTGTGGGAGGCCCACTAAAAAGGTAAGGTTTGTTTCAGTTTGTATATGGGATAAAAGGTATCGTAAGAGGATAGTTTCTAAATTGTTGTTTGTTCTTCAGTCTGCATCATGTAGATGTTTTGGCCCGGAGACACCAGTCTATGATCTACTTCATTCTTCTCGTAGCCTTACTGTGTGAATCTCCTTCTCAACTATCTGTAACACTCCTTCAACATTTCAGGAATAAAAGTAGGGACATTGGAAATACTCTTATTCTCACAGCAAGGATCACAACTGGAACTCCAGCCTTTATTGGATTCATGTACTCTGCAAGAGTTAACCAATCCTATTCTGGCTTCTGGAGCATGTTGACTATTACTCTTTCCCCTTTTTACAATGCTGTGGCTCATAAGAATGTTGGGTCTTACAATAGATCTGATTTTAACTTTAATACATCAGGTGCACATGCCAAGAACAGGCTGGGACTTTCCTGGAGATCTTGGGGGTAGGGCCTGGAGAGGGTGAGTTTTGGGGAGAGGAGGGACCTCAGTAGGGCACAATGCCACAGTGTCCACCCTCCGAAGCACCGTTTTCTGCAGGGAAACTGACCGCTGTCAGTTGAGATCAGCTGTAATTTCAGGTGATTTCCAGGCCCCACCTGGAGGCTGGCAACCCTATACACAGCAACTTTCACTGATGGTAATTTTGGGTGGTGGTGGAAGGAAAAAGCAGTGGGGCGGGCACTTCAGGGGTCCAGATGCACGTAGTTACAGCTGTCCTGGGGAAAAGGCTGAAACAGCGAGTCCCCTGCCTCACTTATGTGCAGGGTTGCAAACTCTGGATTAGGAAATTCCTCAAGATTTGGGAGGGGAGCCTGAGGAGGCCAAAGTGTGAGAAGGGTAGGGAGTTCATCAGACGTATTATTCCAGTGCCATTTCCTCCTCCTTTGTATTCTGGAGAGCAGAAGGGTTCCCCAACGTTTCCTCCAAAAGATAAATCGGGGTCAGTTTTTATATAATGAAGGGAGCAGAAAAATAGGGACTGTCCCAGGTAAATTGGGACAGTTGGTGAGTGTGCATACACAGTCCAAAGAATCAAAATCAACCACATTGTTAAGAGCTTCACTTTGGTCTTGTTTGCTTTATATTACTTTTACAGCAACACATTTAAAGTGGCAGTTTACAGGTTTACATGAAACATAAATCCTGGAAGGAGAAATTGCAGTTACAGGGACAGGTTTGTTTTGTTAGGCCATTTTACTTACAAGTTAAATAGCTGTTGGCAAGAGCCCTCAGTTGGCCATAAATTGTCATTCCCTAGAACACAGAATGCTCTGTTGATTTACAATACAGCACATCTTCCAAATGGATCCAACTGCTCATAAAGAACAAGAGCCCTTGTGGAGTAAAGAGAGACCGTTGGGACAAGAGGCCACTGTTGGCTGGAGTGCTATGAGACCCAGCATTCGGGGCAGTGGGGGCGGGGCAACCTTTTCACGCTGTCATGATTGTTGCTTGAATAAGAAGTAATCCATGAATGATGGGGAATAATTTCAGTAGGGAGAAGAGGTTACACATCAATGAGGCGTGATCCTCTACTTGCCGTTTCCAGTAAGGGCTCATCATGTACACTCTCTAGTAAGGTTTTAGTAAGGGCTTGCCTATAAATTCATAAGCAGCTCCTCCATGCCTTGGTATGCTTCCTGATGACCATACCTGTAGGACAGTTATACTTGCAAACTTTTATTTGTTGCATGCATAACATATTGTTAGGCACACATCTAAGAAACATGATGTGTGAAATGGTCTTCAAATTGTGTGATCCCCCCACACACACACACAATGAAAATCTTTGATTCTGGATGGTAAAATGGCTAGATGATACTGCAAATGCAGTTAGAATAATAACAAATAATTACAACTGGAATTATGAAAAAGAAATATTTTTAATGTACAAAACATTTATATACAGTTTCAGCATATGACCGCCATCCTTATGATGTAAAAAAACAACAGCTAAAAGGTCCTTAAGATATAAAGACAGAACATTTCAGCTACAATACTCTTATTAATAATGTCTTCTATACAGAATATATACAGCACCAGTATGGTTATTATAATACTATTACAGTAAATAAAGGAAGACCACCTTTGCAAAGCTGAAGAAAATTATCGGCAATTGAAGATTGTGTGTGTGTGTTTTTTCCCCACACACATAAACAGTTCACAAACTGCTGTATCCACATACGTCTATGGAATAAGACACTTTGCCAGTAGGGTGGAGTTCTGATGAGTTAATACATGGGACCTGGTCCATGATGAGCCCCTAGAATTGAAATTCCATGTCAAGAGAACTCTGGCTAAGCTCAGGGACTGAAGTTAACCCAACCAAGCTGTTCTATAACATTTGCAATTGTCACTCTAGAATCATGGCCCTACGAATAGGCCCATAATTTCACACCAGTCCTTACTGGGCTCATAGTTAGACCTAACTAAGGAATGAAATATAGTTTGTCGAAGCTCATTCAGAACACAATCAGACTGTGTAACACTGCTTTACTTGGAGGAGCCTAATATTTTTAGCTAGGTCTTGCTTGATCCTTTGTGAATAAGAACAAAAAATAAATATATTTGGGAATTATATATTGATTTCAAGTAGCATAAAAAAGAATACACAGTAAATACTTCTAATCACCCAGTTGTTCTCCTGTTAACTTTTGACACATCAAAGTATGGGATCTAGTATTTCTCATGTTAGGGAATTTTAAAACAAACAAACTTGCTTTCAAATGAAAGGTTCACCATGCAAAAATGATGTGGAACAGTTACCTGTGATCATTTTACCACAGCAATAATTAATATACTGGTCTATGGAATTATGTATGAGGCCGGCAGCAGGCTTGCAGGGCAACAGCTTTCACATTGCGTGGCATTTATGCAGATCCGTGTTCTGTGTGAGGGGTGCAAGCCATCATGATTGCCCAAATGATAGCAGCTGCATGTGCAGACTTCCTACACATCACACATCTGCGTCTATTTGGTACCATCAGTAGCCTCACAGAGAACTGAATGGGGGTTGCTGGATTACAAACTCAAATTTAGAGTTATGATAAAAATGGGAATGTGACCCACATTTCCTTCTGTAACTAAGATTGAGAGAATTTGGTTTATTAATAATGTCAGTTTCTCATTCAGCCATAATTGATGGGCAAATATCATCATCAACATGTAACAATAGGTAAAACTAGAAATTTACTGCACGTTATGCTTTCTCATGTTGTTTCAGGACTATGTTCAAGCAAAATGTACAGTAAAAACAGCTACAGGTTATTGATAGAAGGATATTTACATGTTTTGAGCCAAGGTGCCAGTGATACATGCTTGAATAGACTGAATCCAGTGAACCCCCTTTATGCACATGCATGGGTTTACACGTCTTACTTTTGTGAGCCTCAAAAGTCCCCCCAAAGCAGCTGCCCTCCTTCATGTTTTGCTTTTCTCATGGATTTGTCCAGTTGAGGAGCTGATCCTTAAATAAACTGCCTCATCTCTGAATTGTCAGCACATTTAAAACAATGCTTTCAGTTAGGTAAATATGTAATAATAATCATTCATGCAGTGGGAGGGGAAGGCAGAAATATTGCGGTTTATGAGGGGCAGATCCACTCAGGCTAGGTAGGATCTGAGCCATTGTTTTTGTTACACTTGTATCCTGCCCTCCTTGCAAGGACATCAGAGTAGTGTTTTTAGTCATATGACAACCCTGTGAAGGAAGCAAGGCTGAAAGATAGTAACAGCCAAAGGCCACTCAGCCAACTTTCTGAGCCCACACCCGCAACATTTACTCCTGTGTCACACATCTGCACAATAAGTCATTTATATGCTACACAACTGGCAGAGAGAAAGTTCTCAGGATGGAAATAAATTGTGACATGAATTTGTGACTTATACAAAGTTTCTGCATTATCACGATTCACCTCTTATTAATAAACTCTGTTGCTGCCAGCCTCTTTGTTCCTTCAACTTTCAATGTGAAGTCAATGGTAACGAAGAATGACCCGTGCTCTTTAAGAAACCATTGTATGCCATGCATGGCAAAGACCTTTCTCCTACTAGACATATTTTTAAATTAGCGGCATTTTCAAGCTTGCACTACATTCTCCATGTTATAAACTACCTTGTAAAAATCCTCTGATAAAAAGAAATGGGGCATTAATCTTTCACATCATCTCCCCATCAATGTGACCCCCTCAAATGTCTTTTAGCAACACTACAATGCTTTATATAAAAGTACCTTTATTTTATATATGCTTCTGGCAATACACTTTATTTCACGTTAATGGACAAGAGATGCCTTGACGATTGAACAACTAACACATAATAAGGCACTTTGCTGCAAAACTGTTCAGGAGCTGATGCTTCTCGGCTAAGCTGCAAGGGACCAACAGCTATATTGGCTCTATAAACAATGCTGTGCGTGCACATGTGTGCACACTTCTGGCCAAAAAGCAAAGCACTAAAGCATCAAGCAGACACAGTATGGCTTTTTTGCATTTAGGTCAAAATGATACCCGTCCATTTGTCACTACAGAGGGTGAGAAATTGCATTTTTGCAGCAATAACTAAAGGAAAACCAAAAGAAATGTGCTTTTTACAAGAGAGAGAGCTTCATCTTTAACACCACTGTGCAATATTTTAGTGCACAACTCTCTAGTGTTCCACATTTGGCAACGTCCCATCTGTTTTCCACATTGAAATGTGGATAACATTTGAAACTCTGAACAAGAGAAGGAGAAGGAAATCACATTTTTAAAATGATGTCAAATGTGGCCTGTCTTTTATGAAGAGGGACACTTGAGAGGTATGTTCTAGTACCGTGGTGGTATTTTTGAGCACTCTGAAAAATAAGCACAAAAATAATACCAGAGAGAGGTGCATTCTTTCAGTGCTTCTTCTATATAGTTTATACATGTTTGTCCCTTTAATGTATTTAATACTTGTAAAAAATCTACTCTATGGATTTTTTTTTTTTTTAAAAGCACATTCATAAAATTGCTTAGCATGTAATCTCTGGGGTGCTTCTTGATGGTTGTGCTTTAAGCATTAAGACATCATGTTAAGAAATTTACTCTCTTCTGCCAAGGTGGTCAACATAGAGCTCATGTCCCCTATTGCCATATTGCTAATTCCAGCCGGGATAGATGGCAGTGTCAGAGAGTTTCGGGGAGTCGTAAGGCGAGAAGAGTTCTGGGACAGGTTCTGCAGAATGCTAGGACTCAGGGTCCCTGACATCAGGCTTGAATGGTCACCATCATCCATGATGGCATCAAAGTCTATCTGAGGAGGCTCCAGAACCTGTGAGTCAACAGTGCTTGAAACCTGATTAGCTCCAGGAGAGGGCATGGTGGCTGGCTTGACATTTAATGCACACTGCTGCTGTCTTACACTACAGTCTGTATGGTTACTAACATTTCCATTTTGTTCATACATGTGTATTTGACCATAATAGTGCATCAAATGGCTTTCCTTCATACTACTGTTGCAAGGCTGAGGCTGAGATGATGTCATACCATTTATTCTCTTAGGGGTGGCCTCTGCCCTATTCTGCCCTGGGCTCACATCAGTAGATGGGTGAGGTGTTCTTATGTAACCCAACTGTTGCATAGCACATATCCCTCGGTATCTGTTTGCTGGACTGGGATTAGGTGGAGGGTGAGGTTGTACTACACCAGAAATGAAGCTCTGTTCAAATGTACTTATCATATCCTTTTGTGGCTCAAAATTTGTCTGATTTGAGGTCATCATGGCAGAAGGCTGATGGAACACTTCCTGTGCCACTGAAAAATTCATGTGGGTTGGCTGAGATGAAAAGCTCTGCTGATGCCCTGATTCCTGAATCACCTGATTTTGCATTGTGCATTCTCTGCTGCCACTGACTACCAAATTTGGATCAGCCATAGCATCCATTGGCTGAGGATGAATATGGGATGCAGGCTTCATTATTATGTTGTTACAAGAAGGGGAAAGATGACTGAGATCACTACTCATTGTGTTTGAGCTCAGCATTTGATGAGCCTGGCTATACCCTCCATGTGAGTTCATATCTGGATTGTTATTAGGATTTAGATTTGCTTGTTGCTGCCTTAAGTGCATGCAGTTTAACTTTTGTCCATCCATGTGTGCATTCTTGTGCATAAACTGCTGCAGGTTTGCATCCATGTTTTGACCCATCTGCGTCTGCTGATGGCTGAAGTTCTGATATTGGCTGAAGTTGTGCTTCTGATGGACTACAGCTAAGTTCCGTGGTGAAAACTGTTGCTTTGCTTGAGCAGAGGTTGCATCAACAGTACCTGAGCTAACCTCATTCCATTGGACAGGCATGTTTTTATACATATTGGAGGACGTACCAAAGTTTATTTGACACCCACCCATCACTGGAGTGGAAGGATTCATATTCACATCTGAGACAGCCATTCTGCGTTGGTTTAGCATGCTGTTCTGTTGTACTTTTGCATTCACTTGGAAACTCTGCATCTCATTACCGTACCCTATAGAAGAGTTGTCTGCAGCCATCCTGTTGTTTTGTGATTTGATATACTGTACTACGTCATCAGGTAGTACTATATCATCATCTCCAACAGAACCATCAGTCTCACTAGTCATTGCTTCCATGGCGATATTCTCACTAATACTTGGTGGCCTTGGGGAATACATGTGCCTGGTGAGGCTTCCGTCTGAACGCGTATAGCTGGAAA
Organism: Euleptes europaea; assembly: GCF_029931775.1. Classification (NCBI taxonomy): domain Eukaryota; kingdom Metazoa; phylum Chordata; class Lepidosauria; order Squamata; family Sphaerodactylidae; genus Euleptes; species Euleptes europaea. The sequence continues at coordinate 10,074,936 of NC_079326.1, read as the reverse complement.
GGTTGAAGTTCCTTCTGTCCAAAGGAGAGTGAAGAGGATTCATGTTGTTGGTGCTATTGAAACGATGGACTCTAGGAAGGGAAGAAGGGTCTTCAGCCGGTCTCCTCACCGGATCACTTGCACGCCTTGCATTATTGCCTATTGCTTCATGAGGGAATGCAAGTGGTGCTCCATACCCATAAGCATTACTGTCACTACAGCGCCTTGGCCCAGGATGGTGGCAAAATGAAGGCAAAGTAGGCTCTGACCCATCAAGAAGGGAGATTTTGTTCTTTAGACTCATTCTTTCCATATTAGGCAACGGTGTGGGTGGAGGGCCACCAGTGGCTGCTGCATACTTTGCTTTCAGCCTGTACTGCTGAGCTGGTGTAAGGTGCAGAAGACCTTGGATCTCACTACATTGGCTGGCATCACTTGATCGGCGTGAAGCATCTGTGGAAATGGGGTCATATGAGTCAGCAGAACTTGTGTTGTTCAGACGGTTTCCAAATTGTGATGCTTCACTGGAACGGCGGCTGGAGAAATAAGGGGATATCCCAGATGACCTGCGACTGACTGTGTAGGCAGAGCTGACAGTACTGGTTGAGCTATCACGACGTTCATTTAGTTGATTCAACATTGTAACCTCATTGATGGACAACTCTGATATCCTTGGGTTAGGCAGTGTTGCAGAAGAACCACCCATGTTGTCCAGTGGATAGCCTGAATGAGAATCAGGAAGAAAAGAGAGTGGGTTCTTAGTTGGTGATGGCAGAAAGGAAACCCCATTTCACAAATACCAGTTTGTGCACCTCTTTTTCTTGAATGCATTCTATCTCCTACCCTTTCTTTATTCCCGCATATGTGTGTGTTATTAGTACTCTATGGCTTGTTCCAGGAACAACATATTTAGGCTGTTACCAATGCTGCTTTCTACAGAGTGGAGACAGACAATAGTTTTTAAGAAGTATTATGACAGAACTATGACTGGACATAATGTACACATATATTACATTTGTTCAGCTGTTACTGAACAGGTTCAAACTGGGTTTGCAAGGTTTTGAAGCACTACAAAACCCACTTTTATCATTGTAGGAGAGTAAAAAAACTGGTTGCACAGGCAAAGAAGGTCCTATTATCCCACTTCCAAGTCTCAAGAAAAAAACCTATCATCTATCCAGCTTAGAGAAGAATACATCATAGGGCGTCAAAGAACAGGATAGTGGAAAGCTATTGCCTTTGAGATCCTTCTTCATGGCTGATCAGTTGTACTGACTGGAGGAAATCACTGTCAATCAAAAGTTTCCTGCTGCTACAATCTGATCCTAAGAAATTCCTCTTGGTTTTTTCAGTACTAGTTAAATGTTGAGTGGGTCTACTGCAGTCAGTTTATTCAGTAGACCCACTCAACTGGTATTGAAATAACCAAGAGGAATTTCTTAGGATCAGATTGTAGCAGCATGAAACCTTTGACTGACATAGTGATTTCTTCCAGTCAGTACAACTGATCAGCCATGAAGAAGGATCTCAAAGACTCAATAAGAGGGGTAATTTTCTTCACAGAAATGGTAATACATAGTGATTCGTCTGGACTATCTTTTTTCCAGTTGATATCCACATGTCCCAAGAGATCCATACTTCCTGAATTTGAATTAACCCAGAAAAATATCTAGAAAAACTTGCATAAAGATTTGTTATGAGCCTAGGGTACCACAGGACAAGAAGGAAGGATGGAGGAGGGAGACTTGTTGGGAAGAAGAAGACCGTATTTCCAACTACAGAGCCAATTTCCCCTGGCAGGGCTCATTCTGTCCCTACGGAGCTGGACAGGAGCAACAGTTCTCTTCCCACCCACAATCTCAGATTTAAGTTCAGTAATTCCCTTCCCCCATATATTTATTTATGCTTGTTGTTCTTCATTGGCTGAGTAATGCATGGTCTTGGGTTTAACGTGACTGGTGTTTGATTTGCTTCTAAGTTTGTTTGTTTGTAACTCCATTGGATATTGAAGTATTGGAGTGAAATTTAGTATACATATTCTGGACACCGTTCTACTTTTTAAGGCTTAAAACTAGTTTGACCCCCACACCATTTTCAGGGCACAAGAAAGCTGTAAAATTTAATGCAGAGTGATAATCTCTCGTAAAGATTGAGACATTGCAATGAAAATTATTTTGTATTTTTATTATTTTAAGTATGAACCCCAGCACCTGTTTTCAAGAAGGAGAGATCTACAAATCAATGCAATACACCTTTTGCTTTGAAGAGTGGGATATGTTGGTGTGTATATTTCTAACAACACCCTTATGTTTCAAATTTGGATCCAGTCTTGACCACCATTCTCATTCTCAAGGATATCAGGAAAAAAGTACAAGATACTGCTTGAAGACTGGCTCGAAGACAGACAGAGGAATTAAAGTTGGTATGCATGTTGAGAACATCCACATTTCAGGTTTGGAGTCGATCTCAACCCACCCACCCATTGTCAAGCAGAGAGAAAAGATATCCAGCAGATTACCGTGCAATGGTTCAAACAGCAGCAGCCAGACCTACCATTGCCTAGGATGGGAGGCAGCTTGGTGTTTCTAACTTGAGGTGCTGGAGTTGCCCATGAGCAAGAATCCTTTACTGTCCTGAGTTTCTCTTTCTTGAGCTGCTCAAGGCGTTGCATGGTTGTCATGTGTTTCCTTAGCTGAAGGCTGACTGTTGCATTTCCAGATGAAACCGTTGAGTCCACAACAGGAGTGCCATCTTCCAATGCGGTCAGGTCTCCCAGACTGCCTCCACTGTGCATGTTCATTTCTACTCCACTGTCATTGTTGTTGGTGCTCCCAAGTGGTGATGGTTCACTACTGCATGATGACTGGCCACCAGGACTGGACTGATACATCTTAGGACAACAAAGAAAAAGGAGAAAGTCTTAATGGATTTGACATATCGCCCCCTGTATAAGCTTTATTATCATCAGTGCACAGAGTAGCTTTTAATTTCAACATTCATCTCAAAATAGCATTTTTGGTGCAGCAAACTTACAATAAATAAACAAATACATAATCTCACAGAACATTTGATATTTTGGATGTTTACTGCCTTTTTGTTCCCTGGTTAATGATTCTTCATGGCACCATTTTTCTTCTTCTGTACCCACGCTGCCCTCTCCCTCATTTGCCCATACTAGTTTAATCTGATTAGTCAGGGTGATTAGCATAATGTTGTTGTTTATCGGTATCTATTGCATCATCACATCAGACGATGTATTGTGACATCCACCAGTGACACAGATCGCATGAGTTCACACAGCCAATCAGGTTAAAAGCCAGCGTGGGAAATGGGGGCAAAGAAGATGAAAGTGAATGGTATTGAGAGGAACAGGTTCAGAACAACACAAACAAACAAGAGATGTTTCTGAAGTTGGAACACAAAAAGAGGCAAGCAGTTTCAGCTCACCCCATTCAATTAACTTAAAATAATAGACACTGGACTATGTTTCACTATGAACATTCCTTGTTCCCTTCCTTTCAAGGTGACAGGCCAACCCTGGTAGGTGAAATAGCTGGCCCCATTTGCTCATTGGTGGAGACAAAGGGTCATGTAGATTGGAGTAGGTTTGTGTCACATTCTTGATCTTTTTTTACAGTTTTAATATTAGTTATAAAAAGTTAAATAAAATTTAGAAAACAAAACAAACAAACAAAAACTCATGAGCAAAGTTTAAATCAACACTCTTTACATTAATATATTTAGAACTATAGAAAATGTTTTCAGTCTACTTTACACCAGTTAAACCCAGCAGCACGTTAGTCATACCTAATAGTAATTCCAATTTAAATCAAACTAGATTTAAGTTAGAACTATTCTCTGTGTAAACAAACCTTGATTAGGTGATAAAGTCAATGTGGTCATTATTGCCCACAAGTGTGATGGTACTGTGGCATAGACACAACCCCCCCCCCCACACACACACGAATAGTAATTTTTATCACTTTTCCAAGCATTGATATATAAATTTCAGGGAGCTAAAAGCCTTGAAGGGGGATTTTCTTTTCTGTTTGTAAAGGAAATTGTATGTCTTCAGTTGAGAAACTTTAGCTGTTGATGCTTCTTGGAGATAAACCGGGAACATTAGCAGATTGTTGCCCTCCCAACTCTATCAACAGCAGAATCAAGCCTGAAATGTTTCAGACACAGTGTATTTCTTGTGGTTCAAAGAACCTAACATGCTTGGCTGACAGTCTTTATAGGCAGATAAGGGCATGATTTGCAGGCTTAGGATTGGTAAATGTTTTTTTAATTAAGAATTGCATTTTACATTAAGCAGTTTATTTATTATAAAGGTTAAATATTCTCTGCTGGCTTAAAGGCAGGGTTCTCTGATGCCAGGACCCTGGGATGGTGATCTATGATGACCCATCCTAGATGGTGGCCGTGGTGGAATGGCAGATGAACCTTGGTTTAAAGGTTTCTCCAGAACACCTACAGGTCCTTAGGACAGAATGGGGAATTCTTTCCATCGTCCTCCAGGAAAAGCCTTCCGTGTGGACAAAGTCAAATGGCTCCTTATGGATAGTGTAGAAAAACCTATGCTTTCTTACCCATAGTAGCAGGTGAAGAGAGACTTAAAAAGGGAACAGTGGCAATGCCATGTGCTGAAAAGTTACTTTGAATGGAGCATAGCAGTGGTATCATCATGCATGGAACTAATAACAGCAGAGCAAAGAGGACAGGTTTGGTTGGCAACAGCATGTTCATGAAGTGACACCATTTTATGATATTGCTTCCACCTTCTGCAACAGTATTTCTAAAACAAGTATTGTTTCCCTCTGCCACATTAGAAAAATGCCTTCTCTGCCACAAAGCATTCTGAGGTAAATGTAAAGTCTGAAATAGTTCTATTCTTATTTGCATTTGAGCAGGCTGAGATGGGACTGTCACCCATCAATAATTCTATCGGTGTTAGGCTAAAAGGAAGGGTGTCCATAAAAGGAGTTTCTGGGTGTGTGTGTGCCAAAATGTAAAGGATGAAAGTGAAATGCTTAGACCAAGCTCTGTTTGGCCATGGCTATTTTATCTCACACATTCTTGATGCCTACAGAAAACATGCCTGTGTCCACATAGTTTGTTCAGCCATATAAAGAGGACAAAGCACAGAAACTTTGACAAAGACAGTGCATTTGCTCACCTTAGTACCGACTGTCCTTGTGAAGTACAGTAGAGAAAGTTAAGAGAGGAGAAAGAACAGGTTATTAGAACATGGACAACACTGAGGGAAAGGGCTGAGGGAACTGATGGAACGAGGGAGAGAGGCAAAAATAAGGACAGATCCACAACATCCATGACACAAGAAAATCGAAATTCAACCCCCTTTAGTATATTATATATAGAGAATTAGTTAATATATCTCAGGGATGTTTTGGCCTTAGTAGATTTCAGTTGAGTACAGCTTAGGAACTGGTACTTAGGTGGACAAGAGCACAGCAGTAGTTCCAGCTCATTCCCAAGTGCTACCTGAGGCCACTCTCTACTGCCTCCACCTTGCCTCAAGCCCTTTGCTGATGCCCTACCCAAGAGCTGAAGCAACTAAGCCTCCTTGTCCACTCTCTCAGGCTTTGAAAAAAAGAAAGGTAGCAAGCTGCACAGGCCTTGCAGGAATTCCTCAGCTCTTGTGAGATTCATTCCTGTGGTGAGACTTTGGCCACTATTTTGGGCAACAGGACCTGGGAAAGTGAGGAGGCACACAATATTAGCTGCTCCAGCTCTCAGGAAGAAGTGGGGGCAGGGGAGGCAGCAGCAAGGGTGGGGCAAGGCAGAGGAAGTGGTGGTGGAGGAAGCAGGTGGAATGGGAAACTGGTGACAATGGGCAATATGGGAGTTTCCTGTAAATCCACTGATTGAAGCCAGTGACAAAGAGGTCTTTATAGTATCTAGTTTGAGGAAATAATTTGATTCAGCTGCCGAGATATTCAGATGGGATTATATGCATCTTTCAAGAACTCAAATGTGTGGTACTCATCATGAAACCAGGGGAATCTTTGTTCATGCATGTTAAAATTTTTGACCATGACTGCAGGACAATTTAGATCGGTAAAAATGCAGTCTACACAGAAACGCAGTTCATGCAGTTAAAATGACAAACCTGTTTAAACTACTGTTTAAACATCTGGAGTACATTTTTAACACATGATAATAGTATTTTATGCATCTCTCCTGAAAAGGCTACATCCACATGGAGGTTTTTCTCCTCTCTGGCTTACAGTCTTCAGCCTTCTCTCTCTTTTTCTGGGAGCAATCATACAACATCTAATCACCCACTTTCTTGGCTTTCCCCATCATTGGAAGACACCAAGAGCAAACCATGCCTCCTCTTCTTCCTTGCTCTTGGCTGCATTTCCTCAATCTCCCTATCACTTCTTTTTCTTTCAACCTGCTTCACTGAAATCCTCAACTTTTAAATAAATGTTTTACATCCCTTACCCTTCTTTCTCTCTTCCTGATCAGCAACTCTTACCCTTCCTTTCTGTCTAGCCACTTTACTGCATCCCCTGAACTGAAACGAAAAAGATCTTTTTCAACCCCTCTTTTCCCTTTTGCCCCTCTTCTGCCTTTAAAATTTCCCCTCAGAAGGGAATGAATTATCACAAGCAAGGAGCAGTTAGATTTGAGTCTAGTACCACTTTAGAAACCAATAAGAATTTTGGGATATAAGCTTTTGAGACTCAAAGCTCCCTTCATCAGATACCACAAGCAAGGAGGAGTGTGTATGTGTGGACAGAAGTCAAAGAAGGGGGGAAGGAATGCCCTTAGAAAGTATCATCTATAGCTGAATGCAGCTGGAGCTACAAGGTTTTTTAAATTAGTCATAGAATCATAGAGTTGGAAGGGATCTCCAGGGTCATCTAGTCCAATTCCCTGCAAATTGAGGGAAATTTACAATTACGTCCCCTCCATGTCCCCAATGACCCCTGCTCCATGCCCAGAAGATGGCAACAAACAAACAAACCCAGGACCCCTGGCCAATCTGTCCTGGAGGAAAATTGCTACCTGACCTTAAAGTGGCAATCAGCATTGCCCTAGGCATATAAGAATGGGCCACAAAAGCCAAGCACTGACACAACCCATCCTGCCCTCCCTCTCATGATCTGCCTAAGTACACAAAATCAGCACTGCAGTTAGATGGTCAACTAGCCTCTGTTTAAAAACCTCCAAAGAAGGAGAGCCCACCACCTCACGAGGAAGTCTGTTCCACTGGACAGGCTGTGCTTTCCTCTCTGTTTGCAGAAAGATAAGTGGAGCAGCACTACTGGACAAACTGGGGCTTGTGAATTCAGACATCACAACGAACCCCAGTTAACAATCTACAGATCATGGTTGAGAATCCCAGTTTAGCACCCACCAACAAACAATAGTTTATTGAGCACTCTGCATTCAGACAACATGCTAAATCAGTTATCAATGAAGTTGTGGTTTTATAAACTGTGATGTGACATCAAAATATAGCCCAGATATGTGAAACAGGGTGAATAGTCTAAAACACTATATAAATGCTGACTATTACTATTCACAGGGAGGGGTTGTGGCTCAACAAAAGAGGCCAAGTTTGCATGAACAAGGTCCCAGATTCAGTCCCTCACATCTTCAGTTGAAATCATCTCAGGTATTATCTTTGAGAAAGGTCATCTTTCCATGGCCTCGGAGAGATGTTCCCATTCAGGTGAGCAAGGAAGACAGATTACTTGACTCAGTATAAAGCAGTGTCATGTTGTTCATGCTCACATTGTTATCTATGGTGCGGTTGGCCAGTTAGAAGCCTATATGGTTGATCGGGCATCTAGCTTCTCTAAAACAGCCTGACTACCAAAAGACTCCCTGATGAATTGACATTGCACAGAGAGAAAAAGTGCTGCTTAAAAATGTTCCTTGCAAAAATTGATTGCATTGAAAGCAACATATCACTCTGCTGAAGAACTAAGAAATATTTTTTACAATCAGTAGAAAGTTTCCATGTGTGTGTATGTGCGTGTGTGTGTAAAGTGCCATCAAGTCAAAGCTGACTTATGGTGACCCCATATGGTTTTCAAGGCAAGGGATTAAGCAGAGGTGGTTTGCCATTGCCTCTCTGTAAAGTCTTCCTTGTTGGTTAGTCTCCCATCCAAGGACTGACCCTGCTTAGTTTCTGAAATCTATAGATTGAGCTATACCATTCTACATCCCTAAATTATGCACAGCATTGGTAAATCCTTAGTAAATGGCACCTTTGAAAAGATTAGTAACTTTCCATTTGCTCTCTGAGAATCATAAGAGTGTCATCAACATTTCAAACTGCCTTTCTTACCACAGAATTCTCTGTTTTTATTGTTTTGACTTGTAAATAGTCCTCTGTCCCTCTGGTGGTGCTGTTTGCCTCAGCACTCTCCTCTGCAGCTTTGCCACTCTGCTTGGCACTTGCTTCATTGTCACTATTTTCTTTAACTGAAGGTCTCAGGTGAACATCATTACGCTGTTTCTTGGTGACGTGTGCCTCTGGCCCATGCACAGTCTTCACATGTTTTCTGAGAGAACTGGGGTCTGTGTACCTCTTTGTGCAGCCCGGAATTTTGCAGACATAGGGTTTCTGTAAATAGATACAAATCTAAAGGTAAATACTTGAAACAGAGGGAATCACATCCTTTAATGCAGCTTGAATCACATCCTTCAATGCAGCATCTATGGAACACAATTTCTGTGCTATGTGGTAGGATTCAAACAAGCTGTAATTTCTAAATCTGTGGTGTGCAAACACTGATGGTCTGAGTGCATCCAACCTAAGACTGATTATAGTGTGTGGGAGGACTGCCAGTTTTGTTGAATTCCCATGAGCTCCCAAACAATGCTTGGAGGGGGGATGCTTTAGGGAAGCCACAACTCATTGGTAGAGCACATGTATTCCATGCACCAAACAATTCTGTCTCAGAAAAAGGCAACTTCATATGTTCAAAATCAACTGGAGGAGGTAGTTATCTTGTTCTGGTCTACTCATTGTTCTCAGCTACTAAACACTACTGAACATGGCCATTACAATGAAGGAATGCTGTGGGACTTCTCTCATCTCCCAAAGTCTGCCATCTGTTTTGGGATGTGTGGATTTGACTCTTCATGCACTTTTGGTCAGGACAGGTCTGTACTTTTAAATTACACATTTGCAAAGTCCAGATCAAAACTTAAACTTTGCAAATTGTCACACACTGTCTCTACTCAATGTATTATAATGTCTCGCCTAATTGTATTTTGCTCGCTGTGCATTTGTTCCAGTTGCCACAGGAATGCTAGCGTGGTTAGTGTGGGATATGCAAGGAATCTTGTCAAGGCAGCCTTTTTGGGTGGTGAGGGTAGGGGGTAGGATAGAGATATTCTGTTTTAGAAAAAGCTGGAGAAGCAACTAAAATGGATTTAGAGTGTATCAAATCTCCCCCACATTTGTATCACCTGTCAGCCAGGTAGCTGTAATGTCACAGAATGGAACCCAAAGGTGTTTAGTGTTTTTGAGGATGATAACACTGCAGCTCTTGAAATCATATTAATAACCACAGTGTAAACAAAATTGGGGCTACACAGCTGGGAGCAAAAGTAAGAAAACAGGAAGGTATCTCCCCCGCCCTCCCTCAGCAGGTTGTCCATTCCCAGTTTCAGAGGGCATTTGCCCAAATGTGGTTAGGGCTAGGCTGTTGCTGAAGGGCTGGATTCATCAAAAAATGCCATTTCAGGCAAACAGCTGCTGAAAGTACTTTTCCACTGAAATTCTGAAAAGGGTCCATCCAAAGAATCATCCAGAATACATTTTCGCACGTTTAGTAAGAAGTGAGTATGCGTATTAGTTGTTATATCTTCTGCCTTACCTGGCACTTTACATAGCCAGAGCAGTTCATACTAACAGCGTCACTTTCATTCACTACATCAGTCACACAGTCTGTAACGTAAGTCAGTCAACCAATAGTCCCACAATTTATAACCCATAAGAACAGTCCCTATAAGGGCTACACAATATGGTTTCTGATGAGTCGAGACCATATTTCCCAGAACCAAGCACACTTTCGCTTCAGCCACACATCAGCCACAGGGAATAATGTTTTAAAAATTTGCAGAGGCCCAGTATGGCTCAGGACTATGGTATTGGGGGAAGAGTGGCTCCTGCCTTCTCACCGGTGCCATTTTCCCAAGCTGAAGCAGCTCTGGGAGGAGTTATTTCTTGTGGAGCTCCCAAATGAGCCACATAACTCCCCCCAAGGCCATTTAATTTTGGAAAAACGGCCAGGAGAAGGCCCTTGTAGGCTTTTAAAATGCCATTCCCCATAGTGGGGAAAGCAATTGGACTCTATGGCATTTGGACTCTTTGGCTTTGAACTCCCTCCCCTCCCCAAACCCCACCCTCATCAGGCTCCGCCCCAAAAATCTCCCACCAGTAGCAAAGAGGGACCTGGCAACCCTAGCAATTGCTGACAATAATAAGCTTCTATGTGCTTGACTTACTGGTGGCCCTGTAACTGATAATACTCCCCCTGGCCTCCCTTGGTTCCTGACTAGTTAGGCCATTAACACATGGCTGTTTTGTCTTGCAATTCTCCCATGAAGCATGATCCTACCCTTCCTGTGGCACCAACCCACTTCCGTTGCGAAACTTCCCCTGGTTTTCCAATCCCAGCTTCATCCCAATTTAAAACAAAGAAGCGCAGCAATTGCGAGAGCCTGCTGCTGCGCTTCAGTGTTTGGGTTGACTCCTCTTCCTTCCGACACTCCCCCGATCCATTTCTCCTCCCACTTCTCCTCCCACCTTCCTCATGGTGGAACTTTGGAAAAAATCTGCCATCGCCCGTAATGGCTTTACATCTCTGGAGTGGTCAGTATACTGGTATACCAACATATTGGCAAAACAGGGACAGGGGTCCTTCATGTTTCCCCCCCTTTTCCTGACTGTCTTGTGAGAAAAATCTTTGTTTTCAACCCTGACCTTCCTCAGGCAGCTGTTCTCTCAGTCGATTGGAAACTTTTTTTTGGGGGGGGGGGTCTTTTTTGCTTTTGTTCTTTCTTGCTCTTTGCCAGCAGCCACTGGCGTTTGGCTTCCAGAGGGAGAGGAGAGGGAGAAAGAAGCAGCAGTTACATTAATCACTTGTGGCTGGGAAATGTGCCATTGCTCTCCTACACACACACACACAAAGCCCTCTACTGCAGCAGAGGTTGGGGCATAGAGAAGGGGTGCACACTGAGGAAATGAGAGAAGGCGTCCCCCACTGCCAAGAACAAAGAGGTAGCCATTCTCCAAGCCTCAACCTCACCATCAGAGCTTGTTCACTGGCCAGGGTCATCAGCGCCCGCCTGCTTGACCGCCTTGCAGCGCTTTAAAAGTCATGGTGCCAGTCTGTTTTTATTTTGCAAAGCGGGGGAGGCTACAACCATGCTTGCTATACAATAAGAGGGTTTAATGTTGATATGATGGTATTCTGATATACTAGCATACCAGCAACATAAAAAAAAAAAACACACAACACACCTCGTTGTTAGGTCAGCCCTTAACTGGCATCAGCCAATCACAGAGCACTGATGAAGTAATTATCACTCCCCTACTATCCTGCAGCGCTTCACTTGGGAACATCCCTCCCTGAACCGTTGTGGGATTGATGCAGGATGGAGTTCACCATGTGTTCAATTTTTGGCTTGCAGGATAAAAAAGCATGAGACATGACAGGGAGAATCACAAGACAAAACAGGCATGCGTTAATGGCCATGGTCTTTCTTTGGCTGCAGGATAAGCCCATTATTTAGGTACAGACAACACTGTGCAATGAAAGAAGAGTGTGTGCTTTATTTGTGAAGCTGCATGGCTTGGTTACATCAGGTTTTTCCTTGATAAAATCAGAAACGACCTGCATTTTTCCCCTCCTGATAATGGGCTTGCCCCTCCCGTTGGGTTGTCAGGTCCCTCTTTGCCACCACCGGGAGGTTTTTGGGGCGGAGCCTGAGGAGGGTGGGGTTTGGGGAGGGGAGGGACTTCAGTGCCAGAGTCCAGTTGCCAAAGCAGCCATTTTCTCCAGGTGAACTGATCTCTATCGGCTGGAGGTCAGTTGTAATAGCGGGAGATCTCCAGCTATTACCTTGAGGTTGGCAACCCTCCCCTCCCCCAATCTTGCCAGGCCCTGGAATAGTTATGCCTCTTTGCCTCCTTCTGCCACCATCCTACTCTGCTACTACACTGTCTGCAAGCCCTCTTTCTGAAGAAATAAGCACATTGTACTATTTTATATAGATGTATTTTGTACAGAATCAACCTGTGAGGTGGTAGAGGAGATTCCAAATAGTAGGATCAGTATAATATCAATAGCCTACTACCCAAAGTAAAAACCCTACCATTCTATTTGCTCATAATAATTCATATTAATCATTGCAAATGAAGCAAGAGGCTAAACTCTGCCTGGTTTTTAGAACTTCACAGCATTTCCCCCTCCTTCCTGCTGTTTGCTTAATTAGTGGTAATATAAATTTCAACCTCAGAATTAACTGTCTGCAGCAGACCATCACATGCTTTACAATAAATGCAATTTCCTGCCTCCCCCAACTACTAATAATGGATCTTAGTTAGCCTGGCTTAACAAAGCATTTGCCTTGAGCTGCAGTGTTGTGTTTCCAGAACATTAGGGTTGGGTGCTTGGATCTCAGCTCCATTTAAACAGTAACCAGGAGGAACAATTTGGCTCACTAAAAATTCTGGAGGTGGCAAGCACCAGCATTCAGGCCCCAAAGTTTGATCATCTGTTTGTGGTTTCTAGGTTTGCATTCATAAATATAAAATCTACATGGTCTGTCTCTCCAGCAAAGCAAATGTAAAAAACCAGGAAACCCTGTGTATAAAGTGTATATTATTAGCATATCCCTCCCTCTTTGAGCTACTAGATTGATCCTACCTCATTGGAATGCGTCCTGTTCTGGTGTTTTGCTCGGTCAGAAGCATTCGAAAAAGCTTTATTGCAGCCTTCATGTTCACAGACGTACGGTTTTTCTCCAGTGTGAGATCTCAGGTGTGTCTTTAAGTTCTCTAGCCGGGAATAAGCTTTGGAGCAACCCTCAAACTAAAAGAAAACAAATCAGGAGTGTTAATCTGCTGGAGGCATTTTTCCATCTCAGCTGGTTTTAATCCCCATCTCCTTGAAGAACCTAATTCCTTGAGGGATCTCAGCTTCCCTAAGACAGCTGTGGGGAAAGGATTCTTCTACACAGTTCATAATCTGAGGAACTGGTTTAAAGTAGGGGCTGAAGTTTTCAAACTCAGCCCTTTCTATTTTTATAAAGAATATGGCCACCTTAAGGCCATTCCACACTTGACAGAACTCTTATGATTATGTGTATGCCGATACTACACCAAGATTTCCTCACACACAAAAATCTTTCAACATCAAGCACATGTGCTTGAGATCCCTGACTGAGCAGAAATTCCCATGATGTTTATGGGTGTTCAAAAGGGTCAGGTATGTCATTACTCTATGTGTTTGGTGCTGGCAGCAGGAAGCCCAGGTGTAATACTGGTGTATCTGTACTATAATACTGTTTGCCATGTAAAAAGTGGAGAAGCCCTTACAGATAGTATGGAATCAGATGCCATTTGTATGTACTGAAAAATGGTTTTTTACTTCGTTCAATCAGTGGTAGTGAAACTTCTCTGAACCAGCTTTTGATAGAAGAGCATTTGAAGAAGACAACTAAATGACACAGCTAGTTGAAATCTACCTATTGCCAATATCCTAATCTAAATATTGAAAGGGTAAGTCTGAAAACGGATGTGAGACATCTCTTCCCACCACCACAAACTGCATCTAAAAGGTTATCCTCTGGATTCTACACCATTCTAGGTTGAATTGAGTTCCTTGTCTTGATTTGTTTTTAAAAGCAAAGTGAGTGTTGAAAACTCACTGCACCATGAATCTTGACAAAGAGCTCTCCACCAGATGATACTATAACTTAGATAATTACAGCACCATGTGGAATGAATTCTTTTTTCTGGAGCAAAAACCAATAGCCAGTTAATAATAGGGCCATGCACATGGCTAGACTGTAACTCTCCAGTTTGTAGGAGATTGCTTCCATTCCCTGGACTATTGAAATTACTCTGTGGGTCTAATGGTAGGTAGATATCGTATGTTGTACCAGCTAAACAGGAGGGCAGCATGTTGGGAGCTCAGCTTATGGGGGAAGTGGGGAAGGAAGCTTCTTTTGCAGTGCACTTGCTCTATGCTCGCGAGGCTTGTTGTCTAATCTGTGGGAAATGCTTGGCATACTGGATAAAGTCAACATGTGTTGGGGCATCAGGATTATACCTTCTCATTCCAGTCTTTCTTTCTTTGCTGTAACATATGTGAAGTGCTGTACGCATGCATACCCAATAAACACTATGGAGTTAATGTTGGCATATTTCACAGCGAATACAGCCATGAGTGCATATTAGCCATGATGGCTACATGAAATCTTCATGTTCAGAAGCAGCAGTATACCTCTGAAACCAGCTGCTTGGGGACAACAACAGGGAGAGGTTTTGACCTCTGCGATTCCACTTGTGTACCTTCCAGGACATCTGCTTGGCCACTGTGGGAAACAAATTGTTGGACTAGATGATCTGCTAGCCTGATCCAGCAGGCTTTTAAATTTCTTATTATTGGGCATGTATATAGATATTCTGTTTTATGGCAAATATGTGGAGGAAAGAGTAAGATGGTCTACTGCCCTAATAGACAGAGACTTTGCCCAGTTTGTCAAGCATGTGTACCTTTGTATATTTACAGTGTCAGTATCTTACCGTGCACTTGTGTGGCTTTTCTCCAGTGTGCCTTCGCATATGCACGACCAGCATGTACTGAGCTTTGAATGGCTTCTGCTCCCGTGTACAGTCTTGCCAGCGACAGACAAACTCTTTCTTCTCCCCATGAATGTGATCATTATTGATGTGCTGGAAGATGAGAAAAGAAGCCAGTCTTTTTAAAAAAGGAAGTCAGCAATGCTTGTGTTACTTTCTCCAACAAGACTCTCCAAATCTGTAAGACTAGGAAATAACATTAAGAAATAACACTACATCCCTCCGGAGGCTCTGCAGGTCTTCCTACAATGCATGGTTTTTAAGAGGAACCAAAAAATCTGGAAAAGATCTTACAGTACAGCACCTCTATGAAAAGCTCAAGTAGATTTTTTAATCTCATTTATTTAGGAGATTTCTATGCCTCTTCATTAGAGTCCTGTGACAGGTTTCTTTCTTTGAAAGCTTTCTTTTCAAATGACAAGAGTAGGCCCTGACCTTAGCAATTGTGGGACAAGAGAAGGGGTCCTCTCGTTGCTCTGGAACTGATTCAATGATTTATGAAATCCTCTGAATGCCAGTGGCTGACTGAGGGGCAACAACATGGGAAGGTTTTCTGTATCCTACTTGTTGGCTTCCTGAGTGCATCTGGTGGGCTGATGTGTAGAACAGGATGCTGGACTAGATGGACCATTAGTCTGACCAACTCACAACCTGTTAGTGAGTTACACCCAGAACCATAAAGCTGGGACGATTAAAGTGATTGAATGAAAACTGTTCCTTTGGGACAGGAAGTATGGTAGTGGTCAGAATCTCAGACTAGGAGACCCAAAATTCAAATCCCTGCTCTACTGTGAAGCTCACTGGGTGACCTCGAGCCATTTCCTTCTCTCAGCCTAACCTACCTCACAGAGTTGTTGTGAAGATAAAATAGATGATGGGAGAATGATGTATACTGCCCTGAGCTTCTTGGAGGAAGGGAAGGATAAAAATGTACACATTAAATATTATGTTTTACAGCACAACATGACAAGACATGAGAAATCTATGACTGGATCTCTCACATTGCAATCTTATGCAGAGTTGCATTGACTTCAATGGATTTAAAAGGGTATAACTGTGTTTAGGATTGCACTGTCAATGGGTAGGATCCAGAGAAAAATTTCCACTTGTCCTTGAGCTCTTGCTCAAGTAGAAATGCAAGAAAAAGACCGTGGGTAGCCACTTGCACTAAATAAAACCTATTGCATCCCCACTTACGTCTCCACTTGCTCAAAATCTTGTGCGACCAGTTTCTGGGCACTATAATATATAGGGAGGAAAGCGCTAGGTATTGCACAAGATCTTGTGCATGCAGAAATGCTCAAAGGCTGTTTATGGTTCTGTTTGCATATTGCTGGACCCAAGCCAATGACTTTAATTTTGTTTAAAAGCAGCTGTAGTGGGGGGAAGGGGGCTTACATCAGAATTTTTGTGCTGGGACAGCATTTTTTTAAAAACTGTTCCTCCCAGTGCCGTTTCCCAGATAAAACACCCTCTTTCTCCCTGATTGGCTATTAGCCCTGGATAGGGTTGCCAGCCGCTAAGTACGAGCTGGAGATCTCCTGCTATTACAACTGATCTCCAGCCAATAGAGATCAGTTCACCTGGAAAAAATGACTGATTTTGCAATTGAACTCTATGGCATTGAAATCCTTTCCTCCCCAAACCTCGCCCTCCTCAGGCTCCGCCCCCAAAAACCTCCTGCCGCTGGCGAAGAGGGACCTGGCAACCCTAGTGGGGGAAAAGACAGACAACCTGTCTTTCCCCCTGTACTGGGACTAATAACTGTTGGGGATGGGTGGTAGAGGGGCACTTTCTATCTGGGAAATGGCACAGACGGAAAGGGGTCTGCTCGAGTGCTCAATTCCTGATTCAAACCATCTCCCTCTTGAAGCTGCTTTTAAATTAAATTAAATCAGGAGATCTGATCATGGATTTCTTGTGGTTTGTCTCGTTGTATATAAAGGCACATTGTTGTTAGAAAAGGTTCTCTATCTGCCCCCAGATCCAACTCCT
This sequence comes from Euleptes europaea, assembly GCF_029931775.1. Taxonomy (NCBI): domain Eukaryota; kingdom Metazoa; phylum Chordata; class Lepidosauria; order Squamata; family Sphaerodactylidae; genus Euleptes; species Euleptes europaea. The sequence goes on along the minus strand of NC_079326.1, from coordinate 10,058,096 downwards.
TTAATCACTGTAGTGATTTTTCTCTAACAGAAATAACAAAAATCTATCCCTCTTCAAAGAAGCCACTGAAGACTTTCTCAGATGTGCTCACTAGACTTATGCATGGGAGTTTGCTTTGTTTCTTTTTATTATTATTATTAATTCCAAAAGGGATTGTTTTGTTATCAGGCTGTTTCATGTGGTTTTGTTTCATTATGGTTTCTTTCATTATTATTGTTTCCTTTTGATAACTCTATTATATTATTTCCCATTTGTTTCAAGGGAACACCAGGGCCCCTGCCTTCTCAGGTCTGTACCTTCGTGGTTTCCTATCTAAACTGGACAAAATTCAGAGGTGGTTGTAGTATTCTACAAGGATGCCTACACTGCCAAATATCAGACAGCAAGAATACCCCCACATATTTTTGAGGCAATGAAAGGCACCCAGGTTTAACATTAAAGGCTGTGGGAGAATCAATAGGAAACGTTCCAAACAGTAACACAGATAGCACTGCAGCCATGTAGCTTGAGGAACAGTAGCACAAAGAGGCAGGCTGACAAGACAACGGCATAAGTAGGGTAGGGCATCTGAGCAGGCAGGCAGCAGCAGGAGGACCTTGAGTTAGATTTTCTTGGATGAGGGATATTTTTTGGAGAGCAGCAGGCAAGAAGAAGAAGAAGAAGAGTGGGTTTTTATACCCCACTTTTTCTCTACCTTGAAGGAGTCTCAAAGCGGCTTACAAGTGCCCTCCCCGCCCCACAACAGACACCGTGGGAGGTAGGTGGGGCTGAGAGAGTTCTGAGAGAACTGTGACTAGCCCAAGGTCATCCAGCTGGCTTCACGTGGAGGAGTGGGGAATCAAATCTGGTTCTCCAGATTAGAGTCCATCGCCCTTAACCACTTCTCCATGCTGGCACGCTGGAGAGGAATGCAGAGTGCAAGGCGAAATTTCGTACTGCTGGGCCGGCATTGGGAGGACAGAGAAAGGCAAAGTTCCACCCCACATCCTTCAGGATTGGAATATCTCACAAGTACATGTAATTCTAGTGGCTACAATTTGTAGTCTGCAATGAAAGCCCAGAGCCTCTCTCCCCCCTTGCCCTAAGGAATAAGGATGCATTCTCTCTATGCCTTTATTAGGAAAAATGCTGGCCACCTTGTAGAAGAGAAAGCCATAGAGGCAGAGGTTGGAATAACAGAAGAGACCAGAACAAAAGAAAAAAATTCCCCCATTGAAGGCTGTTTAGACAGAGAATTTGTTTCATTTTCATATTAATTATGATTATTATGAAATACCACATTTTCATAATTACTGTAATTAATAATGAAAAAAACACACAAGTCTAGTGCACACTACGATAAATGCACAGAATTTGATGAATACCACATATTAACCAGCTACTGTTCCTACATATGATTTTTTTTTAACCAAAGAGGAACTGTGACCAGGCCCTGATTTGTGACTCCGACAACATTACATGGTTCAGTGAATAGGCTGACTCTGCATGAAAAGGGCTGGCTTTCTTTACAGCAGTTGGACACCAGCTGGAACTTTTTCTGTCTCTTACACACAGTACATATTTAACATTTATACCACATTCTTAAATTTGGTTTAAGTCCCTTGACTTGGAGAACTTTGGGAACTGATTCTCTGTGTGTGTTGATAGTCTAGAGAATGCTCTCTAGATGCACATTTTCCCCAGCCAAATCCTCAAAAGTCAAAAATAAGCCCCTATGCAGAGTTTTTTGAGAATTCAGATGGGGGAAAATGTTTATGCGTGCAAGGTTTTGCCTTGGCTTTGCCACTCTCTAGATGCACATTTCCCCTATCTGAATTCTCAAAACTCTGCATGGGGGCTTATTTTTGGCCATTTATGCACGGGAGGTTTTGCCTTGGATTTGCACCTCTCTAGAGGCACATTTTTCCCATCTGAATGCTCAAAGCTCAACAATAAGCCCCCCCCCCATGCAGAGTTTTGAGAATGCAAGATGGGGAAAATGTGCCTCTAAAGAGCGGCAAATCCAAGGCAAAACCTCCTGTGCATAATTGGCCGAATTCGGCTTAGACAGGAGCAACTCTGGACAGGAGGCGGCGGGCTAAGCTCTACCGGGAGTCAATGCGGTTTACTCCTGAGTAGGTGCACTCGGGACCATACGAAGGAGGGAGGAGGCTAGACGGAGGGGAAGGGGTGGGGGGGGGAAGAGAGGAAGGCAGGTTGCCCCAGAGGTGAGCCGTTGCCCCCCTTACAGGCTTGAGGTCCGGGTCGGCTGCCTCCAGCTTCTTCCCAAACCACTGGCAACGGCTGCAATTGGCGGCAGCCTCCTCAGCTCCCTCTTTTAGAGGGCTGGATGAAGGCAGGCAGGCAGGTAGGGAGGGAGGGGGAAAGGAGGAGGAGATGGTGACGGCCACCTCAGGTCACAAGATAGCACCCAACCGGAGCCGGTTGGAGGCCCTCCCCGCGCGGAGGGCCACTTCGAACCACCGCTCCCGGCATGCAGCAGGAGGGGGAACGGGCTTTCTCCCCCTCCTGTTTCCATCCAGAGGCGGGCCGCGCTGCATCATGGGGCTCGTAGTTCCTGCTGGGGAGGCGCGGCGCTGGTTTTGGGCCCGGTCTGAGGGGCCGGGTTCAGGACCCTGAGGGGCCGGATCCGGCCCACGGGCCGTAGTTTGAGTACCCCTGGTTTAGACTCTTACCATGCAGGAAGCTGGTAATCTGCAGAGATAGTTACATAATGACTATCTATGTAGGGAGCTATTTACATGTCCTGAAGGCCCTGCAATAAATCCAGTCTTACTCTGCTGTTGCTTCTGCATGGATACATGGGAGAGTGGAGGAAAGGAGAGATTAATTAAGGACCCAGTAAGGTCAGCTTCACCTCATGGCTTGCCACAACAGATGACTGGTTGTGCATCCTGATACATAAGTTGTGTGCTAAGAATATTTATCTTGTTCTGCATTGTTCAGAATGCCTTAAGTGATATGAGTTATGAGGAGGCCCTAAACCACTTTATCAGGGTTCGTGGGTGGCAGAAAATGAGCATATGTGCTCTGCTTTTTGAAATAGAAAGTTTTTGCACCTCTGTGTTTCAACTGAACTGGATTAAGGTGTTAAATGGGGAAGCTAGAAGAAACTAGGGCAGAAAAAACAACGAAACATGCCTAGCTTGAAAGTTGGTTGGGCTTTCCAAAAGTGGAGAAAATAAAAGTCAGCTACATTCTGCAGACTGTGCATCCCCTCCATTCCCCAATGCACATTTTTAGTGTTGATGATAGCTGCCACTTCGTCAGGTTGATCTTCACATCCTGCAAAATTAGATGTGCAATTTTTGCTAAAAGGTGACAGGGAAAAAGCAATTGTATTTTACCTCACTGAAAGGCAAGGCAGGTGTTTCTGCAGGCAATAGTTTTTATATACTGTGGACAGGCCTCACAGGATTTGAACCGAACGCCCTGTGAATTAGATATTGTTTCACATAACACTCGGCCTGCTTGTGGAAAGAAGAAACTGCATGGGGATTGAGCTTGGACACTAGCATCATGGCTCAGAAACATCTTAGTCTGAATTCTAGTCAGGTGATCCCAAATAGCCAATCCAATGCAATCCCATTCTACAAAGTCCACAGATGTGGTGTGCTCCCTCAGTTTCATCTTGCTGGGTAGAGAGGAAACTAGAATACCCCTCTGTGCCACTGGACCACTCCAGGTTCTTGGCAGACCTGAGTGTCTGTTGAATATGTATCTCTCTCTGAAGATAGTTTCAGAGGGAAGCTGTATTCGTCTGCAGTAGATCAGCTTGATTCAAGTACAGTAGCACCTTAGAGACCAACAAGTTTTTTGGGGTATGAGTTTCCAAGAGTCAAAGCTCTCTTTGTCAGATATGAATTGGAATGGAGATTTTTGAGCCCTTATATCCCTGTCAGAAGGTGTTGCTAAGAAGGAACTCAGGATGTAGAGATAGAATGTGCTTTGTAATCAGCTTGATTAGAGCAAAGGGGAAATTCTTGGGGGCAGAAAATTAGCATCTCTTGAAAACTCATACCCCGAATCTCTCTCTTTGCTATCTGCTGTACACGACCACCTGTTGTGTGGTAAAGTATAACTGATTCTGACAGACACATTAGTTCTGAAATCCTAACTAAACATTGTGCCTGGTACCTCAGCCCAGTCCTTAGTACAGTCAGGGGTGGAATAACTATGTGGTTTGGAATGAACTTAATACTTGCTCTGCAATATGGTCTGTAGTGAGAAATACTGTTTGTTCTGACTGAAGCAAAGAAGCCTTGCTACCTTCTGTATTCTCTCAGCCCAGCCCTATATGTGTCTTCTGTTGCTGCAGAACTGAATCTCCAGTTCCTATTTTGCAGACTCATGAATTATCAAACATTTGAACATTAAGATGTCTGATAACAGAACTGCTTCTGCAGTGTAATGCACCAAGTGTTGTTCTTTTTGCTAACTGCTAAAAATATAGTCTTACATGTTCAATAGGAAGTCTTAACATAGAACACCTGGAGGGTTCTTGGATTCTATACTACTTTTCCATTCAAAACTGATGTCTGGCATGTAGACTGCAACACTCTGTACCACTGAGATGAAGGATTTGATTGCTCTTGAGAACCATATGCTCATTAAAACAGTATCTGTATGCACAATGAGGCATGGTGTCCTACCTTGTGTACATCTTTTAAAGCCTTATTTTTGCCCAACACCTTCTTACGATCACTGCTGTCACCTGTTCAAGGTTCTCCTGCTGTTGCTTCAATTAGTTTTGCCAGTTCTGTTACACTACCAGAGTCACTCCCTGCACCATGTTTTGGAGAGCTGGAGGCTGACAGTCCCTTTCAACTGTATTGCTTACTGCCATGGTTTGTTGAGACCCAGTGGGGCTGCTCTTTGAAATGTTTACCATGTTCTCATCAAAAGATCTCAGAACAGTGTACATGGGATTATCCTATTTTTCACTTGTCTTAACAACCCTATGAGATAAATTAGGCTGAGAGACAGTGATTTGCTGAAAATCAACCAACAAAACCCATGACTGAACAGGCATTTGCACACAGGTTCTGACCACTATATCATACTGGCTTTCACACTCTTTCCTTGTCACAACCTCCTGGTGAGATCTCTTGTTGCTCCTTTTCCTTTGTGCAGATGTTGATCAACAGCATCCACCTTGGGTCACTTTAAACAGCTCACTATGGTAGCTGTCATGGCAAACTATTTGCCTGGAGCAACCCCACATTGATTTGTGGTAGTGTAATACTCTACAGATGAGGTCTTTACAGATTAGTAGCTTGCTGTATAGAAGCTGTGCCCATATGGAATGATTTCAAATGATTGCCATGTGGAAAAGTAGAGGTAGTGCTATTGGAGAGCAAGATCTGGCAGAGGCTCCCAGTGAAACGAGAACATGGCCCAACTGTGCCATCATGAGTATGTTGTCATTTGTGCAAGGTCCATGATATTCTGGTGTTTATTTTGTTTTATTTACATTATTTATAATCCACCTTTCTCAGACTCAAGGTATAAGTCAAAGTAAATAAAATACAAGCAACAAGATGGGATATCAAATAAACAATGTAATAAGGTTTAGATTGCAGAAATCTGAAAACAAGCAGAATTCTGGACAAAGCTGAAACAAAGCATAAGCATTTAAACATGACACATTGATGATAAAGAAATTGCACAGTAGGCACCTACTTACAGCAACAGAAAATATTCAGTAGTGTAGTCCACAGTACCTAACCTTTGACTAAAGCATCTTTCTAAACCCTTTTGTTATATTACAGCCCTATTACCTGTGTAAAAATGCCCTTCTGAATCATTCAGTTTTACATAGTTTGTGGAAAGCCAGGAAAGTGGGAGATTTCCTAACCTCACCAGGCAGGCCATTCCATAAGGTGGGGTTCAGAAAGATAGGAAACTATCTCTGCTTTTCCTCTGCGGTGTGGCTGTTCGCTGCACCCCGAGCATCACATCAGTTATTATGGTTTGGGAGGGCATGTTTTCCTGGTTGCGCTCAAGTGCACAAGAAAACAAATGTATAAGATGCGGTCTCAGGCAACAGAATTTTCTCCTTAACTGTAGGCTCTGAGAACAAGACAAAATAATCCATCAAAGGCTTTCCCATAGCTAATTTCTTCTGGGAGTTTGACCTGATTTGCCAGGCTTTACTTCTGGTGAGCCTTGACCGGTTACATTTAAGGGCTCACAGTGTGAATTCTAGCTACAGAGTATCTTGATAGGAAGGGAGAACAAAATTTACAGCTTGTGTCTTTCTCAGCATTACTTACATGGACCAGCTGCTCCTGAGTGTCATACTCCTTTGCACACCCTTCCCAATGACAGTTGGTTTCATAAATAACTTCAGGCTCCTGTTTGCATTCGTCCTTATCAAGTTCTTCTTTCAAGTCTGTCAGATGCTCCTGTAAGATACAACACATTCTGTGTAAGACGGACTTGTTTTACTCAAACTCCTCAGTCACCCATAGATTAGATGGCAGGTGCGAGTGGAGAACGGAAGGAGCCACAGCATGGAAACAGCAGAGCAATCCTGATAAGTTTGAGCAGACTTGCACAGAAGCATCACTGCAAGAGGGACTCAGCATTACGTGCAGGCCAGGCAACTGAACGCATGCATGGTTTCTTGTATTAAAGGCAAAGGTATTCTGGAAATCTGCTGCTAACAATTGCTGCTCCTCTTCCTTTTCAACAATGCATGCCACGCTGGTCATTTTCATAGGCCCTAGTTCGGGTGTCCTCACCATCTGAGGCTAGACAGGAGGCAACCTGAGAAAGGGCCTTCTCGGTTGTCATACTGAAATGTTGGAACTCCCTCCCCAGGAAGATTCATCTATCACTGTCTTCTGCCAGTGGGTGAAGATTTTTTGGTTTTGTTTGGCACTCCCTCACTAACTCTTATTAGCCCTCTTCCCTGTTTATGTGTTTTTACGAGTTTATGTGTGTCTATGGCCATTTATGCAGGGTCGATTTTGATGCTCTCTCAAAGCTCCTTTTTTAAATCCGATCTTTAAAATGACTATTCATGGTCTCCAGGCAAGAGGAGAAAGTCAAACAAATTCCACCCCCCACACTCGCCTGCTCTTTCGTTCCTTCATTTGCATAGCCATTAACAATCAATGTTTGCATAGCTAAGCAGAGGCTGTGATTTGTCATGTGAATGCTTCGAGGCGGGGGGGGGGGGCAGAGCAAATAAAAAAGGTCGCATTAAAGGGGCTTTTAAGAAATGTGAAGCAGGTATGAGCCGGCTTCGCAGTGAAGTCTGGAATGACAGTTCAGAGTGAAGAAATAAAAAAAATATGTGGGGCACTTCAGCCTGCAACGAGCTGCTCATTACCAAGCATAAACAGCCTATGTGTTCTTTAATTTTTTAAATATTTTATATCTATTTGTATATAAATGCTTTGAAATGTTTTAATGCTTGCCACCTTGGGGACCCAGAACATGGTGGAAAGGCAGTATAGAAACATTTAAAATAAAATAATCAAAATATGACTCCAGAATCTATCACCCCTTCCCTAATCTGTATCCAGCCTGCTGACATCCAGCTTCAGTCTATGGGCAATGCCTAGAATTTTTGCCTAGAATCCTTTAGACCTGTCACATTACCTCCCTTCTCCATTTACTGACAGGAGACAGAGAGGGAAGCAGGAAGGGCCCTCACTTATTCTCAATATGGAGTATGCTGGCTTTACAGTGTTTCCACATGTGTGTGTTAAGTGCCGTCAAGCCACTTCCAACTCATGGCGACCCTATGAATCAATGTCCTCCAAAATGTCCTATCTTTGACAGCCTTGCTCAGATCTTGCAAATTGAGGGCTGTGGCTTCCTTTATGGATTCAATCCATCTCTTGTTGGATCTTCCTCTTTTCCTGCTGCCCTCAACTTTTCCTAGCATGACTGTCTTTTCCAGGGACAGTTTCCACATACATGTGGTGTATCCAGTGAAAAGGATGACTATAGGAACTAAATGTACTGTGTATGCACTGAGGGGGTAGCTGTGTTAGTGAGTTGAGCAAAATTAAAGTCCAGTGGCACCTTAACGAACAAAAATTTATTCCAGCATAAGCTTTCATGAGTCAGAGTTCACTTCATCTGATGCATGAACTGTACATTGATAGCAAATATACTGTATTTATGCATTAAATTATGGATTATGTTCTGAATGCATGGGAATGTAAAAGACAGCAGTAAAGCCTATGCTATTCCACTGGGAGTTCTCTATAGTCCCCTCCATGTCTCCCAAGCAAAATGAGTGATGGGTACAGCCCCTGCTGTGAAGTGTGCAGTGCTGGCTGTTCAAACCCCCTCAAATGCCCTGGCAAACAGGCAGGCTTTGCAGTGCCTCCTGAAGATCTCCAAGGAGGGGGCCCTTCTCACCTCTTCAGGGAGCCCATTCCATGGAGTTGGCGCTACAATGGAAAAGACCCAGGCTCTGGTTGATGCCAGACAGACCACCCTAAGTGGTAGAATAGCCAAACAGATAGCTGCCTGATGACTGAGGTTGGTGCACAGGGACATATGGAAGGAGCCGGTCCTTCAGATATGTGGGTCCCAGGTCATGAAGGGCTTTAAAAGTCATAAAGAACACCTTGAATTGAACTTGGAAACCCTGCTCTAGAGAGGTAAAATTTCCAGCAATTTTGAAGCCATGGAAATATATGCAATACTTACTGTACTATCAAACCTAAATTAATTCTACTGCTTTAACTACATAAAATGCATCGTTTATAAATTAGCATATACAATTGCAATATGTGAAATTTATAGAATTTAAAAGTTGTAGATGCCTTATTTTTCTACAAGCAAAATTGCAAATATACCCAGTACTTGAGAGGAACTTGCAAGCTGATGCACCCTAAGCTGCCTTAGCACATGTACCTCAAATTTTGCCATCTGGTTAGAAAGAGTTCTGTTCTTAATGAAACTTTCAGAGTTTTCCTTGAGGCTTTGGTACAGTTACTGCCCCACCTCCTTCTGATCTTCTCTTTGAAAGCATTTCACTCATTCTAAAAGAGTAAATATTTCAAAGGATTTTTCCCCCAGTACTCCCACAAAACTACCAATTTTGCCATTGGAAAAAGTAAAAAAAGAAGGTATTGGAATCCCCCTCGGAACCCCCTCTCCCCACAATTTTTCCAGTTATTTCTGAGTATTTACATCTTTACCGTGATCTTTTTTAAAATATCAATTTCTTCTCAAGATCATCTAGGGAACATTTATGTACGTAATACGTTGCTATTTAATAGTAAGATGGACTTTGGAGGAGGGGGAAAGTGCTTCATGAAGCATGTTCTATTTTATAATTTAAGCAGCTAGGGTTGATTTCAGATGCAACATGTGACATATATACATATTTTTAAAATTTTACGAGAGAAAGTTTGGTGCTAATTAGCATGCAATTACCTACTCCTGCCATAGGATGCTGGCAAAAAGTTACAGACTTATGCTGCAGGAGAGGCAGAAGCATAACAAATATATACATAATCTTATACCTTGTTCCCCAGTCCCCAGGAGAAAGGTGGTGGGAAAATGGAGGGGCATGGTGAGCAATGATAAGCAAGCAGAACAGAAGAAACAGGGAAGACATCTCCCACACTCCTTAGTCACCAGCCTCAGTCTCGTAACCTCCAAACACTTGCGTGACCCTATTATCTTTCTGCCTGTTGGCAGATGCTTGCAGGAATAAGTTTTGTACCACTCATACTTTCCAAGTACTTATTTCTACTCTGCATCAACCCACCCACAGTGCGTTTTCATTAAAAAAAAAATTCTTCAGGCACTACTTTTCTGCAGAATCATTGTAACAAGAGACAAAGTTTTTTTTAAATATATACATAAGTTTAGGACTTCCATGTTGTGCTTGTTCCTCCACATTACCCTGCATTTGTTTTCATTCTGTAAAGTGATCTTGCCTCCCCAAATTGTGTGTAAAGTGGCATCAAGTTGCAGCTGTCTTATGGCGACCCCTAGTGGGGTTTTCAAGACAAGTGAGAAGCAGAGGTGGTCTGCCATTGCTTTCCTCTGCAAAATCTTCCTTGGAGGTCTCCCTTCCGAGTACCAACCCTGCTTAGCTTCTGAGATCTGACAAGATCAGGCTATACCATGCTACCTTCCCTCCCTGTTTTGCACATTATATGGCACCAAACCTGGTTTGTAATCAAGCCCTGTTCATAAGTTACAGTGAATGCACATACAATACATGTTACAGGGCACAAGTGATTTTTCCTTATACATGCTTTGAGTAATTCTCATATTACATCCAATGCATGTACAGCTGCATGTGTGATTGCAACCACACATTTATCCAGGTTCTGGCCCCTGGCTTCATTAGTAAAGTGAATACATGTTGGCTCGTTCTTACAAACGGGTATATGCACATATATGCAGGCTGTATGTGTGTTCAGTATAATATGTGAACAGGGCTAGAACCTCAGTCAGTTATGACTCCTTGACAAATGTACCTGGATGATACATGTACTTGAATAGATACTTAAACAAACAAATAGAACAGATAAAGGTATTTGTATTGTTACATATAAAATATCTTCACTGTAAAGCTAAAATATGCAATGTGTGAAGAAGCTCTTTTCTGTAAATAAATGAATATACAGGATTCTGGATATAGAATTAATTGAAAGCTAGAGTAATAATGCTTTTTTGCTCAACAAATAACGTTAAGAAAAACAGGAAGTTCTTTCCCCCCGTCTCTCAATGTAAGAGACTGCTGTCTGTGACCTGATTAAGTAAGGAGTAAAGCAAGTTGGTTACTTCATGTCATGTGTTTTCTGCCATTGTGTGTCGAGGTGTTCCTAAACCCAAAGCTCTGGAGAGATGCCTCTTTGCCCTAATCGTGCTGACTACAGCATGTTTATCTTTCCCAGATATGCTATCTTCATCAATTTTACTAGCCCCCTGATGATTGCACATGTTGCTGTCCCCATGCATCATGCCGAAGCCCGTTACTGAACTGAAGCTGGAAGAGGAATTTGTCATAAACTCTTCTGTTGGCTTGACAATAGCATAGCCTCATATTTCATGAAAATGAAGTGCCCAGAGCACTCTGGATAGTTTACAGTTGTGATAAAGGACAGCCAGATAGATACTGTCAGCCATTAAACAGTTTGGAAGTGTGCAACTCCAACAGGAACACAGAACCTGGCGGGCCCCTCTAGGTGTCAAATGTTGTGTCACCAAGGTAAAAGATACTGCTGGAAGCAATTCCTTTCTGAACAGGGACAGCTCCCTTCTGGAAAGATTCCTACCTACATGCAAGATCTCTTTGTAATCTGTGTTTCCTCTGAGACACCGTCACTGGTTGTTTTGCTGTCTAGAAGTGTCAAGCATCATTTTGAAAGGCACTTTGCTGAAATATGACATTTCTGCCAAAGCTAGCAGGTGGATTCCATGACCCAAGAACCCACAGAACGTTTCAGTCAAATCACTCACAAAAACCTGCGCCTACCCATCATGCTGGGATTTCAGGTAGGACATCTGTTACCTTGAGAAGTCTGAATGTAAACATTCCCACCCATAAATTTTGCTCCTGCTAAAGCAAAGAAACTCATACATCTTTTTATGTGCAGGCTTGCTAGATTTTTACAGGAAGGGAGCTGCAGTCTCAGATATATGCATGAGCTATTGTACATTGAAATGCTTCCCTTTTGGAGTTACAGTGAAATGAAGACATCCAGTTTCCGTAGTGATACTGTTTCCTAAATTGTAAGGGAATCAAAGACACTTACAAAGGCACCTTCCTCTTTTCTCCATTGCATGGCAATTTTTAATAACAACCCCCCCTGCAATTAATTGGCAACCATTCATTCACAAGCCTGACTACAAACCAATATGAACCATGGAGAGCTACAATAATAATACCATTGCACTGAAGAGAGTGACTACTGACTAGTTTCAGGTGAGTCAAGCAAACAGCTAGCTAAATCACATGCTGAAGGGAAAGGCTGAACACCCCCCACCCAAGACACTAGCAATTCTGACCTAGGGGAAAAACCCAGGTATGTCAATCATAGCTCTTTGGCCTAATTTACACACTGGTTTGGCAACATAGCTGTTGCTCTCCAGTGGTTAGCTCTTCCAACACAATACACATGGATACTTCCTGCCAGCAGCTCTGATGGAAGTATGGTTCTGGGATGGGAAGTGCTCATGTGATCCAAGCAACCTGGTGGGGGTGGGGGTAGTGAGCAAAACCTGAGTTCTATGTGAGCTATGTTTTGTGTTCCTCTTCCTGCAGATACAGCCTGGGTAGAATCAGAGGTGTGAGCCCTTAGGCACAACCTGAAAGGCAAGAGCCAAGGGGTACATGGCATGGAGCCTGTGTTAACCAGCCTCATTGAGCAGGATCAACCTGTAATCTGTTTCTTTTTCCTGGTTTATTCTATTATTGTATTCTTTATTCCCCACTCCCTCTTCCCATAGAGTGATTGAAAGCTGCAAGGAGAAGGATTTTTTTTTTTTTGGGTGAGCTGCTTTGGGCCCTTTCAGGGAAGAAAGGCAAAATAGAAATGCACTAAATAAATAAACAAATTTCTGATGTTATTACTGTGACATGGAGAGTGGCTCACTGCTGCAAAATGTTGTGCATACTTTTAGACTCCAGAATGAATACAATTCAACCTACTAACTTACAATGAAGGGAATTTCATTGCAACACAATGCTACAGTGCCTAGCAGCTTATCTCTAGTTTTGGTAGGGCCTGATGTCCTAGTGGACAGGAGAAAACCCATGATCTTGTGAACATGGATGAGCGAGGGATCACTCCAGTCATTGGACTGAAATGCATCCAAATAAATGTAATTGTGAAGACTGGTGGCGTCCATGTTTACACAGCAACAAACATGTCACATGGAAGCTTGCTGCCCTATTAACAAGTGTAGAAAAGAGCGAAATTAATATTTCCTGAACAGGTGATAGTGTTAACATTCAGCATGGGTGTTGAAGACAAGCTTCCAACTGAGGAATTACCTGAGTAGGCGGGGAAACTGGTGGCAGGGTTTCCATTTCGGTCTTGACTTTGCTGCGTTTGTTAATTACTGGATTGACTGTGCTGCTAACAGCTGACTCGCTGCTCTGCTTGCTCTAAGGAAACAAAATGGAGTGGGATGGGAAGATGCTGAGGTCATATCAAGATTTGTCAAAGAAATGTAGCCATGTTGCCAACATTCTCTCACAATGGAGCAAAGTGAATGACCTATTAGTAAGTGCTGTAGATTAGATTAGATCAGAAGAACTTGTTCAGTAGATTTCTGCTGTTCCTTGGTAGGAATTTATCCCAGTGAGCAATGTGAATATACAGTGTGATGCTTGAAAACAACTGCCCTGTTCCTCCACAACTCCTGTTTTTAAAAACCTGCAACTAATTGTACCACAATGTATATGGTCATGATCACTTGAATGGACATCACACTGAAAGCAAAGCAGTGCCGATACACAGCAGCTATAGGTGGACAAGCATCCACAGAAGCGTGTGGTCGTGCATCCAATATACCAGAGATCTTCATCCAAAAATATGTACATAGAAGCCAAGGAACATTTACTCCTCAGTTTTTAAAACTGCGGTCTCCTTCTGGATTGGAGAGAATAGAATTAAAATTTCCATATTCATGCACTTACATCATTTTTTTTAAAAAAATCCTTCTGTTTATTATGTTTATAAAAAACAATAATGGGGAGGGTCAGCCTGTCATAAGAACATAAGAAAAGCCCTGCTGGATCAGACCAAGGCCCATCAAGTCCAGCAGTCTCTTCACACAGTGGCCAGTCAGGTGCCTCCAGGAAGCCCACAAACGTTTCACTACTGTTACACTGCACTACTTTCTTGGGTAGGGAAAGATTGTTCAATTAATCAGCTTCTCTGGTTTTAAAAAAATCTATTTGCATTCCCACCCCACCACTATTTGAAAGATTTATTATGTACCCCTTTAATTTAACCTATGTGTATCTAGCAACCTGCTCATTTGAACTTGCTGTTGCATGCACCAATGGAGGATAGCAGTCTTGTGCATTTTCCCCAGTTGGTTCCTGGCACTCAAGCTTGCAGTTTGAGCTTATGGATGCTGATTTATTTGTGTGATAGGTCCAAACGTGTTTTCAGACACCTTCAGTTCTCCCAAGTACACTGAAAGGCTATCCTTTGAATGCTGCCTTGCACATGCTAAGGGCAAGTCTACGCATTATGTTAACCCTGTGGCAGTACATGCTTCATAACAGGGCTACTTGAAAGGATGTGCATCAGTTAACTGCACAGTTTATCACTGCAGATCAATATATCTCACTTTCTTAGTGGGAAATACATGAATCTTGAGACACAGGGCGATAACACATGGTTGCTTTGTCTTGCGATTCTCCCGCGAATGTAGCAAATCTCCATTGTCATAATGCATTATCATCTCCTGCCTGCAGGTCCAACACACTTCCATTGTGAAACTTCCCCTGGTTTTCCAATCCCAGTTTTGTCCCAAAAGTAAATAAAGAATCGCGGCAATTTCGAGTGCTTGCTGGTGCATGTTTCAGCACATGGGTCAACCCCCTTCCTTCTGACACTTCCCCATTGCACTTTCCCCATCCCACTCCTCCCCCCTTTTCCCTCTTGGGGGAACTCTGGAACATGTCCGCCATTGCCTGGAATGCCCATACATCTCCTGAGTGCTCCTTAGTTCTTAATTATTATTTTTTAAAGTATTTTTATTGATGGTACGTTGGTATACCAACAAATTGGATTGGCGGGCAGGAGGTGCTTCAGTTTTTGATAAAACAGCAGTAACAAGAAACACAGAAGTGGAGTGGTGTGGCTGGGAGCTTTGCCATTGCTCCCCTATACTCTCTCACACACACAACCCTCTGCTGCAGAACCACTGCTGCGAAGGGGCACACAATGAGGGAACAAGTGTAGGGCTCCCCCCTTCCCCTCCAGGAATGAAGAAACAACCCTCCTCCAAGGTCTGTGAGAAGCCTCCATCACCACCCCAGCCATGAGAGTTCTTTCACTGCCCAGGGGAACCAGCACCTGCCTGCCCGCCTCTCTGTTTTCATTTTGCAAAGGCAGAGAAAGACATATTTGAGAGGAGATGGGAGGTCTAAAACTATTTTTGCTAAAAAAAGGGGGGAATTTTAATGCTGATACAATGGTATGCCGGCATGCTGGTATTAAAAACACACACCAAACAAACAAACAAACCTCGGTGTTAGGTCAACCCTTAACTGGCATCAGACAATCACAAAGTGGTGACGAAAATGATGACCACTCCCTTACTATCCTGCAGCACTGTGCATGGTAACATTCCTCCCTGCCCTCTCCATACTTATCTTACCTGTGTGATCCATCTCAACATAGAGCTATCTCTCTGGCCAGATTAAATGTTTTGCCATCTGCGCTACTTGAAGGCAGATTTCGGAGAATTCCTCTGTCTGACAGGCTCTGCCCTTGTGACAATAATGCTCTCGTTATTTTATTGTATTTTTTACACAGAATCTCGTAATGAACTACTAAGCCCCCTATTGGTAAATAGACTGAATGTCTCAGATTCTTTTAAAGTTCTCTATTTATTGAACAATCGTTCACCCCAAATATTGGAGATAGTGGCACAGCTTTTAAAGTTTGTTTTAAAAGCCCGCCAAACAGCTAACTAGATGGCAGTACCAACAAACTGCATTTCTCAATGTAACCACCTTTTAAAGGTAAAGGTCCCCTGTGCAAGCACCGGGCCATTCCCATATTATAAAGGGCACCTTTTAACATTCCCATTCCTTTTGTAACCTTTTGAATTGTGTTTTTATGCCAATAAAGGAATGATGATGATGATGATGATGAACATTCCTCCCTGATCTTTTGCGGGATCGATGCAGGGCAGAGTTCACCATGCATTCATGAGAGGGACAAACCAATGACGTACTAGGCATGCGTAAATGACCACAGTGCTGGGGAGGGAGGGAATTCAGCCCGAACACAGGATAGAAAGCTCCAAGGAAACAATCCAAATGAGCAGAGCTGTGATGATGCCACAGCCATGGCATTCCTGTGTTTAAAGGGATCCAGTGTTGCAGTGAACTCTTAAGAGAGAACCTGACATGGCAACGGAAAATATTCATTTTTATGGATGTATTTGGTTTTGGCACATGAGTTTATAAAGAGCCCTGGTCAAATCCTGTCAGAAGCCAATGTGAATCCTACCTGGTTGGAATCAGCTATGCAATTGCTGCTGTTGCTGATCTGAGCAGGCGTAGAATTGACAGAGATGACCGCCACATGTTGCCGTGCAGGGAATGTTGGGGACGGCTGGATGAAGGGGGGTGTATGTCCAAATGCTGAACTCAGGCCTCTTTGCTGATTCAGAATCTGTTGATATGTCACTGGATTGATAGGATGGGGGAAGGTGAATGCTGGACTGGAGAGAAAGAACATCACAAGATGAAAATATAATAATAAAGAGCTGGAGCATTGGAGAGCAGTTGCATTAAGGGACCTAGGCTAACAGCAATAGTGCTGGGTATCATCTTCTTTGGAAATGTCCCAAAAGTCTGCCTTCTGAGAACACAACAAAGGAAAGCTGCATTTTAAAAACACACACAAAAGAGACAGCAGACAATAACTTTAAATTATAACATTTTCCTTTTTTCATTTTGATTCTCCCAGGAGGTAGCTTCCTCTCTTTTGCAGCTCCTTTAATGAGGCCCATCAACCTCTCTAGTTGTGGCCTTTGTTGTGGGTCATTCTGAATTTGCAGAATATAAATTGCACTTGGGCCAGTTTAGAGCTCTGATGGACCCAAAGCTAATTATGTTCATTGGGCCCCATTTGGAGCCTTGGATCTCTCAAAGCAGTACTCAGACTGGGATCTGTGCAATGTGTAATCAAATTGTCTCAATCTCTAGATTCTTTCAGTTCAAATAAGAACCACCATGGTAGTGGCTGGGAGATGACAACATTCCCGTCACTTGTGCCATTATCTCTGTAGAAATCCATGTCAATACAGTTAGAATCTGCTGTTAAATGTGAATCAGAATCCAGATTCATTGAGAAGACAAGACATTCATAAACATTTGAAGCCATGGGAAATATTGGAGAAAGCATGCGATTGTTATATTATTTGCATTTACCCATATTTCCAGAGGCTGTACTGCTCACACTGCTAATTACATTATAGCAGTAGTCATAAAGAATGTAGTGTTTATTAAACAGAAGAGTTATATGTAGTACAAAAAGCAGGTGGGGGAAGTAGTATGCTCATAATGGCATGGGGTTTTTGCAGTGCATTCCTGAGCGGAATGCCTGCGCCGGGCTTAGGAGGCAACCCAGTGGCGTTGCCTCCTAAGGAGGTTTCGGCAGTGGTGAAACCTCTGCCCAGCGCAAAAAAACCGTGCAACCCACATAGGGTTGTACGGGAGATACACCAGCTAAAACGCAAAAAAAAGGAGGCATTTCTGGCAGACGCCCGCCCCCCAGCCGGTGCCGTTACGCCCTGGGAACACCTCCCGGGACGCTGTTACGCCCCGGGAACGCCTCCCGGCTCACAGCAGCAGCCAGGGCTGCAAGCCGGCACTGGGGCCACTCACACCGGTGTGCGCCTTTCGGGCGCCGGCAATGTGGGTCCCTGCACCCGCGGAGGCCTTAGTCAGCCTCCTATGGGCTTTTGGCCCAAATGTCAGGAATGGGCTGTTCAGAACACTTTCTGAGAAGAGATCTCAGAAAAACTGGGTCTCCCACCCCCCACCTCATTGCACTGATCACTGCCTTGTCTTTGATGAAACAATTCTCCAGAGTGGGCAGATACAGTAAAGATTGGGAAAAACCCTGTATGTGCTACCAAAGCATAGTCGCTTTCAACAGTGTGACAGAAACATGCTACATGTAATGTACTCTTTTGCAGGTGTGAAATCAAGGATTAACAGACATGCCATATAAATTAATTAAATGTTGGACATGATTTTTTCTTCAGAGTTTCCATTTCTATGGTAGTTGTTCTGTCAAATCTTTTCAGCAAGAGATCTAAGAATGTTTGAGTCCTCCCTCTACCTTACCTTATTGCCCCTGCCGATAAATGCCCATAAGATCCACTTGCCGCAGAACTACTTCTGGAGTTATTTATATAAGCTACCAAGGAATTTGGGGAAGTCCGAATCATTGTCTGAAGATCTATGCTGGCATCAGACAGTGGGGATATGGAAAATGCTCGCTTTCGACTTAATCTTGGCGTCACTCTTGGACTGGAGAATCTTGACACTGTATGAAAAAAAATAAAGGAATAGGGCTTTGATTTGAATAAAAAGAAGTAGGCGTCATCTTCTTAATAGGTAACATAAGGAAAAGAAATTACAAATTTTCTGTTATCCTGTAGCGATAGGGAGGAGCATCTGCTCAGTATGTTTTTCATGCAGAAGGAAAGACTCTTTTTTGCCTGAGATGCTGAAGAGTTGCTGTCAGTCAGAGTAGACAGTACTGAGCTAGACAGGCCAAGGTCTGACTCAGTATAAGTCAGCTTCATAGATTCATATGTCCACAGAGAGGAGCACTGGATGGATTAGGTGCTCTCACACTATATTGCAATAGCCATATCCAAGTCAGCTCCCCTGAGCATATCCAAGCGCTGGGACTAGCATAGCACAGTGGTTAGTAGAATGAGTTCTCAGCAAGAAACTCTCTTGTTCAAGTTTGACCTCATTTGTGAACTCATCATTTTGCCTTAAGCAAGACGCTATTTCTCAGCCTCAGGCCTTCTCCTCCCAACCTCCTCCAAAAACTACAGTAAGGAGATAAGCATGCTGGCCTATTGAGCCTCGGCATGGCTCCATATAAAATGGCCACCATGCAGCTGCTGGATCAGTATTAAATCTTGCCTTGCCCCCTGAGTCAGGCAGGTCAATATGGAGTGAAAGAATGCAGGCCGAATGAAACTCTCAAGAGCTTGCTCAAGGAGAGAGCACCAGAGGAGCCAAAAATGTTTATATTGTGCCTCAGTTGAAAAGTAAAGTGAAGTCAAGTCTCCTTCCCTGTCCAGATGCAGTGTGAATCTGAGCTAGTACGTGCAAGTCCATCAGGATGGGGTTCATGCCTCACAAGGTTAACTTGGCTCTTTCAGAGGCAAGGGTACAGGCCAAAGGAGGACCACTGAGTGAAGGTGCTAAAGGAAAAGAATCTCATGGGCTGAATGCCTGCTTGCCAGGGATGAACCCAAGATTTAATCATCTTAAAGCTGGTAGCAGTCATGGACCATTTGTAAAGCAGGCAAGACTCTTTGCTTTATGGCAGCTACGTGCCAGTCCACAGTTCTCAAAGAGGCTGTTTTAGCAGTCTTCAAAGAACTTTCCTATTTTGAGAATAAGCAAAGTAATAGGAGGTAGCTAGTTTAAACCCTTCATGTGGGGTCTCACTTGACTTCATGAGAGTTTGGTATGTAATTAATAGTTGGGTTGTTTGCTTTCCTTGTTAAAGGGAAAGCTCAGTCTAGCTTAACTGGTTATTGGTTTGCCTGCTTGTTTCAAAGAATAGAATCCTGGCTTATGTTTTGATCCTCAAAGCGGGATCTTCTTAGGGCTGAGGCAATTCATGTTGTGGAAAGGGGTTAGAGGATATTATGCTTATTGGCGAAACAATGATAGCTTTTTTGTAGGATAAATTAATACTTGCATTCAGCAGCTATCAATCAAAGCATTTTGCCACCATTAAATTAACTTACAATTTAAAAGAGGGGACGGGGGAACAGACACAAGTCAGCCCACAAAAGCAGGCTCACAGAAGCCATCCGCTACTCAGCAATAACCTGTATTAGCAATTGTTGGCCAATAAGGCAATTCACCTAGGTGTGCCTGCAGGTGTGAGAGGTTTAAACAAAGTGTTACTGATGAAACACTTGGATGCAAAAGGCTTTTCTCTTGGTTAATAGCTACCCACTTTATTTTATATGAGAAAGCTCTAATGTTATATCAAAGAAGAAGTTATTTTTATGAGTCCAAAGCTGCCATCCTAAGATCATTTTCCTGGAAGTAAACTTCACTAAATAAAATGGGACTGACTTCTGAGTAGACCTGCTTAGGATTGCTCTGCCCAAAGAATTAGGGTTTGTTCTCTGGAATTTTCCAATGTAAGCAGCTTTATGTATTGATAGAAATTCCTCACAGCTTGGTAGAAATTTAGTTGGGAAAGCGATGTATTTTAAACAACAGTAACTGAATTTGTAGACAAATTCTTATTTTAGGCACAACTCTGCAGTTACTTGCTATAGGTAACAAATAAGTCTTTTCCTTATATTCTCTCTCTACTAAGCAAAACACGTTAGTTGCAAATCATTAGGTCTCAGATGACCGCATTGTAAAGATGAACTCTTTTGCAACTTCCAGTTTTAAACCATTGTCATCATCTGTCTATTCATATCATTTCCAGAACTAAAAGTATATAAAGTTTATACTCTACACTATATTTAAAAAATCAGAATTCTGCACCCATAGAGACCCAAATTCAGTACATGTATAAATTATGAATGTTCATCAATTTGTTTCTTTTATACAGTTTATTCTAACTCTTCCAGTCAAGAGGTAGGAAGATAGGATGGTCACTAATTGCTTGACCACTGGGAATTCTACTGAGTCCCCATGTGGCTGTGAATGTTTCAGCCACCATTGCATGTACACTGTCAAGCTTACCTTTACAGCCAAAAGACTAAATACTTGCTACACTTAGTTGATACTTCAGAATATGGCATTCTGTGCACAGTATAACATTCTGCACTTTTTTGCATTTTAACTCTAGAGTCTCAAAATGTAAAAGAAAAAAGGCAAACTGATAATTACAATCTAGCTAAGTCAGATATAACATGATTTATTTGAATATTCAAGGAGTCCTCAAAATACTAGAACAGGGGTCGGCAAACTCATTAGTCAAAAGAGCCAAATATCAACAGTACAATGATTGAGATTTCTTTTGAGAGCCAAATTTCTTAAACTTAAACTATATAGGTAGGTACACTGTTTATTAACTTAATAAACTTTAATTAAAGTTTTAAGTCTTAATTAAACTATAGGTACACTGAATAAAACTTGATGTCATACTTAATAGTGATCTTATTTATTGATAAAAATTAAATTGTAAGTCCCTGCCATTTTCCCCTCCCCGTCTGGAGTCCCATTGGGAGGCCAGATCTACCCACTGGCTTTCTTGGCAGTAGACCTGGCCTCCGGAGGCCCATAGAAGCCAATTGGTAGACCTGGCCTCTGAAGGGGGACTTTTTCCCCTCCTCGGAGTCCAGGTCTACTGCCAAGAAAGCCAGTGGGTAGACATGGCCTCCCTATGGGACTCAGCCGGAGGCCAGGTCCACCAAAGGAAGCCCGCCCCGCCCAACAGCTGATAGGCGGGGGGGCAGGAACCGCCAAGCCGCCCGCCCAGCAATTGCGTGGCTAGAGGGGAGGGGAGGCTTTAGCCTCCCAACCATTGAGAGCAAGGGAAAGGGGGACCTGGCCGTTCTCCATGGCGGGGGGGGGGGGAGAGACAGCGCGCCCGCTCACCTGCTCTCTCGCGCTCACTCACTCGCTCTCTCAGGGGTGCCGGCTCCGCAGCCCAGCTGCCAGCGCGAGCGGGCGCGAGAGCAGGGGCTCTGAACCAAGTTCGGAGAGCCGCACTCAACGGGCCAAAGAGCTGCATGCGGCTCGGGAGCCGCAGTTTGCAGACCCCTGCACTAGAAGATAAAAAGGAATGCTAGTTACATGGGATGTGCTAGCAGATAGGTACATGGTGCATGGTCTGGTGGTAAATCTCAGCTGAAGAAAGGGATTTTTGTCAGCACAGTGAGATTTCTTTACTTACCCATTTCTGCTGCAGTACAAAAATATCCTCCAATGTGCCCCACAAAAACAGCAAGAAGAGGAAATCAGAGGTCTGCAGCAGGAAGGGGGAATCAGCAAAAAATGCACCCTTTTCTATTAGTGGCAGTTTCCCATGGGATCCAAACCACAGTGCACAGCTCCATAGAGTCCACCTATAGATGAAGTCTAGCTTGTAGGAGCTAATCTGGAGCTGCGGGATGCTTTGTTTGAAAAAGCAAGTACCCTTCCCCCCAGTGAATTCCCGAGCTTGTGTTGCAAATATGGTCATGTATGCTACACAGCTGGTGCCAGCATCATGCCACCACTGCAATGGCTTCCACCTGTGACACGGACTGTGTGGGGTACGGTTTCCAACTCTGAGTAGGGAAATTTCTGAAGATTTGGCGGTGGAGCCTGGAGAGTGTGAGGCTTGGGGAGGGACCTTAGGAGTATATAATGCCATGCATTATGAAGCTGCCATTCCCTCCAGGAGAAAAGATGTCTATAGTCTGGAGGCCACCTGTAATTCCAGGAGATCTCCAGGCCCCACCTGGAGATTGACAACCCTAAGGGGACAGGAGAGGGCCTACCATCCAGCAGTACAAGCATCTTGGAAAGAACCGTCTTGTAGAGGCAGGAAATATCCAACGCACATCCACCCCCTTGCAAAACCTTTCTGTGAATGTCTTTGGAGTACAGTAGTTTGGCTAATGAGGAATTGTGCACCAAAGAGCCCTGTTCTTGATTAGAATTTCAAGATGCTATTGCAATATAAGATACATTTACACACACACACACACACACACACACACTCAGAGCTTCCTCTGTGTCCCGTAGCCTATCTAGCTAAAAAGAAGAAGCAGGCTGGGGTTGACAGTCATATTTGTCTCTGTTATTCCTACACCTCAAGGGAGATCTGTTTATTAATGTGCCACTTCCCTTGATAAATTACTAAATAGAAAGAAAAGCCTTGTACTCATTCCTCGCTGCTCCTTCCTGTGATTTATGCCCGCAGTGTCAGCTCTGCCATTGGTCCCCATTAATTTGACGAGAGAAGAAGTCTTGATGCCCAACAGCAGCCGGGGCTTTATTGGTGCAGCCATCTAACACACCCCTTCATTGCACACATAAGTAAAAAAAAATTCCTGTTGTAAAACTCTGCTGGAAGCTGTCAGATTCTGCATGTTGGCCTGGGACTCTTCTAGCACAAATCAAGTAATATGCATTTTATTACTGTCTGCTCTAATTTAAATCCTCCAGGTTCTATAAGCTGTGGGAAAGACTTGTTGTTTTTTAACGCAGCATCTATGATCGTGGGCTTAATCCACTGGGGTCTCTCGAATGATCCACTGGGGTCTCTCGAATCTGATGGTTTCACATATGTGCAGAGGTCATGAGGTTGACCTCAGTTTATTCTGCTGATGAATTACTTTTCTCTCCTAGCAAGCTTTCCTGGAGGAAGGAAGCAAGGGAATAGTCAATTTGTTTTCCTTTAGAGCACTGGTTCCCAACCTGGAGTCCGAGGACCCCCAGGGGTCCACAAGAACTAAATTAAGGTCCGCGAAACAAAGTTATAAACCCATAATAAATTAATATTTTCAATTAAAAGTTCTCTATTATAAAAATATATATTCAAATATTATTCTAAGTTTAATGTTTAACTAACAGTTATGATTAAAGTTTATTTTCAAATTCTTGGAATTTTTATTTTGAACCTTGGGGTCCCTGCACCGAACAAAAAAGTCCTAGTGGTCCCTGGTCAAAAAAGGTTGGGAACCACTGCTTTAGAGAAAACAGCACAAACATAGTTAGGAGAAAAAACTCAGGGTGTTTTCACACATGATGTTTGAAGCAATTATTGCTTCAATCCAGTTTGTAGTGCAAACATAAAAGTCACATTGGCCAAAATGCTCATAAACATTACAAATCCTTCCACATAACTGCTATCACAAGCTCTCATAATCAATCTCTGTAAGGCTCTCAAAGATAATTTAAGCATTACAGATTGATGTTTTTATATATGCTATGATTAAAAACAATAAAGGTTCTGCCCCAAGATAAAATGAATTGTGCCAACTCTGAAAATTATGTGGAAACTCCTCCCCCCCCCCCAATTTTTGGCATCATTTGTTTACCTACTGCTAGTCGATGCCCTGACCTGGATAGGCCCAGGCTAGTCTGATCGCTTCAGATCTTCGAAGGTAAGAGGTCAGCTCTGGATAGTATTTGGATGGGAGACCTCCAAAGAATTAAGGGTTATGAGGCAGAGGCAGGCAATTTGGCCTTGAAAACCGTACAGGATCACCATAACTCAGCTGTGACTTGATGGTACAAAAAAAAAAGTCGATGTGACTACAGCCCATTCTTTGGCTGTCTAGCTGAACCTTCCTCTCTTCTTGCCATAACTCATCACTGCCTTGCACATGGTCTCCGAAGCACTGACTTTCAAATGTACCTGCACAGCTTTAATGGGTAGACATTTGTTGTTGTTTTTTAAAGGAACAATGACAACAGATATTTTCAGGATATGCAGAATTTGCATGGCTCTGTCTTGGGATTTCTAGACTGCAGGGAAGGCAATAATACTTTGAGGCTAGTTGGCTTGCTGAAAGCCATGCAACGAGATTTTCTCCATGGGTCAATCAAACTTGAAGGTGTGGCATTTTCCCCTGCTCCTTTTTGCATTACATGTGGATTTAGAATGGCTTCTAATATTTTGTTAGTCTTTAAAAACAGAAAGTGCCATTTTCCTGCTTCCTGCTCAGCTGCAAAAACATGGCAGACACATAGCTTTTGCAACTCCTTCTCCTGAGAGATGTGCAAGTCCCATACAGGGAGACAGCTTGTACATCTAATGGGAGACAGGAGTAAAGGTGAAGAACATGAAGGCTACAATTTCTAATGAAACATTACTGAAGAGGAAGTGTGGGTAAGCTGCACTTCCTGTTAGCAAGAGATCATCTGATACTACTTTCAGAGGATCACCTGAAGTGATCTATTATTTCTAAGATGCATCTGTGATGTCTCACTTGCTAGTGGTATTTCCACATCAGACACTTCATTTGAATCCACGCTAACAGTGCAGTCCTAAACAGAGTTACACACTTCTAATGCCACTGAAGTCTGTGGGCTTAGAAGGCTGTAACTCTTGAGTAGGACTGCACTGTAAAAATATGAAGTCTTCTCTGTGGATTGTTTTACTGTCTCCTGTCCACTGGAGTTTGGCCTGGGAAAGGCAGCCCCCCCACTTCATGGTTATTCCAGATCTCTTCCCCTGAATATTCAGCATTCACTAAACCTTTAATGCTTTTTTACTTGTAGATAAACATAAGGGAAAACAGATTAACAGTAATTGATCCATTTGCTTAGTAAGAATTGTTGCTTGGCAAGTTTGGACTTCAGCTGCCCAGGCGAGGGCTTTTTATGTGGTAGCACCTGTATTGTGGAATGGGCTTCCTGAAGATACGATGAAGGCCCCTATTTCGAGGACTTTTGAGCACCACTGCAAGGCTGAATTATTTAAAAGTAGTTTTTATGTGGAACTAGATCGACTTGGTTTCAGGATTGTAGTTTTGCTGTAAATTTTAGCTTCTATGTTTTAAATTTGTTGTCTCCATTCTTTTAATTGTAACTTTCCTTAGGGCAACTGGGAGAGAGGTGGGTTAGAAATGCAGAATATAAACAAAGAGCTTTACAGACAACTTTCATGTAGGTTTTCTTTTTACTGTTTCACATTGACTTATGTCCCTTCCCTCTCAGAGTCCCATCCCCAAATTTCTAGGTTGTTTCTAAGATTCTTCCACAGTGAAGAAGAGAAACTCTGGACATTTCAAGAAAAAAAAACTTTTGAGGAACTACCTTGCACTGCTTCGGTCCACCTAATCCTGAAAACATCCTTGAGTCATAATGTTCTAGGATCTTAGAATACCAGGTAGAAGCACCCCTTTTTCTTGGTGGCTAAATGGGAAAATATGTGAATCTAGAATAACCGCAGAAATACTGAAACACATTTGTTCCCTCCAGCCAAGGAAAAGGCCATTCATAGGACACAGAAGGAGACACAACCCCTTGAGATATCCAATCAAACCCAAAGGTGGTAAATATATCATCAAAGGGAGGGCTGTTTTTGGCATAGGGCAATCCCCTTATTGCTAAGCAACAACCAGCTGTAATCAGCCTCCCTGAACTGCTTCCTTATTAAAAAATGTCTGTGCTGTGGCATCACCTCATTTCTTGTTTATACTGCAGCAAATGCCAAGCATTCGTTCTGGCATCAGGTGATATCCTAGAAGTCTTATTTCATCAGGCTCAGAGGCCCCTTGAGCTTTTCAGTTCAAGGTATTCTAAGATCCTTGCTGGGAGACAAGAAAGCAGCTTTCTATCCTACAATCCACAAAAGTGGTTGTCTAGGAGTCCTTAAACCTGCATAAGTAAATGGGATTCTTTTAAAACCCAAGATTCAGGAGAACTTTAGATAAAAGCACATAGGAAGGAGCTCTTGGGGATGGGGGTTATCTTTTTCAGTCTTGTAAATATTACTTTTCAGCTCAGCACAGTAAAAGTCATTGGATTTCTTCAACAGTAAATTATATTTTCAAGGCAGATGCAAGAAAATAATAATTATACGTTTTAAAAAAGAATTATCTGCATCAATTCAAACTTCATATCAACAAGGCTCTTGGAATTGCTAAAAACCAGTTGTGTACACACACTTTTGATGTTGCAATCTTGTTTTTTTAATCGATGTGTTATAAACCATTTGGGCTTTAACTTTGCCATGATCTTCTGTGTCCCTAAATACTGAATGGATGAAGCCGTTGAGAAGAGTTGTCACAGAAATTCTACCTAAAGAGAACTTCAGCATGAAACATTTGAGGAACATCACAGGCAGAAGCCAAAAGACTTTTGGAAAAAACAAACAAAAACAGCAGCCTTTTTAGCATGCCTAGGTTGTTTCTGTGTATTGCTTGAAGTAAATGCAAAGTAAATGTTGGGGATTCTCCTCAGACAATTATCTGAAGAATTTTGAAGGGATTCTGAAAAGTTTCCATTGCCGGTAAAATTTTAAAAGGTATTTTACACACCCCTAATTCAAATATTACTTCGCATCTGTTCATATAAATGACACTGTATTAAGATAAATTGTTTTTCCTTATGCATTGTTTTGTATTTTTATATAACGTACAACACACCAAAATTCTGTATGCATGTAATGCTTATGTTAAATGAACAGCAGTGTAGTATGATAAGCGAGCAAGAATAAACAATAAAAAGAGGGAAAACTTTGTATGTGTGTGTGGATATGTATGCATGCATGCACACAGCTGTATTTACCATCACGTATATAGGTCCAAATGGCAGATGTAACTTGGATGTTATTTATTTTATTATTTTTATTTTTTTAAGTGACATAAGACTTGGACTGTAAACTTTTGTCGGTAGGACCATTTTAGTCCATGTATCTTGTTTTATCTGGCCAAGGGCCGCAAATAAACTATCTATCTATCTATCTATCTATCTATCTATCTATCTATCTATCTATCTATCTATCTATCTATCTATCTACTTACCTACCGACCTACCTACCATGTATATAGTAAAAGTAATAGACAATGGCAAACCACCTCCCAACATCTCTTGCCTTGAAAACCCTACAGGGTTGCCATAAGTCAGCTGTGGCTTGACAGCAAAAAAATAAAATAAAATGGAACACTATCTGTACAGGTTGTTGGTTCTGTTTTCTCCAAACAGGGCTTCTCAGTTACCCTTTTACAGAAAAGACTTCTTCTGCATCAGTGAAGATTTCTACAGAAGAGTTCCATGAACAAAAGTAGATGCTTAAAGTTTCTTGGTTTCTATTTTTGTATGTAATGTTATGTTGGATCATTCATTGTCCAGGTGAAAAGAGATGTCATTTTAAGCTTTGTACAATCAACTGTTTTGCAATCAGGGCAGCTTGCCTGATCAAGATGTAGCTGTCCAGGAGGTTCCAGATAGTAGGAAGGAGGCTGAACAACAATGCATGGAGTATTGAAAAGGTAGAATGTAAAACCAAGCTGATCTTCATATTAACTTCAGTTCAGAAGTTAATTTGGACATTTGTCCAAGTCCACATCATGCTGCATAGAGTCTCCTGGGGCCCATTACTGTGCCAGGAGGAGCTCATAGGGTTTCTGAAAGAGTTCTTGAGAGGATCAGTCAGCACATAGCTGCAGTTTTGTTGCAGGAGTCTCAAACTCATACCCAGGCAGTAAATTTCAGAGGAGCATGTGTGTGTGTGTGTATGTGTATGAGAGAGAGAGAGAGAGACTTTCCTGTCATTTCCATATGCCATTAAAAAATAAGAACCACTCCATGCACATGCAGACACAAATAATCTTGACTTTTCAGGTACAAAAATATCTAAGAAAGTGTCAGGCTTCAGCAAATTCACAGTGTTTCAGGCAATAGACCTTCAATCCAGGCAGAGCAGCAATTCAAAGATTTATTTCAGAAAGTCAGTGATTTCAGTAAGAGACGCGCAAGGTTGGAATACATGACAGGGGGAGTGTGGATACATTTATAGGGCTGATACAATAGGGTTACAGGAACAAAGAGACCATGTAGTCGTTTCCTGCCGGTAACGACTTAAGTAAAACTGAAACAGAAACAATCATGAACAATCAGTGGAGGAGATGGCCGAGCTCTCGGCTTTGTGTGCGGGACCCGATATCAGATCGAAGATTTACATGGGCGGGTCCCAATACAATTGTAAATCTCTGGCCGGAGCTCGTGTGCAAAACGGGGGGGGGGGAGGAGTGCACGGAGAACTCCATTTTGTTTGCGGGGAAACCATCTTGTTTGAGGACGGAGCTGTCAGAAGCCCTATCTGACAGAAAGGCACTGTATAACCTGGGGGTCCCAACCTTTTTGAGGCTGTGGGCATCTTTGGAATTCTGATTCAGGGCGTCGGGCACAATCACCAAATGACTGCTGCAGGAGGTGGAGCCAATCACAAAATGTCAGGGACTGAGTTTATGCTTAACTCTAACAGTAACTCTTCAACATTTCAGGCAGAAGCTGTGCTCTGTGGAACGCCATTTGAAGTGACCATATTGTTTAAAATATTTTCTTTCATATATGAAGAACCTTGTGCTGTGGTGGCAGCTTATCCCAAAGCAACTTAAAAAAAACCTGTACAGCCAATTAGATCTCCAATGTCCAATCACAAGCCCTGCTGATAAACATCCCACCTGGTTCTGCACATTTTCTAAGAACACTTGGCAGGCACCAGGAAACATGTTGACAAGAACCATGGAACCCTGGGCATGACATTGGGGGACCCCTGGTATAACAAATTCCAGAATGCAAAATGTGAACTACATAATTTTAGGAAAGCTGCTTTCTATGTCCACTTTTCATAAAGCATTTCATTTTGTTCTTTGCCTGTCCCCACTGTTTCATAGGCTATGAGAGCAATCCTGAAGGGGGGGATCGGCATAGGAGCTGTCATGCCCCTGTGCCAGCATTTATCCCAGGATAAGGGGCATTTACGTAGGCATGGGGAGCATTCATGCTGGCCCTGGGGCTCTGCCACTGGCTCTGCCTCCTGGCAGCATTCCAGCAGCGCAAGTTCCCACACCAGCATGCTGGGAGGTGTTCCGGGGGCGTTCCGGGGGCGGAGCTGCCTGTAGGCAGCATCGTAACCCCTTTTGCCTTGGGAAGGCCCCCTCGAGTTGCAGCGTTGCTACGTCACCTTTTTTGGTGGCATAGCCTCACTGTTTTCTATGGGGCATTTCCCACATTTTTCAATTTAAATTGTTTTTATTTTCTCCATGGTGGCTGGGAAGCCTCTGTGGAAGCACCGCAGCTGTGCCGCTCCCAGCCACTGTGCATCAACCCCCCCAGGAGTGGGCTGCCCGTCTGCATCAGCTATGTTCCCTGGGATGCATTCCAGAACAGTTAGTGCTGCCCCCACCATATCCTGGTTAGTGTCCCTTATGAGGGCTCCACTGCAAGGCTTTGGTCTTTTATGCATGGCTGTTTCACTCACCGTCACCCCACTGATGACTCTGGGTCTTTGTGTTGATTACGCATGCCATTTCCAACTGTCAGAGGTCGCCTCGCTCCCCCCTACATTTCCAAATTCGAGATAAAACAGGTCTCTGACAAAATGCAGGCAAAA
Organism: Euleptes europaea; assembly: GCF_029931775.1. Lineage (NCBI taxonomy): Eukaryota > Metazoa > Chordata > Lepidosauria > Squamata > Sphaerodactylidae > Euleptes > Euleptes europaea. The sequence goes on along the minus strand of NC_079326.1, from coordinate 10,028,118 downwards.
TGCGGGGAAACGTGTGGGAGAGCGAGGCGACCTCTGATGGTTGGAAATGGTGTGCATAATCAACGCAAAGACCCGAAGTCGTTGGAGGGATGATGGCGAGTGAAACAGCCATGCATAAAAGACCTCTGTTTTGGGAACTATCGAAGAGATTTATATCCCTCCCAATGTTCCTTGTAACATGTAGACAGACGTGTGCTTTCCTCACCACATGTGCTTCTTAAAAGGGTAGACCAGGGTACATTGGTTCATGGCAGTCAACCTATACAGGTCCCTCAATCTCTCTTTCCCCCTTTCTCTGGTGTGACACTGACTGTACCAAAGACGGTGTGCTTGCCAGGTTATGATTCAAGCCTCTTTTGTCTTGGGACAGGATAGACACCTTCCTGCAACAATGATCTTACTTTTAAGTGCCTCTGCCTGCCATTTTTCATACCAGGAGCATGTAATCACAAATAATTTTTGTGCTGCTTCCTACATGGAGAACAGAAGAGCATAAGAACATATTGGAAAGCGAGAGGGTAGAAGATAAAAGCAAAGAACAAAAGAAGAAGGACAGACTCAGTTTTAGGAGTTCTGTTGTCCCTAGTGGTCTATGAAAGGTTACAGAAGCGCCTCCTCAGAGGAGTGAACTTAAAAGCTGATCTCATTCTATGAAGCCTGCCAAAGTTTGGTCCTCTTGCGTGCCATTAACATAAATGCAGCTGTGTAGAGCCAGACATTTTACGAAAGAGCTGCCTCCTGAATAGAGTCCTATGACATGCTGGTGATTAATGAGTGTGGCTTGAGCATCCATAGGCAAGAGTGTAAGCTATCAGATGCATGAGGTGGACTGGCATGCTGGTGAGTGGACAGATGAACACCAGAGGGGAGAAAAACATGTGGTTGGCTGTTCAGCTGCCTGAAACATGAAAAACAAATTCATGTTTTTCCATGCATTAAATCTCAACTTCTGTGTATATATGCCAACTGCCTTTTAGTCCACTTCATAGATCTGATGTAGTAAGTCTTGCCTACAAAAGCTCATACTACAATAAACCAATTAATATCAAAGGTACCACTCAATTCTCTGTCATAGTAAAATCTGTCTCTGTCTAGGTAAATGACAAAAAAATCCTTTTGCGCCACAAAGCCATTTTCAAGGACTTCATAAATTTACTACATGCCTACTAGCACTGCGAAGGATTCTCTGCATCAGTCTAAATAATGCCATTGTATTTCCTCCCTGCAGTCTGGCTGGTGACTGGTAAAACTTTCTTTCACCTAAGCCCAAATATGGTCACCATTTCGAATCTCAGGGCACAAGCCTGCCAAAGCTTGGGAGGTAAAAGTTCCTGTGGTGTTTCATCCCCAGACAATTCTTCCTTTTTGGTCTCTCTTCTGCTTCAGTGAAAAGAAGAAACACATAGGGCACAATCCAGCCAAACTGAAGCGCTTGTAAGTCCCACTGATTTCAACAGAAGCGTTAAACATATGCTTAACTTTCTCCCACTAAAAACAATGTGACTTGGAGTAGCAATGCTTCAACTTGGCTGGATTGCGCCCAAAGAAACCATTTTTAAAACAGAAAGACAAAAAAAAAAAAAAGGCATCTTGTTATAAAATAAAAAGCAGAAAAATTTATCACAAAAGATATGCTATATCTGTGGAATTAATTATTTGCCCTCTTAACTGTTTGGAAGGGTGCCCTGTTGTTTCAAAGCATACTGCCTGAGTAGGCAAGGCAAGCAAAGCACTGGCCTAGAATTTAACCCTACTCCAGCCCCCTGTATAATAAAGGGAGTGATTACCCTGCATTTGTTTTCATTCTGTAAAGTGATCTTGCCGCCCCAAATTGTGTGTAAAGTGGCATCAAGTTGCAGCTGACTTATGGCGACCCTTGGTGGGTTTTTCAAGACAAGTGAGAAGCAGAGGTGGTCTGCCATTGCCTTCCCCTGCAAAATCTTCCTTGGACGTCTCCCTTCCAAGTACTGACCCTGCTTAGCTTCCAAGATCTGACGAGATCCAGCTAAACCATGCTGCCTTCCTTCCCCTCCCCCCATTAGCATTTTTGTATTTCTTTGCCTCTCAGTACTTCAAGAATTTAATGAAGGATGTCAGTCAACAGCAGTTCCAGGGTTTTCCCATTATCATTTGTTTGTTACTGATTAAAAGGGTTATCAAAAAAAGGAGTGGGGTATTGCATGGCTGTTTGGATCTCTAGCTTTATTGCCTATGGATGCAAACAGAAACCACAGTCAGACATATGAACCAGAAAAGACTAGCTCTGTAATTCAGAGCCATGTGCAACACCATACTTAACCCCCCCCCCCCAAAAAAAAAAATTACATGCCTGTGTGCATGCTAGGGTTGTCAGTTTCTAGGTAAGGCCTGGAGATCTCACGGAATTACAACTGATCTCCAGATTACAGAAATCAGTTCCCCTGGAGAAAATGGCCGTTTTGGTGGGTGGACTCTATGGCAACACATCTCTGCTGTGCTCCCTCCCTTCCTCAAACTCTACCCTGTCCAGGCTCCAAATCTCCAGATTTTCCCCAACTCTGAGTTGGCAACCCTAGCAATGCAGGCATGTGAACACATGCACACACTTTTACAACCAGAAGGCTTATTGTGAATAAAATCAGCTACTAACTACAAGCTACAATACAGTTGCTGCAGAAATCTGAAACACAGTTAAAGAGTTTGTCACCCATTTGGGGAACAATCATTCGGGCTAGAGTACCCTTGGGATGTACACAACTGAGGAAGGCTTATGCTTCCTTACTCACCGTCTACAGGGCTGAGGTAATCATGAAGGTGCGTTGCACTGGCTGCTCCCCCACTCTGCATGAAGAGGTCCCCGTAAGGATTTGGATGGCTGGCCATGAGTGTCATCTGGTGATAGTAATCCGCAGGGTTGGCTCCTGGTGGAGGAGGGGGGAGGCCAAAAAGACCTCTTTCTTTCAGATGCTCATGTGCTACTATACAGGCAAAGAGTAAAAAGGGCAGAGAAGGGGGGTGGGGGAGAGAGAAATAACAAGGCTAAAATATTTCCAGTGTGAGTAAACTTCTGCAGTGACGTTAGAATCTGCCCTTTCCCTGCCAAAAGCTTGAAGTTATGACTCTGACGTGTGCTCGGGACGTGTGCTCTCTGTGGACAAAAGACACCGGGCTGGGGCCCTCCGCATTCCTCCATTTCCGCAAATTTATAAACAATCTCTTATTTCTACACACCCCTTCTAATAATCCTTCTGTATGAATGCAGAGTTCACTTTAGTGAGATGGAGGGTGGGGGAGGGAAAGAAGATGGCGAGGGACCCAGGCGCAGTACGGCTGTCGGAATTAACATCCCAGTCCATTACGGAAAGAAAAAGACAAGCACAGCCCAGTTAACGAGAAGCAGCATAAGAAAATTAAAGCAGGAGTCTAATACGCAGCATGAGGGTTTTTTGTAAGTGCCTGGCAGTAGAAAACCATTTGGCTTGCCAGAACCAATTATCCTCACTTTTGCCCATTTGTGAATTTTCAAACCTGCCTCTCTGCCCGCTCTCCATTAACTTATTTACTGTGGCTTTAAAAAAAAAAAGGAAAGAAAAAGAAAACTGAAATCCAGCACAAAGGCCCCTTTCTAATGCCAAGTAATAATAAAATTTCTTTTTGCAGGCAGGAAGGAGGGTCAGGAGTAGTGGGAGGGAGAATGACTTGCAGCAGCAATAAAACGCATCTGTAGTTTGCTTAGAGTAGAGCCTTGGAATCTTAACACTTGCTACAGTGAGAGGCCTCTGGGATCACCAAAGCAAATCAGAAGCAACAGAAGAAGCCGGGTTTTACAAGATGTGTTAAGTCTGCATGGTTGGACCGTGGAGGCCTATACTCAGTATCTAGTTCTGATTCCACACACTGGAGTTTTATGGCTTAATCATAAGTACAAATTAGGCAGAGATATCATGCCCCCCATGGCATAGCATAATTATCATTGGAGCATAGGTAGATTACTACAAAGAAAGTAATGAGTAGTGACTCCTATCTGCTGCCGCTTCATTTTGGTATTAAGACATGGGTTTGATGCAACAACAAAGCTATGTGAATGAGCTGCTCGTGCATCCCCTCCTCCCTCCTATACAGCAATCTAGATACTTCTGTTTTCATGGCAAGCCACAGTTTACTATTACATCTAAATAGGCACACTGATTTGCTTTTTTTGGAAACCGAGAATCCCAGTCAGGATTAAAAGAGAGATTGGAAACCTGATTTTCGGGGAAAGCACAAACTATATTGAGCTAGTTTAGAAGCGCAGCATTCTTTAGAACATATGTTAATAAATAATGAACTACTTTGCAGTTGGATGCATAACATCCCCTGAGCAACACTTGGTACATTGCCTTTTTAGTGGATCTGTGCATGTTGGTTTTGTGGATACTTAAATATTGAGTCAGCATATTCTGAAATGACTTTAGAACATTACAATATTTAATCATGATGTATATGTATTTGACCCACTGAGAAGATCAGTTCTAAACATAAAAATCCAAGGAGGGGTTCTATTTGTCTACCCTTCAACATGTAAACATTGTTGTGTAAACAGGGTTCTTCCCAATTAAAAGTGGATAGCAAATAAAATAGCATCAGCAAACCATTACTGCTGTCTTGATAGCAGGTTTGCTCATTCCTCTTTCTCTTCTTTCATAAGCAGAAACAATAGAATAATGCAAACTGTTTCTTTACATGGCATTAAATATCTTGCCAAGCAATGTACCAAAAAATATGTAAGCATATGGTGATGGTGGCAAGAGTGATATTTGCAACGAAGTGGAAAACTGAGAATTACCCAGATTTGATTGAATGGATTAATAAATTAACAGAATATGAAACTATGGCAAAACTAACATCTTTTATACATAACAGATCAATTTCAGAATTTCAAGAAAAATGGATTTTTTAAATTATATAACTAAGAATAAGAATAGAATTGAATTAAAATAGAATAAGAAAGATTTAGGTAATATTTGTTTAAGAATAAAAAGTATATTGTTTAAGATATGAAAGTATATTGGAAACATAGAGTACTGTAAATAGGGTTGCCAGCTCCAGGTTGGGAAATACCTGGAGATTTTGGGGGTGGAGCTTGAGGAGGGCAGGATTTGGGGAGGGGAGGGACTTCAATGGGGCATTATGCCATAGAGTCTACCTTCCAAAGTGGCCATTTTCTCCAGGTGATCTCTATCGCGTGGAGATCAACTGTAATAGTGGGAGATCTCCAGCCACCCCCTGGAGGTTGGCAATTGTAAGTCTAATTGTAAGTCAAAGAAGTTAATAATTGAAATGTAATTGCAAAGCGTAAATTCCATAGGCAATGCAATATTGTGATGGTTAAATGTTTGTCTGTCTGTTTGTTTATGTTTATAAATATTTTTTTAAAAAGTTCCTTTAAAGCAGTAATGGCAAAAGTATAATTAAGGAAAGCTTACACCAACAGCCATTTCTCTTGTATATGGATAACTGCTTTCATGGAGACTATCCTACAGTTGTTATTATATTAATAGTAGTGAATATATACAAGGTTCAAGTCCCTGAGCGCAGTCAAGATCGTGCATCCCACTTACTGTCAGCTGGGCTGAGGCCTCTAGCGGCTGAGATCATGGACAGGGTAGGGCTGCTGTGCATGGATCGGAGGTAGTGTTCCATGTGGGGGTTCATGTACGGGTGAGGGTTGAAAGGTGATTCCGCAGGTCCCGCAGGATGTGGAGAAAGACGGATGAGAGAGAGGTCAGAGATAACAGGGCTACCACTCAGAGCAGGAGGTCTGCAAAAGAGGCAGAAAGAAGTTCCATCAATGGGCACATTTTGTTCAGTTTCTTGGTGCACTAGCAGACGACGAGACATTAAGAACAAAATGCAGGGAGAAAAAGAGACAGTTTAACAATTCTCATATGCAGCACTGGTTGCTTTTTCTTCTGGCCTCTGGAACAGCTCATGAGGAAGAGGTGGCTGATGGTGACTCACTCCCACAGATTACAGGCGAAGGACTGTCCCGCAATTAAAGAATTTAACTGACATCTGCGGCTTTTAAACTAAATAGCTAAGCAATTAAATTTAAATAAATGTACAAAAAAGTGGGGTCACTTACAGTAAACTAAAAGTTATCACACATTTTAAAGCAATCTTTAGCATTCATTTTGTATAACCGCAAAAACAAATAGGAGTTTTGTGGCTCCTTAAAGATTAACAAAATTTTATTCCAACACAAGCTTTCATGGACTTCTTCAGATGCTATTCGCCGTTACAGTAGCACATCAGAACCAATATAGACTCAAACAAACAAACAAAATATGCTCTTAACACCAATTAAAATTGCTAGCCACCAACTAATCAACTCATCTTTTGGTTCTTCCACGCTCAGCCATGCTTCAGACATTGTTGCATAGAAAGTTCAAAAAGAGTAAGTTACATCCAAAGTCAACTTGTGACTTTGTTTTGTGCTAGGTGTACTACAAAGAATAAAGTCTTTTTAAAATATATCATTTTTGGAAAACAGATGAATAATTGCGTAACCATTTCCAACCCCTGTCTGCATGGCTCTTTCATTTTTCCACTAAGATGACATAGGAAATATACTCAGTGTTCAGACCGTTCTGTTTAATAGCATGGGGCTTGTATATTTCACTATGCGCATGAAGCTTATTAGTAGTGCAATTGTGACATAACCCACACCTATCTATGCTTCCTGTTTCAGGATAGGTTGCAGGTAATAAATGCAGGTAACTGTTTAAAATCTACCAGTTTATTGGTAGAAAGCAATGGTGGGGGAACAAAAGAAACAGAAAAGTGATTCAAAGCCTGTGTTTTCAGGTACGGCTTGAGATCATTACAAATAATCTATGGCCCCATCTGGAAAAAATGAAACAAGATTAAAAGTAAAAGAAATGATGTCATTAAGAAAACATCTGACATTCTTAATGCTGATGAAGGCTAAATTCAAGTGTGTGACTGTGTTAGGAGGTGGGTGAGATGTAAATTATGGTAAAAGCAGTCCCATATTACCCTGACCCACAGAGCCTGCCTTAATGCATAAGCCTTGAAAGAAATTCTCCTACATACACAATAAGCTCTCTCTTTCATCAGTATTCACAGTTTCTCCCAACAGGATTGTGACAGCCTTTGATGCAGGCTTGAAACTATGTATTACTTGGTTTATGACCCTTTTGAGTCTGTTCTGATCAAACTAGAAGGCCAACATCTAAAGCCCATTAACAATATCCAGGGCTTGGTTTTGCCCAAGGCTTATAGTGGAAGAAGTTGTGCCTTTTTCAGTTACTCTGAACAGATAAACTCTATGGGAACAGAAGGTGATAGGATAAAGGTTTTAGTTGCATTATTATAGTATAGCATTATGGGCTATACTAGACAACGTTATGTCTGTGTGTCTCAAGGGATTGCCACAAGCAATGAAAGTCATACTCTACAAAGTAACTAGAAGCATCTGCTCAAAACACCTGAAAATGTAACAGAAAGAATGCAAAGCACTTGAAAAAATGGAGATGATTCTACTGATTCACCTGAAAAAAGGACTATGAACTTCTGGGCCTCAGAATGGAGGTCTAACAATACAGCAGTTTAGTGAAATGTCCTCAAAAGCTAATAGAGAATGTGTTAGCATAAATAAATAGGTTGGGCATGCTGTTTGGTATAATTGTTGTTTATCGTTTCACTCAAAAAATAGGTGTACTATAGAGTTAATCCCCCAAAACATAGCTACAGTGACTCATTTCCAATAACAACCGCTTTACAATAGTGCTATTCTCCAGAACATTCATATCTTTATCTGCTAATTCCACTCCTTAGCATAAATGAATTGCCTTTTCCAGTGCCAGGTCCCTCTCATATGAAATGCTTTCTTGATTTATTATTGCATTTAAAAACATCTTTAATAAGGCTAGCTCTTAGGGTTGCCAACCTCCAGGTAATAATTTATAAAAATACTTGGATTGCACAAGAAGTTAGTCAAAAAGAGCAATCACTATTGCTATTTACAAAAACCATTGAGACCAAATTGCACAAAATAAATTTCTTATTAGTGCTTTGTTTCTGCACAAAATTATATTTTTCCAAACTTGGATATCATTACAATAATAAATGAAATCAAAACATAACATCAATATCGGTTGATATCAAGACAGGCTTCCGATAACTGTCCTGTTTCATATAAATATTTTCATCAGTTGGTAAGTATTCAGTTGGTATGTATAAGTTCATATAATCATTTAATCCTCTTCTTTTTATTTCCAGGTTCCTTGCTGGAGAAATTGAGGATTTGAGTGCACAATGGCGATCCCACGGTGTTTCATTAACCTAAATAATGTTATATCCAGAGAATCATTTACAATAAAGCCAAAGTGCGAGTACATGCAGCTTGCAAAATTACAGAATAATAAAAAATTATTAAAAATTACTTACAGACAACTTTCCACGTCTTGTATATAATAACTGGTATCACAGCTTAAAGTCTCTATATTATGATGGGATACAGTCGATCTCTATCCAGTCGATAGAGATCAGTTCACCTGGAGAAAAGTGGCTATCACTAGTTGTAACAAAAACTTATAAAAAGGCAGAATAATCGCATGCCGAGTTCAATCCATTCGGCGCGACCGTATTGAATAGGGAAATGAAGTAAGCTTCTTTTTGAAGAAGAATTTTATCCATGTTTTCTCTGTGGAAACGTTTCTTATGAAATTGCCAAATTGTCTTAGAAGCCCCAGTTGTCGCGCATTTCCATCAAGCTAAACACCGCGACACCGATCTTAGGTTTTTTGCTCTTTGGTAGCCACTTGGCGTTTTCTATAAATATTGTACCCACCCACTCTACTGTATCCCATCATAATATAGAGACTTTAAGCTGTGATACCAGCTATTATATACAAGACGTGGAAAGTTGTCTGTAAGTAATTTTTAATAATTTTTTATTATTCTGTAATTTTGCAAGCTGCATGTACTCGCACTTTGGCTTTATTGTAAATGATTCTCTGGATATAACATTATTTAGGTTAATGAAACACCGTGGGATCGCCATTGTGCACTCAAATCCTCAATTTCTCCAGCAAGGAACCTGGAAATAAAAAGAAGAGGATTAAATGATTATATGAACTTATACTTACCAACTGAATACTTACCAACTGATGAAAATATTTATATGAAACAGGACAGTTACCGGAAGCCTGTCTTGATATCAACCGATATTGATGTTATGTTTTGATTTCATTTATTATTGTAACGATATCCAAGTTTGGAAAAATATAATTTTGTGCAGAAACAAAGCACTAATAAGAAATTTATTTTGTGCAATTTGGTCTCAATGGTTTTTGTAAATAGCCATAGTGATTGCTCTTTTTGACTAACCTCCACGTAATAGCTGGAGATCTCCTGCGAGTCCTGCTATTACAACTGATCTCCAGTTGATAGAGATCAGTTCACCTGGAGAAAATGGACGCTTTGGCAATTGGACTCTACGGCATTGAAGTCCCTCCCCAAACCCCGCCCTCCTCAGGCTCTGCCCTAAAAACCTCCCACCACTGGCAAAGAGGGACCGGGCAACCCTCCAGATTCCCAGCCTTGAGTCTGCTACTGTTTCCATGTCACTGTGAATATATACATTTCATAACTAACTTAACTATACTATCTGAATAAATACACAAACATTTGGTGTGGGAGCAACAGTTCAATTCAAACAATTCCATTAGTTTCTTAACATTTTCTTTTTCAGCACCCATCACTATGGAATGTAAGTTTCCATCCTGCCTTTTAAATACTTTACTTTACCATCTCAGGGCGTCTAACATCAAGTAAAACACCATAAAACAACAACAAAAACATACAGAAAAACCAATCTTAGATTAAAATCAACAATTTCTGAAATTAAAATCAAGTAGGTGTTTGTTTATCGGTGTACAGGGCAGCAGCCAATCTGGGGGAAGCATTCAGGGTCCCCTATTGGAAAGATCTGATGGAATGCAAGAAGAAAAAGGGGCCAGCTGTGATGGAAACCATTGCTGCCCTCAACCTGGCCTGGCAGGCCATTTTGGTCTTACAGGCCCTAGGGAACTGTGTTAGATCTCACAGGGCCCCAGTCTCATTAGAGAGAGAGAGTTCCACCAGGCCAGGGCCAAGAAAGTCCTGGTCCTGGTTGAGGACAGCCAGACATTTCTTGGGCTGGGGACAACCAGCGAGTCGGTATTTGCTGAGCGTAATGCTCTCAGGGAGGGGGGGTGTACTGGGAGAGATGGTCCTGCAGATTCAATGGTACCAGACTATTTAGGGCTTTAAAGGTTAAAACCAGCACCTTGAACCTGATCCAGCACTCCCCACCTGGAGCCAGTGCAGTTGTCAAATTACTACCTAACTCCTTTCCAGGCTTCAGCTGTTCTCATGTCTAAGTGCTGGTGGAGAGTTTATTTTAGCTGTTTTTGCTCTTTTTTGAATTTTATGTCATTCCTCCAGCAACTTGTGTCTACCACAAATGATATCATGGAAGATAAATACAACATGAGTTTCCATAGCACCTCAAAAACTAACAAAATTTACTGCAGCATAAGCTTTCATGAATCAGAGCACACTTCATCAGATTCTTATACACAACTTCTTCAAGAAGGGAACCAGTTAATCAGAATCACATTACAAACTACAGACCAACTGAACAAAGCATAAGAGCCTACAGTCTTTGGTGTGGGTGGACCTTGCCTTGATCCATCTCCTCGGAGTGAGCCCAGCACTAGCTTGAAAGCAGGCCTCTATGCCAGCGAGTCACTCCAAATAGGTTCTGGGGGATTAACTCTATGGTGCAATTTACTCTACAGTACACCACAGACTTCAGCTGTTTCCAAGAAACCTGAGAATTATGGTTCTTTAAGAGGGCTAGGGATCTCTGTGAAAGAATTCTCTTCATCCACACCAAACTACTATCCTCACGATTCTTTGCTGGAAGCAATAGTTAAACATGTATTAAACTTTTTGAAGGTTAAAGTGTAGATTTGCTCCAACATATGGCTTTAGGGTAAATTAATTGGATGATTACTTACGAAATCTTATTTCTTATCATCACCTTGATGCAGCATTCTGTACTCATACACATTATGAAACTTATTGTCCATGGAGGCTTGCTAACATTTGAAATAATAAAACCTGAGCAGGGCCAGAATTAGGGTTGCCAACTCTAAGTTAAGAAATTCCAGGAGATTTGGGGGGGGGATAGGGAGGGACCTCAGTGGGGTATGATGCCATAGAGTCAACCCTCCAAAGCACCCATTTTCTGCAGGGAAACTGATCTTTGTAGTCTGGAGATCAAGTGTAGTTCGAGCACAAAACACCAGGGGTGGCATGGGGTCATGGAGGGTGCAGTTGGTGATGGTGTGATGTCACATCTGGGGGAAACCCAGATATCATATATATATGATAATTGGCTGATTGCCTAATAACAGCTTATCAACAATCCAGATACAAATTGTCCAGTGATGGCTCTATGCCTATATGTAACCAAATCAGTCCAAGAGTATGAATCAAACAGTCCAAGAACATGCACAAGATGGAAATTATCCTCCAAAGGCACTTAAACCATTTCGTATTGATCACTTCTTCAGTTGTTTATTGTTCTTTAGTTTCTTTGGTTCCATATTGAATGTATTCCTATGCAAACTTCTTACAATCTAATGCGCAGCTTACAGCACTTTCCGTTCTTGCTAGGATACCAGTTACGAATCTCTACGAATTGCCAGAAACTCTATGAGAACCCTGTAGAGTTTCTAGTGATTCATACAGAGGACTGACATACTGTTGGCCTGACAGCCATTTTTAATTCCCCCCCTTCCTCCATTGCTTGGATCAATGGAAGGAAAGAGCTGAAAGGAAAAAAGTAGTCTTGCTCCTTTCTTCTCTGACACCTGGCCTCAAATCTATAAAATATACATATGAGGAAATTTAGAGAAAGAGATAAAGGCACAGAAAATATAGAGTTTAGAATTCTTAACTTTGCCAAGGTCGAGAACAATTAATCATAGCATCTACCTATCTCAGAAGGGCAGACCGAGGTCTTTTTAAAACATAAGTAACAATAGCAAGGAAGGCTTCTCTGTGTAAGAAATAGCATGAAACATACTTGTTATGTCTCACAAACGTACTAATGGGTTTTTCTTAGGGCAATAGTAACTTCCCAGAAAAACACAGGAAAAGCTTCCACATGTATCATCATCAGTTGATGATTTTGGCAATTGATTTAGAATTCCTTCCCCAGGAAGATTTGTCTGTCACTGTGATGGACAGCTGCATTCCAAGTTGTTCTGGTCATAGAACCCCATAATTGATAGGGAGTTTGAATAGACCGAGAGAAGCAGACAGTAGACCGAGAGAAGCAGACAGAGCTTGGAGACAGTGGTGTCAGCTCCAAGCTGACTGGTGGAGGATTCTCCTCTGGAGTGAAAAGGAACATGTTTGCGTTTTGGATCAGGAAGGATCCATAACCAGTTATGTGGGGAAATAGCTCTAAGGTTGATAGAGTGATATAGGGTAGCCAGGTCCCCACTTACCTTGGGTGGGAGCTTCTTATGGGCGGGGTTGGGTAGAGGGATTCCTGCGCGCTCCCAATTCCACTTCCTGTTTCCTAACCCTGCTGTGGAGTGCGTGCACAGCAGGGCTGGGGGAAGGCTCCAGCTTCCCTTCCACACTGCAAGCCAGATCGGGACCAATCGGTTCTGATCTGGCTTGCAGCGTGGAAAGGGAAACTGAAGCCTTCAAAGCCCTGCTGTGTGCACACTCTGAGAGATCAGAGAGCGCGCACAGCAGGGCTGGGAGGAAGGCTCCAGCCTCCCTTTCCACGCTGCAAACCAGATTGGAACTGATCTGGCATGCAGTTTGGAACGGGAGGCTGGAGCATTTCCGGGAGCGCACAGGGGGGAGGATCGATCTCCCCTTTCTGCTTTCACCCGCTGACCATCAGCTGGTCAGCAGGCGGCCCAGTTGCTTGGCGGGCAATTGCCCATCACAACTAGGCAGTTGGCAACCCTAGAGTGATCCCTAAGAGTTTAATGGGAAATAGCTCTGGTGAAAGGAGTGATCCCAGGCCATTTTAAAGGAGGACCTGGGGAAGTGTGTTAATGTTCCTTACACCTCCATCTAAAGAACAACTTTGTAAAAAAAGCTTAAGTTTAAGAAACAAACCAGTGACAGCCAAGAGAAATCACATTCAGTAGAAAATAAAAGTTTAAACACTTGCATGTGAACCAGAACCACCTTGATACATTTGGAATTACAATATATCATTTGAACATAACCATCTCAAGTCGCTCAATTCTAATATTCAGTTACAAATCACATTCCTGTTATGAAGCTTTGCAAACCTGACTTTCAAATCCCCCCAAAAGAAACAAATAAAAACATGTTGAAGTTGTACTTCAGAAAGCCTCTGAAGTGCCATATATTTCTGACTTTTAATAGAAAATAAGGGATCCGCCATAATGAGTGGCAATGGTGTCATAAGAAGCTATAAGTCTCAACAGAGATCATGAGGGTTGGTGTGTGTTTTGAGTACAACATAGAAAAAAAATAGACGGAAAAAATCCGTCGTAGGTAGAAGTCCTTCCCCAGGAAGATTTGTCTGTCATTTTCTATCATTCCCTTCTGACAGCTGGTGAAGATTTCCCTGTTTTGTCTGGCATTACCTCACTGATTTTCATTGATCCTCCTTCCTGTTCATATGTCTATGTGTTTTAATATATACGTGTGTGTTTGTAAGCTTGTTTAAATATTTTTATTGGTTACCACCTTGGGGACCCTAAATGGGGTGGAAAGGCAGCTTTAAAATGTTTTAAACAATAAACTGTGACACAGGCTCTGAGTGTGAATTTAGGCTTTCTTTACTGCAGTTGGTGAGACTAGATTATGTCCATCTTTCCTCCAAGGAACTCTGTGCAACTGAACATCAGTGTGCTCAGGGCCATCTTTAACAACACAACCCTGTGAGGCGTGTTTGAGTGAGCAAGTTTAATTGGTTGAATACAATCCAATCAATGTTTAGTACTATGGTGACCTTTCAGGCTCCTACAACAGACTAAGATCCCTTGACAAATGGGTCGGTGTGTAGCTTGCTCCTCAGTTGCTGAAACTGCACTCCACCTAGATCAAGGTAAAGAGTTCATGTGTCTTCAGATGAACAATTTATAGAGCAAGAAATATGCAGTTGTTGCTCATTTGTTGTGTGAATGTGTAATCAGAAAAGCTGCACCTGGTAGACTTTTAATTTCTTTGCAACTTTTGTGGGTAAAAATACCCTCAAGGACTAGACATAGATCTTAGACATAGATTATCAGCCCTGGAAACCCTACATTTAGGACAATATCAAAGCATTTTCTAGTTGCATTTGGGATTTTAAAAAAATTATATTGAGATAGGCCCTTTTAAAAAAGCGTTTGCGCTCAGATTAGATATCAATGTGCAGGTGTCCTTCACTCTTCCTGGGAAACTGCCAGTTCAACCCAATAGCATTAGTCAGGTTTTTTTCTGGGGAAAACACCAATTTCTTTTATACAGTCACATATAGGATTCTCTAGGAACATCCTTTAATTTAGTTGGAGGCTGGGAAATAAAGAAGAGTTGAGAGATCACAGGAGAAGGGATGTGTTTCCCTTGAAGCACAATTTGCAACCATGAGAAGAAGGTCTCTGATTACTTCACCAGCTGTCAATAGTTCCCCCTGCTAGTGCCATATTCTCACCTACCTGTCAATGTTGAAAGCTACCCTGCTGATTTAGGATTTGATGTAAATTCTTCCACAGACACAGGAAAAGGAGGCAGCTTAGCAGGTGGTGTAGGATGGGGGTGCAAGAACAGTGCAGCAAGATGTATTAGGACCTGACACATAACCAGTGGGACATCAGGAATGTCAGTTGCTTCCAGGGATGATATCAAATCCCTACGGGTTAGTGGGCTAAGGAAACCAACTTTCTAAAAAACTGTAGCCAGTTGGATGCAGCAAAATGAAATCAGACCAAGGTTATGAAGTTTCAGTACAATGTAGATTACTCTGAAGTAAAAAAATGCCTATTGCTTGGGAGAAATCTGGGGCCCACAGACTTGAAGGACCAACTCTCCCAATATCAGGCTATGTGGCAACTTGAATAAGCGCAACAGCACTGGTTGGTTGTTGCAGTTGCCAGCAAGGGTGCGTGCCATTGTTGTTCACTCATTCACGGCCTTTCTCTGTAGCCTCTTTCCCTACCAAAAGCTCAGTGTTTACTCAGTAAAAAATCAGCTCTTTATCAGCTTAAAACAATGGTTTCTTTATTACCATACCATATGGTAATATGGTATGAGGAACAGCCTTCCTTCCAGAAGAGGTTAGGAAGCCCCCTCCTCTTTTGCAATCTCCTAAGGGCTGTAAGACAGGTCTTTAAAGAGAGGCTTTGTAGCCTCCTGATGTTTTCTGCAATCTATTGGCTTTTGGGGGAGGGGGATGGGCCTCTTAAGGATATTATTTTTGAGGTTTTTGCTGGTTGCTTTAATGTTTTCTTTTAAATTTTCAGTAACATATATGAGGTTTTTCTTCCCTGTTACCTGCTTTGGGTTCCAGTTGTCTAGGAGAAAGATGAGCTTAAATTTTTTAAATAAATACGTAATAAA
The DNA here is from genome assembly GCF_029931775.1 of Euleptes europaea. Lineage (NCBI taxonomy): Eukaryota > Metazoa > Chordata > Lepidosauria > Squamata > Sphaerodactylidae > Euleptes > Euleptes europaea. The sequence goes on along the minus strand of NC_079326.1, from coordinate 10,012,482 downwards.
ACAAATCACCTACTATTGTGTTATTGATCAATCTGACAATAATATAAAGGTGAAAGCTCATTATTGTCCAAGCAAAGGTTTCTACCAGGCGTCTTCTCTAGTTCTCTCAGCACATGACTCTGTTTCTCATGCAGACACATATCTGTACACAAATCCTTTTCTGCTTGACCCCCAGAGCACCCTGTTTCCATTACAACATTGTTGTAAACGCAACCAGACGTGCTTCAGTGCCAGCCCTGGACTGTCATGCTCTTTATGGTATGGTAATAAAGAAACCATTGTTTTAAGCTGATAGAGCTGATTTTTTACTGAGTAAACGCTGAGCTTTTGGTAGGGAAATTAAGTTATACAATTTTGCCTGCAAAGAGACACCGAATAATACAGATGGACTTTGTTAGGGCACTATACTACACTGTAATGCAATATAAACTGGCTCATTCAATTGCTGGCTAGTTATCAGGTTGGGTTAAAAAAACAAATGGCCACTTTTCTGCTTTTGTTGGGGACCGCATTGATCATATTATGGTTTTAAATACAGAGTTGCTCTTGCGGCTGTCACAGTTGCCAAATCCAGACTGGGAAATTCCTGGAGATTTGGAAGTGCAGCCTAGGAAGGGCAGGGTTTGGGGAGGGGAGGGGAGGGACCTCAATGCCATAGAGTGCACCCTCCAAAGCAGCCAGTTTCTCCAGGAGAACTGATCTCTGTTGTCTGGTGATCAGGTGTCATTCTGTGCAATCTCCAGGACCCGACTTGAAGGATGGCAACCTTGCTATCACTATTGCTGTCAAGCATCAGTACTGTTATGTGACAGCTCATTTCCACCTTACCTCAAGAGCATGGAAACTGATCAGCAGGGCTGTTTTCCAAACTCTTCTGGTAGTATAGGAACCCCAGGTGTCATGTGGGAAGGGCTTCCAATACGTCCATGCCAGTATGGCTACAATTCCTGAGAGAGCAAAGCTGATGGCAGAAGTTACAGGCCACAACAGATGTCCTATGTGAAGAGAGTGGCATGGGATGAAGCCACAATGGAGCACGAGGTCCCACGTCATTTTCAGGACCCAAGAATAAAAATGGGTACACTATCCTAGGGCCCAGTCAGAGGTCTGTAGGTAGGAGGAGCATTCCAGATTGGATGGCCATAAGTATGATATGTCTATTTATGACATTTCAGAAATAAAAGATTTTTTTCATGACATAACGTTATAGTAAAGGCTGGGGAGAGGAGCCCATGTGATATATTTGTACTGAGCCAAGAGAAGTGAAGTTTGTAATCATTGTGGTAATGTGGGAAGGAGATACAAGAATGTAATATTTTTTTCTTCTTAAACAAGGTAAAAAATTGCTGGATCTTACAAAGTTGACTCTAAAACCTTTAAAGCACAAAATATTTTTCTAGCCCCATTACTTATACTACCTCCTTGCATCTCTCTAGAGCAGTGGTTCCAAACCTTTTTTTGACCAGGGACCACTAGGACTTTTTTGTTCGGTGCAGGGACCCCAAGGTTCAAAATAAAAATTCAGAGAATTTGAAAATAAACTTTAATCACAACTGTTAGTTAAACATTAAACTTAGAATAATATTTGAATATATATTTTTATAATAGAGAACTTTTAATTGAAAATATTAATTTATTATGGGATTATAACTTTGTTTCGCAGACCTTAATTTAGTTCTCGCGGACCCCTGGGGGTCCATGGACCCCTGGTTGGGAACCAGAGCTCTAGAGCATTCAACAGAGTAAGAAGAAAAGCCACATATGTAAAGAGCAGGTGCAAAGTGTTTAACCCTTGTTCAGTCTTTTAAAAGTACCTCTTCTCAATACAACAGCCTTTCTTTCCCTAAAATGCTACTTTTAGGGCTTTGATTAAAGTACAAGCGACACCATTACAGAACAAAAGTGTTTGGAGACCAAAGGGGCAGGCAGTAGTTTTCTGACTTCCCTTCTGCTGCTTCTAACCTCAACTATTTTTGAAGAGCAGATGGTGTGTCAGTCTTCAGGTTTTTAAACACTATGTCAGAATCTTCTGCAATACTTTCAAGGGATTTGAGCATTTTTTGACTCAGCAATATGGGTTCTAATGTATTGTAATAGAGAACATTTCATAATCCCAAACAGAATTTAAAAAATCTATTCAAGATAGCTTCTACATTTAGCAATGGCTGGTCATGTTTCCTGGTAAATTATATTCTATTTCACAGTTGAGACATATATTATTTCCAGTGCAATCCTAAACAAAGTTATACCATTCTAAATCAGCTGAAGTCAATGGGCTTCAAAGGGTGTAACTCTATTTAGGATTGCACTGTTAATAAGCAGTTTATATTAAAAAACCTATATTGAGGTTTTTTTAATATGCAGGTTTGGAGAAATTTAATCAACCAATGAAAAGGCAAATAATTATGTAAATGTAATTTTAATCAGTTTATAGTCCTGAATTTTTCTAGCAACTATGTACTGGGAAAATTAACATGAAGCATGTCTGAAGTCAAGATAAACTGCATGATCATATCCGGTTTCAATAGCAGAGCTAGTATTTTGGCAGTGATGTTGTTAACTATATATTAAGTGTCCACACATGAAACCTCCTGTATTCATTCTGGCCACACCCTTTCCTAATCCCTAGAAGAAGTTGCATAATGATTTGTGGCTTTTAATTGGCATCAAGAGTAAATGAACCAGAAGTAGGATTGATGATAACTTTTCCTGTGGTGGAATTGTCTTGATATTTAGGTTCCATGTGTGCGTAACCAAGAGAGGACATTTAGGTACGATGAAATTTGCCCTCTCTTTCTCCTGACACACTGTTTTGTAACGGGTGGTGCCACAAGCCTCTTGTCTAGAAGTGTCTGGATTGAACAGGCTGCAGCTTCTGTGATTTGTACTGTTTGCTAATTTTGCTAAGAGCATGTTGGCCTTGAAGAATGCATTTATATATTGCTGGTGCATTCTAATATACCTAGAGATCCATGACCTGGCTTAGCATGGGGTGGGCTGGGGATAGGGTGGGGAGATGATTTGCACAACACAGTAAACTTCTTCCCTGTTTCAGAAAGAGTCCAGCCGTGGAACTTGTGACTGCACAAAAAGATGGTCTCCAAATTCAGGGAATTAATTCACCAGAATATCTCTAGCTGGTTTCACTCGTTCCTTATTACGAGTGGCTATGACTATGCAGTAAACTAAGAGCCCCTAGCCTTTTTGAACCATTGGAAACTTTTCGAATGTTGGAAGGTTGCAAGCTGAGCCTCCTTCTATAACAGAAGCAGCTCCTTCTGAACGGGCTCTCTTTGCAAACACAAAGATGATGTCTCCTGGGTTCTTCTGGAGCTCCTCCTGTTTCAAGGAGGCCAGGAAAGTCAGGATTGGCTGTTTCCTTTTGTTTCAGCTTCCAAAGAAATGTGAGGATTTGCTCTCTGTGTGACCACAGGGAGAATTTTCAAAGTTCAGAGATGCAATGAAGTCTGGGTCTATGGCTGTGCCAAGGGTGAATGACTCCGACACTCTGCAAGATGAATGCAGTGCTTAGTAGGTACCCTTTTCTTTTGTTCCATTCAAAACCTTATCTATTTTATTCCCAAGACTAAAGAAGCAAGTGGGCACCATCATGCTCATGGGCACCATATTGGAGATTTAAACATGGCAGGGAGGTCACTGCTGTAAACCATTTAGAAAAATCACATCCTGCATTCTCCTTTCTGCTTCCCCAAAGATTTTTGACCAGGTTTTGGAGTCATGGAAAGTTGCTCAGGAAAACACGCAGAGGGAAACGACAGCGACAAATAACAGGTTACAGCACACCATCATTAACATACTACATTGCTGTACTTTGGCCTGGAGGCTGTTTCTGGCCAGCAAGCAAATGCCACCTAGTAGATGGGAAGCTCTACTGGTGAAAGATTCACAATATGACTCACATCCCATTTCAATGCAGCCTGTGGACTGTACTCTTTCTGCATTCAAGCCTTAAATTTGCTCCTTCTCCTGTCAACATGCAGTGCCATATTATTCATATTATAGTAGGAAAGATGTGGCTTCTGTGTATCACTGGTAGGTGGGAGAAACACTGTAATCTCTGAAGACCCTGCCACGCAGCCAAGAGCAACAGCAGTTTCCACTTCTCTTAAGAGAAACAAGAAAGAAGCTGTTGTCAGCCAGGATAAGCAGCAAAAAACATTCTTGCACATAGCTAGTTTGGAAAGACTGATTTAGATGTTTACTTCGTGCAGGTGGTTGTCACAAAGAACATCTTCCCTAACAGGGGTGCTGGGCAATTCACAAACCTTAGGAGTCATATAAAGTTACTGCACTAGCACATTTATGCATGGGGACTTTCACCCTCGTTCGCCCCCAGTCTGTCTCAGTTGTTCCTTGGAGTTATGCATGAGTTTTCCGTCCATTAGAGATGACCTCACTGCTGTGCCAGCCCTCACAATGTCCAGGTCTTCCCATTCCTCTGTTAACCCAACTCTTCCATCTTCCCTGGGCAACGCCTGGGTGAAATCCCCATGCAGAAGGCAAAGTGCGGGGCACACAAGCTTGGTTTCTCTCACAGCCACATACAAAGCAGCATGTCCAGAGGCAAGGACTGAGATGCTTCCTGCTTTCTCAGAGCTCTTTCTGAGCGGAAGAAAATGTTTTTAAAACCGAGGCTTGGATTTCTCCCCCCCCCTTTTCAGATTGTTCCATTTTTTATGTTGTTGTTCTTAAAATGCTTTTCTATATGGCAATTGGGTTTGGGGGAGGATTTTCTCTCACAGTAAGCACTACAAGTAAGCCAATTAAAAAAGGTAAAGGTCCCCTGTGCAAGCACCGGGTCATTCCTGACCCATGGGGTGACGTCACATCCCGACGTTTACTAGGCAGACTTAGTTTACGGGGTGGTTTGCCAGTGCCTTCCCCAGTCACCTTCCCTTTACCCCCAGCAAGCTGGGTCCTCATTTCACCAACCTCGGAAGGATGGAAGGCTGAGTCAACCTTGAGCCGGCTACTTGAAACCGACTTCCGTTGGGATCGAACTCAGGTCATGAGCAGAGTTTGGACTGCAGTACTGCAGCTTACCACTCTGCGCCATGGGGCTCCTAAGCCAATTACAAAGCAGCATTTAAAGGGGAGGGACTTGATTTGAGCTTGGAGACTGCTGATGCATAGATTGCCAACAGAAAAGTGTGGGTCCGGCAAGCAACGAACCTCAGGTAAAACTCCCATGCATAAATGACCCATGTGTTTGGACAGAGCTTGAACAGGGTTATTTAAACATTATACCCCACCAAGTGGACTGCCCATACAAAGCATTCTTCATGTCAACCAAGGATACAGGTCTGGTGGATGAAAGAGATCTTCTGGCACACTGGGCAGAAACAAGGGCGTGCAGGCCTGTTCCTGGATTGTTATACTTGTCTCTGTTTAAAAGAGGAGTGGGAAAATAGATCTAATCTGGGGCTTTCTTTATGTTCTGAAATTCTTGCAATGTATATGACTTTTACCATGCAGCAGTGGCCAAATAGCTTATTTTTACATAGTATAATGTTTATGGTACGCTGTCAGCATGTAGTGTGATGTAACCCCAATGTTAGCCAAATAGCTATTATAAAGTATGTTCTTTACATAAAGCATTCAGCAAGGTTTTTTTAAGAGTTCTGCTTAGTTTACAGTAGAAAAGCACACACATTCATTTTCATAATTTAAAGTAGACCATGACTCTTTTTAAAAAGGGAACTTTACTGCAACCCTAACACCTGAGCCATTTGCCAGCTACTTAAATTTACCCTAATGAGGATCTAAATATAGAGTGCGGAGGAAAATTAATACAGCTAAGTTTAAAATTTGTAGCAGCCAGCCAGATTTTCTGGGAGCCCAACTCAGAGACGGGGAGCAAGAAAGGGGAATTTGAGCAGACAGGAAACAGGAGAAATCCTCTAATTGAAACACTCTGACTTTCTCTCCCTGTAACCTGTGAGCTCAGTTCTGGAGCTATTTTCAGGACACATCCCTGGAATATGTGACACAGGAAGGAAGAAGAGAATCTCTCTAAGCTTGTGGGGAATACATTTTCCTTTACCAAATAAATAAATAAATAAATTTTATTTGTGGCAAGTATGCCAGACAAAACAGGTAAATTTTCCTTTACCACTGAATAACCAGATGCCACCTCCAGACACATCTGGGAGTCAAACACTTTCAAATTTATTAATACAGTTGACTGACCAATCACATGCCAACACATCTGAGAGCCAGAGGCAAAGCTTCTAAACAGACATGTTCCCTGCTATCTCTTTTGAGAACTGCCAAGTTTTTCCAGGTCTGCTTTTCCCCACTACAGGCCAGTCCCATACAGGAAGAGTATGTGCTTCCGTGTCCTATCCCTTGCCAGTGCAGCATGTTGCATCTGTCACATCTTTATCCTGCTTTCCTCTGAGGAGCTCAGGATAGCATACATGATCCTCCTCTCCTCCATTTTATCCTCACCACAGTTCTATGATTGTGACAGAATGGAGATTCAAACCTGAGTCGCCCTAGCCTAAAGCTCTAACCACTATCCAAGATATGGTCTCAAACTTATTTTACACTGGTCATTTATGCATGGGTACTTTCACTCATGTTCGCCCCCAGCCTGAATTGGTTGTTCCTTGGAGTTATGCATGAGTTTTCCATCTATTAAAGATGACCTCGCTGCCAGCCCTTGCAATGTCTGGGTCTTCCCATTCCTCTGTTAACCCAAGTCTTCCATCTTCCCTGAGCTCAGCCTGGGTGAAATCCCCAAGCATAAGTAGGGTTGCCAGGTCCTTCTTTGCCACCGGCGGGAGGTTTTTGGGGCAGAGCCTGAGGAGGGCGGGGTTTGGGGAGGGGAGGGACTTCAATGCCATAGAGTCCAATTACAAAAGCAGCCATTTTCTCCAGGTGAACTGATCTCTATCAGCTGGAGATCAGTTGTAATAGCAGGAGATCTCCAGCTAGTACCTGGAGGTTGGCAAAGTGTGGGGCACCCAAACTTGGTTTCACTCACAGCTAATTACAAAGCAGCATGTCCAGAGGCAGGGAATGAAATGCTTCCTCGGAGCTCTTTCTGAGTAGAAGAAAATCTTTTTAAAACCAAGGCTTGGATTTCTCCTCCCCCTTTCAGATTGCTCTGTTTTTTATGTTGTTCTTAAAATGCTTTTTTATGTGGCAATTGGGTTTTGGGGGGGGGAATTTGCTCTCACAGTGCTACAAGTAAGCCAATTACAAAGCAGCATTTAAAGGGGTGGGGACTTAATTGGAGCTTGGAGACTGCTGGTGCACAGATTCCCAACAGGTAAGTGTGGGTCCAGCCAGCAACGAACCTCAGGTAAAACTCCCATGCATAAATGATCACTGTGACTCATTTGCATTAACCATCAGTTTAGAATTCAAACTTCACTGTACAACTGGAGAGCCATGGTTTAGACCTGCTGGTATGGTTTTATTTGTCATCCTTTCAGTATCATTAATTCATTTCCAATTATAGGGTACAGCAGCTTCTGGTGACAGTGCAATGCACCAAATATGGTTGGCCAATTCAAATACCATGCCAAACTATGTTTAAGCTTCTGTAGTGATAATTTGATATGATGGCTAAACGTAACCATTACTTAACGATCAACTATACAGGAACATTAGACTGGACTGCACTAATGATAGTCCTAAGCAGAGTTACACACTTCTCTTTTTTCATTGAAGTCAATAGCTTTAGAAGGATGGAACTTGCACCGTATGAGATGAACACTTTCTCCTTTTCGTCCATAGTCCTGTCTTGATCTCCTTTCTCACTAAGTTTATTGGGTAAGATGTTTGACATGGGCAGAACAAATCTAGAACATTTTGCTTTCCCAACGTGAGTTTATTTTTTTGGATACCTCTCTTGTATTAAAATGCTGTCTGGTAAATCATAATTAAATATTGGGATTTCAAGGTTATTAAATGGCATTGGTTTTAATTAACTAAAATGCTTTATGCACCAACAAAATCATGAAGACCTTAATTTTTCTGGTCCATGTTGATATCCACGGATGTATTATTGTCAAAGAGGAGAATGTAACTGATAAGAACTCTTGTGGGCCACAATTTGAACTAGGCCTTTATGGACAGAGTATCAAGGACCAAAAAAACTGCACTAGTACATTGAAATTCTTTGGATTCTAACTGCATTTCTAGATCTCCAGACCTCACCAGACAGTGGCAACCCTTTTCTCACTTTGCTTGAGGACAGGGTAGCCTAATACGGTGTTGGGGAGGGGGCTCTAGGCATTTGCCCACTGGGACTTTTCACAGTGGTTATAATGGCAAATCTGTGCTGTTAGGATGCTGAAAAATCATCAGATGACCATCCCATCAAAAGCAGCTAACTGATTGATGTTTCCACATCCCCATTTTACATTCAGTCACAACTTGTCAAATCTCATGAATAAGGGAGTCATGTGACTACATCAGAGGAAGAGCATGTTTGCTTCCTTGGTTCAGCTATGGGGACACATTCCCTTTTCCTGACTCCTCTACTTGAGAATAGTTCCAGGCCCTTTCCCGAAGGGGAATGAAAAAACCCCAGCGGATGGGAATTTTTCCAAATAGGGGAAATATTCATGAAACTCATGTCCCCATTTCAGCTCTGTGCTAATTTGAAGCTGTAATACAATCAAAGAGTACACAGGCCTTGATGAACTCCCAGGACGGAGATTACTTTTTGATGTATTTTTCACCTAGCTAGGGTGATAATGGATGAAGGAAATGAGACTGGGGACCCTGAAACTCTGAAGTGTGAGAAGACTTTACTTACAGGCACACAAGACTGTACTGAACCAAGTAGATAGCAGCAATCTATATACTCTGTTACGTGTGAGGACCACAAAATTGAACTGCCTATGATAAACAGAGATTTGTGGCTGGGTTTATGAACACGCAAGCCAGAATATAAGTATTAGGATGGATTCGTTTAATTGCTTTTCAATATGGCTTTTCAATATGGATGACTGTCATCCATCAGAAGCAGGAAGTCATATACTGTACGAACGGAACAAAAGTTACAGTCGGAACAATCAACATAGGATTGCCACGACCCAAGAAGCAGACGCGAAATGGGCTAAAATACCGGAACCCCATTGTCGTTGGCCTCTATGGACATTTCTATTGTGTTGTGTTATATACCACAAATATTGAAAAGCTACTTTATTGTGAAAAAATTGTAAATTGTGATACTTGTTAACAATTGTACAGCGGCAAGGCGCTCCCTTGCTAGCTGGCTACACACTGTATTTTACAAGTGTCAAGGACCTGGATAAAGGTTGCACTACTCTGATATAGGCTTAACAGCTTTTTTATGCCATAAGTGCTCAATTTTTTGATTTAACAGTACCTGGAGTTTGGCAACCCTAGTGGTGGAGTTATTGTTTTGTGCTCCTGTTGGTTTCAGGTGAGCCATTTAATTGTTGAGATTCTGGTAAAGTTTTAAATACAGGCTATTTTTAATAAGGGTGTATTAGGAACTGGTTAAAAAAAGTTCAAATTCCATTTCAGCATAGGACTTGTGTTCCTCCCTAATTAGGCCAGTGCTAGGCAATAAAAAAGATGCAAGGTTATTTGTCAAACAGCAATTAGCATATATCAACTGTAAAAAAACTTTTTAGTGTTTGCTCTGAGCTGCAATACAATTGAAGCCAGGTGGTTTTAGAAAAATAGTGCTTTAGGCTGTCCTATAGTTCCATTTTTCAGAAGGGATCTCCTGAATTCTTGAGAAGATATAGGGTGCTCATTCCAGAAAAGCCAGGAAAAGTTTAATACAGTTCATTTACACTTTTAAAAAAACCCAAATCACTCAACAAAAACTCAGCTTCCTGCTCACAAGCGGAAAGCAGAACATCAGCGGGACCAGTGGGTGCTCAGACAGCCCTTGTTCTTACTACTGTCAAAGAGAAAAAGCACAACTGATTGTTGGTCTGAACAAGCATTTGCTTGTTCTAAGCACCTTCCTGCAATGATTTCATGGTTTCCAGTGTTCAATCTTTTATAACTTTCTATGTCAATATCCACTACACTGATAAATTCTGGCGGGTTAGAGAGATATACTTTTGGAGTTTTAATCTGTTACCAAAATATAATTTTTATCCACCTGAATGATTGTTTCTTGGCTTGTTTTATGTTTCAAAACATTAGGTGGTATAATTATCCTTTAAGAGGATAATTTTTTTTTAAAAGTTATGTCAAAAGGTGGAGTCTGTGAACCTGAGAAGAGAAGCAAGCAAAATGTTGATTAAGCAAGAAGACAAATTTAAAAGCTTGGCCACAAAGTAAAAACAAACTTGAAAAGTGGCCCTTTAATGTTATTTATTTATTAACCACAAGTTTGCGTCCCTTGCTCTAACAGCAGTAATTTTGAACATGTGGTCACACTGTGGGATCTGATGAGAGGTTTTCAGGTGACAGACTTGGTCAGCCGTTCCCTAGCCCGCATTTGGCCTGTACAGAATAAGCATCCACAGAAACTCCAAGGACCCACGTTAAAGAAAACACTTTAAATTGATGTAGCTGGTGAAGTGTGTGTGTACGGTATGTGTGTGTGTGTGTGTGTGTGTGTGTGTGTGGGTGCTATTTCACAAGAAACAGCCTAATCTTCTTCATGTTGACTCAGAATTAAACTTCACTAGTTCAATGAGACTTACTTCCAAGTATGTATACAAAGAAAGGTAATCTAAATGTGACATACATTATTGTTGTGCTATTATTACATTTAAATATCAATTGTTGAAATAGCAACCTAGTACAAAGCACAGTCTTATGTAAAATCAGAGCTTCTGGAACATAGAAAGTAAAACCCTGGCTTAGCATCAAATTGAAGGCCTCCAGACATCCGCTTAAAAGAATTTGGAACAGGCAAAGCATATTGCAGATGTGAAGTATATTGTCTGATGGGCACACAGCTCTGTCCTTTGGGTTGTTTTTTGGAGTGTGTTTTGCGGTATGAATTCCTGGCAGGGCATCCAGACCTTTGCCAAATCAGGCCTGGTTTAACCCCAGCCACTTGGGTGGTCTAGTACTCTTAAAGATCTTTCAAACTACATGGTCTAATCCTCATTGACTCATCTCATCCTCCCTTCAAAGGTTTTGAAGCACAGAACTACATGGAGATTACTTTAGAACACCACTCCTTTAACACTTGACATATAGCACAGTTCTTAAATGAACAGGGGCTTCTAGTGACTGACACTTCTGTGGATGTCTATTGGCATGTCCCCATCAAATAAACTTTTCAGTTCCCATATGTACATGTCCAGCAATCTAGAACTCACTTTCCAATTTCACATTTTATTTGTGTATTTGTGTTTTTATTGTCACACACCAGCTCACTCCAAAAATACTTTTGTGTGTATGTAAAGTGCCATCAAGTCGCAGCTGATTTATGGTGACCCCAGCAAGGGGCTTTCAAGGTAAGTGATTAAGCAGAAGTGATCTGTCACTGCCTTCCTCCACTGAGTCTTCCTTGGTGGCCTCCCTTCTAAGTACCGACCCTGCTTACCTTCTGAGATCTAACAAGATCAGGCTATACCATGCTACCCTCCCTCCTCCAAAAATACTTACAATTACATTTTCAGAATTTTAACATTTATGGCATTCTAGACAAGCTGTGAGATCAAATTCTCTAAACAGCATTCTTATATTATTACCACCAAATACGCACAACAGACAAGCTTCAGATTTAGTACTCCACTACCAAAAGGTAAAGGTAAAGGTCCCCTGTGCAAGCACTGGGTCATTCCTGACCCATGGGGTGACGTCACAGCCCGATGTTTACTAGGCAGACTATGTTTTCGGGGTGGTTTGCCAGTGCCTTCCCCAGTCTGACAAAGGTAGCTTTGACTCTCAAAAGCTTATACCCTGAAAATCGTGTTGTTCTCAAAGGTGCTAATGGACTCGAATCTAGCCCTTCCACTGCAGACCAACATGGCTATCCTCTGAAACTACATACATTACAAATACTGTGTTCTATATTTTTATCCTGCCCTTCCTCCAACAAACTCAGGTGAGTGCACATTGTCTATGTGAACCTCACAGCTCCCTGTGAGGTTGGTCTGGTGGGTAGATAATGGACCTGTGCAGTGACCTTTATGCTTAAGTAGGGAACTTGAACCCAAGTTTCCCCCAGACACAGTTTAATCATTAAACAACACAAGTTTTGATAGAGCTCAAAACATATGCACAGTCCCATGAATCTCATTTTAATGTGTGACTGAATGCAGCCTGTGTCTACCGTAGATCACGAGGAACAGGGCCAGTGGAAATGATTCTCCCCCCTCCACATGTTCAGATTTCCAGATATGGTTGGATGAACAAGGCTATTACAAGTGGGGACTCATGATACCCATATGTGGGGGGGGGGATCCCATCCTTTCTGTCCCCCCCTTCCCTTGCTGGGATTCCCATTCACTGACCTGCCTGCCTGCCTTCAGAACCACTGCCAACAGCTGCCTGGCCACAGCTCCCCCCTCCTCTCCTGTGCCTACCTGCAGCACTGCTTGTGGCACCTGCCTAACTCATGTGGTGGCATCACTGGCTCTTCCTTCTTCCTCTCCTCCCGCCCACCTGTCAGGCACATTCAACGGCAGCTCCAACTCTCTCTGTCCCCCTCTCTCACTCTGCCCACTTAGGCAGTAAGTGGTGGCTCCTGCTTCTCCACTTGCCCCACATCCTCTCTGAAGGGGACACTACATTATGTTGTCTGTGCAAGGGCAGATGGTGTTCCTCTCCAGGGGGTGATTTAAAGCTCCCTTTGATTTTTTTTGGGGGGGTCACATTTTTCTGCAAATCTGGGAAGTCCCCAGGTCCCCAGAAAGATGCCCCCTATCTGAACTTGGCCCCGTTTTCTCGGTCCAGTGGTCTACATGGGTAGGGTTGCCAGGCCCCTCTTTGCTACCGGCGGGAGGTTTTTGGGGTGGAGCCTGAGGAGGGCGGGGTTTGGGGAGGGGAGGGACTTTTGAGTCCAATTGCCAAAGCGGCCATTTTCTCCAGATGAACTGATCTCTATTGGCTGGAGATCAGTTGTAATAGCAGGAGATCTCCAGCTAGTACCTGGAAGTTGGTGACATGGGGGCCAGGTTCACCATTAGATACAGGATTGTAGACATGGTAATGATATCTACATTTTAAAAATTCATGATAATAGGCCATTGCTTTGAAAAACATCTTTGCAGAATCACCCCATTGATGTCTTTTTATTTAAGATGCCTTCTCCAGACAAAAAATAATTTTGTTCTTCAGGTCTGCAAAAGACCTACCTACATTTGTTTACCATTTAGATTCTCGAGAGAGTTATATATATCAGGTCATTTTATATAGAAGAAAGTATGATTCAGAGCAGTTAATGGGGAATTTTTGTTGATCTGAATGTGTGATGGAGCAGCTCGATTAAGTCTTTATTTACTTAACTTTAGTACAATGACAGGGAGACAGCTTCAGATAATTTAGCAGAGGCATACTTAGTTGTTTGGATGTTGTTTTATTTTTTTTTAATCTGTGTTATAACTAGGATTGTTAACTCTGGGTTGGGAAATTCCTGGAGGAATTCCTGCTTCTGCCCGGGATTTCCCCAGCTGGATGTATCACAGTAAATCCCTTAATTAAATGGGAGCATCCACACAATGTGATCTTTCTGAGCATGACCTGTGGACTTCCCAGAGCTTTCCCCTTTAAGCTGGATCAAAGAAAAACGTATTTTGATCTGATTCAAAGCAGGAACTGTGAGGAAGTTGTAGGAGGAGCATTGATGTGGCTGCTCCACTTACAGCCACTACAAGGAAGAGGAGTGGCTAACTTCCACCTTCAAAATGGCCATTTTAAGCCCTGTAGTTCTTCTGCCCTTTCCGCCCTTTTTTCCTTTCCCAACTGCTAAGTGCTTAGGGTTGCCAAGTGCCCGGTGGTGGTGGGTAAAATCCTTCCAATCCACCAAGCTGCCCGCCAACCAGCTGAGGGCGGTCAGGAATAAAAGGGAAGCCTGATAAGATTAGAATTCATACCTCCATTATTTTATTCACTGATAAACAGAAGGAAGCAAAGGAATTAAAACTTATTTGTTAACACAAAGCTTTTGGAGTTGACTTTTAATAGCAATAGTGGATTATGGAAGGACATCCTGCTAAAGGAACACATGGCAGAGGCTTAATATGAAATCCAGCAGATATCCCACTTTGGTTTTCGCTGGTATGGTGATGTTCTGTAGAATTGCCAACACCATACATTCCCAGGTGTCTATGAGATTTCATTGCCCTTTAAAAATTAAGGAATTCAAACAAACAAACAACTTTATTACGGCCTTGCCAGAAAAATACATAAATTAAGGAATTAAATCCTTGATCATGGCATAAAAATAAAAGAACTTTATGCATAGATGATACAGTGAGAAATACAGTGAAATTCCACATTAGTTGCAGCAAGGGCTATGAGGGCTGTTAATTGCTCCAACGCTTCTGCACAAGACGGGTGTGATCCTGTCCCTCATATATTACCCTTGCAGCATGAGCTTGAATAACTTCTAAAGGAGATGTATGTTAACTTTTGTTTAGACTGGCCTAGGATATGCGTAGGATCAATGTAGTTGTATATTTAAACTGCCAGTACATTGTATCTAATTTTTTTATTATTATTTTAAAGATATTGTAAGCCACTCTGAGCCCACAAGAATAAAGTTACAAGCAAAATAAATAAAAGGGCTTTCCAATGGGTGACCAAAGGGATACCAGAATAATGACAGAGTTCAGGAGAGACCATATAACAATATAATATACACAATTTCTCCTCTTTTATTCTACTCTTGCCACACTAAATTTTACATGCAAGGATCTTTGTATACAGATCACAAGGGCACATCCTGAGACTAATCTGTTAAGTATCTCTAGCAGCTATCCAATATTGTTATCCTTATTTTTAAAGAAATGGCAGAAAGGAGGAAGAAGTAGTGGCAATGGATGGATGTACATTCCCAACTTGTTTTTTATAGCGATTTAATTGGGATGGGTTCTTCAGAGAATCCTGGGAATTGTAGTTTGGTGTGGATGTTGAGAATTGCATTACAGCTTGCTAGCTTCTTGAAAAGGAGTACATTTCCCAAGGTTCTCTGGGGCGAAGATGATTGTTAAATGAGTTTGTCTGTGGTGTCCAAGTTTAATTTCATACAGAACTCCTGTGAGTGATGTGCTTGTCTGATCAAACTCACATAACGTTACACAGTGTACAAGAAAACAACTTTCTGCTCACTCAACTGCTCGCTTTGACTCTGGAAGACGCTCCAGATCTGGAGAAATACAGAACCATGAATCAAAAGAAGCCAAAGATTTTTTAAAATCTTGTAGAAAAGTACATAAGGGAGAACACTGGGACTTTGTTGGAACACATGTAATGAAGTTAAACTGACATATGAGATTCCTTCTATAAAAAGTGACCTTAAAGGCAGGTGTGTCCCTTTTTATGTCCCTGGAGACTACAGCTGCCATCTTTTTGACAGAAGTGCCTCTTTTTGATTTAAAAGACTACATACTAAAACATACACTCAAAAAAAAAAAACTCTAAGCAGACAAGACTAATGTGTTAACGGGAGTATAATTAGTCATACATAATGTTCTGTTCATTCCCACAGACCAAAGATAATCCATAGAAGTGGAGGGTTTCCAATTAATTCAATGTAAAACAGGAAACTGAGATCAGTAATGAGAGAATCTCAAACACTTTATTTGCCTCTACATAGATGGAACAAGGTAGGCATGAAATGAATGGAGCCCACCAGAAAGGGAGCTAGGAGAAAATTCTCATGGACAGGGGTAATGTGGAGTGATGTGCCACATGCATGTGTACCCTCATCCATGCACACACAGCTACACAGAGAATACCACATGTAAGATGCTGGTGATCTAGGGTTTCCCTCTGTTTTACAAATTTATTTCATAGCACATAGTAATGCAGATATAGGCACATCTACGTTTAGATCTGTGTCTAAATTTAGATGGCTATAACTAGCCTGGAAGTAAAAACTGGGCATGACTAATCACATTTCAATCTCACTGATTTCAATGGGAGAAAAGAAAATGAAAGAGGATATAAACCAGACAATCAACAGTAAGGACCCTTTCTAATTTCATTGTTATCAACACATGTTCTTTTCTTAACATCCATATCTATTCCAGTTTGGTATCAGTTTCACACTGGAGGCACACAATCTGAAAAACCTGGAAATGAGCTCATAAATCTTGAGAGCTGTAGTGGAACTGATCTAAGTATTCTAAAGTGATGTGAGACATGAATTTGGACACAGAGGTGTCCAGCATGATGAAAAATAACATTAGAACCTAGTTTGATATGTGTTTGCCTTCTAAGGGTCAACCAGACATGACACTGGAAGGTCTGTCATCAGAGCTTCCCAGCATTTTATAAATGCAAATAGCAGCTGTGTGGGCAGATTGCTGCCACAGTACAAGAACAGAAGACTTAACCCTTCCACTAGCACAGCTTTACCTGTCTAAACTGATGGCCCCTGTATTGTTATTACTACTGAAATGAAAAAGACAGGCAAAGAGAGGCTGCTAATGTTTTTTCCCCCTAGGGAGACCTATGTGTCTCCAAATGCTGAGGAGCTCAATTGGATACCATTTCATGGAATGTGCTGTGCTCCTCTTTGGGATCAGCGCTTCCCCTTCACACTTCATATACAACATAATTGAATCTGTTCTCTGTGCTTTGCTGTACTTTTATTGTAATTAGATATGAAGATTATGGCATTTTTACAGTAACCATTGGGTTCCTAACTCCATACCATTCTCACAACAATTCTGTGTTCACCCAATGAGCCTCATGACCAAGGGATCATTTGAACACAGGTCTCTAAGGTCTAAATCTGTCGCTCCAGCCACTATATCACATTGGCTCTCTCATATCTGGAACTCATCAAATATAAATCCAATGCATACATTCAACTGTTCAGAAATTATCGGAAGTCAGGTGTAGGGTCACTGTTTCAGGTGGGTGGAGGGGGAATAGGTATCTTATTTTGGAATATTAGAACATCATAATATAGAATATATTAATTAAGGTATATTGATACCCTTCTGTTTTTGTATTTTGTATTAATTTACTTATTGTTTTGTATTGTTTTATATATGTTTTTTTGTTAGTTTTTTGTTACAAAATTATATATATATATATATATATATATATATATATATATATATATATATATATATATATATATATATATATATATAATAAAAGAAATTATCAGTGAGTTGTTGGCCAATTTCTCTTATTTGTTTTTTAAAAGGTGAAAATATAGAATGAACATCCAAAACTGCTCTAAGGAACAGAGCATTAAGAAAATACACCATCAATCTTGTATTGGTACTTTTCAGCAGCTTGCTCACACTTGTGAAGTACCCCAAGCAGTGGGGTATATACGGCATAGCATCTCATCAAAGGCCTTTCCCACATACATCACTTACGCCAGATATTCCTCATGGTCAATCTGCAAATATTGGAATCATATTCCATGATTTTTGTCCACGAGCCTCCTTTTACAACATTGGTTTCTATTTTCAAAATCAGTTTTTTCCTATCCACACTGTTTTCCCATGAATCAATGTTTTCTGGTAAGGGGCATCACATGATTTGTGATGACATGGATGATCATGCTGGATGCTCCCCCCACTTTCCCCTTATTTTTTGACGTGCTTTTGCACATGCACTCTAGCTCTGATGTGCACCACCATTAAATAGAAATGGTGGAAAAGTTACAAGAATTACTCTGGAGGAGGAGGGTGGAAGTGATTAAAAAGCCAAGTCCTGGCTAGATATGCAAGCCCGCTCCACAAATGGCAGTTCAGTGGAAGCGCTTGGCTTGGGAGGCGGCTGAGCCCCATTCTGTTTATTAGCAGGGCTCTGTCTGTTTCAGGGAACTCAGCTCAGCCGCCTTCAGGACCATTCAGTTCAGCTCTTTCATGGTTGCAAAGTTTATACTCAAAATGGATGCCCCACACTAAAGCAGGATCCACCATTAAGCTACCACATTGCACCCTCCCCCAACAACTAGAGACCCGGTGCATTCGTCCAGTTTGTTTTGCACTAAAGCACCATCGAACTAGCGGTCTATTGTTATATTGCTAATCTCTGCATCAACAAATTTTAAAAAATTAGGGAAGGGGAAATGGGGGGGGAGGGGAAGGGAGGGAGTCCTGGTTAAAAAAATGTGTTTTTGAAAGAAAAGGGAGAAAATTGAAATCTGGGCATTAAAATGTATGAAAAGCTTGGCGAGGAGTGGAAAGAATATACATTTTAAAATTAAAAATGAGAGGAGGAAGCAACTGTCCGAAAATAACAGGTTATAAACATTGCACACACACCCTTTGCAGCTGAAGCCAGTGTTGTTGCGATCTAACGTTACATCGATAATCTCAGGGTCAACATATTTTTTTAATTAGGGGAGAAATGTGTGGAGGGAGGGGAAGGGACGGAAGACGAGCAAAACAGTGGGTGTGAACAAGGGAAGGGTATTTAGTGGGCGGAGAAATAAAGACAGTTTCAAGAAGTTCGCACGCTGGAGGACAGCTGGCTCAGAAACGGATGAAAAAACACTGTGGTAAAAGTGCTTGGGAAAACAACAGAGGAAAAATGATGGGGAAAGGTTAACACTACCAAACAGAGGGGGAAAAGTGTGGAAATGAAAATAAAATAAAATATAGCTTTTGACAGCATGAAATGTTGTAAACCATTCATGTGGAAAAGGCCTAAATCTCACTTAGTTAACTATATGGGGATTTTCATCCTTGTATTTCCCTGTTGGGCCATACAGCCAGCACAAGAGCACCTTCAGTTTGTTGGTTTTGCTGTTTATTGTCTCCAGGGCCACTCAGATGGTTTAAGGGGACTGGGCCAGTGTGATGTGCCCCCCCCCATGCTACCCCTACAAGAAGCCAAAAATTTAATTTAACCTGTTCCAGATAATATGCATATGAATGCTTTAATCAATGACTTACATCTCAAATTAGTACCTTTTAAAGGTTAGATTCAACTAGCAGGGAACTGTGAGAAACATATGAAGGCAGGAGAATCCTGGTGGCAGCAGTGCCCTCGCTTACTCATCACCCCCCCGGCTGATCCGGCTGCCCTCCCTTTTCATTGGTACCACTTCCAAAGCTTAGCCTACCAGTCCATTCACCCCACTCATCTCTGCTGCTCTGCCTGACAGGCTCCCGTTCACTCCTTTGGCCAGTATTTCCAGCACCATCACCAACCATCCCCCCTCCCACCCCACATACACACACTCACTTGGCAAGCTGGCCAGTGGCCACCCAGTCCTCCTGGCTGCAGTACTGCTGCCACCACATCCACGTGCCTGGTTTCATGGCTTCAGGGTGGGGCTGCAGCGGCTCGGGGTCCACCGAATCTGCTCAGCCCATCTCCTAGGGCAGGAGTGACTCTTATTCCCTTGAATGGATTTAGTACTTTTTAATTGGGTTTTGCTTTACGTGTACCCCATTGTGCAACAACCACATCCGTTTCAATCTTTTGTAGGAACTCATACTAGAATAATTTGCAACAGATTTACCTACCTAACCCCTGCCCCTTTGTAACTTTTGTTATAAAAGAGACTGTAGATCTGGATGGCCCAGGCTAACCCGATCTGATCAGATCTCAGATGCTAAGGAGGGTTGGCCCTGGTTAGTATTTGGATGGGAGACCACCAAGGATTTCCAGGGTCGCAATTCAAAGGCTTAAAATGGCAAACCACCTCTGAACAACTCTTGCCTTGAAAACCCCATGGGGTCACCATAATTCAGCTGTGACTTGATTGCACTTTACACACGCACAATATGATTATGCATTCCATGCATCCAATGAAATGAGATCTTACTCACAAAAGCTTGTGTTGGAATAAAATCTTGTTAGCTTTTAAGATGCCACTGGACGTACATTTAATTTAGCAGCTAGTCCGTTTCACACACAATGATGAGTAATACTTACCTCATCATGGTTAGGGAACGGTCCCATTATGTCACAAGTGGCATTCTAATGCACTATTTCTTCTTTTTGTAATGAACACTTTAAACAAAATACCAAGAATTCTTGAGAACAATGCAGCAAGGCTGGAGCAAGGGCTAACAGTATGAACAGGAAATAACAGTGGGCTCCTTTCTTTGTGTGGGCCTGGGTTAAATTGTCCCAGTTGCCTCCCCTCTAGCTAGCTCTGGATCTCCCTCCTTGATATGTTCCGCAGTGAAGAACATTCCAGATGGACAGGCCATTAGGGCCACTTGGAAAAAGCCTGGGGGACCAATGGCCTGGGGATGCCTCTCCTGCCCAGTGAAGAGGCCAAGCCCAGCTGAGCACAAGCTGGCACTGGATGAAGGGAGGCCTCCAGGCTGCTATGGCCCAGGTATGTGGCTATGGCTGTGGCCATCACATCTGCCTGGCCAGCCATCCCAGCAGCAATGCTGCAGTTAGGGTTGCCAGCTCCGGGTTGGGAAATACCTGGAGATTTTTGGGGCGGAGCCTGAGGAGGGCAGGGTTTAGGGAAGGGAGGGACTTAAATGCCATAGAGTCCAATTGCCAAAGTGGCAGTTTTTGCCAAGTGAACTGGTCTCTGTCGGCTGGAGATCAGTTGTAACAGCAGGAGATCTCCAGCTAGTACTTGGAGGCTGACAACCCTAGCTGCAGTTGATCTGGGTACTGTGTAGGCTTCACCAAGGCTGGGATTCCTTCAGCAAGTGGGTGGAGGCAGGGGCGGGGAGGAGTTGAACCCTTTCCTGGGCTGTTTAGGCAGTCCCAGTGAGTCCCTAAAAACATTATATCCATGTCTAGTAAAGCCAGTTATAAGGCACTGAACCGCAAACTGTCTGTGTGATCAAAAAGATTTAACTTTCCTTTCTCCCTTTTTGTTTTGCTAGAATGAGAAAATGTTCCAAGATGAACTTTCTGCCTATTTCTCTGGGCCTGGACAGGCTTGCATATCTGTTTTGTTAAATGGGGGAGGGAACAATGACAAAATGTGACACCCCCCCCTTAAAAGATTTCCACCTGCAGTAAAGCCACACACCACAATTGTTCTATCTGAATAACAGTGCTGAGTCCGCATCCTAAAACATGCCAGGACATCCACCTAAAAACAATGCTACCTTTATTTGTTACATTTCTAGGGGCTGACAACTTTTATCCACAAGAAAGTAGCTGCTTTGAAGAAGCCTCTTGCTAAGTCAAAATCTAGCATGGAGTTCATACATTAGCCCTCAGGGCACTAGGAATGTCAGCAGCTTAAAAAACAAAAGAAAAAAGCTCTGAGAAAGGGTTTCCTTCTAAAGGTTTCTTTTGGGGGGTGGGGGGAAGAACCAAGCACATTTGAGAGGAAAACATAAAACTAAAACTGGAGATAGGAAAAGAGCTATTCATACTATGTGACTAAATTTGCAAATAATTCTACTCTGTTGCTGGGACATAATCATCATATATTTCCGAGGAGAGGTTTTAGTTGAATAACCCACTTGATTTAAAATGACATTACCACTTTTAAGAATGCATGATAACCGAAGGAAGTTTTGGGTCAGTTCTGAGATCAGCTCCTTAGTGTCTCCTGTTAAGATAAGTAGGTCTACAAAGCATTTGGAACATGGAATTTCCAGAATAATATGTTCAACAATAGTATAGTTCAAACCAAAGACAGCTTTTAAAAATAAACCCAGATTTCACTATCCAAATTTGAGTACTAAAACCTGGGAGAGCAGTAGATGCTAAGCTCAGTGCTAAATCTTACATTTCCCAGTGAATTTATCTTGTATTTTCAGTGTAATTTTTGAATAGAATCATGAAACCCTATGTGACTCGTTCAAAGATGACTTCATTTAGTCTGTTTATATTGCAAATAAATTAGCAGCTTCATCCTGTTCAAGGATGCTCTTAGAAACATTGAGAAGCTGAACTCTTTCTCACCTAGCCAAAGATATTGCCATACAAATCTGTTTATTTGCCACCCTAGTGTCACCTTGAGGTGTGTTTATTATTCTAATGTGGATTGGCCTGATTCTGGGTAATGTTATCAATATGGAAGAAAAAACAGAAAGCAACTACCTTATGTGGCATCCCAGACCACCCTTTCTTGTACAAACCCTGCTGATTCCCTTCTCAACAGCTGTGATGAAGTAACCTCCGCTCTCATTAGGTTATATGCAAACACTGATGAAAGGGAACATAGAGCCATGCCACGTTGAGCAGTCAGGAAACAAACCTTTGACACAAAGCAGCAGGCAGATAATAAGACTCTGTGGTTGACAACAAATGAGACTACACTTAATTTGCTGTGCAGTGTTCATGTAATTAGATACATTTGGTACAGGCAAGAAAGTAGACAGCTCAAATATGGCTGTGATGAATTGGGAGACCCTCTGTCAGGCTCGGATTATATTAATCATAAAGCCAAAGCTGGGTGACTCTTATTTTTCTTCAGAATATACGCTCTTTTCCTTTTCTACAGGGGGAAAAATAGCTCTACAATTTCGAATTTTTTTCTTATTATATAATTTGGTTATTGCAGATATAATGAAGCAGCCTTAAGAATTATTCAGATAATTTACAGATACTTCTTTGCACATGGCACCATAGATTACAATTGTATTGCATGAGTATTCTGAATTATAATACCCGATTCATAAGCATGTATATGACTAGATATGAAAGTTCTGTGAATTTGTTTTAGCCAGAGATGTCTGATAAACTGTCAGCTTAACAAGATGGCTATATCCTAGCCAAACCCACAGATGTTACCACCAGCTCCTTTGACCTATGCCATTGTAGCATCTGTGCATGTGGTATAATGGGCACAAGCTACAATGCTGTGGTGTCTTGGGGAGTTGGGAATAGGTTGTGTTAAATTGTCTGAGTTAAATATAATCCTCTGTGGAGAAATGCCCTCTATGCTAGAATTCACCCCAATAATTCTTTTTGTTCATCTATTAAACTTTCTTATATTGTGAATGCTCTAAGCCTGATCTCTGTAACCACACCATGCCTATTTGGTCTTGCTATTTGAAGTGCACTAACAGGGAGAAACAGCAGGTAAACTCTCCATCCCGGGAACACAATTGCTAGCAATGGCAAAGTTGTGATAGACTGGGAGATACTCTTTGATTTGCTGGTGGCAGCAATTACTGTTTATTTATGTTATATATAGTACGCTTTCTCACTGGGACTCAAGGGAGATTAGGTAAAGGTCCCCTGTGCAAGCACCAGGTCATTCCTGACCCATGGGGTGACGTCACATCACGACATTTACTAGGCAGACTTTGTTTATGGGGTGGTTTGCCAGTGCCTTCCCCAGTCATCTTCCATTTACCCCCAGCAAGCTGGGTACTCATTTTACCGACCTCAGAAGGATGGAAGGCTGAGTCAACCTTGAGCCGGATACCTGAAACCGACTTCCGTTGGGATTGAACTCAGGTTGTGAGCAGAGTTTGGACTGCAGAACTGCAGCTTACCACTCTGCGCCACGAGGCTCCTCCAAAGGGGATTACACAGAGTAATATCCGGTTTGTTTTTGGTACTCGCTGGGATAAGGGAAAGGGGTTGGGTGTCGCTGAGTAGAGAACTTGGGATGGCCACCAGGTTTTCTAGCCTCCCAGGAACCCAAAGGAAAGGGGGCTTGCAAGTCCCTTTCTTCACACCCTCTACTAAATGTTCTCTCTCATGAGACAGACTTCTTCTGTTTCTATAGGGCCAGTCAACATATCCCTATCATTTGCTGATATACCACTGTTTGTAATTGCTTATAAATAATTTTTTTATAAATACCAGAAATATTTTAAAATGCACAATAAATAAATAATTCTCAGACACTAACAAAGCATCCCAAGTGTGTATTGCCTTTTTGGGGCAAACCTATCCATCCTTTCTTCTGTGTTCTGCATTGGAGAACAAAACAGTACCTCTTTAGACTTTGGCTGCTTCCAAATGGAAGACTTTCTCTGGCCTGGCTTCCAAACTGGAAGCATCCACACATGGTGTTCTTACCATCCCCTTTCTGGGTTTTCCCTGCCCTTGGTATATTCTTTCTCAGACCTGATTTTCGTTGATCTTTTAGGAAAGACTGCAGTCCAACTGTGTTGTGACATCATCTCATCTATGCAGGAAAGTGCATTTTGAAAGGTCCCACCCATACGTGCCATTTTCCTGCCCTCAGACCCTTGCAGCCACCATTTCCCCCATCACAGCACTTGAGGGCATTTTGAGGGCTTTTCAATGTCTTCAAAAAGCCCCCTGATGGTGTGGCAGGGAAAATGGAGACTGTGAAGGGCTAAGGGCAGGAAAGTGTACAGAAAATGGGGAAGGTATGTTGCCAATGTGAATGCCTCTGTATTTGGAGTGGAGATAAAAGGAACACAGAGAATCTTGCCTTGTGGAAGCAGTCTTTGTTGGGATAAGCCATATGTTAGGAGTGTTCAGTTGGTGAATCATCTCAGTCACCCTGGCCTATTGTTTTACATTTCTGCGGGGGTTATCGCACTTTGTATTCCCAGCAATGTATTAAGAGTTTGAAAATGTTATAAAAAACATCGCTTTAAAAGCATTTTTGAATACCACGACTTATAAATGTTTGGAAGATGTCTTCACAGCTAAAGGGGACAAACAAAGTGTGAACAGTATTTTTTACAACGTTTTCAAACTCTTAATACATTGTTGGGAGTACAAGTGCGGTAACCCCCTGTATGACCCTCAGGTTGGTTCTGAGCCAAGTCTTCCTAAAACTATACAGCCAAATCTGTTGTTTTCTGTCTGGAATTCATTCAATTCCTCTAACTTCTTCACTGCCACTTCTGACAAAGTGATAGGGCCTTTGATTTCTTACGTGAACCATCCAGTAACAAAGCAAACTATGAACTACCTATTTATTATGTCAGCTAAGGTAAGTAGTGAGTTAGAGACAATGTTTTATTCCTTCTTTATTTATAATAAGCCTAACAATTCGGTTAAATAAACATGTTCTGTTCTGATCTTTGAGGGGGGATTCTGCTAGGCTTACTTCACCTCATGGTAATGCTTTCACCTCTTTGGACAAGTTACTAAGAAAGATTATTGTATCTGTTTGGGGAAGTGCGGTGGTTAAAAATTCAAGATACTTCATCAAGAATTATTTTCTGAGTATAATATTAAAGCTGATGCCTGCATTCTTGCTACTTTGGACTAAGGACTGGTTCACACAATAATTTTTTTCTAGAGATTAAAGAAAGAGAGTTGACTTGGTTAAGTTGAGCTGGGTATGCATATTAACTTGCTCTTGTGGATGCTCTACCCTGTGCTTACAGTTTACACCAGTCTGTGTTCAAAGTAGAACTCAAAGCAAAGATTAGTAAATTAGCTCAGATTGATTGACAAGCCTCTTGAAAAACTGTTTGTATGAACTGACTGTAAATTCAACATAGAACTGTAGATGATCTTAACCCTGTAATTCCCACTAGCACCTAGTTTAGAGATAGCTTAGAATGCAGAGTTAGGGATGTTTTGTATTATTCTTTACACCTTCATTTGTGAGGAAAGAACAGGACAAACTGTAGCTTCCATATTTAATATTAAAACCAACAGAGCATTTCCTGTTGCTGTCTCAAAAATCAATGACTGGTGGGTTTCAGAAACTAAACATGTATTTATTTATCAACCTTATAATTATGTTCAGGTTTTTATTACTGAACCGTTGTGGGGGCATTATACTACAGTAATCAACATGCAAGCCATGCATAGATGAATCCAACCAGGAGAGCCAGGGAGGCACATTTTGTCCCAGGCATAGTGCCTGGTATTTTTGGCAACAATGAAACAGAAAATACCCTTTACAAAGACCACCACAACTCCTCATTGCATGAAATTGCACAGCTGTCAGACCTTTAGACTTTCCTTCATCCTCACAGCAGTTCCACTCCTTCTCAAGAAGGGATATCCGGAAACAGTGCATTCCAGGAGAGGAAGGGAGAAAGTGCAACTCTTCATTCAGTTATGACACAACATATTTTTCTCCTCACTGGCTGCAGCCAGAACAGCCTGCTAACACCTCTCTGAAGACCCTTTCTTCATCTTCAAAGTCTAATCATTATCTCAACAAGTCAGTTTTTGACCATCACGGATTGCAGAGGAAGCCTGAAACACATGAACTAATCTGGAAGAGCACATGTGCCCGTGAAACATTAAAGCAGACCTACAAAAATAATGATGAGTGATTGTTCTGCCTTGGTTTTGACTTAAGCAGAAGGAACTGACAGAGCTGCATGCATACTGAAATTCCAGCGGATTGCAGACAAAAATGTGGCATTTGGCATTGGGTATGAAATTCAGCTTCCCAAGAAGCATAACTTTTAAAAAAAAGAAAAGAAAAGAAGGCTCTCAACCTTATCGTTCAAAGATATGGTTGAACAGGTACAGCGAACACGTAACAAAAAGAAGCCATATAAGTGGCTAAATGAGACGTACTGTGGTTGAAAGCAGCACTTCTGTGCCCTGCATACCCCCTTCTCTTTCCCCATGCTACTAAATCCAGAACAAATTAAGCAAAATAGTAAAAAAAATTAAAAAGGGAAGAATGAATGGTGCATAGAATTTGACTTAATTATGCTAATTTGCTCATGGAATAATTTACCCAGGCCACACAATTCAGCTGAGGTTGTCCCATACCACGTCATTCCACTTGGATATGGAAATCCTGTTGTTCTTGGCACAGAACTCCATCTGAAAACATCTGAATTCCTAAGCCAGGCATTCCACATTCTGTGCCAAGAACAACTGACTGTTCATGTCCAAGCAGAAATCATGCGGTATGAGACAACCTTATAGCCATACAATTTTATAGCTGCTATCTGCTGCTGCTATCTTCTTACATTGAGATTTCACTCTGCTCTCATTCCTTCATACAGTGATATATCATCCTGCCACCTCCCTTGTTCAAATCCTAAACCCAACCTCTGTAGTCCAAAATCCGGAACTCTCTTCACTATAACACACTGAGTAATTTATATATGTTTGCATATATCAGTGTATTTAAAACATTTTTCTGCTCATGTATATTTGTGGATGGGAAGATAAGGCTTGTCCGTCTGTCCCCCTCCCCCCACTCTATCATCAGCTTTTGAGGCTTCACCAGACTTTGTTCTCAAATTCTGCAACTAATTTGCTTTATTAACAGAAAGATTATATTCAGTATGCAAAATTCTGGACCCAGGATTAATTTTATTTTACTTTTATGGTGTGACCCCCCAAATTGTGGAATATACACAGCTTGATCATTAATGGAGGTATTTACACAACTGAATGATGTGTATATATAGAGAGAGAGAGCTGTGATTTTTGCAGCTTGATAATTTCCATACATACAAGTTGGTAAAATAAAAATTTTAAACTAACAAATAAATAACTCATTCAGAGAAAAATAATGGATTTTTATTAAATGAATAGGGTGGAGGGTGGCAGCAGCAATGATAGCACTGGAAGAGGAGCTGCAAAACTTACCCATGGATAGCATGGATGGAGTGAGGTTCATAATGGTATCTTCCTTCCTGGTGACGCATGTCAATTGGCAAAGGAGCATGGAAGGCTGGAAAAATATGCTGTGGAACTGTAAAGAGAAAAAGAAGAGGGGAAACTTCAAATTTTTTTAAAAAGCAACCCATTTCAAAGGCACTCCATGCATTTCAGAGCAAGTGCAGAGCCAGACAAGGGGGTCTTCATGATATCAGCGCTATCGTACACCAGAGAAGTGGAATGAATAAATAATCAAAGTCATTTGGAGAAATCCTACATCTTCGACATAAAAGATCTCCAACAGGGCTTTTGACAAAGACAAGCAACTAAGCACTCTTTGAACTCGGGGAGATTATAAGAAGCACCAAGGGACGCTTGGCTCACAACACAAATCAGAATCGACAGAGTTTGGTGGAACCCAGGCCAGCATCCTCTCCTCTGCCAGAAACAGCAGAAGAAGCACCCTTCCCTAAGGTGTACAAACATACACAGAGCGTGGAGCTTGGAAATATTTACCTACGGGTGGAAAAGCAAACAATGAACAAATGTGAACTCTGTGTATAGTAAGGACTGGCTGGAAAAGATCTGCGGCTGAGCTTCTAAGAGAGGAACCTAAATTGCCCCAACTTGTCATCATGTGTGCGCCCTTTTTATTCATTTGAGAATCTTGTTTCATCTGCCCTCAAGTGGTCTCAAAGGACAGGGAAGACCAACATTGATTCATGAAATCGTTAAGCTTTAATATTTATTGCAGCTCCCAAAAGTTGAGAATATCTGAGAGGTGCCAGACAAATGGAAAATGCATTAAATTAGTCTTCTCTGTTGCACAAAAGTGATGATAACTGATTAGCGTTGCAAACAACACTTATACATCTGCTGATTAATCATCAGTCCTGGAAGGCCACCTAATCGCTGTGTTAAGAAATGGAGGAGATGCAAAGCAGGTATTTGCAAAAGGGTATCGAAGGCTGAAGAAATATGCTGTGGAAAGGGGAAGAGGGGATTTTTTTTTTTAAATGTCATTTTGGGTTCCATTTAGGTTCATGAGAGGACATGCAAGTTTAAGGGTTTACAGCATTCTCCCTTAAACAGAATGAAAAGGTTTTTACTATCTCAGGTACACAGAGAATGAAAACTACATAGGAGAGCTGCCCCTGCCCAGATCTAACCCTAAACATCATATGAAAACAAATTGCATATGATTTGCTGTTAGCATGAATAGGTGAATAATTAGATCTCTCTGTGTGCATAATGCATTCCCCCCTATTCAGTTTCTCGCATCCCAGCCTTCCTCTAAAGAGCCCAGTAAGCATACATAATTCACCACATTTCATCCTTATGACAGCTCTGTAAAGTAGGTTCAGTATTCCAGGGTTGCACTTCCTTATCTCAGTAAAGGGGTCATGAGTTTATAGTTCCGCACCACCAGAACCTTATTTGGGTGCCCAGGTTCCCATGGCAACCAGGTCCCCCAGAACTTTGTCCCCCTAGTTGCTCCCTCTCAGTGGCCTGCCTTTATAGATGTAGTATCTTTGAGCTCAGAATAGACAGTATATTAGGAAATGCAGTTTTAGTTGCACAGTGAATAGAGGCAAAAGTTCCCCATGAAAATATACCAGCTGCCAACACTGCTGTGAGGACTGAAGTCCAGGGCTTTTGGGAAGGAAGAACTTGAGATTTCATAACAGGCTTGTTCTGAGGAGCTCACTGGAGCCCTGGTGGTGTGCTGATCTTAATACATTGGCTTGGCCAGTGTCAATACACAACAGAAGAGGGGAGAAGTAGGGTTGCCAGCCTCCAGGTACTAGCTGGAGATCTCCAGCTATTACAACTGATCTCCAGCCAATAGAGATCAGTTCACCTGGAGAAAATGGCTGCTTTGGCAATTGGACTCTATGGCACTGAAGTCCCTCCCTTCCCTAAACCCTGCCCTCCTCAGGCTCTGCCCCAAAAACCTCCCTCCGATGACGAAGAGGAACCTGGCAACCCTAGGGGGGAAGTGAAGTCTATATAAATTTATTATGGGTCCATTTCCCCCCACCTCAGCTTCTGTCGACACATCAATCTAAGAAAGGGCTTATGTAGTAGGAATCTTTTAAATAAAGATGCAGCCAGTGTCTACCCAAGCCGAGGATGCAGCATGACCCTATTTGGGCTCAAATAAAAACAAAATCTCATTCACACTCCAGTTTTTACCATGCTGAAACCCTTCAGTGCCAAACTCTGTCTTAGTGAATGCCAAGTAAATTAGTGCTATCTACCTCAGAACAGTGTACAGTGCTAGGGCTTCACTTTGAAAGACTTAATGGAGAATATTGTCACAGTCTCTGACATCTTACAGCACATGAACTATGATATTGAGTTGTACATATGCAGAAATAATTCACTATAAAACTACAACTACACATACAAACAACGAACTAATACAAACTGCAAGTTATATAGCAGAAGTTTTGGTTACTTTTTAGGAAGGAAAGAAAGCCTGGAAATATTAAACCAGAGGCTTATGTTTCTGAAATATACTGGCAAATATATCAGGGTCAGAGCTGACTGACTTGCTGAGCTTTTCCTATTTTTCCTGCCCTTCTCCAGCCATTTTAGTGGAGAAGAGCACACCCTTTTCATATTTTTTTAGCTATAGACTGTCTTCCTGCCCTTCCAATGACATCATGAATAAAGATGCTCTCCACCCTCCACACTACAAGGCTATTCAATGCTAACTAATGATGACATAATGCAATATAAGCAATAATTGTGTTTTATGATTTAAACATGTAAACATTATACTATTGATTCATAAATGAATGTAATGAAAGCGTATTATGCTGGAGATGAGAATGATTTTAAAATTGAGTATATAGAGTTATCACAAAACTCAAAACTGATTGTTTAAAGTTTAGTAAAATAGACTAAAAGAAAAGGAAGCCCATATTAGGTAATGGAGGAGGACTGAGCAGTACAACGGAGGACTGAGCAGTATTACTGAGGAGGACTACTCAGCCCAAATTTTCTCAGAATCAGCATTATTGAGGGGTTTGAAACAGTATAAATATAGGCACAGAAAGGCTAGATTTTCAGACCTCATTCAGTGTCTCAGAAGAAGGTGTCGGTATGTATGGCTTTGAATTATTATTCTAGAATGTGAATTAGATATTTTGAACTGAATCAGACTTATTTGACGGTTATATTTGAAAAGTTGGATTTTAAAACTGAATAGTATGTAAGACTTGCTTGCTTTACTGCATACATTGTAACTGAATACATTGTTACTGCATACCTTGTAACTGAATGTAAAGACTTTGTAACTTGCATTTACACATATTTACTAGAAATACATCAATAAAAAGACTTGCTTTTTAAAAGTAGGTAAAGTCGTTGAGTCCTGCTTAGTAGGTGACTATCTGAATAAGATAACATATCACTTCTCAGGAAGTGATCCATTCTAAGAGTATAGTCACTCAAAGGCACGGTCCTCTTCAATATGTGCAGAGTGCGCTTCCTTTCCAACTGATGTGATCTGAGTAGACACATCAGTTGGATAAAGGTATGGATAAAGAATTATGTTAGGGGTGCCAATCCCCCAGCTCAGAGTGACAGTAGGAGAAAGCTAAAATTAAAAAATGGCTGTTGGGCTGATAGCATGACGCCACTTCCAGGAAAACTTAGAAATGATGTCACTCCTTTCTAGGAATCCCTGGAAACTCTATGATAAAACCAGGGAAGTAGATCTCAGGGAAAACCTATTGTTTTACTATAGAGTTTCAACAATTCCTAGAAAAGAGTGATGCCACTTCAGGGTTTTCCCAGAAGTAACATCACACTGCCACAACAGGGCTGTTGTGAGGATAAAAAGGAGGAGAGGAGGATCATATAAGCTGCTTTGGTTTCTACTGTGGTGAAGGGTGGGGCATAAATGAAGCAAATAAATAATAAATATAACTGAAGATGGGAGGCACATAAAAGATAGGTTGGTGAATTGCTGAGAAGGAGAGAAGGAGGCAGGAAAAGGGAAGAGCATATGGGGGTTACCAGGAGGGAAAGAGGAAATAGTGTAAGAATGCAACTATCGCCACCCCAGAGCCAGAAAGCCCACCACCTGCCTGCTGGAAGGAAGGTAGGGAGAGCAGCAAGGGTGGGGAGTTGAGTGGCGAGCCAAGGGCGGGTAGATAGGGAGAGCTGCAAAGGTGGGGGGTGAGTGGAGTGCCAAGGATGGTCAGTAGATGGGAAGAGCAGAAAGGATAGGCTAGACTGATGGATAAAAGGTGGTGGGGATGGGGGTAGGTTGATAGACAAGGGAAATGGGAGAAAGGGGGAATAGCGGGTAGGTTGGCAGAAAAAGTGTGGGGTAGATTGATGGAGAAGGGGTGGGGGCAAAAGAGATGGGGGTAGGTTAACAGATAGGGGGAGGGGAGAAATGGGGGAAATAGAGGGTAGGTTGACAAAGAAGGGGAGAGGTAGATTGACAGAGAAGAGGTGTGGGGGCAGAAAAATAAAGCGAAGTTGACAGATAAGGGAAGGGTTGAGAAGGGAGGGAGATTATTAGAGAAGGGGGAAGAGGTAAGGAAGCAAAGGGGGGAAGGGATGCACCCTCTCCGCAAATCTCTTGCAGTCCCCGCTTATAATATCTATAATAGCAGTGTGGCCCCCATCTGCAAATATCTAAATCTGCGGATTGGAGCCACACTGATACTTAACAGATTTTCCTGCAAATTTGGGGAACCTCCCAGATTTGCAGAAAAATCTGAAATCTTAAAAAAAACAAAAAA
The DNA here is from genome assembly GCF_029931775.1 of Euleptes europaea. Lineage (NCBI taxonomy): Eukaryota > Metazoa > Chordata > Lepidosauria > Squamata > Sphaerodactylidae > Euleptes > Euleptes europaea. Next base: position 9,980,185 of record NC_079326.1, on the reverse strand, counting down.
AAAAACAAAACATAAAAGGGTTTAAATTCCCCGGGGGGCGGGGAGTTGTCTGCACATGTGGAGACAATGCACTTACTTTTCTTCTTCAGAACTGGTGGCGGCAGACTGTCTGCCAGTCTGGGCCCAGCCACAGTGGCACACACCAGGAGCTCCTCTGAGCCCGGCCTTGGTGGTAGTGGACTTGGGGAGACACTCGTGGCCTAGCCGCAGTGGTGGTACCGGGAGCTGCTCCTGGCCTGGAATGGCTCCCAGACACTTCCGCCACTGCAGCCGGGCTCAAAGGCCTGGAGCCATGCCAGGCTGGGCAATGTGGGGGGGGGGGGACAAGATTCCCCCCACAAGTCTTGTGGCCCCTCTACCTATGTATGTTAATAGTGAAGTTGGCCAAACCTGAGGATATTTAAATATCCTGGACCTGTGAAGGGCAAGACGGATCTTTCAATATATTGAAAAGCATCCCAGGTTTGCAGAAAAATCTGACATTAAAAGAAATAATCACACAGGGAGGGTTATAAAATCCCAAAACGATGAGAAGTTACTGTAGCTTTAACAAAGAATGCCCTCAGTGGCTGTTGCTGGGCAACCACAACTGGCTTGAATTCCGTCAGTCAAAGGCAGGGGGAGGGGTCAGGGCTCTTTTCAGGAGTGTTTTGGTTTTTGAGGGAGGACTCATAGGGGTAACTGGATACCACATAATTTATATCAAGTTGCATCCAAGTTATAGCAACCCAATAGAGTTTTCAAGGCAAGAGACAAACAGAGTTGGTCTGCCATTGCCTGCCTCTGCGTAACAACCCTGGTCTTCCTTTGCGGTCCCCCATCTAAGTACTAAGTACTAAGCAGGGCCAACTCTGCTTAGCTTCTGTGGCCTGACAAGATCAGGCTAGCTTGAATCACCCGGTTACTGTGTGCATATACATACACACACCCCTCACACACACACACACACACACACACACACACACACACACACAGAGTTCTTGTTTTGTGCTTGTGGCACATTGTACTAGTCTGGATTACGGCAGACTGATAGTGGTAGCTCATATCATCTGTGGAGACCTACCTGCATCTTGAGTTAGAATTTCGCCCCTGTTGCATTTTGCAAAGGAGCACTTTGAGAAGAATGGAGATCACAAACAGCCCAACAACTTGGTATTCCATATTTTTGTACCAAGTGAGTGTAAAGGAATGTGTCTTTGCTGATTTCCACAGTACAGGATGCACTCATTCTTTTAATACCGCTGTCCCATTTCAGTCATAATTACTTTCTCAGATGTAGTAGAAGTGATAGAATAGCCCAAATGGGAATTCCTCAGAACACAGAATTAAATCATCCTTACCGGGAGTCCATCTCTTCATCCCTAAAGATATTATAGCTAGCAGTATGAATTCCATTTGATTTTCCTTGGAGCTCGGGAACTTATATCACAATCCCAGAAAGCAAACTTCCTAAGGTTATCAGTAGGTTTTCAGGGTGTCATCTGAATAATGATCTTGCTGTTTTAAGTGAGCTGGGTGACTGAATGAGCACAAGAAAAATATCTCGCCTGAAAGCAAAACCTAAGCTAATGTACCGTTAATAACGGACTGGGTGAATTATCCGAGGAGATAATAGGGAAGGGTCAGAGAAGGTCTGAGACAAAGAGTAAGGAAAAAACCCTGGGTCAGAGCAACATGACGGAGCATATTCCATTGGTACGCCTGTGGGATTCTCCATAGATGCAGTCATGATTACCACACAGAATATTAACTTACCAGGAAAGCCATCTATAGGACCCCCACCCCCAATACAGAATCAGAAGAGAGGAAGGAAAAGCACAGCAGACAGCCAAACTTACAGGAGCTGTGACTTAACCTGTGATCAAAACTCCATTAGGGGGCTTACGTTTAATAGCATTTAGAGGAACATGACTTATTTGAAGTCGTTTACAAAATACGCCCAGTGCAGACTGTATGCATTTACTCTAAATAAGGTAATTATGTGGTTAATAATTACACTTTGTCTGGACATTTTAAAGCCAGAGGTGAATGTGTAATATGAGCAAAATAAAAGTCTCATCCAAATTTTATTGCATTGCTTTGTAGAGGAGATCTAACCTCCAACCCTGGCTACATCAGATTTTTTTCCTTCAAGTAAAATCAAGAAGGCTGAAGGCTAAACGTACAGACTGAAACTTAAGTATCAACAAAATCAGATTCTAGAATACATACATGCCACATTTTCAGGCTTTCTCTTAGTTTTGGTGTGCAGGTATGAAAAACAGAAAGGCAATTCAAAATAAATGAGTATCGGGTTTCTGATGATAAAAACAGAAAGGCCACTTTAAACATGCCAGATTTCTGGATTATTTGCCCTACAAGAAGACTGCTTTACAATTAAATTTCCTGAGCTAGATAATGGACATGTGATTTTGGTCTTAAAATGGATCCATACATAATTGGATATTGTAATATCGTAATCATTCATCTCCTTGATTCTTCTCACCATGCAAGTGGTGAATGATTACAATACTGCAACATCTAACAACATGTGAATCCTACTTTATTATGCTGCAGAAGGCCAAAATTCCCAGCTTTCCCATGCTAAAGGATCCAGACCCTTGATGAATTACCAAGTAATTTACTGTAATGTGCAATCATTTTGTAAACTGCATTTCTGTAACTGATCAAACATGGGAATGGTATGACTCTTCTCAACATAGGACAAGATGAAGGAGACAGCCAGCTTATGAAGTCCACACTCCAAAAATTGTGGCCTTTATTCAATTAAAGGTGAATTTGGATCTAACAAACTGGATATTGCAGTTGTCACCCATATACCATGTTTGTGGTGTCCTGTGCTCTTTTGCTTATATAGCTCAAGCCTATATTGTCTTTTTAGCCCAGCTTGCTGGGGGTAAAGTGTAGATGACTGGGGAAGGCAATGGCAAACCATTCCGTCTGCCTATGAACATCGTGATGTGATGTCACCCTATTGGCCAGTAATGACCTGGTGCTTGCATAGGGGACTATCTTTGCCTTTTAGTGTTAGAAGAATGTGCCACAACTACTAGAGTTGTATCTGCGAAATGCAGCAGAGCCAAGCAGTGGTGTTTCTACCAGATTAAAAAATCAAGCTGTAGAGTGTTCCAGCACTGATCAGCAAGGACCTTTTGTTCCATAAAAGATGAGTGAAAGACAGCTTATCCGACAACCCCCCTCCCTTTTGCACTGGTGTCCAGTACCAGCTGCTTCTGATGAAGACACAGGAAATACCAGCGTGAATAATGATGGAATAATGTGCTCATTAAACTGTTTCCAAACATCCCCTGTGGCTGGAGGTCAGTGATACACCTAATTCAGACCCATTTATTACAAATTGAACTGTTATTACTCTGTTAAAACTTGCATCTTTTTTTTCAAACCTCTGAGTTTTATTCACCAGCTGTGTCTTTGGTGCACTGTGAAACTAGCAGCCAAACAAGGGCCATAAAAACTTCACTGGAGGTGCTATGAAAATTAGCTTTGGCCTACAGCTGCTTGAATACCTTTTGGTAAAAGGCTATGCTGAAAGACAAGGTGTTATTGTCTACTCGAGGTTTTGGTTATTTTTCCTTATAAAGGAAAATAAACAATACGAAAGAGCATGAAAGCATCCACAAATGTGGTTCTGCCCCATATAGCCTACTCAATGAGAAAACTATGGTATCCCTGACCAAAGGACTGCTTTGGTGACTTCTTGAAGGCTCTTGGTATGGGAAACCTCTAGAAAAGCTATTCTTACAACTGTTATTTATTGCTTATAATGGTTATTGTTTTCTAGTGTTCATATTGTCTGATATATTTTAGCCTTAGCTCCTGAAGTAATTTTATAGTTAAGCACAGAAGAGTCCATTGTAGGGTGGCCGGGCAACCAGCGGTAAGGCTGGGGGTGAGGACACTGGGGGGTGGGGGTGGGGGTGATGTCAGTGACATCAGTGATGCCACTGTTTTTCCCCGCTGCTGCTCATTGGGCAATGGAGTGGGAGTGCTATAGCAGGAAGCCTGGCAAGCCTAGGCGATTGTTGTGCTGTTCTCATACCACTACATTCACATTATCTTTTGTTTTCAAGAAACCCCTCTTGCACTGGTTACTTAGCACTTACGAAGCAATTTTGAGCCTTCAAAAGATACGTTGGTGCACTGTGTAAGATACGTTGGTACTATTCGCCTCACTTTGAAGATGGGGGTGGGTGGGGCTGATGCAAAGACAAATTACCTTGGCTAGGGTCGCCAGATGAGTTAGTCTCCAGCCAAGGTAAAATTGGAACTAGGGGCTTTCCACTTATGATCTGTAAGGTGTCTTGAGCCACAAGGAAAGGTGGGATATAAATATTTAAACGAACAAGCAAATACACAAATAACACTCTCGGGTTACAATCCCACATCTTGGGTGCATGGAGAGCCAGTTTGGAGCAACCCCACAGGGCCCCAAAATAACCCTTCACCAGCTACCTCCACAAGTAGTGCACCGCTGGTCTTCTGAGTGAGTTGTAATCTGGGCAAGGTATTCAAGACTAGCTGAAGACATCTTGCACCTTACCTTTAAGTATCCCAATGCCTGTGCATCCAGGCAGCCCTTCCTTGCAGATGACTCCCAGCAGAAGCAGGAGGAGCACTGGGCATATGGCAGTTTCTTGTTTTTTGAAGAAACCTATGTTGAGCTGGTACACAGAGAGTCATCACAGGAGGCAGGGAAGCTTCTGTAATGGCTCTCTCTCTCGGTGTCCTATGTGTGGATCGTGACATTCGTGCACAGGGTGTGTTTCCCCCTGAGCAATATGGCAGGAGATAAGGGCATGATGTGCTCCAGAAAAAAATCCCTTTCTAGGAAAACCCCTATGTTGCTATCTTAACTCTCTAAACTAGGAAGTAGACCCACCCTGCATTCCATCCTGTGCAACTCAGCTCTATCCCATCTCTTTACCTGCTTCTTTATCAGTCCAACAGTCCACATTCCACCTCTGGCTGCTACCCTCCTTGTATGAGAGACAGGGCTGAGGAGACGCAGATGATGCACCCTCATTGGGGAGAGTAGAGAAAAATGTGTGTCCTCCAGGTTGTGATCTGGCAACCCTTTAGACAGGAACACTCTACATTTGCCACTGGTTGTGGGACAGGATCTAAGATTTTAAGGAACTGCACATCCAGAGAAGCAGAAAACTCAACCTGGATGGTTTTAAGTCAGCAGCTCATTAATTCCACAGGTCCAGAGCTGCAAAGTGCTCAGAGCCTTGGAAACCACTTCATTGCCAGGATGTCATGCCAAGACGTATGTCTAAGCACCTCTCCAATCGGAAAGTTATTATGGAACAATAAGGCCATAAGTCTCAACTGCACCACCATCCTTGTTAGGCTTCACTTCTCTGCTTCTTCCTAAGAGGAAGTACTTAATAAGAATAATAATATCTTGAAAGAGTAACCCACGGCAGTGTAATTAAAAAAGCTTTTCTCGTCTCACTTTGAAGGAGGGGAGGGAAGAAAACTAAGGGGGGGAATTAAAATCAGACAGGAAATTCCACAAGAATAAGTTGGCTTGTGTCCTAATAATACAAACCTCTGCCAATTCCTCCAGAAAGCAAAGGAGGTGGGGCAGTGCGGTGGGAGGAAGAGAAGCCCTCTAGACTGGCTCAGATCTCAAAACATATTGTGGGCTTGACTGCTGTGTTAATTCTAAAGGGGAGAGAAGGGAAACAATCAACTCAAAGGAAGTTTGCTGAGAAATCACTGTTATATAATGCTGCCATTGTATTTAAGGTGTGTGTGTGTGCATGCTGCAGTTTTGTGGAGAAACTGTGCAGGCCTATTGAGCTAGAGGAGCCAGATGGCTCCCAAGACTCATTCTTCCAACAGCTGCTTTAAAATAATGGGGAAGAAGTTCCAACTGGCTAGCAAAAATCCTGGAGTGTAATAAGGTGGAGGAGAGAAGCAGGGTGGGGGGGTGGGGGGACAAAAGGGAAACCAGGTCATTGTCAGAGGCACGTGACTGTGTCAGTTCAGATTTTAGAGTCTGTGATAGTGGCAAGTCAAATCCGTTCTCTGATGAAAAAGAAACGTTACAGATTGCTTTTCTGACATAAAAAAGTTCTTTTGTTTAGTTTCTAGCTGACTTTATTTCTGTTGGTGGTGAAGGCCAGATATAAGGTCAGATATACTTTTCTCACGTTCTGTATCTCAACCCTATCGCACCCACAGAAAACTAGTCATACCACACTGTTAGCTCATTAACTGTGCCATCCTAAGGTAAGGTAAGATAAGGTAAGGTAAGGTATACGTCTAGAGTCCCAGAAGCACACAGGTTTTTTTAGTCCTTTAGCCAAATGCTTGAACCTCTGGCAGATGTCTGTCTGTTTGATTATGGATTTCTAGGCCGCTCTTCCTGATGACGTCAGGCTCTGAGCCGCTTACAGTCATTTAAAACAAACCAGCCAAGATTTACAGTAAAATTTCGACAGTAATAAAACTAGGTGCCTTCAAACATTGCAGCAACGATACCCTACTAAACAAGTACAGGTTGAGTACCCCTTATCCAGATTGCTTGGAACCAAAAGTATTTCAGATCTTTACGTATATTGGGATATTTTGGGATTTTTGCATGTACATAATGAGATAGGAAGGAGGGCTGCACTTTTCCCTTCTGGATAGCCTGGCCATCTCTCTTTGTCTCCCGCAGGTAAATTCCTATGGTGAAGTCTTGAGAGGCCAGGCGGTGTGGCTGTGGGTCAGATCCGCGCCACCCCGCCTCTCAGAAGTCAAGAGAAAGCAGATGATGTGGATCTGCTTGCATGCTGGTTCAAAGGGTCCAGTTTTTGAGTCAGTCCAGATATGGGATGTCCAGATATGGGATACTCAACCTGTAATAAACAAACAACATAGACCAATAGCGGGAACTAAACTAAGGGGGTTACCGCACGTTGTATTCCCAGCGATGTATTAAGAGTTTGAAAATGTTATAAAAAACATCGCTTTAAAAGGGTTTTTGGATACCACGGCTTATAAATGGTTGGAAGACGTCTTCACAGCTAAAGGGGCCAAACAAAGTGGGAACAGTATTTTTTATAACGTTTTCAAACTCTTAATACATCGGTGGGAATACATAGAAAGTGCAAACAGTATTTTTTATAACATTTTCAAACTCTTAATACATCGCTGGGAATACAAGTGCGGTAACATGCTTAATGTGCCGGGGCTGTATATAGAAGACTCCATTTAGTTCATGTAGGCAGAATGGTGTGCAGTGGATAACGTCTCAGTCTTGAGAGCTGAGGGTTCTCTCTCCTGTGTGGATTTGTCAATTAGGAGTAAGTGTGCAACTCTAAGCAAGGCCATCTCCACAGTCCAAGCATTTATACAGTTGCTCCCATGGGGATTATTTGATGGGCAATACACTCTGTACTCTGAGCAAAGCTCTTTCCACAGTCACAGCATTTGTATAGTTTCTCCCATGTGGACTTGACGATGAGCAGTAATCTATAATCTATAGTAATCTATAGATATGAAGCACAACTGAAAAATATCTAGCCAGTGAAATCAAAAAGATCAAGACCTTACTTGGAAAGGGCTCCCAGAATTTTACACTTGAGTGGTGTGGAGTCTTCATTCCTGGAATCCATTTGCAAAATGGGCTGCATGTATGGATCAAAGCAAGAGTTGTACCTAGCCTACATCCTGCAATGGGCCTCTTCAGATGGGCTAAGCCACAATCCCCTTCTTATTCTTGCTCTGGTCCAGCTAACACTGAAATCAATGACCTGCTTATAAAGGATTTAGCATGACTTTTACAGTGGAGAAGCATGGGACGCCAAGGAATACATTCTTGCTGAGATGCCCTAGAGCCAAACATAACTTCATGAATAGAGGAGTGTAGAAATTTCACTCATTACCATGACTGGCTCACCCACTTTGAGGGCATAATTTCAAATGTTTCCTGCAACTTCAATTTCTGCCAGAATAGCCATTTGTCAATGCAACCTGGTAGGGATATAATTCAGCCTAATTATCCTTGCAGGGGCAGTGAGTAAAACAGAAGAAAATACTAATTGGCTGTTTTCAGAGGTAAAATGATTGGAGTAGAGCTTAGTGAATTTGATTCCATAGGCTTTTTCATTAGAGGCATTTCCTAGGAATTCAGAGAAGACAGACACCAGGGCATTTGGAACCTTCTCACCAGACAACAGACCTGGATGCCTCCTTGGAGTTTCAGGATCTAAAGTTGTAAGGGAGGTTGAGTCTAAACAGAAGTTATGACGGTGAGCTAACCTGGGTTTGGTGAGTTGCCTGTTTAGCCTGCCCTGGAGAGAGTTACATTCATCCTGAAAGCTAAAATGTGTAGCCTGACAAGGATGCACCACAGGAAACATATCACCTTATTTTAGACTTATACCCTGCCCCACAGGGCTTGGGGCATCTCACAACAGTTCCATGAACCTTTTCTACCCTATATGTTCCCAGCAAGGGTTATCAACCTCAAGTTGGGTTAGGGTTGCCAATTTCCAGGTACTAGCTGGAGATCTCCTGCTATTACAATAGATCTCCAGCCGATAGAGTTCAGTTCATCTGGAGGAAATGCCCGCTTTGGCAATTTGACTCTATGGCATTGAAGTCCCTCCCCTCCCCAAACCCTGCCCTACTCAGGCTCCACCCCAAAAACCTCCCGCCAGTGGTGAAGAGGGACATGGCAACCCTAAGGTGGGTCCTGCAGTTCTTCAGAACTACAACTGATCTTCATACTCCAGAGATCAGTTTCCCTACAGGAAACAGCAGCTTTGGAGGATAGACTCTTTGACATCTACTGCTTAAGTCGGTGCTTAAGTCGGTGCTTGAGTCGGTGGTGGCTACACAGATTCAGAAAGTCTTTCAGGAGATGGGTTATCTAGATGCATTTCAATCTGGATTCAGGGCTGGCTTTGGGATGGGAATGGTTTTAGTCAACCTGACTGATGTCCTTGGCTGGGAGAGTGACAGGGGAGTGTACCCCCATTGATTCTCTTGGCACTCTCAGTGGGTTTCAATACCATCAACCATGGTATCCTTTTGGAGAGGGTGGCTGGGCCAGGAGTAGGGGGGCACTGTGCTTTGATAGTTCAGCTGTTACTTGACCAACTGATTCCAGAAGGTGATATTGGGGGACTGCTACTTGGCCCTGTGGCATTTATGCTATAGGATCCCCCATGGTTCCATCTTGTCCCCCATGCTATTTAACATCTACATGAAACTGCTGGGAGAGGTCATCCAGGGATTTGGAATGAGGTGTCACCAATATACGGATGACACCCAGCTCTATTTCTCCTTAACAGCTGAGCCACATGGGTCTGTGAAAGCCCTGAACATATGCCTGGAAAAAGTAATGGGATGGATGACGGCCAGTAAACTAAAGCTCAATCCAGACAAGAATGAGGTGCCATATCGGTCAATGGAGAAACTGCTCGGGGACTACAGAGTCAGCCTATCCTGGAGGTGGTTGCACTCCCCCTGAAGGAGCAGGTTTGTAGCCTGAGGTTGCTACTGGATCCTGGCCTATGACTGCAGGACTCCTGAATGGCACGTAACTGGTTTGCCAGCTATGGCTGTTTGTCAGAAAGCATGATCTGGCTACAATGATCACATCCAAGTTAGATAACTGTAATGCACTCTATGTAAGGTTGCCTTTGAAAATGGGTCAGAAACTTCAATAGGTCCAAAATGCAGTGGTCAGGCTATTGTCATAGGTTGGTGACAGGGATCGTATCATCCCTGTGCTGAAATAACTGCATTGGTTACCCTCCTGTTACTGGCCACAATTCAAATTGCTGGCTCTTATCTTTAAGGCCTTACATGACTTGGGGCCAAGGTACTTGAAGGACAGTTTTCTCTAGGATTGCCATCGGCAGGAGGTTTTTGGGGTGGAGCCTGAGAAGGGGGGGTTTGGGGAGGGGAGGAACTTCAATGTTATAGAGTCCAAGGCCAAAGTGGGCATTTTCTCTAGGTGAACTGATCTCTATCGACTGGAGATCGGTTGTAATAGCAAGAGATCTCCAGCTAGTACCTGGAGGCTAGAAGACCTGACCTCGAATGGAGCAGCTTTACAGCGCTTTTAGAATTGTGTTGAGAGTTTGTAAATCTTGGTTCAAGGAGCTCTGTCTCCCGTTGATTGAACGGTGTGCTGATGAAGCCGCTGACGCGGCGGTGAAAACGTTAAGTTAATCCGGACTGCGTTTCACAATCCGTTCATTTTCACCGTCTTCCTCATGAACTTTGTTCACTGAAGCCTTCGGGACTTGTTGAACTATTCTATGAAGACTGCTTGATGACTCCTTGAGAGCTACGTATTATCTTCTTCATTGGTTGTGTCTGTTGTTTGTTATTGTGCACCTTGTTCACGGCACTAAATTTAGTTTGCATTTACGTTGTTTGGTACTTTTTTTCTTCTGACTTCCTAATAGTACCAAGTGCCTTGTTTCTCCAGCAGTACCTGAAGGCTGGCAACCCTAGTCTCCTCCCATGTTATCTAGCCTGTCAGTTGACATCTGCCTGATATCTATGCTCCTGCCTTTAGAGGTGAGGTGGGTGGCAAGTAAAGACAGGGCATTTTCTGTAATGGCACCTTACCTTTGGCAACTTCTTGAGGCTCACCTGGTGACTATTTTACTTTCTTTAAGGTGCCAGGCCAAAACACATTTTTCAATGCTGGCTTTTTGATAGGTGTTTTATCTTATGAGCTTTTTAATGGTTTGCTTCTGTTTTATGGATAGTTTTTATACTGCTTACGTCCAATGGATTGTTTTTAATGTTGCAATGACTTTAATTGTAAATTGCCTTGAGCAGGACTCTGAAGAGGTGGCATACAAATATCCTTAAATAAATGAATAAATAAAAATAAACATTATCTTCCCTTTTGTCATATAGGATGAACTAAGTGACAGTGCTGAGAGGCTAAGGATACAGGACAGAATGAATTATATCTGCATAGCTTGTTACAATATGGATCTCAGGTCAAGACAGGCAGATAAGAAACTGCACCTTGAACTGAGCCCAGAAACATGCATGCAGTTTCAGAATCAGTAGCATATGCACACCACAGCCTATACCTTTCAAAAGATGGACAGATACTTCTTGCACTAATTGATGTTTCTAGAATTCTTTCAAGGGCAGCCCCTACATACAGTGCTTTACAACAATCATACTGAGGTTACGGTAACATGGATCAGCATTAGTAGGTCAACCATATCAAGAAAGGAAGAGAACTTATGACACAAACATAGAAATCATTCTTAGCAACAACATCAACCTGCTCCAAAAGCAAGGCTGGGTCCAGAATTATTCCCAAACTCTTTACCTGATCTAACCAGAGAGGCCTAACCCTGTACAAGATTGGCACATCAGTTCAGTTCCTTCAAGAACATTGGCCTTCCCCACCAGTATCATCTCCATCTTTCCAAGTCCACACCACAGGCCACTGGGCTTGTTAAAATAGCTCTACTGTTCATGCTGTTGAACATGAGCTAGCACGGTAGATCCTCCTTTTGAACATCTTTTCCTTAGTTGTGGGCAATAAGCTTTCAATAGGAAGCAACCTTGGTCTACTGAAGTTATCATATAACCAGCTATAGTAAACAGCTGTTAGCTTAGAGTTTATTTTAGAAGCTGAGAGTAAGTTTACACATTTGTGTTAATCACGTGGCTAGTACACCGATTACTTGTCACTGTGAATGTAACTGCTGGTATCAGGGCAAATCCCCACATATGTACACAATCAGTAACTGCGCAAGCAAGTGATGATTTGCAGGTGTGAAAACAACCCTCACATACCAAACAGAACCATGCAGAGCTTTCAGATCTCCTCATTGATAACAGTTTCAGTGGTGGCACTGCACACATCCAGCTACTATCAAGAGAATGATTACAATTTAATAATTATGTGTCAAAGACTTCCTCAGTTTTCTGTACAGAAATTTGTTTGTTTAAAATTTTTGTAAGCCTTTTCTTTCTCCTGACAAATCAGAACCCAAGGTGGATAACAACAGTACACGGAATATATTCAAACTTGATTAAAACAACCAAATATTTAAATCATCTTGTTCACAGCTGGAAAAAAATCCCTTTTTGACCAGAGTCTTTTTGCCCCCCATACTCTCCAGAATAATTCTATTCTTTCAGCCTTGCTGGAAAACTAGGAGACTAGAACCCCACGGCACCACTTCCAGAAGATTGTCCTGCAAGTGTGGGGCAGCCACTAAAAAACCCAAATCCAGGCCATTACAGAATGTGCCCTAGGAAAATGAGACAAAGACCTTGCTGGGAGGAGGAGACCTACCACACAAGATCTACAGGCATGGAATCGAGAGCAAGGATGTGGGTCAACAACCCACATCACACGTAAATGCTTGCAAGGAAACCAATGGCTATTTTTAAAGAGATCACTGTTTTGAGTGCAGTAGAGTGTGTGCTTGCACGTTGGTTCTCCAAATCATGCCCCCCAAATGTTTTTCTTCTAGGGTTCTGGGTGTGTATTTATTATAGGCTAAATCATGATGTGGGGAGAGAAGGCAGCATGGTATAGCTTGATCTTGTCAGATCTTGGAAGCTAATCAGGTTCAGCCCTGGTTAGTATTTGGATGGGAGACCACCAAGGAATACCAGGGCTGCTATGCAGAGGAAGGCACCGGCAAACCACTTCTGTTAGTCTCTTGCCTTGAAAACCCCATAAGGGGTTGCCATAAGTTGGCTGCTACTTGACGGCACTTTACACACACACAAATCATGATGTTATCATTTTATGATACAATCCTTAGCTACCCTTAAGACCTTTACCATATCTCTACAGACCCAGACCACATTAGGCTACACCACTTAAAGCTCCCCCCTTTTTTTTCAGCCATAAGGGCTAGACATTTTTTGACAAAAGGAAACTAAACATTAAAATAGACAGGATTTGGATTCAGGCTGTTGCATGGAGGGAAAGAATTACAACCCTTTAGGGGTGGCAGGGGTGGGAACATACAGCAACCTTTGTGCTGTTTGTTTCTCCTGCAGAACCAGTTAGGCACTGGCACAGAGGATTAATCTCCTTTCCCCATGCCACAGCCCAATCTGAACTGGGCATGGCAGGGGGTATAGATCCTATTTATGCTATTTTAAAAAAATCCCACAGGAGATCCATTCACGAACTTTTGACATCATGTCTATCTAGTTCGGCCCTAAGATCTTTTCAGGTAAACTAAACCCCATCTCTTACACTTTAGATCTCTGAATTAGCATGAGTGAATCTATAAAGACATTCACACACTCTGTAAATGGCACAACTTCAAGCAAAGTAGAATATCAAGACTTGTTTTTACACCTTTTTCCACTACAGTAAATATAAAAGCAGAGGTTTCTTATTGGAGGAGAAAGCATGGAGGCCAATGTCTATAGCAGAAACTTTGATTTAAGTTTGTTTTGGTATCTTTACTAGGCTGTAGGTATATGCTATAGCCTTTTTAAAAAGCAAGCAAAGGAGACATAGTTGCTGTGGCTTGGCATGGAGATTTTAAAAGCATTAGCACTACTTTTGAAGCCACATAAGTCCTGGAAGGTTGAGAAAAGATATTCATAACTCATGCTCATTATAGCATCATCAATGAAATAAAGACCTGTTGTAAATAAGTGACAGAACATGTTGCTTTTCTTCAGGACATTTCCATACCTATAGGGATCAATTTCAGTAGTATCAAGATTTCATCTTGTTGTTGCACTCTTGTGGTTACTGTATGTGATGTGAGAAGAATTACTTTTTTTGGTCAGTCTTGACAATCAATTTTATTGGGTGACCCTGCACTTTAGTATGAACAAATGAAGCTGCTTTATGCTAGTCAGACTGTTGGTCTGTCAAGGTTGGTATTATTTAATTTGCCTGGCAGTGGCTCTCCAGGGTTTCCCATTAAGGTATTTCATAGCACCTACTACCTGATCCTTTTAACTGGAGATGCCGGGAATTAAACCTGTGATTTTTTGCATGCAAAGCAAATGCTCTACCACAGAGCCATATGGTCCCTCAAAGTGTTATGAGGGAGGAAGAAATCCTCTTCTCTATTTCTTCTCTCCTTAACTATTTATACATTTTTATCCCATCCTTTCTTCAAGGAGCTTAGAGAGGGGTGTCGAACTCATTTGTTATGAGGGCTAGATATGACATAAATGTCACTTGGTTGGGCAGGGCCATGTGTACCATAAAATTTAATGCCAGGTACCAGAGATACAAACTCTATAGAAGACACAGGCAAAGCCAATTAATGATATTTTTTACTTAAAATACAAACATGCTTAAAACAATAACACTCTTACAGTAGTTTCTTTTATTTAAGTCTTTGATAATTGACATCTTGGGTCTAGGGGAGGTGGCTGCCTTGGCTGCCTCATGGGCTGGATAAGAGCCCTCAAGGGGCCTAATCCAGCCCCCAGTCCTTATGTTTGACACCCATAGCTTAGAGCAACAGACATGGTTCTTCCCCCTTTTTTCCTCCCAATAACTTGGTGAGGTAGTTAGATGAGAGAGAGAGAGAGAGAGAGAGAGAGAGAGAGAGAGAGAGAGAGAGAGAGAGAGAGAGAGAGAGACTGACTGTCCCAAGGTCTCCCAATGAGCTTCATGGCTAAGTGGAGGATTGAAACCCAGTCTCTCATAAGAACATCGGAGGTGCCATGCTGGACTGGATCAGTGGTCGATCTAGTCCATAATTCTGTTTCATACAGTGGCCAATCAGTGGTCCTGCAGGGCCAGCAAACCCAGCATGGAGGCCAAGGCGTCCTCCTTCTAGCACTGGTATTCAGAGGCTTACTGCCTTAAAATGTGGAGGATTCCCTTTAGTCACCATTGATGGACCCACCCTCTACAAATCTGTTTAATGCCCTTTTAAAACCATCTGCGACAGTGGCTATCACAACATCCATTGGCAGTTAATTCCAAAGTTTAATGACTCCTAGGTCCTAGTATGACACTCTGACCACTGCACCATATTGATTTCAGTCCACTCATAATTTTCTAAACATGTATCCTGTCCCATCCTAGTTATTTTTTTCTAAACTAAGAAGCTCCAAATGCTTTATCCCCTGCGTATATGAAAGGTTCATTCAGTGTGACTGATTGACACTGTCAGAGAGTCAGTTTTCCCCCTACCACCTCTTCTTCTTGTTGTGTTTGCTATTATATGAAGTACACATGCCAGGAAACTGTCCCCAGGCAGTCCCACACGGAGAGCCGTTCCAGGCTCTTGGATCCACATGGTGGCAGCAGTCCCAGTCACAAAGACCACATTGTTTCTCTGTACCACACCTTGAAAGCTTGTGCAAATCATAAGGCTGGTAGATGTTGCCATTCTATAATGAGTACAAGGTAGTCAGTACAGTCTTGCAGTAGAGGAAAGAATGAGGGAGTTATCAGTTGTACCCAGCTGTGGTTTTGGTGCTAGCTAATAACCCCAATGTATCATCCTGCCTTGGTAAGTAAATGTTCTGACTGGTATTAAAAATGGGCCTGGTGCATTTTACAGCACATTCTCCTTGCTGCTCATGCAAAGTACCGGTTGTTAGCATGCTGCCTGTGCAATTAGAGTGCTTAAGACTGTGAGGGGTCTTCAGAAGGTCCTGAAGAGTGATTGCAGTTCAGAATAATCACCCACCTGGTTGGGCGGTGATTTATGGCCTGCTCGGCTAATAGCCGTGCTTAACACAGGAGTTTGCTGAGATTAAGTAATTGCCTTAAACAAAAAAAAGTTTATTATCTTTAAGTCTTTCACTGATGAATGAATGGGTGCTGGAGAAATCATGTAATAGATCATCTGAGATTTCCCTCCCATCATGCACACACAAATTTAAAACAGAGAAAATTATGAGCTAGTTCAAATGAGGTTTTTAAAAACTACGCTTTCCATTGATTGCTAGTGCAAGAGATAATCACAGAGAGAAGCCTGTAACTATTCAGTATTAATAGTTACTGATGGCAATACTACAATTAGTAATGGAGATGGTATACAGTGTTTTTGTTGCTACTAGCTATGTCACATGGTTCACAAAATTGGGGAAGATGTTATATCGTAATTATGGAGTCAATTTGTGAGTCATGCTTGGATATTATCACTTGATGACATCATGTGATGACCTGCAGCTTACAGCCAAACCACATGTTCAAGCAAAATCACTTCACAGACTACTTCCTAAATGGTACTACTTAAGATTGTAATTGAGGGAATCTTGCTGAATCCTACCCTACAGTACAGTAGCACAGGAGGATGGGCTAATTTTTTCTCCTTGGTTCACAGGGACTTTAAAAAAAGTTTTAAAAGCATTCACAGACGAGATGTCTCATCTGTAGTCTATATAGGCCAGGAAGGATTCTATCCTATGAATTTGCTGAGCATGTCTATCAGGGACTGAATGAATGAATTGCCTCCACTGAACAGACTTGTGTTGGCATGTTTTAGGGGATAAGGAGCACTATGGGATTTGAAAAGCATTAGAGTTCACACATGGAAATCATTACTTAATATCAGTGCCACAATGCAGAGCTGGCATAGGATTAGCATGGCTATAATTTCTTGCCTTGGTCCCGTGCAGCTGCGCAGTGCAACAGTGAGAAAATATTATGTGAAAAAGTGGCATTATGGCATCGCTTCTGGTCACATAACTGGAAGTAATGTCATGCATCATCAGGATGTTGTAGCAACAGAGTTTTAGGGGATTGCTAGAGAGTTGCGAGGATGCATGATATCACCAGTTACCATCAGTGTGGGAGCTCACCTGTGGCGTTCCTCAGGGTGCAGTTCTAACCCCCATACTTTTCAATCTCTATGTAAAGACCTTAGGACAAATCATTCATAACTTTGGGGTTGAGAGCCAACGTGGTGTAGTGGTTAAGGGTGGTAGTTTGGAGCAGTGGACTCTAATCTGGAGAACCAGGTTTGATTCCCCACTCCTCCATATGAGTGGCGGATGCTAATCTACTGAACCGGTTAATTTCTCCACTTGTACACTTGAAGCCAGCTGGGTGATCCTGGGCTAATCACAGCTCTCTTAGAGCTCTCTCAGCTCCACCTACCTCATAGGGTGTCTGTTGTAGGGAGGGGAAGAGAAGATGATTGTAAACCAGTTTGTTTTTCTTTAAGTAGTAGAGAAAGTTGGCATATAAAAACCAACTCTTCTTCTTGGTTTTCATCAATATGCAGATGATACCAGATCTATATATCCTTATCCAAGTCTCCTGGTGATGTGGTAGAGGTCCTAAATCACTGCCTGGCTGCTGTGGTAAATTGGTTAAGAGTGAACAAACTGAAACTTAACCCTGAAAAGACAGAGGTAATGTTGGTTAGGAAGGCAGAGATCTTGAAGAACATTATGCTCACCACTTTTGATGGAGTTCAGCTGACCCTTGCTGACTTGGTTTAGAGCCTTGGGGTTACGCTGGACCCAATGTTATTGCTGGAGAAGCAAGTTAATGCAGCTGCAAGAAAAGCTTTCTTTCAACTCAGCTTAGCCCGTGATGGCCCCTTACCTTGGATACGACTGGTCTACTATGTAATTTTTGTATCATTTAATGGGTTTTTAGCTTACTGAAACTAGGGTTCTACTATGTAATTTTGTATCATTTAATGTGCCATGGGAAGATTTATGCTTATGCTTTAGTTCTGTTTTTAGATTTCTGATTCTATAACCCTAATCCTATTGTATTGTGTATAGAATATCTCATCCTGTCAACTGTATTGACTCATTGTGTAATCCACCTTGAGTCCAGGTGAAAAAGGCAGACAATAAATAAAAAAATAAAATAAAATAATATCACTTCTAGTTACATGAGCGGAAGTGACATTCTGACGTCACCCCCAGAGGCTCCTACATTCCTACTGGATAACCTCCCCTTACTAACTCTCTTCCACCAACACCTTCCTCCCCAGTCATACAACTGAATCTACAGTTTTTCAGAATTTTCTTTGTGTTTTTTCCTAACTGGAATCTTGAGCAACACTCTGAAAAGAGAAGCCTGGGAACTACCCTGGAATCCAAATACAACAGACTGGAAAGAGATCACATTACTTGGGTCACTGTTGAAGTTTGTGCCTTCCTGCTGGTTTATTTGTTTTGCCAACTGCTAAATTCATATGCAAAGCGCCTGTGGTTCAGGTCCTGTTCAAAGAGAATAATAAAACAGAGTCACATTGCTAAGATGATGTGGTCATAGTCCACAAATCAGCTTGTAGTTGCTACAGTCTGGCCCCAAAAGACCTTCAGTCTTGACACACTATACTGACCAGGGCCCAGGCCAAAAGATTTCATAATTTGACCAATTTACAGTTAGAATAACACCATCTGTAGCCAGAGCTGGCTCAAGTGGTTTTGGTGCCTAGTCCAGTCCTCACTAGGAGTGTGCATTTGATAAAGCCAAACTGGGAAAGCCGAAAAAAGGCAATTCAAGTGGTAGCCAGCAATCCTAATCCTGAAAAAGCCTAAAAAATCGACAATTTTCAGGATCTTTTTGGGATTGCCCACTACAACCTGGAAGAAGTGGGAAAACCCTGTAAAAAGAAAAAAAAAACCCTTCGGCACATTTATGCTGGGTTCAGCAGGGTGTTAAAGTTCAATTCCCCCCTTCAGCTCCATTATAGCCTATGAGGAATCTTTCCATGGTGCTGGGAGGGGCTGTTTCAGCATAGCTTCTGCTGACTGTCCTTAGAAGATCCCCCAAGTTTGGTAAAGATTGGGTAAGCAGGTCCAATTTTATGGGCCCCCACTTTTCCTCCATTGGAATCAATGGAGGATGAATGGGGGTACCCTCTTTGCGGGCCCATAAAATCTTTACCAAACTTGGTGGATCTTCTAAGGATAGTCACTGGAAGCTATGCTGAAAATCTGGTGCCTCTACCTTTAAAAAAACAGCCCCCCAAGCCCCAGAAAGATTCCCCATAGGCTATAATGGAGCTGAATTTTTTTCAGACTCTTGAAAAAAATAGGAAAAAACCCATACTGGTATGGAAATTCATAAATATTTGGGAATTCAGAAAATTTTGGGGTCCAATATACCTGAATCCTTATTTTACTGATTTTTTTTGTACTCCCCAAGTGCTTACCTGCCCGCCCCCCATCCCACAGCTCGGGAGCTTTTGGAGTCATGCCAACCATGAAGCCGGGATGCAGCAAAGCCTGGCACAGGGGATCACGTGGTTGCCTGCTCTTCCTCCATCCTTTTTTTGTGTACAGTGGCCAGGGGAAGGGGCAGGTGGGGTGGCAGCACTGGGACCAGGAGCACTGACTGAGGCTGCCACTTGCTGCTTACTAGCTTCTTTTTGTGCCCCTGGCACCTCGGCACTCTGGCACCCTAGGCAATTTCCTAGGTCTACCTAGTGGGAGGGACATCTCTGCCTATTTATCTCTGTTAAACAATTACCCATTGTTTTCATATGCTAAGCAATGGTAGTTCTCAAGGACTGAGTTCAAAGTGCAAAGGTGAAGCTAGCGGTAGAATCCAGGGCTGCTGCCTTTCTATCTGGACTATGAATACCAGCCAGGGCTACCTCAGAACAGCCTTACTGTTCAGACCAAGCACTGAATTAAAACAAGCTCTTATTCCAATACTGGTATGTGGGATCAGTTTATTGCTTTTTGTCACTAGATTGTTGTAGCACATACTCATATTACCTTTAAATGTGTGTACATATGGTGGTCCATGTTGAACTTTAATTAAAAGAACGTGTATAATGAAAGAGCAGACAATTCTGAGAGCAGCTAACAGGTCTGCAGGAACAGCCTATTAAGTCCATTAAGAGTCTCATTGACTTGGGTCACCTTTGATTTGAATCTCAAATACTACTTTTTACCGGTTTGTTTGATTTATGTCTGACTCAGGAACTCAACCCACAGGTCCTAAACTTTGTAAGTTTCATAATGGGATTAGCTGGTTTATTGAGCTTCTCAATAGCTCATTTACAAACTGATTGAGGGAAGGCTGACAGGTTTTCACTTGGAGGTCTTGCCTGTATCGTTAACAGATCCACAGTTCTAAGATGATACAACATGCAGCTTTTTCCTGTGGTCCAACCTGCCTGTTTTAAAGAGGTGAGGTTCTACAGCTCAGTGCTAGACCATATGTTTTGAATACACACGGTCCTGGTTCAACCCCTGCCATAAGAACATAAGAAAGGCCCTGCTGGATCAGACCAAGGCCCATCAAGTCCAGCAGTCTGTTCACACAGTGGCCAACCAGGTGCCTTTAGGAAGCCACAAACAAGACGATTGCAGCAGCACCATCCTGCCTGTGTTCCACCGCACCCAAAATAATAGGCATGCTCCTCTGATACTAGAGAGAATAGGTATGCAGCATGACTAGTATCCATTCTAACTAACAGCCATAAATACCCCTCTCCTCCATGAATATGTCCACTCCCCTCTTAAAGCCCTCCATGCTGGCAGCCATCACCACATCCTGGGGCAGGGAGTTCCACAATTTAACTATGTGTTGTGTGAAAAAATACTTCCTTTTATCTGTTTTGAATCTCTCACCCTCCAGCTTTAGCAGATGACCCCGTGTTCTAGTATTATGGGAGAGGGAGAAAAACCTCTCCCTGTCCACACTCTCCAAACCATGCATAATTTTATAGACCTCTATCATGTCTCCCCTCAGCCGCCTTCTTTCCAAGCTAAACAGCCCATCTCTGATTATGATGAACATTGGTCACAGAAGTCAAAAAGGGCAAGAGTCCAGTAGCACCTTAAAGACTAACAAAAATATTTTCTGGTAGGGTATGAGCTTTCGTGAGCCACAGCTCACTTCTTCAGATCACAGATTGGTCACAGAGGCTGTGAAAAGCTTCTGCCTGATAGGGTTGCCAATCTCCAGGTGGAGCTTGGAGTTCTCCCAGAATTATAACCTCTCACCAGACTGTAGACATCAGTTCCCTTGAAGAAAATGGCAGCTTTGGAGGGCATCACAATCCTGCTGATTTCCCTTTCCCCAAATTCCACCCTTTCCAGGCTCTACCCCCAAATCTCTAGGAATTTCCTAACCCAGAGCTGACAACCCTAGCCTGATCAGAGTAGGCACTACTGTACTAAATTAGGTAAACCAGAAGTATAAGGCCTGGAGAAAATCATTCATCCCTTTTAGTAGAGCTTAATGTGTGCAAATGGGCAGCTGCTTACTAGCTTCTTTTCCCCACAACAGGGTGGGAAATAAGATAACCCGATAAATAACTTATCGTTAAGCCTCTTTTAAATGGACAGGACCTTTTTTTCTCCAGGCAACCCTATGTACAATGCAACTTTATATGAAAACAGAACTCCTATCTGTTTACAGCAAATAAGAAGAGAGCTGCTAGATTAGTTGGATTGGCTGTTTTAAAAAATCCCTCCCATTTTCAGCACTAATAGAACTGGTAAGGATATTTTTTCCCATGAGAAATTTGCTTGAAGGGTCTTCTGTGTTATGTGACTCACTAGTATTGTTTGTAAGGTGACTGCAGACTTTTTTTGGTGTGATGATTCTAGGCGTTGAAGAACACCTTCTGTGGAAGGCAGGTTGATGCTTGCAAAAAAAAAAAGCTTTCTTGTTATTTGAATGGATTCGCTGTATTAAAGTTCTTTCATGGATTATGTTATTGATATTTTGGTAAGCGGATGTTTTCCCTACCAAAGCCACAAGTTTTTCCTATTCATCAATGTCTGTGAGAAGGGTATGAGGTAATCTGTTTTATGAGAATTCAACCCACTGCTCTATATGTAAACTTTTCAACCTCAGTGTATCTTTAGGCTGCACCTTTTAGAAGGCCAACCTGTGTCACAATAACCACACAGTTGCTGCTGCTGTACTTCTTGCTCCATTCCTTCACCGTCCTGTATCACACACACTTATCTTAACAGCTATGATGCAAAATTAAATTCCTTTGCACATATCAGGCCAGGGAAGACGAACTGCTTCAAACAGTCTCATTGCTTCATGTACAAATCAAGTAATTTCTACCAGACCCTGACAATAAACAGGATATTATGTGTTGTGATGAAAAGTGGTTGACAGAACATGGGGCAGACCCGTCAACAGTGGGACACATAGTTAGGCCCTGTGCTGTGAAGTTTACTAGGTTACAATGGACCATTCATTCTCTCAGATTAACATGCCTCACAGGGTTGGTGTGAGGAGAAAATGGAGGAGGACCGAACAATGAATGCAACCCTGAGCTCCTTGGAGTAGCGTTGCCAACCACCAGATGGGGCCTGGAGATCTCCTGGAATTGCAGTTGATCTCCAGGCTACAGAGATCAGTTCCCCTGGAAGAAATGGCAGCTTTGGATGGTGGAGTGTATGGCGTTATACCCTGCTTAGTTCCCTCCTCTCCCCAAACTCCACCCTCCCTCGGCTCCACTCCCAGATCTCCAGGAATTTCTGAAGCTGAAGTTGGCAACCCTACCTCAGAGGAAGGGTGGAATAAAAACAGGCTCTTGCCCTGTGGCTCTTAGCCTGGGGATCGTGACTGGGGACCTGTAGGGTGGGTAAAAAATCCTGTTATCAGGGCAGAATAGATCTCTGCACGCTGTAGGAGTACTGAGCAACTTAAGCATCTGTGTGAATTAGTAGCAGTTAGTAGCAGGGCGAGGAAGCTACAGTACTCGGTTCTTATTTGGTACAGGAAGAGTGCAGGGTATAAAGGGCTGGTCGCTTTCGTTTCCATGGTTGAAACACCAAAAAATAATAAAATCATAAATTAATAAAATACCAGTTATGAAGATAGAAAGCTAGCAGGGGTCAGGGGACTATCCAGTGTGCTGCATGGAGTATCACATGTATGGCTATCTGCCTACTGGACAGAAGTCGTGGGTGTGTGCTCGGTGCAGGGAGCTCCTGGCTCTCAGGGAGCAAGTTCTCTTCCTTGAGACTAATAGGATGAGCTGAGAAAGGCAGAGAGAGAGGTGAGCAAGGACCGCAGGGATGAATTAGTAGCATCCCAGTCCCAGGGTGATGGCAACCTGCCAGTCACGGATGATGGAGCCCTTGGGGAAGGAGGTCATCTCACTGAGGTAAGGGGATGTGGTACCTTAGAAGGGACCCCTTCATTGGTGGAGGAACAGATATCCTCTCATACTGAGGATACGCCTCTGAGGGGAGGGGGGCTTCTTGTAGTGGGAGATTCAATCCATAGGAATGTAGATAGCTGGGTTTCTGGCGGGTGCATGGACCGCATGGTGACTTGCCTGCCAGGTGCAAAGGTTGCGGACATTACCCGTCATATAGGTAGTCTGGTAGATAGTGCTGGGGAGGAGCCAGTGGTCATGGCACCAACGATGTGGTGAAGTGTAGTCCGGAGGTCTTGGAATCCAAATTTAGGTTGCTAGGCAGGAGACTAAAAGCCAGGACCCCCAAGGTAGCTTTCTCAGAAATGCTACCTGTTCCACGTGCAGGAACAGCTAGACAGGCACAGTTGGGGAGTCTCAATGCATGGATGAGACGGTGGTACAGGGAGAAGGGTTTTAGATTTGTTAGGAACTGGGCAACATTTTGGGACAAGCTAGGCCTACAAAAGAGATGGGCTCCACTTGAACCAGGATGGAACCAGACTGCTAGCGTGTAACAAAAAAAAGGTGGCAGAGAAGCTTTTAAACTGAACTTGGGGGAAAAGCTAACAGGAGCTGAGAAGCATCTGGTTCGGGCAGACTCAATGCACACAGACAAAGGGACTTCAATGCCATAGCCAAATCGCCCATTTTCTCCAGGTGAACTGATCTCTATCGGCTGGAGATCAGTTGTAATAGCAGGCGATCTCCAGTGAGTACCTGGAGGTTGGCAATCCTACCTGCATGCCCCTCTGTCATTATGCATTCTAAAATAAATCACTGAAGACAAGCTCAATTTATGTAATCCTCCCAATTTGCCTTTCTTCCTTTCAAAAAACATTAAAAATATAGTGTGTACTATCACACTGTAGTACTGATGCATACTTTTTTGGGGGGAGGGCTTCTTTTCTGAATCAGCAGCAGCAGTGCAAAGGGGGACATGTTTTAGGGGAAAGGAATGGAGTCTTTCTAGCATCTGTGCCCCTTTTGAAGAAAAAAAGAAAGAAAAAGATCCTGAACAGTGGGAAATCTTTGTGGCAGAAAGCAGTAGGCAGGAAAAGTTCCTTGAGCTGCAACAGAGTAATGCAAGGCATTGAATGAGGACTAGATACTGAATAATTGGCACTGAATCAGGCTACACCTAGTATACAAATTGGGAGTGGGGAAAGCAACCTATAACTTGTAATTGCTCTTCTTATTGTTTGAAAGTACCCAAAGAGATCCTGAGGCTAGGAATACATTTGCTTTGCCTGACTGCAAAGAATTAAGTAATTAAGACATGGTGCTACTATCTCATGTGCTTCGACAATTTGAAGAGCTATTGTTTATTTCCTAGCATCAAAACTTCCAGAGTCCTCCATCGCTTTGTGAACCAAAACTTCATTTAAAACCTATTGGCCCTCATTCATTTTTGACTGAGAGGCTGCTACAAGTGATTCTGCTCACATGGTCTGAAACCTTTTGACACCAAAGCTGCTTTTATTAACTGAGTGCATGCAGCCTGGCAGAGTGAAAGTTTCACTGCTCACAGCTCTGGCTTGCAAAAAGCCTTCTTCCCAACTTCTATCTTCAGCTGTGATAACTAAGTGTTAATGCCTTTCCTCCTAGCACAGCTTGTTACCAATGCTGGTCACAGACAGCAAATATTCCCGAAGCTCCATGATGTTCCGGGGCTTCCCCTTGCTTTTGATTCTGAGGGTGAAAGTAGAGATAAACGTTTAAGGCAGATGGATGTGGTTTGAACATGTCATGGCTCATACCATATCCATGATGCTTAAATTGTCTTCAACCTTAAAAATAAAGAGTTTGATGTTGATCAGTCTCTTATGAAGCAATTAGAATTTGTTGAGTATATATGCTGCAGAGATGTCCATTGACATTTCTATTAGGAATGTACATCTCCATAACCAACTGCAATAGAACAGTGGCCCATGTGACGCAGGATCTTTTCTCTTTCAGGATCCACCGACTCATGACAATCCTCAAAATCTAACAGGCTCTGGGGGTGTAGCTCTATCTCATAACTATCCACAGTAAAGCTGAATGTACTATTTTCTGGAACAATGTGATTCATTTAAGGTTGCCAACCTCCAGGTACTAGCTGGAGATCTCCTGCTATTACAACTGATCTCCAGCCGATAGAGATCAGTTCACCTGGCAATTGGACTCTATGGCATTAAAGTCCCTCCCCTCCCCCAAACCCTGCCCTCCTCAGGCTCCACCTCAAAAAACCCCTGTCAGTGGCGAAGAGGGACCTGGCAACCCTAGATTCATTGGATAATGTGTTTGACTTGAATGCAGAAAACATGGATTCAAGGGTCTTTGGACATGGACTCAGCATGTAACTGGCTGAACCTCAGTTTCCCAGTGATCGTTCGAACCCTGCTTTAAAGAGCTGTTGGTAAGAATATGGAGACACAGGCAACATTCAGTCTAATCCTAAGCATAGTTACACCCTTTTAAATCTATTGACTGCAATGGACATAAAAGGCAAGTAACACTGCTTACGATTGAACTGATTGTTACCTACATTGTATATTATTGACAGGGTGAGCTGTACAGTTACAAATGATCGATATGATCATAGTTGTCTCAATAATTATCTAAGCTAGGGTAGGACTGAGTATTTATTACTACCTTGTCCAGCACTTCGCAAAATTAAAAATGTCACAGTGAAAATAATAAAGAAGTGAAAAGTCCTTGCCCAAAGGCTGACCCTCTAACTTAACAAGACCCAACAGGGACAGATTGACAGACGTTGGGAATAAACAGCAGGGGAGGGCTGTTGCCTCGAGGGCCTCTTCTTATATCCTTAAGGGGAGAGAGAACAGAAAGGGAGGAGATGTTCTCCACTCCTCTTTTACCGTTAAAACGGGCAAACAGGCAGAAACTGGAGCAAATCCCAGAATTTTCAGTAATCTACTACTACTTCAAAATAGGTAATTGACTGATTCCACTGCACTCTGCTACTCCTAAGACACTGAGTGGAGTCACATGAAGCTGCCTTACACTGACTCAGACCCTTGGTCCATCAAAGTCAGTATTGTCTACTCAGACCGGCAGTGGCTCTCCAGGGTCTGAGGCAGAGGTCTTTCACATCACCTAGTTGCCTAGTCCCTTTAACTGTAGATGCTGGGGATTGAACCTGGGACCGTCTGCATGCCAAGCAGATGCTCTACCACTGAGCCATGGCCCCTCCCTGTCTGTACTGTAAGTCCCAGCTGTAAGGTAAATAGTAAAAGAGTCCAGATTTCCTACAAATAATTTCAACTAGAATCTGTTATTTTAGTCATCCTCCTCCCCCAGTTTTGTCAGTTTTACGTTGTCTGGCAGAACCCAGGGCTATGAATCTAAACTAATACATATTTCCCAGATCATTGTAGTACCTTTAGGCTTTAAGATTTCCCCATAATATGTAGTTCACAGATTTCATATTTCCTAAAGAAACCTGTTAATTGTATCCCCACAGCACCTATTCAACACACATACATGTGCCAGCTGTGGCTGCTGTTTGGATTAAACATCAGCAGTGCGCTACATAATTGGCTCTCTATTGTGAGTAATCAGAAAAGGCTCTTCAGGGTCCCAACAGACTGTGCTCTTGATCTGGGTTAAGGTGCCTTTGACTCACCCTCCCCATCTTTTATAATAAATATCTCCAAGTTTAAAGAATGTTTCCTTTAACATTAGAAGCCCCAAAGGGACCTTTCCCTCAAGAAACAGGGATGGCCTTTTCCTGAAAAGAAAGATTGAGGGACTTCCATGCAAATGTAATGCACCTCACATAAAACTCCACTGAACCATGACTGACTTGCTTCCCCCCTTGAAGGGATCCCGCTGGAACAAAACATTTCAGTTTGAGAATGAATAAAAGTAGCTCTGGGCATTTCTTTTTCCAGTGGCAAATTGTGTTTTCACTGAAGCCTAGATACTACACAAGCCTGTGGCTTCAGTACAGTTACAGAGGCCATGAGGAAGGTGGCTAAACAAACCAAATCTCATATTAGACACTGGAGGTTAAAACTCATCCACAACACTACTGAAATCATTAATTTCAAAACAAGCAACTGCTGTCTGTTCAGCCTCTGTAGGACCTCTTCACTTGAGGCAAAGAGAAGATGTCCAGCTATGCTGCATCCAGCACATAATGAAGCAACATTCTTGATGGCTTTTTCCTGATGCTGCTTGTCAGGAAGACAGTCCAAGCACATGACTGTTCCCATACTCTCTCAAAGTCACTTCTAGTAACCTTACTTGGCCCGACAGAGGAAAACAGATAGCGGCTCAATAGTGTTGAACCAAGAGTATGTAACTGTACCTTTTGTAAATAACCTTATGGAGTTGTATCTTTTGTAATAAACTATTAACACCCTATTAACACCTGACCTGGATAGCCCAGGCTAGCCTGATCTCATCAGATCTCGGAAGTTAAGCAGGGTCGGCCCTGGTTAGTACTTGGATGGGAGACCACCAAGGAAGTTCAGGGTTGCAATGCAGAAGCAGAAGCAGGCAGTGGCAAACAATCTCTGTTTGTCTCTTGCCTTGAAAACCCTATGGGGGTTTTGCCATGTCAGCTGTGACTTGGTGGTACTTTCCACCACCATGAAAACCCTTTAACTCTCCATCCAAATTATTATGAAAACTGATAACGAAAAATGGAGAAAATTTGTATTCTGCAGACTGTAACGGCACCAGGCTTGCTGGGTCACCTTGAGCCAATCATTTTTTTCTAAACCTGGCTTAACTCACAGGATCGTTGTTTTGTAACAGGGGACAACCATGTTGTAAGCTGCTTTGAATCCCATTGCAAAGAAAGGGAGGATATAAATCTTTAAATAAATAAAATACAAGGTGCACGAAAATGTGTTGAACCAAGAAAACACTGAATACCTAGATTGGGTTGGAGCCTATGAATCTATATATCTAATTCCAAAGTGTGTCCCCTGGCTGCAGATACTTAAATCTCCAGATAAGGGGCACACTCACCCAACAGGTTTTTCTGAAGACTTGGCCCCCCCAGATCTGCAGAAAATCTGAAACTTAAAAAACCCCACAGGAGTTTAAATCCAATTAAAAGTGCTGTCTGTGGGACTTCTGCTAGGGCAGCTGAGCAAAGCACTCGTCTCCCTGGGGGCTCCCGGAGGGGGAACCAAGAAATGTCTCAAGTAGGGGTGTCAAAGCGCCCCTCCCGATTCCTAACTAGTGGAACGGGTATCAGGAAATCTCCTGCAGCCGATGAAGAGTGGTTTGACTCCTGAACTCTCTGAGTTTTACGACTTCGGAGACTCAGTAGCAGTCCTGCCAGCTTGAGGAGTAATAAATCGCCGCAGACGTCTCTTTGGAATTTAGGCTTTGCTCTCCCCTATCTATTACCATCTAGCAACTATACAGAAGCAAGAATACCTACTCTCCTAAAATCTGAGTAAGTTTAAAAGAACTCCTTTGTTTTACCTGGATTTGGAAGTCCCAGGAGACTGCTAAATACATCAGTCGAATCCATATCTCCCCACTCAATGTTTAAATGACTTTTTAAAAAGAAGAAAAGATCTGATAACCCGGCAGGGATCTTATCAATTTGATCAGTGGGAAGACATAAAAACTAAGATTTTTGAAAGACTCTTCAGTTGCCAATCAGGAATTACTACGTATAAAGGGGAGGGAGGATTGGAAACCCCCCCCACCCCGAAGAGTAGTCTTTCTAACTAAACAAGCCTTCCTGCCACGTCCTTCCCGGAAACAATCTATCATCGCAAGAGAATCAGAGAACTTGGAATCGGAAGTGTGGTACTAGTGTGTAACTGGCAAATATTTCCCAAGTTCCTGACCACAAAGAAGACGGAAGGTCTATGACTTTGATTCCTGCAGCACCTCCTTGTTATTTACAACACTGGAATTTGCCTGGATCTTATTAACTGAGTTTCAATAGAAATTTTCAGAATTAGTAACCATGGAACATCTGAATACAAAGATGGAACAACTCTCTGCTTTGATGAGCACTTCATTTCAATTTATTAATCAAAAACTGGACATCATCTTAGATGACCTTAAAGACATAAAAACCCAAATTATCACAATGAGATCAGAGGAGATACTAGAGGACCCTCTAGCTGACAAGAGAGATGAAGAACAGAAGAACCCTGCAAAGGAAACGAGGGATTACAATAAACAATCTGCAATAGCTCATTTGACAACAATGGATTTGAATGTGAGTTATTTTGACTTCTGTCCCCTTAATCTGCTTGATGAACTTTTCAACACCTGCTTGGAGGACTTAGTGAGCAGAAAAACTGGGGCTGTTAGGATCTTTTTCTTTGAATTTGGGATGGAAGATATTGCAACATGGATTTACTATGGAAATTATCTATCTGCAGAAGAGACTTTATCACCAATCTCCAAGGATGCCCTTTGTCGATTACTGCTAATGTGGGAAAGAAAGAAATGCTGGAAATTCTGGATAAAGGAACTAATTTAAAAGAGTCTAGTGTCTCATCTGGCTAAGATCAAAAAGGAACTGGTTAAAAGGATTGGTTATAATGGAAATAGAACCATATATGATATCAATTTACTAGAAAAACAATATGTATTAAATGAGTGTTAGGGAGAAATGGAGGATTTACAAAATAATTATTTTTAATGGAAATAATCAAATGCCTTTTATTATACTAATCCATTTATTATTAGTGAGATTTACTATTTCTCTTTTTCTTTCTTTTATTTTTATTTCTTTTTTCTTTCCTTTATATGATATTATTAACTATCAATCTTTGTTTTTTTCCTTGAAAAATATAAATGTCAAAGAGATCAATAAATATTAACAATAGTATTAGGATTAGAATTTTGTGCAAAAGAGATTACTAATTAATCACAAGATGAAGGGAGGTGTAGGGGCCTTGGTCTGATCCAGCAGGGCTTTTCTTATGTTCTTATGTTCTTAAGCGCTAGGGATCAGAACCCAGCATTTCTGGTGTATCCAGATGCAGTTAGTTGGAGATGAGGGGGTTGCAGTTGTAAACAGTTTTTGCCACATCTGTGGGTTGAGTCTGGTGGCTTTTGGGGTTTCATTAATGGAGCAATTCAACTATGGTGTACCACCTTGTCTAAAAAGTAGAGGAGGGAAAGAAAGACTCTCCTTACCCACCCACCCCGCTTCTCTGGAAAATTGTAAAGAAAAGCAAACCTGAAAACCTGAATCTGGTGGATTATTTTCCTGGTTACTTGGCACAAGACTGGCATCAGCATATCCTAAGATGGGGCAGGTGCCAGGGCCCATAGATTCTGTTGGGGCTCACGGCTGCTGACTCCGTACTCCCCTCTGATGCCAGTGCTCACACCCTTCCACTGACTGCTTGTGAGTGCTTGCCACCTGTTCTCCCACCGGCATATACTGCCTAGCGCTGCTAGAGAAGGGCATTTGGATGGTGAACAAAGCATCATCATAGCAATTGAGCCCCTCGCCCATCACATTAGAACTAATTCAAAAATTGAAGGTATTAGAGTAGGAAACAAGATATACAAATTGTCACTGTTCGCAGATGATATGGTTCTTTATATCACAGAACCCTGCTCATCACTCCCCTTTGTGGATGAAACTATTGGGCATTTTGCCAGTATTTCAGATTTAAAAATTAACAAAAATAAAAGTGAACTTTACCCTATGCATTTAACACCTAAATCCTTCTCAACAATCAGAGAGAATTTTGACTACAAGTGGGTGTCCACAACTTGGAACCACTTAGGTTTGTCAATCCCTGTCAATATTGCTGATCTAGAAAAAATCAGTATAACCAAAATAAATCAGAAACTCAACCAGTTATACTTGGAATGGCAAAGAATACAACTTTCCCTATTTGAAAGAATTAACCTTATTAAAAGTTTAATTCTTCCCCACTTTATATTCTTATTTAGATCTCTCCCATCAGTGTTTTCTTACTCCTGTTGGAAGTATTGGCAAAAGATCCAAAGGTTCATTTGGAATAATCACAAACCAAGAATCTCACAAAATACACTTCAGTCTCCATCCGCGAAAGGAGGCCTAGATGTCCCGGATATCCGCCTTTACCATGAGGCTATTCACCTTAAAAATATAATAGTATTAATGAAAAATAAGCCTGCCCCAGATTGGTTAGACTTGGAATTCTCTGGCGGAACACAAATCTCAATATTTGAGTTCCTCTGGAACAATCCCACTGATAGACCAAAAAGAACAACTCAGAATTCCTTTCTTAATTTGAGTATAAAGATCTGGGACAAATATCGACAAACTTTAGCACCCCATCCATCTAGAATATCTCCCTTTACAGGACAAAAATGGTTTAAACCAGCTTTAAGCACTAATGACTTTACTTGGTGGAGGACAAATGGAAAAATTACTTTTGAAGACATCATCAAAGCAGGACATCTACTAGATAAATCCAGATTGAAGCTGGTAATAGCTCTAAGTTACCCTGGTTTCAATATTTCCAATTAAAAAATTTATGTAATAATAAACAATTTATACAAGCTTTTAAAAAAACCCTGATTTTGAAACTCTGGTTAAATTACACACCAATAGACAAAAAGGTCTAATCTCAAAACTTTATCATATTTTACTGGGGAAAACATTAGAAAAAGGAGTTATTACCTACTTATCTAAGTGGAACAAAGATTGTGGAAAAATAATTTTAGACAATCATTGGTTACAAACCTGGAAATCATACAGCTATACATCAAGAGTAGTTTCTGTCAAGGTGCAAATGGTGAAACTGTTGACAAGTTGGTATCTAACTCCTGTGAAATTAAACCATATTAATAACTCCTTCTCTCCAAAGTGTTGGAAAAATTGTGGTAGTCTGGGTACCTACCTACATTGTTGGTGGTCATGCAAACATACTAATTCTTTTTGGGACGATATTCTAAGAGAAATCTTCTTACTCACACGTTAATCCATACCAAAACAACCAGAACTCATACTACTAAATCAAGGATATGACTCCAAAATTCCCAATATTAGAACCCAGCTCATACAAATTCTTATTTCTATAGCAAAAATAATAATAGCATCAAAATGGAGAAACAAAAATCCCCCCCACAGTTTCTATGTGGCTGAATCGTATTAAAGACTTCCTGATTATGGAAAAAATATCAGAAAAAGTACAGCAAATGGAAAATCCCAACCACAAGTCATTTTTCTTAGAAACATGGTTTCCAATCCTAGAAAAATTTGATATGTTGGCTTTTCCCAATTTTAAATACCTGTTTTAACTTCTTAATATGTTCCAATGGGTAAAGGTTTAACCTACTATTCTTAGTCATTACCTCTTGATCTAATTCATCATAATGTGTGATGTTAAATAGTTACGAATTGTATTTGTTTGTTTGTATGTGCGAGATAAAAAATAAAAAAATAAAAAACTACAAATTTTAAAACAACAACAACAAAGCATCAACATTACTGGTGGCCATGACAGTGGCACTCCTAGCTGCACCCGCCCTCCAGCACTAGTGGGGAAAGGTCATGCAGGCAGTGTGGGCAGCTGTGACTGCAGGTGTTAAGCGAGCTTGCAAGTGGGCAGAGAATGGATGCACAGGCAGGTGGAGGCATGCTGATGGGCAGACAAGATAGGGGGCCTAACAGTAGGCATAGGGGGACTCCTGGGCACTCTCTGTCCAGGGCCCTCAAAACCTGGAAACGGCCCTGTCTTGGCAAACCCAACTGACATGTATTTAACAAACAATATTCCCCTCAAGAAAGGCTTTTTATCTAAAATGTACAGAAACATATCTGAAAATGGATATTGCAGAGCTAGAAAGGAAACAGGGCAACTAACATGAATTAGGGATTGGAGGAAAGGCTGGAAGGGCTGGAAAGCGTGGGGCTTTTCAGCCTAGAAAAAGATGACTACAGGAAGACATAACAGAAGTTTATAAAATTATGTATGGAGTAGAGAAAGTAGGGAGAGATCACTTTTTCTTCCTCTCCCATTATACTAGAACATGTGAGCACCCAGTGATGGTGTTAGGAAACAGGTGCAGAACAGACAGAAGAAAATGCTTCTTTTACTACATGGATAATTAAGCTGTGGAACTCATTGCCAGTGGACGTCACGTGATGATGGCTATGAGCACAGGTGGCTTCAGAAGGGGGTGAGACAGATTCATGGAGGAGAGGTTCATCGGTGGCTTCTAGCCATGGTGACTAAAGGAAGCCTCTATATACAGAGGTAGCAAACCTCTGAACAGAGGCCTTGACCTCTATGTCCTGTTTGTTTGACTCTCCGGGGCAATTGGTTGGCTACATTATGAAACAGTATGCTGGACTAGGTGACCACTGGTCTGATCCAGCAGGCTCTGCTTATGTTCTTATGTTAACATTCAGAATTTGTTGGGTTCAGGACGTTTTCTGAGCAGTTTGCAGAATGTTTCTTGTAGGCCACCACCAAACCAACAGTAGGGCTGCAATCTTATAAACACTTTCATTGGACAAAGCCCCATTTAGAAGAAGAGCTAGTTTTTATACCCTGATTTTCTCTACCTTTAAGGAGTCTCAAACTGGCTTACAATTGCCTTGCCTTCCTCCTCCCACAACAGACACTTTGTGAGGTAGATGGGGCTGAGAGAGTTCAGAGAGAATTGTGACTAGCCCAAAGCTTACCCAGCAGGCTTCATGTGCAGGAGTGAGGAATCAAACCCGGTTCTCCAGATTAGAGTCCACCACTCTTAACCACTACACCATGCTGGCTCTCACCAGTAATGTGATTTCCTTCTAAGTAGACATTTTTAGGATTAGGTAACTATTTACCATCCTTCTTATCATCAGATTCCCAACAAGCTAAGGGATAGATTTTGTCTATCCCTTAAACGACATGGGCTCTTTTTATGACTTCTTGTGGATCTTCAAGACATGGCAGACTGCCTGGTGGGGCATAAAAGATTTGTCTGCAGAAAAATATTGTGGTATACAGATTAGGAAGGCAGCATTCTAAATAAATGCTGGTTAAATCATTATATTAAGCCTGGTTTCTCATGTGGAAGAGTAAGGTATGTGTACATCATGCTTGAAGAACTAATATGGATTTCTGCAATTCTGAGAAGGGCTTTTTGCAAATAGTATAATGACGCATTTTAATTTCATGGGAAAGTCTGCTTGCTGGATGTTCACGTATGATATTTCAAGCAGTAGCTGGATTCTTGACAAACCTTAGGGGTCTTGAGCACCGGTTGGCCACCATATGTAACCGATGACCTGTGTTAAGTTTCCTGAGTCACCAGAGGCCAATAACATTTTAAACAGTAATACACATCATATCAGTATTAAAATATACAACAAGAAAAATTCAAAGATCTCCAGACAACTAGCAGACACTGTACCCACTGACAAACAACTTAATTTTAAAAATTCAGCAGAAGTCCAAAACAGCCCAGCAGGCAGTAAACCAAAAGTCGCTTGAAAATGTACTGCCTCACAGGTTATCTTGAAAACTGGCTGATAGTGATACAACATCTGCCTAGCCTGGAGTCCCAAGTTAGGCCTTACCAAGTCCACTGTAGTCAGTTGATTTAGAAGTATGAAACTCATTTTAGGATTGCACTGCTAATGTCCTCCAGCAAGCTCTTCTGCATAGTCAGGACCATCACCAAAAAGGCCTCAGGAGGGGCATGCTTTCTTTGCAGATGGGATGGAAAAAGAAGACTGGTGTGAGGAATGCAACTGGCACACAGGTTCATATAAGGAAAGCTGTTCCTTCAAATATATCTCAGATGTGCAAGCTTGGATTTGGAAAGTCTCCCCTCCCTGATTGAGCCTACTCCCACTAAGTAATCTGAGGAAACTGGAGAGACAGGATCCCCTTGGAAATGGGAAAATGTCACTTAGGATTCGGAAATCCTAAAGATTTGTGTAGTGCAGGGGTCCTCAACCTTTTGGAGCCTGCGGGGCACCTTTGGAATTCTGACATATTGTGGTAGGTACACCACAAGGCTGCCACAAAACAGCTACCGCTGGAGGTGGAGTCAGACACAAGATGGCTGCAACAGCTTACCGTTAGACACCCAGTGAAGATCTTTGTGCTGTGGTGGCAGCTGCAGCCAAAGCAACATTTTTAAAAATCTGCACAATCAAATCTCCAATGGCCAAGCAGAAGCCTTCCTGGGCAAAAGACCAACCTGGCCTCACCTACTTTCCCAAAACACAATGGGCCCCAGGAAAGGTGTCAGCAGGTGCGGGGACCCCTGGTGTAGGCCATATCTGATGCTTTTACACTTTTCTCCTACACTGTTATTATAATTGCCACATGAGTGTGTTGCATGGCACACAAGGCTTCCCACAGACCACAGCGCCAATGCTGGCTTTCTCGAGAAGAACTATAAGATATACTAAAAAACAGGATTGTGACAAACACAACAGTCAAGTCTTTCACTACAGCCGCTAGCCTTGTCTGTGAAATCCACAGCAGGTGCAAATAACTGTGGGCTTTAGCCATCTTTTAAAGAGTCCATTGTGACGGTCTTGTCATGGACATCCTGCCTGCACCTGTGGGGCAGAGAAGGAAATAGGGGTTATAGCCCTTTAAATACTTGTGCTTAAATTGTGGCTGTTAAAAAACCCCACATTAAGAAAGTGGAGGATAAACTGTGTTCCACTTAAAAAAAAAAAAGATTACATTCCACTTCAGTTTTGTAATCTAATTTGTAGTCAGGTAACTAGACTCTCTGTTGTATAGGTTCAAAGAGTTAATCCAGTCCAATTTTTAGAAGCCTAAGAAAGAATAGGGTGGTGATCCAGACCTAGTACTTGGGCTTTTGACTGGTCTAATAATAATCAAGCATTTTTAAAGCACTCATCATCACGACAATAAGAGACACTTTAATCATCAGCAAGTTACAAAAAACGTATTGGAGGCTGTAAAACAATGAAAATCACTTTTAAACTATTATAATGGAGTCCTGTAATTTTAAACAATTTCAGGTGAACTAAATGTAAATATTTTCTCTATTTAGCTTTTATCCTGGAACCAGAACCGTTTACGTTTTTGTTTTTAAAATAATGAAATTGAAAACAGAAACAAAGCAAAGTTACCATTAAAAACCAAAAGCCAGCTTTAAAGTCAGTCGTGCCAAGCAGGGACTGGGGACTCTATTACCAGATTAGAATCCCATATGCCAAAGGAATAGTGCAAAGCAGTCAGCACAAGAACTAGGGTTGCCAGGTCCCTCTTCGCCACTGGCGAGAGGTTTTTGGGGCAGAGCCTGAGGAGGGCGGGGTTTGGGGAGGGGAGGGACTTCAATGCCATAGAGTCCAATTGCCAAAGCGGCCATTTTCTCCAGGTGAACTGATCTCTATGGGCTGGAGATCAGTTGTAATAGCAGGAGATCTCCAGCTACTACCTGGAGGTTACCAAACCAAAAAAACAGCACAATGTAAATATGCAAATCACAAATATATATTAGTGCAAAAAGTGAAAAAGGTGAATATATATGTACAATATACAAATATACAAAATTACAAAACACAACACACAAACAGATAAGAACAGATAATTTTCTCCAGTCCAAAATCCTATTTGACCAACAGCAATGCTGAGTACAAAGGTAAGTAAGGTCTCAAATATAGTTGGGATAATAATTCTCCTTTTTTTCCCTTTCAGAATGAAATGATATCTTGATCTGGAGATAAACTTCAAAGCTGTCCCAAAACTGGACAATCCGGACGTGTCGTCTAGATCATTTAACACGTTTCGCTTTGAGCTTCGTCAGCCAATATCCTATGCAAGAAAATAAACCATCATACATAGACCACAGTAGGTTCACACTTTTAAAGAGCCATGCCAGCTTCACACATGTGGTCTATCTATGATGGTTTAATGGACAGCTTTGAAGTTTATCTCCAGATCAAGATATCATTTCATTCTGAAAGAAAGAAAAAGGAGAAATATTATTCCAACTATATTTGAGACCTCACTTACCTTTGTACTCAGCATTGCTGTTGGTCAAATAGGATTTTGGACTGCAGAAAATTATCTGTGCTTATCTGTTTGTGTGTTGTGTTTTGTAATTTTGTATATTTGTATATTGTACATATATATTCACCTTTTTCACTTTTTGCACTAATATATATTTATGATTTGCATATTTACATTGTGCTGTCCTTTTGGTTTGGTAAACTCAATTTACAGCACAGAGCATTTGTTCTTTTGGACTACCTGGAGGTTGGCAACTCTAACAATAACTCAGGGTGAGCATTCCCTGATTCCTGAGTCTCCAATGGAACATAACCCCATGGCTGAATCATCATAAAGAAGTGTTCTGGTGCATGTGCAGAGTGCATTACTCTTTATGACTCAATTACTATAGATACTACTGTGACACATTCAAAATTAAAGAGCCTGGAGGATTCGGATCAGATCAAATAGTTTCAGGGCAAACTGGAACTTTTAAAAAGTTAAGCATTATAAATACTGGGCTGCCGGTATGTGTCAAATGTTATCACTATTTGAAATAACTTTGCAATTATTCTTTAACACAATTTGCAGTCATTTCTCCAGATCTTAGTGAGTCCTCCAGCGGTAAGAGGGCAGTGAATATTAGGTGACTCTGCAACAATGACACAATGCCAACACATTAGGGGGCAAAACAGCAGGAGTCCCCTCTAATTGGTATAATTCCCTTCAAAATTCCTATACTGGTGCAGCAACCTTTATTTTTTTTAAAAAAAGCTGGCGTCCATGTGGGATAGCATGACATGATAAGAAAGAAACTCACGCATACAAGAATCCCACATTGGACACGAAGTAGTGGTGTTAGCAACAACTTAGGAACGTG
This sequence comes from Euleptes europaea, assembly GCF_029931775.1. Taxonomy (NCBI): domain Eukaryota; kingdom Metazoa; phylum Chordata; class Lepidosauria; order Squamata; family Sphaerodactylidae; genus Euleptes; species Euleptes europaea. The sequence continues at coordinate 9,942,332 of NC_079326.1, read as the reverse complement.
TGCTGAAATACAGATAGCCATCACTAAAGGGGCTGTGAAGGAGCTCCAGAGATTTTCTCCGACTGGAAGGAGCGTATCAATAGGGCGCAGAGGTTCAGCAAAAGAAACTCAAGTGTCCAAAACTCAGCATGAAGCCAGCACAAAAGCAGCAGGGACGGGCCTGTTTTCTTTTCAGGACTTTGCCCTGCCTTGCAAACAATGGCCCTATTACAGTCTCCTTCCCCCCTCCCTCCTCCAGCTTTTCTCCAAGTGATTAACATGCAGCCCATGCTCAGAAGAATGGGAGTTTATTCTTCAGTTAAGGCTCCAAAAGGTGCCATCAGGTCAGGTGGCTAATAGTTAAATCAAACCGCTGTCTTCCACTCCGGAGCTCCTTTTTGCCCAAGGCTGGGTTATTGCTTGGATTTATGCAAAATACGCAGCTCCTCCAGAAAGAGTCCACTCTCAAAGGGAGGGGGAGAAGAGGTGTCAAAGGAAGAGAGGAAACAGAAGGCAAGCCATCAGAAACAAGTAGACTCCAGCCCTCCCCCCAAGTTCAGATCCTCTGAGCTGCTGCAGTGATTAAACTTTCTTCATCCCTTTTTGTTTTCACCAGCCACGCCAGGTCCACCCCCACCCCTTCCCCTTTAGCAAGTACTATTAGCAAGTACTTGTTCCTTTGGCAAGTACGGTTAACTTATTCTTCTCTGGCTCCTAGTAATTCACAGTTTCTGTCTTGAACTACATCAGCCTGTTTTCTACAACTACATCTCTGTTTTCTATAGGTGAACTCAGCCATAAGAAATCTTTTATAAATCCCCCCCCCTCCGCCAATGCAGGCACACACACATGCACAAATATGCAGCAAACAGCAAGCTCTCAGGAACTTCTCTAAAGACACATGTACGGAGAAAGAGACAGACTTCCTGGTGGAGGAGCAAAAAACTGTTTATTGCCAGAAGACACATACATTCCAGGATCTTATACATACCAGAATCAGAATGGGGTTGTTTGAAAATTCCTTATAGGGTTGACAGGTAGATCCGCTATTATTTTTTATAACAGGTGCAGGATCTCAGTTATTACCACCCCTGTTACAGGCCCAGCCACCCCACAAATACTTATCCTATCTCCTGTGAGATTTTACATATATTACATTTCCCTTGTGTCAAAAGTTTAAAGACAGACTGCTGAGCAAACACAATATTCCCACAACAAAAATACTACCTTGAGGAAAGATAGTTCAACCATCTGCAACAAATGAGTAACAATGCATACTTATTGCACAATTTTTTCCAGTTGTCTAGAAATGTCAGACAGGGCTAAGTAACCGACTGCATGTAGCCTCTATCCTAATGCAGTCAATTCTTAAGGCAAGCATCAGATATTGTGGTCTTAAGTAAGTAACACAGAACTATCTGTACCAAATACCACTGGGGATGTCAGCCTCCAGGTGGGACCTGGGGATCCCGTGGAATTACCGCTGATCTCCAGACTACAGAGATCAGTTCCCCTGGGGAAAATGGCTGCTTTGGAGGGTGGGCTCTATGGCATCATACCCCACTGAGGTCCCTGTCCTCCTCAGGCTCTACCCCAAAATGTCCAGAAAGTTTCTTAATCTGGAGCTGACAACCCTACCCCCCCCCCCCAAGCTGGTGGTCGGGGAGACCTGGCCATCCTGAATACCAGAGATGTACCATATGGCTTTATCCAGTACATTCAAGTTCTAGGAGGGTAAGGTACGATACATATTCAGTTTGGGACTATCAAAGGATTTTCTGGATGAAGGTGGAAAACATACTATATATGCACTGACATTGTTTCCTGGGCCATACCAGTTCTTTATAGTTGCTCTGGCTTGGATTTAACACAGGATCTCCATCGATGAAAGAGAGGCGATATTTGCCAGTTCCCCCACCCCACTGCAGAATGCCGATTCTCTTTTCATGCTGTCCCTAACCGCCTGGATCTTAAAACAGCATCGCAGCTAAACCTCAACATCCACCCCAACAATATCATCCCAGAACGGTTAGAATTAATCTAATGGTACTCCTGACCTATGAGATATGGGAACCAGGAAGACTCTGAATGGGAAAGCTCCAGTTAATACAAGTCAGCAATCTTTACCAAAATGATTATCATTACTCTAATGACTAAATTGAGTAAGCCCAACCAAATGAAACAGATGTTTTTGCTCTTTATAATTTGCAGGTACCCAGAATAATGTGAAAAATATGGATTAAATCCCCAAAATAGTTACTAGGGTATTGTTACCATGGGCCATTTTCATTTTAGGATTTAAGGAGTTACTTTTAATTAAAGACATTTTGTCAAGAATGCAGTGCACCCTGTGTTTGCTCAGATGGGTAGAGTAACGCAGAGAGTTTTGAATCATATGGAACTCTGCTCTGCCTGTTCTGATCTGGGTTCTGTGATGGTGTCCTGTGAATTCTAGTGCACTTAAACTGGAGGTGGATGAAGGGGAGAGGGTCTTACATTTCTAATCTAAGCACCCTAAACTTTCTTCATGCCCAATCTGGCTACAAGTTCAAATGGAAAATGCGCCTGTCTGAAAATGTTGCCCTGAAAGGTCAGATACAGAAAGTGTCTGGACCCTCTTGAAACCAGACAGAGGCCTGGTCTGAGGGAAAATTACAGCAAACTAAAAAACTGAAGCAGAAGTTTGACCACAGCACTGACCTTTAATTGCAAATGCCTTCTTGATAGTTCAGCCACAGACAGGCAGCCATGATTTAATCCAACTTTTTAATTTCTCCTGTTGTATGGATGGGAGCAAGTCTTCACAGCTGGTACCCTTCCCTCCTCCCAGATTCTCAGGGGCATAACCCCCCCCCAAAAAAAAATCCATGCACTGTAGCCAAGGTACATACATTGCAGTCACCACTTCAGAATTTATTTAACATGCCCTTAGGGACTTGGAAGGACTGATGAAGCATGAGTTGGTTTAAGATGCCCCCAAATATTTTTATATGAAATGCCAGCATAGTCATATAAATGCTGGAGTATTTGGTAGAGGAGGATGGGGGATAGGAAGACGACAGACTTTCTGGTGATAGAATAAGAAACCCTGTAGACACCGAGAATGATGGGTTGGGATAAAGATTTCTCTTATCCCCAAATAAATGTTTGATTCTTGTAGAAGGAATATTTTATGTCCAGGAATACAAAAGCATATTCAGTATTAGCTCCAAAATGATGGAGAAAAACTATACTTTGGCCACTGAAGACAGATAAATGCATAAGACCAAGTGGACAACATCCATGTGGCTGAGGGGGAAACAGTTTCCCTGGGATTGCCGGCAGTTCTAAATAAGAGCCTTGTCACTCACTAAACAGTCCTTGTGTTTGTTAGTGGATGTCACAAAGAATTTGTATCAGATGTGTGATAGGAGTTTTGTACCACCCCGGCCCTTTTCTGTTCACAACCATGGTATGTGAGAAGAAGTAGCAATGCCATTTTTGCATCATCGGATTGCCCCGTGGAGCGACTGTTGGCACTACTGTGAAAGCACGTTACGTGCAATTTTCACAATGGAGCCCATGGGGACCCCACAGGGCAGATTCAGTGTACATAATCATAGGTTGGAGGCTGAAGCCCTGCAAATAAAAAAGGGCCAGCATATGTTTGAGAGGCACAATACTCCCATCATACAACTGATACAAAGTCCTCATGTCATCAACCAACAAACCTCCTCCCTTAAGGACTGGCACATGCCAGCCTTTGGCGGGAAAACTGTTAAGAGGAGCGATTCTTACAATTTTATGTTCATGGACCACTGTTGCCCTTCAAATATTCTTCTGTGGCAATATAACTCTTTGGAATAAAAACACTCAAGGAAAAATAACGTTTTATGGCCTCCTAAACCCCCTTTGACGATAATTTTACATTATATGTTACATTAGGACTTCTAATAGACCAGCACTTGGGTGGGTGGGAGACAACAGAGAAAGACTGGGGCTGCTATGCAGAGGAAGGCAATGGCAAACCACCTCTGCTCACCTCTTGTCTTGAAAACCCTGTGGATGTGCAATTCATGCGGTTGCCATGAATGGGTTGCAATTTGATGGCACACTTTATGTTTCATGGGCCATTAGGTGGGAATAATTATTACAGGAGGATGCCTGGAGACTTCTTAAAATGGCTAAATTCATTCACTACTGCAAACCATTGTTAATGTACATTTTGGAGGTAAACTAACCCGTTACTAAACCCAAATTACTAAAGCCATAGTTCTTAGATATTCATTTTTTAAGAAATCTGACCCATGTCCAAAAATATTAAGCCTGATTCAAACATGACATTCTTCTTAGCTAGACTGAGTCTTCATAAAGGTAAGAAGAAAGTACAAATGTCTCTTTGCCTGGTGTTGGAAAATCAGTACATGCATCTGCATCCATGCGGCTGCAGCAAAATAACTATACACATGTTCATTAAGCATGGTCTACATGTTTCTCATCTCCATGTATTATGTTTTTGCCTTAAGATTACAAAAATTGCTTTTGTGGCGCTTTTGTAGGTTGCTGTTAGCTTCATCAGAGGGATGAACAAGCGAAGAAGATGATGGGTATACATTCATGTTATACAGAATGTCAAAACTGGAAAACTTATTGATAACTACATGGGAATGCTGACCATCTCTAATGCATCAAGTGGATACTGAGACAAACAAAGAAGGACATCAACTTTATGTTCTGATTATCAATCAAGCAGCATCTGGCCATTCTTATCCAGAATGCTGGATAAGATGAACTTTAGTCTGATCTAGCAATGCAACTTTTATTTTTATTTTATTTGTCCAAAATTGCAGACTTAACATTAATGAAAGTTGACTATGGCATTTGCTGGTTTATTTACTGGTTTCTGTATTTTCTACTGTTTATGACAGATATCTACATTTCTTGTTAATGTTGGCTATCTTTGCATTTTAGACACTTGGCGTAAGGTATGTTACAGAGTAAACTGAAAAAACAAGGTGACTTGCCTGACATCTTCTTCTATTGAGCTTGCGTACACAACAAAAAGACGTAGCTTCCTTCCTTCATACTCTGATTTAAGTTCAAATAGAAACCACTAAATGCACCCTGACTGTTTGACATAATAACATAAATACAGCACACAGCTGAACATAATAAGAAAGTTGTTTATGATTCCTGCTTAAGTCCTGAGAAAAGTGATCATGTAATTTCCAGTGCTGCAGACTAAGACTGTAATCATAAATACAGGATAAATAAAGGATAATGACCGTAAGGTGATATGTGGTATTTTCTGGGCAGATGGAAATATTATCCCATTGGTTTCTTTATGGAACGTATACTTTCTTTATGGAATTGTTAACATCCATTTGGTGCCATCTTCTCTTAAACATTGTGCGGACTAGCCAATGTCCATCTCTGAAAGCTAGTACTGACAAGAGCATATGTGACATTTGTAGAGCTGCAAATGAGCCCTTGACCGTGAGTCCTTAAACAGCCAGGTTTCTATAGAAGGCATGCCAGCTCCCTTCTGAATAACATGTTGGATAATCCAACAGAGAATGTTTATGGATGTGTGTCCAGGCTTCTTAGCAAACTGTCATATTGATCTAGCATAGTCTAAGAAGACTCAAGGAGTTTGGGCAAAGGCTTGTATTGGTGTTCTTTTCCTCTTAAGAGTTTGCTGAGAAGGCACTTCAGCTTTTCCAAGTGGTGCACCTCCGACCCTGGCAATCCATCAAGTGAATGCAAATTGCGGACGAGACAAAACAAGGCAAACAGCGATGCTGCTTAGGAATAATGTACTCCCAAGGAGAAGGGCTTTCTCAGTAATGATTGTTGTGTACACATTCAAACTAAACACCCAAACGTCTCCTCTCATCTTGTTCTGATTTGCTTTTTTGTTCCCTTTGAAATACTCCAAAGTAAACGGTGAAAGTTGACTCAAGTCTAACCTCAAACAGTAGGCTTTTTGAACTATATATAGACAAACCATGTTTCTTATAAATGTACCCTTTTGAAAACCAACACCAATGAAAGGATGACAGAGAAAATGAGAGAAAACTGGAGGTTGTTTTTTTTTACTCTATGACATGAACAGAATAAGTTAAGCAGGAAGTATGTGTATTCTATGATCAGATGGCAAAAGCATAGAATTTGGTAGTGCATGCAGAATTCATGATTCTAAGAATCTCAGGAAGATTTCTAGTTTAAGGGCACAAAGATTGGCTTGAAAGAATATTTACAATGCATTGTGAAATCTCCCAACCCAGTAATCCTCTTCACATGTGTATGCATACATCCTACTGAGTGTGCTAGTTCTCCCTCACTTATGCCTGAGCTGGGGCTATGCATATTTGTGTCACAGGGCACAGCATCCATGTAGATATGAAGAAGAAGAAGAAGAGTTGGTTTTTATATGCTGACTTTCTCTACCACTTAAGGGAGACTCAAACCGACTTACAATCACCTTTCCTTTCCCTCCCAACAACAGACACCATGTGAGGTAGTTGGGGTTGAGAGAGCTCTAAGAGAGTTGTGACTTGCCCAAGGTCACCCAGCTGGCTTCATGTGTAGGAGTGGGGAAACCAATCTGGTTCACCTGATTAGCGTCTGCGGACCATGTGGAGGAGTGGAGAATCAAACCCGGTTCTCCAGATTAAAGTCCACCACTCCAAACCACTGCTCTTAACCATTATAACATGCTGTCTGTGCATATGCTCCAACCAACCCCATAACTGGGAACTTTGCTGGACAGTCTGTATGAGTGTAGGTGCTGTTCTCTCCAGTACCAAATATGTGTGGGTGGAGGGCAGAACTAGCACACTGACTCCTGGTCCTCCAGAAAGTCTTCAAAAATGCCGGTGTGGTGTGGTTTAGTGGAGAGGGTCTGTTGGACTAGGACTGGGGAGACTAACTTCAAAGGTCTACTCAGCTATGACACTTTCTGGATTACCTTGTGACAGTCACTAGGTCTTAGCCTAACCCACCTGACATAGCTTTTGTGAGGATAAAACGAGGGGGAAGAGAACTAAGAAGATTATCCGTTAGGAAAGTTCCTTGGAGAAAGAATGGCATAAAAAGGTAATCAACAAATACATAAATAATTATTTCGGTATTTTCATCCTGCTTTTCTCCCCACTGGGGACTCAAATATATCAGCATACAAGTATCTTGGATCTATTTCAATTCCATCTTTTTTGCACATGTGAATTATACCTTCCCTCCCTTCTTTCACAACCATTTTTACATACAAACAGTCAAATATATAGGAATATGGATATCTAAAACATGACTGAGATAATGCAGATGTTACAGACTGATATATCCTGTCAAATTGATATATCCTGTTGTAAAATGTATAGAATCACAGAATCATAGAGTTGGAAGGGACCACCAGGGCCATCAAATCTAACCCCCTACACAATGCAGGAAATTCACAACTACCTCCCCCCTCCACACCCCTAGTGACCAGAAGATGGCCAAGATGCCCTCCCTCTCATCATCTGCCTAAGGTCACAGAATCAGCATTGCTGACAGATAGCCATCTAACCTCTTCTTAAAAACCTCCAGGGAAGGAGAGCTTACCACCTCCTGAGAAAGCCTGTTCCACTGAGGAACCGCTCTAACTGTTAGAAAATTCTTCCTAATGCCAAGACAGAAACTCTTTTGATTTAATTTCAACCCGTTGGTTCTGGTCCGACCTTCTTGAGCAACAGAAAACAACTCGGCACCCTCCTCTATATGACAGCCCTTCAAGTACTTGAACATGGTTATCATATCCCCTCTCAGTCTTCTCCTCTTCAGGCTAAACATACCCAGCTCCTTCAACCTTTCCTCATAGGACTTGGTCTCCAGACCCCTCACCATCTTTGTTGCCCTTCTCTGGACACATTCCAGCTTGTCTACATCTTGCTTAAATTGTGGTGCCCAAAACTGAACACAGTACTCTAGTTGAGGTCTAACCAGAGCAGAGTAAAGCGATACCATCACTTCACGTGATCTGGACACTATACTTATGTTGATGCAGGCCAAGACTGCGTTTACCTTTTTAGTTACAGCATCACACTGCTGACTCATGTTCAGCGTTTGGTCTACTAAGACCCCAAGATCCTTTTCACACACACTACTGCTCAAACAAGTCTCCCCCATCCTATAATTATGCATTTGATTTTTCCTACCTAAATGCAGAACTTTACATTTGTCTTTGTTGAAGTGCATTTTATTAGTTCTAGCCCATTTCTCCAGCCTGTCAAGATCATCCTGCATCTTGGCTCTGTCTTCTATCGTATTTGCTACCCCTCCCAATTTAGTATCATCTGCAAATTTAATAAGCATCCCCTCTATTCCTTCATCCAAATAATTTATAAAGAGGTTGAACAACACAGGGCCCAGCACAGATCCCCGAGGAACTCCACTAGTCACTTCTCTCCAAGTGAACGAGGAACCATTAACTAGCACTCTTTGGGTACGATCTGTCAACCAGTTGCAGATCCATCTAACAATAATAGGATCTAACCCACATTTTCCCAATTTGTCTACTAGAATACTATGTGGAACCTTATCAAAAGCCTTACTGAAATCTAGATAAACTATGTCTACAGCATTGCCCTGATCCAGTAAGGTAGTAACTTTCTCAAAAAAAGGAGATAAGATTAGTCTGACATGACTTATTCTTGAGAAACCCATGTTGGCTCTTAGTGATCAGATCCATCCTTTATAAATGCTCAAGGACGGACTGTTTGATGATTTGTTCGAACACTTTTTCTGGTATAGAAGTCAAGCTGATGGGTCGGTAGTTACGCAGATCCTCCTTTTTCCCCTTCTTGAAGATGGGGACAACATTTGTCTTCCTCCAATCTTCTGGCACCTCACCTGTTTGCCAAGACTTTTCAAAAATAATGGACAGAGGTTCCGAAATTACATCTGCAAGTTCTTTGAGTACCCTTGGGTGCAATTCATCTGGCCCAGAGGATTTTGTTTCATTTAAAGAAACCAGGTGTTTGTGCACTACCCCAATGCCAATTCTAGGCTGCAAATCCCGTTCCTCATCACATGTTCTGTTTATGCCATGTTGAGCACCACTTCTCTCACAAGAAAAAACTGAGGAAAAGTAGGAATTGAGGGGTTCTGCCCTCTCTTCATCTCCTGTTACAATTTCACTTGCCGGTCCACGCAATGGGCTTATCTTATCCTTGTTCTTACTCTTACTCTGTACATAGGAAAAGAACCCTTTTTTGTTGCGTTTAGCATCTCTCGCTAGCCTAAGTTCATACTGAGCTTTAGCTTTCCTAACACTCTCCCTACAAGTACTAGTTATTTGCTTATATTCCTCTTTGGTTATAAGGCCCTCCTTCCACTTCCTAAATGAGTTTGTTTTTATTTCTCAACTCTTTAAAAAGCTGTTTATGGAGCCACCCTGGCCTCTTTAGGCTCCTCCCATTTTCCCTTCTCATAGGAATGGTTTGGGATTGCGCCTTCAGTATTTTATTTTTAAGAAATGTCCACCCTTCTTGAACTCCCTTCTCCTTAAGTATTTCTGACCATGGGATTCTACCTAGCATAAGTTTAAGTTTGTTAAAATTTGCTCTTTTGAAGTCCAACCTATATGTCTGACTACATACAGGTTTTCCTCTCCCCAAGATTGTAAATTCCAAGAGTACGTGGTCACTACTACCCAGGGTGCCTACTACTTTAACCTCATCGACCAGTTCTTCCCTGTTGGTGAGAATCAAGTCTAAGATAGCAGACCCCCTTGTTTCCCTGTCCACCTTCTGGAATAGGAAGTTGTCAGCAAGACAAGTCAGGAATTTATTGGATCTTGCATTTTTAGCAGCGTTGGATTTCCAACAGATATCCGGGTAATTAAAATCTCCCATGACCACCATGTCCCGTCTCTTTGAGAACTTTGTGATCTGGTCTAGGAGCGTCCCATCCAAGTCCTCTGCCTGGTTTGGCGGTCGATAGCAGACCCCAATGAGAATATCAAGATTATTTCTTATTCCTTTTATGTTTACCCATAGAGTAATGTGGGACCATAAAGAACTTTGAAAGAGCCTTTTCTGAAGTTAGTTGTAACTCTAAGTCATCCAGGCCCAGATTTTCTCAAAATGCAAAATACAAATTATTACATACTCCAATATTTGGCAGAGGGAAGGAGCCAAAATTATTTTATGTACAGAGAACAAGGAGTCTGTATAAGGTCGACATACTCCAGGGGAGCCTGGAGATTTCCTGGAATTACAATTTATCTCCCAACAACAGAGATCAGTGGCTGGAGAAAGTGGCTGCTTTGGAGGCTGGACTGTATGACATTATACCCTGCTGAGATCCCTTGTCTCTCCAAATTCTGTCCTCTCCAGACTTCACCCCCCAATCTCAATTTCCCAACCAGGAGCTGGCAACACTAAATAAGCAACTAAAATACCTCCTCTACAGTGACACTATGATCCACTAAATATGTGTGTTGAAATATTCAACATAAACATTTGCCTACCAGTTGTTTGTGGAGATGAGAGAGGCATGCCCAAGCTGCTGTCACCTATAGATTCTGAAAAGGTGCAAAGAAGGTATAATATTCAGAAGTCTACTCCATGTTTTATTTTAGTTGCGGAGTACCAAACTGCAGAAGTCCCATGTCACATTTTAGTTATGACTCTATATAGGCTGGATCGCACAGGTTAAAGACTCAGGCAGGTCTCTTCCTCTTCTTTGTTCAGAATAAAGTTATACCCTGTTTACTAAACAAGGCCCTCAGCCGATTCCTGAATTGAAACTGGAAGTGTAGATTCTTTATTACTTGAGCAACATCGCTCAGAGCAGGAATATTGGCATAAAGTGTTGACACGTGTGGTTTCTGTAATTCGCTTTCTTGCCTCCAGAGGTTTGCCATTTCGTGGAGAAAATCAGATTATTGGGTCAGCAAAAAATGGCAACTATTTAGTTATACTAGAACTACTGAGTGATTTTGACCCTTTCTTGGAAGAACATCTCGAAATGTATGGAAATCCTGGAAAAGGGAATCCGTCATATTTATCTGCAAATATTTGTAAGGAATTTGTTGAATTAATGGGACAACAGGTTCTTTGTACTATTCTTGAAGAAGTAAAAGAGTCAAAGTATTATTCAATAAGTGTAGATTCCACTCCAAACATCTCACACACAGATCAACTGACATTTACTGTCCGATGCATGAAAGGCTGTGAGCCTGTGGAACGTTTCTTGATGTTCATCCCCATCTTTTCTCATGGAGCAAAGGATCTAACAGACACTGTTGTGGATTTTCTTAATGAGAACAACATTCCACTATCAAACTGCTGTGGTCAGCCATATGATAATGCCTCAAATATGTCTGGATGATATTCTGGATTGCAAACACGGATTCATCAACTCAATGAGTTTGCCATCTATGTCCCCTGTGCTGGGCACAGCCTGAACTTGGTGGGAGTAAAAGCAGCAGAGTGTTGTCTACAGACTGTAAAATTCTTTGACTTTGTTCAGCATCTGTATTCATTTTTTGCTGGTTCTACTCATCGCTGGAATGTATTGACATCATCTGTACGAAAAGATTTTGTGGTCAAGAGTCTGTCTGACACACGATAGTCAGCACATTTTGATGCTGTTCATGCTCTGTATGGGGGTTTCGAGAAAATAAAACATGCACTGGATTCTCTATCAGCTGACAATGAACAGCAAGTGAATACAAGGCGAGAGGCAGAAGGATTGAGCAAAAAAATGGAAAACCTGGAAACAATTTTTCTCACAATTCTTTGGAATGACATGCTAGAAAGAATGAACAAAACAAGCAAGGTCCTGCAATCAAAGGATGTGAACATCCTTGTTGCCATGAATCTTTTTGAGTCTATGAAAACCTATCTTCTGGAAACTAGAGACAAATTTAGTGAATATGAATTCAAAGCCAGGAGTATGTGTCCAGATACAGATTACAGTGATGGGAAAAACCGGGAATGAAAATGAAGTGTGCGTCTTAGTAGATATGATGGATCAGAAGAGGTACTTCTCAGTAAAACCGAAAAGTTCAGGGTGGAAACTTCCCTCCCTATTCTGGACACTCTAATCTTTGAACTGGCAAAACGTGCACAGGCTTATTCACAGATTGGAAATCTGTTTTCTTTCTTCAGTGAACTGAAAACCATTGCTTCTGATGCACTAAAGAAAAAGTGTGAACATCTGGCTAATATGTATCACAAAGACCTGAATTATGATGACCTTTTAAATGAATGTGAGCATCTCAAGCACTACATGGCTCTTGATGAAAATTGTGAGACTCTCACTGCACTGTACAGAAAAATAATTTCGGACAATTTGAAATCTGTATTCCCGAATGTTGAAATTGCACTCAGAGTGTTCACGTGCATGATGGTGACCAACTGTACAGTCTTTTTCAAGACTGAAACTTATTTAAAAATCTGCTTCGTAGCACAATGGGTCAGCATTGTTTAAACTGGCATTCACTCATGTGCATGGAAAATGACATCCTGAAGACCAGTGACTTCAAGCCAATAATAAAGCAATTCTCTGAAAAGAAATGCCGCAAATGCTTGTTATAATAAGAAGTTCGTAGTAATTTCATACTCTAATCTGTGTAGCTTACTGAGTATTATTATGTTTTTCAAGCCTTTGTGTATTGTTCAAATCCTTATCATGTTGATTAGTTGCTGCTGTACAGCATGTTTTTAATGTTTTAACACCAGTTTGGTTGAAGTGCCAATAAAATAAATATGTTTAATATTATCGACCATTTACTTTTTATTCCTGTGAGTGGTTGTCGTAGGGGCCCCAGCACACTGGTTTGCCCAGGGGGCCATAAGACGGCCCTGGGTGGGTGGGAGGACCAGGTTCATACAGTGGAGACAGGCACAGTGATTCTATGCCGCTCTCAAGGCCATATAAATATGAAGCCTTTGCCCAACATCTGTATTAGCCTGAGCAAGACCCTCTATGTTTTGTTTTGTTTTTGCAACTGCTACGGCATGTTTTGTTATTCTGCTGCTAGAAATTTAATGCACTTTTATTGTCATGCATTTCACCCCCAGATAACAGCACACTCATAATTTAAAAAGAAAAAGTACACAAAAAATGTGATACTTATAATTCTCAGGGGCTATTTATGCAGGGGTATTTACTTTGCAGTCCCTGCTGAACTGCTTTGAGGCTTCCTTTGCATTATTCATGATTTTACCGATGTGACTTCGCTGTGGCCTCGTTCTTCCCCCGCAGTTCTAGGATCCTGTTTTAGAACGAATTTAAATACTGCTTCGAGGCAACAGTGATGCAAAGCCGCCCCCTTTCCCTGCATATCTCTTAACTTCAGGGTTCTCTCCCCACGCCTATTTTGGCTTCTCCCTCCCACGTTTCTGACCCTCCCATTCAACCCCTTCCCTCAAAGCAAAGCACAAAAAAAGGAGTTAAACTGTCGTGAAATGTGCAGGAAGACACTGAAGAGAGGCTGCAAAGGTTGGAAGGCAGCTCCTGAAAGGGAGCTATTGAAGAAAGGTAAGGAGGAATAACCAGCAAAAGCACACCTAGTCCCTTTAAGAGCTGACTCACACCCTCCAAGTAAAGTGCAACAAGGCTGCATTTTCAGGGGGAGGGACTCAGAAGGTCCTTGATTCACTGGGGATGCCTATTTAATCACAAGGTACTCCTGGAATTGGGGCGGGGGAGCTCTCATGCATACGATGTTTGAGAATTTGGAGCAGAAAACTGTGCAGCAAACCAAACACAAATTTCCCCTGCATAAATGACCAGGGAAAGAAGGACCTGAATAGGTGGCAGGAAAACTCCAGAATTAGGTGTAAAGTTCGTGTTTACAAGCAAGCTGTACACATAATGAAAAAACAGGTAGAGTTGGGTTATATGCAATTAGTGAACTCAGTATGTATTTTTACAGTGTACACAGTAGTTCTGTCATTTTGGCCATATAAACAGAATTTGCTGTGTGCTTGGCATATTTAAAATATGACCTATGACTAGCTTAAATGCAAAGTGTCCCTTTTTCTTAATGTAGCTCCGATTCTTATAGCCCTATATAACTTATGTCACAAGATTCCAGATTAGGATATTGAAAACTCAACATATGCATTCATACCTGGTTGGCTACTCTTGCCTCTCTTCTTATTCCCTTCTATTTGCTATTTATACCATCAACATTTTGACTGTAATCATCTTGAGGCAGAGGCTAATTAACATACACACACACACGGTACTTTACAGAGGCAGCCTGATCTCAGCAGATCTTGGAAACTAAGCATGGTTGGCCCTGGTTAGTGTTTAGATGGGAAGAAATACCAGGGTTGCTATGCAGAGGAAGGCACTGGCAAACCACTTCTGTTAGTCTCTCTTGCTTTGAAAACCTCATAAGGGATTGCCGTACGTTAGCTGTGACTTGACAGCACTTTACACACAAACACACTTTACAGTGTAACATATAACGATGGCTGCATCATTACTGAAAGTCCCCTCAAAAGCAAAGCCACTTCTGTTTGCTCCTCAATGTGTCTATGGGTTGCACAGCCAAGCAACTGGCAAAGTGAAGTGCAGCCTGTGTGATTGCCATCCTAATCCCGTGAAAAGAATGCTTTTTAGATTCCATGTTCAAAGCCAGGGTGAAAGAGGAGAAAGGTCAAAGAAATGCATACCCTGTCATAAATTTTAAAACCGATTGAGCTGGAAAATTCATTAAGTATTAGCACCAATCCACCTATTGTGTGAGCTCTGAAGCTCTTCAATAATGAAGAAGAAAAAGCGGAAGCACTATGTTCTTGAACTTAACTTCTTATTAAAGGGGCCAAGGAGAAGCAAACACAAATATCTGGATATGTGTCTATGGGATTCTTTTGGCTGATCATTCCAAGCAAAACTATACAAACAGTCGAATCATGTGCAGCAATTTTCCCAGAATGGATCTTTTTAAACTACAATTGGGGAATCATGTTTGAATATTCTTGAAACATTTGTGAACTGACTACAGAAACTAATTTCCATTAATGTAATTTTGGTGAACTCTACCATCAACACTGTTGGGTTTTTTTTTATGCCAAAAGCATCTTTTGGCTGTGTTGTTGTTTTTAATTGGATTTTATTGAAATGATGGTTTTATTATTATTACTGTACTGCTAAGTCGTTAGCTGCTTTAAGCCCCATTCTGGGAGAAGGGTGGAATAAAATCTAATAAAATAAACAACCCAATAAATAATAAAAGGGAGAATAACTGCAAACTGCTTTCTGCAATCAGAAGTGTGCCAGTTCAGGAAAAAAATGACATCGCATGCCTGTGTAGTTTAGGTCTTAGATAATGATTTTCACCAAATACATACAGGTGAATACTTTGATCAATGTAGGCCTAGAAATAATGAGGGGAAGCATACCAGTATTTAATCGGTACCATCCTTTAAATCATGTAGGATATTGCTAATAATGGAACAGTTATTATACTGTAATAATATTATTTTGCTGCATAGTTACCCAGACCTCAACACTTTGATTTCATTATCATTTTAACCAATGAAACTCAGTTTGAAGAAAATTGGTGCTCATTCCAATAGATTTTACTGTTATCAAAGAGAGGGATTCTGCTTCCCAAAAATGTATTTTCAGTGCGATTTTTAAAATATATTGTTTTCTATAGCACATTTCAGTAACTGAATGATTGTGTTAGAATTTACTGTAGTATTATTTTGGTTCCAACCTAAGAAGTAGGAACCCTTATCCAGAAACCATGCTGAGTCAGGAACTGTATAACCACAGCTGACATGGTAGCTAAAGAATTGCTGACTAATAAAACTCATAAAACAAATATGAAACTAGAAAATTAGGAAGCAGAGGGAGACACAGGCTGAAACTAGACATTACAAGAGTCACAGGGCTGCCTCCAAAACAGCATCATTGCTTCTCTTTCCCCCATCCTAGAGAAAAACAAGTAACCCAAAATCCATCATCTTGCTGCGGTTCACAATTTTCCGCCCACTGTAAGGGGCAGCCAATTAAGAGAAGTGGAGGCGGTGACACTTCGGATATAGGGAGGACACAACACAGCATTTGGATGACTATATGCTGTTGGGGAAAAGAGGGAGTGATACCAGGGCTTCGCCTTCTAGTGACAGATGCACAACTCCCCTCAGTGTCTGATTCCAGCCTTGATCTCAGTTCCACCCATAAACTGGGAACAATAGCCAACTTCAAAGGACTGTTGTGAAATTTGGCACAGTGATTACCATGTGCTTTCCAAATGTCCCATACATGATGATACATGTTTTTCCCATTTAAATTTGGTTTCCTTTTAGGTTTTTTAAATCTTTCATGTAGCATTTATGGTGCAGTACCTAAAAATTCTGAACACCAGACCACTTTTAAGGACAAAACCTTCACCGTTTTCGTGAAAGGGAGAATTCCTTTTCTTGCTTGCTTGCTTGCTTGCTTTTTTCCCCGTTTTGGGTTGTACATTGCCTCCTAGCATTAAGTTTTGAGAAATATGAGAAGAATCAACACAAGATTTTCCTAGACGTAAATCAGAAAAACCAAAGTCATAAACTGAGCTGAAGTAAGAGGAGGCTAGAGAAATGAAACGCAGAAGGAAAATGAAATTAGGTTTTGTTTTAATTTGGGCTTCAACAAAAAGGAGTGTAGGGTGGAGCTGTTATTGATGTGGGAGAAGGGTCTTAATTAAAAGGATGCTTTTGGAATGAGAGCTAAGAGTCTGGGTGAAAGCCATGAAGATCTGAGCAAAGCAGAAGGGGGCTTTCAAAGTTAAAGAAGATTGTGAAATTAGGCACACACACCCCAAACCTCAGTGCAATTAAGTTCTTTTATTCGCCAAAGAGACGGGGGCGAGGAATCTCATCTTGTTTGCATGTGCTGCTCTGAGAGGTCTGAAGAAAATGAATCACTGAGCAATTCCCATTGACTTAATTTTTTTCTCAATACATCTGTTCTTGGATACAGGGCTTGGGGTTTTTGAGTGCCAGGTATGTGGGTTCTGCTTGCCTGACCCGTATGTGCCACATGCAACTGTGCTGATCTTTGCTGCTGGTCTGAACAGCTGATCAGTGGGCCTGCTATGGTGGCATTTTTTTGTTGCAATGGGTGGACATACTTCCATTTCTAACCCCCCAGCTACATGTACCAGGCAACCCTGGTTGTGATTAGGCTTCTAATAGCATAGATATTGAAAAGACATGAGTATGTTTCCCAAGAAGAATACAGAAACTGTGACACAGGTGTTACACTTGTTATGCCTCTTGCAATCATGACTCTTCTGTGTGTGCATGAAGGCACCCTGGTAGGCCTGCACAAATTGTGATCCATTGAGCCAAATACTGCTTACTACCTATGAATGTTGTGTGATACCCCCCCTTTCTGCAATCAAAAATGAGTAGCAAAAGCACAGTTTATGCAGCCCCTTGGTGTGATGCCACTCACAACAGGCAGACCACATTTGACCTGGTGGGTTGTGCCGGCTTGCCTAAATATGCAAGGGGGGCAATAACTAAGGAGGGAGTAGAAAAGATCAAGAGTCCAGTATCACCTTAAAGACTAACAACATTTCTGGCAGGGTATGAGCTTTCTTGAGTCACAGCTTACTTCTTCAGACACTTCAGATCCTGAAGAAGTATCTGAAGAAGTAAGCTGTGACTCAAGAAAGCTCATACCCTGCCAGAAATGTTGTTAGTCTTTAAGGTGATACTGGACTCTTGCTCTTTTCTACTGCTATAGACAGACTTACAGTGCATTTCTGAGCGGAATGCCTGCGCCGGGCTTAGGAGGCAACGCAGCGGTGCTGCCCGGCCGAAACCTCCACCCGACGCCAAAAATCCATGCAACCCGCATAGGGATGCATGGGAGGTACACCACCTAAAAGGTGGCGTCCCCAAGCCATAACGGCTTAGGAGGGGGCCTAATGGCGGCCCCGCCCTCCGCCCGGTGTCGTAATGCCCTGGGAATGCCTCCTGGGATGCCATAATGCCCCACGAATGCCTCCCGGGTCACCGCCGCAGCCTTTGCCAGTGTCTGGATGCCAGCGGCAGGCTCCATCGGCGTTTGGCCCCAGCGCTGCCACGGAAGTGGCCGGAGACGGGCATCCAGCCCTGCACCCCGGCGCTGGAGCCACAAACGCCGGCATGCACCGCCGGGACGCTGGCGCTGTGGGCCCTTGCGCCAGCGGAGGCCTTTGCTGGCCTCCAAAGGCCTTTGGGTTGGGCTGCCGGTGCATCTCAGGAATGCACTGTAACACAGCTACCTGTTGTGATCTAAGGAGGGAGTGTGGCTCAGTGGTAGAGCGCATAGTTCACATACAGAAAGCCCCTCGTTCAATCCCTGGCATTTCCAGCTAAAGGATGTCAGGGAGTAGATGTTACAAAATACTTTTATATGCTTGAGACTCTGGAGAGCTGGTGCCAAACTAGGGTTGCCAGCCAGCGACAACTGGTAGGAATCTGAAGGGGATGAGACATGTGGGTGGGGGGCGCTTTCAGGCAATGGTGATACATCACTTCCAAGAAAAACCCAGAAGTGATGTAACATTGCTGCCTGGTGGCAGTTTTTTTTTTTTTTAATTTAGTCTTCCACTGGTCATGGGAGTGCTGGCAGGCAGTGGAAGCTGGGGGTCGGAGATCTTAGCAGGCATATGGCAACCCTATGCCAAACAGAGCAGACTAGATGGACCAGTGGTCAATATAAGACATCCTTATATTTGCAGATGGATTGCTTTCTTCTATACTAATATCTCATCTACTTCTCAAAAGGTTTTGGACATAATGTAAAAGCATCTTTGAAGAAAACAGCATATCTGACCAGCATTCATAATTATTCTAATGGGAAGTGATCTACTAACCCAAATAAAATATCACCTGAAACCTAGCGGGATGCAATTTGCCAAAGTTTATAAATCAGATGGCAAAAGTTATTCATCCATCTTCCCATTTTAATAAGCTTGCCTTTAATCATCACTAGAGCTAAGAACTCCCTCATTTGGAATGGCTAGAAAATCTTCCAGAAAAAATATCAGGCTTTAGAGTACTATTGCAAAAGACAACTTGCATTATGGAAAGGGTGTGATTAAAAGCACAGAGCACATGTCCCATATACTAGTCACTACAATCCACACTTAGGGGAACATCATCAGTGTGAAAGCAGCCTGGATATGATCCAAACAAAGAATGGCTTCACTTGGGGAGGAGTGACCAAGAAACACCTGTATCTATATCCACTCTCCAGTTTGAAGTCCATCCTGTCCCATCAACCACATTAGCTCATATACTAACCTGGACAGCAGGAATGGAGCTGCTGGATGTATTGTTTTTTCAGATTTCAGATTTTATTGCAAAATTGGTGTGCTTTTCAGGTTTATACAAAGATCTGTCTTGTTTTGTCGAAGGCTTTCACGGTCAGAGTTCATTGGTTCTGGTAGGTTATCCGGGCTGTGTAACCGTGGTCTTGGAATTTTCTTTCCTGACGTTTCGCCAGCAACTGTGGCAGGCATCTTCAGAGGAGTAACACTGAAGGACAGTGTCTCTCAGTGTCAAGGGTGTAGGAAGCATAATATATAGTCAGAAATATATATTATATATTATATATTACTCTTCCTACACACTTTGACACTGAGAGACACTGTCCTTCAGTGTTACTCCTCTGAAGATGCCGGCCACAGCTGCTGGCGAAACGTCAGGAAAGAAAATTCCAAGACCACGGTTACACAGCCCGGATAACCTACAAGAACCAATCTGTCTTGTTTGTTCATTGTTCCAAATTCTGGATTTAAGTATCTGCAGATCGGGCTGTGCTGAAAATTAGATATATTGATAATAATGTCCGTTCCATTAGAAAGTAAAGTTGATCATCCTGCACATCCCATTGTGGGTCTTCCTGGAAATGACAGCAATATATACAGGAAGATGGTGGTGATGGCAGCACATTTCTATTTGACAGTCACAGAAACGAACCTTGGATGACTTACTGAGAAGGTTCCTTCTGCTCTGAGGTAAGGAGGGCATCTTGAAGCATCGGTGATTACCACTGGTTGCTCAGGAAGAACAAAAGGAGACAACAAAGCATGTTTCCCAAAGTAAAAATGAAAGTAATTTGCAACAGAGAGCTGCTTTGCAACTGCCCTCACTGTGCTTGGCAGGAAACAAACCGAGTAAGGGACAATTCCAGCCCAGGATACAGGAAGTTGAAATTTGATCCTGCTTCCCTGAGCACTGCAGCCAGTGGGAATCACCCAATGTTTCAAGAGCAAGACAGACTTCTTTGTAGTACGGGGTATTTCTTTGTAATACAGTGACATTTATTGTGAGCATTTCCCACAGAACTGCAAAGTATTTCCACAGTGATATATTTCCTTTGTTCAGAAACTTAAGTGGACTTCAGAGTGACAAACTGATTACAGGGCAACATTCTTTGCTGCTAATTATAGGAACAGTGTCAGATTTCTTCGGAAAATAGGGAAGTAAGGAACTTCAATGAAAAGCCATTTACAACAAAATAATCACACCATTATTTCAGGTGCTTTTCAGCAACATATTAGTCTGACTGAATTTGTAGGCGGCTATTTTTTTGGTCAGTCCATTACAAAGGAGGAAATAATAGACTGTGATAATATTAAATTCTGAAGGTTCCAAATACTTTCACAGCTCAATCAGAGAGATCAAAAGCATTGAGAAATGTTAGCTAATGTTCACTGCACATACAACATTTGGTGAAGAGTTTAAAATTAGTACAGAATAATTCCATTAAGATCAACAGTAAGTGGTTTCAGCAGATTAACAAATTAAGACCACTTTATTGCCCAAAGACAAGGATAAACCCACAAAAGCTTTTGGAGTAAAAAAAATCACAGTACCTACTTATGGCATAATAAACAAGAGGATTTGTTTGTGCTATTGACAAAACATAGGTTCAATATTGCAAAATTGTTTGCTGTAAATGAAAATCAAACTTTTTAATTACAGTAGATAAGACCAGTGTTGGCCTTTAGAAACAGAGAAATACGTTTGGGCAGTAATTACCAATGACCCATTTCCTTCAGCGTAAAGACAGGTGTTTGAATTCATTTTGGTTCTTCAGATTGCCGTACCTTCCTATCCTAACAAATGTGGAATAGATTTTCTTTTTTCAGGAATGCGGCTAGCAAAGTGAGGCATTGTGGCTAGAGTGCTGGACCTCAATCAGGGCCTACAATGGGGTGAGGTGAAGCTGTGGCCTCAGGTTGCTGATTTTGGGGGTGGGCAGCTTTCACTCCCATCTCATCTCCTTTGCCACCACTTTCTCCTCTGCCTCCCCCCAAGCCCCACAGAGGAATTGGAACAGCTAATGCCCCCCCCCCCAGCAAACCATGCATGCCCAATAGAGCTTCCCAAACTCTTTCAAGATTGTGAGTGTTCAGGGAAGCCCTAATGGCATGCCACACTGTGTTTCAAGATGCTTAGAAGAATGAGGAAGGAAGGCACGTAGAGTGTTGTGGGCAAAGGCTGCAGGTAGTGGCATTCACAGCCAGGGGTGGTGACCTCAGGTGGCAACCCTTGCTGAGCTACCGCTGACTAGGAAATGAGAGACACAGAAGTAAAAATCCCTCATTGCTGACCCAGGGACAATGTGGGAATGTAGACGGAAGGTGTTATTGAACCATAAATAACTTCAAACACTCTGTTTGGATAAAATGGCCAATTTTATTGGCAAAGCTAAAGATGCCTTGGCATAGCATGGAAGCAGGTACAGGAACATCGACCGGCCCAAATGCCCCTGGTGCGCCCACCGGGAGCCCAGGGATGGTGCCCACGGGATTTACCTGGGCATGAGCCACTCGGTGTTCCCCACCACTTGGAAAGAGGCATCTGGACAGCCCCCGAGCTGGGCATGCCCTTTCCCCATGCCATCTCCAAAATCCCTTATTGGGATCCCCATTGCTGAGAAAGGGGGCATGCAGGCCACCTTTCTCCAAACTGTACCTGCCCAATGCTAACACCGCTTACAATAACACTAAACATTAATAAACAAGAACCATAAAACCAAGGGAAGGGAGGGGTGGGGCAAGCAGGGAAGGCAGACGGAGGAGGCAGGGGAAAGCCAGCTCTTAATTGCTCAGTGAATGGACAGGAGTGAAACCTCCCTACCGTCCATTCCCTGAAGCAACCGTCTTCCCCAAGCTGGCCGTTAGGGCTGTTGTAAGCCCTTCCCGGCCGTTATTAAAAGCGCGCGTGAAAGGCCCGACAAACAGCTGATAGTCGGGTCTTTCATCAGCAGAGAAAGCCGTGTGCGCTGCTTCTTTCCATCCGGCCTGGCTTCCTTCTACCTTCTCCCTCCCATGTCATCAAAATAGGCTCCCGGGTGAATCCAGGAGCCTGGGCTTCAGATGTACAAGTCATTGTGTGGTCTAAGGCATGTCACCATTTCTCATCCTGACTGACCTCACAAAACATCACTCTGAGTGCGAATGTAGTTATAAATTAAATAAACACACTCAACTGCATTACTTTTTCTGTCATTTCTGGATACTGGTTATAAACAAACAAACAAACAAAAAGCCTTCTAGAAGTCTGAGTCCAAATAAAAATTGCAGAGCACAAAGTTTTTGAGAAAGTTTTACATTTAAACTTCAGACTTTGGGGAAGATGAGAATAATGTGCACAAAATGGTTATTTATGTATTGCTTTACAATCTTTGGAAAGAGAGAAGGCTATGGTGTTTTTACCCTGAACACACACACACACCCTACTCAAGATGTCTTTCAACTTTAGTTTTAAGAGAAAACAGACACTGGTTTAAAATGCAATTTTTTCCCACTGTGACTTTTCTTGTTTGGTTAGTGCATACATGATGGAAATATCTCTGGATACCAAACCCTTGTATACCATAGGCCAACATGGGTTTAGCAAGTTCCAGTCCACTCTCCTGAATTTGAATTGGTCTATCATCTGAATGTACATTCAACAATTCATAAGAACACAGGAAGAGCCCTGTTGGGCCAGACCAATGATACAGTTTCCCACAGTGTTCATCCAGATGCTCCAGAAGGCCCACAACAGGGACACAAAGGTCAAAAACCTTCTCCTGTTCTTGTTCCTCAGCAACTAGCATTAAAATGTATACTGATTCTGAACACAGAGGTTCCATGTAGCCATTATGGCAAACAGACATTGATAGGCCTACTCTTCATGCGTTTTGTATAATTCCCTTTATAAGCTTTCTAAACTAGTCTGTATCACTACATTGTGTGGCCATGAATTCCACAAGTTAATCACAGATAGTGTGAAGTAGTCCTTTCTTCCCCTTTCAGCTTAATAGGGTGCTCCCAAGTTCTATTTTTGGAGAGGGAAGTTCACAAGACTGTGAGCTACATTGGTCTCCAAAACACACTCATCTCATCACAGAAAAAGCAAACAACACTGATTTAGTGAAACCAGAAAGGATCTGGGGCAGCATGTAACAGCATGTAACAACAACTTGAGAGCCCCTTATCCATTACAACAGGAATGGACAGAAAGAAGTACTTAACCTTCCTCCTGGCAGACATTTCCCCCTGAAATGTCCCCAGCTGTTCTCTCCACACACACACACCCCAAGTTCAGAACCTCTGTTTGTTAGGTTGTTGGGGTGTGTGTGTCAAGAGCTTGTATGTCAGGGGAATAACTAAGCATCCTTTCTCCATCACAAAGTTATCTCGAGACCATTTTGCAATTGCAAATGGCCCATCAGGTTAAATGTTCCACACTGCAGTGGTATATACAATGCTGTTTGGCCCTTACCCATTAGCAAAAATTACTGCAAAAATGTTTCACATAAGGGGAGGCTCACAGACTTGTATTCACTCACTAACAGTTTCTTTTGGGCCTATAGTGTTTTTTTTTTTCCTTTTTAAAAGCTGGGCGAGGACAGAAACAATGATACAGAATTGGCTTTCAAGGCTGCCCTTTCATTTTTCTTCCTGAGTGCTGCTCTTTGAAGCTCCTCTTACTGAATGTATCAATCCTGTCACTTCAGCATCAATGACTTTACTCAAGTCTGCCATATCCATCATCTTCTGTCAATAGCACAATGTGACAAACTGTTCTCTCCCTCCCCTCACCCTCAGATCTGCTCTGCCTTTTTTATTCAAGTGGCAATGAGGACTAAGGAAGAGCTCTACATCAAGTGCAGTCTTATGTAAACTTCTATTCTAGCCCCATCCGTAGTGCTTGATAATCTTCCCCACCCCAGTCACCCTCATTTTCAGTCAACACTCATTAGAGATAAGCTTTCATCATTCACAATTCATAGGTAGAGAACTGAAGCTCTGAGAAACCAGTGATCTACACCCATCCAGTGAAGTCATGGATCCTACTGCTTAAAAACAGACACACCACAGGGTGTCATCCAGACATACTCAAGACCATTTCATTTCAATGGGAAAAAATGAAGTCTTACATTTTAATCAGTATGCCTAACTTTGCTTTGGCTGGATTGTGTCCATAGCTACACTATTTCTATTTGTTTTTACCCTTAAGAGAAGAAGTAGAATCATAGAATCATAGAGTTGGAAGGGACCACCAGGGTCATCTAGTCCAACCCCCTGCACAATGCAGGAATTTCACAACTACCTCCCCTCCACACACCCAGTGACCCATACTCCATGCCCAGAAGATGGCCAAGATGCCCTCCCTCTCATCATCTGCCTGAGGTCACAGAATCAGCATTGCTGACAGATGGCCATCTAACCTCTTCTTAAAAACCTCCAGGGAAGGAGAGCTTACCACTTCTCGAGGAAGCCTGCTCCACTGAGGAACCGCTCTAACTGTTAGAAAATTCTTCCTAATGTCTAGACGAAAACTCTTTTGATTTAATTTCAACCCGTTGGTTCTGGTCCGACCTTCTTGAGCAACAGAAAACAACTCGGCACCCTCCTCTATATGACAGCCCTTCAAGTACTTGAACATGGTTATCATATCCCCTCTCAGTCTTCTCCTCTCCAGGCTAAACATACCCAGCTCCTTCAACCTTTCCTCATAGGACTTGGTCTCCAGACCCCTCACCATCTTTGTTGCCGTTCCAGCTTGTCTACATCTTGCTTAAACTGTGATGCCCAAAACTGAACACAGTACTCCAGTTAAAGTCTAACCAGAGCAGAGTAAAGCGATACCATTACTTCGCGTGATCTGGACACTATACTTCTGTTGATGCAGCCCAAGACTGCGTTTGCCTTTTTAGTTACAGCATCACACTGCTGACTCATGTTCAGTGTTTGGTCTGCTAAGACCCCAAGATCCTTTTCACACACACTACAGCTCAAATAAGTCTCCCCCATCCTATAATTATGCATTTGATTTTTCCTACCTAAATGCAGAACCTTACATTTATCTCTGTTAAAATGCATTTCATTGGTTTTAGCCCAATTCTCCAGCTTGTCAAGATCATCCTGAATCTTGGCTCTGTCTTCTATCGTATTTGCTACCCCTCCCAATTTAGTATCATCTGCAAATTTAATAAGCATTCCCTCTGTTCCTTCATCCAAATCATTTATAAAGATATTGAACAACACAGGGCCCAAGACAGATCCTTGAGGCACTCCACTAGTCACTCCTCTCCAAGTGGATGAGGAACCATTAACTAGCACTCTTTGGGTGTGATCTGTCAACCAATTACAGATCCACCTAACAGTAACAGGATCTAAGCCACATTTCTTAATTTGTCAACAAGAATATTATGGGGAACCTTATCAGAAGCCTTACTGAAATCTAGATAAACTATGTCTACAGCATTCCCCTGATCCAGCAAGGTAGTAACTTTCTCAAAAAAGGAGATAAGATTAGTCTGAAATGACTTGTTTTTGAGACACCCGTGCTGGCTCTTAGTGTTCAGATCCATCCTTTCTAAATGCTCAAGGACTGACTGATGATTTGTTCTAAGACTTTTCCCGGTATAGAAGCTGATGGGTCTGTAGTTACCCGGATCCTCCTTTTTCCCCTTCTTGAAGATGGGGACCACATTTGCCCGCCTCCAGTCTTCTGGCACCCAGCTGTAGCTTGAACTGTAGCCATTGTTGCTAAAATTCATTGTGCTTTGAACAGATATTCTAATTTTACAGAAATTTTGTGTTTCTTTGTCTTTAGCTACAGATACACACACATTTATTTATTTATTTATTTATTTGGCCCTTATAATAATGGGATCTGAAAAACAAGTTTCCAGGAGCATGTTTTTAAAACAAACTAACCAAGTGTTACTGAAGCATCTTGCATGAGCTGACTGACTATATCTGAAGCGATAGCTGCCTCATTACATGTGCTATATTTCAACCGTGAGAAAACATTGCATGTCAGGAAACCATAAAAAACAAATCCAAATGATATAGGTCATCTTTGATAAATGTAAGCAGTGTTACATGAAATATGAGATATGAGACACAGGCTTTTTCTTTGTTAAAAAAGAATAGTGATCAATGTAGCCACCACAGTAGTCAGATTTCATATTTTTCTAATTCAGGACGGGCAGCCTGATCAGTATCTATAGGCTTCCTATATGATCCATGGAAAAGAGGACTGTAGAAAGAGGGAAGTTATTCAAACATGAGATGGATAAAATATACTTTGAGCTGGAACCTGAGACAAATGTATTTGTATTTATTTATGTATTTATACCCCACTTTTCTCTCCAACAGTAACCCAAAGCAGCATATATTTATACCATGCCAATAAATAAGGTTATGGAAAAATAAATATATTTATACCACCATATTTATACTACCATTCTCCCCTCCTCAGTGAGACAGGTTAGGCTAACAGAATATACAGTCACCCTATGAGCTCCATGGCACACTGGACATTTGAACTGGGGTCTCTCAGATCCTAGTCTGATTTTACTTGAGTGCTACCAAAGGATGTAAATTGGGAGCTTGTAAAGTGTGGAAATTGTGATAATCCTTTTTCTCAGAGGTGGTGAGATTCATGATCTCAAATCAGATGCTACCATTATGGCTAGCTTTAAACCAGCACTACAGTTTCAAATTCCATGTATAGAATTAATATCTAAATCTATTTTATAGATAGTTTTAAATTTAATAATGCTTTTAATACATGTATTCTGATTCATTTTATGTTGTTAGCTTTTGGTAAGTGTTTACTATGTTTTTATTGTTTTAACTGAGTACCTTGAACACATTTTTTAAGGAAAGAAAGCTGGGTAGAACTATTTTAAACAAGACATTTTTAAAATAATGTTTAGAAATGACCAGTATATGGTCCCAAACCAACAGATACACAAGCTCCAGAGAAGCAGAGTTTTCCTTTAAAAAGGAAGAGTAAGGCTACTGTCTTATGTCTGGTTACTAAGAAATAAGCCTAACCTAAATCAGTACGGCTTAGAGCTGGTTTACATCTGTGTGTATAGCTCTTGGTTTCTCATTACCCAGTTATTCAACATTTGATGGCTCATAGCTAAACATATAAATTGATTCCACTACAGAGCATGATATGAGAGTTTTATCTGCTGTTTGATCTATGGGTTGAATTCCACTGACAGAAGGGAGGCATGATTTTCTCTCTAATCCCCCCACTCCTATTGAGGCGAGGAAGTCTTGTTCTACTGATGGGAATCTCTCCGTCAGTGGACATTTTGTGCATGATCCAATCCCATGATGGCTCACACACAAATACAAGACATCACTTGATGCTGCAGCATCTATGGCTCCACAGTGGGGATTTCCCCCACACTTTGTTTCCCCAATAGCTCCCTCTTGGAGCTGGTGGTTGTGGGATCTATGCAGACTAAAGGCCACATGACTCATGGGGCTGGAGTGAGGGGAAACAGGATGAAATTATCCCCATCTTTGTCTTTCCTCCAGCAGTGCTTCCATTGTGCAAAGGTAGGGGGCGCTGTATTAAAACACATAGGTTCATCAGATCTTGATTGACTTACCACTTGTCAGAAAGACGAAATGATAATTGCAATAATTGTGCCATTGTTCGGAATGGCTCCGTCAAAGAAATTAATGCAAAGAACAGAACTGAGTTCATAAATCCATACAATAATAAAACCACTGAAAGATTCTTGATACCTAGTGGGTTCTCATTTGCTCATTGATCCATGTGTTATTTGGCAAGCTAATTTTCCTCAAATGTTTGTGTTTTTATCTTGATGCTCACTGAAATAACTCTATTAACCTTCCCACAGAAATAATTCTGGTAATACGAACTCTGTTGTCTCTGAATCTGGAGCAATGTCACAATACACAAGTACATACAACCCAACGAATACAAAGTTACCTGTATCAGTTGCCCAAGAAGGGCCCGGCAATACTCACAAACTGCTGATTTCTGAGCATCTAAGCAAGCTGCATATATCTGGAGACATAACAAATGTGTGCAGCTCAGTTTGCAGCACCTAATTTGCAATAATATTGAAGTCCCCCCATGATAACTCATTTACTCTTATAATAAATATATAAAAAAGACAAATTGCTACATTGAACATGCATTTTCTTCACTGTATGGAGCTGCTACCCCAGGGAGAAAGCCCCGTGCCGCTAACTAATAGTAAATCCTTTGGAAAATCATGTGTCATAATGATGGACAACCATGGAAAGAGTATTAAATAGATTTAGAGGTTAGATTATCAACGAGAACAAAAGAGGCCCTTTGCAAACTAACACCAATCAGGACTGGCTTGAGGGTGTGAAGATTAGCACCAAATCCCAGCCAGGAAGAAAAAGGTTCATTATAAGACAAGACAATAAAGGGACTCCCAAACAATCTTACTGAGAATTGCATTGCCCTGATGACTGAATACCTACACGGTGTCCAAGAAAATCTTATTACCTGAGAACCTACTGTCCCTTACACATTTCAACCCAATTGGTCTACTAGGATATTGAAAAAGGAAGGCTTAGTGCTGTTATCAGGAATTAATAAGAGATCCAGTCAGGTGTAGTGGTTAGAGTGTGGGACTACAACTGTGCAGAGCTAGCTTTAAATCTCTGCCTTGATTTTTACCAGCAGTGTAATCCTAAACAGATTAGGAGAGCACTGCTGGTGACTTTGGTGAAGGTTACTGGGTGACTTCAGTCATTGAACACATGAACACATGAAGCTGCCTTATACTGAATCAGACCCTCGGTCCATCAAAGTCAGTATTGTCTACTCCAAAGCTTCTTAAACTGTGGGTTGCAATCCCATATGGGGTCGTGTAACTGAATGTGGGGGATATGAAAAATTTGATTTATTATCAGTAAATGTTTGATTTGCATGCCTAATTTATATACCTGTGTACCTGGGGTCGCGTGAAAATTTCTTGGGGAAAAGGGGTCGCGAGTGGAAAAAGTTTAAGAATCCCTGGTCTACTCTGACTGGCAGTGGCTCTCCAGGGTCTCAAATAGAGGTCTTTCATATCACCTACTTGCCTAGTCCCTTTAACTGGAGATGCCTGGAATTGAACCTGGGACCTTCTGCCTGCCAAGCAGATACTCTACCACTGAGCCACAGCCCCTCCCATTATCCTTCAGGCTAACTGATCTCACAGGGTTTTTGTGAGAATAAAATGGGACTAGGAGACTGTAGACCTGCCTAGGATTGCTCCCCATGTGTACCACCATAAATTTCTTGAAGAATGGAAAGAGCAAAAAAAGTCTAATGAATAAATAAAACATCATCTACCCAGCTTTGGATGGATTCTACATGACCGAGAAGGCCCCGGCCCTGGTTAAGGACAGCCAGATATTTTTCATGCCAGGGATCACCAGTAGATTTTCTCCAGCTGAACGCAGAGTTCTTTGAGGGGTGTAAGAAAAAAATAAATCACATAAAAAGACAGAAAACATGGACATGATTGCAATATGGTGTTTGTGGGGCTGCCTTTGATTTGTGTTTGGAAACTTCAGCTGGTCTAAAATGTACAACTGCACAGCTTTATTGGCTTCCAGTACATCTCAGGGACCAATTCAGAATGCTTTTATTTACCATTAAAGCCCTAAATAGTCTGGGACCAGGATATCTAAAGGACTATCTGCTCCTATATGAACTTACCCGTTAATCATGATCTTTAGCAGAGGCTGTGTTCTGTATGGTCCCCCTTCTGGCTAAAAGATAGGGCCATTTCAATCTTCGCACACCATGTGTGGAATATCCCTTCTAAATCCGCTTGCCTGGATTCTATTCTACTAACTTTTAGTGCCAAGCGATGATATTATTATTTTCCCAGGAATTTGGTGAGAGCTTAATTAATATTACTTTGTTTGCTGAATACTTGCCTCTGTTTCTCTTGCTTTACTGCTGCTTGTTGTGCTTTCTTGATTTTAATATTACTTTGTTTGCTGAATACTTGCCTCTGTTTCTCTTGCTTTACTGCTGCTTGTTGTGCTTTCTTGATTTTTAATTTTATATTTATTTATTTATTTAATTAATTTATATCACAGCTGAGAGTATGGGACTAACCTAAGGTCACCCAGCAAGCTTCCATGGCAAAGTGGGGATTCAAACCTGGGTTTCCTTGATCCTCCTCTCACACTTTATCTGTTACACCACAATGGCTCTCAAAATGGATGATTTTTATCAAATTATTTTATTTCAGTTTCTGATTTTGTTGTCTGTAGCTTTGTGAATTGGGGAGGGGGTGATGTTGAATACTGCTGACCCAATTCAGTTTGCATGTATCGTTGTGTGTGCTGTTCTTTAGCACAGAAGGCTACTGATGGGGAGAACAGTGTAAAAAGCAGAGAGTTTCCTGAAAGGAATGGCAAATAGTGAAAGATAGGGGAGGAAAATGGATAATCTTTCCTGATACAGAAATTCACAGAGATTCTAGTTTTAGAGGGTAGCTGTGTTGGTCTGCAGTAGAACAGCCCGATTCGAGTCCAGTAGCACCTTAAGAGACCAACAAGATTTTCAGGGTATAAGCTTTCAAGAGTCAAAGTTTATGCCCTGAAAATCTTGTTTGTCTCTAAGGTGCTACTGGACTCAAATCTAACTGTTTCACAAGGATTCTAGAATATATTGTCTTTGGTTTTGCATCAAATTGGCTTCAAACTTTCCCCCTCTTGAATGTTTTCTAATGTTTAAGACACATCATCCCAGAATGATTTATCACTATTTCATGATCACAATTGGTTTACTTTTTAAAACCAATACACCATCAGTCAGTAAGAAGAATGTTATGTGGGACTCCGGAATACAGCTTTCATGCAATACTTGCAAAATATTACAGCCATTTCAGAAAAGATAGTATCAGGGGAAAGAATCTTATTGCCAAGGGCCAGTGAAAACCATTTCATGCTTCAAAAGTTTGAGATTGGTCTTGCAAGGAAGAAAGCATATAAAGTCTTGGTTGTTGGAAATTGTTTTCAGTTTTAAACTGGAAAGCACCTAAGACTGAGCTACGTCTATTATGCGTGGCGGTTTCTAATGACTACTGTATTTCTGTCCTTGTAAAACTATATTATGCTTACTATTCATGAATGAATGCATGACAGGATGCAGAGTAGCAGCCACTGAGAAGGCTTTTAGATATCAGCTTTCCAACCCTCACTGCCCTGCATGTGGTGGCAGAAATTATCCCATTTGCCCTTCAAAAATGCCACATGAAGATGTGCACTTATAGAATGTCATAGTCTTCTGAATCAAGCTGCAGTCATATGCCCACTTACCTGTAAGTAAGCTTCATTCAATAAATAAGCACAAGACTAGTTCTTCAGTGTATAATGTGAGGCAAATGTCTTGGCTCTGTGTGACCCACTTGTAGAATACAGTGTTTTCATTATTTACTTCCCAGGAACACTAGGAGATTTCATTAACAAATAGGATTTAAATATCTCGGTACTGACCTGCATGTGTATACCTGACATATGACTATCATCCTTGTTCTGTTTGTCTGGTGTAGATTATGCCCCATATTGATTTGGAGCCAGACTAAGGATCATCTTCATGGATCGTCAGACTTCCTGGCATCCCCCTCCCCAGCAGCCATTTCTGGCCCTGGCAAAGTTTGTTCCCAGAATTACAGTGGTAAAAGCCACTTGGGATGGAAGGCTACAGTGTGGAGGGGGAATAGAGTGAAAGCTGGGAAGATTGGCTCCACTTAGTGCCTTCCACTGACAGAGAACAGGATCAAACTCATCACCTCTGGAGTGGATTCTGTTACTCCTTTCTTCTAAGTCAGTAGTCTGGCTCTGGAGGAAAAAACCTTCTTCAACCAGAGCAAGACTCTTCTCTGGAGTAAGACTAGTCATTTAGTTGACGGGATATTTATGATCTAACCCTATGTATTTTTTGCACATTGCCTCACATATTTTGGTCCTAAATAATAACAACAGTACCAGAACAAAAAAACAAGGAAGAGAAAGACTGTCAAGTTTTGACTCTAGCAATATTTGGCAAGCTTATTATCAAACATGCTGTAAAGCACTTTTACAAGGAGCAGGAGAAATGTAAAACATTTTTTCCAGAACTTTTAAGAATTCTCCCAAGCTAAGCTAAAGCCTTTTCTCCACAATCCTGATTCTCAGGAGCTTGCATGTAGCTTGGGCTACACAAAAAGTACACAAAAATTTGCACTTTAAGAGGTAGAAGAGAAACCTTTTATCTTGACTTCTCATTTGTTACCCCCAGTGCCTTTTACACTGTCACAGTTACAGGGAAGACACTCCTGAACTGGAATGGCAGAGCTCACGCACAAGACTGCTTGATATATCAGTGTGGACTGAACATCAAGTGGACGACGGTGTACAATTATTATGAATCATTTATTACCCTAGCTAAAGCTTTAGGAACAACACTCACTAATGTAAAGGAGAGCTTGACTTTGGGAATACTGTGGCTGACTGTATATTTTTACAAGGGGAAACAAGATTTCTTCAGGGCTGTCTATCTTAGTCCTTTCAAGGTTACTCTTTTGTCATTAACACTTCTTGCTCACTCTCAGGAGAGCAAAATTCAAACCAGCACCCACAATATCACAGGGCCATTCATTCAAAAGAGACCTTCAGACCTGATGAATATTTGAAAAAGAAGATCTGGTCATTACCAGGAGTTACGCTGCCTGTTAGTTTTAATGCAACTCAGTGCCTGCCTTTGGAACATTCAGACATAAAAGCACCGTGACAGATCTGTGGAGTACTACTTTTTTTTTTGCTGGCAAGTTACAGCTGACTTATGGTGATCCGGTAGGGTTTTCAGGGCAAGAGGCGTT
Source organism: Euleptes europaea (assembly GCF_029931775.1). Taxonomy (NCBI): domain Eukaryota; kingdom Metazoa; phylum Chordata; class Lepidosauria; order Squamata; family Sphaerodactylidae; genus Euleptes; species Euleptes europaea. The sequence goes on along the minus strand of NC_079326.1, from coordinate 9,909,197 downwards.
TGGAGGTGGTCTGCTATTGCCTGCATCCACATCACGACCCTGGTATTCACTGGAGGTCACCCATCCAAATTCTAGCCAGAGTGTGACTGGCCCAAGGTCACCAAGCAAGCTTCCATGGAGCAAGTAGGTATTTCAACCTGGGTTTTCCAGGTCATAGTCCAACACCTTAAGCACTACACCATGCTGGCTCTCTCGCACTACTAATACAATCTTATCATATATATTATATATTATATCCAAAGTTATTCATTATACAGTTGGAAAAAAATCTTGTCAATCTCAGTGCCAGTTTAAATTAACAGTTATCCTAAAATAACATCTCTGAACTCATTTCAACCTCTGTTTTTGTTCAAGGAAGGCTTGCACATTGAACTGAATTGAAAGTCAACAGCCCTTATCAATACTGGGGTCTATTAATTCACTTCTCAATCCCAAATTAACAGGAGAGTGTTTATCTCTGATGGGTGATCTCAGCGTTAACTTCAGTGGACTCAGAAAGATGTAACTCTGTTTAGGATTGCACTGTCAGTGACCTTAATTATTAGTCAAGATTGCCATATTAATGCTTTGGGTGTTCCTAAACTTTAGATTGCTTGAAGCTGATTGTTAAGTCCGCGTGGGGAGGACACATGAGTTCCAACAACAACGCTTTATTGTATTGAAGTACAGAACTGAGAACTCTACAAGCTCCCCTGGCTCCTGGTGGCCACTCCCCCCGATCCGTGATAGGAGGAAAACAACCCCCGGGTCACCAATGGCATGACCCAGCTTAGGGCCAACGGGATGCGTTAGCTTGGCCAATAGCGCGAGCAGGGTTTAGGAGCCTTCGCCCGGGACTCAAGCTCCTAGGTTTTCCCCTGCTACGATCTTAGCTACTCATATACATTACACTGATACTGAATGACAGAGACCTGAATACCATCCTGGGCTTCTCATCGATAGGATTTTGTACAGGCTTTTGGCAATAGACCTAGTGTAGTGTAGTGTAGTGGTTAAGAGCAATGGACTCTAATCTGGAGAACCGGGTTTGATTCCCCACTCCTCCACATGAGCGGCGGACTCTAATCTGGTGAACCAGGTTGGTTTCCCCACTCCTACACATGAAGCCTGCTGGGTGACCTTGGGCTAGTCACAGTTCTCTCAGAACTCTCTCAGCCTCACCTACATCACAAGTTGTCTGTTGTAGGAAGAGGAAGGGAAGGAGGGAAATGATGTTCAGCATGGCAAAAACAGAACACATGATGAGGGAAGGGAGTTGCAGCCTAGGATTTGCATAGGGATAGTATATAAACGCCCACTTTCTTTAAATGAAACAAATTCCTCTGGGCCAGATAAACTGCATCCAAGGGTACTTAAAGAACTTGCAGATGTAATTTCTGAGCCTCTGTTCATTATTTTTGAGAAGTCTTGGAGAACAGGTGAGGTGCCTGAAGACTGTATGGGGCAAATGTTGTCCCTATCTTCAAGAAGGGGGAAAAGGAGGATCTGAGTAACTACCGACCCTTCAGCTTGATGTCTATTCCTGGAAAAGTCTTAGAACAAATCATCAGTCAGTCCTTGAGCATTTAGAAAGGATGGATCTGATTACTAAGAGCCAGCATGGGTTTCTCAAGAACAAGTCATGTCAGACTAATCTTATCTCCTTTTTTGAGAAAGTTACTACCTTGCTGGTTCAGGGGAATGCTGTAGACATTGTTGCCTAAGGCTTTTGATAAGATTCCCCCTAATATTCTTGTTGACCAATTGGGCAAATGTGGTTTAGATCCTATTACTGTTAGGTGGATCTGTAATTGGTTGACAGATCACACCAAAAGAGTGCTTGTTAATGGTTCCTCATCCACTTGGAAATACTCCTTCGTATCCAAATCATAATGCGTACTGGCACCAAAGCATGTAGAATTCAGTGTCATCATTGAATAAAACAGGTAGTGCTGCCTATATGCATAGAATCCAATGCCCAGAAAGTCTGCTAACTCAGGACTCTTACCTAACAAAATTGTGGGGAAGAAGTAACACTTGTGGGTTAATGGGGCCCACTTGTACTGGATATATGTCTATTCTACACATTCTATTCAACGTATGTAGGGAAGTTCAGCCCAAGAGCTGAGCAAGTGAGTATACACTTGTGTAAAGGGCTACACAGAGCAGATGTAGTCCAAAGGCTTCAGCAAGCAACCTGAATCACAAGCAATCTAATCTGAGATAAATTCCTTTCTGGATAGTTGAGAGGGCAGCAGTCCATATGCCTGCCAACATCTGAAAATTCCTGTTGTGCATTTATAAATGAACAGTTGGGTAGAATGTTCAAGTAATTGTAAGTTTCACTTGTGAACCAATTAATATCAGTCATATTGCTTCTGTGCAAAGTTCCTGCCACTGCAGATGAGCATACACTCAATTTGAGATTAGATATAACCAAATGTTTCTTTCCTTCTTCATAAATTAAGCTACCCAAACAAAGATAAGAACCCTATTTTCAAGATTTCACATGGGTCTGAACATGAGGCACCAACTACAGTGCTTGCCTATCATTCAGTCTGAATCCCCTAGACTTTTCAACAAAAGAGAGTATGCCATCTTGTTTCTCCTCTTTAGTACCTGAAGTCAACAGGCAGAGAGAATCCTCAGCTTTCCCTCCTACCCATGCTCCCTGAGACTTTCACCTTCTAGCCAATTCAGACCTGTTGTGTGCAAGTCTAAAACAGCAGTTCATCCAAGGTATCATCTGGATTCACAGTACATTTCTGATTTGTGCCCATATTGTCTGAACAAGCTGAAGCAGTACCAAATCCTGGCACCTGCCTCTTCACTCTACTGTTTACACATACTGTGCGTGATTCTCCCCAAGTTCCTTCCCTGTCAAAGTCATTTTGCAATCTCATGCCACAAGAGTGGGCAAAAGTCTCCATATAATTTGGAATAATTCTGTGTCACCAAATTTTTAGACAGAGCCTTGAATAAACATATTTGCTCTTCCATTCTACTTTCCCTTGTTTGTACATGGTATCTGCCATGCTGGTCTATAGGTTGGTCTAGTTGTCCCTTCCTATGGCAAAAGAACCCTTTTCTAAAGCAATTTATTAAAATCGAAAAGAAGAGAAAGACAGCCAGTGGAAAAGGGGTCTTTTCAATAGCAGATGCAGCCCCCACTGTTGCTGCCTGAGCTCAGCCCACAGATCTATAATGAATTAGATGCTAGTTCATTAATAAAAAATGACAAACTATGGTCTTGTTGAGATTGCCCATGCCAAAAGAACTGCCTCCAGAGGAAATCCCACCGCTCCTCCACTCTGCCCCCCTCTTCCTGGTCTCTCCATGGTCAGGCAAATAATGAAGCTTCTACATAGACAGGACAAAAGGAAAAGTGAATAGAGTTTAACTTGCATGAGGAGGAAATAACCTTTTCATTACAGTTATACGACTTTAATTTTAATGACTTCCCCAACCGCATTAACAAAGAGCTGGGATCAGAGGCCTTAGCAGGGCTACCGTTAGGGTCACCAAGTCATAAGAATGTCTCAGGAAACAAAAGCTCTTTAGCATGCCATAGCAATGAGCTATTTGGGCCACTGCATTCCCAACTTGTCATGGTACCTAACGCTTTTTTTCCAGAAATACCAGGAGTCTGAATATTTAAAGAAAATTCAAAGGAGAGGAAGGGCTGCTGGGGTGGAGGGACATTGTCTCTCTAGGACTTGGCTGGCCGTGGGCATACAGCTGATCTGTCTAACTTGTATGCTTTTCAGTACTACAGACCAGACAGATATCTACAGTACTCAGTGCAATTACTCAGGCGTTCTGTATCACCAAGGGAGATGGAGGAGTAATAAAGAGGGATTGGCAAGGGGAACTCATAAAAAACAAATGGCAGTGTCGGCTTGATATTAATAATCCTGCTAGGCAACATCTCCATTGCTTATATGAATAAATCTTGGGAGTTTTATGGCAAAGGAAATACAAATTACAGATCACAATGTCACATATACAACACCGACTTATACATATTTATCTACATGGGTAAGACAGGTCAGTTTCTATGCAAAACAATAAATGGGCTCAAATTTGACATCAGACATGACAACATTCAGAAACCTTTAGCACATCTGAGTATATCAGGATACTCTACTGCTGACCTGAGTGTCACCATTATTCAACACAGGCACTTCAAAGGAAGACTCCCATGAGAAACTATTGAATTACAATTTATTAACATTATGTTAACTAGGAGCTTAACAATTCTGACACCTTCTTTAGCCTCTGCAGATGGTAAATGCCTTAACATAACTAGGGCTGCAATCCTAAAAACATTTTCCAGGGAGTAAGACTCAAATGAATAAAATGTGACTTATTTCTGAATAGACTGGCTTAGGATTGCCCTCTAAGTACTTTGTGTTATTAGCAATCACTGCGGTTGTGAAGGGGCACTGTGGTCATCTTTTTTACCATTGTGTTTGCCTAAATGTCACAAACTATACCTCCTGAATTCTCCCCTCTCCCTAGACATGTCTGCTGACTAAGGCTTGTTGCCATAATAAATCTCCACTAATGCAAGGGATTTCTGGCAGTGAAAATAAGATTTCCTTGTCTCCCCATCCCAATACTGCTCTTAAAGGACAGGGGCCCTCAGGAACAGCATGAGTGTGGAGATCTGCTGTGGAAGGGAAGAATCAACAGAAATTGCCTTTGGGGTTTGCAACTTTATTTGGCAAGTGCATCCTTTGTGCAATCTACAGACTAAAATGCTTTATACATTTAGAGGACAAATGACAGCATAGGGAGGAACACACAGAGAGAATGGTGAGTGAAAGTATATATATATATATATATATATATATATATATATATATATATATATATATATATATATATATATATATTGTGTCTGCTAAATCAAAATGAGAATTGAAAGCTCACAAGCTGAACAGATGAACCATATGCCAGGAGGCGCTGAGATAAATACTTCAGAACCAACCAGTTGCATCCAGATCTTTGACTCCTGCACCAAAAATGCAACACAACTGTGTGTGTGTGCCATCAAGTCATAGCTGATTTATGGTGACCCCATAGGGTTTTCAAGGCAAGAGACATTTGGAGGTGGCTTGCCATTGCCTGCCTCTGCGTCACAACCCTGGTAGTCCAAATTCTAACCAGAGCCAACCCTGCTTAGCTTCTGAGATCTGCTGAGATGGTGGTGCAGCAAAGCCGTTGTGTTAGGGGGTTCCCAGCATGAACAGGGTTATGAAGCTGCCTAACGGCAGCTCCGCCCCCTAAATCACCCCAGGAATGCCTTCTGGGATGCCAGCGCGGGGACTTGCACAGGGAGAATGCCGGCAGGAGGCCGCACCAGCGTCTGAGGGCTTCGCTGCCACCGTGGTTCTGGAGAGGCCAGTGTAAGTGGCCCTACGCCAGTTTCCATGCATGGTGCAAGTGGCATGGATGTCAGCATAGGGGTCACACTGGCTCCTAAGAGCATTTTTTTTGGGGGGGGGGCTTCAGGATTGCACAGATAGTGTTTCCAATTTCTCAAGAAATTTCATTTATTGCTCAGGTAGGAATCCACCTGGTCATAAAGCTTTACTGTTTTTTATGATGGTGACTATGAATTGTATTTCCTCAATTTTCAGGGGTGCTGATAACATTGCTGCCCAGTTCACATTCAATGGGGTAACTACCACATTGGGAAAAAATGTTTTGTGTGTCATGGGAATCTGTTTATTCTCGTATAAAATGGAAAACTGTGGCAATTGATGTCTTTGGATAATTTGAATCCTGAATATCTGTTATTTTATTTTGGTTCTGCTATTATTTGAGCCTGAAGGCTAATAACTTCCTTACTGTTCCGATATATGTGTTTAGAAATTGCATATCCTGCATTCTGTGAATGAAATGTTTTCGTTATAATACACTAACAGCCCATTTCTGAGAATTGGGCCGAAACTCTTTAGGAGGTGGCATGACCTCGCCAATGGAGTAAATGCGTGTAATCACGCATTTACACGCATTCACACCGGCGGTGAGGCCAGTCCTGGCGGCGGCCGAGCACCGCAGGACTGCGCCTCCCCCCTCCGCTGGCGCAACCTCTCTGTGGTGCCAGCAACGGCGTGGAGAGGCCACGCCGGCGCAGGGGGGCGGGCTGGGGGTGGGCCAGGGGAAGGAGCCGGTGGCTAGTCGGCCTCCTCGCCACTTTCAGCCACTTGTGCTGGCGGCTGGAACAGTGGTGCTGCACCTGCTATTTAGCAGGCGCAGCCTCGCTGTTTTCAGTGGGGCGAAAGGCCCCGGTAAAACAAAAAAACCCCAGTGAAACGCCTTTTTTTTTTTGCGGCATGTGCGATTCAGCATAGGAAGAGGTGCCACCGTGCCTCTTCTCCGCTGACTCCGCACGCCGCCATTTCAAGAATGGGCTGTAAGTTAGGCACAGAGGGATCTGAAGTGGCAGTTTTCGTGATTCTGAGGTCCTGGGCAAAAGTCCAGGATGGGGTCCCAGAATCACTGCCATTCCTCTGCTTGTACCCCCATCTTGCCCAACAAGGGGTGATCCTTATCCCCTGAAAAGTAGTTAGGAGCCACTGCTGAATACAGAAGCCAGCAGTCTGAGCCTCAGATGGGGCAAATGGGAGTGGCCCTCTTCTTATTTCCCCCCTCCTGGGAGTGGGGCCTTGGCAATGGCCCCAGTTACCCATTGGCTAAGAGCATCCTTGAGGATCTACACCTTATTCTTTTCAAGCAATCCCTGCTTCAGGCTGCTTACAATTACACTTTTTTCTTTCTTATTTCTTAATAGAAGAGGAAAACTATTATTCTTTTTTTTATTTTTTTTTAGAAACCCTCTCTTTATGTCATTCCCACAATATGCCTAAAAATGATCCTGATAGGATATTTAAACTCCATAACAGTGGCCACCAACAGTTCAAAGCAATCGCAAGATTTTTCCTGGCACGATAATTTGCAATATGTGTAAAAGGGATTTTGAAATTTCAAATGAAACGTGATCTTCTGTGATGCTTTTCAGAGAAAGCTTCGCCACTTGAATTTTGTTACAAATGTAAATTGGCCTGGTAGACCTATGTTGAGAGGCAGTGTGTAATGGTTAGAGTGTGGGACTAGGATCAGTGAAACTAGACATGATGGTGTTCCTAAGTCCATCAGTGGTATGCCTCCACCATAGGGATGCCAGCCTCCAGGTGGGACCTGGGGATCCCCTGGAATTACAGCTCATCTTAAGACTGCCAAGAATTGTTCCCCTGGAGCAAGTGGATGCTTTGGGTGGTGGACTTTTTAGCACTGTACTCCTTTGAGGTCCCTGTCCTCTTCAGGCTCCATCTCCAAATCTCCAGGAGTTTCCCAGCCTGGATCTGGCAACCCTACCTCCCCGTTCCCAGCCCCAGTGGCCAGGGAGACCTGACAACCTTACTCCATTATCTTAGGGATGAAATTCTCCCTGTTTACAAATGCTGCAGGGGCCTGATTCTGACTGGGACTACAGTGGAGGCGACGAGGGGTGCCTGTTCCCCCTGCCCACACCCTGATTTCAAGAGCTCAAACACTGTGGGTCTGGGCTTTTGATATGGTGTGTATGTGGGGGAAAGGAGCTCCTCCCCTCCCAGCAGTGGTTCCAACCAGGTTCAGACCCCTACAGCATTGTAAATGGAGGGAATTTCATTTCTGCAATGTTGGAGCATCACATCTAATTTGGCTCCCAATTTCAGATCCCACTATGTCATGGAAGCTTTGTGTTCTTGGGCCACTCACACACACTCAGCCTAACCTACCTCACAGAGTTGTTGTGAGCAAAAAATGAAGAAGGGGAAATTGTTGTAAGCCACTTTGGGTACCCGTTGTGGAGAAAAGTGGGGGGGGCATAAATGGAGTACATACACAGGCCCATAAATCATTTGATCAAGTGGCCATTGTGGCTAGCTATTTTCTGTGTTTGCAACTGGGAACCATTAAAAAAAAAAACACCCGATGAACATCCCAATGAGAAGATGGTGAGTATATTTACAAAATGAGGAAAATGATCCAGTTGCCTGGGGTACTGAAGTGTGGATGAAGGCGGTTTGCAAAGCGTTGGAGCTTAGTTTAGCACACAACTACCACCTTCAAGCTCCCTAGCATCTGAATTTGAACAAGTGGCAAACAGGGAGAAATTTAAAGCGTCTTCTTTTATTCTCTAAATGGATCAGGAGGTTTGACTACACATTGCTAATAAATATACTATGAGTATTGCATTATTTATATTCCTTTCACCTATTTTTCAACTGGTTAGTGGAACCCATGACTCTTGGGAAATTGTTAGCAATACACTGAGGCCTGCCCTGTACAAATCTCTGCAGTAAATAAGAGATAAACAAGATGCATTGCGCAACAACATCCACCACTTCTCTGACTCCTTTCTGCCTTTACAACGAAAGGGTGAGAGCGGGCTTACAAGGGAACACAGTTTCAAGCCAAACAAATTCTGCTGGCTTTTGGCCACAGCTGTATTAAATAAACTAGCTGAAGAGTGATAAACATCTGAGTTCTAAAGAACATATGAAAATTAAATGGTGCTGATGAGTATCAGGAGATCTGTGGTCTACACATAGCAGCATTCCTTCAGCAGTCCTCTGTGATCATCATTATAAACTAAAAACAAAATATCCCCAATCCCCTCACCTCATGTCAAGATATCAAATTTTGGTTCAATTTATAGGGAAAAATCAGCTATAAGCCAATCCAACATGAGGGGTGATTCCATGTCATGTTGAATCTGTAAATATTCCAAAAAACAGTGACAGTGGTAGATTGCCATGGACAATTTCTTCACAGTCTGGATTGTGCTAGCCCCTCATTGCTTTTGCCTTCTAATTTGTGAGAAACATTTGACCCTAGTAATATCTTTGACATTTGAAAGGTAAGAGATTTACTGCATCATAGCACCAGGATTTGCATTGCATGGACTCTCTATGTTCCTGCCAGAAAATTGTTTCAGTTCAGTATAATCCCAAAGTGTAATTCCATGTCAGTATAGGCAGGTATGCCCCGACCTGGATGGCCCAGGCTAGCCTGATCTCGTCAGATCTCAGAAGCTAAGCAGGGTCAGCCCTGGTTAGTATTTGGATGGGAGACCACCAAGGAATACCAGGGTTGCTGTGCAGAGGAAGACACTGGCAAACCACCTTTGTTAGTCTCTTGCCATGAAAACCCCAAAAGGGGTCACCATAAGTTGGCTGCGACTTGATGGCACTTTACACACACACACACACACACACACACACACACACACACACACACACACACAGGCAGGTATAAACAAGAAACCTCCAGTCATTTGAACTTTCTGAACTGAGAAGTATGATGTAGTAATTAGAGTCTTGAATCAGGAAATCCCCACTTGTCCATCAAGCTCATTGGGTGACCTTGGGTCAGTCTTCTCTCAGCCAAGGTTGACTCTCAAGCTTGGTGTGAGGATCAAATGGAAGAGGATGCCAACCTGAGACCCTTGGATGAAATATGGAATAAAGATAATAACATCCTCCCAGAAATGTATATGAACAGCAAACTTCTGAAATCCATATATAAATGTAAAAAATAATAGACATTTGCAGTGAACCAAAATTTCAAATGAATTCTAGTGCACTCTATTTTTAAGTATATTTTTATGCTTTGGTACTCAGACCAGTGGGGGGAGGGGAATGAATAGCAAAAAGGGGGGAAAAAGGAGGAAAAAAGGATTGGATTCTCATAACAAGCAGCACTTTTGCCTTTGAGTCTGGGAGGCCTTGTGGCTGAAAGAAGCGGCAGAGAAAAAAGATGTTTTTTACCAAGTGTTTTGCAAAGTCAGGGCTGAGGATGGTTTTCCCCACTTAGAGCTTTTAGCCTTTTATTTTGTTTGGGCTGCTATACTTCTACAGCTCCAGCTCCATCAAATCAACTCTGCTATTTTGCAGATGAGTCGCCAGAATAGACAGAAACGGGTACCTACTATTCCATCTCTGGTTTAGATTAAGCCATATCCACCTTTCATAAATTATTGTGCGCGACAGCAGAAGTGAGCAGAACATTCTGAAGCTCAAAGATTGGTGTGTAATGATCATTTTACTGTACATATTTATTTATTTAGGATATTTCTTTTCTGCCTCACCAGAGTTCTGCTTGAGGCAGCTGGCAATTAAAACAACATCACAAAATAAAACATGCCATTAAAAACAAGCTAGGGATGTCGGTTCGGTTCCATCCGAATTTCCCCTGGAAACTGGCCGAATTTCCCCTGGTTCGGTGGTTTCCAGCTCGGATGGAGCCAAACTGAAAAAAGGCGGGAAACCACGGAACAAATTCGGCAAGTTCGGCATCCCCCGAACCTGCCTTTCCCCGCCTTTCAAAGAGCTCTCCGAAGGCAAGCAAACTTGCCTTCCAGGAGAGACAACCAAACCAAGCAAGCAGTGGCCAGTAGGTGGCCAAACTGGGTCTTCTTCTGCCAATCAGAGATGGGATTCTCACATTTGAACCTCTTCTCTGAACTGGCGAGAAGAGATGAGAGATTAAATACCCCTGGCTGCGAGTCTGACTCTGCTCCTTCCATTGCTGGTGTTTGTTGCTGCTGCTGTGCTGAACCTTGGGCTCCTGAGACCTGAGGTGACCTGCTGCCCGCTGCTCCTGGCTGGAATTGGACTGCTGGATCACTATCTCCCAGCCTGACCTGACTGCCTGCTCCTGCCTGCTGGAAGACATCCACACAGTTTGACCCATTTTGGGGCTTTTTCTAAAACCTTTTTCCTGTGTGTGTGTGTGTGTGAGCAGATTCTGTGTGTGTGGGGGGGACGCCAAGGGGGGAATTTTCCTGTTCTGCAGGGGGTGGCCTTGCAATTTGATTGCCTCTGTGTGGGAGTTGGGAGTCTGGGACTGAGATTTGCACTGCTTTAGTTGGTTGCCAACTGTACTCGGAATGAGGTTTGTCTCTTTGCCAGGCCAGTGTTTGTGTTCACTTTGTTTCTCCCTGTTCTGGTTTGGTGGGGGGAATTTTCCTGTTCTGCAGGGGGTGGCCTTGCAATTGGATTGCCTCTGTGTGGGATTTGGGTTAGGGTAAGGTTTTTTTTAGTAGTTGGTTGTGTTAAGGGTTTTTGTAAACGGTCTACAGTTGTCAGCGACAGTGTGGTTGTGCATGTTGTCGATCTGCTTCTAGGTAGCTGCCTTGTTTGTGATGTTGGTCGTTAACTTTGTGTAAGGGTGCCCTGGTTATTAGGTAGGGTAGAAGAAAATGGCCTAACTTAAGCTATGGTGTTCCCCCCCATATGCCTCTGGGGGGCATTTTTTGAGGTGGGGCCCCCAAACTTTCAGGGTAGCTTGAGGGGACCCTCCTTACAAGAACCCCTTAGTTTGGTGAGGATTGGGTCAGGGGGTCCGGAGTTATGAGGTCTGGAAGGGGGCAAGCCCCCTTCTCCATTAAAACCAATGCAAAAGGTTTTAGATTGGTTTTTATGGAGAAGGGGGCTTGCCCCCTTTCAGCCCCCCCGACCCAATCCTCACCAAACTCAGGGGTTCTTGCAAGGAGGGTCCCCTCAAGCCACCCTGAAAGTTTGGGACCTCTACCTCAAAAAATGCCCCCCCCCAGAGCCCTGGGAAAAAACCTCCCTAAGGCTTTCTATGCTGGAATACTTCTCATTAAGCTCCTTCCTTATTCGCGGTTAACAGATGCCTACAGTGTTAACCGCGAATAAGGAAGTAGCTTAATGAGAAGTATCCCAGCATAGAAAGCCACAGGGAGGTTTTTTCCCATGGCTCTGGGGGGCATTTTTTGAGGTAGAGGTCCCAAACTTTCAAGGTAGCTTGGGGGGACCCTCCTTGCAAGAACCTATGAGTTTGGTGAGGATTGGGTCAGGGGGTCTGGAGTTATGTGGTCTGAAGGGGTCCCCCCTCTGCCCACTCCATGAATAGCAGCCGGCTGATATTTATTCCAATGGGCGGAGGGGGGACCCCTTCCAGACCCCATAACTCCGGACCCCCTGACCCAATCCTAACCAAACTCAGGGGTTCTTGCAAGGAGGGTTCCCCCAAGCTATCCTGAAAGTTTGGGACCCCCACCTCAAAAAATGCCCTCCCAGAGCCGCAGAAACCCCGAATGCGTTTTAAAGGGCTTTAAATGGCTGAATTTGTTCGGGAATGCTGAATTTCCTGCCGAATTCGGCATTCCCGAACGGGGTGGGTGGGTTCAAAATTTGGCTGAATCCGAACCGAGCCAATTTTTTTCCCCAACAGCCCTAAAACAAGCTATATCAGAGCTCTGGAACATTAACGAGAAATTTGGGCATGATAATCACAACCATACCGTGAAATGTTTACTTTTTTATAAAACCAGTTATCTCTACTCTGGACAGCTGCATTTACCACAGTTTAAACACTGTTAGCCATTAAGTGGGATCCAATGATTCCCACCCACTAATTCCTTGGCTGTAGGCAGGAAGGAAATCATTGGATCAAGAACATTCACACATGCTAAATAAGGCACTTTCAATCCACTTTCAGTGCACTTTAGCGATCATTTGCAAGTGGATTTTGATATTTCACACAGTAAAATCCAGTTGGAAAGTACATTGAAAGTGGATTGAAAGTGCATTATTCAGCATGTGTGAAAGACCTTTGCCTACTCAGTTAAGAGCCTCGGAGTTATACTGGACCCAACATTACTGCTGGAGAAGCAAGTTAAGGCAGTTGCAAAAAAAGCTTTCCTCCAACTCAGCCTATCTTGAAAAATGGCCCCTTACCTTGACACGGTTGATCTGGCCACTTGGTACATGCCATGGTGATACCCAGACTAGACTACTGCAATGCACTGTACATTGGTCTTCCCTCAAAATCAATTCAAAAACCACACTTGGTGCAGAATGCCCCAGCTCAGCTATTATCGGGAGCTAGATGGAGCATGCATATTACTCCCATTCTGCAGTCACTCCACTGGGTGCCCATCAGTTACCAGGCTCAATTTAAAGCATTGGCTATCACATACAAAGCCCTTCATGGCTTTGGACCCTCACATCTGTGAGACCGTCTCTCCTCCTATGCTCCGCCACGACAGCTTCACTCATTCACACAAGGCCTTCCGCAGATGCCACCCTGCATATGGAAAAAACCAACAACCACCTGCTTATGTGCCTTATTCGTTGTGGTCCCCACCTTGCCTGCCTGAGCAGAGCAGGAAGGATCCCACTCTCCTGGCTTTCCACAAGCTGTGAAAAACTAGAATTGTTCAAGAGGGCTTTTCTGTGCAGGAAGTAGCAGTGTTACAAAAGGCTTCACAAAGTTACTTGGATAAATTATTGGAGACTGAGGCCTGTATTATTGTGTATAGGTTCCTGTGGATTGGCTCTTGTGTGATTTTGCATCATATAATGTGTCATGTTAACACTTATACTTTGCTTCAGTTCTGTTTTGTAGACTTCTGGTTGGATCCACAACCCAAATCCTATTTCATTGTTTATTGAATGTCCCATCTTGTTGATTGTATTGACCCTGAGTAATCCGCCTTGATTCCCAGTGAGAAAGGCAAACTATAAATAATGTAAAGAAATAAAGACATACATGTATGAAACAGAATGCTGGGCTATATGGACCATTGACTGAGATAACAGGGGCTCTCCTTATATTCTCCATAGCCAGGAAGAAGACACCTGTTTCCAAGGTAACAACATTATGATAGAGCTTTGGGAAAATAGGCTGTTGGGTGGAGCAATGCGACTACTTAATTTTTTGGTCTTTTTCGGGGTGGTGGTGGAGGACTCTGAGGAGCTGATGTTGTAAACACCGCCTTGGTTGAATTCCAGGCTGGCAGAAAAAAAGAATCGGTGTGGAATTCCCATTGATTAAAACTTGAAGAGTGGCGGAAGGGTGGGTGCAGGAAAGATTTTCCAGAAGATGCCCCCTCCTTTTGATTCCCCTGCCTTCCTCCCTTTCCCTCCCGTAACTGGTTAGGGATTGGCATTATCTCAAAACAGCATCTGAAGTAGGTTTATTAACCACAATTAAGACTAACTGTGGTTCTGCATGACATCCAAACATGGACTATCCTGGCTTGTTCCCTAATGCAGTCCTTGTGGGCTGGGATACTAGCTGGGTCTCTTCAGAAGGATCAGGGAAAGAACAAAGGTGATGGTAATTAAAGATGAAGAAACTATAATCTGGTGTCTGTTTCTGATTTCTATGGATCAGTATTCTGACAAACGAATGCCTTTTCTCCTATGAAATTGGTCCACTGGCAAAATATGTTCTTAAATTAGTGACATTTTTCAGCTTCTTTCATACTCTGCCCCCAAAAAGGAGAGGATGAACTTTATTTAGCCATTCATGGAACTTTATGCAGCCATTCATGGTATAAAACAAATAATAAAACATGTTTGCAATTAAGAAGTCTAATGCTTTCCAATTATTCTACAACCGATGATCAAAATGTAACTGCAATATTCCTAGACATCAAGAAACAATAGTGGATCTAATAACTGACAGATTCATAAATCTGACATTCATGCAGTATAAGGGAAAGAATACTGCTCTGGAAAATGCTTAACTTTCAGTGCATTCCTGAGATTCGGCGTGAGGGAACGGCAGGGAGGAGGCGCAGCTGTGCCACCTCCTAAAGCCATTCCCCGCACTCTGAAAAACAAAAATAGCCTTTAAGCGGCTTTTTTTTGTAAAACGAGGCCTTTTTGCCCCACAGAGAAAAGTGAGGCTGCACCTGCTAAAAAGCAGGTGTAGCCTCACTCTTCTTTGCGCCGGTGTTCACAGGGCAAAAGGGGACAGGAAGCTGCCTAACAGCAGCTCCTCTCCCCAGCCCACTTCGGGAACGCCTTCCGGGATGCCAGAACACCTCCCAGGACACTAGTGCGGCCTTCTACACCAGTGGGACGCTGGCGGATGGCCCTACTAATGTTCCATGGTGGCGCAGCCATGGCAGCGACCAACAACTGGCGTCCAGGCCTCCACACCGGCACTGGGGCCACTAATGCCGACGTAAGTAGCCAGAACGCCGGTGCAGTACCTTCCAGGCCTCCTAAGGGCTTTCACCCTCGAGGCTCAGGAATGCGCTGTAAATGAACCTGAACACCAGCCTTTTAAATTTATTCTGCAGATAACAGATCTACCCATATAAAGCATGTAGGCTGGGCAGATTCTGTGGAAGCCTTAAATGCACATGGTTATTATGCAGCCTCCCATGCAAATCAAACTCTTCATAAAATAAAAATACTTAGGCCTGTGAACAATGTGGCACACAAATGCTCTTCAAAGAACAATGATATGTTTTAAGAGCACACACATGAGCAATGATGCTGGTTTTCTTTTCTGAAAACATTCAAGCGGAAATTTCCAAAGGCTCCTTAGCAGCAGGATGCTCCCATTTCAAAGCATGGTGCTGGCACATGTCTGATTAAATGCATGGAACATATATAAACACAGTTTGATAATTATGGCATAAATCAACACTCAGCCACCTCAATGGCCAGACATGCACCAGTGGAAGATCCTTAAGGCTTGTAGCTTACAGACAAGATGAAGATCATACATCTTGGAACATCCATGAAATGTTCCAGGCAAACTGAATGCTCGGCCTGTGCAGCAAAGAAAAAGGTTTAAGCCTTTAGCCTCCATTCAGTTTCACAATCTGAAACCAACTCTCCTTTTCTGATATATTTCTATTTCTCTTTTAAAGTGCTAATAGCATGGAACAGCGAGCTGGTTTGGAATACCCAAACTGTGTGGTGCTTGAAGGGTTAAACCTCCTCTTTTTTTCGTGCATGGTCCCAAGACTAACTGAGGCTGCAAGAGCCGGCAATTTGCATTTTATAGGCAGACTGAATGATCTGTGTCTCATCTATCTAACCTCTTATTTTCTCAGTTACTCAAGTACAACATACTCATAGGAATTCCAGTTTCTTTTCCATAGCAACTGCTGATTTTTTAGCCATATAACCCATTAGATGTAAAGAGGTCACTCAAATTAATTTGCTCTTATGCCGGGTTGGGGGGGGGGAATAGGGTTGCCAGGTCCCTCTTCACCACTGGCGGGAGGTTTTTGGGGCAGAGCCTGAAGAGGGAGGGGTTTGGGGGAGGGAAGGGACTTCAGTGCCTTAGAGTCCAATAGCCAAAGCGGCCATTTTCTCCGGGGTGAACTGATCTCTTTCAGCTGGAGATCAGTTGTAATAGCAGGAGATCTCCAACTAGTACCTGGAGGTTGGCAACCCTAGGGGGGAATCAGACACGCTGTAGCTGCTGTTATAGAAAAAGAATTGTGCTTATCTTGTATACAAAAATGGGATTATGGAACTGCCATCATCTTTTGTATCACAAAACCCAATACTTATTTTGCTCATATTAATTTTCGAAGGAAACCTAAATAAAGAGCATAAGAGACAAACTGGCATTTTTCTGTTTCTACAATGGGCTAAACTCCACCTAGTATAACTCATAATCCAACACATCCCAATGTTTAAATCGATTTAGTCCTATGGAAGCCAATTAAATTATTAAATCAAAGCATTCCAGTCTAACTGGGTTCTGCATCAAATTGTGGGGGATGCAGCTGGGATGGTGCATCGTGCAGCTGTTGCAAAGGCTCAGATTGGCAGCCACTTTTACCACCTGCAGGCGACTGTAATTATAATGGGTAATAAAGATAAGACCAACAAGGATTATCTGGATAGTTAAGTACTGACTAGGGGCCCTGTGGCGCAGAGTGGTAAGCTGCAGTTGTGCCGTCCAAAGCTCTGCTCACGACCTGAGTTCGATCTCGACGGAAGTCGGTTTCAGGTAGCCGGCTCAAGGTTGACTCATCCTTTCATCCTTCCGAGGTCCGTAAAATGAGTACCCAGCTTGCTGGGGGTAAAAGGAAGGTGATTAGGGAAGGCACTGGCAAACCACCCCATAAACAAAGTCTGCCTAGTAAACGTCATGATGTGACGTCACCCCATGGGTAAGGAATGACCTGGTGCTTGCACAGGCGACCTTTACCTTTATGCTGCTGAAAAGGCAAGCTGCTTCTATTGAAGTACCACCTTCCCCGTTGCCCAATAGTGTTCCTCAGATATTAGAAGTCACCTCAGATTTGGTGCTGAGATCCCTTACTTTTGGTTTGGGGGATTTCAACATCCACAACAAATATGGGTCTGTCCCATAAACCTACCATTAAAATTATGGACTGGTCATTTCTTCGTCAGAGGGCAAACGGGCAAATTTAGCAGGGGATCAAATACTTTTTTCCCTCACTGTAGATGTTAAATATGGAACAAGATGGGACACTATAGGACCCCATAGCATAACTACTATAGGCTCAATCAGTAGCATGAGCTTCTAGTGCCAGTCAGCCTCATAGGAACAAGCCACTGGAGCATACCGGCTCTGATATCTATGTCTCCCAGCTAGTCCAAGAGGTTACCATGGCTGATGCCATCAAAAGCCTGGCAATAAAATATTTTATTACTGGAAAACTTCCTGCTACAAAAATATACATCATATTAATTAGAGGAGCCAGATCTCCAGCTATACAAGGAGACCTCCCAGACTGAACCCCCTGTTCCCTGCCACTGCTTGGCAAGGATATATATAAGAGAAAACTCTTATTTAGTATTTAGAATATTAGACTGTGTATCCTTTGAAGTACTAAGCAGTGGGTCCAACAAGGATTGGTATTGGGACTAGTACTATTTAATTTGTTCATAAGTGATCTGGAACTAAGGGTGAATAGTGTAGTGGCCAAGTTTGCAGATGACACAAAATTATTCAGGATGGTGAAAACCAAGGCTGGCTATGAAGTACTCCATAAGGATCTCCACAAATTGAGCTGGTGGGCACGAACATGGCAGATGAACGTCAGTGTTGGTAACTGTAAGGTGATGCACAAAATTTCCAACTTCAAGTATAGGCTAATGGGGGTCTGAAATTGCTGAGACTGAGAGGGGAAAAGATCTTAGGGTCATAGTAGACAGTGTCAATGAAAGTGTCAAACCAGTGCGCCGTTTCAGTGAAAAAGGCACATTCTATGTTGGGGATTATTGGGAAAGGGATTAAAAATAAAACAGCTGATATTATAACGTCCCTGTATAGATCTATGGAGTGGCCTCATTTGAAATACTGTGTGCAGTCGTGTTCACTGTATCTGAAAAAGGACATTGCAGAGCTGGCAAAAGAACAGAAGAGGGCAACCAAGATGATTATGGGGTTGGAGCACCTTCCCTATGAGGAAAGGCTGAAGAGTCTGGGACTTTTCAGTTTAGAAAAGTGGGGACATGATAGAGGTTTATATAATATAATACACGGGGTGGAGAGCGTTGACAAAGAGAACTTTTTCTCCCTCTCCCAAAATACTAGACCTCATAGGCATCCAATTAAGTTAACTCAGGACAGACAAAAGGAAATACTTCTTTCCACAGCAAGTGATTGAAATGTAGAATTCGCTGCCAGAGGATGTAGTGATGGCCACAGGCATAGGCAGCTTTAAAGGGGGATTGGAGAGATTCAGGGAGGATAGGTCTATCAGTGGCTACCAGCCATGGTAACTAAAGGGAACCTCCATGTTCAGAGGCAGTAAACCTCTGACTACCAGTGCCAGGAGGCAACATCAGAAGGCCTCAGTCTCTATGCCCTATTGTTGGATCTCCAGAATTGTTGGACACTGTGTAAGTAGGGTTGCCAACTGCCAGGTACTAGCTGGAGATCTCCTGCTATTACAACTGATCTTCAGCCAATAGAGATTAGTTCACCTGGAGAAAATGGCCACTTTGGCAATTGGACTCTATGACATTGAAGTCCCTCCCCAAACCCCGCCCTCCCCAGGCTCTGCCTTAAAAACCTCCCGCCGATGGCAAAGAGGGACATGGCAACCCTATGTGTAAGACAGGGTCCTGGAGTAGATGGACCACTGGTCTGATCCAGCAGGGCTCTTCTTATGTTCTTATGTTATGTACTAATATTTAAATGCATTTCATTAAGCCACACTGAACAGATTTTAAATTATTATTAGAGTGCTATATCCCTTTAAAGACAACCATAAATCTTATCTGGCTAAAAAAGTATAACCAGTTTAAAAACAAGATGTTTTATCATGCTTGTCCAAATGTAATCCAAATGTATGGATTTGCCAGCATGATTGGGATATGGAAGAAACAGAAGGAGGCTAGATACAAATGCATTATAGATATGTAAACTCGGACTAACAGAGATAGCCTGTAGTACAGTCCTGGCCTAAGAAGAATTCCTTACTCTATTGCATTGAGATAGAATTATGAAGTTAGCCTAACTGGAGTTGGAATGATTAGATCCCAAGCTGTTCTGCAAATCCAGCCAATAGCATTTTCATCAACCAAAACCAGTGGGAGAAGAGCAGAGAGGGAAGAGGTTATTGGCAGTGTAACCCGATCAGTTCCATCTGTTAACACAGGGACTGAGACTGAACTGAAGAGAACATGTCATGCAGGGACTGGCAAGTTTGCAAACTCCATTGAAAGGCTCTCAACAGTTTATCATAATCACTTTTCAAGGCACAAAGCAGATCTCAATATGAATCTGTTTCCCACATTGTTTCCTCCCAACAGGGTTAGATTTCAGATTTGCCTGGATTAAGCTAAACCCTTGGAATTCCCCATCTGGACATTAAGGAAGCTAGGGTGGAGTGGGAGGGTTTTTGTTTCAAAGGTTGGCGGCATGAAGTAATTCCTGCCTGATTCTAGAGGAACAGGACTTTCATTTTTTTTAAATAAGTGCATCACTTTTTTTTTTGCTAAATCCTCCCTCCTGACCCCCCACGACCAGTTTTATTACATTTTTCATACTTTTGTCCAAGATACTAAGAGGATGAAAACAAAAACCTTTTCGCCAAATGTTGCTGATTCAGAAAACATGGTACCTATTGACTGACCTTTTCAGAAAAAAATCCACAGTAAATGAACTTATTTCAAATTCTCATGTACAAACTTAGAATCATAGAATCATGGAGTTGGAAGGGACCACCAGGGTCATGTAGTCCAACCCCCGGCAAAATGCAGGAAATTTACAACTACCTCCCTCACCGCACCCCCAGTGATCCCTACTCCATTCCCAGAAGATGTAAGTGCTCCTAAATAAGCCAGCTAGACTCATTGCTAACGTTGCTTCTTAACTACTGCAAACTTGTACTCCAATAATTATACACTTCTGTCGCTTACAATATAGCCACTAGAAAGGTAGGTTTTCTGACACTGCCAGAAATCTGGGTCTGCTCTTTTAGACATGCCTATTGCAATATACAGACTGGCCCCAACTTGCTTTGAGGTCCTGTACTTCATCTTTAAACAAAAGAAAAAGATTCCCAGAAATGAAGCAAGGGTAGAAGTTATAATATCATGCCACCTAAAACAGCCTAAGAAAATCCAAAGAGTTTGTGGTAATTGTTATTTACTTAATATTTATTTTAAAAATCTTCTTAGAGAGCCATGTTAATCTTCAAACATGACTCTCTAAAGGGGGCTAAAGGGGGCTTTCAAACCTCCACAATCACAATAAATACCTACAGATTAAAACATCACAAAAATAATACACAGAAAGCAATTCTTGTTAGGTAGATAAAGAGTTAATGTCACGTAAGACCTTCAGGTAACACCTTGAAAGGTTTGCTGAAATAATTCCACCTTCCAAGTGCCCAGAGATTCAGGGCAAAATGAACAGTCCCTGTTAGACTAGTCCATAGTGTCAAATCTGCCACTGAAAACACCTGTGATTGACTAGTGGCCATCTGCAACAACTCACCCTAAGAGATGACAAGAAGAGCGTGCTGAGAGGAACAGAGGGGGTGCATGAAGTTCCTCTGGGGAGAGCCAGTGGTCCAAGTACATAAAGCCCTTCAGAGCCCAGGACCTAAAGGTTAACCAGCACCTTTAATTAAACCGAGAAACAACCAAGCCGCCAAGGAAAACTTTAAGCAAGGGTTATTTACCCCAGCCAGAAGACAGGCAGCCACATTTTGAACCAGTTGCTGCTTCAGGTTAGTCTTTAAAGGCAGCTTCAAGTAGTAGAAGCCAAGTCAAATAAAGAATACAGCCTCATCATAGTATATTCCATTTAAACCACTTGAGTGCTGACACACACCCCTTACTCTCATGCCACATTCTAAGAGCATTAATAAGATTGTAAACTGTGTCAAATGCAGCTGACAGGTCTAACAGACCAAGTAGGGAGACCCTCTCTTGGACACACACCTTCACATGGTGAGGGGGGCTGTGTGTGTCAGCAAAGCTGAAAGGCTGTTAACAACAGGACATTTTGGAGATCATGAACTCACAGGGTCACCATAAGTCAGAAGCGA
This sequence comes from Euleptes europaea, assembly GCF_029931775.1. NCBI lineage: Eukaryota > Metazoa > Chordata > Lepidosauria > Squamata > Sphaerodactylidae > Euleptes > Euleptes europaea. The sequence goes on along the minus strand of NC_079326.1, from coordinate 9,887,899 downwards.
CTTGATGGCACTTAACACTCACAGGGAGACACCTTTATCAAGTTGTAGACAGAAAAGCATAATTGTTATACATATGAGCATACACATATGCATATGTGCATATTTAATGACAGTAAGGAGGCTGCAAATTCTAGGCATAATAGTGAATACAATAGAATCCTAAATTTGTAATCTTAAACAATACAGGGGTCTACCCTGCCATTAGATGTCAAATGAGTGCTTCCCTCTAGGACACAGTCATCATTACAAAAGTTGTTTCAACAGACTCACATGCATTCAGTCTCTACTCATGCACATACCAACACCATGAGACCACAGTGAGCTGGGTGTATATGACAATATATTTGACAATACTTTTTATAAATGGCACCACATTACGGCCCTGTGCAGACATTATACTGCCAGTCTCTTAACCATTGTTAAGGCATTGTGAACAAGCTCCAGCCTTGCATGATCCTTCTCTCGCCCTCCTTACCCTCTCCACATGAATTTCCTTTACCTTGTTTGGAGTAGTGTTACATCTGTACTGATGCTAATGATAGTCAACTCCAACTAAAACTCTCGGTTTCGTTATTGCCTCTGTCTCTGTGCTGTATTGTCTGCCCCCCAAGGTCGCATGCCTAAGCCTGGGAACTCAGCTCCTGGGAAACTGTATTCCTGCGTGTAATCTCCCGCCTTTACTGCCTTATAATATCTCCCAGCTAGTGAGCCTTTCATAGCTGTCATTTTATTCGTTTGCACTGTATGCCTATTTGATCAGTAAAAACCATCTGTTTGGACTCTATACGACTTTGTGGTGATTTCTGGTTCTGTGGGCCAAGGGCTGACATTATGACAGCTATCACACATCTTCACCGTTCTCCTAGCCAGGCTGGAGCCCAGGGGGGTTCGCCTGCCACTTGGATGGGAGCTGTGCAGCTCTCCAGGTGATCTACTACCCTGGAGCCCTTCTCAGAGGACCCTACTCTGTTACAGGACTTAATCGCTGAACTTTTCCGGACGAACCGAGAGGTTTGCCGCTTGAGGGGACTGGTACACGCGCAGTGGCAATCTCTTACAGGACGTCTCTGGATGTTAACATCGGAGGATACTGATGCTCGTTTAGATCTTCAGGACTTGGATCAATTACTGGACGATGCCCGATTGGCGACTGAGGATTTACAAATATTAACTGGACTTTTGGATAATCTTATTTCTCGACAAACTCTTTCTACCATGGCGGGAGCCCCGCCGGAGGGTTTTTCCCTGATCCCGGATGCGGCCAGCTGCCAGGCTGAGGCCAAGCGAGTCGCTATTAGCACCGCTCTTCTCCTTGTGGAATGTACAAAGGACACCCCGGTAGCCACCTTGGCTCAAGTTTTGACCCCGACGTTTGGAGCCGAGGCATCCGCACTGGCGGTTCGAGTACAACCTCTGCTGGGCGGGGAACCTGACCCCATACTCTTGCTCCTCGAGACAGAACTTTTGCCGCGCATTACGGCAGAGGCTGCCCTAAGACTTGAGAACGCCAAAGTTCTTGCGGATCAGCAAGCCGCCGAAGCGGCTAGGGTCGCAAGAGAGAGAGAGGCGGCGGAAGCAGCCAGGGCGGCTGCAGCAAGGAATCAGGCGAACGTGGACACGCGCCCCAAGGACTATGTACTGGGACTATCAGGTCTAACTTTTTCCCCGGCGTTTGTCCCGTCGCGTGCGACCCAACGCGCACGCCGTTTGGCTGACCGACGTCGAGACTCAGATGAGTCTGAAGACGAGGATTTATATGGGGATAGCTCTCAATGGGCCACGAGCTTCCGAACCAGTAAGCCTCATCTTACTGGGGGCCCAAGTGAGGAGGTTCATCTTTTACGAGCCCAGAATCGGGAGCTCTCCGACCGTGTTGATCAACTCCAAGAAGTAATGGAACTTATGCTTCACGAGAACAGGCAATTACAACAAACCCTGATAGCTCAGAGACAGCCCGTTCCGATACCGGGTCAGGGGGTACCCGTACAACCACCCGCTAATGTGCCTGCTCCACCCTTACCTCCTGGAGCTCCTGTTGCTCCTCCGCCCGGACCACCCGTGCAACCACCTGCTAATGTGCCTGCTCCACCCTTGCCTCCTAGAGCTCCTGTTGCTCCTCCGCCCGGACCACCCGTGCAACCGGGTCAGCCCGCGCCCGGCCCTTGGAAGCAACTCAAATTGAGGACTACGTATGACGGATCTCTTGAGACTTTGCCTTGTTTCTTGCATCAAGTGGACAGTTATATGCGAGAACAAGGTCAACTTTTCCCCACGGAAGATAGCCGGGTGCGGTACGTAGCTTCCCTCCTGACAGGCAAAGCGGCTGACTGGATGGTCCTCCAGTTTGACACCCGCTCTCGTGCGATTCGTTCCCTCAACAACTTCATGACTGCCCTGAGAAGGAGATTTGAGGACCCCTTCCTGGGAGAAAGAGCCAAAACGGAACTCTTACAATTAAAACAAGGCTCTGCTACAGTTCGGGAATTTGCCGATGAATTTCAGCGACTGGCAAGTAAAATTGTAGGTTGGCCCGAGACCACCCTAATCCATCATTTCAGGGAAGCCTTGCATCCTGACATTCTGAACTGGTCTTACATGCGGGGCGATCCCGATACCCTCGAAGGCTGGATCCTATTAGCCGAAGAAGTGGAAAGCCGCCGCCGCTTTATTTCTCTCGTCCGTCAAAAGCACAAGGAGAAGGGCACCCAAAAGCCTCAACCCAAGGCACCACTGCTCGTCCCACGAAATCCCCCACGTCCGCTCCAGGAACGTGAAGCCCGATTTCAGAGGGGTGCCTGTCTTACATGCGGAGAAATGGGCCACTTTGCAGCCGTTTGCCCACGCCGCCAGGAATTATTTCGTCCCAGCACGACAACCCGCGCCCGAGGTCGTCCACCACGCAGAGGCACCGCGGCCACCCGCAGCGCAGCTCCGGGAAGGCCCACACCCTCTGCACTCCATGCCGGGGACCCAGCCTCCCTGCCTGCTTCCAACGACCCCGCCGGGTCTCGGATTACAAGTGCCCCATTGGGGGACAGCTTTCCCTCTTCGGATGAGGAAAACCCTTGGGTTTCTCCAGCCTTAAACCTGGAATCTCCCCTCGACTTGTCAAAAAACGGCTCCGGTCTGTGGTGAATGGAGCATCTCCACAGACCTCTCAGGATCTCCCTATCAAACCGAATGCTCCTACCAAAATCAAAGAAGTGGACTCCACCGTCTACGTAGATGCAGTTTTACAACAACTTAACGGAGGTCCACAAATCCCCGTCAAAGCACTAATTGACTCCGGTTGCTGTCGCACTCTCATAAGCGAAGCCACGTTTGCTGCCCTCAGAGCCGACTCAGAGGCTTTACCCGCCCCCGTCCAATTTGCTCAAATGGACGGGAGCCAATTCCAGGGGGGTCCAGTTGATCATCGCACCATAGGGGTGGCAATGGGAATTGGTTCCCACTGGGAACAAATAGACTTCACTATAGCCCCTATCCGATTTGAAGTGGTCTTGGGAATTAACTGGATTAAAGGACATAGTCCCAGTATTGATTGGGAAACAAACACTATTTCTTTCGCTAGTCCCACCTGCGACCAGCATCGGCAAAACTTTGCTCTGCCATTTCCGCCCGTTCCAGCATTAACCTCTACTGCCCCAGTACCGCCGGCACTACCCGCTGTATACCGGGACTTTGAAGATGTCTTCGACCTTAAGGAATGTGATGCCTTACCCCCCCACCGGGCCTCAGACTGTGCGATTGAAGTAGTGAAGGACTGCACATTAACCAAAAGTAAGATTTACCCTATGAGCGCTTCCGAGCGCACTGTCCTCCGGGACTTTTTGGACAAAAACCTCGCCAGAGGGTTCATTCGCCCTTCGAATGCCCCAAACTCGGCCCCCGCGTTTTTCGTCCGGAAAAAAGAGGGCGACCTTCGCCTGTGCATTGACTTCAGAAAGCTCAATGCGGTTACCCAGACCAACGCCTATCCTATCCCATTAATATCGGATATTTTGGGACAATTACAGGAAGGCCGTGTGTTCTCTAAATTAGACTTGGTAGAAGCCTACTACCGAGTCCGTATCCGCGAAGGAGATGAACACCTCACTGCCTTCTCTAGCTGTTTCGGAATGTATGAATTCCTTGTAATGCCGTTCGGATTAAAAGGGGCCCCGGGGGTCTTCATGCAACTCATCAATGAAATCCTACATGACCTTCTATATCGTGGGGTGGTGGTCTACTTAGATGACATTCTCATTTATTCGAAAACTATGGACGAGCATGTGACTCTGGTCAGAGAAGTTCTACAACGCCTGCGTAACCATCAACTGTTCGCTAAACTAGCTAAGTGTGAATTTCACCAAAGCAAACTCACGTTTTTGGGATACATCATCTCCCACCAAGGTCTTCGCATGGACCCCGCCAAAGTCCAAGCCGTCCTCGATTGGACTCCCCCCACCAACCGTAAGCAAGTACAGCAATTTCTGGGGTTTGCAAACTTCTATCGGGGATTCATCCCTAACTTCGCCCAAGTGGCTCTACCCATTACGGACCTGCTGAAAACGAAAGGAAAAGTAAGCTCGGCTGCCTTGCCCTCCGCAAAAATCCTATGGACTGAGCAATGCCAAGCCGCCTTTCTGGCCCTCAAACGCCTCTTCACTTCGGAGCCGGTGCTACGGCACCCAGACCCAAATCAAATGTTCATTGTGCAAGTCGATGCTTCCGATGTAGCCATGGGAGGGGCTCTCCTCCAGCAAGGACCGGACGGTCTTCTTCACCCTTGCGCTTACTTTTCAAAAAAATTTGCGCACGCTCAATTGAACTGGCCCATCTGGGAGAAAGAGGCCTCTGCAGTTCATCATGCACTGACTTTATGGCGGCAATTCTTAGAAGGGTCTAAAGTACCCTTTGAAGTTTGGACCGATCACAAAAATCTAGCTGCCCTCACGGGGTCCCATAAGCTATCGGCGAAACAACAACGGTGGGCGGAGTTCTTTGCTCAGTTCCGTTTCACCCTGAAGCACGTCCCTGGGAAGCAGAACGTTCTCGCGGATGCTCTCTCCCGTTTACCACAATATCCGGTAAAACTCGAAAGACCCACCAACTCTCTGTTCACCCCTATGCAACGTGGGGCCCTACCTATGCTGGCTGTGCAAACCCGATCCCAGCATCAACACACCTTCCCTAACTTGCAAGCTCCGCCAGCCCAACCGGCTGCCCAGCCGCCACCGCAACAGACCGGAGTTCCCGCCCCTCCTACCCCTCCGACCGCTCAGCCGCCTGCAGTCTGCGCGCCGCCACACGTAAGCACTAACCCTATAACTATTTCTCAGATCTCCAGGACCGACGGGGGGGCTCCCTCCAAACTCCCCATCTCCGAATCCTTTTTAACTGTCCTTCGGGACCAGTGCCTTTTAGAACGTTCCGCTCATACCCTACCTCCTGGTGTTTTGGAACAAGGGGGGTCCTGGTACAAAGACTCAAAATTGTATGTACCCAAAGCTCTCCGGAAGGACGTTTTACATTTAGCTCATGGAGCCAAAACAGCTGGGCACTTTGGGTTTCTGAAGACCCTTCACTTATTGCGCAGACAGTTCTGGTGGGGGGGAATGCGTTCCGACATTGACTCCTTCATCCGCAGTTGTCCCGTTTGTGCCGCTGCGAAACGTTCGCAGGGCAAACCCCCGGGACTGCTACAACCTCTTGAAACGCCCAGCAGACCTTGGGAAGTGATTGCTATGGACTTCATGACTGATCTCCCTCTCAGTGGGGGTAAAACTGTGTTGTGGGTTGTTACTGATTTGTTTTCTAAGCAAATACATTTGATTCCATGTGCAGGGATCCCCTCTGCTCAGAAACTGGCCCGCCTCTTCGTGACGCATATATTTCGTTTACATTCGTTTCCGCGTAAAATAATTTGTGACCGCGGAAGTGGTTTCGTTTCTAAGTTTTGGAAAGCTTTCCTCAAGTTGGTGGGGGTGGAACAGGGATTGTCTAGTGCATACCATCCTCAAACTGATGGTCAAACTGAACGTGTCAATGCTGTACTCGAATGTTATTTGCGTTGTTATGTTAACTACCACCAGGATAACTGGGTGGAACTGTTACCTTTAGCAGAATATGCCTACAATAATGCCATGCATCAGTCCACAGGTTTTAGCCCGTTTTTTGCTGTGTATGGACAAGATTTCAGTCCCATCGTTCCTACAGATGATGTAGAGGGGGAGGGGAACCCCGACATTGCCTCCTGGGCACACGCCCTCCGTACCACTTGGCCCTGGCTCGTTAGCAACCTCGACCGGGCCAAACGTAAATACAAAGCGCAAGCTGATAAACATCGCTCCCCCGGGGGTGATCTGCAAGTGGGTGCTTTGGTTTACCTTTCCACCAAAAACCTCCGTTCCACCCAACCGTGCCATAAACTCAGCGCCAAATTCATTGGCCCTTTCCCCATTACTCGGGTCATAAACCCTGTCACAGTGGAACTGGCTCTCCCCAAATCCTTGAGGCGTGTGCATCCTGTTTTCCACATAAGCCTCCTCAAACCCCATGTTGCTTCTCCACGGTGGCATCCGGACCCACCGCCTGCGCAACCCATCATGGTGGGGGGGGAAGAACACTTCGAAGTCACCAAGATCCTTGACTCCCGTATTCACCATGGCACTCTCCAATATCTAGTTCGTTGGAAACATTTCCCCCCTGCCTATGACGAATGGGTGCGCGCACGGGATGTCTCCGCCCCCGACCTCGTCGACGCCTTTCACATTGCTTACCCGACCAGACCAGCCCCCTTGCGAACTGGGAGGGGGCCTTGAGGGGAGCAGAATGTCAGGCTGCTATCTCGGTTTCGTTATTGCCTCTGTCTCTGTGCTGTATTGTCTGCCCCCCAAGGTCGCATGCCTAAGCCTGGGAACTCAGCTCCTGGGAAACTGTATTCCTGCGTGTAATCTCCCGCCTTTACTGCCTTATAATATCTCCCAGCTAGTGAGCCTTTCATAGCTGTCATTTTATTCGTTTGCACTGTATGCCTATTTGATCAGTAAAAACCATCTGTTTGGACTCTATACGACTTTGTGGTGATTTCTGGTTCTGTGGGCCAAGGGCTGACAGCAAAACCCACTTCAAACTTTGTTTCAAACTGTGGTTAAGAGGGAAACCCAGGGTTTCCAATCATTAACCATGGTTAGTGCCTGCATATATGTAATGCTAACGTTTGGTTAAACCAAACCAAAGTAGAGAGGGGGAAATTTGCACAGGAGAGGGAAGATGCTGTGGTCCAATCCAGATCTTGTAACCATCGCTGAAAAATTGGTAGTGTTAATCTACACCAGACCCTATTGGTAATGTACAACTGAATCCACATTATGTGCATATCTCAACATATTCATGACCTTGTTGGTGTCACAATTCTCTCATTATTAGCACAAGTAACAATATCTAAATGAATAAAAATGCAACTTTAACTACAAAAACAGAAATGGATATTTTCCTTTGGACAAACCTTATACACTTGAGATGCAAAAAAAAGTATTTAACAGCTATTTCTAGAAATACTCTCATGAGCTCATACTGGAATATAATCCTTCTCAAATACAACAGACAAAGTGATTTCCTTGCAAAACATCCCTTTATGGGTATAGCTCCCAAAAAGATTGTCGTTCAAAGGAAAAATCAAACCTGTTTAGTTTTACAGTGGGCACAGCTTTTTAAAAAGTCAAAATGCACACTTTCTTCTGTTGGAATAGGCAATGTCTGGTGTACAAAAAGTAGAGAAGAAGACCTTGCAGGGGGCCGTAAGAAAACAATTAGATAGGATAGTGAGGTCAGCACCTTCTCTCGTTAAGTGTCATTCCAGATTGCTACTCCTAAAGGAGTATCCTGCTTCTTCTTAGAAATTCTACACTGGCAGAGCAATCCTCAAGGGGGGGAATGGCCTTTGGAGCCACCGTAACCCCTGCTCTGGCCTTAGTGCCACTTGTGCCAGCTAAGTGGGCACTAATGCCCGTGCAAGGCAACTTACGCTGGTTCCGGGAAGCAGTGCGGCAGCAGCATTTCCTCGACGCAAGGGCTCACGCCGGTGCTGAAGGGGGCATTCCCAGGGCGTTCCCTGGGGCAGAGCTGGTTTTAGTCAGTTCCCTAAGCTCTTTCACCCCAGGAACACCCCCTTTTGCAGGCACACCTTGCACCTGCAAAACCTGTGCAATAGCCCCGTAAAACCCAATGGAGGAGTTTCACAGGACTTGAGGAGAATTTTTTTTAAAAAAAACACCAAGATTTATTTTTAAAAGACAACCATTGATTTCTCAAAATACAAGAGTCCCCTCCCCCAAGCCACTCAGGCGGCAGTGGCACGCAGAAACATTGACAGGAGCATCTCCCAAGGGTTCTTTTACACACACGATGAAACAGTAAGTGCTGCCGATGAGAGGAGGGCTTCGATTTCTGATCAGCAAGGAAGCGAGATGCACCGGGAGCCAGGGATCGTCACCACCAGGTCTGTGCTACAAGCAAGAGTAGGTGCGCAGGTCTAGGAAGGAGCTGGCATTGTGCTTACTCAGTCTCTTGGCCTGGACTACTGGAGGGGGAGAGGGGCCAATCCTGGAAGTTTCACTGCAGAGGAACCTAGTAGTCAGCGCGGGGCTTTTTGTTTAACTTGAGATCAATCCTGTGTCGGTTCTTGTTCTTCCGTTTTTTGTGGCTAATGTGGTGGGGCTGCCCGAGGAGGCAGAAGAAGTGGCTTTCTGTGGCTTGACATCTTGAACAGAGCCATCCAGCTCTTCCGCTTCCTCCTGACTTGGCTCGTTTTCCTGGTTGTAAGACTCTGAGGAGGTGCCACTCTTGGTCCTGCTCCAAGGACACCGTTTTTCAATGAGCTGGTCTTGAACTCCTGCCAGTGCACTGAAGCAGCCGAGGTGACAGAGGACTTGCTGAAGACGCGCTTGGCTTCTTTGAATTTCTAGTTCCATCGATCATTCTTGCTGTTGGAGTTCTTCTGGTTGGTGAGGTAGCAGTCCCAGCCGCGGATGATGTTGCCAGACATCTGCGTATCTTCCATGTAGCTGCCCTCGAAGGCGTAGATCTGCCGCTCCAGGTTGGTCAGCGTCTCCGCCAGCTCCTGCTTGCGCTTGACCAGCTCGGCCAGCTCGCGGCAGGTTTGGGGATCTGCAGCGGGGCGCTGGCCTTGGCATCCGCCCTGTGAAGTGCAACCATGGCCGGCCCAACTGGAGCCTCGCAGGGAGTCGGGAGAAATAATTTTTCATTCCCTCTGCACTGCTGCAAGCCGCACAGGAGGTGACATGGCTAGGTAGGGTTGCTAGGTCCCTCTTAGCCACTGGCAGGAGGTTTTGGAAGCAGAGCCTGAGAAAGGCAGAGTTTGGGGAGGGGAGTGACTTCAATGCCATAGAGTCCAGTTGCCAAAGCGGCCATTTTCTCCAGGTGTATTACAGCTGGAGATCAGTTGTAATAGCAGGAGATCTCCAGCTAGTACCTGGAGGTTGGCAGCCCTATGGCTAGGCCATCGCTGGCCGCTCCCTAACTACCCTCCCTTCTGGATTGCTGTTAGTCTCTCCCTCTTAGCTAGTGATGTAGCTAGGAACCTATCTCTGGCCTTTTATGCAGGGATGTTTCCCCATAGTCACCCCTGCTGACTGCTTTGGGGCTTCCTTTTGATTATGCAGGGCCTTTTCCGCCCATCAGAGGTTGCCTTGCTCTCCCAGTGTTTTGCCCATGTTTTCTAGGTGCTGTTTTAGCCGGAATCTGAAAAATGTGGCAAAATGCACTGGGAGAGCGAGGCGACCTCTGACGTTTGGGAAAGGCATGCATAATCAAAAGGAAGCCCCAAAGCAGTTGGCGGGGGTGACCACAGGGAAACGTCCCTGCATAAAAGGCCTCTGTCTCTCCTTTTCACTACTGAGTATGTCAGTTCCCATATAAAGCTTTTTCTACACTTTAATCAGGTTGAACACCTTTGCTGTGTTAATTACTCTTCCAACAGCTTCCTGTGAGATTAATAGAAGGGAATGAAAAGAAGGAAGAAATGTAACCAGTGAAGGAATGACCATATACATTAGGTCTCCTGATTTACAGTCTCTTGCAATTGTTTGGCCTTGCGTTTGCCATGAAAATTATACTGTGTGTCTTTTGTTAGCATTCTAAAGAGGGATTATGCAAAGTTCAAAAGATTTGCTGAATCTTTTTTTCTAGGAACACCAAACGTGCTGCTTAAATAAAAAAATTCTAGTTGAAAATCAGCAGTTATCTTTGCTATATTTTACTAATTCTAGGATAAACACAAACCATGGTTAGATCCAATAAAGTTGATTTAAAAAAATATTAGATGCCTTTCTTCCTTTAGCGGAGCCCAATGTGGCTTACAACATAGGTAAAACACATACATTAAAAACATAAAAAACAAAATTTAAAAGCACAACTCAAAGACTCCTAGTAAACTTAACCAAATGCAGTCCTAAATAAAACCATCTTCAACTGACTCCTAAAGATCAGTTGCTGTGAATCACTGTGGGTGTTCTTACATTGGAACTACTCCTATTAACGATTAAAAGCCCTCCTTAAAAAAATTCTCTTCCACCAACCCTACCACAATGCATACAAGCAAATCACGAACCCAGGAAGTTGGAGTTTAAGAGCAAATGAAGCCAGATGCCTGAAGATATTTCCCCAATTTTCAATGGCCTAATCCACAAATATGACAGTGCCTCAACGTTTCACTGAAGTTGCACCAATAGACAGCTTCATAAAAATGAAGTCGTATCTTCATGGACTTAAATTGGTTTAATCATCATAATGTATATATACATTTAGATTTTACTTCCTTGGTCTCAGTACAGTCTTCAAGTTCTTTAACAACATCATCCTTGTTTTAAGGCCAATTCTCAGAGGGCCTCTAGCAAGAAGAGACAAGTCACATTGCTGGAAACTGGGAGGCAGCTGTTTTTTGCCTGGCCCTGGGTTTTAATTAGTTGTATTTTCCCCAATAAATGCAGCTGTTCAGCAATCCATTTGAATCAGTCATTACCACTACCTGACCTAAAGGGACTGTTGCACATTCCAAAATGGGGCAACATGGAAAACAGAGTTCACTTCCCACTGTCTCCTTCCTACTTAGAAAGTCCTTGGCAGTTTGATGACACTGACCTCTGCTTTTGGTATAAGATGTTTAGTAGGTCAAAGAATGGCAGTGATAGACGAAAGAAGACCAGCCCACTTCCCCCTGGTTGAGGTATACCATTGGGGCCAGAAGTCTGCAACCCTGCTGATAGGCATTGGGAAAGTAATTTGGCTTTACCAACGTCTTGTCAGGCAAAGAACTGTCTCCATTCAAGGGCTTATGGTGAATATGGTTTGTGGTCTGGCTAACACTAATGACCTTTTCTGGTCTTCTCATAAAGAGCTGAATAAGGAACAGATGCCAACCATCAGCAGCAGCCTTACTGTGTGTAAAGGTTTCGCTGCTCTAGACATACCGGAAAAGGCGCAGCCCTCTTTGGCCAGTCTTTAAACATTTTGCTGCTCTAGGCAAACAGCCTGCTGCGCTTTTGTGGAGGACCATAGTCTAGATGTGCTCAGCAGCTTTCATTTGCCTTGGCTCCCTTGGCAATTGTGGTGACCCTTTACTTCTGAGAATGCCAAATCCAAATGATGCTGATGTTCTGACCTGGTGCTTGAAGTCAGTAATGGGCTGGGTGAGAGTGAACAAACTGAAACTTAATCCTGACAAAACAGAGGTGCTCTGGGTTAATAGGAAGGCAGACCAGGCACTTGATATCTCTCCCAACTTGGATGGGATTACACTACCCTTGAAAAGTCAGGTTCGCAGCTTGGGAGTACTGCTTGACACAGCAGTCACCTTAGAAAACTAGGTGACTGTGGTGGTTTGGAGTGCTTTTGCCCAGTTTCAGCTGGAGCATCAACTGTGCCCTTTTGTGGCTCAGTTAGATCTAGCCACAGTGATCCATGCCTTAGTTATATCTAGACTGGACTACTGCAATATGCTCTACTTGAGACTTCGCTTGAAGAGTGTTAGCCACAGCTAGTGTAGAATGCTGTGGCTAGACTGTTGGTTGGGGCCAGCTACCGGAAGTGACCCCAATATTACATTGGCTTACAGGAAAGAAGGCAGACCAGTCCAAAACTTGACAACAAACGGATTATCTTCAATCTGACAGACCGACAACTCTCACCTGAAGAAACTTCCATCTTAGCCAAGGGAGGAAACTTTGCAGTCACTCCCACCCAAATTCCGGTGGAAGACATCATTGCAAATGTAGAAGCTGCCATTCGTAATCTACCTGAAGAAGATGCTGAGGAAATAAGAGGAGAGACAGCAGGAATTCTACGAAAAACAAAGCCCCCTGCTAGCAATATAACACGCAAGGAGAGAAACACCATCAAGTCCCTCAATGCAGATCCAGAAATCATTATTTTACCAGCTGACAAAGGCAATGCCACAGTGATCATGAAAACAGAAGAATACAAAAAGAAGATTGAGGAACTTCTGGACCCTGCCACATACAAAAAACTAAAACGAGATCCAACTTGCAAAATTACCAGGAAAACTAGCATACTGATCAAGAATTCCACTCTTCATCCGGACACACACAGAAAATTATGCAAGACAGAAGCACAATCACCACAATTATATGGACTACCTAAAATTCATAAGGATTTTGTCCCACTCCGACCCATCGTGAGCGCCACTGGTTCCCCAACATATGAATTAGCTAGATATTTGACCACCCTCCTACAGGACCACATCGGAAAAACCACTGCTTATATCAAAGATTCAACTCATTTCATCAACAAAATCAGTCAGTTGAGACTCAATCCACAGGATATATTAGTCAGTTTTGATGTTGTATCCCTCTTTACCAAGGTTCCAGTAAAAGACACACTCTCATTGATTAACCAGGTTTTTCCAGAAGATATAACAGCCTTCTTTCACCATTGTTTGACAACAAGTTATTTCCTATGGGATAAAGAATTTTATGAACAGATTGATGGAGTAGCTATGGGAAGCCCACTCAGTCCAGTAATAGCAAACTTTTACATGGAATATTTTGAAAAGACAGCATTAGAATTGGCACCTTACAAACCTACAGTCTGGTTCAGGTTCGTAGATGATACATTTACTATTTAGAGCCATGGTGAAGAAAAATTAATGGACTTTCTAAACCATCTTAATAATATCCATCCAAATATTCAGTTTACCATGGAAAAGGAAATTGAGGGTAAACTCCCATTTCTTGATACCCATGTCATCCGTAAAACAAACTTTCAGTTAGGTCACAAGGTCTACCGGAAACCAACTCACACAGATCGCTACTTACACAAAAACTCCAACCACCACCCCCGACAGAAAAGAGGAATAATCAAAACATTAATGGACCGTGCAAGATGGATCTGTGAACCACAGTTTCTCAAGGGAGAAATTAATCATCTAAATCACGCACTGCTAGCAAACGGCTATTCCAGAAATGAAATCAGAAGGGCCATTAAACCAAACAAAAATAAGAAAACTCAGGAAAAAACAGTCTCCCATAGGAAAGGTATTCTTGCCATTTATTAAAGGAGTCACTGATAGGATGGAGAAACTTTTGAAAAAACATAACCTACAAACAGTGTTTAAACCCACCCAGAAAATACAACAAATGCTACGATCAGCAAAAGACAAAAGAGACCCCCTCACCTCTGCAGGAGTATATCGTATACCCTGCAGTTGTGGACAAGTTTACACCGGGACCACAAAACGCAGCATACAAACAAGGATAAAAGAACATGAAAGATACTGCAGACTTGGCCAACCTGAGAAATCAGCAGTGGCTGAACATGGACTGACCCAAACAGGACACAGGGTCTTATTCTAAGACACTGAAAGACTGGACAATTCTACCAATTATTTTGTCAGATTACACAGAGAAGCCATTGAAATTCATAAACATCAGCACAACTTTAACAGAAAAGAAGAGAGTTTAAGAATGAATAAGGCTTGGCTTCCTGTCCTGAAAACCTCCAGACTAACAAAGACTACAGTCCACAATAGCCATGCAGATTAGCTTGGGATTCACACATTAACAGATCACTTCAGGATACAATGGTTCCATATTAACATACCACACCCTCATTAGCACATTATCTTGATACTTACAGGACAATGATTAGCACATTACCTTTGATACTTTTTGCAGGACAATGATTCAGCTCAAACCCAACCTCTTTCTGACTATATATTACTCTTCCTACACATTTGACACTGAGAGACACTGTCCTTCAGCGTTACTCCTCTGAAGATGCCTGCCACAGCTGCTGGCGAAACGTCAGGAAAGAAAATACCAAGACCACGGTCACACAGCCCGGATAACCCACAAGAACCAATTGCATTGGCTATTGATCTACTCCTGAGCCCAATTCAAGGTGTTGGCTTTGTCCTTTAAACCCTACATGGCTTGGGACAGAGATATCAGAAGGACCCTCTTCTCCTATACATTCCTGCCAGGGAATTCAGATCACACAGAGAGGCCTTCTTGACTGTCAACCAAAGAAGCTCATTTGGTGGGTACAAGAGAGAGGGTTTTTCGCTCACAGCCCCATGATTATGGAACAATCTATCCAGGGAGGGGTGCCTGGCAGCCTTACTCTCGATCTTCAGCATGCTGCTGAAGATAGTACTGTACCGGGTGAGCCTGCTGAGACCCCCACCCCATACACACCATACCACCAATGTCAGCGGCTTGCCCAGTGGAGTATTGGGCGGACCCCACTGAGACTCCCACACACACACTGCTGCCATAAGCAGCTTGCCTGGCGCAGTACCAGGTGGGGCCCCCAAGACTCCCCTCCATTGCTGCGCTTGGGCAGACAACATTTAATTTAATTTTAGGGGAATTTAACCTCCCAGTGTATTTTAAAAAACATTTTAAATTTTTCTAACCCTAGGGTGTCTTTGTCAGTTAAGGCTTTCTGGCTTTCTGCCTCTGCCCCTCCCCCCCCCCCGGCATCTACACCTCAATGGAGACCTGCCCGGCTAATCGTCAGTGAGTTACCCGGTCCCACGGAACAATACCTGGGAGCCCTGGAAATCACCTAGCTATTTCACGCTTTAGTTTCATGTATGAGTTTTTCAATGAGTAGTTACCGGCAGTTACCTTCCGTATTGTTTCCTTGTATCTGAGCCATCAAGACAACTCTGCCACATCTCGTCCTTTTGTATTATGCCCTGAACCTAATCAATCCTATTGTATGTACCCTATAAAGCAGGGGTGGGGAACGTCAGGCCCGGGGGCCGTATAAGGCCCGCGAAATCATTTGGTCTGGCCCTTCATGGGTCCTGGCAGATCTCTAGCTCTAAGGATCTAAGACTGGCAATCCGCCCCCTCCCGCAGCCAGGAATAGCCTCTATTCAAGGTGGATGTTTGTTTTGCCGAGAAAAGGAATCTTCTTTCCCCCTTGCAGAAGAGTCATTAGCTATGGAGCTGCTAGGACCACCCAAGAAACTATGTTAACCCTTTCCCACCTGGGCTGTGGAGAAACGTATTTCCTCTGCACTACAAGAGGGCTGGGGGCAGAAGTGGCGACAATGGAGGGGTTAAAGGGGGCAGGGCCAGAATGTGCGGCCCGCAAATGATGTTATAAATATCCAAATGGCCCTTGGCAGAAAAATGGTTCCCCACCCCTGCTATAAAGGTACCGGTGTATCACCATGTCTGTATTGTAGCCTTATGTTTCTATGGACTTACTGAACTCGCTGGCTTTCTTAATAAAACTTTTAAACTCGCGACTACATCTGGAGCGAAGTCCCTTATGAAAGAAATGCAACGAAGTACTGCAGTCTGACAGTCTTCCAAGTCTGCAGAAATATCTGTTTGGGGGTAAGTGTAGCCCCAATCCGTGGATTTAGGTATCCACAGACGGGGCCACTCTAGGAAATTAGCAAGAGTGAAAGGGCTCTTAGCCCATGTTCCACAATATGTAGCCTGAATAGACCACCCTAGAGGATATCACACAAATCCAGGATGTTTTGCGTGCCTTTTGATATTTTCTGTTTATTTAAATTGGATTTTGTGCATTCAAATTGTTTAAATTGTATGGGTATTTTTGGTAAACCACTTTGGTCCCCATTCAGGAGAAAACTGGAGTAAGGTAAGCTCTATAAACAGCTAATTTTGTGATCAGTTCTTGACATCTCAAATAGATGCCACTGACAGCACAGGTATAAAAAACAGGCAATACATTCTGTCTCATGTTGGTCATTTAAAGGATGAATCCAAGTGTGTATGTGCAAAGAGGGAATGAACTGCAAGCAATTCTGTGCTTTACAATACAAGTCGATCAATTTAATGATCCAACTTTGATCCTCGGGCATACTGTCTCTTCTCCAGTAAATTAGATAATTTAGTTCTCTTACTGGGCAAAAGCAGCTCCAAGCAATAACAACCTGACCCTGTCGCACAAACAGATACTGTGCAGGCACAAGGCTGCGCTTGAAACAAACTTCTCTAGATCCAATATGGAACTTGTTTTGCATGCCATCAAGGGAGTTCAAGCAAAGTAGCTGCCAGGTGTTTAAGTTCATGCTGAAGTTCACAGCATGCCCTAGTTTCAACGTAAGAACTTAGAATGGATTTTTTTTACCAGGGATGGAAGCCCTTGTTCACACCGTAAGGACATACAAGGTAGGGCTCACAGAAAGAGGATCACAGATGAACAGATACAGCCCCCTTATACTTAATCAGACCACAGGTCCATTGAAGTCAGCATTATCTATTCAGACTGGCAGTGGCTCTCCAGGCTGAGGTTTCAGGCTGAGGTCTATCACATCACCTACAACCTGATCTTTACTGGATATGCCAGGAAATGAACCTGGGACCTTCTGCATACAAAGCAGATGCTCTACCATTGAGCCATGGCCCCTCCCTATTGAGACTAGATATGCTGACCAGTTAGAATTGGGTATATTGGCCTCATTCTCTTTAATCCTACTCACATTCTGTTTGGGGTATTTATACTTTGTGGACAACCACATTTTCTTATCATATCACCACCATGCAGTTTATCTATTGTTCATACTATGATGGTTTTAAACTAAATTATGAGCTTCTATATGCTGTCACTGTTGATAACCTTAGACTCCCTGTAATATCTATATTCCACCCATTCTTTAAGGAGCTCAGTGACATACATTATCTCCTCCCCCTTGTTAACTTTGTATCAACCTTTGTGAGGGAGGTTAGGTTGAGCGACAATGACTTACCCGAGGTAATGTATTACCTCAATACAGATGAACTGAAAGATATCCAACAGTGCATTATTTGCAACATTTTTTTTTTCTGAAATAGGTCAACAACACTGTAAAAACTCTTGGACCAGACTGAGTGATTTATTATGCAGGATTTCTAAAGGAATGACTCTTCTTGCCTCTGAGTGCCTCATTTTATTGTTGAGTTCTTGGAATATCAACCTCAGAACGTGAGATAATTTATTAAAGGGTATTTTTTATCCTCCTCCTCTGTCCCATTATGACTAAATTTATAGATTCAGGATTGCTGTAAATTATACTATAGTAATACTGCTGCACAAGTGACTTTCCATTCCAGAAATTAAAAAGCAATTCAGGTAAATGATCTTTAGCCACTGCCGTGCATCCCTGCAGAACTCATTAACTCTAGGGATCACACAGCATACCAAAAAGATCACACAGGCAAAACTACCATTTTTAAAACAGTGGAAATATTTTGAATATAAATAACTCCAGTTGTTCATGGATACTGTCTTGCTTTGTTTATAATTTGCGGACCACCTTATTTTCTTAGTTTACAGCTGCCTTGTTAGAGAGTGTTTGAAGTACTTCTGAAGTAAAACCCAAGTGCCACAGTGTGCGCTATAGTGAGCCTGTGAAGCTACATTTGCGCATGGGAAAGAATTAGTGCATTGGCAGGATACTATCTGTTGTTTCAGTTACTACCAGTGGTTTAAACTTAATTGGAATGAATGACTTCCTCTGATTCAGCTGCTTGAGGAATGAGATTCTATGGATTCATGAGCACAGCCATTTCCAAGCTAAGAAACTGAAGCCCAAAGAGCTGGGTTCTGAACAAAGACACAGGGAAATTTCATTATTAAAAGGTTGGAGAACCACAGATCTAGAATAATGAGATATGCAACCAAATCTAACATGCTGCTGTGATTTTTCTCAGTTTTATAACTATGACTATATACAAGCAGTAACCACTAACTAATAAAAGAAAATTAACATAGAGCCTAAAGATGGTAGTCAGACCCCTTGATGGTTCTAACTGGAGTGAATACATTCTATCATTTTTGAAATTTTGCTGTGTTTTGTTGCTTTCTCTTTATTTTATTTTTAAGGAAAAAAGGCAAATATATTTTCATAAAACTCCAAACGCATATCTTTACTCAAGGAAGGAAGAAAAATTATACAAAGCAAAAGTTAACTCAATGAAATCAATGAAGAGTTTCCAATAGTCTGAAAAAACAGGGGTTTTGGTGTACCTTCTTTCAGTCATACAGATTCAGTTAATGTAGTCAACTTAGCTCTGATTCTGATTCGTAGTCAATTAGCCACCTGCCAGACTTCCTTTATCCATGTTTAATATTCAAGTTCTTCGCATTTTGCCAATTTTTGG
Organism: Euleptes europaea; assembly: GCF_029931775.1. NCBI lineage: Eukaryota > Metazoa > Chordata > Lepidosauria > Squamata > Sphaerodactylidae > Euleptes > Euleptes europaea. The sequence goes on along the minus strand of NC_079326.1, from coordinate 9,869,252 downwards.
CAATAATCATTTTACGTATTTTTTCACTGCAGTGAAAATCATATTCCTATGACCAGTTGCAACACACACATATAAAAGACCTCATAGAATAATGTTTTGGTCTTGTAACTCATCATTTAAGTCATTTAAGAAATGACTTTATCCTCAAATGTTTTTATAAATGGACATGACTGTGTTATGCTTATTTTTGATGCAAAACATCACCCTAAAATGGTGCAGTTCAGCAACAGTTCAGTTCAGTTCAGTTCTGCTTTTGGATTCCTCCCCCCCCCTTCTATTAGAGTAAATAAAAACTTTGACAGAATCTCTTTTTTTATTTCAGCTAAGTGCAAAACATAACATTTGGGTTCTAGAACCAGCTCCAAAAGACACATCACAGATTTGCAAGGCAAGGGGAGTCATGAGCTTGTAAAACAGCAGAGCAGGAAGAATGAGTGTCATTTCATTTTGAGATGTTTTGCAACATACGCAGACTTCTAAAATTTTCTTGAGGAGAGATTACTTGGTTTTGGCTAAGCATCTGAAACCACTTGTAGGCCACACAGAAGTTACTGTGAAAGCAGATGACATCCTCTTTAGAAATCCTTCTAGTCACAAACAGATTTTGAAAACGTATACTTACGAACCACGTCAGCAAATTGGCTCTTTTATGGTCTGCAGCCTTCCCTATGAGCAGGATTCCTGCAATCCTTCTACTTTGCATCAACCTCCCTGCTGTCTTCTTTGCATGTTCTAAACAATAGGGACCTTAATGGCGGATTTGATCCACTTGAATCTTTTTTTGAGGTGTTCAGGCTTTAGAGACCATGAAGTTCACATTGAGTAAGTCACATTTGTCAAACTGAGGCTTGGAATGGAGATTCAGCCAGTAAGAGACTGCATCTTTCACTGAAGCTTCTTCTGTATGTTAGCTCTGAAAGCAAGCTCCTTTTGTATCTGACAATTCCTCTTACAAGAGATAAACCTTGAAACTGTTACCTGACGCCCAGCAGCTGCCCTGCTGTTCTGCTGCCCACAGAGAAGATTCATGCAACTATCAAAGCAGTCTGAGTTGCCATTCCTGTGCCAGAAATCCCATTCTCAGTGCTCTAAATGCACTGCCGCTTTGATGTTCCCATATCTTCTAGAAAGGACGCTCTCCAGACAGCTGAACTGCTGAACCAAATGAAAGCCTGCTTTGATTTCAACAGACTCAGCTTGTCAAAAGTGAAGTAAAAGGTGGATGTAGGGTGGTTTCAGATACCTGTTGAATCGGTAACGGTATGGGAAGACACAGGGTTAAGCTTAACCAAAATTAACAATTACTATAATCAATTGCATACAATAAGATAGTATCAAAGCATGACATATGACCACTCATAAGTGACAAATGAAGTTGCTGAAAGATCACAGAAATATTTTAAAAGGAAACCCAGTTATTCCAAGTACAACAATTTCAAATGCAGTGATGTCGACCCAGAATCTAAATCAAGTAATGAAGAAACACTGCAGTCTTACAGTATTTTTGTAACAGAAGGTTGTTTCACAACAATCTTCCTGGGACTGCAAGCATTCGATCTTGGAAGCTCTTTTCAGGAACAGAAGGTAATAATGATATTCAACATTACCTCTGCAATTGGCAGGTAGTATGAGGCCTCTAGACAGGATAACTATAAAAAATGGTACAGGTACAATTTCAAACAAGATTCTTCCTATTCTTTTGCAGTTTATTGTCACACCAAGTTGCACTTTGTTCAATGCAAATATGCAAAAGAGTTCCCATTATAACAGCAATTACATGCCTAGGCTATTTTGATGGATTATTTTTAAGAGTTGCCGTTTGTTGGTTTGTATATTCACATCTTCAATTTTTGGGTGGGTTTATTTCTGGATTTTTTTTTTTTTTTGTACCATTGTGGGTCACCCTTCTCCTTCCTTGGTTTGTTGCGAAAAAGACTATACAGGAATGGATCATTGTCTCTAATCAGCTTGTAATACCATTTCCCTAAGCATCCTGCCCCTAAAGGGAAAGTGACACAGACAGAAAATCAATAGTTCTGCTACTGCTCTTAACTAACAATATAATTAACCTGGGTGTAGCAGCCATTTTTTCCAAAGGCAGTAAACAAATAGAAATGATGGAGAAGGCACTGAAGCATTCAGATTAGCACAGGTAACATTCTGAGCAGCTTCAGTTCTCCTGTGTGAACCATTCGCTGAGCAGCAATTGATACCCACTTGTGCAGTCTTCGGTGTTGAGCCACTACTCCTAAGGGTGTTTGCTTAAAAGAGTCATTTATAGATGGACAGAGCAGTGCACATTTATGTGCAAGGGTTTAGCATAATGGTTTTCAAAATATGTTCCAGTGAATCCTACAGTTCCTCAGAAGCTTCTCAACAATATTAGTGATGGTGGATAAGCTTTCCTGAAAGATGGCTTGTCAAGTATTAACAGTTGTTCCCTGTGATGTAAAGTCATAGGAGACTGTTGGGTGTCGTCTCAGTTCATGCAGTACAGTAACCCTAACACCCAATAAGCTTTGCATAAAATGTGCCCTAGAACATGCTTTTCTCCAATGTATTGGGTTTCCATGCAGAGTTTCTTGGCAAATGAATCAATATAGAAATGATTCCCTTAACATATAAACCGTGGAAACAACTTTAGAAGATCCTTCCTTAGTACAATGCATTATATGATTCTTTTCAGCCACCCAAGTCCAAGATTCTTACAGCTTAATGGGTATGAGAGAAAGGGAGCCACATTCCTAAGACACCAGGCCAAATATTACCTCAGCCTATGAACTCAGTTTGACAAGCCACTCTCTTTCTGCCCTCCCCCACATGAGCAATCTAGAGATAACTGGTTGGATCCAGATTAACCGTGCATTCCTGGGGGGGTTTCTTAGGAGGTGGTGTGACCTTGCCACCGCATAGCTGCGCCTCACCCCTCCACCGGCAAAGGGTCCTTGGGACTTGTGGCACCAGCATGGGGGGGGCATACTCGGGGCATTCCTGGGGTGGGCCGGGGGGAGGAGCCACGGGTAGGCAGCTTCCTCTCCCCTTTCGCCCCAATACGCTGGCGCTGAGAACAGCGTTGCTGTGCCTGCTTTTTAGCAGGTGCAGCCTCACTGTTCTCTATGGGGCGAAAGGCCCCGTTTAACAACAACAAAAAAGCTGTGAAAAGACTTTTTTCCCCCCGGCGTACGGCGAACGGCTTTAGAAGGCGGCTCGCCTGCGCCTTCTCCCTGCCGTTCCCGTACGCCGAATCTCGGGAATGCATGAACATAAGAAAGGCCCTGCAGGATCAGACCAAGGCCCATCAAGTCTGTTCACACAGTGGCCAACCAGGTGCCTCTAGGAAGCCACAAACAAGACGACTGCAGCAGCACCATCCTGCCTGTGTTCCACAGCACCTAATATAATAGGCATGCTCCTCTGATACTAGAGAATAGGTATGCAGCATGACTAGTATCCATTTTAACTAATAGCCATGAATACCCCTTTCCTCCATGAATATGTCCACTACCCTCTTAAAGCCTTCCAAGTTGGCAGCCATCACCACATCCTGGGGCAGGGAGTTCCACAATTTAATTATGCGTTGTCTGCATCTTCCAACCATTCCTCCTTACTGCTACAGACCCCCATCATATCATTCCTCTGGGTCCCCTATCCTCCAGAAGTAGGATTTTGTGGAGATCAGTGGGTTGCAGTGAGACGGGGGAGGCAGGAAAGTTCTATTTGGCCATTAGGAAATGTAGTGTGCATCCAGCTCAATAGTACTAGTCTAACCTAAAAAAAAGCCCACATGGTGTAGTGGTTACAATATGAGAGTAGGACTGAGACCCACTTTCAACCCATTCTGCCATCAAGCCACTGAATAATAAATAAATGAACCAATAGGGCTGGTGGAATGATTATGTATGTAAGTGCCGTTAAGTTGCAACTGACTTATGGCAACCCCAGCAAGGGGCTTTCAAAGCAAGTGAGAAGCAGAGGTGGTTTGCTATTACCTTGCTCTGCAGTCTTCCTTGGTGGTTTCCCATCCAAGTACTAAACCTGCTTAACTTCTGAGATCTGAAAAGACTACCATGTCATCATTCCTCCCGGTGGAATGATTACTGAGGTAAATATTTGAACACTTGAAAAGTGTTCTATAAATACCCAGAGTTATTATTATATACACACACAAACTTAATCAATTGAAATCTGTATTTTAATACATAAAAGGCTTAGCACATAGTGAGCAAGTGAACCCATTTTGGTAACAAGGAAGGTATGTATAAAAGATCACCCTCATAAGTGACTCCATATTCACATGCAGTGAAGGAAACAAAGGGGCCTTGTGTCAAGTGAGGATACCCAGGCTGGCCCATTTCTATCCCCATGTAACTGATGCATAGGTTAAAGGCCTTTTACAACCTGTCATAAAAGGCAACCCATCCTTGCTCTAATAAGAAAAACATTTCTCCCCTCTCCCCTCATCTCTAATATATTTTTATGATTCAACATATCTGTATTAAAAACTTGTTCCCTTCAAAGATCTTTCATGTCCCAAAGGGAATGTCTTAAATGATCTTATAGCAGCCGTTACTTATCTTTACAGTTCACAAAGTTAATGCTTGGGACTTTTACTTTGCTCTATATATTTTTAGCAACCAGCCATAAATTTCATTTGATTTAGACATCAGTGGCTCTGTGACACTGTGGCTCCAGATGCTGCTGTCACTGCTTTTTGCTAATCCTATAAAAAGAACCACATTACCCTTAGCGTTATTTATATCTCCCAATTCAAACATCTCGTTGTAAAAATTATTATTATTTGCAGAACTGAAGGCATCGATTAATTAACCTAATGAATGCATTAATTAATGAATGCATTAATTAAAACAAGGCGTTTGAACTAGAGCAGCTCCCTGTAAAAGAAGGTCCAGTATTCATTATATGGCTGCAAACCAATTTCCATCTTTTCATTCCTATGTATGAGGCTGCTTGACCAACCATCTCACATTCCATCAGCAATCAGCCATCTTGCAGGAGAATGAAAGTGAGCAAGATTCCTTCCCAATCTGCCTGGCCAACTGTCACCTGGTTTTTCCTGTCTCAGGCCTGTTTTAAACATCATGCTAGCTAGAATTTACAGTACATACAGTACTAGAGAGTAGAGTAAATATAGAAGGTAAGTGATGCTTGAGCATCCCCTGGTTAAAATCACATCTTTCTCACTAGTTGCAAGCTGAGTGCTGATGATAGTTTGTTGCACCGTTCAGATGTGTCTAAACAAATTCAAGGGAATTTCATTGTTTTGTGGGTTTAACTGCTTTTTTTCACATGCTGGAAAACAGAGTACCAGTTGTCAGGTTTGAACTGCTTCCCCGAGTTGCTATTTTTTTAATTGAAATTGCTGTATTTATACCATCCCATTATTTCAACCATTAGGCAATAATTCTGGTGGCATTGTGTAATAGTGCTAATCAGCTCAAACTGAAAAAATAAATGGAGGTATACGCCACTAACATCAGTAAACAGGAAGAAGTGCTATGTGTTGGTGTTAATTTTGCTGCAGCAGCAGCCATCCCTTCCTTCTCATACTTATCTGCCAGTGCCTCCAATTTTAAAATGCATATAGTTAAAATAAAAAGTATGTTTGAATTGAGAGTTACCGTCTAGATTTCTTTCAGTGCTATCTTCAACAGAGTTACATCCTTCTAAGTCCACTGAAGTCAAGGGCCTCGAAGAGTGAGACCCTGCTTAAGACAGTACAGTCTGTGTGTTTCTGGTTTCTGCCACTTACGATCATGAATTTTCTTCCCCCTCTGCCTGCTAATGTCAGCAGAAATATACTTCTGTAAATTTCCCCCCATCTGACTTGATTAGCACTATTACACCAAGTGGCCAGGATTATTGTGCAGTAGTTAAAAAAAGAGAACCAAAGCAGTGACGACTAAGCCCTGTAGAATAAGAGGCTACAGCACAAGATGAGAACTACTCAGAACTAACTTCACCGTGGACTATTGAGGTGATCCAATTAGGAACTCACTTTACATCTGTTTGAGGGAGTCATCTGTTTGAGAGAAATATGATTATTTGCCTGATGATTGTGTTTAAGCCAAAGTTCACAACATTCCTAAGAAGTAATGGGAGATGTGGTTCCGAAATCTCCAAATATGGATCCAAGCCTTATCTATCTATCTATCTATCTATCTATCTATCTATCTATCTATCTATCTATCTATCTATCTATCCATCCATCCATCCATCCATCCATCCATCCATCCATCCATCTAATTTATCTATCTCTGCTCATACAGGTATAGCCTTGAGCATGAAATAAAGGATTAAAAATGCCTTACTTAGTGTTATTTTTGTTGGTATTTAATGGTTGCCCCTATATGTCACCTGTGTCCTCGTACTGCCAGATGCGTCATAGACATTTCCATATTTTTTAATAAAGGAGTAATTAAACTAGCCCTCAGCTCATTAAATACAGGACACTCCATGATCATATGGTTTATAGCTTCAACTTTGTCATGTGAGCATCTACATGTTCTATTTGAGTATGGCGCTTTTTTAGTGGTAACAAGGCAGAAAGTCCTAGAACTTCTAGAGTAGGGGTGTCAAAGATACGGCCCGTGGGCTGGATCAGGCCCGCCAAGGGCTTTTATCCGGCCCACGGAGCCGAGGCAGCTCCTCCCACTCCCCCCCCCACTCCCACTGTGTGCTTGCCAGCCAACAGGGCCAGAACTTGGTGGTGGCTTAGATATGTGTTTGCAAGCCAGAAGCTCCCATCGCACTTGCTTTCCATTTCTCTTTCTAGCCGCCCCTTTTCCCTCTCCTGCTGTAGCTCACCTTCTCTTTAGCAAGCCTTTCTTTTCCTGTCAAAGCTGCTTTTGCACTTGCTTTCCTTCTCTCCTTCCAGCCACCTCTCCCCTCCCCTCTCTTGCTGTAGCTCGCCTTCTTTTTAGCCCGCCTTTCTTTCCCTCTCAAAGCTGCCTTTGCACTTACTTTCAATCTCTCCTTCCAGCTGCCCCTTTCCCCTCCCTTGTGTAGCCTTCCTGCTCTTTCTCTCGCTCTGAGGGGCTTGGCTTCTCTCCCTTCGAATTTACTTTTCATTTTCACACAGGAACACGCTGAAACAAATAGGTTGTTGCTGGAAGAGAGCCAAGGATCGGAAAGGTAGCGGGAAGGAGAAGAAGTGGGCGAAGTATGGGGAGAGAGGCAAGCTGGCTGCCTCTGCGACTGACATGGGTTTTGCTACTGGCCCTTGCTCCCCTAGCCAAGTGGCAAGTGAGGTGGAAACATCACCATGTCCTGCCATTTGTGCAGGTAGAAAGCTTCCACTGCTATTGTTCAGCCTATTTATAGGGCACCCCTTACCTGCCTATAAATGCCTCATAGAGACAGCTTTATAAAACAAGGTTTTGCTTGTGTGTTAAAAACTTTAATACAGGTGTCCAGAAAGGGAGTTGACAACTCACTTGAGAGAAATTGAAGTTACTGCTTTTTGGAAGCAAAAATTACTGGAATGCTGTGTGTGTTACAGAGTTAAATACACACACAAATAGGGTTTTCAAGGAGGCATGGTAAATAATACATTTTACAGATGACCTTAATGGGATATGGTAGGTTGGAGCTAGTATTGATCTGTCAAAATAAGGCTTGTTTGGGGGGAGTTTTTCAGCTTTTTCTCCATTTTCAGTTAACCAGCCACTGCAATAAAAGTGTTTCTTCACGTGGCACAGCACACCACCTACAGGAGCAAGAGTCTGATCCCAGCCTAGAGACTATCAGATAATATAAAAGTGTAATTATTCATTAACAGTTCATGGAATTCAGCACAATTTTTTCTATCGTTTTAAAAGAGTTGGTGATTATATATGTATGTATGTATATGTATGTATGTGTATTTATACACACACACACACATATATATCTTATATATAAATATATATATATAAAGACAAATATGTATATAATATTATGTTGTACTTTTGCCCCACTTCAAAAATATGTAGATCCAGCTTTGCCAGCCAAGGCAGTCACCCTCCAGTCCAGATCAAATTTAATGCCAAGGACCAGAGAGATAAACTTTATAGAAGACACAGGCAAAACCAATTAATGATATTATTTCTTACTTTATTTTTACTTAAAATACAAACATGCTTAAAACAATAACAAAAATAATATCATTAATTGACTTTGACTGTGTCTTCTATTAAGTTCATATCTCCAGTACCTGGCATTACATTTTATGGTATTTATTTCTTTGTTTCTTTGATTTGGTACACATGGCTCGGCCCGACCAAGTGACATTTATGTCATATCCGGCCCTCATAACAAATGAGTTCGACACCCCTGGTCTAGACAAACTGCAAACTAACAAGTCCCAGGAACCAGACGGTATTCATAAGAACATAAGAAAAGCCCTGCTGGATCAGACCAAGGCCCATCAAGTCCAGCCCCCGCCTCTCACACACAAGCTCCACCCAGCACCAATCAAAAAACCCCTAGAGTTCTTCAAGAACTCAAATGGGAAATTGCTGAACTTCTAACAAGGATAATTCACAGTGGGTTGCCGAGTTAGTCTGTCTGCAGTAGTAGAAAAGGGCAAGAGTCCAGTAGCATCTTAAAGACTAACATACCCTACCAGAAAATATCTTTGTTAGTCTTTAAGGTGCTACTGGACTCTTGCCCTTTTCTACTTCTAACAAGGATATTCAACATGTCTCTTAGATCAGCCTCTGTACCAGAGGACTGGAGAATGGCCAATGTAACACCCATTTATAAAAAAGGTTCCAGCCCCCCCCCCAGGAAATTACAGGCCAGTTAGCTTAACATCTATTCCAGGTAAATTGATGGAAAGCATTATTAACATTAGAATTGTCAAGCATATAGAAGGGCAAGGCCTGCTGAGCAAAACTCAATATGGCTTCTGTAAAGGTAGATCCTGTCTCACTAACCTTTTAGAGTTTTTTGAAAATGTCAAGCAGCATGTGGACAGGAACGAGCCTGTAGACACTGTGTATTTGGATTTCCAAATGGCTTTTGACAAAGTCCCCTACCAAACTTCATAGTCATGGGATAAGAGGACAAGTCCTCTTATGGATTGAGAACTGGCTGAAAAATAGGAAGCAGAGAGTAGGAATCAATGGTCATTTCTCACAATGGAGGGATGTGAGCAGTGGGGTCCCTCAGGGATCTGTGTTGGGACCGGTGCTTTTCAACCTGTTTATCAATGACCTGGCGTTAGGGGTGAACAGTGAGGTGGCCAAGTTTGCAGATGGTTAAAACAAAATTGGACCATGAAGATCTCTTCAAACTGGAGGACTGGGCATTAAAATGGCAAATTAGATTAAATGTGAGTTAGTGTAAAGTGATGCATATTGGGGCAAAAAATCCCAACTTCACATATACACTTCACCTATGGGATCTGTGCTGGCAGCAACAGACCAAGAAAGGGATCTTGGGGTGGTGGTGGATAGCTCGATGAAGACGTCAACCCAGTGTGTGGCTGCTGTGAAAAAGGCAAATTGCATGCTGGCCGTAATTAGACAAGGAATAGAGAAAAAAACTGCCCTTACAGTATTCCACTGTAATGGAGACCACACTTGGAATACTGTGTACAATTCTGGTCACCACACCTCAAAAAGGATATTGCAGAGCTTGAGAAGGTGCAGAAAAGAGCAAGCAAAATGATCAGGGGGCTAGAGCAACTGCCCTATGAGGAGCAGTTAAAATGCTTATGGATGTTTAGCTTAGAAAGAAGGTAGCTGAGGGGAGACATGACAGAGGTCTATAAAATTATGCATGGTGTGGAGAGAGTGGACAGGGAGAAGCTTTTTCCCCTCTCTCATAATACTAGAATTTGGGGTCATCTGCTGATGCTGGAGGGTGAGAGATTCAAAACAGATAAAAGGAAGTATTTCTTCACACAATGCATAGTTAAATTGTGGAACTCCCTGCCCCAGGATGTGGTGTTGGCTGCCAACTTGGAAGGCTTGAAGAGGGGAGTGGACATGTTCATGGAGGAGAGGGCTATCCATGGCTACTAATAAAAATGGATACTAGTCATGATGCATACCTATTCTCTCCAGGATCAGTGGAGCATGCCTATTATATTAGGTGCTGTGGATCATAGTCAGGACAATGCTGCTGCAGTTGTCTTGTTTGTGGGCTTCTTAGAGGCACCTGGTTGGCCACTATGTGAACAGACTGCTGGACTTGATGGACCTTGGTCTGATCCAACATGGCTTTTCTTATGTTCTTATGCTTATATCTGCCCTCCAAAACCACTGAAGGAAGGACATTCATTCTTGCCAAACTAAAAGCTCTTCTGAGCTTTGGTATTGTCAGATGATAGAAATACTTCGGCAGTTGCATCGGAAGGGCAATACCAAAAAAGAAAGCCAAGCATACACTACAAGCCCTAACAAATGTACTGTTAGAGTCCAATTCTTTTACTTGCATTTTGATTAGCCTAGTTATTTCTACAGTTTCTGTAGTCTTTACCGTGTCATTTGTAATTCCTAGACATTTCATTTTCTTTTCCAATACATAATCCCATTGGCTAATGTGAGCATCTGCCTGTACAAGTACAAGTAAACTAGGCCTCCCCACAGATTTTAAGATATAAACTTTCCAAAGCAATGCCTGTATCTATGCCTTAGCCTACATCGATGAATCACCCAATTCAGCTCTCAGTGCTATCCCTGAGACACATCTAGGAGTAGCCAGTAAGTGTCAGAAAAAGTTATGCTGAATGCAGTCCATCTTCTCAGACACAGCACCAATCCAAATTTCTGCACCATACTAAAACTGGTTTGAGACCTTGGCATTATATACCTTTAAAGCCAAGGGGACAAATTTGCCTCCTGCTGTATAAAAGTATTTTACAGTTGTCCTCCTGACTTTCAAAACATTATTCTTCACCAGGTCATATGTGGATCCGAGCCTATTAAACCTTAAAATTATGAAATCTTGAGAGGACAAGAATCTGTCATGTTCTTGGACTTGAAGAAAGATAAAAAGAGGTACTGTTGTTCATACTTGGCTTTGATACCAGTAGACAAAAAGTAGTCTGACTGAAGCTTTTGAGAGAAATAAAAAGAGTACTAACTTTCATCTATCCACCTCAGATATCAACATCCCTTCTACTGCCTTTTCCTTCTAAATATCTCTCCCTCAGAGTAATATGCTCATCTAAATGCAGCTGCTTAGTGACTAACCACCAAAAACATGCCTTCAGCCACTAAATGTTACCTGGTTTATGAGCTGAAGTTATGGAGTCATATGTGGTTTCTACCCCAAACCATGCATCCATCCACATTTACCTACAGTCAAGAATTTCAGCAAACCATTTGGTGAACCCAGCTTTAATTTCAGGTGTGCAATTAAGCCACCAAGCCAGCCATATTTAGAGTCAGTGTGAAAGTAAAACCTAGGTGAACTTGCATAAAAATATCTTTGCTGTTTAGTATAACCTCATAGACATGCCTCTAGTTTATTGGACGGAAGGAAAGATCCAAATATAGATGACAAATGTTTATTCTTGATACCTTTAGTCCATAGCTCAAAACTATTCATCACACATTGTTATCTAACAAAGTACAACTGGAAACAAAACAAGATTAGTTATGAGGAAAAGGCTTCACTATTGACATTTATAACTGCCTTTTGACAATTCATTGCTTGAGTGATTTGTCCATCAGAAATAAGAGAATAGGAAAAACCCCTGATATCTCATTTTCTCAGTATTTTGATTTTATACACCCGGCTCCCTTTCGTTCCTGTGAATTGTGCAACTCCGGCAGCCCCTTCCTGAACCTTGCGGCAGCTGGGAACAATATAGCCGAGGTGCCGCTGTGACGCCTCCGAAGAGGTTCCATAGCAGCTGCAAAGCTTTAAAAAGCCCTTTTTAAAACAAAAAATAGAAAATGGGGGAAATAACCCCACAGAGAAAAGTGAGGCTGTGCCAGCAAAAACCTAGCCAGCACTGCTGAGGCGTGAGGGGGTGCTCCCGGCCTGAAAGGGGTCAGGAAGCTACCTACTGGCAGCTTCACCCCCGGAATGCCCCAGGAACACCTCCCGGGATGATGGATCTGCACCATTGGGATGCTGGTGGGAGGCCGAATTGGCGTCCCAGGGCTGTGCTGCTGCAGCAGAGCAGGAAGGCCGGTGTGAGTGCCCCAATGCCAGCGTCTGTGCCACTCTCGGCGGCGCAAGCAGCCCAGACGCCAGCACGGGCCCTTGCGTGCCTCCTGAGGACTTTCACCCTCACAGCTCAGGAATGGGCTGTAATTGAACAACCATGAGTCTTCTGAGGAGCCAGGAGCACATTTTATGGATAAAAGACAGATGATTCAGTTCATGCATGCGATTCAGGACCATTCACAGGCTACATATCCCACATCTATAAAATATAACTCAAGCATTGGTGATGCTTTATCCAAATGCAGTTTTGATTGCTTCTCAAAACAAACTTTTAAAAAGAAGAAAACTTTATGAGAGCACATAATACTTCTATTTAAGCCCACTAACACAGTTAGCAAAATCATCATTTGGGGGGCGTTTGATACTTTCTCCAGCTGCTAATACATCTCAGAGGGTATCACTGCCTGTAATTACAGGCTAGAAGTAGAGAGGTGGATTCTCGTGCCAACTGCAGTTCTAGCAAGCAAGCTGTCTCGATGCGTTCCTGCTTGTATGAGAAAGGAAGGGAATATGAGTAGCAAGTGCCTCACAATGCCAAGATGTAACATGCTATCTGGATAAACAGACAGGAAGAAATCAAGATAAGCAGAAAAGCAGGATATTTATTGACCAATTTCTATTACAATGATCTGTTCGAGTAAAAAGAAAGTATACATAAATGGAGTATCTGTGGAGTGTGAGTGAGAAAATTCACTTCATTTGTGAACAAAGCTAGGAACATTGAACTCATTTTTAGAAATAGCTATGTTAACATCCAAATAAAATAAACATTTGCATTTAAATGAACACTGTGAAGCAGGTATGCTGGGACACTCATTGGATCTAGTACAAAAAAATCTGAATGTTGTGGGTCAGACCCTATTTATCTCAAACCCAATCCTGTCTCCAATTATGGCCTGATCCAGATTGTAAAAGAAATGTACAGAGTACTAGTCAAAGTAGTTCATTGCCTCCCTGAACAAGAGGATTAATTGGTCATTAAAATGTATGGCCAAATTTCAGTAACTTGTGCTTTTCCCTTATTGATCTTAATGGGTTTAAATGGGCCTCCATATGGGGTTGTGGCCACCAACTATAACTCATTGCTGAATTAGATTGGTTTCTTGTGTCATTGCAACAGTTAGTAACATTGTTATCCAAGCCAGGGAAATTTGGATCTTTATTCTTGGTGACATGTGTATGTGTGCCATCTAGATGATGCTTAGTCTCGTTCAACTCTGATTTTAAATGTCTGAACTTATGAAACCACCTGTAGTCTAAAGTCTTTTAAATATGCTCTAAAAGGTTAGGGACATCTAATTTAGTATAAAAGTTCCTTATGTCTGGTTTTACTTTAAATGATTGTTAATTCACTTAATGCAGAGCTACGGGGAAAGGGACAGAATGAAAGCTGTCTACTGGACTCACAGAATGGTGTTTAAAGAAAACCGACACATTTGTATTTCCATTGTAATACAGTTAAACTTATCAAAACCTTGGCTTTATCTGTTTATTTAGAAGCACAACTGTTGTAAGCAGTATTTCTTGGATCTTTTTCAAAGCCAAGAATCCATGTGTCAGAAAACAGCAAAGTTTTCTGGCATAAACATTATGGATCCCAAGTTCTAGACCCTGAAAAGCTCTTTTATAAAAAGTATCCTGATCTCTTCAGTACGTTACTTGGAGAATGCTTTGCCTACATTCCTCTGTGCGTAGAAACATGGACTCCATAAAAACTGAAAGATTCCCAAAAACGGAACCTTGGCTTACCTGTGAAGGTTCCTTCTACACTGAGAGAAGAGGACATCTTATCAGCGGGTTTTTCGTCCTATTCACTGGGAGGCAGGATCTAAAAATTCTTTGCTTCCTGTTTCCTGGCTAGGACCCCCTTCTGATTGCCAGTTCAAGGACTTTTAAAGCAGGATTAGTAGCAAAAAGAACTAATGAAGACAGGCTGACCTCAGCCTGAGACCCTGGAGAGCCGCTGCTGGTCTGAGTAGACAATACTGACTTTGATGGACCAAGGGTCTGATTCAGTATAAGGCAGCTTCATATGTTCATGTGTCCATGTGAAATTTTCACTGCAAACAAACAACTCAGAAACAGTGATATAAGGAACAAGTAAACACATTAGGAACAGAACACTGGAACTTGAAAGGTGACTATTATAGTCCTTTCACTTTTCTTCACATTGTCCCTTTCTTTTTTTTCCTTTCCCTTCTCTTTCTTCTGTGTTTCTTTCCTTTTTTTTTTTTTTTATATGATACCTTGTGTTGTCCGGCTACAAAGCCTTCTGATCTTCAAAATAATCTTCACCCTGGGCGGGCAAGATGTCCTCTTGTCTCAGTGTAGAAGGAACCTTCACAAGTAAGCCAAGGTTCCGTTCTCCCACTGAGCTCAGAGGACATCTTATCAGCGGGATCTTCAAAAGCTGTCACATCTGGGTGGGTATTTTATCCCTCTTCTGAAACCACGGTCTGGAGGACTCTTCTGCCAAAGGCAGCGTCAGCTGAAGATTAGGCATTTATCTTGCAGTGCCTCACGAGTGTTGAGGGATTGGACCAGGTTGCCGCCTTACAAATTTCCTCCACCGAAGCCTGTCCATCAAAGGCTGCCGAGGTGGCGGCACGCTGACTGAGTGGGCCGTGATTCCTGGAGGAACTGGAATATGGCTAAGTTGGTAGCAAAGTTGAATGCATTGCCTGATGCATTTGCTGATAGAAGTCTTTGACATCTTGCAGCCCTTATTAGGAGGAGAAACCGAGACAAATAGGGACTCAGAGCATCGAAATGGTTCCGTTCTCCATAGGCAGATCCTCAGAGCTCTCCTGAGATCCAAGGTATGCCAGTCCTTTTCTTTCAGGTGAGAGGGATGAGGACAAAAGGAAGGGAGATGTAACTTCTGCTGTCTGTGAAACCTGGAGTTCACCTTGGGTGCAAATGTTGGATCTGGTCGTAACACGACTTTATCGGCGTGAAAGATGCACAAACCCTTTCTGGAAGACAGTGCTGCCAACTCCGACGCCCGTCTAGCTGAAGTCACCGCAGTGAGAAAGAGGACCTTCATCCTGAGATGATTCAAGGATGCTTCCCTTAAGGGCTCAAAGGGCGATTTGGTAAGAGCCTGAAACACGATGTGAAGACGCCAGGAGGGAAATCTATAGATACAGCTGCTACCTTTTTTAGGAAGGCAACAACGTGAGGATGACTAGAAGAAGGATAACCATCTAGGTAAGGAACGACTGTAGATATGGCAGCAACTTGGTGATGCAGGGTTGATGCTTTAAGGCCTGAGAAAGACCATCCTGGAGAAAATCAAGAAGATGACCAGTAGTGAAAACTAGGGGGTCAAGACGCTTTCTAGCCCACCACCTAGCGAAGGCCTTCCATGAAAAATTATAGATGCGTCTAGTGGATTGTTTCCTGGCCTCTTGCATGGTAGAAACGACTTCTGGAGAGTAACCTAGCTCTAGCAACCTTGTCCTCTCAAGACCCATGCGGTCAGTTTTAGCCAGGATGGTTCCAGATGCCATAGAGGACCCTGATGAAGAAGGTCCTGGATCGGTGGTAAGGGCCATGGGGATTGAACTGACAGTTCCTTCAACATTGCAAACCATGGCCTTCAAGGCCACTGCGGAGCTATGAAGATGACAAGGGCCTTCTCCCATCAAACCTTCCGAAGCACCTTGGGTATTATTGGAAGAGGGGGGAAGGCGTATAGAAGCCTTGTCGGCTAGGTTGACTCCAGGGCATCTACCCCTTCAGCCTTCGGGTGGTAGAACCTTGAGAGAAACCTCGGGGTTTGGTGATTGCTTCCAGAGGCGAACAAGTCCATCACCGGCTGACCAAACCTCTCCACTAACTGAAGGAAGATCTCTCTCTTCAGGGACCATTCCCCTTCGTCTACCTGCTGGCGGCTTAAACAGTCTGCCTGAGTGTTTAGAATGCCCCTGATATGTTCCACCCTGATGGATGCCAGATGTTTCTCTGCCCAAGTCTTCAACCTTGCGAAGAACTCCTTAGTGCCTCTAAACTTAGACTTGCTTTTAACCGCCTCTGTCTCCACGTCTTCCTGGAGTTTCAAGGCAGCCATCACCTTAGTCAATAGGGACTGATAGTCCTCCCCAGAAAAGAGGCGAGTCTGGTAATCTTGGTCTTTTGAGCACCCTCCAGTAGATTCCTCTCCAGAGGAGAACTCCCCCTCCTCCTTTTCACTGTCTCTAGACGAGGGGGAAGGGGACCTTGCCTTGCTACTGGATGGTACTGCCACCTTTCTAGCCTCTTTAGTGGGCCAGGGACGATCGGAGCCTCTGGTAACCTCCCCATGTTCTGAGCCCGACTGGGTAGAATACATGGAAACTGGCGATGAATCCCTAGAGTCGGATCATCTCCCCCTGGAAGGGCCGCCAAACTGTGCAAATTCCTCTCTAAGGGCCTGACGTAAAAGCGCAACCATGCTGTGGCTTTCCGCCCCCCCCCCCAAGGGTGAGAAATGAGAAAAAGAGACACCAACTGTACCAAGCTCCGCTCCTGTGGCATGATCTCCTTTGGAGCCGGCATCACAGGTAGCCTCCTCACCCTCGAAACCCTTTGGGGCCGAACGGGGATTTGCGGTGGCCATCTTGGATTGGCGTGCTTTCTTCGCGCCATTTTTGTTGGCCTCCACCTGCGGCCTCCGCTTTGGAGCGGCCATCTCCCCTTCATGGTGCGATTCCCCACCACGGGGCTGTTGCAGCATCTTCCCCTTTTGTCGGGGGGATAGGAGACCTTCTACTTGTCCTCGTCCCCAGATAGGAGCTCTATGGAAGCTCTTCCCTCATCTTCAGACATCTTCCCCGCCAACAGAAGGGGGGGAAGAGGGGGAGGTGAGACACCCAACAGGGAAAAGACGACACAAACGAGGTTGCTGGCAGAGGGGAAACAAAGACAGCAAGGCAGACAAAATAGAGACTGTAGTATATGAGTCAGAAGGGTAAGGATATTGAAAAAGGTAGACAAAGGAGCAGATGCTATGGAGCTAACTCCCAAGCCCGCTTCTCCCACTGAGGCAGGAAGAGAACTGGCAATCAGAGGGCGGTCCTAGCCAGGAGACAGGAAGCAAAGAATTTTTAGATCCTGCCTCCCAGTGGATAGGACGGAAAACCCGCTGATAAGATGTCCTCTGAGCTCAGTGGGAGAATCGGAAGATGTTTACATAAATAACCAGCCAGCCGATCAAACAAGCACCAGGCGCCTAAAAGCCTCCAGTGGCTCTGATTGTGACTCACTTTCTTCCAGTTGCCCTGACCACTCAGATTTTCTGAAGTGTCATCTGGCCTTTCTATGTACGGTTGTCCAACAGGCTTCTACTTCTTTGGAGAACATGTTGTAAAATTCAGACTTGATTAACCAGTCTCTTTCAATTGATTCAGTCAGTTGATTTACTGAACGAGATAATGAGAGACAGTCAGGCTCTTCACACAAATGGAACTTATGCCTAATTTGTACAACATGAGGGATTAATCATCAAACCTTACCGACTATACATACCATCCCTGACTTTTAAGCTCCTCTTCACTTCAGGCGAAGTAGAAGCAGTGAAAAAAAATGGCTACCCTGGAGGCTGGGGTCTGTCAAAAATTCTGCTGATTAACGGTAATTAATGTATAGTAGAGAGAGAGAGAGAGAGAGAGAGAGAGAGAGAGGGAGGGAGGGAGCCCAAAAGTAGCTTGATTGCCTATACCACTCAGATTGCACTATACCACTTACAAAGCCTGCAACAGTTGCACACTATTGCAGTTATTTAGTTTGACAAATGAACTTTGTGATGTCTTATCCTGTGTCTAAGTTATATGACACAACACTGTGATGATAAAGATGGTGATGGCAAAAGGAACCATTAAAAGGCCTTTGCAATTGGTGGAAGGGATGGTCCTGGGTCAATCATTAACACTGCCAGTTTCACAGTCTGTAGAGAGTGTAGTTCCTTGAAGAAATCCTCAAGTTTTCTGGCCTGGCAATGAGGATCTATTTTTCTGTCCTGGAACTGCATCAAACTTGCAACTCTGAGTGGGATAAGTTTTTTTAAAAAGCAACAACACAGATCTCAGTAAACCGCACAAACGTAAGTTCTAGATGCAAAACATTATGCACCCACCAATGTGCTTAACCCCCTGCTCTGCACAAACAACCAAATATACCCCAGAAGTCTTGCAAGGTCTGCAATCAAGCATAAGCAAAGTAACACAATGTATCCTAACATTCACCCCTTAAGTACTTTGCTGTCTTTTCAGGGCATAATAGCCATTTTATAAGGAGGGCAGGGAATACAAGTCCTGTTTCTAGGTGTCAGTAGCGGATGCACAGCATTTTTAAGAGCATTCTTCTTTGCCACTTGCCTGACCCTGAGAGCAGGTCCCACTGCTCTACAAAAGCAGCTGTGGAACATTCTGCCAAACCCTATCAATGATTTAGTATCAAAGGCAAAGACTTAATCTGTGTGATAAAAGAATGGCTTTTATCTGGAGCTTGTTCTCTTTTAAAAGTGATTTACACACCCAATCTCTCCAGAACTGTTTTGTAGTGTAATTATTTATTTTGCATTAGCAGTCTTCCATCAACCTGGGTTATTTTTATCTTTCCGTACACTTAAATAAAAGAGGGGAAGCTCAGTAAGTCCCTATGGTAGATTTTTCAAACCTTGACTGCTGGAGAAATATAAATTTCAAACCCCATTCAGATTTTGCTACGGTATGTTTATTTCATTCTTAGTGTAATGATCATCCAGTGTGGTGTAGTGGTTAAAAGCGGTGGTTTGGAGCAGGGGACTCTGATCTGGAGAACCAGGTTTGATTCCCCACTCCTCCACATGAGTGGTGGATGCTAATCTGGTGAACCGGGTTGGTTTCCCCACACCTATACATGAAGCCAGATGGGTGACCTTGGGCTCCTCTGAGTTACAGAAATTGGTAGATATGCACCTGTGTTCTTCATTTACCAATGGGGCTCACTATAGTGTGTGAGAACCATGCTTATCTTTGACACTGTATATGTACAGTGCACAATGTTACAGAAATATTCATAATATGTGGAGCTCTCCTGAACTGCAGTAGCTTCCAGTCCTGGAGGTATTTCTTCCTTCCCTTCAGAGCCACTGAAAGGGGGGATGGGGGGGAATTCCCAGGGCCTAAGACAGCTGGAGGATCACTAAAGCCAGCATCATGCTGCATTCAAAATACATCTGGATTTATTCTACTTCCAATGGAGTTCTGCACTGCAGCCACTGGGCACATGGAAGACAGAGCACAGGAAAGCCCTGTTTTCTGCAGGTGATGCCTTTCTGCAAAGTTTACTACAAGGAGGCAAACACATATCCTGCTTAAACCCATCAACCACCCAGCACTGGAACAAGGCAAGACCAGCCAGCACAGCTCATGGCTGCAAGAGTAGGGTTGCCAACCTCCAGGTACTAGCTTGCGATCACCTGCTATTACAACTGATTTCCAGCCAATAGAGATCAGTTCACCTGGAGAAAATGGCCGCTTTGGCAATTGGACTCTATGGCATTGAAGTCTCTCCTGTCCCCAAAACCCGCCGTCCTCCGGCTCTGACCCAAAAACCTCCCATTGGTGGCAAACAGGGACCTGGCAACCCTATACAAGAGTCATTGCCAGGATGCAGCCTCCTAACAAGGTAGCTGTTTCCAGCAGTCTGTTTCCCTCTTCATTTCCTTCCACCCAGTTCCATAGTTTTGTCTGCTTAGTTGTATCTTTCCTGTTAGTGTTTTGTACAAAATAAAAGCTTTCCTTTTTAATTTCTCATCCTCTTGTCTACACTTTTCTCCTCATACATTTTGCTCTCTTCCCATGATATTCCTTCATTTCTCTTTCCCTGCTTCTAAGCCCACCACATTATTCCCTGCTTCTAAGCCCCCCATGTATCTCTTACACTTCCTTTCGCTGGAAAGATCAGCAAACAGGCCTCTGGAGGAGTCGCCAGCCTGCAAAGAAGGCCAGGTTAGATGACTTAATTGGCAGTTTCTATTTTCTTATTCCTTTAATTGTAAGGAGCGCACAATTGACATTTCTTATTGGATTTTTTTTTTTTTTTAGGTTTGCTGGTATTTGCCTTTCCCTCCACCTTTTCTTCCCTATGCATACAGTTAAAACTCCATCCTCATGACCTTTCTGGAGATTGTTCCATTTGTGTTGCTTACAAAGAAGGGCTGGACAGGGAGTAGTTTCTTTGTAATGGTTTCAGTCTTTCTGTTGAGGCTTTTATTTCTAAGGACAGGACTTCATATTATGTGTAGCTCTGGGATTCTTTTTTCCTGTTATTTTTTTTAACAAGATGGACCCACTGGAATTATGATGTATAGGAGAAGGGGAACTGGCTGGGGAGACCCTATTTAAATCTTCACCTTTGCACTCTCCCCTCCAAAAACTGCTACCCTGAAAGCAGCTTTTACCCTTGCTAGGGAAGACCTACAAGTGCTTGAATTTTCCCCCCAGTGGGTGGTGGTGGCTATTTTCACTAGAAAAACAGTTACTTCATTCTGTTAAAAATAATGCAAAAAAGAATCACAGAACTTTACAAGTGTCTATTGGTTTTTGACTGAAAATCTATTTGGGTTTTTAACCCCATTCTAGTGGGTAAACAGGAACTTCGTTGGGCTTTGTATTTTTAACTGATTTATTTCTATGAATTATTTAAATTAATCTTAGTACTTCTAATTAATAGTAGTAAGCTGCCTTGAGCAACCAGGTGGACTATAAATTATATTAATTAACATAACCATGACATCATAGAATTACAAGAATGGAATACCACCTAGATCAGCAATCATCATTATCATCTTTCTCTCTCTCTCAAACACACACATACCTGGATTTTCCGTATCCAAATACTTTTACAAAGGTTAGTCCAATGCCTTTCAGACGGAGCTTCTATAAACCCTGAGGTGCCTCAGAAACTTTAGGGGTTTATCAGTGAGATTACCTATAGCAGCCACATCATCCAGCCCAAATGTACACACTTATAGGTTATGTTGTACAGTGGCCTCTCCCTGTTTGTGGCGAGCATGTCAAAATTAAGCCCAGTAGCCATGCTAGGGCCCCTCATGAACAACAGAATATACTTCAGTCCAGACTCCTTTGCAGCACGCACAGATTCCACAGCAGATGTGAATGCTTCCGAAGAGCAGGTAGTGTAAAATCACCGGAACAGCCCTTATCATCATTACACAGTGAAAAGTAGTCGTAATTAAAGGCTCATAAAGGGAAGCAGAAGAGCTAGGTTTGAGTCCAGTAGCACCTTACAGACCAACAAGATTTTCGGGGTATAAGCATTCAAGAGTCAAAACTTCATCTGTCAGATATCTTTATTTGATGAAGGGAGCTTTGACTCTCAAAAGCTTACATCCCAAAAATCTTTTTGGTCTCTAAGGTGGCAAAATGTGTTGCAAAAAAGTCATCTTTATGGGCTGTCTGTTGACACCAGCACCATGTGTAGTGCACTGAAAAGATGTAGGGTGGACAACTAATTCAGAGGCTATAGGACAAGGTAAAAGTCCCACAGGGTCTTTGATCAATCTGACAAGGGGAGAAACTCCTTCTTGACCTCACGTGTAACAGAAAGGTCTGCTTATTGAGCCTCATTGGAAAAAAAAACCCTCTTATGACTATAGCATAAATGCACTCTATCTGAGATTCTGTTCTAGCCATGCTGTACGTAAAGAACACGTGGAAGGTGATGGGTTTTATTTAATCAACTGAAGCATTAATTTATGAGAAATATTTCCTACTGGAAAGGAATACAGGCTGGTTTCACTGGCTCCAAGCCTGGCTTTCCTATGTTTACACCAAATGACTTGTTGGACTTCATTATACACCAAGTATTTCCATAGATCAGAGGCAGTGAAACCTATGCAACTAACATAAAATAAATTACCACCTCATGATAAATGGTTCTATTAGCAATCCGGATTGTTAAACTCCGATAGAACAGAATGGAGAGAGCACCAGCCCATTCATTCTCCCTTCGGCAGATACCAAGTTGTAAATAGGTTATTTTGTGTGTAAATAACACATTAAAACTCAGCATTAGCCGTGTCTTTTGATAGAGAGGAAATTGTTCCAAATAAATAATCCTGGACAGGAATGTAAAATAAGCCAGATTTAATAGTGCATGCCTCCCGTAGCCGTGTTAAACATGACTAAAATGATAAACCCCAGAATATACTAATAGTAAACCATGCTCTGACATCAAAGTAATGAGGCCATATTTTTACCCAGCTTTAGAAATGCAAAAATTAGTCTTGACAGAGCCAGACATCAGAAAAAAAATGCTGCCAACATAAACATCATCAATTCACCAAGATGGTATTTGTGTCATACGGGGTGTGTAGGATTGTGGGGTTCACAGCAGTGTTTCATGAACTGTGTTAACAGTAAGGTACTTGGCACTTTGATTCAGAACTGAAATAAATAAATTCTTCAATTTTTCTAGTTTGGCCAGGCAGATTTTGAATGAAATATTCTAAGTTTCAAACTGCATTTCAAATATGATTTTTTTCCAAAATGTGAATGATATAGATTTGGCATCATAGATGTTTGATTTTGCCAGGCTTCAAATATGGCCCAAAGCCAACAACTGTCCCCACCCCCTACAATTCCCTCCAGTTGTCATTGCTCAGCTGGCAACCCTATTTAGAAGAGTGGATAAAAATCTGTTAATAAATAGTTAATAAATAATGACTACGCTGCATTTGCCTTTGCCTTTGGATCATTCATAGTGAGCAAATTAATGAGCTGGTTAAGTTGGGTAACTTTCCTTACGCACAAGCAGGTGTGGCCCATCTTGGAGTCAGTGCAGTACAGCGGTTAGAGTGCTGAACTAGGACAAGGGAGGGGGGAGGACCATGTTGTAAACTGCTTTGGGTCCCCATTGGGAAGAAAAGTGGTTTATAAATGTCTAAATAAATGAACCAGTTCAATCACAAAAGCCTTGCAATATGTTGAATCGTGACTAACAAAAATAACACAACAGTGCACATACTTCTAAGTTCTCCAGTACCCTTCATTTGGATGTTAAAAAGGGGGGAGAGGAGAAAAAGATCTCTCAGGCTATGACCTTAATGACTCTGTGTAGAATGTTTTGCTGATTTCAGTAGGCATAGGATGCACCATTGGCATTCTAGGAACAAAACATGGAAGCCATCCATTTGAAAATGTTAACAACCAATAGTATATCAAATGACTCACTGATGCCAGATGGAACAAACAGCTCCCTTAAAAGGCCAAGTGCAAAGAAAAAGACAATATTCCTTATAGTAACAATTCTGGAAATTAAGTTTAGTTGGCTCTCTAAGTAAAAAGTCAATATAAGCCAAACTGTGGAGGTAGTATCCAACAAAATGGCAAGTACGTAATGTGACTTCCCGGAAAACCCCAAAAGACAAACAATAGAGTTTTTGACAATTCCTAAAGAAAACTGACATCACTGTTGGCACCCCATGTCCCTGAGCCTCCAGGACTCCTGCCAGTAGCTAGGTCAACCCTAATACCACACACGGTTGTAGCGAGGATAATGGAAGGAATCATGTGCCCCATTCTGAGCTCCTCTGAAGAAGAGTAGGGCTGTGCATTTGGTAAAACCAAAACCAAAAAAAGCCCAAAAAAGCCATTTTGGTAAATTTTGGGTTTGGGTTTACCAAATTCCAAAACCTGGGGGGAAGGCCAAAGCTAAATTGGCCATTCCAGAAAAAAATGGATGATTTTCCGGCTTTTTTGGGTTCTCCCCATGCTTTGCGAAGCTTCTGGGGGGCATTTTTTGAGGTAGAGCCCCCAAACTTGCAGGGTAGCTTGCACGGACCCTCCTTGCAAGAACCCCCAAGTTTGGTGAAGATTGGGTTGGGGTCCGAAGTTATGGGGTCTGGAAGAGATCACCCCCTCCCGCCTCCATAGACATGCATTGGAAGGTAAGAGTCAGTCAGATTCTCTGCTCCTTTGCGAGTCGACTTATGCTTGTCAATGGAGAGGGGAGGGGCAACCTTTCCAGAGCCCATAACTCTGGACTCCCTGACCGAATCTTCACCAAACATTGGGGTTCGTGCAAGGAGAGTCCCTGAAAGCTACCCTGAAAATTTGGGACCTCTACCGCCAAAAATGCTTCCACAGGAGCTTTGCAAAAAATCCCCATTGGTTTCTATTATGAGAACTTTTCAATCAGCTGACTTCTGTTAGATTGCATCTTTGTAAAGAGTCGGCTGATTGAAAAGTTATCATAATAGAAACCAATGGGGATTTTTTGCAAAGCTCCTGTGGGGGCATTTTAAGTATCTTCAAATCACAAATTATTTAGTACAATTAATTAAGAAGGCTAAGTTGATACCCAGAACTCTTAATAAATATGAACAATTATTGAAATCATATAAAATTTCTGTAAGTAAGGTATATGGAATATTAGTACAGAAGAATAGGACAATTAATCCCCCCTTTCAAGAGAAATGGAATAAAAAATGAGGTTATGAATTGGATGAAAAAAATGGAACTTTTTACTCACAAAAGTTCTAAATTTTACAATAAGTTGGTTCTTGTAGGTTATCTGGGCTGTGTGACCGTGGTCTTGGTATTTTCTTTCCTGACGTTTCACCAGCAGCTGTGGCAGGCATCTTCAGAGGAGTAACACGGAAGGACAGTGTCTCTCAGTGTCAAGTGTGTAGGAAGAGTAATATATAGTCAGAAGGGGGTTGGGTTTGGGCTGAGTCATTGATGTTTCGCCACCAGCTGTGGCAGGCATCTTCAGAGGAGTAACAATAGCCATGTGGATTAGCTTTGGATTCCACATGTTAACAGATCACTTCAGGATACAATGGTTCCATATTAACATGCCACACCCTCATTAGCACATTATCTTGATACTTACAGGACAAAGATTAGCACACTACCTTTAATACTTTGCAGGACAATGACTCAGCTCAAACCCAACCCCCTTCTGACTATATATTACTCTTCCTACACACTTGACACTGAGAGACACTGTCCTTCAGTGTTACTCCTCTGAAGATGCCTACCACAGCTGCTGGCGAAACGTCAGGAAAGAAAATACCAAGACCACGGTCACACAGCCCGGACAACGTACAAGAACCAACGAACTCTAACCATGAAAGCCTTCGACAATATTTGCAATAAGTCTTGCATTTAGAGAACATTTATTTAAGATGACGCATACGTGGCATCTTTCCCCAAGCAGAGTTCAAAAAATGTGCAACTTGGATAAAAATTCTAGTAAATGTTGGTATTGTGATTCAGCTGGCGCAGATTTTCTACACATGTGGCGGAGCTGCAGTAGAGCCCAAACATATTGGATGAAAGTGATTGAAATCATATCCAGCGGCCTTGAAATTGTTATTCCGGTAAGACCTGAAACAATTTTATTAAATTATTTTCCAGATAAACCAAAGATTATTCAAGCTATGTTTTTCCATATACTAACAGTTGCAAGAACAAATCTTGCGAGATATTGGAAAAGCAAAAATCTCCCTGATTTAAATAACTGGCTTGATAAGGTTAAAGAAACCTATGCTTTAATTAAGTAGACGTATTATAATAATGACAAAAATACAGAAGAAATTATTATTTATGGAAGGCTAAGGATTCAGAAATCTTTAGAGAGAAACTGGTGATCAAAGATGGACTGATGAAGACATGGCTTAGAAATAAAAACAGATTAAGTCCAGCACCTCCACAGATAATGTCTCCCACAGATACATATCTAACCAAGGGAGAAAAGAAGAAGGTAGATATGGTCAAATATCAAGATATAATCTACATGAAAATTGGTACAAACAATTTTTCATATGGTATATCACACCAGTGGACATCAAAAAATGAATGAATCTTATGATAGTCGGTGTTGGAAATGTAAAGAGAAAGATGGAACATACTTTCATTTGTGGTGGACATGTAAAAAAGTTAAGAAATTCTGGATACAAATTCATCAAGAAATGCAGAAAGTTTTAGGAATCAAATTCCCTCTGAACCCAGAAACTATGCTATGAGGAATTGAACCTGACAACTTGGATAGAAATCATGGACAATTATTTGGATATTTGACAACGGGTGGCCAGATTAATACTAGCAGCATCTTGGAAACAGGAAGATATCCCGGACTTGGGAAAATGGCATCAAAAAATGGATGAATTTGCGGTGATGGCCAGACTGACCAGTTTGATATAAGAGAAGACGACTGAAGACTTCCAAAAAAAATGGGAATGCTATTTCAAATATGTTAAACAGAAAAGATAGATTGTTAGAGATAAAGATTAGTCTATAAAACCTATTATATAGGATAGAGGGAAATATTTTTTTTTAAACGTAGATTTTAAGAATAATGTATAGGATATATGAAATGAAGAGATAAACTCCCCGAAGGAGTACAAACTGTGTGAATGTATGTATATGTAATTTGTGTGTGTTTTTTTATTGAAAAGGTTAATAAAATATCTTTAAAAAAATACAGAAAAACTGGACGCTCGCTAGAATGTCACAATTTCAAAGATGGAAAAAACATTCCAATGTGTAAATAGCGGTGAAGGAGGGAAGTGACAATCATGAGGATTTTAGATAAATAGAGTAGTGTTTGGTTCACTATTATGGATATTTTAGATATATTAGCAGCACGGTCTTAGTTTCTTCTCAAGAATTTGTATTATGAATATTTTAGTAATGTTATATTTCCATTTTCTTTTGTTGTTGTATTTCTGTTTTCCTTTGTGGTTTTATTCTTTTTCTCTTAATAAAATAAAATAAAAAGTTCTCTGTAGGCTTACTATAGATGTGGGATTCAATTGGTCATCATACACCTAAAAATAACTCGACTTCCCCACTCTGCCCAAGAGAAGAAGAATGCCCGGGATGCTTTAAGCACTTACTTTTGTTATTTGCAAATAGGGATGTAAATACATTTCAAAATTCCTAAGATGCAACTGTTTCAAACCAAATATTTAGGCACCATTCTAATAAGCAACAAACAACTGAAATTCATAGGAGCCTTCTTTAGGTTTTTAGGTGTCCGGCACCCACTGGAATCACTGCAAATCCTGGTATCACTGTATTTAGAGAACCCTTCTGAACCATCTCAACTTTACATTTTTGAAGTTACCAGGACAGCAATCAAAAGGAGTGGGGCCATGGCTCAGTGACAGAGCACCTAGTTTGCATGCAGAAGGTCCCAGGTTCAATCTACAACATCTCCTATTAAAAGGGTCAGATAGTAGGTGATATTAATGACCTGAGAGCCTGGAGATCGGCTGCCAACCAGAATAGAAAATAATCACAGACCAATAGCCTGACTCAACATCAGGCAGGTTCACGTATGTTCAATACAGCAATACAATATACAACATTTCTGCCTAAGGCTCACACAAAGCTCATAACGACCTGTATACATTTTTAAAGAGAACAAAACCTTTTGTATCCTCTCAGGCCACTGTGGTGTATTAAGTCCCATTTTTTACTAGTGTTAACAGTCTCTTGGTTATGAAAGAATTTTAGTCCTTTCAGATTACTCACTTTTCTCCAGATAGTTTCAGAGGGCTGCCATGGTCTGTATTCATCGCATATATTTTCAGTAACCATAAAAAAATAACCATTACGATCAACAGAGGACCTCTGATGTGGGTAACAACTACAGATTTTTGTGATCAGGAACAGAACTGGAAGTAATAAGAATGGAGGCACAAAGTCTGTTTCCCTCTGTCTATGTACTCCTCATTTTCAGGGTCCCAGCCCTGAAAACCAAACTCTGCAGTCACTAAATACATCACACATGCTAAGTAAATTATGCAGTTTTACTGGAACACAGAAATGTGTGCTTCTGGAAGCTCTCTTTGTTCCCCCAAGAAGAATTGCAACCTTTCCCCTCTTCCCCAAGACCTAGTTTATAGGAACAAGTGATCCTCCGAACTACCTGTGGAGTTGAGCCGAACACCAAAATCACACTAGTATCAAGAAGGTAGATGACTTATTTGGCAAGGTGCTTAGTTAAAATAACCATTCTGTGATGACCCAGTGATCTGTAAGCTATCAGTCTTCAGTTCCTCTAATCTTCTGAGACCAAGAGACCCAATAAACCCAACATATTATTCCCTTGGACATATGCCTTTCTTCATATTGTAACAAGCTTGTGAAAAGAACCCCTGTTGCTTTCAAAGTATGGGAAAGAAAGAATACCTCCTTGGGCCACTGCTGCTGCTAAAGGAGCCGTTTTCTTCCCTGTGTCTGTAAACCCATTGCCCTCCAGAAGAGTGCTTTTCCCTTCTTTTTTCCCAGCAGCGCTTGAGGTGGATGTTTCCATCTTAGATATGCATATTCCAGCTTCTCAGTCCTTGAAAAACAAAACAAAGAAGGTATTTCAATTATTTTGTCTTTTAAAGATGCAAAAATTGGTTTAATGGAGGATCTTTTATCTTATTCCAAAAGATAATTAAAAACAACATTAAAGATCTGTTTAATTTCTTACCAAGTTCCTTTTGAAAATTATTGTAATTATAAACAGAACAGGCCCATAGCCACAAAAGTAACACTAACAGCGTATTCCTGAAAGCGCCAGCAGCTGTGCCCAAAGGCCTTTGGAGGCCAGTGACGGCCTTCACCGGCGAAAGAGCTTACAACGCCAGCATCTGGGTGGTGCACGCCAGTGTTTGATGCCCCAGCGCCGGCGTGCAGGGCCAGACGCCGGTCGTCAGATGCTGCCATGACAGCGCCGGGCCCGGATGCTGATGGAGCCTACCACCGGTGTCCATACACTGACAAAGGCAGCAGCGGCGACCCATGAGGCATTCCCAGGGCGTAAAGGCATCCCGGGACATTATGGTGGCGGCCGTGGGGCGGGGCCACTATTAGGCGGCCTCCTACCCCGTTATGGCTTGAGAATGCCCCCTTTTATTTTTGCAGAGATAAGCCCCCTTTTAGGTTTTTGGTACCAGGCACAGGTTTCTGCCGGGCCAAAACCTCCTTAGGAGGCAGCACCGCTGCGTTGCCTCCTAAGCCAGGCACAGGCATTCTGCTCAGGAATGCACTGTAAAGGTTTCAACTTATGATACTTGAGGGTTGACTCTATGCCAAGAACAAATGTATTTTTATATACGTAAATTCAAAGTTGCCCTTTGTACCTAAAGCCAAGGTAACAAAAATTCTGGTCAGCGCATTTTACTAAAAAATGAATTGGTAGAGTCATAGGGAATCACAAGTAATTTCAAGTTTTGATGGGAATTTTTTTTTAACATGCTGACACTCAACACTTTTTTTGCATACCGTTACTGGAAACAATGGTTAACTAGTAGCTATATGGGACAGACACAGGGAAGAAAATAACTTTCTTATTAAAACATGTATTAAAGTTATATGTATTTCAAGATGCTGTTTTTTTCATCATGTACATCAGCAGAACATTATGAATCCATATGATTTGAACTCAAAATACCCTCCTTACTCTCTCTGCCCCAACCATCCCCATCTCTAGTCTAATGGTGCTGTTCTAGCTGAGGGGAAATAAAAGAATTAACTCAGTACAACTGAGACTTTTTACAATCGGTAGTTAAAAAATTCAGTGTAAAAAAAAATGACACAGATTTGCAATCTTCAGTGGTTAGTGGTAGAAACCACAACAAACAAACCATAAAAACGATCTAGAGAGTTAGCATCTGGGTATGAGTTCCTAAACAATTAGGAATCTTCTTAAAGGCCATTCAAACTCCCAGATGGGAGACACTGACTGACTCTCCTAAGCAAATCATAAGATACAGAACTAGAAAACACCATAAAAATAGATGTGAAAGCAAGACAGGAATCCTGAGTAAGCCCCTTGTCTGATATTTTAAAAGAGAGAGAGAGAAGGAGGAATTGACCTATTGATGCATTTTTTCTGATTAGATAGATGCCCACCAAATAAAAGAATTGTGTGTGAAAACATAGGCTCAAGATGGATGAATCCTTGCATAATGAAGCAAAGGCCTGGAAACTCTTTCTCCTGAACTGTCAGTTGTATTTCCTGTTGGACAGTCAATGGAACTCAATCCCCTGATATTACAGAAGTGGCAAAGGACAACAGAAACTTGCATTCGTCTGTCTGAGGTGAGGGCTATTTGGTTGCTAGCCAACATTTTGTTGTAACAGCATGGCGTGCAGAGAACTGTAACTATGGAAATAGGTGTGAGAAGAGGGAAGGGATTGGTATTACAGTTTCTAACGGCACAGGTCTGCATAAACTGCCTAATTTACTGAAGTTCTCTTGTGTGTAGTTCCTACATGGGAAAAGGGGTTCAAAGTGATTTCTTATATGCAAATAGTCACAGGCAGACCAAAGGCATTTCCTAACCTCTTGCCGGAGGAATGAGAGAAAATATAATCCAAATCATATTCACTTAGGCATGACTGACTTTCTAGGCAATCTACTAGTATGTTAAATTTCAAATTTTAAATTAAATTTCAAATACCTTTATTGGCATAGTACGATCTGCAGTATATAAAAGGATAAAAGTTAGAGTAAAATAAAATTAAAATAAATCATTCCTTAATATTGTGATTCTACTTCCGACTAGATTCCCATTGGATGACTACTATCGTCAAAAATTTTGCCACGTTTTTGGTTATCTCAGGATCCTTATCAGCTAATAGTTTGTAAAGTATTTTCGTATTATTTGGTGAGAAGTTCAAAACTATGGGTTTTATTAGGTTTCCTCTTGGGGAATCATAAAGATGGAAGTCCAAAAGAATATGAGACAGGGAGTCAGGACATCCTGCACCACATCCGCAGACCCTTTCAGCGTAAGGCGTTTTCAGGAATCTGCCTACTTGTATGTATGTATGTCTGCATCAATGGATATCTGAAGATGAGTTCTGAAACACATCCACTGTTGCAAATCTGTTTATTGTTTATATGAGGCTCATGCCTGACTACACTGCAATTGGCCATCTCCTCTATGGCTAGGGTTGCCAACCTCCAGCTGGTAGCTGGAGATCTCCCGCTATTACAACTGATCTCCAAGTGACAGAGATCAGTTCCCCTGGAGAAAATGACCACTTTGGCCATTGGCCATTATGGCATTGAAGACCCTCCCCTCTTTAAACCCTGTCCGCCTCAGGCTCCACCCCCAAAATCTCCAGGTAATTCCCAACCCAAAGCTGGCAACCCTATCTATGGCAGCATGAGGACCAGTATCTAAATCAGCACAAGAGTAACGATGACACTGAGTTCACCTGTACTCCATCATTCCTGATGAGGGAACAGTGACTTCAGGAATAACAGACTACCAACTAGCCAGTGGTTGCATCTTTGATAAAAGCACAGTCACAGGTTTTATTTGCAAACATGAAACTGGAAATATATATTTAAACTGCTGCTATGCACAATTAGAAAAAAGATTAGCAAAAAAAATCACAGCAATGCCTATCTATCTTGCAAAAACTGTCTAGCACAATATGCTGTTAGTCTTTAATGTGCCCCAAGAGCCTCTATTCCATTAGTCAGTTCTTCCTCTAAGGTACTCAATACAACTCCTTAGTTGCTTGTCCCCCCACGCGTACCATTTCATCTTTACAACAACAGAGATCTGCATACAGATCTCTTCCTTCTCTGTGTGGCACCCTCCAGTGTGTTTCCTTGTGCCCATGCTTTGTCCACAAAGCATCTCCTTCCCAAAGCAAAGAGCCGAACCTGGCTTTCCTCTACTTCACTGAAGCAAGAGATGCTGAGTTTTTAAAATTGCTTTGTTTATTGGAAGCATTTACACTGTTTTTACTCCATTGTTCTCTAATTTGGCAACCTGCTTTTATTGCATTCCTTGTTGTATTTATTATACTGGCCTTTTTTGCATCATTCTCAAATTCTGTAATTCACCTTGAGCCTCAATGAGAAAGGACTATAAACAAAATAAAAACAAATAATTTCACTCTCATATGTAGCCAGGGTTCTGATGATAATTCAGTTTTAAGTATCTAGTAGGGCTGTCGATTTGGCAAATTCGGCAAATTTCTGGTTCGGCACCCTCTATACGACAGAACCAGAAATTTGCCGAATTTGCCAAATCGACAGCCCTAGGTCTGAGCACTTGGAAACTGCACATAGTTGTGCTAATTCAACTATCATTTTAACTAGCAGATGAAAAATAAAAACTACATATAAAGCAGCATCAAAAACTTCACGCACGTGAATTAAATTTGTGTGGTTTCATCACTTTGCACTATTTACATGAGCCTTAAATTTAAGTGGCCAAAATTCTGGTGAGAATTTTAATTTAAAAAGTTTTTACAAATGAGTTTAAATGACTGCTCAGCAAGAGTTCTTCAAGAACAAACATAATTGCTTTAAAGCCTAACCCTACCATTCCTTATTAGTATACCTCTTGCAGTTCAGTTCATTAAGCATGCTTACCCAAAAGTATGTCCAACTGAGGTCAACGTGACTTATTTCTTAAAAATTGTGTTAAGGATTTTTTATTAAATGTGAATGCTAAAATAGGAAAGTGATTATAAATGTTTATATTTAACAGGTAAATCTTTTTCAAGTATAAGACTGAAAGGAAATTAAAAAAAGAATGTAGTCCCCTAATCTTTGGGATTTAAAGGATTTAGAATATAGAAATCTATAATTATTTGCTGATTTAAAGATACTGGCTGGCTGAGAGAATTAGAAATGGGATATGGGGCCTTCACCTCTAGGTCAGAAGTCAGTAATGACCAAACGTTGTTCCCAACTAACAGCTGGTCTCTGTCACATAAGCAATAATTAACAGCAATTAGCATTCAGCAGAGAGTGATGGGGGGAAGAAGTGCTTTTTCTCCTCCAGCTGCAACTCTTTTGAAATTATCACCTGCAATATGGTTCAAAGTAAGCCACATTACAATGTAAAGGTTAAACAGTCTCTCATTTACACCCCATACCTGTTCTGTTGTTTTTTCAAATTATGCCCAAATCATATTTAACATATAATAGAGACAAGCCCACCAGAGGTAGTCCAAGAAGTTCACATTTGGAAATGTAAAAATCAGTAAAAAGAGGGAAGAAATTGTGGGAGGCTGGTAGGTGGGTTGCCAACCTCCAGGTAAAGCCTGGAGTTCTCCTGAAATTACACATGATCTACAGAGTAGAGATCAGTTCCCCTGAAGACAATGGCAACTTGTTTGTAGAGGAAATGCAGTGATGTATGAAAGTTGACACTATCTTTGTTTCTCAGTATTGTCATCCAAAGACTCTAGCCCTTTATTAAGAAGAGTTGGTTTTTATATGCCGACTTTCTCTACCACTTAAGGGAGACTCAAACCAGCTTACAATCACCTTCCCTTCCCCACAACAGACACCCTGTGAGGTGGGTGGGGCTGAGAGACTGTGACTGGCCCCCAAGGTCACCCAGCTGGCTTCGTGTGGAGGAGTGGGGAAACCAACCCATTTCCCCAGATTAGCCTCCGCCGCTCGTGTGGAGGAGTGGGGAATCAAACCCACTTCTCCAGATCAGAGTCCACCGCTCCAAACCACCACTCTTAACCACTACATCATGCAGTACTTAGCTGCTACTGGGTGATATTCTGCCTTAGAACGGAGGAAGTGCCTTAGGCTGGGAGAAGTTCCTCCCACCTTAGTCACCTTCCTCCACCCTATACCTCACCTTTTCCCACAATGGGGATCCAATGCAGCTTAAATCATGCTTCTCCATTTTATCCTCAGAACAACCCAGTGAAGTTAAGTTAAGCTGAGTGTGTGTTGCTAGCTCAAGGTCATCCAGCAAACTTCCATGGCAGAGTGGGGATTTGAACCTTGCTCTCCCAGATCCCAAACTCTAACTACTGCTTTCATAAGGTTGCTGCTGTTGAACAGTAGCCAGCAGCAAGTCCTGGGTGAGTGATGGCTACTGAGTGGTATCAAGTGGTTGCTTTTGAGCCTGGGCTTGCTGAGTCCTCCCTCAAAGACCAAAACAGCCTTGCTAAGGGCCCTGCTCCTTCCTCCTGCCTTTTACTGACAGAAACCAACATTTCAACGGGCAAGACTGTTGTGATTGCCTAGCAACAACCACAGAGGACATTTGTTTCTTAAAGCTACAGGCGCTGCTTTTATTATTTGAAGGGGGTTTGGTAAAACCATAATGATGTCACATCTGAATTTTCCCCAGAAGTAACATTATGCCATCGTCTAATGGCGATTTTTAATTTTAATTTTTTTTTTAACCTCCAGCCGGGTGTCAGAGTGGTGCCAGGAAACAGGATCGGCAGACAGCGAATCCCACACACATTGGGGAAACCTGGGAACCCTAGTGACAAACCAGTCCATATCTCCAGATTAACTCACCCTGTGGTTTCACATAGATGTTAAAAAGCCTTGCAAGATCCCATTGGCCAGAGCAAAGTTGCCAACTCTGGCCTGAGCAATTCCTGGAGATTTTGGGGGTGGAGCCTGAGGAGGGTGGTGTTAGGGAGAGGAGGGACTTTAGCGAGGTATAATGCCACAGTCCACCTTCCAAAGCAACTGCTTTTTCCAGGGGAACATCTCTGTAGGAGAGCCAGTGTGGTGCAGTGGTTAGAGTGTGGGACAAGTAGCTGGGAGGCCCAGGTTTTAATCCCTACTCTACCATGGAAGCTTGATGGGTGACCTTGGGCCAGTTACACTTTCTCAACCTAACCTACCTCACAGGGTTGTTGTGAGGATTACATGGAGAAAAGGAGAATGATATAAACCAGTTTGGCTTCCCAGTGGGGAGAAAGGCAGGGTATAAATGAATTCAATAAATTCAATAAAGTAAATAGTCTGGAGATTAGTTGTAATTCCAGAAGATCTCTAGGTCCCACCTGGAGGTTGGCCGCCCTGAGCCAGAAGCCAAGGGGCTGAGTAGCAATCCCCGAGCACCATCTTCTGAAACATACCTCCAGATAGGACTGAAACCACCACAAAATAGACTCTCCCAGTCGCAGCCCTGAAAGGCAGTCGGAGAAGGACAACACGATGGATGGTATCAAAAGCTGCTCAGAGGTCCAGGACAACCAACAGGGTTGCATATTCCCTCTGTCCATTTCCCTGCACAGGTCATCCACCAGAGCAACCAAGGCCATTTCAGTCCCATAATCAGGCATGAAACCAGATTGGAAAGGATCCAAACAATCTGCTTCATCCAGGAATCCCTGAAGTTGCCCCCCACCCCCAATGAATCACTTAATTCAAGAATCGTACATTTGAGAAGCAACTATAGATATTCAAATCTCCTGGGTCCAGATTAAATTTCTTTAGGGTTTGGTGCATTGGGGCAACCATCCCCTCTCTCAAGCAGGCATTTACTATCTCCTAGACCCAGCCCATTAGCCCCTGCCCTGGCATATTTAAACATCCAGGACAGGGAAGGGTCATACAAGTAGGTGGTAAATCACAGACTTTTAGGAATCCTGTTAAAATCCTCAGATTGAATACTCTCAAAGGAATTCCACACAACTAGACAAGCCAGCACCCTGGTACTATCTGGCCCCTATCCCTGCCAATGTAAAGTCCAAATCAGTACAGCTTTGAGCAATTTTATCTGCAAAATGTTACACAAACTAATCCCAATGGGCCACCAAGTAGTCCACCTCCTTGTATGGACCAGATCTCAAGAGGCCTCTGTACAATATGAAGTATTATTTGTCTGGTACACTGATACTAACTTCTTTGTGATCTTGTAAATAAGGATAGTAAGCTAACTTCATTGTTAATTATAGCAATGACTGAATCTGTTTTCCTGGAGAGGAATAAGACCACAGCTCTGAGAATGTCAACATAACCTTTTCATAAGAATTGAATTTAGTTCAATAAAAACAAAATGCTTCTCTCCCCTCCCTTTTTATACACTTAATCCCACAGTGTTTTTCCCATGGCCTTATACCAGATAAAATTTATAAATCCAGTGACAGATTAATCCTAGGGGATTCCACTTGGCATGGAAAAACCCAAAGGGATGACACTTTTTATTTACTGGTAAGATATTTACTGGTAAACTAATCAGGAATAGCTACGGTATATAGCAGCAGAATGTGCAATAGTTAGACATGACCCTTTCCTCGGTCATTATTCAGAATTAGAAATCTAGGATGCATTACTAAGCCTATTCAACTGTGCAGTTTTTTTCTGCAGGCAGAAAGCTTGGCAATTGATTTTGACGCCAAGACTGATTGTCGCATTTGGGAACTGAAACATAATTCTGTTGCAATGCTAAAATATTCAGAAATGCCCAAGGTCTCAATAAGAAAAGTGCTATATGATTTGCGCCAGACTACCCCTGCTATTTTAACTGCTGTACTGTATACACTGAAAAGGAGATATCTCGAGGGGATTTAAAAAAATAAAAATAAACCCAGAGGCATATTTTGAGGGGAAAACAGGAGTTTGCTTTCTAACCATCCAGTTTGGTTTCAATGGTATAATCAAAGCATATTTCTAAGGCATGAAACAATGCAATAGTTTTGAAAAAACAAGTGTCCTGGGAGAATGCCCAGACTCCTTATTAGCCAGTGTGCCTAGCAGTTAGTGCTGGAATAGGATCTGGGAGATTCCAGTTTGTCTTTCTTCTATTCCATAGAAGCTCACTGGGTGATCCTGGGCCAATCACTCAATCTCAGCCTAATTTACCTCACAGAGTTGTCGAGAGGATTAAATTGGAGGCAGGGAGAATGTTGTAAGCCACTCTGGGTTTCCCACTGTGGAAAAAAGTGGAGTATAAATAAACAAATAAATACAACAGCGTAATCATTGTCAGAGCAGGGCTAGTCAAAAATATTGGACAACATGTGAAATAGTATTTTGGGGGCAATTTTAAGTCTGTGAAATATAGAGATAAATTTTTAACAATGCCAAAAGGTTTTTTTGAAGCTTTTAACTGTGCAATGCTCAACCCTGTCTCTGAAAAGTTTAGGATACCAACTAAACCCTAAGCCTTCTGTCCAGGGGCAATGGCACCACCCCTGCATTTACCCCAGGAGACTGCAAGCCCTGCCAAAGGCATGCTGTGCCAGCAAGCCTCACAGCTGGGGAAGATGCCTGTCAGATTGCAGCAGGGCCTGGCCTTAGTAGAGTCTATGCATAGGGTACTAAGTCCCTCTTGGCCACCGGCAGGAGGTTTTTGGAGGGTGTGGTCTACATAGTCTCTGTTACAGGAAGTGATAAGAGTTACCATTCGCCTCCTTTTGGTGGGCAAACCCCTCCTGAAGCACCCCTATTTCCTGCTGGCAGTCTGTGGACCAGTGGGAAAAAATGGGGGGGGGTGTGTGGAACGGCAGCCAGCAATGCCTCCATGTCATTTCCTGATATATGACCAAAAGTGAGCGCACATGCTGCTTGATGCTGTAGAATTCCCTCAAAGTTCTGGATTAATCTAGAGTGCCCTGTGACATGGTGACTTCATATCCAGCTTTGTACCCAGAAATGACATTGCAGCATCGCCAGATATTCTTCAGCTAAATGTATCCCCCACAAGGAGGGGAAGAGCTGTGGCTCAGTGGTAGAGCATCTGCTTGGCATGCAGAAGGTCCCAGGTTCAATCCCCGGTATCTCAAGGGACTAGGCCAGTAGGTGATGTGAAAGACCTCTGCCTGAGACCCTGGAGAGCTGCTGCCGGTCTGAGTAGACAATACTGACTTTGATGGAGCAAGAGTCTGACTCAGTATAAGGCAAATTCATGTGTTCACCCCGTCTTCCAGGGGTTACAGGCCAAGGTCTGGCAACCCTAGGAATGGGTGAGGCCATGAGTGGTTTTGTTGTAGTCAGGGAGTCCTTTTCAAGGAGCACTCCAGCACCCCACACACGCTCCTGTCCCTTTCAGCCCTAAAGAAGGGAAAGGCCTTGGCTGGCTCCCACCACTCTGGCTCAAGAGCTTGACTGGGGAGGGCCCAGAGTATCCTGCCCGCCTCCCAGATAGCTCCCACTTCACTTGGGGCATGCTCTTTTAGAAGGCTGACTACAAGGTGTGAAGGACCCAGGCATAGTGAAGAGAAAATGTTAATGTATTAACAAGATACTGTAACAAATTCACTAAATAAGAGAACAGTTGTGAAAACCGAGAGCATTTAACACAGGGTACACTATAGGGTTGCCAACCACCAGGAGATCTCCTGCTATTACAACTGATCTCCAGGCAACAGAGATCACCTGGAGAAAATGGCCACTTTGGAAGGTGGATTCTATGGCATTATATCCCATTGAAGTCCCTCCCCTCCACAAACCCCACCCTCTTCAGGCTCCACCCCCAAAACCTCCAGGTATTTCTTAACTCAGAGCTGGCAACCCTAGTACACTATGAACACACAGGTAAACTCTCATGAAGAAATGCTTGAAATTAAAGAAGTTCCATAGTAAGAATGCCTTACTGGACTCCTAACTGGACTCTTCTTCAGTAGCTGATGCCCTTTTAGATCAATCTCATCCCCACATTGGGGTGAGGTAGGTTGTCAACCTCCAGGTGTTGGCTGGAGATATCCCGCTATTACAACTGACCTCCAGGCAACAGAGATCAGTTCATCTGGAGAAAATGGTCACTTTGGCGGTTGGACTCTATGGAATTGAAGTCCCTTCCCTCTCCAAACCCCACTCTCCTCAGGCTCCGCCCCCAAAATCTCCAGGTATTTCCAACCCGGAGCTGGCCACTGAACTCTAACCTTTGCTCAGCTCTAGCTCAAAAATATTTGCTTGTGACCACCTTTTTCTGCCCTACAAACTGGTCTCAAAGCTTTTCCTCCATCTTCCTCACTTTAAGCATATACTATGGACCTAACATTTTATTATGTTGAATAACAACCTGCGCCAGCTTATCCCAGTTTTTCCAAGAAACATGTGAACTTACTGTTACTGGATGTGTTACTTTCTCCAATTTGTTTTTGTTTTTCCATTACATGGGAAAGATAACTTTTAAAGCACAAATTTCTGGGATGCCAAAACAACATTTTTTTTGCAGCTCAGAATAATAATACTTGAAAAGAATGTGCCACCTCTGTTTCTTTTGTTGTCTTACGGAGGCTATTTATGGTAGCAAAAGGCCTTGCCATACCTCCAGTTTCTTATGAATGAAACAAAGTTTGAGCCAAGTGTTTAAACACTGACTCAACACAGTGGCTGCTGTGATATTTTTGCAACTTCTGAGATCCTCTTCCTGAGCCAAATTCTTTGATTCACCTCTCCCTGCAGTGCAATGCCAGATACTCAGCAAACCAGCCTTCATATGCTACAGCAAAATGGGACTCTCTCCCATCCATTTTTCTCAGCAGCGCCCTCTGCTCAGCACCTCAAAACACGATTTTTGTTTCATACTGACATATTTCTTGCAAAGTACATTTGTACTTGTGGTTTCTCTAAAATATATCAACCTTAATTTAATTTGTGATTAACAACAAGCAATATGTTTTATTCACATGGGGGGTTTGGAGCATAGGGTTTCCAACCTCCAGGCGGGGCCTAAAGATCTCCTGAAATTACAACTGCAGTCCAGAGAGTATTTCCCCTGGAGAAAATAGCTGCTTTGGAGAGTGGAATGATACCTGCTGAGGTCCCTTTCCTCCCCAAACCCTGCCCTCCCGAGGCTTCCCCCACAAATCTCAAAGAATTTCACAATCCAGATCTGGCAACCCTAAATTTCATACATATCTAATCCTGAACACCTGGTGGGCCAGTGTTGTGTATGACTGATAGGGTTGCCAGGTCCCCCCTCAGCTCCAGCGGGAGGTTTTTGGGGTGGAGCTGAGGCAGGGATTGCATGTGCATGGCCGCACCAATGTGATTGCACCACTTCCGGTTTACACCCGGAAGTGATGTGTCGCAACAGGCCTTTTACTATTCAAACTGGGAGTTTGAGTGGTAAAAGACCCATTGCGATGTGGCACTTCTGTGAGTAAACTGGAAGTCATGCAATTGTGTCGGTGTGGCAGT
Organism: Euleptes europaea; assembly: GCF_029931775.1. Classification (NCBI taxonomy): domain Eukaryota; kingdom Metazoa; phylum Chordata; class Lepidosauria; order Squamata; family Sphaerodactylidae; genus Euleptes; species Euleptes europaea. Next base: position 9,829,181 of record NC_079326.1, on the reverse strand, counting down.
GCACACAATCCCCGCTTCCAAGCTGGGCACTGAGTTGGCACTGGACCTGGCAACCCTAATGACTGATGTGACTTGGTGGTGGAAAGTGCCGTTAAGTCACATAACTCATGGCGACCCCGTAAGATTTTCTAGACAAGAGGCGTTCAGAGGTGGTTTGCCATTGCCTGCCTCTTGTGTCACGACCCTGGTAATCCTTGGAAGTCTCCCATCCAAATACTAGCTAGGGCCGACCCTGTTTACTTAGCTTCCAAGATCTGATTAAACTGGGCTAGCCTGGGCTATGCAGGTGGGGAGATATGACCTATAATGTGGGAAACATGTGAGGATATCTGGCAGAACTGATTCCGTTAGTTCTTCCGCTCCATTTTGGGAGATGTAAGGATTGCTCAATTTCAGAGAGTGTAGGAATAGTTGTCTACTTTGTGTCATGTCACTTTGTATGACTCATTTTCCTGCTTTTGTCTGCTCCCCTCCCCATCCTCCAGTGCATCCTCCCCATCTGGAGTCATGCTGATTACAACAGGCAGAGAATGAGGTAGAGCTGCAGTGAGGAATGAATGCCACTGTAACTGAGGATAAAGCATACAAATAGAGTGCCAGGAGGAATTCTTTTAGACCTAAGATATAGAAGCGCCATATTCAAATGTCCAAGCCATGTACTTGTACAAATTTATATGTGAGAACACATGTAAATAAAGATTTACTGTATGTTTGTGTCAGCGGGTTGTGCTGAGATGCCAGCATTAGACTGTGGGCTGTGATCTGAAATTATCGTTCACATACTTATTTTAAAAATATAGCAATATCTCACTGAAACCTATGAGCAGACATAAGAGCTTAAAGACAGATATCACCAGGTCCATGTAGACGTGTGGGATGGAGACAACTTTCTTTTCTTTGTGCTCTTAAAGGTGGCCCCGCCCCCAGCCCAATGCCAGAATGCCCCGGGAATGCCTCCTGGGATGCCAGGACACCCCAGGAATGCACCCGGGACATTGGCGTGGCCTTTGAAGGTGTCCCGGGCAGGTGCTGCCATGGCAGCGCCCCACGACCGGCGTTCGAGCCTTTCCGCCGGTGTTTGGGCCGCTAATGCCGGTGTTAGCTGCCCAGATGCCGGCGTGACACCTTCCTGGCTTCCTAAGGGCTTTCGTCCTTAGAGCTCAAGAATGTGCTGTTATACATTATTTCAGCAATCCTTTCAAAACATTTGTAGCATAGTTCTACATTAAACAAATGAAGCTGCTTTATACAGACACAATCAGTATCCAGTCTATCTAGTCCTCTACTCCGACTGGTAGTAGCTCTCCAGATTCCTGGGGAGGTCGTTCTCAATTGAAGATGCAGGGATTAAACATAGGACCTTCTGCATACTAATTATGTGTTCCACCCCTGACCTATGCCCTCCCCATGACCATGTCCTTGTTACAAAGAGACCAGTGGTTTGCCAAAGACTAATTAGGTAGGACCTAACTATTTGTTACATTTTCCTCCTGTCCTTCCTGGGACCACTTCCATATAGTCATCATTTTCTATGCACCAAGGACATATGTTGAAATACCAATTATAGTAACTACTTGCCCAGGATGGACAGGCCTGTTAGGACTTAAGACAAGTGGAGATGGTAGACCTTTTTTGTCCCCTCCTCTGTTTCACATAAATGGACATGTGCCAGTTTGCATAGCAAAGAGTGGAGAGGTACATCACATACACTTAATGGAAAATCCTGGCTTTCATTTTAAAAGGCAGCTAGACTCTAGCCCTCACAGTTTTAGAAAAAAATGCTTGAACACACATGAAGCTTCCTCACATTAAATCAGACCATTGGTCTATCAAGGTCAGCTTTGTCTTCTCCAGTTGACTCTCAAGTAGAAGTCTCTCACATCACCTGATCCTTTTAACTGGAGATGCTTGGAATTAAGCCTATGGTCTTCTGCATGCCAAGCAGATGTTCTACCACTAAGCCCCCAACCAAATATGAAAGATAAAGACAGAGATGGTAGCACATGCTAAGACAAGAGGGGTCTGGGTAGTGCCGCCGAAAGCCAGAAAGAGCTGTTGCTGCACTCATTGTGGCCCTCAACAGCTGTGGAGCTTTTCAGCTCTCAGTATGCAGTAAAACTGAGGCAGGAAGTCAGCAATTCACTTAGTGGTGAATATATTCTGCCTGGAACCCATGGTGGTTGGTACTTTTTTCTAGACACCACAGCTTTCTTGAGCTTTCCATGGTTTGGGTGTAGCTGTGGGTGAACAACACAACCACACTGTGTTACTTTTTGAGAGAGCAGACCAGCTGGGATTGATGGGAAGGCAAACTGCTGGGTGTTTATGCATTTATTTTTACGGTTGTTATAATGTATCCTTTTAAGGGGTTTAGACCATCAAGCTGTGCAAAGCTAGCCTCTGAAACCATGCATCATTTAAAACATCTTCTCCCATCCTATTAAATTCCATGTTATTCATCCAACAAATAAGGACTCGAGTTTATTGCCTTGGTTAAATTTCCAGATGCCTTTTGCACAAAAGTATCTAGCAAATTGTGTGTTTGAATGCAGAAGAAAATGGAATAATGCAACCAACAGGGCATGTATAGGGCAGTGTTTCCTCCGACATTTGCAACATTCACAATTCAGGAAGATGTTATTGTTAAGAGAAAATTCATCAAGCTTATTTTACTCAAAAGGAGTCTCACTCATTTCAGTGAGGTTTCTTTAAGGATTCTAGCTTTTGCCTGGCTTTTATTTTCAAGTGCTTAAAAGGTTCCTGCTTTTTCAATAAATGCATAGCTGTAATCCCCATTTCAAGAAACCCTAAGAAGTTTGAGGCAATGGAAAAACACTGCAAAGCAGAACCATTTAGACTGGATCATTCCTTCCAGTTACATCAGTTGGAGAAAGAGATGAGGGTTCCATGCATAGTGGTCCTGCAGGGGTTGAGCCTCTGCCCGATGTTTAATATCTATATGCACCCTCTGGCAGAGATCATCAAGAGGTTTGGAATTGGGTGCCACCAATATACGGATGACACCCAGCTTTACCTCCTGCCTGAAAAGCTGCTGGCTGCCGGGATCTAGGCCCTGGCCTTGTGCCTGGATGCAGCAGTGGTAGGGTTGCCAGGTCCCTCTTTGCCACCGGTGGGAGATTTTGGGGATGGAGCCTGAGGAGGGTGGGGTTTGGGGAGGGGAAGGACTTCAATGCCATAGAGTCCAACTGCCAAAGTGGCCATTTTCTCCAGGTGAGCTGATTTCTATCAGCTGGAGATCAATTGTAATAGCAGGAGATCTCCAGCTAGTACCTGGAGGTTGGCAACCCTATGTAGTGGATTGGTTCGGTGAGAGCTAGCTGAACTTAAATCCTTCAAAAATATAGATCATGTGGTTGGGCAGGTCCGGAGCTCAGGGGTGGCTGGCTTTACCTGCACTTGACCGAGTCCAGCTCTCTGCAGTGGACTCCATTAGGAGCTGAGGAGTGTGTCGCGATTCTTCCCTTACCCTGGACAAACATGAGTCCAGGGTGGGTAAGACAGTGTTTTATCATGTATGCTGAGCCCATTAGCTGGCCCCCTAACTGTGCCTCTCTGACCCTGCCACGTGTGATCCATGTGATGGACACCTACAGATTACACTACTGCAATGCACTCTACATAAGGCTGCCTTTGAAGATGCTTTGGAAGCTCCAGGCAGTCCAGAATATGACTGCTAGATTTCTGACTGGGTCTCCCTGGTCTGCACTTATAACATCAATTATTTGGCACCTGTAGTGGCTTCCAGTCAGCTTCCAGGGCAAATTCAAAGTACTGGTTTTGACCTATAAAGCCCTAAAGGGTCTGGGAAAGTGCTACTTGCGAGACCTTCTCTCCCAGTATGCCCCTCCTCGCCTACTTAGATCATCATCGCAGGGTCTACAGGTGCCTGGCCTGTGAAGTGCCTGCTTGTCAACCACCAGAACAAGAGCATTTTCAGTGGCTGACCCCTCTCTCTGGAATCAGCTCCCTGGAGACGTCTGTGCTCTGTGGGATCTTTCAGCATTTCTTAGGGCTTATAAGTAAGGTTGCCAACCTCCAGGTACTAGCTGGAGATCTCCTGCTAATACAACTGATCTCCAGCCGATAGAGATCAGTTCACTTGCAGAAAATGGCTGCTTTGGCAATTGGACTCTATGGCATTGAAGCCCCTCCCCAAATCCTGCCCTCCTCAGGCTCCACCCCAAAAACCTCCCACCGGTTGTGAAGAGGGACCTGGCCACCCTCCTCGTCAGGCTGCTTTGTTTCGTGCGGTCTATGGTTAGCACTATGAACCGGGGAGCTGGTCAGTTGTTTTAACTCTCAGAGTAGTTTGGTGCTAAGTCAATGTTTTAACTGGTTTTATTGTTCTATATTTATCACATTTATTTCTATTTGCATTGTACCTGTATTTATTGTATTTTTAAGCCATCTCAAGTCCCCTATGGGGAGAAGGGGCAGGATATAAAATAAATAACTAAATAGAATTTTGATTGATCTGCTCTTTTTTGTCTGAGGGCGAAAACGCACGGTCGCTTGAGCCTCCTTTCTTCCCTGTTCCAGCCAGGATGCAGCCAGGATCGAACGCACGTTCGTGCGTTCGATCCTGGCTGAATCCTGGCTGGAACAGGGAAGAAAGGAGGCTCAAGCAACCGTGCATTTTCGACCTGTTTGGGTATTGAGTTGAACTGGCATTGTTTTACCTCACGCTAGCTACTCTGAGCTTGTTTTTATTTGGGGAGGGGGAACAGACTACACATGTTTTAAACAAAGAAGTAAGAGTCCAGACTTGCCGGTCGGTCTCAACACAGAGACACGTCCATAACACTATGTTTCCTCTCTCTAATTTCCCACTTAAATTCTCCATGAGGCAAAGTGCATGCTCGCTCGCCCACTCGCTCTCGAACACACACAAACACTTATTCGCTAGGCCACATTTGGCCGGAAAATTCTCCGATGCAACCATTAACTGTCTGGGTCACAGTCTTAGGGCCAAAACCACTGTGTGTGTTGTTGTTTTTTTAAACTGAGTGGGGTAATAGCAGTTTTGCACAATGGGAGTTAAACTTCCCCAATCAGATTGGCAGACCTGTGTTGTTGCTGTGAGCAAAAAGACATTGGGAGATCCCACCATTAGTCTCCCCCATCATGTCTGTATTAGCCCACTAGAAACTGTGTAATTGGATCTGTTCACCTCACTTGCTGTTCTGAGGTTAGCATTCTGTCAGTATTTCCATTACACCACTAATGCATAAAATATGTACCCCTGTTCAAACAAACACTCAAAATAACAGCCCCAGAGGGCATTTTTTCCCCAACTTGAAATAAAGTTGGCTAGAAGCCATTTGGCATTTGCGCCTAAATCATTAATTGTATTGCAAACAACGTGTTTTTCTAGTTTAAGCTTCATTTTACCACATAACAGTCTGATGTGAAATATCCAGGCAACCGCTGCAGGGAGCCTCTTTGGCAAAAGACATTTCATCCTTCTTTCTAGAGGTGGTATTTAGAATACTAGTCACAAAAGCCCTACTCTAGGCACAGACTGTGCTTAGTTCTGTAAAGCATCTAGCACATTGTTGGAACTACATACGTGCCACATAATAGCATCAGCGGTACACTTTGTAGTCAAACAGAGAAAAGCCTTAGGACAGGCCTGAACAATCTGTGACCCGTCAAGCCAAGTGCACCCCTTCAGCCATGCTTAGTAGGTCCTTGCCATACCCCCCACTTGCTTATTTGCTACCTTAGGCAGGAAAGTAAATCAAGAGGTTTGCTGAGCACCATTGATATCCAAAGGTGGCCTGGTGGCATATGCATTCTGAAGGTCTCTTTAGGCTTTTTTTTTAATCATTGAACTTTCAGCTGCTTTGCTACACTCTCGTAAATCTTGCTGCATTTCAGCCAATAGGCTATGTTACCACAGGCCAGTTTTTGCATTATTTTGTTTTGCACGATGTTCCACAAGCATCTTCAGCGGTTCAAAGAGACATGCAGGAGTTCCAGCCTTCTTAGTAGCCACACCCCCAATCTCAAATGCCTGCCTCATAATCCCTGCCATGTTTGGGCTGGTTGGGGTTATTTAATGGTGAAACACATGCTTCAAGGCACACTGTTATTACTGTGTGTGTGTGTGTAAAGTGCCGTCAAGTCGCAGCCGACTTATGGCGACCCCTTTTGGGGTTTTCATGGCAAGAGACTAACAGAGGTGGTTTTCCAGTGGCTTCCTCTGAACAGCAACCCTGGACTTCCTTGGTGGTCCTCCATACAAATACTAACCAGGCTGACCCTGTTTAGTTTCTGAGATCTGACGAGATCAGGCTAGCCTGGGCCATCCAGGTCAGGGCACTGTTATTATTACCTCATACAATTAAGAAATGAACAGATTTAAGATTTAATCTTGTAGGTTCTGGGGCTGGGCTATCTAGCCCTGATGATCCTCTACAGTTGCATCTATTACTGCTTTTTGTCCTGATTAGTGTATGTTAAAATACATTTTACACAAAAGGAATAGCAACTTCCCTAGACACTAAGACCTGTCACTTGTACACAATTTCTGCAACACCTAGCCCTTGTCATGTTTTTTCCCCTCTACTACTATCATCCCTACCCCCTGGTTACTTGTGGGGTATCCCTCATGCTAGTGAATATTGCAAATTGTGCAAAGTTTCTCATAAGTGGTGGGGCTTGGGGTCCCACCTAGAACCCTGGGTTGAATCAGACAAATGGTGAACAGAAGGGATTTATGAAAAGACCTCTGGTCATTCTTCCTTCCCCTACAACCTCCTGCTTAGAGAAACCAGCCTTCAGGGGGGACCTGGGGATCCCCTGGAATTACAACTCATCTCCAGGCAACAGACTTCAGTTTCTCTGGAGAAAATGGATGCTTTGGAGGGTGGACTCTGTGGCCTTGTACCCCACTGAGGGCCCTGCCCTCCCCAGGTTCACTCCCAAATCTCCAGGAGTTCCCCAACCTGGAGGTGGCAACCCTACACCCATCCCCCACCAGTGGCCAGGGGGGACCTGGCAACCCTACTCCTGCATAGGGCTGCTAAGGGTAGCTTGGGAAAGTCCTGGAGATTTGACAGCAAAGCCTAGGGATGGAGCCTATGGGCACATTTGGAATTCTGACACGGCACTGTGGGTACAGCAACAAAATGAGTACCACAAAATGTTGCCACAAGAGGCCGAGCCAGGCACAAATTGATTGGCACAGCTTAACTTAGCTTAACAGTAACACAGTATAGATCCTTGTGCTATGGTGGCAGCTGCTGCCAAAGCAACATTTTTAAAAAACTGCAGACAATCAAATCTTTAATGGTCAAGCAGAAGCTTTGCTGGGAAAAAGCCCTACCTGGCCCCACCCACTTCCTAAAAACACTTGGCAGGTGCTAGAAAAGGTGTTGGCATGTGCCATGGCACCCATGGGCACTACACTGGGGATCCCTGCCATACGGTATGCCCCCCAAAGCTACTGTTTCCTCCAGGGGAGCTGATCCCTCCAGTCTGCAGGTCTATTGTAATCCTGGGAGAACTCTAAAGCCCATCTTGAGGTTAGTGACCCTGTATCCTGCAACTCTCCCAGAAGCTGCTCCTGAGGGTTGGGGGAAGGGACTTTGGAATTCTGGAATAGAATGGGAGGCAGCATGGTGCGGGTTGCCAACCTCCAGGTAGGGCTTGGCGATCGCCTGGAAGTACAACTGGTCTCCAAACTACAGAGATCCCTTTGAGAGAATGGTTGCTGTGAAGGTTGCACTATACCACACCAAGGTTCCCCCCTCTCCAAACTCTGCTTTCCCCAGGATCCATCCTCAAATCACCAGGCAGTTCTCAACCCAGAGCTGGCAACCCTAAGCATTTGGGATATCAGCATGAGAAAATCAGCAGAAACCATCTTTTTCCTCTTGTGCCAATGGAACAAGACCTCACGCTAGAGCTGGGGTGGGGCCAATCTGATGGTTTGAGGGTAGCTAGATTTAAATCCAGTAGCACCTTAGGTTTTAGGGTTTTTTCCTTGATTGTATGTTGTTATTTTCTGATAAGGAAAAAGCAGGGTTCAAATGATTTAGATCAGGGGTGTCGAATTCACTTGTTAGCAGGGCTGGATATGACATAAATGTCACTTGGTCGGGCCGGCCCATGTGCGAAAGAAAGCAAGAGTCATTTACGCACTGGAGGTTTTGCCTTGGATTTGCAGCTCTCTAGTCTAGATGCACATTTTCCCCATCCGAATGCTCAAAACGCGGTGGGGGGCCTTTTTTTGAGTTCAAGTGGGGAAAATGTGCATCTGGAGAGCAGCAAATCCAAGGCAAAACCGGAAGGAAGGAAGGAAGGAAGGAAGGAAGGAAGGAAGGAAGGAAGGAAGGAAGGAAGGAAGGAAGGAAGGAAGGAAGGAAGGAAGGAAGGAAGGAAGGAAGGAAGGAAGGAAGGAAGACAGAAAAAGAGGAAGAGAGGGGAAGAAAGAAAAGGAGAGAGCGTGACAGAAAAAGAGGGGGGGGAGAAAAGACTCCCACACACACACCCAGTCTTGCCACCTGCCCCGCGGCCCATCGGGGTCATGGCAAAACGCCCCTCCACCCCAGGCCTCCCCAGCTGACCAGCTGCGGTAAAACGCCCCCCCCCACCCCAGCTGACCCACGGCCCGTCGTGGCTGCGGCAAAACGCCCCCGCCACCCCAGCTGACCGGGCCACGGCAAACCGCCCCCCCACCCCAGCTGACTTGCGTCCGGTTGGGGCTGCGGCAAAACGCCCCCACCACCCCAGCTGACCCGCGGCCCAATGGGGCCATAGCAAAATGCCTCCCCCGCCCCAGCTGACTCGCGGCCCATTGGGGCCGCAGCAAAACGCCCCCGCCACCCCAGGCCTCCCCAGCTGACCCGCGGGCTGGATAAAAGGCCTCCGGGAGCCAGATCCGGCCCGCGGGCTGCATGTTTGACACCCCTGATTTAGATGAATAATGAGTTCCAGATGAAAAGACAAGACGCTGCTACTTTGGAAGGCATTTGGAATAGTAGATGCCTTCTTGTTTATACTCTTATTTAGCTCTGTTTTATTGCTTCTTGGACTGTGATTGCATTGTTTTGTAACGCCTTTCTAAGACTTTTTTTTTTTACATTGATGTTAAGCCCCAGACCTTTTGGAAAAACAGAAATGAACTATTTTAAAATAGATACTACATTCTTGTTCACTTTTCCTGACTTTCCTAACATTTTCATAGTTATATTACACTTTCATAGCTGATTCCTTTGAAAAATGATTTTAATAGTGAAATCTGTATACATAACGTAAGTGACATGGAACATAATTATTAAGACTTAACACTTTTGGAACAAAATTAATTAGTACTAGCTGGAGCTGTCTTATATTTGAGTAAGCAGCGTGCATCTCAATTAAAATTAAATTGCAACAAATTCAGTCACAGCAGGCTCAAGCTGATGACTCAAAAAGCAGCCGGCCTGATCTTCCATAGCTGTCTGCAACAAGAGCCAAAGAACCAATATAGAGGTGAAAGGGAAGGGGTGACACAAATGTTTACAACAGTGTTGGCAACTATGGGTTGGGAAATTCCTGGAGATTTGGGAGGGGTGGAGCTACAGCAGGATTTATTGTTGCCAACCTCCAGGTGGGGCCCAGAATTACCACTGACCTCCACACAACAGAGATCCATTCCACTAGAGAAAATGGCTGCTTTGCAGAGTGGGCAGTATGGCCTTATAGCCTGCTGAGGCCCCTCCCACTACCCCCTGCAGGCTCCACCCCCAAATCTACAGGGATTTCTCAACCTAGAGCTGGCAACCTGCTGGGATTTGGGGAGGGGTGGGATATGAGTAGGTAGGGTTGCCAGCCTCCAGGTGAGGCCTGGAGATCTCCTGGAATAATAACTGTTCTCCAGACTATAGGGATCAGTTCCCCTGGAGAAAAGGGCTGCTTTGGATGGTGGACTCTATGGCAGGGGTGTCAAATTCATTTGTTGTGAGGGTAAGATATGACATAAATGTCACTTGGTCAGGTCAGGCTGGGCCATGCGTCATCAGCCCAGATCGGGGGGGGGGGGGGCTCAGCTGGCTCAAGGGCTGGATAAGAGCTGTTAAGGGGCCAGATCTGGCCCACGGGCCGTATGTTTGACACCCCTGCTCTATGGCATTATGCCCTGCTAAGGTCCCCCCCAACCCCATCCCTTAGGCTCCTATCCCAAATCCCTAGGAATTTCCCAACCCAAAGTTGGCAATCCTGCCCGTAGGGTATAATAGAATTCACTCCCCCCACCCAGCAGCCATTTTATCCAGGGGAACTGATCTCTGATGTCTGGAGGTCAGTAGTAATTCCAGGAGATCTCCAGCCCCCACGTGGAGTTTGGCAATCCTAATTTACAAGTTCATTTATCCTTGGATAGCACCTCCATATTTCATTTGGCTGTCTTAATTTGTTAACCCAAACAAAGGTTTAATCAGGGTCAGTGGGACAGAGACCTCAAACCAGGGGCCTCAGCCTCTTTGTTTGGCCTTTGGGCTCCCTCGCTTTGCTCTTCCTTGTCCCAAGTATGGTCCAACCAACTTTAGTGCCACTCTCTCTGTTGCAGGTGCTCCACGCTCCCCAGGCTCATCCACCACCGAGGCTCCACTACACCAGCGTGCCTTCCCTCCTCAAGCATTTGTGCCACCAGGTAAATATGGCAGGCTAGTCCAAGGTAGCTTTCCAGGGTACCATCCTTTCTTCTGCCTGTGGGGGTTCCTGTGGGGTGGACCCACTCTCCAGCTGCCCTCCATGCTCCTTGCCATGGCTCTCCAGCCTCCCTTTTGTCAGCTTCATTCCCCTTTTTGAGCCAATGGGCTGTGGGGCAGGACTGGATCTCCCCCCCCCTGCCCCGCCAGCATTGCCACATCACTTCCAGCATATCTGTGTTTAGATCCTTGCGGAGCCAATCCGTAGCACACACAGAATTTGGAGCAAGTTGCAAGTGTGCAAAAAGAATAGCTCTATTTTCATTTTAAGATGTAACTATGTAGCCTAGGTCTGCATAACTTGTGACTCTCCAAGCCAAATGCAACTTGAAATGAACATACTGTTCGCCAGTTATGTATGGTGGCCCACCAGGAACACAGATAGCTTTCTCTGTTTGCTGCCTGCTTAGAACTATAAAATCATACTGGTGATAGTATATGGCCACTGAGCTGCATTTGGCTTATAGGGTCTCAAATTATGAGACCAACACTGGTTTTGGGGAGAGTTCGGGCCTCAATGTAGGAGCCCCATGGCGCAGAATGGTAAGCTGCAGTACTGCAGTCCAAGCTCTGCTCACGACCTGAGTTCGATCCCAAAGGAAGTCGGTTTCAGGTAGCCGGCTCAAGGTTGACTCAGCCTTCCATCCTTCTGAGGTCGGTAAAATGAGTACCCAGCCTCCTGGGGGTAAAGGGTAGACGACTGGGGAAGGCAATGGCAAACCACCCTGTAAACATAGTCTTCTTAGTAAATGTTGTGATTTGATGTCACCGCATGGCTCAGTTGATAGAGCATCTGCTTTTCTTCTTGGCATGCAGAAGGTCCCAGGTTCATCCCTGGCATTTAAAGGGAGAAGGCACTCAGAAAGACATTTATGTGCTTGAGATCCTGGACAACTGTTGTAAGCCATGGCCTAACTTCAAAATACATGTTTCCCAGGTAACTCCCTAGATCAGCTCAACAGATATGATATGGGGAGTTCCATGTATTCAGTGTTTCCCAGGTATACCCAGTTCAATTCAGATCAGGACCATGGCATGTGGGAGGGGAGGGTTAAGCTTTCTCCCACCCACCATTTTCCTGATGTGATCCAACCTCAGGGAGTTATCTGTTTTGTTGGGGAAACTAAATATATTGTCAGGAGCAAGCCATGAGGATGGTATGTATAGTCTATCAGTACACACAGGTTTTCTCAATGGGGAAAGTAGTGGCTTCTCATTTCAAGGTGGGAAAATGTCACAGGATGAAGGCCCTGATCTAAATTGGGCCCACATCATGCAAGGAAGGAGGAAATCCCACATCAAATCTTTCAACTGGACCAAGAAAAAGTATCAGGTACTTAGGCCCATAGAATAGACTGTGTTGGCCTAAATTACTAACTGTGTGACAGGCAGCTTCAGCTTCATATTGGGCACCACTATCTCAGGACTGCAGAGTTAAATACATATGAGAATTTATAGCAATTGTGGTAACCCAAAAAGATATTTCAGCATGGGCGACTTCATGCATATTTTGTATGAATACCCATAAAAGGTTGTATGCATAAATGCACAACATGAGCAGTTAAGAACATGCACATTTCATATGACCAGGAATGGCCTTGCCTTCCCACTAACTATGGCAAACATTGGGTCTAAGTAACAAAGCCAGCCCTTAGTGAGAGATGTACAGTTACTGTTCTTCAGTATTCTCTATCTGAGTATAAACAAAGGATGCAGAGTCAGGAATAAGAATCCTTAATTTGCTATGACTGGGTATGCCTGAGTATAATACAATGTTTGCATGATCCATTTGATGTGTAGACTGGGGCTGACTCAGCAAGAAGAAAGAAAACCATAAATAAGATCTGGAACTGAGCAAAAGTTTTTAGTAATATCACGGACTAGAAGAGATTTGTTGCTTTACCCTTTACACCAGTAAAATAAATAAAGGTGTCTGCTCCCTTTAAAACTGAATCTTAGGGGCCCATTTGTCTGTGAGAAGGGTGGGCTTATAAATATTTTAAACAAGTAAAGTGATAAAATGGGGAACCCCAAAATAAAACCTGTTTCAGGCTGTAGTCTAGGGTCCAGCATCTGTCCCGGAGAGGGGAGGGGGATGTTTGGGTGCCTGCAGTAGGCTGGGCAGGGGGCGGGTGTCCATACTCCAAGGAATGCAACAGAGTATGCTCCAACCAACATATTTATTGGCCAGAAGGATAGCAGTCCTCTTACTCCCTGCCTCGAACAACTTGCGCTCCTTCACTGCGCCAGATGAGCTCGCCTCCATCTCCTCCTCAAGACTGCCTTTAAATCCTGCCCCAGTAATTGGGGTTGCCCTGGACACCATGGGAATGGCCCTTTGTCTACCCTCTTGCACCACTCTTGCCAACCTAATGGCATGCCCTCTCCGCTCAGGGCCGCCACCATGCTCAACAGCCAGCTGCGTCCAGTGTTGTGGCTATTCAGCCAAACCTGTCCCACTGGTTTAACCCTCATGCCTCCTCACCTGCTGTGCTCTTGGCCTGCCAGAATGGTCCGTGGGTGCCCCTGCCCCCCCCCACACACATAGACATTACAGATTTGGCCAAATTAACAACATACTCCTTCTATGAAATTACATTGCCCATGAAATGACCAGTACATAAAGGGTAGGAGTGGGGTCATGTAAACTAAACCTTGACTGGCATTCTACCGCCACACTCAGCAAAGTCTGAATCCTTCCTCCAGCCTGAGGAGCCTTCTTTCAGCCCTTCATCCATTGCAAGAGCTGTTTCTATCAGAGGAATGCTTCTTAGGATGGAGGCAGGCTTCAGACTTTGCTGAACCCTTATGTGCAGAGCATACACACGAACACCGTAGGCTCCTATATGTGTAACCTGGAGACCTCCGTTTTCTAGGGTTCCACACCACTTGAATAGGAGCCTATATGTAGCCACTGTATATATGTGATTTCTGTACCTTATGGCCTGATCAACGCGTGGAGGCTGAAAGCAGGCCCAGTGAATACAATGCAGATTCTCTCTCCACACGTTGAATGGACCTAGAGTTAGAATCAAAACACAGTGCTAATCATTCGAGGAAGTGCTGTGCTTGACATGTGGATAGCAAATTTGGTGGCTGCACTCCAGGGAAGTCTCAATACATAAATGAACCTGTTCTAGAGCAAGTATGTGAGTTACAGTCAGTGGATTTAGGCTGGAGTAATGTTGCACAGGATTGCACAATTAGGGTGAAACATCTTGCAGTTCCATCTCTAACAACAGATACATCTGTAACAACAGATACTCCTTGAATAAAACCAAGGGATTTATACTTATCAGGATTATGAAGATACCAAATACTATAACTTTATGTATTACGTTACGCAAAGCAAGTTTACATTTGATAAGGCAGTAAATATTGCATATACTTCAATTCTTCTTCTTTCCATTTTTAAAGTGGAAAAAACATACACCCCACCTTCCAAATGCCAAACAATTTTGCATCTATAGTCATATGCTACATTGACCATATTTACAGGGGATTTTGTTTACTACTAAGCAATATGAATCATCTTCATATTTTTTTCTTGCAATATACCCGTAGGGACAACTAGGAGCTAAAATTTATACAAACATTAAAATATCTGCATTAGTTTTATCCTACATTTAGCATAGATCTAAGGTGGTAACAGGGAACCTTCAGAATTATGGGAAAATTAAATGGGGCTAAAGCAGAATGAGTTGCAGATTCTATGCTATAGCGAGTCTCTGTAAATCTTTTTCCTTAGGCTTCTTTCAAAATGCCCCTACTTTGGCTAAATTACCTTGTACAATAATTAGTTTGCCCTTTGTAGTTTCTTCATTTTTCTTTTTATCTGCTGTAGAATTGGCCTTCTTGAAGCTCTTTATATATCATCCAGTTTACCTTAAAGCGCTAAATTTTCCTTAAACTCTTAACTGTGACTCAACCCACCCAACTTATCTTTCATTACATCGCATTACCTGGTCTTCATTTAGCTGTCACACAACCATTTCCTTTCGTCTACAGATTAATTACAGCCTCCTGCAGTTTTTCAGCACACATACCTCTTGCACACTTGAGACTCCCTACAACGTAGCACATGGAAAGTGCTCAGGGTGATTCACACAGTATCTATGCAGACTCTGGAAAGGGGGAGGGGGGATGTCGTAGAACAACACGAAGGCTGTGGATCAAGTATCAACAAAGGCAAAACACACCTCATACCAAGAGAAATAGGCCCCTGCATGACCCAAAGCTTATGTGACCAGTTCAGCACTAAGCTGGTCTATTAAGGTGATTTATTTATCAGGGATAAATGTGACAAGGCAGGAAGCATCACTCAAAGAAGAATTATGTGTAATACGACAGGTGTGGATCTTAGGAATTATTTCTGCATATGCAGCTCTTTCCTGCTCCCACTTCTACATTGCTGGTGTGCAATCTTAATACTTATGAAAAAACCATTATAGCAGAAATACTGAAAGTAACTCAGAACTAGACTGATATTTCCAAAATAACAAAACAGGATATTTAAACCCCAATTTTATGTATATATGTAAGTTCCTTTTCTCCAGCCCTGCCTGCAGGGGTGAAGCAGGGCTTTTTCAGTGGTGGTGCCTTGCCTTTGAGGCTTGTCTGGTACCTACCAGATTTTCCTTCAGGTGTTGGGCCAAAGCGTTTAGTTTCATCCAGGCTTTGAATTAAGCAGGTTCCATCTTTTTTGTTGTTTTATGGACAGCTTCTAGCCTAAGGACTGTTTTATTAATATCATTTTAGGTTGCTCAGTGTGTTTGTGCTGGGTGTTTTTTGCCCTGGATTTTTAATGACTTGTTTTCAAAAGCTTTTTGGGTTTTGTGGTATTGTATCAGTGGTGAGCAACCTTGAGCAGATCTCTTTCAAGAGGCAGCACATATGTGTCAACTCTGTGCTGCTATTCCCATGGCGAAGAGCCACCACTAGCAGTTGCAGTCTTGGAGTGGAAAGAATACAAAAGTAAAGGGTATGGAAAGAAGCCTTTTTGCTGACTCCAATCACATTTTAGCCAGAAGACAGAGGCCAGTGGGGAGGCCAGGTGTGTGTGGTAGGGAATTGGTAGTCTCCCCTCCCCGCAGGAAGTTTCTCTAGTCAAAACCAGCATTATCACTGCACTGAAAGCCAGTATTGGTCTTCTATGGCCACATCAAAGATGAGGTCATAAACCACTGATTTAATTCAAGATGGTGCCTACTGCCACAGTGAGCTGGCATGTTCTTGGTCAGGAAGCTGGAGCAACCTTTCAGTGAGAGCCTCACCTGCTACAGAAGCTACTGATTTATGCCACAGTAGCATTGAGACTAGACTACTGTAATGCACTGCACACTGGTCTCCCCTCAAAATCAATTTGGACACTCCAGTTGGTGCAGAATGCCTCTGCTTGGCTAATATCAGGCACTAGATGGATAGGGTTGCCAGGTCCCTCTTTGCAACCAGGACAAATAAGTCCGATCAGACTGACCCTTTTTTCTCCCATTGCACAAGAAACAAACTTCTGAACTCTCTCAAAAAAGTGAAGGTAAAATTGCAATACAGAACTGCTATCAACTTGCATGCCCCTAATACCCACCGTCTGTTATTCATTCCCACATATGTCAAAGCATGTTTCTGCTGTATCTCAGTGAAATTGGAAGAACAATGGGCTTTGCTAGCAGCTCATCCTTTCTCTAAATGCACAATACACCATTCTCTACTACACCATAAAATATTGAAACATATGGAATAAGGCACAAATAGGAATATGGCGGTTTCTTGTTAATAGCTACTTTTTGTTGTTGTTCCCAAGCTGTATAATTGTACAGTTTGCAATGTGATGCTGCAGCTCTTCAACAAAGACCCATCACTAAATCCAGGAAATGGACTGGCTTGTGGTTGAGTTAATGACTTCACAATCACACCCTTTCTACTCTCCCTGAGGGGTGGGACTCCTCAGTTGTAGATCACCTCAAACAAGTGTGTGTGTGTTTTACAGAGATGCAAAATATATTATTTTAAGAAGATAAAAGGGAGTTCTAGGGTAAGCAATCAATATATTGGGAAAGGTGCTAAGGCAGCTCAAATGAACAGTTAGTGGAACAGTGTGTAGGGAAGAGGGGAGAGTGCAGAGTCTACACCAGGCATTCAAACATGAGAGAGAAAGAGAGAGAAGGGAACGTCTCAAAGGGTGCTCGAAAATTTTAAACTTTGCCCTCTGGGGCTGTAACACATAGCAGCTCATACCAAAAGGCACCAAATATCTGGCCTTCAACCGGCATTTTATTGAAATCAATGGTATTTCACTTTGGCTGGATCATGTCCAATGCTTGCTAGAATTGTTAAAGTTACAAATACTCCACAGCATTCTGCAAAAAAGAAATCCGGAACCCCAATTGCCTGATGGATACAGCCATTTTTAGCCTTTCAGCACAGGTAACTATCAAATGAATCTACGCGTTGAATAAAGTTATCCATTCTTTCTATCTTCAGAGCTTTATTTAAAAACATTCACAAGACTCCCAATGACATCATGCTACCTCAGAGATAACAGGATGATATGAATGCACCTGCTATTTCAGTGTGCAAGGGTAGGGTCTGGCATTTGGCTCAGAATGTCAGATCCTGAGAACCTCACTTATTAATATTTTTTAAGAAAGCTTCTACCTTAGAAGGGGGAAAGCTTGAAAATGTCTAGCCATCCTCTTCTGCAATCTCAGGTATAAACATGGGCTCAAATGTTGCAGCTTCCCATGGTCAAAGAACTGTCCCTTTGTTGTCCCACATAGCTTGTGGTTCCTCTCTAGATGCTCTTTGATCACTGAGACTAGGGCAGACTGGGAGGCCAAAAGAGCCTAAGAAAGGGCCATGCCTCCTCTCCTGCCATGCCCCCTCTCCTCCCCCACCACACCATACCCCTCACCTGATGGTGGGCAAGCAGGCACCGCCAAGCTCCTTCTCTGGGTCAGGAAGCCCTCTGGGCAGCCAGGCACCAGGACAGTAATTGGCCAAACTACCTGTGACTGAAACTCACTTGAAAAGTTCCACTGGTTCCTATACAGCTTTCTTCTTGCCACCAAAAGTTGAAGCCCATGCCAAAGAAATTCAAATATTCTTTGGAACACAATCTATTGTGCAAAACAAGCAAATATCCTACATGGAAATTAATAATATGTATTGCAGGAATGGAGTTTCCTTTACCAAAAATAAATAAATAAAAGCTTTCATTGGCTCAGAATCTGGGACTGGGGGGAGGGGTTGGCAGTGCACTCAAAACTTTACATAAATCCAAACAGTACAGTTCTCATGACCACAGGAATAAAAAAAACACCTTGTAATTATGACAACCACATATAGAAAACATTTCCTTTTGTTTTGGAACTGAAAGCCAAAATACAAAGACCAGAGTTGCTGCTGCTTGAATTGTATTATTGAAAGCCAAATTGTTTATTTTGAGTGCCATGACTCTTGGAAGACTTGGGACTGGTCATCATAATGTAAATAGCAACAATATTTGAATCTGAAAAGTGTTTGAGACACATATGTTCCTTGAGCAGATCCTAGAAACCTGAGTCAGAATATAAGAGCTCTAAAATGCTAAAGAATCCTGTGTTAACTGGCCAGCTGTAAAGTGGTGAGTCTCAATTCCAAAGGGAAAATAAGAAGAAGATCATCCCAGCTGTTGAGGGGAATGTGTCAAAACTGACAAAAAGAGAGCAGGTTTCCATTTTGTTGAGATAGACAACAGGAGAGGAAGAAGTCTTCATATCCTGCCAAACTGCAGCGTGGTTTGGAATGCACACGGTTGTTTTGACAAACTTCCGCTTACCAAAGAAAACTTGATTTTCACAACATAAAATTAGGCTTAAACTGGTCAGGGTCAGGGACACATACTTGGATATCTGAACTGCTTTGCAAAGACCTTACTCAAGGACAGCACTTACTGAACATGAATAACACATCCAAATAAGGAATTAAGTCTGTGGTAAATAGATAATAATCCAGCAAGACAGGATTTTGAATCTCTACTAAATTCTTTAGCTTTCCTCCTCAAAGCATCCCATTAATGGCACATCTGGATTCTATGTGGGGGCAATGATTCACTCTAGTAGTCATGGACAAATTCCACTCAAACAAATAGAACTAGTTAGTCATGACTACCTAAGTCTTGTTATATTCAACACAACTTACAATAATTACTCCAGTGCATGACTAGGTTTGGATTTTTTTCAGCCAGGTATGCCATCAGAACAAAAATGGGGCTGTCTTACATTCACATACAAGATTCAGTGACATCCTGTTTTGTTTTGTTTTTAAAAAATTAGTATAACATGGGAAGTGTTGTCTTAGCGTCACCTTCCTTTTAAGTAAATATGGTAGTTTCAAGTATCTCTATCTGGTCTCAGGCCAAAATGTCTAGAGCAGGGGTGTCAAACTCAATTGTTACGAGGGTCGGATATGACATAAATGTCACTTGGTTGGGCCAGGCCATGCCTTTCCAGCCCAGATCAAGAGTGGGGAGGTGGCTGCCTTGGATGGCTTGCTGGCCAGATAAGAGCTCTCAAGGGGGGCTCTGGCTCCCGGGCCTTATATTTGACACTCCTGGTCTATAGTTCTGCATTTCAACTCTCTCAATGTTACCAGGTAGCCGAATCACATTATATCTTGGAAGCTAAGTATGGCCAGCCCTGGTTAGTATTTGAATGGGAGAACACAAAGGATGACCAAGCTACACAGGCGCTGACAAACCACCTCTGAACATCTGTTGCCTTGAAAATCCTATGGGGTCGCCATACATCGGCTACGACTTGACACCACTTTACACACACACAATCTAATATTACATTTAGAATGAATGGGGATGCATCTTAACCTTTACTGTAAACCTAGACAGTTTCACAGATGCATTCACAGTGGACAGTGGATGCAGCCATATTTTCCTGATCTCAATCAGGTCAACGGACTTGCATGTCAATCTCCTCCATGATCCCTTCAAGACCACCTTACAAAGCCAAATAAGGCTTCTGAGAAATTCCACTACTTAAAGACACAGGAACAAAACAAAAAGATGGTGGATGTGAATGGATATAACCACAAAACAATCCCTCTACAAGCAGCTCTATTAGAAAGCAGGCTGACTTTCTAGTCAGTTTGATGTTCATCCAGATGGTTGTAATTTTGGAGATCAAACATACTGTTTCAACCCCTTTTGATCTCTATGGGTATGCCTTGGTATATTCTATGCATAGCCCCATCGGTCCATATACCGAAAAACCAGGAAACTTTTGTATTTTCAAAGCCTGCTCTTGTCTAGATGGTATATTTTGACACCCCATAACCCTCTCATGGGTAGCTGGGCTCTAGAATAAAGTCAGTGAGCATCTGTGAGCCAAGAACTTACAAGAAAACCCAAAGAGAGGTGTAAAAATAAACTACGGACTACATTTTTCACAATTTTTAAAGGCAAATGTTGTTTCCCTATAAGTGATAATATAAGCAATTTTAATCATACCATTATAGGACACTAAAAATAGATAAAATTGCTTCACTGGCTGGATCTGGCTGAGGGCCACATCAACCATACCTTACCTAATATCTTTTCCCTGTATGTTTATCCAGCTCCTTTTTAGGAATTCTCATGATTCTACACCAGTTTCCAAAACTGACACACAACATTCTTCTGCATTGGAGGCCCATGGCAGTCAGGAGAACAATGGAAGTAAAATGCAATCACTTACAAACGACAGTACCATAACACTCTATGAGAGAAGATGTAGAATAGAATAGCAAAAAGAATGCTGGAGTTCCCACCCACCTCCTCTCCTTTATCCTTATGAAAAGTTTCAGACAAGTCTCTAGAAACTACAATGATTGTGGTCTTTCAAAGTTTCACATCTTGCGCTTCTGCCCATTGGAATATTCTACCATTGCCATTTTGGGTTCAGTTCAGTCGCCATCTTTAGAACAAAGGGACATCAAAATGGATAGTTCAAATCTTTGAAGCAAAGTGGAAGATCTCTTGGTTTGAACAAAGAAAGAGGGACAAACAAGGCCTACTTGCTTCATCAGGCTTTGTCTTTTATAAACCTACAATACTATGCCTTAGTATTTGCTTTAGAAACTCCCATTGCTTCTGGGCTTTTCACTCTACTTGAAATGCAAACTAAATTCAGAGGATCTCTTCCCTCCTGGCTGCTCAGACCACATTTAACTATGATTTTAAAATATCCTTTGCAGTGGTAACAAGACTGGTTCTTTGATTCCTGTATGCAGGGCTGCAGCTTGCTTTCCCTGGTCTTAAAAAACCTATATTGTAAAATTAGGCAAAACAGGCATCTAAATCAAATGAGACTATCTCGGGTAAAATGGTAGTTCATCTTCTGTGCAAACTGGATGGTGGAGATTCATGTAATTAGAGAAATAAAATGCAGCCATAGATCTTAACATGTACACCAGTAATTCAGCTCTTCCGTCAAAAAGAAGGGCGAAGACAGAGGACATGAAAGCATTGGCTGGCTCAGATCACAAATTAGATCCGTAGCTAAAACTGTCTTCCATAATCGCTTTTTAAATATGTCGTATACTTCAGTGCTATACCAGTGCTATACCACACATGCTGACCGATTTCATCTAGAAATGTGGAGGCCTTGCTCTTCGGACACAACTTGAAATGGTACCTTGTCTTTATGTAGAAAAATGTGTACACCATTATGGTATGAAATACAGAATCTACATGCACTAGCTTTAAAATCTTCATACTTGCAGCAGGAAACAACACTCACGCTACACTTGAAATAAAACATGTATTTCCCTACTCAGAGATCATCTATGTATATGGCAATCGCTCAAAGTTATTTGTGGTAGCTCTAATGATTGTGTGATAGAGTGCTCAAACTCAAGCCTGAATAAGATAACCAACCTCTAAGTGCAAAACAAGAATACACTGCCACCCTCAGCAATTGAGTCAATGGGTTTAGAAGGATATAATTCTGTTTAGGATTTCAACTGTTGCTGTTGTTGTTGTTAACAACAACCGCAGCAGCAGTTAAGAAGAAGAATTGTTTTTTATACCCCACTTTTTCTCTACCTTTAAGGAGTTGCAAAGCGGCTTACAATCGTTTTCTTTTCCCCTCCCCGCAACAGACACCTCATGAGGTAGGTGAGGCTGAGAGAGTTCTGAGAGAACTGTGACTAGCCCAAGGTCACCCAGAATTGTGACTAGCCCAAGATCAATTCAAATAGGCAAAAAAGCTTTCCAAGAAAGAAGGTGAAAGCTTGGGTCCAGGACTGATAACTTGGGGGTCTTCAGGACGTGTTATCCAGATCAATTTGACACGTTTGGCTATTGGCTTCATCAGCCTAAGGTAGGTGTTAAGCAAGACCAAGCGCAATATTAATATAAATATAATCATGCCTAATATTAAATATAAAATATACATACAAATAAGATTTACCCAATGCGCAATGTAGATAATTACAAAACCATCGTAGGAGAAAAATTTCAAGTACCAAGAAGTTCCAAGCATACCTCTAAAGCAGATGGTGCTAATACAAAGTCAAGAACCTAAGTAGGAACCCCACAGGTGTGCTGAATAACCACTAAAAAAGATCCCTTACATCAGGGGTGGGGAACCTTTTTCCTGCCAAGGGCCATTTGCACATTTATAACATCATTCGAAAGCCATACCAGATGTAGATCTCCCGGTGGTGGGGAGAGGCTAGGGTTGCCAGGTCTCCAGCCACCACCTGGAGGTTGGCAACCCCAGGGGAGGCCACGCAGAGAAGGCCTGGAGGGCTCCCCCGGTTCTCTCCCCCCCAGGCAGGAGGGCAGCCAGCGGTGGGCCCGAGCAAACGAGGCACCAGGGAGGCACAGCCCACGGTCGATTGGCAAGGGAGGAAGGAAGGAAAACAGAGAAAGAGGAAAAGGGAGAGAGGGAGAAAGAAGTGGAAAGAGGGGGAGAAAGAAAAGGACGGAGGGAACCAGACAAAGAAAGACAGAAAGAGAGGGAAAGAGAAAAGCCTTCCCCCCACACACACGACTTGGCCCCAGGCTCCATACCCTCCCCACCCCAGAGTCCACAAAAGACCCCCTGAAGCCCGATCGGCTCCTGCGTGCATGTTCTGCCGCTGGGAGCCGCGGGCCTCTTCCCCCCCCCTCGCTGCTCAACTGCCGACAGGCAGCAAGAGGGGCTTACCGTGTTCCTGCACGCTGCGGCTATAGGGGGCAACCTTAGGGGAAGCGTCCCTCTCCCTCCTCGCCGACCAATGGCCGTCAGTCGGCGAGAGGAGGTCCAAAGGGCGCCGCAGCACCCCTGCAAGCTGTGGCCCCAAGAACACCCTCAGGGAGGGCCGCCCTATCCCGCACCTCTGCGGCAAGGCCCCGGAGCTCCCGAGGGCCACAAAAAATGTCCTCGGGGGCCGCATACGGCCCCCGGGCCTGAGGTTCCCCATCCCTGCCTTACATGCTTAAAAATACAGTACAACAAACTTTGACTAGGGCAAATTCTGTTTACAAAGGTGTAACTAATATCTAGCTTGTTCATAAATTATAAGACAATTTCTTGTTTTAAAAGTTTTTATAATTCTATGTAAATGTTGAGAATTTTTATACATGTTTTTATAATTTTTTATAAAAAACAGGACAAGTCCAATTCTGTATTTAAACCTCCTGGAGATAAAGTTTTAAAAAGAAAAATATATTTAGCCTCTTGTTGAAGGAGGCGTTTCTGTACATCTTAGTAATTATGTTGGTTACCTCGATACTGCCAAAGTACACAAAAAGAAATGTCGTTTTTGCTATGCCCTTTAGCAAGGTAATGTGAAGTCAAAGGCGCTTCTTTGACTTTTGCTCTAATGCGAGAACGATGTTCGCAGATTCTAGTTCTTATACTTCTCATGGTGGACCCTATGTACATTAATTTGCATGAACAAAAAATTCAATAAACAACCTGACTGGATGAACAATTTGAGAAATCCTGAAGTGTGCATTTGAAACCTGTACTGGTGGAACTCAGTTCCTTAACAGGATCCACAGCGATGGTGACCGATAGCTCTGGGTAGGTACACGGACTGTCTGTTTTGTATAGAATTATAGTCCGTATGGACTATGAGGTCTTTAATAGACTGAGAGCGTCTTAGCCCGCAATTGGAGGGAACATGATAGCCCGGGATTTCTTCCACTAAGTTCCAATGTTTGCGGATGATTTTATTGACTAAGTAAGAATGTGAGCTGCATTGCTGTGACCAATGGATGTTAGATCATTTAGCTGCCGGATTGGAGATAGTGACTATAAGGTAGGTTATGAATGAGATGTGAAGGGTGAAACGATGAAAAATGAAGATCAGCATGCTTGGAGGCTAATTTTTGAAATGATCTGATGGCTAAAGTGCGTAGGGGAGAAATATACACGTCCAAATCTAAGAAGAAAATAGCGGGGAGACTGCAAGTACCTGAAAATGCTAGATTTTCATCAAGCGAATTGAGCCACTGATTAAATTCATGAAATTGTTCAGATTTAAATAAAAAGAAAAGATCATCTACAAAACAACGGAATACTAACATATCATTGGAAAAAGGATTATTGGACCAAATACATTTATTTTCAAACTCTATCATATAAAGATATGCAATGAAGGCAGCACATGAGGCTCCCATAGAAACCCCCTTTATTTGGAGGTAGAATTGTTTTTTATAACAGGAAAAATTGTGCTCCAGAAGAATATCAAGTAGAAGAATAAGGAATGAAGGGGGGGATTACTACATACAAAAAGAGGGAATAATAGGGGAGGGGCTGTGGTTCAGTGGTAGAGCACCTGCTTGGCATGCAGAAGGTCCCAGGTTCAATCCCTGGCATCTCCAGTTAAAGGAACCAGGCAAGTAGGTGATGTGAAAGACGTCTGCCTGAGACCCTTGAGAGCCGCTGCCTGTCTGAGTAGACCATACTGACTCTGATGAACCAAGGGTCTGATTTAGTAGAAGGCAGCTTTCTTCATGTATGTGTAATAGTTTCCCTGCCCAGCCTATTTTACAACTATAATGTTTTCCCAAGATTTTAGGACGGTTTATCCATGCAATCCTGTTTGGCTGCCATTGGAAATAAAATGCCACACTAGATTAGTATCGGTGTGATCCAGCAAGGCAGGGCTTACATGGTGTTGGTGCAAGGAGGCCTGCATTGCACAATGTTTGGCAAACCATTTCCATTTCTTTTTTAAAAGTCACACTGTATATTTTAGTCAGAGAGTAAAACATTAGCTTCTGGCAAAAAAATCTACTCTGAAGTTTCAAAGGCAAGACTGCTTAGGTTTGTCTGTGCCTCTACAGACTTCTGACGTGGAAAATAATCCTGGATTCTAACCAAAGTACCTGAAGTCAAATAATATTTTAAAGTGGATTCCTAATCCTGCATGTGGCATCTTGTTTTGCAAAAGCACAAAAGGAGGAAAAAATCCTGTTTCTGACAGCAAATGGATCCAGAGTTTTGAATCTGTCTCACATTCAAGGGTGTTGGCTTATTACACGTCTTCACTTATTAACTGTGGTGATGATTTCTTTATAGCTTTTAATAAGAAATGGCTCCATACCAGCTGAAAGAAGAAAATTCCAATGTTCAAAGAGTCACCCAGAAGCAGGATTTTGCACAAATCTATGCCATGCATACATATAATTATAAGTCAACCCCCCTCCCTGTGGTGTCAGTTCTGTCATGTAATTAATTTTCATTGTCTGACTCTCTGTCTCTCACACACAAATTTAGGCCCTGCTCCAGAGAAAGCCATTTGTTGCCTTTCTCGCATATGTGCTGGAGTGGGAGTGGGGACTGCAGTTCCTGTAGCTGCAGGGAGGAGACCCACAAGAACCTCATGCTCTCAAGTCAGTGGGAGGCGAGTGTTGAAAAGGCCCCACTCCAGCCTCCTTGGCTCTTTTTTGCATGCAGCTCTGCAAACGCACCATCCCACTCACCTTGCAGTCAAGGATTTGCCAAGTCACTTCAGAACCAAGCAAGAATTTTTTCCCTTCTGTATTGGGCAAGGGTCTAAGAGCCCCGCACACGCACACACACACACTATTTTGCACTGCTAGGTTGAGATTTCTTGGATGTACATGTAACTTAGCTATATAATTAAACAGGTCCCAATTGGCAGCAACAAGGTAAGTAGAGGGTTAATGAAGCAGCTGATCTTGGTGAGCACCCTGGGGTTTGTTTATAGGATGAAGGAGGCTTCCTAAAAACTACCCTCCTGTATCTGCTGAGATCATGGCCAAACAATGCCTTGTGAACTGCCTCACCTACCTAGACCAAGAAAGTATTGGGAGTGGGCTGATGTGGTAAAGCCTCCCTCAGCACATTGGATATGTGGCTGTGAAGGAACAGGAACAGTTACTAACTGCTTCTTGCTCAGAACAGGGGCCATTTATGCACAGGAAGTTTTGCCTCGGATTTGCCACTCACTCGATGTACATTTTCCCCATCCGATTTCTCAAAACTCTGCAAGGGGGCTTATTTTTGAGTTTTGAGAATTCAGATGGGGAAAATGTGCATCGAGAGAGCGGCAAATCCAAGGCAAAACATCCTGTGTATAAATGGCCACTGTGAGCTCTGCCATACATAGGAGATAGGGAGCTAATATCTCAACTGCCTTGTCCAAATTAGACTACTCACACTATGGACGTAGATAGATCACAATGGGTAGCCATGCTAGTGTGTCCATAGCAATAGTAAAGAACCAGAGTCCAGTAGCACCTTAACAAAATTTCTGGCAGCATATGAGCTTTCGTATAGAGTTAGGATTTTCCTATTGCAGATTATTTGACCAACTAAAGTTGTGGTCTATTATTTAACCTAGAAATATGATGCCTCAGTTCTTGATTTACTGGATGGGCATGCAATGTTAGTTAAGCTTCAGTGTCATTGAAATCAATGGCTCTCAGTCATGACTAACATGACTAACTAACATTCATCAACTTCAGTGAAAGTTAAACACAATTACCCTCTGGATTTGGGATCCTAGTGAATTTTAGTACTGTTTTCCCCCAGGGAAAATTCCCATGTTTCATATTATAATCTGAAAAGTGGACCTGCGAGCACCATTTATCTGCATATGAAACTGTCAGGTGCAAGTTTAGCTCTACATCCAGTTCATTATATTAGTTACCTGCTTATTAAGCAGCTGCTTAATGACCATATAAAAATAAAAAAGCACAGCACCTAATGTGAGCACACAACTTGTTCTGGACTATGTCCAACATCTGGCCTTTCATAAATCTTTTGCTGTTCTTTACATCATGTGAAAATAATAATTTGAGACAGTCCTGCTATATGTTAGTTTTAATTAAGTAACCTGAACAAATATTACCAAGAAGCCCCTTAAATAGCTCAGGAGTTGTAAAACCACAATTTAAACAATTGCTCGCTGTGTGAATGAGGTTGCACCAGGCTGAAATTGCTAAGGAATAAGATCATCTACCTAGAGATGCAAAACAGGTTCAGCCTGGAGATAGAGCAGAGTGAGGTTCTATCAATATGCTTTGTCTTCAGGGTTCTACAGATGTTACATTTCCATCACTGGAGCTTTCACTCATTGGTAGACTTCCTCCCCAGTCAGACATCACATTCTCGTGTGCTTATAGTATTTACCAAATTCTTAAGGTCAAATTACATGTTATTATAAATGCCTGCCTGCCTGCTTCTTATCCACATCTTTTCCTACATCTTCCCATTAAACATTTAGCTAAAGTAGACACATCACATAATATTATTATGCTCAGTGTTTTCTCAGTATGTAATACAAACTTATGATATAGTCCTAAGCAGAGCTACACCCTTCCAAACCTATTGACTTCAATGGTTTTAGAAGGGTGTAACTCTGTTTAGAATTGCACAGTTAAAGGAGGCAGTCAGTAAAGTGGAGTAAGATTGGGAAACAACGTAATGATATTATAGGACCGTGTTGGCGAACCTATGGCACGGGTGCCACTTCCAGCACTCGTAGCCCTCTCTGCCGGCATGCGCGGTTCCTCCAAGCCGCTGGCCTTTCCGGCTCTGCCCTGCCCCGGATGGGGGAGGCTGTAGCCCAGGGGTGGGGAACCTCTGACATCATTGGCGGTGGCCCCCGGACTCTCCCACAGAAGCTGCCGCCATTGCTGCCACTTGAGCGTGCGTGGCCGGCCAGGTGGGTGGGAGAGCGGGGAACAGAAGCCGAGCGCCCACACTCGGCATGGCCGGCGGCTTCTCCGGCGCCCTGTGCGGGTGGAGGGGCGTGGCTGGCCAGTGGGTGCGAAGGAGGCGTCCTCTGCCCTACCCTGCTCGCCTCTCACAAGCCTGCCGCCGCTGCCACGCCCCACTGAGTGGCAAATCCAAGGCAAAATCTCCCATGCATAAATGGCCTCTTTCTTTTTGTCTCCCTCTGTCCTTTTCTTTCCCTACTTTTCTTTCTCTCCCTTGCTCCATTTCCTTCTCCCTTTCTCTCTCTTTTTCTTTCTTTCTTTCTCTCCCTCCCTTCCTTCCCTTTCCTTCTCCCTTCCCTTCTTTCCTTCCTTCCTTCTTTCCCTCCAGCGGCTTCTCCAGCGCCCTCTGGGTCTGTGCGGGCGGAGGGGTGTGCAGTCCTATTCCACCTTTGAAGTGCCCACAAGCCATCCTTCAAACACCTTTCCATTTGTCTTGATATGTAGAGAGAAAACACTAAGGAACTGGTTGCCAATCTCCAGGTACTAGCTGGAGATCTCCTGCTATTACAAGTGATCTCCAACCAACAGAGATCAGTTCCCCTGGAAAAAATTGCCACTTTGGCAATTGGACTCAATGGCACTGAAGTCCTTCCCCAAACCCCGCCCTCCTCAGGCGCCACCCCAAAAACCTCCCACTCATGGCGAAGAGGAACTTGGCAACCCTAGCCTCTCCCTCTGGGCCCCCTCTGGGGGTGGTATTCAGGTTAAATTGCCGCATTGGCACTCGGCGATAAATAAGTGGGTTTTTGGTTGCAGTTTGGGCACTCGGTCTCTAAAAGGTTCGCCATCACTGTTATAGGATGTGTCTAATTTAAATACATGTTACCATGGAAACATGGGGAAAATATGGAATGGCAGCAATCCAGCATTCATCTTAATGGGCTGGGTGAAGCCAATTTTTTTTTGTTCTGTCTTGCTGAATTCCTCTTATTACAGCCCTGTCACGTATAACTTTTGTCCATACAGGTTCTATGATCCCCACCATAGTCAAAGGGGACTCCCCTCTCCCTTTTTCACCAGCAGAAAAACCAGTTGGATCCAACATGCCATTTGGTCTAAAGCACTGGGGGAACACCAACAGCACAAGAGAATATGGAATCTGAAGAAGTGGGGGAAAGATGAATCTGCCAATGGATAGAATATCCATTGCAAATATAGCCCATACAGTGAGCCCTATATTATGGACAATCCTAATGTTACAGCCTCACTTTGCCCACCACGTCCAAAGATGAAGAGATTAACAGCACAATCCTAAACAGAGATATACACTTCTAAACTCATTGACTCCAATGGATTTAGAAAGGTACCGTATAACTCTGTTTGGGGCTGCATTGTCAATCTAAAAAAAAATCTGCTTATGTTCTTCAGAATTCAAATTTTAAGGCTTTGCTATGCACCATTAACACTAGGCTACAGAGATCCAGGCTGCTCAGTAAGGGCACAGCACTAGAATAACAGAAAACAGAGGCTGATGAAAAACATGACACTTGCGCCTACAATGTTCCAATCACAACACATCAACCAATGGAATTAAGAAATGTGAGGGTAGTAAGGATGTCAGAGGCCAAGGAAGAGATTATATTAATTAAATGGTTAGAGGACAATGAGAATGAGCGATTGCAAGGGAACATCCCAGTGCAGAAAGATACACACATCTCATAGGCTGTGAACATGCTACCTTCTATATTCATACATGGCATTATTACATGCTGGTCCAAACTATTATCGAAGAAAGGGACAAGACGCTATGGCAGTTTATAAATTTAAAAATTCCTACCTGTTATAGCAATTTGTCAAAGAAGTTACACGTCATAAAGATTCCTTTTGTGCAAACATAAGAAAAATTTAGGAGTACAAGAGCAGATCATTCTTTTTAGAGCAGGAAGTTGAATTAGAAGATCCATAGTGTTCCCAACATTATCTTCTTACTTCCTGGTACCCACCAAATGGTTAGGGAAAGATAAGATGTTGGTTCTTAACTTCTGATCTGTAAACTGCAGAGATGTTGGTCAGAGCTCAGATAACACAACTTAATTTTTCATGAATATTTTTGGAAATAACAAACCCATCCCCTCAAGTCGATTTTTGATACCCTTTGCAAAAATGTTTGCTTAATCATTGTCTTCAGTGATGTAATCATAAAATCACATATAATTGGCTATGTAGCATTGTGATGAACTATTTTCTACTGATATCTAACTGTGTGACAGTGGCACAAAGGCAGCAGCAGAGGCCAGAGGAGGCTCCACTTACTGGGCAAAAGACAATAGCTGCTTCAGGATAGGGCAGGGAACCTTGTGAGATGACAGTAGCAGCCCCAGCTGGAGTAGAGCAAGGCTAGGAAGGGGTAAGACAGCAACAAGACTGAGAAGGGAGAGGCGGTGCTGGGCTTGACCAGCTTGGGTGGAGCCCCAGGGATAAAAAGAGAAATGTCAGAAGAGACAAGGGGGGTGAGGAATGCAAGCTGGCTGAGCAAAGCTGAGAGGGTGCAAAGAAGGGAGAAAGAGGAACCTAAAGGAGGAGCTGGGGCCTAGGATAAGAAAAGGCTACCAAACTGGGACAGGCCTGGTGGAACTGCCCCTAGGCTAGGGTTGCTAGGTCCCCCCTTGCCACTGGCGGGAGCTTCTTGGAGGCAGGGCTAGGGGGGTGATCCATGCATGTGATGTGATGACATTACTTCAGGGTTTACTTCCGAGCACAGGAAGTCCTAGCACTGTCCTCCAAAGCTTCTATGGAAACTCTATGGAAACGATAGAGTTTGGGGGAAGAATGCTAGATGGCAAACATTTACATAACCAAAGTTTCCTTGGTTTACTATGGAGCTGGGTGACCTGAAGCAGGCCAGGAGAATGGCATTAGCAGAAAACTCAAAGGAATCACTAGTAGTTTGGGGGTTGGTTGTCATCAAATCCAAATTTATTAATACAGACGACCGACCAATCACATGCCAATACATCAAAATTTCCAGACTCAATAGTTTTGCACCGCAGAATCACAGACTGCCCATACATATAAAGGTGTAAGATCAATAAAAGCAACCCCTGGTCAAAATTATCATCTTAAAATTGATAGAATTGTAAAATATTCTATCAATCAGGTTGGTTGTCATCAATGTGCTGATGATTCTCAACTCTATATATCCTTATCTAAATCTCCTGGTGATGCAGTAGAGGTCCTAAATTGTTTCCTGGCCATGGTGGTTAACTGGCTGAAAGTGAACAAATTGAAACTAAACCATGAAGAGACAGAGGTAATGCTGGCTGGGAAGATGGAGGTCTTGAAGCACATTCTTCTCTCCACTTTTGGTGGAATTCAACTGATCCTTGCTGACACAGCCTTGGGTTTACACTGGATCCAGCTTTAGCTCGTAAGATGGCCCCTTACCTTGATAAGGCTGACCTGGCCACCTGGATCCACATCACAGTAGCATTGCGACTAGACTACTGTAATGCACTGTACATTGGTCTCCCCTCAAAATCAACTTGGAAACTCCAACTGGTCCAGAAAGCTGGGGCTCGGTTTATTACCAGGAGCTAGACAGAGCAT
The DNA here is from genome assembly GCF_029931775.1 of Euleptes europaea. Taxonomy (NCBI): domain Eukaryota; kingdom Metazoa; phylum Chordata; class Lepidosauria; order Squamata; family Sphaerodactylidae; genus Euleptes; species Euleptes europaea. Next base: position 9,797,702 of record NC_079326.1, on the reverse strand, counting down.
GCATATTGCTCCCATTCTGCAGATGCCCCATTGGCTGACTATCTGTTACTGGGCTCAGTTTCAGGTATTGGCTATCACATACAACCCCTTCATGGCCTTGGCCTCTCTTATTTGAAGGACTGCCTCTCTCCCTATCTTCCACTACAACAACCTTGCTCATGTCACCAAGGGTTTTTGCAGGTGCCAAACTGCAAATGGGAAAAACCAACAACTGCCCACCAACTTTCTCCATTGTGGTTCCCATCTTGTGGAATGACCTTCCCTAGGACGTCAGGAATTCTCCCACTCTCATGGCTTTCCATAAACTATGCAAAACTGAAGTATTCATGAGGTCTTTTCTGAGCAGGTAATAGGGTTGCATTGAATTTCCATCAATTTACTTGGAACAGATGTTAAGCTAACTGGCCTGTAATTTCCTGGGTCCCCCCTGGAACCCTTTTTATAAATGAGTGTTACATTGACCATTCTCCAGTCCTCTGTTACAGAGGCTGATCTAGGGGACATGTTACATATCATCATTAGAAGTTCAGCAGTTTCCCATTTGAGTTCTTGAAGAACTCTAGGATGACTACCATCTGGTCCCTGTGACTTGTTAGTTTTCAGTTTGTCTAGACATTCTAGAACTTCCTGCCTTGTTACCACTATTTGCCCCAGTTCCTCATTCTCCCCTCCCCAATACATCTGTTCAGGAAAAGGTACCTGCCCTATATCTTCAATAGTGAAGACAGATGTGAAGTATTCAATTATGCCTCTGTTGCTGCACCCCAAGATTGCATTAGCTTTTTTGTCGCTGCATCACACTGACTGCTCATATTTAACTTATGGTCCACCTGTACCCCAAGATCTTGTTCACACACACTGCTGCCCAGAAGTGTATCCCCCATCCAGTATGCATGTCCCTAATTTTTGTTACCCAGATGTAGAACTTGACACTCGTCCTTGTTTAACTGCATCTTGTTCACATCCACCCACTTTCCCAGTATTGAATAGTTATATCAGGTTTTTTTTTTTCTTTTCTTTTTAAAGAAATGAATATATAAAGTCTCAGCCATCTTAGAGGGAAGCACTCCCCTTGTTTTATTTTTTTCCCTTTTATTGTTGTGTGTGTGTGCGTGTGTTAACCATAGCTTGATGGTATCATATTTTATACGGGATATGAGGTTACCACATGGCTCTTTTGTTTGTATTGTTGTGTAGTTGATTTTGTTCTGCTATGTGTGTATATTTAATACAAATTTTAAAAGGGGGGGTAGACAGATTTATGAAGGACAGGTCCATCAACCGCTACTAGCCATGGTAACTAAATGAACTACCATGTTCAAAGGCAGCAAACCTTTGCCCTTTTTGTTGACGCTCCAAGGTAACTGACTGGCTACTTTATGAAACAGGTTTCTCAACCAGATGGACCACTGATCTGATCTGGTACAGCCCTTCTTCATGTTCTTAGGATTAGCAACTGCCTATACACATGCATTCTCTGTTGTGGCTCCCACCTTGTGAAATGGCCTGCCTGAGGAAACTCCCACACTCCTATTGTTTGCATGATGTGCAAAACAAATATGTTCAGGAGGACATTTTTATAAAGGTATTTCAGCTGTAGTATAATGGAATGGTTCAGGAGGTAATTTTATAATCTAATGGGACTGTAGTCTAATGCAAAGTTTATTGTATATTTCATCTGCTTTTAATGCACTGTATTCCACCTTTGTAATACACTTTCTGCATTATTTATGGTACCGTATGTCATGTCTTAGACAGTTTTCTGTTGTGTATTGTTTTCTAATTCTGTAATCCTAGTCCTATTGCATTGTTTATTGGATGTCTTGTGCTATCTGATTGTGTTGTTTTTATATTTTGAAATCCACCTTGAGTCTCAGGGAGAAATGTGACAAATAAATACATAAAATAAATTGGGACGTTTTGCAAGCTGACCACTTAGCGATAGTCCAGGAGATAGCAAAAATATGATTTGGCTTTTTTCATTATCTCACACTAGGCAGAGCAAACTTACAGAGTAGGGCAGAGATGGACAAATTATGGCCCAAAGCTCCTGTCAGCAATGGACCCTTTTCATCCAACCCTCAACCTGCTAAACAATTCGTCAAAAGCATCAGCTCACTTAATTGCAGGATTGCCTAGCTGATCAATTATCCTAAAATATTTCTAAACATCTCAAAAGTCATTAAGAGTGGAAGAGGGGGGAACATCTGGGCCTCTGCCTACTTTTTAGGGCTCCAAGTTGGACACCAACCTTCCTGTTTCCAGCCTCACAGGTAGAGCTGGTGTCCAACTTAAATGACACATGAAACTGCCATATACTGAGTCAGATCTTTTGTCTGGCAACGTTCGAATTGCCTATTCTGACTGACAGTGGTTGTCCATATGCCAGGGACTGAACCTGGGACCTTCTGCTCTACCGCTGAGTCATGGTACCTCCCAACTTGGAGACCTCAAAACTGGTCCTCAGGCTAAAAAAAATCCCTACCCCTGGAGTAGGAGGTAGACGGATATCTCAAGACATGTCAGACAGTCAGCAAGCATGTGAATCAATATAGCCACTTCAATGGCAAAGTTTGTGAAAACAACAGAGATGGTGTGGAACTGGCACAAATTACATTCCATGAAAAGAAAGAAGTTAAAATATCTATTTAGCTCCTTGGGAGTTCTTGATCTGAACTTACAATATGGGCTCCCTCATGAAATTTACGCCACCCTGATTAAAAGCAGAAGAGGCTCAATTCTGCCAAGGGAAGATTCAAACACCTACAGGGAGTTTTGGTCAATACTTAAACAGTTGTCACCACATTGAACAATAACTTGGAGGGGTTGTCTTACTATTCCAGCTGCCTTACCAGAGCAGCTCAGAAATGACTTGGGGGGGGGGGGATCAACCATACTTTCACTGAAGCTAATCCATTGGATTAGCAAGGGAAAGAATTATGTAGCTGGGATGGAGAAGGGGGGTTTAAAAATAACACATGTTATGCTTTCAAATCATACCAAAACATGCAGTGCTTGTCTCCCAAGTCTGGTGCTCAGGAGCCTGTGGTCTGGCAAAAGTTCGAATTTCTGGCTTTGATTTTAGAAATCATCACAAACCCTGGAACTGTTAAGCTGCACACAGCATTTGAAAGGAACAGCTATAAATCCTGATTTTATGTACAATATATGAAATTAGTCATTGTTCACATTGAGATTTATTCTCTGGTTCCTTTGTCACATAATTAAAAAGAGACCAGGTCTTTAAAACAGGGTGTGTGTGTGGGGGGGGGGGGGGAACCAGCAGAGACTAGACTAGATCTTGTTGTGAGAACCTTTTTGGCACCAAAGCAGTTGAAAGTCAGGAGCTTAATGCTCTTCTTGAGAAGACAATTAAAGAAAGACATTTGGATTACTGTGGTCTGCAAGTACCAACACGGAGCCCTGACTGATATCTCCAAAGGTATGTTGATCTGATGGCTTCATCAAAAAACATCTGTCACCAGCACATGCCATCAACACCTAAGGAAAGTGGAAGGTGGAAGAATGGTGAGTGAAGGGGGCTTTGTTCTACACAGATTCATGGTGCCCAGAGTGATTACAGAAAATACAAAGAAAACAGACTCATGGCAACGTTCCTCCCTATACATACACACCAGAACCCCATTATCCAACCAGTGATTGTTTTCAGGTCTGCCATGAATGTAAACACACTTCATGCACCATGGCTACTGCATAGATTTAAAGAGCTGAATGCCCATGTGCTTCTAGCACATGCCTCAAGATTAGCCAAGTTCCTGTTCTGATTGCAGCTGCTCTCACAATATCGGAGGCCCCACTCACAACAGGTCCCCAAGGTTTTGGGAAGAGCTTTGCATTAGTTGCAATCTTCAAAGACCCTCTCTGCAAACCCATATCTATTTGAATAAATAAAGGGCAGGACTAAAGTTGGGAGCATTTTATAATCAACAGAGGTTGTACAATGATGTGTTTACACAAGCCACCACGACCTTTGTTTTTCTTGACAAACTGTTCTCAACAAGAAATATTTCAAGAAATTAACCAAAACATACCCTCAAAACATGCTGTTGCTACCACATCAGTCCCCAATGAAAGGAGGCGGGACCAGAAACTTTCATTTATCTAATGGTCAGGGAGCCCATGGGGAACAAGAGAGAGGCACAGGGGAGTTTGAGGGAGCAATGGGTGGAAGGGAATGGGTTCTTAGTAATGTGAGATACAAAGGGGGGTGAAATTGATAGTAACTGAGGGAAGGAAGCCAGGAAGGGCGAAGGGGCAAGTTGATCTCTCAGAAGCAACAACATTTGAAAGTTGGGAACTATTTTCAGTCCCAAGGCATTTGTATCATGGAGGTTTGGTTTAATCTATTTAGCAATAAAAGATTCAGTCAAGAAGGGTGTGTGTGGGTATCTGAATTGCAACAGGGGAAAAAGTTCTGTGACAAAACCCCAAGATATTGTAGGTATCTACTATGACGCAAATCAGGTCAGTTTGTAGATACATTCTTTAATGCATACTTTAAAGGGTTGAGTTTGGAATTATAATGAGAGAACTGAAATCCCAGTGGAAGCAGGGAGATGACCAAAGTAAAAGAGTAAAGTTGTGGCATTGTGGGAGGCAAGGAAAGCATTTGCAGGGAGTTCAGCAGTAAGGGAGGAAGGGAAGGCTGTGTGTAAGAGAGGGGGACATCATCTGGCTGACCCACATAGCAAAAAGGAAGACAGGTTTTGTTGTTGGACTGAAACTTGATGGTCTTAAGATTATCAAGGAAAGGAAACAAAAAGGAATTGGGAGGCTAGACCCATCAGCCAAGTGAGACTGACTTAGATGTGTTATGAAAACTAGGCAATAGAAACAATTAGCTAGCTTCGCTGGTTAGATGGCCAGAAGGGAGAAGCCAGAGGTTCTGACAAATGTTACTGATTCCAGATGTTGCAGCAAGAGAGAAGCTAAACGGAAGAAGACCTAGGTGGGAGAAGACGGGCTAGGGCCAAGACAGACATCTGGAGGGGTATTTGGTTTGTCCTCCAAATCCTTTAGCAACTTTTAGTTTAAGCTCTTGGTGCTTGCTTTCAGATCCCTTCTCTTCCCTGAAATCTAGAAGTATTCTTAAATACAAAATAAGAAAAGCCATGATGAATCAGACCAAGATCCATCAAGTCCAGCAGTCTGATCAGACAGTGGCCAACCAGGTGCCTCTAGGAAGCCCACAAACAAGATGACTGCAGAAGTATTATCCTGCCTGTGTTCCACAGCACCTAATATAATAGCACCTAATAGCCCTATAAGAGCCCCGTGGCGCAGAGTGTTAAGCTGCAGTACTGCAGTCCAAACTCTGCTCACAACCTGAGTTTGATCCCGACAGAAGTTGGTTTCAGGTAGCCGGCTCAAGGTTGACTCAGCCTCCCATCCTTCCGAGGTCGGTAAAATGAGTACCCAACTTGCTGGGGGTAAAGGGAAGATGACTGGGGAAGGCACTGGCAAACCATCCTGTAAAACAAAGTCTGCCTAGTAAATGTCAGGATGTGACATCACCCCATGGGTCAGGAATGACCTGGTGCTTGTACAAGGGACCTTTACCTTTTTTTAAATAGCCCTATCCTCCATGAACATGTCTACTCCCCTCTTAAAGCCTTCCACGTTGGCAGCCATTACCACATCCTGGGGCAGGGAGTTCCACAATTTAACTTACGTGTTGTGTGAAGAAATGCTTCCTTTTGTCTGTTTTGAATCTTCACCCTTCAGCTTCAGCAGATGACCCTGCGTTCTAGTAGTATGAGTAGTCCACTCTCTCCACACCATGCATAATTTTATAGACCTCTGTCATGTCTCCCCTCAGCCACCTTCTTTCTAAGCTAAACAGCCATAAGCGTTTTAACTGCTCCTCATAGGGCAGTTGCTCTAGCCCCCTGATCATTTTGCTTGCTCTTTTCTGCACCTTCTCAAGCTCTGCAATATCCTTTTTGAGGTGTGGTGACCAGAACTGTACACTGTATTCCAAGTGTGGTCTCACCATAGATTTGTAAAAGGGCAGTAAGATAACAGCAGTTTTATTATCTATGCCTTGTCTAATTATGGTCAGCACACAATTTGCCTTTTTCACAGCAGCCACACACTGGGTTGACATCTTCATTGAGCTATCCACTACCACCCCAAGATTATTTTCTTGGTCCTTCACTGCCAGCACAGATCCCATCGGTGTATACGTGAAGTTGGGATTTTTTGTCCCAATATACATCACTTTACACTTGCTCACATTGAATCTCATTTGCCATTTTAACGCCCATCCCTCCAGTTTGGAAAGATCCTTTTGGAGCTCTTCACAGTCCATTTTTGTTTTAACCTCCCTAAACAATTTGGTATTATCTGCAAACTTGGCCATCTTGCTGTTCACCCACAGCTCCAGATCATTAAAGATCACGTTGAAAAGCACCAGTCCCAACACAGATCCCTGAGGGACCCCACTGCTCACATTGATTCCTACTCTCTCCTTCCTATTTTTTTTAGCTAGCTATCAATCCATAAGAGGACTTGTCCTCTTATCCTATGATTATGAAGTTTTCTTAACAGACTTTGCTGGGAGACTTTGTCAAAAGCCTTTTGGAAATCAAAATACACAATAGGCTGATTCCTATCCACATGCTTATTGACACTTTCAAAAAACTTTAAAGAGACAGGACCTACCTTTGCTAAAATCATGTTGGTTTTTGCTCAGCAGGGCTTGCCTTTCTATATGCTTGACAATTCTATCTTTAATAATGCTTTCCATCAGTTTACCTGGAACAGACTAAGCTAACTGGCCTGTAATTTCGTGAGTTCCCCCTGGAATCCTTTTCATTTATTGGTGTTACATTGGCTATTTTCCAGTCCTCTGCTACAGAGGCTGATCTAAGGGACATCTTACATATCCTTGTTAGAAGTTCAGCAATTTCCCATTTGAGTTCTTGAAGAATTCTAAGATAAATACTAACTGATCCCAGTGACTTGTTTGCAGTTTGTCTAGACCAGTGGCTCCCAAAGTGGGCAGTACCACCCCCTGGGGGGGGATTACCTAGTGGGGCACTAAGAGGCAAGAGGACAGCAGGCGGCGCTAGAAGTGGGCCCCTTCAACTGTGTTGTTCACTAATTTACAATAGAACAAGCTATGGCATCATGCTGGCAAATTTGGTGGAAACTATCAGAATTTTTTTCCAGACTTTGAAGAGCTGGTAGCACTGAATCAAGTTCATCAGTTTTGTTGGATAAATTTCAACTAAATTGTTTTAATTTGATTTTGAATGAATGTGCAATTGTTACCATTTTGAAATTTTGTTATTTTCTTCTCCAGTGCGTCATGTGTGTGTAAAGTGCCGTCAAGTTGCAGCCGACTTACAGCGACCCCTTTTGGGGGGTTTCATGGCAAGAGACTAACAGAGGTGGTTTTCCAGTGCCTTCCTCTGCACAGCAACCCTGGTATTCCTTGGTGGTCTCCCATCCAAATACTAACCAGGGCTGACCCTGCTTAGCTTCTGAGATCTGATGAGATCAGGCTAGCCTGGGCCATCCAGGTCAGGGCTCCAGTGCGTCATGCAAACCCCTATTTTGAATAATATTTTTTATAGGATAGGTTAGTAGACGCTGGGGTTGAGTTTGTGGAACTAAGGGGGCATTGGCACGTAAAGTTTGGGAACCACTAGTCTAGACGTTCTAGGACTTCCTGCCTTGTTACCACTATTTGCCCCAGTTCCTCATTCTCCCCTCCCCAAAACCTCTGTTCAGGAAAAGGTATCTGCCCTATATCTTCAACAGTGAAGAGGGATGAAAATAATTCATTTAGCTTCTCAGCAATCGCTTTATCCTCCCTTATTGTTCCTTTACTCCCATTGTCACCAATGGTCCCACTAGCTGGTTTCCTGCTTCTAATGTACTTAAATAATTTCTTAGCCATTCTAGGGTTACAGAACAGCAGAACTGATGTGAAAGAGCAATTTGTGAAGCCCAGCAGAGACTAGCTGCAATCCCTGCATATGAATAGACATGGTGCATGGAGCCAACATAGGGCTCAAGGCCTAGCACTAATCGCTCAGATGTATCCTGGGGCTGTGATGTGTCATGGGGCTGGAAAATGGGACACCATCAGTGAAGAAATGACAGCATTTATGTCAATAGCCCTTGTGTATAGATATCTATTCATCCTGATGGCACCTGTAATGCTACAGGGTTACAAGACAAGCCATTGTCCCTCATATGGAGGCTACTATTAATTAGAACAGAGTCTGAAAAATTGGTACTTTTGCAGGGAGTTATCTGTTTTGCCCTCCAAGCACCCAGTGATTCCAATAGCCCTTTTTTGAGCTTTCATGACCACACACACCTCAGTGACTTGCATGTACAGCTCACACATGGAAGCATACATTCCCACAAATGGTAGTTGTGCACAAAATGCAGCGAGGCCGTTGGCCCAGCACTGCTCTCCAACTATTCGCAAGGGGCGTCCATTGATGCCACTGCTGAAGCAATGCATCTAGGACCTACAAAGATACATTCAGGTCTGGAAAGGATTATCTGCCTATAACAAATTAAGATTCCTGGGATTCCTCTGAGATCCTCAATTAGCATTAAGTACTGGATCCTGTACAGTCATTCCTTAGATGATGAGCTTTTAGAGCAGTGGTTCCCAACCTTTTTTTGGCCAGGGACCACTAGGACTTTTTTTGTTCGGTGCAGGGACCCCAAGGTTCAAAATAAAAATTCCGAGAATTTGAAAATAAACTTTAATTAGAACTGTTAGTTAAACATTAAACTTAGAATAATATTTGAATATAGGTTTTTTTAATAGAGAGCTTTTAATCGAAAATATTAATTTATTATGGGTTTATAACTTTGTTTTGTGGACCTTAATTTAGTTCTCGCAGACCCCTGGGGGTCCACGAACCCCCGGTTGGGAACCAGTGTTTTAGAGGAATCATTTATTGCCCTGAATAAACTTTTGTTATGGGATAGGACTCAGTGGAGGACAATGAATGCGATAACTGCAGAGACAGAAAAACTAATTTGTCATGGGACTCCCCAGCAATCATTTAGAGACATAGTACTCTGCAATTTTGTGAACTAAAAATGCCACCAGTGTCTTCATAACCACCAACCCAAGGTGCTGACTGCAAAGAGAATAATTGTGGGGGGGGGGAACGACACAAAGGCGAAGCAGCAGAGAATCCTAGCGTTTCTGTGGTTCTGAGACAGCGTAATCCTCCTGATCTACAAAGAACAAAAAGGTGTGACATTGAAAGCAAGCTGGCCAATAAAAGCGGCACCAGCAGCACTGCACTTTGTTTGAACGTCTGTGCCCGTGGCTCAGCACTCTTCAGCCTGCGCACGGTAACAGTTACACAAGCGTTCTTCAGGATGGGTGATTTTAGTATGCCCAGAAGGGATAGGAAACACAGCTTTTAATTTAGCAAGTAATGACACGCAGAAGAAGAAAAGAAGGCACTACATCTACTCTAGTGTAGTCACCTCTTAGGTGAAGGGCAGAGCAAACTGCAGGAGAAAACCCTGAAGTTCAGATTCCTTGGGGGAGAAGGGAGAGGATAAAGAACATGAAGCTTGTCTGCCCTAACAGAATGTCTAAAGTAGAGGACTCATAAAGCAGAACAGTTTACAATCACGCGGGACTGTAAAGAATACAGAAGGATTTGGATCAGACATTACCAGACAAGCAATATTCTGCTGTATGTAAGAGCTGCTGGATTTCCTATATGTTGTGTGGATTCCCATATAATTTCTGTCTCTCTCATAGCATACAAGTATGCATACTGTTTCTTACGCAGTCCCCCCGCCCCAGCTTCACTTCTCACAGCCTTGCATGTTATTAATCTTTTGCTCCTTGTTTTACAAGAACTCTAGAACAACTTTTTCCAACCAGCTAACAATTTTCTATCTTATTCCATTACAATGCCCTGCTTCACTAGTAGCATAGTCCTGAGGAAACTTGCCTTTCCAAGCAAGGTTGCCTGTCCCAGGCCCAGATGACCCACAAATATCTGGGAATGTGCAGAAAATGGACAGCAAATGTAATCCATACTGAACCAGTGGCATGCAAATCCCCACTGTAAATATATTCTGGGGTTATAAAAAGTATTATTAATTATGCTCATGGGCATTTCTTTGATTTGGATTTGTGATGGTCAAGTTGCCATTGTCTGAGAGACTGTAGACATACTTTGTCTTCTCAACTTTATTGCAACCATTAGAACTTCGGATCTATTTGATAGACTGCATAACATTTTGGACAGTGTGAAATTCAGATGTCGACTTTGAACCTTGATCCTTAAGCTATTGAACTATCAAAAACAAAATATATTGCCATGAGCTGAACTTGGCCAATGCATCAAGCCAAGGTGCTTTGTGCCTGTTTATCTGGGGTGAAAAATGACAGATTGAAAGTCCATAAATAATTATATTTGCAAGACCTCTATTTTTTGTAAAGCTAGGTTGAAATCTATTCTGATCAGCAACTTAAGGTGTATTTATGTGTCAGATGTCCCTCTCCATTGTCCTTAGCCTTTGGATAAATAGCAGGAAAAACAAAGTACGATCAGCAGAAAGTCTGCAATTATACAGATATTCATCCTTGTCAGAGTTCCATGGATATATGTGGGTATAATAATACAATACATTATTATTTTTCCCATAACCAACCCACAAGAGAGACTTGAAATGATAAATAAGGGCTGCCTTATTATAATACTGCCTCAAATAATCACTGATGCCATTCTCCCTGTCTGGGATCCTCAGCCATCAAAATCTGCATACCCTCTGTATGCAGGGCATCTAAATATCATGATTCAAAACAATCAAGATGTGCTTACACAGCAAAGGTACACAAATCTTACATCTGAAAAAAATTATGTGTTTGTATATATATTAAAGAAAATTCAACCAATAAAACTTCAAAACATAATGAATGGACCTAAATATTAGAACTTATTATTAAGTAAATCATGTTACCTGTAAAGTTTCCATTTGCATAGCATTAATTCATGATGGCATGTAAAACAAATTCATCATGCCTGGCTATATAATGGCCTGATTTATGTTGGAAGGAGCAAAATTCAGGAGGACAAAATTAAACTGACAAGATCACATGCTCCATGCAGCCAAAAGAAGGGTGTGTGTGTATGGCATTAACCATCAAAACAACTAAATTATGAAAAAGGATGGGGGGAAGCTTCTCTACAACTCATTCGCTTGGGGCACACACAGATACCCACCCACCAGTTATTAATGTCAAGCACAGCAAAGATACTCAAGAAAATCATTGCCATTCATAGCCACTAACAGCCATTAAATCTCAATCAATTCAACTTAACTACAAGTGTACTTCAGGGGTCCTTACAGTTCCTTACAGATGCAGCTCAAAAAGTCCTGGTCTGACTTATTGCATTGTCCTCCACACACAAAAAGGTGCTGCTAAAGGGTCCTCTGGAAAGGAATCGTTTCAGTCTTTTGGAGCCGATGTTCTTTTAACAGATGAAAAGAATTTGAAAGAAATAACCACAAGAAATTTCTTTCCTCAGCTGCTAATAAAAGGGGAGAAGGGTTTATTTATGTTCGTGTGTGTGTGTGTGTGTGTGTGTGTGTGTGTGTGTGTGTGTGAGAGAGAGAGAGAGAGAGAGAGAGAGAGAGAGAGAGAGAGAGAGAGAGAGAGAGAGAGAGAGAGAGAGAGAGAGAGAGAGAGAGCGCGCTACAGAGAAACCCTTTTGCATATCTGGATGGTGGCAGAAGGGATATTTGAAAAGTTTTCATTCATTACCAGTAAACATATCTAATTATTTTTCAACCAAGTTAGAATTTGTGGAGAGTGCTACACAATGCCAGCTATCTATAAAAATATTTAACTTTCATTCAAAAGGATCCACAGAATAGTCTGAGGGCACATGGAGTGGTTCGTTGTTTCACCAAAGAAGGCCTCTGCCCACTCAGTGTCTGGATGGTAGACTGGGTCTAGATCCACATGGTTTTCAGTACTGCACTAAAGTAATCATTTATCTCCTGGATCTCTCTGTTTGGTCAGGAAAAGCCAGGAAATGAAGGACTGCAATACTGCAATATCCAGTGATGTGTGGATCATCCTAGCTTGGAATACTAAGCTGCTGAAGAGCATCATATATGTCTTGTAAATAAGTAACATAAATCGGTCTGAAGTTCCATCCCTGTGGTTCTTATGATTTTAACAAATATAATTATAACATCTCCCCCACTTGTTACATGTTCCCTACTTGTTACATGTTCAGCATGGGTAAATCAAACAGTATCACCAACATCCCTGACTATGGCTGTAACAAAAGACATCTTTCAAATAGCCACAGTACACACAGGCAAGTGATAATGTCCCCAAGGTGCATGTTGACCAACTAGCAAGCTGTTTATTTGTATCACCCTGTCAAGCAGTAAACAGAATTGAAATTTGCATTCATTCATCCAATTTAAGAATTGTAGGATCCAGGGTTTGATGGTCATCATGCAATTCCCATCATGGATGCATGACTGCCTTTGCTCACGAATTCCTAAAACACTTCAGTGGAAAGTGAAGCTACATCATGAGAGGTACATCATCGAACACAACTTTGTAGAAGCTGATAAACTCTTATAAGTCCTGACAAGTTAGATGACTTCTACTACGGAAGAGACCAAGGCTGCAATCCTAAAAACACTTACCTGAAGTAAACCCCATTGAATAAAATGGGAGTTATTTCTGATAAATATACATAGGATTGCCCTGCACATTTTGCAAGCTTGCCAGCAAAATATCTTAATTTCAGCTTTGATTTGGTCTTCAATTTTGAAGCAGTTTCTCCTTTCTCAGGCCAATTTTCTCCAAAAATGCCTGTACATTTCTCAACATTATTTGTGTGTGTGCTACAAATTCCATATAACCTACAAATTGCAGGATTAAGTGCCTAAAGCTCACCATCATAAAAGCCTAAGTTCAGACACTCCTTACACACTTCAGAAGTATGCCTCTATGTTCTGTTTGTTGGCCCTTTGTGAAACAGATGCTGGACATGAAGGACCACTGGTCTGATCCACCAGGGTATCTCTTATGTTTTGTCTAGAGCACTTTAAAATTGCCTCTCTCTATGTGCAGGTGGCATAAAAGAAACAAAAGCTTGATCAAGAACAGCAACAAAAGTGAGAGATGAAACTGATAAAAAAATTACAACATACAACATCAAAAAGGAACATGTAACGCCATATCAACTCGCCTGTTTCCTTCTTTACAGAAAAATGACACAGAAGCAATAGCCAAACCATAGTGGATGAATACTGCCTTCTATCCTCTCCCATGGTGGTGAAATAGACCTTTTCTTAAAGGCAACAAGGCTCATCTGCAAATTTTCTCACACATGAGCACTAGCGACTCTTACCCAATGGCATGGAAGTAAATATTAGTGAATGTTGAGAAGGTCATATCTTGCTAAGGTTAACAATCCCAGACAAATGTTCTGACTGTCTGAACAGTCAGAAATACCATGAATGGGGACAAACAGGTAAAACAGTCAGTATACATGACTTATGTCTCCAAAGTAGGAATAAATATTGTTTCAAACAATTGATGCCATTTACCTAGGACTGTCAGCAAATTTGGGGCATTCACTGCTGCAACATACATATTAGGGTGAGGGCAAACACAATAATGACTGTCCATGAAAAATGCCAGATATCCAATAATAATATATCCTGGCTGAGAAAAAGCAGACATTTGGAAAAACGAATATGCAGTTAATCTGAAATGCACTTTAGTCCATTTTACACTGTTCTGCTAGACATGCAATCAGCAGAGGAGGAAAAGAGGGAGTTAAGAACCGCTATTGTTTGAAGTCTTTCAGAATAACCAGGACTGAATCATAAAAGAACCATCAGTTCAACTGGTTTTGTAAAGGTAAATGACTCCAAAGAGGGCAGTGGAAGCAAAATATAATCTGGCTGTGGAGTCCCCTTTAATTACAGAGTTTGAGTCCAACTGGAGCAGCTTCTAAAACTATTCCACCTGAGATCATCCAGCTACTGAAACTATTTGTAGGTTAACAAAAACATTTGCATCATAAAACACACCAAGACAGAACAGAGGCAGGGCAGATGTGGGAAGAGCAAAGATCAGGGCACTAAAACAATAAAGGCTGTAAATAACGACTGGTAATCCGCAATCATTGCAACTTGGGTTTAAATGCCAGGCAACTAATGGGCTTCATTGGACTCAAAGGAAATACTTTATCATATGCAATTTGGTGAGCGGCAGAGACTAGCATCTGACCCTCACAAAAGTATCAAAAGAGCGAGGAAAGCATTTCTAATTGGGCTTTCTGTTAGGTCATGCACATTATACAAACTTTCCCCCAATGAACAGAGTTACCAGAGCAGCTGTTTTCTGCAGTTTCTACAGTATGTCTTACAGTAACTACACAATGCGAGGGGATTGCAAGCTAAAAGCCCGTGGCAGAGGGGGAAGAGAGGGGAGAGTATTCAACCTAGTGCAAAAAAATCTTTTTCTTTGCTGTTGTTTTTGGTTCATTAAATTTTCCACAGATTTGCAGAGAAGAAAACGTGATCAATAAACCTTGACAAAAGTGAACGTGTGAAAAAGGCCAAAGAAAGGCACGGGGAAGATAAAAGGGATATCCCAATTGCAGATTTCAGAGGCAGATGACCAGAGCTTTGGGTTGCTGAATAATCTGAATAGACCATCATTTCTTTGCAGCTTTTCACTTTCTTTCTCCTCCTGACTGTTGGAACTCTTCACTCAATACAATAGTAAATGCACTAAAACTGGTTTTCTTATGCTAATGGATGGGATCGGGTACTCAGGGGTTCTCTCTCCCTGCTAGCAGAGACTAGGGAGAAAAGTCTAGAATCGAGGGAATTAATTTTTTTCAGTGCCTTTCAGATGAGAGAAATATCTCAGAAGCTGGAAAGAAATAAGAGGACAGAAATCATAACAATCAGCATTTAGAGCAGTAACCCTTATTATTACATTTCAGTCTAGATGTTTTTATTTCAGGTTTTTTTAAATTTAATTTGTAAATTAATATGGGAGGAGGGCAAAAAAAATTATATTTTCTAACAGTCTCTGGTAGGCTGTGGGTTGGTCCAATTCCATACGGGCTTTGCTGATAACAGTGGCCTGACAAAGATGCCTCATTTTCAAATGCACTAAGTTTTTACCACCAGTTTTTCCAATTTCTGTCACACCTTTGGAAAAAGTAGCTCATGATGCTTCATAAGACAACCCAGACTAATGGAAATTATGAACTTCCTAAATTATTTCACTGTAATTCCTCAGAGTTTAAATAAACTCTGCTACTCAGGTATACCTCCATTGGAGCTATATTAGAAATACTAAGGTGTCTGTGATGGCTGCAGTGCCTCCCGTGAATGATGGCTCTCCATCTGTAGGGCACTCCAAATCAAGCGGTTTGAGCAGACGGTCTCCTTCTGATGTTTACAGAGCACTATATTGTTATGGGCAGTGAGCTTTCACCCAAGTGCCCTATAAGACTCACAAGTGTCCCATAAGTATATACAAGTGTGCAAGTGTATACACTACTAAATACAATGTTTTGTTATAGTAGTGTGGGCATAGCAACAGTCCTTAAAATTCAAATCTTGGTCAATGTTTTATTTTTAAGGTGCCATACAAAAATACACCCCCCCCATTTTAAAAAAAATACTCTGTAGTATATGTCAAAACACATTTACACATTGCTCCACTTCATGGGCAGTCATTCAATTAACAGAACAAGCTGCTGAAGAGTAAACATCCATGTCCAAGAAGTACTGGAAAAATCACAATAGATAGTAAGTCTTAAATCATTAAAAAAAAATCTCTCTCGTTCTCTTTAAAAAAACAACTTGCGCTTCAGAAATCCTTGGGTAAGATCATTAAGTGTATTCTTCCTACGGAAAGCAAAGGAACTGTGTTTGCTGCACAAATAAATATAGAGTTTGGAGGTGACCGCTTGCTGAATTTGCTTTCTTCAGTAATCCGTACTGGAAACTTTGCTGTGAACAAGGCACTTCTGAGAATACAAAAAGCTTGAAGGATTTGTGTATCTTTCAGGAATCAGTGCAAACAACTGGCTTACAGTAAGGCCACCATGAGTTGAAGGTTTAGCCCCATCTGTTCAGTTTCATTAAAACTGTTCTTGCGCTTAGGAGAGAGACCATCCTTGGAAGAGATGTTCCTTATAAAATAAATGAAAAGTTGTTCCAAGATGCTTTCTAAAGGTACATTTACATAAAATCAAGTAAATTAAGCCACCATTGCAGAAGAAAGACATCTTTATGAAAACTGGATCCTAAATGTTTGGATCTCAATATTAGCTTTTAGTGATTGTGTAATTTTCTCAGTCTTTATCATGGAGATGCCAGAACACCATAATTTAAAACTAAAACTAATGAAAAGCAGCGGCGGCATTATAATCTATAGAGATGATCTTCTCAGTCTGAGAGTTTATGTGACCTCCCACAGGTTCTTGTACCTCCCACCGAACTGTTCCTCAAGACCACCTTTTTAAACCTTTGCTTTGTTTCCCAGAGTAATGCCCTCCAACCCTTTATAAAATGTGTCTGTAGACTTGGCACAGAGGTCCTTACTTTTATTTTACCCATGTACAACACCTAACCATTTCTTATGTCCCTTTCACAATCTCTCACAGCACCATCCAACATCAATTTCTGGGAACGCTCCCCCTGAATTCTGTTTCAAAAACAGAATGAATATTAATCCAAATCCTCAGTGTATGACAGCATATGTTTGCAAAATAAGGCTAGGAAAGTCCCCAAATCACTCCTGATTTAAATTAATATAATACATTGTTTGATTAGAACTTTTAAAAAAGAGTTTTACTATTTAAAGTGTCCAATATCCAGCTACAAGCATTATTTATCCATGTGCATTCATTACATCCTTCACCTCCTTTAACATGTGCAGTAAAAAGAGTGACATTAAAAGGAAGTTGCAAACAGTCCTGAGGGGGTGTTTCCCTTTGCAGGGTGGTAGTTCCATTTCTGGGCACTTCAAAGTTTTATGCTTAAGGCAACAACAGGAATCAAGATCAAGTGAATCTTGGCCCACACCTTCCTTTGAATATTACCTCTTTTACAAACGTACACCAGAGAATAAAAAGTTCACCAGGGAAAAACATTTCAATACACAATGATCCTTCCCTTCTAAAAGTTATGGACAGGTTGTCTAAGAACTGCTGGAAATGTGCCTTCATTTTAATTGCCCCACAAAATAAAAGTTTCACTGAGGGTAATTTGTTTCAGGAAAAAAAAAAACCTCCTTACCAGAGGTGAACTGTTATTCGGTGTGCCATTTAATTGGAGGGCAATGCAAAGTCTGACAGGTGTCAAAGTTTCCTGGCACTCTGGACAAAATGCAAATCACTCCAGGCAAACATCAGGATTTCAAAAAGAAAAAACCCCAGCGCACTCTATGGCTTGAGCAGCATGCGCTGCTTCCCATGCGTTTCAGAAGGTTGGGACAGGACCACTGTGATTTTAGAAAACTTCCTCTCCCAGGTGAAAGCAGGCAGAATAATTTGTTTTCCCTGCAGCAGAATGTAAGTAAATTTGTTTTAAGTCTCCTTAAAAAAAAGTTCTTCACTTCAGTCTAAGGTAGCTAGAACAAACAGATCAAATCAGTAAGCCTTTACAAGAAATCAGTCTTTTCCACTTCTGTATATTTTGGATTTCAGAGTTTATTTACTCTACTCTTTTGGCACGGGGTCCACAGGACATGCCAATACAATATTTGTTTAAATGCTATTTTATGCAGCATGCGAGAGCGACGTTTACTTTCAGATTCTTGGACATCCCCAGAGACCCAGTTGCATGAAACGGAGAGAAAGTTTTACAACTGCTCTTTTTATCTGTAACAGTCAATAATACACAACCGTCAACACCCAGAGAACACACGGGCTGCACAAGCATTCCAAAATAAGGGCTGCATTTCATGAACTGCATAAATAAGAGATATCAAAACATGCTTATCTATCCATACATACATTATTGATCTATTTTCTTTTTTTTTTTTTGCCGCCAAAGTGTAGGCATCCAGCCACATCTAGTAATCTCTAACGGCGATCATCCATCCCAAAATGGGACGTTCGGGTCCTGCTGACTTAACTTTGACAGGATCGCGCCCATACGCACATGTTCAGATTCATATAGAGGTACAGATCCAAATGACCCTTACTTTTTGCTGGTGAGTGTGTCACTTCGGCAGGCCCATAAAATCCTATTTTCCCGGCACCGCGACCAAAGTCAGCGGACAACGGCCCACGTTTGCGGGAGCGCACGAAAGAAAATCACCAACAACTTCACTGCAGGCTTACCAGATGTTTCTTTCCACACATCTCACAGCATTTCCCCACACCGCTCAGCAGTTGCATAGAGTCTACAAGCAGGGCAGCCTTGATTTCAGGACCCTACAGAGCCCCAGGGCTAGGAACCGGCACCCACACACACACCCCCAGCTCCAGGGGGTCCCTAATTCTGGAAAAGTTCACTTGGGGGGGGGGGTGGTTTCGGCCAGAGGATCCCATTCCCCTGTCCCGTGCAGCTGCTTGCAACGTCACCTGAAACCACCTAAGGACCCTCCCTTTCCAACTGGGCGGGACGGTGCGCAGAGAGGAGCCAAGCTGAGGCCAGGCTGCCCGCACGAGTCGGAGCCCCCCCCCCCGGGGGGCCCCTTCCCCAATTGTTTCCCAGCCTTTTGAACGCGGGAGGGGGGGGGAAGAAAAGCCCCCCAGACCCTTCATGGGACTGGCGCCCACCCCCCTCCCTCCCTCCTTCCCGGCCGCTCCCCGGGATCAAGTTGCAGCGGGGGATGCTTCGCATTCCTTCGCGGACGGAGTGGCGGAAAGGCGGCTCCGGGAGGGGGGGGGGAAAGAGGGTCGCGGGCAGAGCCAATGGACGGCAGCCCCTCAAAACCCTGCCTGTGAAGGGGCCGGGGTCGGCCAGGCGCGGGCGGCCCTCGGGAACCCCCCTGCTGCGGCTCCCGACGCCAGGAGTGGCCCAGGGGTGACTGAAGCCCCTCCCCAGGAGAGACCCTCCTTGGCCCTGGGGGGACCTCCTCGGGGAAGGGGGGTCCCAGGGCCGCGAGGGCGGCTGGAGGGGGCTGGTCCAGGGGCGGAGAGGGTCGCGGCCGGGCATTTCTGCGCTCCGGGCAAGGCGGACGACTGGCGCGCGGTGCGCGCCAGTCGTCCGCCTTGCCCGGAGCGCAGAAATGCCCGGCCGCGACTTTCCCTCAGAGGCAAGCGACGGCTGGCCAGTGGCGGTGGGTTCCAGCAGCTCCTGGCTTTCCCGCGGCTCCCCTCAGGCCGGCGCCGCGCCCCCGCCGACCCCGCCTCCTGCCCGCTCGCCCCCCAGGCCAAAGTCTCCCGCCCAGCCGGCGAGGAGGGGGGGGGGGCTTCCAGCCGGGGAGCGCGCCCCCTTGGGTCGGGGGACCCCTGGGAGGGGCCTTCCCCCTTATTGGGGGTGGGTGGGTGTTTCCCCCCCACCAGCGCTCCTTGGACCCGGTGCGTTTCCCTCCACCACCACCCCCCCGAGCCCCTCAGAGCCCCTCCGCGGCGGCCCCGTCGGGAAGACAGGCTGCCTCCCCCCCCACACCCCCAATTCCCGAGCGCCACTTCTTTACCCCGAGCGGAGGGTTCAGGCGGGCGCGGGGCGGCGGCTCCCCCTGCCCATCCCGCGCGGGTCTCCGGCAAGCCGCGGCCGCCCCGTCGGCGGAGGGTCCGTCCGGTCCGGGCCGGGCCGGGGGAGGAGAAGGGCGAGCTCAGGGCAGCGGCTGCGGGCGGCTCTCGGCCCTCCTGCCGTCCATCACCCCGACGCAGGCAGGACAGCCATCCCCGCGCGCGGGCGGGCGGGGAGGAGGAGAGACGGGGGAGGGTCCTGGTTCCCCCCCTCCCCTCCCCTCCGCCTGCAAGAGGAAAGTTGGAAAAGAAGGGGGGAAGAAACTTTTCTCGCTCCCCCCCCCCCCCCGCAAACCCAGTTGCTCACTCGAGTCAGATGATCCCCGGAGCCCCGGTCCGCTGAGCTTCTCGCCCGTGCCCGCTCCTCCTCCTCCTCCTCCTCCTCCTCCTGCCCGCCTCCCGTCCCTTGCACCACTCGCCGCTAGGGCAGAGGTGGGGCTTTCTCGCAGCCCGAGGGGGAGACGCCGTGGGGCTGGGGATGGAGGAGCCCCGCGCGACCACCGCGGGGGCCCCCTCCGAAGGACTGGAAAGCGTCCCTCGCCATCCGAGGCGGCTTCGTCGCAACCCCCTGCACGGCCGCAGGCAGGCTCCTCGGTTGTAACCACGGAGGGATTGCCAAGGTGACGGGGAGACCCGCTAAAGGGCCAGCCGTGCCTTCTGGCAGGGCCTGCTTGCCCTTGAAATTCATTTCCCCAATTCACAGTGGAAGAAGGGGGCTGTGGCTCACAAAAGCTCATACCCTGCCAGAAAATATTCTTGTTAGTCTTTAAGGCGCTCCTGGACTCTTGCCCTTTTCTACTACTGGTATCTGAAGAAGTGAGCTGTGGCTCCCGAAAGCTCACACCCTGCCAGAAAATATTCTGGTTAGTCTTTCAGGTGCTGCTGGACTCTGGCCCTTTTCTACTACTGGTATCTGAAGAAGTGAGCTGTGGCTCCCAAAAGCTCACACCCTGCCAGAAAATATTCTGGTTAGTCTTTAAGGTGCTACTGGACTCTGGCCCTTTTCTACTACTGCAGACAGCTAAAGCTCATACCCTACCAGAAAATATTCTTGTCAGGCTTTCAGGTGCTCCTGGACTCTTGCCCTTTTCTACTACTGGTATCTGAAGAAGTGAGCTGTGGCTCCCGAAAGCTCATACCCTATCAGAAAATATTTTTGTTAGACTTTAAGGTGCTACTGGACTCTTGCCCTTTTTGATTCCCCCAATTGAGAGGCTTCTGCCTGGTCAGGCGGTTGCAAGTGGGCCCACCGAGACGCCCACCCCCTCCAGATTCCCTCTGGGTTTCCTTTGCTAGGGTTGCCAACTCTGGGTTGGGAAATTCCTGAAGGTTTTGTGGGTGGAGCCCGGAGAGGGCAGGTTCCTCAACAGGGTACAATGCCCTAGAGCAGGGGTGGGGAACCTTTTTTCCGCCAAGGGCCACTTGGATATTTATAACATCATTTGCAGGCCATACAAAATTATCAACTTAAAAATTAGCCGACCGAGCCCCAAGCAGGCAGCTGCCCCAGATGACCCCCCCCCCTGCACGGGCAAGCAGGCAGGCATCCAACCAACCAGTGGCACTCATCACCCACCTGGTGGCACAGGATGGTCTGTTGCACCAGCCGGGCATAGCCATCCAGCCGCACTCCGGAGTTGCTCCTGCTCCGCATGGTCGGGGCCAGATTCTACAGCCGGCTCCTGCTACCTACGCCTGCAGGGGAGAAATGAGGACACACTGGCTAAGAAATCCCCACCCCCCCTGCGCGCGCATTCTGGCCCTGCCTTCTTTAACCCTTCCATTGTCGCCACTTCCGCCCCCAGCCCTCTTGTAGTACAGAGGGAATACGTTTCTCCATGGCCCGGGTGGGAAAGAGTTAACACAGTTTATTGGGTGGTCTTAGCAGCTCCATAGCTAACAAATCTTCTGCAAGGGGGGAAAAGGTTCCTTTTCTCACAAAACAAACTCACATCTGCCTTGAATAGAGGCTATTCCTCTCTGCGGGAGGTGGCGTGTCACCAGTCTTAGATCCTTCTGAACTAGAGATCTGCCGGGACCCACGAAGGGCCAGACCAAATGATTTCACGGGCTTTAAATGGCCCCCGGGCCTGACATTCCCCACCCCTGCCCTAGAGTCCACTTTCCAAAGCAGCCATTTTCTCTAGGAGTCCTAATCTCTATTGTCTGGAGATCAGTTATAATACCAGGAGATCTCCAGGCCCAACCTGGAGGTTGGCAACCATACATTTCACCCAACCTCAAAGTAGCAGTTAAGAGCGTTGGACAAATACTTGGGCGACCCAGGTTCAAATCCCTACTCATGCCATTGAAGCTTGTCAGGTGACCTTGGCCCAACCATACTCCGTCTAACCCACTAAACAGAGTTGTGAGGGTAAAATGGAGGAGAGGAGAATGATGGAATTCCACCTTGGGTCCCCATTGGGGAGAAAGGTGGGGTATAAATAAATAAATAAATTTCAACTTCATATGAAAGCTCCCAGGATGACCAGGATCCCAGGCATTTTGTTTCCTCCTAGCCACCCCAACCCCCTTGACAGTCCTGATTGCAGAAATATTTGACCCGTTGGGCCAGTGGTGCTGCTGGCATTGTTGCCCTGTGAGCAACAGAAGCAGATTCAAAGATCTCACAGTATTTTGGTCCCAACATACTGGACAGACTTTCAGAGAGCATTCACCACTGTGGAAATCCATGAACTGACCCACAGCTGTGCTTGGAAAGGGAAACAGAATTGATGGTCTACAGCTAAAGATTCAGAGTCAGACCATGCCGCTGGTGTGAATACACAGCCAAATGTGGAGATGGCCTGTCTCTTGAGGCAGTGTCAGTCAGCATGTGCAGAGAAGACAGCATGATCGCTGGGCCTCATGCTGAAGTCAAAAGCTTCACAAGTTTGTGTACACACTTGCCTTTACAGATATGTAAGATTACACAGTGAGCTCAAATGGCAACATGCTCCTTGCCATGCTGGAGACTGTAGTTCAGAGGGTCCATTTTGCTGCAGTAGGTAGGTACCACGGGTACATTATACAGCATGGGGAATTTCAGGCATACCTCTGCTACAGATGGAAAGGCAATGAGCCATGCCACTGTAACCTCAAGGCTAGATTACTATAATGCGTTATAATGTGGGGCTGCCCCTGAAAACTGTTCAGAAACTTTGACTGGTACAGAATGCTGCTGCTAGACCACTAACCAGCTAAGACTGGTATGGATCATATAACACCAGTACTTCGGCACCCTAACTGGTTACCTGTTTGTTTCCCGACACAATTCAAGGCACTGGTTGAACCTTTAAACCCCTTCACTGCTTGAGACTTGTACATCTAATGCACCACCTTTCCCCATATGAGCCTGTGTACCAACTAAGATCATCTGGCACCTGATGGTCACCTCTGTTAGGGAGGTTCATTCAGCCTGTGCATGCTCTTTTTCAGTGGCCGCACCCACACTCTGGCATAGCCTGCCAAAAGGTGCAAGGAGCAATTATTTTGATGTGCCTTCAGCAGAAGTGACTAACGAACATCTTTTGCAGCAGGTGGAAGAAGAAGAAGAGTTGGTTTTTATATGCCGACTTTCTCTACCTTTTAAGGAGAATCGAATCAGTTTACAATCTCCTTCCCTTCCTCTCCCCACAACAGACACTTTGTGAGGTGGATGGGGCTGAGAGAGCTCTAAGAGAACTGTGACTAGCCCAAGGTCACCCAGCTGGCTTTGTGTGTAGGAGTGGGGAAACCAACCTGGTTCACCAGATTAGAGTCCGCTGCTCATGTGGAGGAGTGGGAAATCAAACCCTGTTCTCCAGATTAGAGTCCACCACTCTTAACCACTATACCATGCTGGTAGTTTTAACTTGATGTATGTTCATTTGTGTGTCTTAACTATGTTTTATATTTTGTACATGTTTATATTTTGTAAGCCACCTTGGACATTATGAAAAGGTGGGATATAAATAAATATACAAAGCCTATATTTCAAAAGTCAGCTCTTTACCCAGCTGCTACAAACAAGCAGACATCTTTGATGTGTGGTATAAAGCAAAAGATGTAAGATGTTATGTTAGGATGTCAGGGAATTTAAAGTCACTTCTGGTTGGTTTTGGTCAGGTACGGTCATGTGATCTCTTTCCCACCACTAAGGCTTTTAAACCACCCTTGGGCTTAATTCGAGGCTTGGCTCAGCGTGGTTTCAACGCATAATCCTAACCAGTTTTTCCCCACCTGAGATTAAGGGGAAGGGTCAGAGGGTCTGACTTTCAGGCAGGCTGGCGCTCTGTTGTTTCCTCTTTGTCTATGGACATTCTGGTCCTGTGGGTGCTTTGAAATATTTGGACTGTATACAGGTATAAAGGAGCCCCGTGGCACAGAGTGTTAAGCTGCAGTACTGCAGTCAAAAGCTCTGCTCACGACCTGAGTTCAATCCCAACGGAAGTCGGTTTCAGGTAGCCGGCTCAAGGTTGACTCAGCCTTCCATCCTGAGGTCGGTCAAATGAGTACCCAGCTTGCTGGGGGTAAAGGGAGGATGACTGGGGAAGGCACTGGCAAACCACCCCATAAACAAAGTCTGCCTAGTAAACGTCGAGATGTGACGTCACCCCATGGGTCAGGAATGACCCGGTGCTTGCACAGGGGACCTTTACCTTATACAGGTCAATATGAGTTGGGCTGGGTGTTTTTCTTAGGCTCGTTCAACTCATTGAACGCATGCATAAGACAAAGATCCATGCGGCTGTCCACTGGCAAGTCCAAAAAAACCCAGACCCTTGCAAATGGAACAGCAAAGTACAAATCACAGCATGAACTCTCACTTTCAATCACAAAACTGGCCTCCAATCAGCCCAGCACTTTCAAGCAATTTGGTTTCAAATATTTATGTGACAAGATAGGGTTCAGGAACCTTTGCAAAATTCCAGAGAAGCTTCCCTACACATTACCTTTTTTTGTGTTTGTTTTTTGGGACACATTCACAAAATATGTAATATCCAGAACTGGTCCCAGGGAACATTACTAGGACTGTGCAAATAATTTCATCTCTTTAATAAGGCTCTCTGCCAATACATGAAATGATCCACCGCATTGCACAAAGTCAGAATGGATTCTCCTAAACAGAACTTCAAAAACATGAGTGGAACTCATCCCCCAACACAACAGACAGCCTCTTCCTGTCTGGTATTAGAAAGGTGATGTTGGATTGGTTCAGAGTAATTTTTAGCACTTGAAAGATATTCCTTCACTGCAAATTCAATCTGGCTATCAATTATTTTATACAACTGGTAAAAATTGGCAAAGATGCATTGAGTGCCTTTCTTGGAACAGATAGGCAAGTTATACATTTTTTAATAAATAAAAACAGGATCAAACTGCTTTTAAACTAAAATACTCTTCCTTGGCTGTGTGTGAACAACTGAATTAAAAATCAGAATTTGAAATCTGCACCCTTCGGAAATCAGATTCAACAGAACTGATCCAAATTTAGGTTATTAGACTTCCATGAGTTTATTATGAATACAACTTTTAAAATAGATTCATGTGGTTTCATGAAATGATGGGCTGTTCAGCTCATGTTCATGATCAATTGCCTTGTAATACTGTGAAACAATAGCTTCCTTTTTTTACATATACGGGTTGAGCAGGTAGGGAGCAAGCATCTGAGCACTTGCAAGAAGTGTGTGTCCCAAAGTAGCATATATCTGAAATCTACAGCAGTTTCCTTGAAGCCTCAAGATTCCTCCAGCCTGCCAGTGCCCCAAAACAAAAAATATTTTTTCCTTTTCTGGCAAACCCAGACTTTCAACCCTCTGTCAAGGAAGGAGAGAGTGCAAAACATTTAGGCTTACCAGGTCCCCCTTCTCCTTCGGCAGGAAGTTTTTGGAGTGGAGGTGTGTATGTGTGTGGGGGGGGGGGGGTTGCACGTGCCCGGAAGTGCTGCATCACTTCCAGTTTACACCCAAAGTGCTGCATCGCAAGGGGCCTTTACCCGTCAAACTGGGAGTTTGAGTGGTAACTGGCCCCTTGCGATGCAGCGCTTCTGGGTGTAAACCAGAAGTGACATGTTGCTGCGGGCAGGCATGCATGCATGCGTTGCCCGCCGACCCTCATCTGGTTGGCAGGCAGCCAGGTGGGTTGGCGGGGGTTTGCCACCTGGTACTTGGCAACCCTAAATACACCTGGCACTTGGCAACCCAAAATACATTGTAAGAATTTTGAATAGTCCCTACACATCTAGATGCATTAATCAGAATTCTTTTGTTTACCAGTCAGTGTCAGGTTAAGAAAATCTGGGTGGGGCATTATGTATATCAAGATAAACATGGATAGAATGCTCTTATCTAATTTAATTTTAGCACTCAAATTGAATTCATATCCATGTAAAGTGTGCACAAAGAATTTAAAATATAATGCAAATTAAATGGAAGCACCAATGTTGTTTTTCAGTTTCTGAAAGAAGTCTTGACTTTGCACTAAACACCGAAGACCTCATAATCTCTCCATCTTGATTATTCAAACATTCTATTTACTGAAATCGATGGTACACCATATCACTATAAACTTCTGTTTATTGTACTCTCATGTACAGAAAGTTCTGATTATCTGAATGTTTTGGTTCTCTCTTGGCAGATCAATAAATGAATCTGCACTAGGCATGGAATGCTTCATACACAGAATTATCTTCAATATTCAGTTTAGTTCTAAATTAGGTTTGCAAGACCTCCTGTATTTCAAATATTTCAGCATACTGCTGCTCATTATGTTCACATAGCAATTCAGTGCTGATTATGTTCACATAGCAATTCAGCAGACACATGGCCCACCTGCAAGCCCTTGCCTCCCATCCCTTTTAGCTTCACAAGTAATGAGTACCAGCTAACAGCCATTAGAGATGAAAGCCAATGCCACAATCAGAATAATTAAAGAAACAAACACACACACACAACCACTGTGTGGTTCAAGTGCTGTCAAATTGCTTCCAACTCCAAAATGTCCTATCTTTCACAGTCTTGTTCAGGTCTTGCAAATTGAGGGCCATGGCTTCCTTTACAGAGTCAATTCAATCTCATGTTGGATATTCCTCTTTTCCTGCTGCCTTCCACTTTTCCTAGCATGATTGTCTTTTCCAGTGAACCTTGTCTTCTCATAATGTGACCAAAGTATGATAGCCTCAGTTTAGTCATTTCTGCTTCTAGGAACAGTTCAGGCTTGATTTGATCTAGAACCCACTGATTTGTCTTTTTGGTGGTCCACAGTATCTGTAAAACTCCTCCAACACCCCATTACAAATGAATCAACTTTCTTCCTGTCAGCTTTCTTCATTGTCCAATTTTCACACCCACATATGGTAATAGAGAATACTATGGGATGAATTAACTTTATCTTGGTCACCAGTGACACATCCTTACCCTTAAGAATCTTTTCTAGCTCCTTCCCAATCTCAGTTGTTAAATTAATAGTTAAATTGTGGAACTCCCTGCCCCAGGATGTGGTGATGGTTGCCAACTTGGAAGGCTTTAAGAAGGGAGTGGACATGTTCATGAAGGATAGGGCTATCCATGGTTACTAGTCAAAATGAATACTAGTCATGATGCATACCTATTATATCCAGAATCAGAGGAGCATGCTTATTATATTAGGTGCTGCGGAACACAGGCAGGATAATGCTATTGCAGTCGTCTTGTTTGTTGGCTTCCTAGAGGCACCTTGTTGGTCACCGTGTGAACAGACTGCTGGATTTGAGGGGCCTTGGTCTGATCCAGCATGGCTTTTCTTATGTTCTTATGTTCAGTGAAGTCTCCTTCTGATGTCTTGGTTGCATTGGGCCAGAAGATTGAATGCAGATACATGAATGCCCTGCAGGTGGCAGTGTGAACCATTTGTACCTTGACTTGCTCTCCTGATTGAAGACAATGGGTCAAGATGACACCTCCTTAGAGATGCCTTCTTGACCCTGCTCCCATTCATTTTCATGTTTGTTTGTTTTTAAATAGGCATGGAAATAACATGAACACCATTGGATGAACCTTCCCTTTTTGTTTTACTTATCATTCCTATATTTATTCACCTGAAAGTAAAATGTACTTTCTAGACTAACAATTAATGCTCATAGAAGGATTTTTGGACAGTTTTTTTATGTAAGAAAGAACACCTTCAGAAAAACATCCCATCAGCACTAAGGATGGTCATACACTCTTTTGTTCAGCTCAGTTCCTGCTTGCCCATCATGAACAGAGCTTGTGCCTGTTTGCCAGACTGCTTTCCAGGCACAAGTAGTGCACATTAAACCTAGGGTTGCCAGATCCCTCTTCGCCATCAGCGAGAGGTTTTTGGGGTGGAGCCCGAGGAAGGAGGGGTTTGGGGGAGGGGAGGGACTTCAGTGCCAATTGCCAAAGCGGCCATTTTCTCCAGTTGAACTGATCTCTATTGGCTGGAGATCAGTTGTAACAGCAGGAGATCTCCAGCTAGTACTTGGAAGTTGGCAACCCTAATTAAACCCCTGACCTATGGCCTCCTCCAATTGTGTCAATGAATTGACAAAAAGTCTTATATAAAACTGTGCAATTTTTTAACAACCTTATAATTTGATGTTTGTGTGTGTTTGTCTGATCAACATTAGCAGTTGTCCATCTGTTTGGATTTGCAACAGTTTGCACACATGCTTTTTGCACAGCCTCATGGGAGTCATAGTTTTCCACTCACCTACCCACCTGCATCATCATTTAATTACCAGGCACAACCATCCATGACTGTGTGAGAAAATTTATTTTACAAGTGCAAAAGCAGTCCAAGGTGGAAGAGAGCCCACATGGTTTAGTGGCTAGAGTTAGATTATAATCTGAGATGCTGAGAATAAAATCGAAAAGGAGAAAGCAATACGTCCTGCCTCATGCTCCTAGGATAAGAAATTTACTAAATAAAAGGAAGGCAGCTCCACAACCACAACCACTGTGCAGCTGCAAAGCTGCTCAGCATGGCGCTTGAGTCAGGTCCCGAACTGACTCATGAAAGTAAGCCAAGCCAGCCTGGATCTTCACTATTAGCTAATTGCAGCTCTTGTGGCCAAGTTCTCAGCATCCCTAATGAGCACCGAAAAGAAGCACCAAGCATTATTATAGAACACGTTTATTGTTTTTTCACAAATAATTCAAGAGTAGGACTATAGGAATGAAAGGGAGTTGGGCAAGTCAGATAAAGTACTAGTTGCATAAGAACCTAAATACTGCAAAGTTTGGAGAGAAGGCAGCAGTAAGACCACAGAGAAAGTTACTTTTAAAAAAAATTGTACATGAATTTTCACCACTCCCATTTGTTTTAAACATGTTTTTAATTGTCACCATCACCCCAACATTCTGTTCCACAAATCAGTTTAGCTAATTAAGACATGTTCATTTTTTTTTATTTTTTATTTTTTTGCTAAAACAAGCTAAGGGTCCTGTGGCACCTTAAAGACTAACAAATATGTCGTGGTCACAGTTTTCCTGATTCAGAGCCTGCCATGACTTGCCAGCCAAAATATGCATGGATCAACTACCACAGACCATGACTTTTGTCTTACCCACATTAATTTCAAGCTGATTTCCTCTGCAGTATAGGTTTAGAGCTCTCAGGGCCCTCCTCATGCCCACCGGTGTCCTAGAAAATAGGGCCAGATCGTCCGCATATAGGAGAAAGGAAATATGCCTACTACCAATCTTATTTATTTATTTTATTGCACTTTTACCCTGCCCTCCCCAGCCCAAAGGCTGGGCTCAGGGTGGCTTGCCAATTTCTCCATCCTGTTGAACATCTGAAATGCTGTGATGAGGGGCCAACCTTGGGGGGAATTGAGGTTCTCCTTTAGAAGCGAGGACAACAAAAATCACCCCCTGCTTCCAGCTGTAAAAATCTAGGCAGGATCCAAGCCATTAACTAGAACACATGCATAATCCCTATGCACATACAAATCTGTGTGACTAGAAACCCTGATTTCTCCAGAGTTTAGTGAGGCACATGCTTGTCCTCTTGTGTGTGCAAAGGCTCTAGGTGCAAAGGCTCTAGGTCGGGAATAGAGTTTGCCACCACAAGCATGTGTCCGTCCCCGCGTGCATACTCATTATCTTCCTGTAGAAGTCTGAAAAGGGCCAATAAAAGATTGTTACCTGAAAGTCAAAAATATAACTACAGCCACAGTTTAGATGCAAACAGGTGGACTCAGGTAAGAGCCAGCGTGGTGTAGTGGTTAAGAGCAATGGACTCTAATCTGGAGAACCGGGTTTGATTCTCCACTCCTCCACATGAGTGGCGGACTCTAATCTGGCGAGCTCCATTGATTTCCCTACTCCTACACATGAAGCCAGCTGGGTGACCTTGGGCTAGTCACAGTTCTCTTAGAGCTCTCTCAGCTCTCTCAGCCTCATCTACCTCACAAGGTGTCTGTTGTGGGGAGAGGAAGGGAAAGAGATTGTAAACCGGTTTGATTCTTAAAAGGTTGAGAAAATCAACACATAAAAATTAACTCTTCTTCTCATCTATAAAGGTCACCTTGTATATGTATTTATTCCTACCTGCTTTTTGGGGTTGACATGCTCAGCCAATGTATTATTATTATTTTTTAAAAAAATATCCAGTGTGAGATTGCAGGATGATCAAGGCTGTGCTCTGTACTAGTTTTATTTTTTTTTACTATATTAGCCTTATATTTTATTTTTGGCCTTTTTGTTTTATTTCACTTGCTTTATTCAAGTTCTCATCTTTATCTTTGTTTCCTAACTTTATTGGTAGCATTAGTTTTCCCCACCCCTTACTCCTCTTACTCCTTCTCCTTCCCCCCTTTGCTTAACCAGGCAAGGGAGGGGTGAGAAATACATTAAGAGTTTGACTGCTGACAGTGTGAATATTAATTGCCTATAAAACAGCAATGCTTTCTTATGTTTTCCTGAAATTTGGTGGGAATTCTCCCATGGATGAGGGACTAATCCCTGATTATTTCAGCTACAGGCAGAAATCTGTTCCCTATTGAAAACAATGGAAACAAATGGGGGGGGGGATCCAAACAGAAGCAAAAACTAGAAGAAAACTAATGTTAAAGAGCAAACATTTCTAGTAGTTCTGTCCTTCTCCACTCTTCGTACAGATTCTCTGGTTTTGTCCTGGGACTGCACATCAAACGAAGCTCATGGCCATGTCCTTGATCTGCTACCAAATACACTGTAGAACCAATACTCCCTGTGATCTTATACATATCAGCCATGTGCCCTCAGAAATACATATAGGGCCACAAAAAGAGTTGAGAAAGAATGCCATTTATAAATAACACATGAACAAATTCAGCTTTTTCTACATTAGAGGAAGTGTAATAGGATATATGGATCATGTTTGCCATTCCATTTCGTAACCGTATATGAAATATAAGTTGCAATAAAGAAGACAGTTTGAAAGCCACAAAGGTTCTCTTTCAGGAAGACTCCAAAAGAGGTTTATGTCTGGGACAGCGGAACAGAAGTGTCTTTCTGAAAAAGTTGGCTTACTTTGTTCAAGCCTGTCAAAAGCCTTTTACCTATGTTTCTTAAAGAAGAACAGAAAAAGTTCCGTGTAGCAATTACTTATTTTTTAAAAATGTTCAGATTAATTTATGAGAGAAGGAAGAAAATTTATAATTGAGTATGCAGACACCAAGATAATTTTATCACTTAGCTAAATAAATTAATTTAGTACTAAATTAAGAGATCCATATTGTCTAAAACAGGGTATGCTGTAGGTAGATTTTATTTCTAATCTTTGATAATCCACCATTCTAAAATCTTCTGGAAAAAAAATACAAATAGTCTATACTGAGTTAGGTGTGCCTGTGCATGTGAAATGAAATAACCTTAAGTATGTCTAGTTCTGCATAGGATCTGGCAGTAAATAAATTTATCAAGGATAGTTGTATGCCTGCCCTGACCTGGATGGCCCAGGCTAGCCTGATCTTGTCAGATCTCAGAAGCTAAGCAGGGTCAGCCCTGGTTAGTATTTGGATGGGAGACCACCAAGTAATATCAGGGTTGCTGTGCAGAGGAAGGCACTGGCAAACCACCTCTGTTAGTCTCTTGCCGTGAAAACCCCAAAAAGGGGTCGACATAAGTCGGCTGTGACTTGACAGCACTTTACACACACACACAGTTGTATGACTCAACCTTATTGTTCTGCATATATGTGCAACAGAATGCATGTTTGTCCCTTTGGTTTATGGTTCATGATATAGACTGATCTGTAATAATGTCTGGGCATTTAATTATCTACTCCATTCACAGGATGCTTTAAAGTGTTCATGGAATTTTGCATACATTATCTGTTATCCTCTTTAAAGTGGGCCATTATAAGTATCCTTGTACTGCAGATGAAATACTGTGATTGATGGACCGTGGCTTACCTAAGATCACTTTATGGATTCATAGAAGAGGCAGCATTTGAACTGGAACTTTGGTCTCTTACAGTGCCATCTTAAGCATGCCCTTTCTAAGTCCATTCATTTCAACGGGCTTAGAAGGGTGCAACTCTGGTAAGGATGGCACTGTTAGACACTACACCTCTCAAGTCATCAGGTCTTGTACAACTCAATATCTATGTGACTGTTTGATGCCTGTTCTCTTTGAGAAATAAGCCAGCAACAATGCTTGGTAGAAATGAAGAGGCCAAAGGCCCAAATGCTAGACTTTCACACACCACAGTCTATCAGGATCCACCCTGTCTCTGCCAATGAGACAAATAATGTTTGCAATCACACCTAATATATTTCAGATTGGTTCTATTGTTTATAGATTGCTTGTGTCACAACACAGGAATTCTCAGGTGTGCATGAGAATTTACGCATCTTTGCTCTTCATGAGCATTCAGTTCTTATTTGTTGCTCCTTGCAAAAAATATATCTCTTGGCCCCAATACACAGAGGAACACTGCTAGGTCATTATTTCTTGAATTGTTAGGCTGTAAAGAAGCAATTTCTCACTAACTTGTGACACAGGAGGCCGGGATTGTGATGTCACATGTCATTGCTGGAGTTCTTTTTCTATGACAAACCATTTTTCTGTCCACAAATGACAGTTTTTCTTGTTGTAAGAAAGGGGAGGCTGTAACATTTGGGTTTGCATATTAAATATTTGTATTGCTCTTTGTTCCCATTCTTAATATATGACCCAAAGGGTACCTAAATATTTTTGATGAAGATCCAGTTGCTCATTGCAGCTGGTGCTTTCTAGAACACTTTTGCTTCCTCTAGGAATTTTCTCTCTCTTGTTCTTTAGAAAACTTTTATTCCTCCATTCTCTTCATGGGGACTTTCTCTATAATTTCTTTCATGAAGTACTACCATGATCAATGATTTCTGCATTACCTTTGATGAAGCCCACTGTCACATGTAAGGTCACCTTTGAGCCCCTCTGAGTATTTCTGTGTTAATATCTGATCACTGTTGACATGAAAAAGAAAAAATAGAGACTTTTGTATTGCCAGTGGCCATTCTTGCCAATTAAGATTTTACAAAGCTGATGGAAGCAAACTGCCTTAAATTTCACTAATGAAGTGTAGCCATAGCTGCCAGTCCCACCTAAACCAATCAGGTTAAACTAGGTGTGCCAGCCAATGACCAGCACCTGGCGGAAGACTGAAGGGAGGTGGGAATGGGTGGGGGACACCATCATGTCGGTGGTATGATTTCAATTTCAGAGTGAACATGGAAGGGACATCATGAAGTGACAGCAGAAACTCAATGGTTTCACTACATTAAGCCTCTGTTAAGGGACAAGACATTTTTCTGTGGGCCTCTTAGCAACCTTAAATGTTCAGCTTCTAAATGAATGTTTTAAATTCTTTTTTTAGGCCACCAAAATGGGAGAAGTATAGTGAGTTATGGCCTGCGATGTTATACAGGCACTAGCCAATAAATTCTTGCTGCATTCATACAATAAACGGTGCTTGTGATTCCAGAGGGATAGCCATGTTGCACCTTATAGACTAACAACATTTTATTTCCACATAAACTTTCATGAAATCACATTTCTTATAGTACTATTTTGCAATATGGTTGACTGAAGAAAGGAAAGGAATCATGTTTTCTCAGGAACAAGATATTGTTGTTTCAATACTGGGAGAATGTGATGCCCCAGTAATAACAGTAATACCTTGCTAAGGGAACCTAGACCCTGTATAACAACTTACAACTCTATAGAGT
This sequence comes from Euleptes europaea, assembly GCF_029931775.1. Lineage (NCBI taxonomy): Eukaryota > Metazoa > Chordata > Lepidosauria > Squamata > Sphaerodactylidae > Euleptes > Euleptes europaea. Next base: position 9,763,784 of record NC_079326.1, on the reverse strand, counting down.
GGTTTAGTGGTTAAGAGCGGTGGTTTGCAGCGGAGGAGTCTGATCTGAAGAACAGGGTTTGATTCCCACTCCTCCACATGAGCGGCGGAGGCTAATCTGGGGAACTGGGTTGGTTTCCCCACTCCTACACACAAAGCCAGCTGGGTGACCTTGGGCAAGTTTCAGCTCTGTTAGAGCTCTCTCAGCCCCACCTACCTCACAGGGTGTCTGTTGTGGGGAGGGGAAGGAAGGTGATTGTAAGCCAGTTTGAGTCTCCCTTAAGTGGTAGAGAAACTTGGCATATAAAAACCAACTCTTCTTCTTCGTCATGCATAAGCACCATCTGGAGAGGCCCTAACACTAAGTTACGGCATCCAAGCACCTGGTCAGTGTGTCTGGTGCGGAGTCGGGATGTCTGCCCATTAATAGGTAAAGCTGGGTGTCATCAGCATATTGATGACAACCCAGGCCGAAGCTCTAGACAATCTGGACAAGGGAGCGCATATAGATGTTAAATGCATCAGGGAGAGGATCACTCTCTGCGGCACACTGCGCACCAAAGGGTGCCGCTGTGAGGACCGGCCCGGGGGAGTTGGGGGGGAGGTGGGGGAAGAAACCGCCGCCGCCCAGCAGAAGGCGTGATCGGGTGGTGTGGGGGTTAGAAGGCGGGTCAGCCCGCCCATCAGCTGGCCTGCGGGAGCGCGCTGGGAGAGGGCCCAGCAGGCGATTAACGTATTGACCCGAGTATAAGCCGAGGTGAGTTTTTTAAGCCAAAATCATGGTTAAAAAACTCGGCTTATACTCAAGTATATACGGTAATTAAATACCAAAAGAATTACACAAAGGAATGCATTTTTATTCCTTTATTTTCTGCTCAAGGCTATAGTTGAATGAGCAGTCCTAGATAGATAGAACTACCTTGCCCAGGTATCAAAGATTTGATACCGGGTGGTAGTTGGATAAATCCTTCAGAACTAAAGTTGTTTTCTTTGAGAGCGGTCATACCACTCTTAAAGGCAAGTGGTAGGTCTCACGGCCAGCAGGATCCTGTCCACATCGGATACTGTATCAAGGTTGACAGGAAGGTCATGGCGGAGTAACAAGACTTTATCCACAAAAATACTCGCAAATGCCTCACAGCTATGGGCCGAATTAACTATATTTGGTTGTTTGCCTAAAGACGCGAGAGACTGAATTACCCTAAACAATTGCACTGGGCAAGAGCTAGCGGACGTAATGGAGGCTGCATAATATCCTTTCTTAGCAGCCTTCAGTGCCACCTCATAGGCTTTCATAAACGTCCTATAAGATGTTCTTTCAGCTTCATTGCAAGCTCGCCACCATACTCACTCTAGCCATCTAAGCTCCCACTTCAGCCCCTCAGTATACCAAGGGGCGCAGTTTCGGTGGGGGTAAAGTGGGCGTCGGGGGGGCAATTTCATCAATGGCCATGGAGAGCCCGTCACGCCAGTCTTCCACTAGCACGTCAAGGGAATTGCCAGGGGGAACAGGATCCCGCAGAGCACTCTGGAATCCGAGCGGATCCACGAGTCTCTGTGGGCGAGCATAAATCAGCTCGCTACAGGAACAGGAGAAGCTGTAAGCTGTATACTAGATTGTAAGAGGTTTGCATAGGAATACATGCAATTTGAAACCCAAGAAAAAGTAAAGAACGAAAAACAACTGAGGAAGTATTGTCGGAGGCTTTCACGGTCAGAGTTCATTGGTTCTTGTAGGTTATCCGAGCTGTGTGACCGTGGTCTTGGTATTTTCTTTCCTGACGTTTCGCCAGCAGCTGTGGCCGGCATCTTCAGAGGAGCAACACTGAAGGACAGTGTCTCTCAGTGTCAAGTGTGTAGGAAGCATAATATATAGTCAGAAATATATATTATATATTATATATTACTCTTCCTACACACTTTGACACTGAGAGACACTGTCCTTCAGTGTTACTCCTCTGAAGATGCCGGCCACAGCTGCTGGCGAAACGTCAGGAAAGAAAATACCAAGACCACGGTTACACAGCCCGGATAACCTACAAGAACCAACTGAGGAAGTAATCAATACAAAACAGATTGAGTGCCTCTGGAGGAAAATGTCCGTCTTGTGCATGTTCTTGGACTGGCTAGCACATACTTTTGGACTGATTTGGTCTCATCTATAGGTGCAGCGCCATTAGTGGATACTTATATTTTGATTTATTGATAAGTTGGTATTAGGCAGTACAGCCAGCTACTAATGTAAAAATATGTTTCATATAACTGTAATTGTATTTGTATCTGTGCACTAAGAATTATGTCACAGGTTATTTTTGTATATTTGTTATACACATGCTAAATATATTTTGTAATTTTGGCTACATTTTTGTGGCTATACTATGCTGATTTGTGTACCTTTTGGTTATGCATAGATAGGTGTATTTTCTTTTGTTAGTAATTGCCAGAAGGCAGAGGAGGTTTCCCAAGGTTCTCTAAGGAGGAGGAGTTACAGTTTTTGAGTATACAGTCTGGCAGACAGGTACAGGTGTTGGATTATTTGTGAGTTATACTATTCAAAGATCCAGTTGATCTATGACATTTTAATTTCTTAAACAACTTGGTCAGATCTATGGACAAACAAAAACTGATCAAACTAGAAAATAATGCTACCCCTGTGCTACTGGGACAAACAGGAACTTGAAGGCATGATTTCTGTTTGGGATATCACAGGAAGGAAGATATAAACTCCCCCTTTACTAATGTCATGACCTCAACCCCTCCCATTGCCCAAGGTTGCTTTTAAAAATTAGGAGAACAGTGCTAAGCAAGTCTATTCAAAAGTAAGTCCCATTTAATGAGATGGGGCTTATTTGGGGTTACCAAGAGGCCTGGAGAAAATTCTCTTGTCCCTTAACTAGAGGTTTAATGTGTGGAAAGGGGAAGAGAGGCAAATAACATCACCTGATAAATAACATCCCATTGTGTATGTTAAAGGGACAGAACATTTTTTCTCTGAGTAGTTGGCAACTTCACTTGCACAAAAGTGTTCTTAGGATTGCATCCTTACAGATCAGTCAAGAGATCAAGTCATGGATTTCTAAGATAAGATATAGTTTAACCCTGACACCCTTTAACCTTTATTGACTCAATAAAGGAAGCCACAGCCTTCAATTTGCAAGATCTGAGCAAGGCTGTCAAAGACAGGACATTTTGGAGGACTTTCATTCATAGGGTCTCCATGAGTCGGAAGCAACTTGACGGCACTTAACACACACACACACACAATCCTGACTCACAGATATTTAGCGAGTGAAGCTTTACTCTGGAAATACAGTGGAACTATGTCATAGACACCGGAACAGTACTTTTTTGTTTGTTTTGTTTTTGTACTTCAAATTATCCTAAAAACATGTCTTTACGCAGAAGAGAGTTTTTGCCATCACCTCCCCCCAACACTTTTCAGCTGAGTACTGATATCAATTACCATTAACAAATCTAATATTATCAACACTTTTACTAACAGGCTTTAGTCTGAAGGCACTTCATCTAACAGTCCAGGTCTAGTCATTGTCTGGGTGGGAGATCACCTGGGTTTTACTGTCCTGAGATCAGCGAGGGAAGAAATATAATTTATAAATATTTTTCATAAAATAATCAGGCTTTAATTATTGAATACTCGCACACTGATATGTTATATTTTGTAGATTTTAAAAATGGGGATATAAACTATTCCCCCAAATGAAAAAATAAATTGCTTACCTCTGCAATCACCAACTTTTCAGGTGGCTCCTATTTTCATACTTATTCCTTTTCGTCCAATGAGTTATGTTTTCTTGGTCCGGGGTAAAAGCCTGGAACAGGCATTAAACAAATAATAGTACCGCAAAAATCAGTGGCATGCCTTAAAGACACTCCAGAACAATATTTTAGAAATCAAAATGCAGAAAGAGTGTGCATTTATTAACCCTTTCTGGGCTAAAATGCTTCTGGAACACCACGGAAAGGCCCGGAACGGGCATGAGGAAGAAGAGTTGGTTTTTATATGCTGACTTTCTCAACCACTTAAGGAAGAATCAAAATAGCTTACAATCACCTTCCAGCGTGGTGTAGTGGTTAAGAGCGGTGGTTTGGAGCAGTGGAGTCTGATCTGGAGAACTGTGTTTGATTCCCCACTCCTCCACATGAGCGGCGGAGGCTCATCTGGTGAACCGGGTTGGTTTCCCCACTCCTACACGTGAAGCCAGCTGGGTGACCTTGGGCTAGTCACAGGTCTCTCAGCCTCACCTACCTCACAGGGTATCTGTTGTGGGGAGGGGAAGGTGATTGTAAGCCGGTTTGAGTCTCCCCTAAGTGGTAGAGAAAGTCGGCATATAAAAACCAACTCTTCTTCTTCTTCTTTTTCCCTTCCCCTCCCCACAACAGACACCCTGTGAGGTAGGTGAGGCTGAGGGAGCTCTAAGAGAGCTGTAACTAGCCCAAGGTCACCCAGCTGGTTTCATGTGTAGGAGTGGGGAAACCAACCTGGTTCACCAGATTAGCATCTGCCGCTCATGTGGAGGAGTGGGGAATCAAATCCAGTTCTCCAGATTAGAACCCACCGCTCCAAACTACCGCTCTTAACCACTACACCATGCTGGTATACTGCAAAAAACAGTGGCATGCCTTAAAGACATTCAAGAACAATATTTTAGAAATCAAAACGTGGAAAGAGTGGCATTTATTACCCTTTTCCAGGCCAAAATGCCTCTGGATCACCCCGGAACAGGCATTAAACAAATAATAGTACCGCAAAAAACAGTGACTGATGTTGGCAGTGGAGTTTTCAGGTATGGGCACCACAATGTTGCATGATGGACATTTGTGAGTTCAACCACTTCAGTGGTTGGAGTATTTCACTGGTACAGGAGGTCACGACCCTGAGAACACATTCCTGGGATTAAGCCCCACTGGAAAAAATGGGACTCCTGAGTAGATCTGCTTAGCATTTCTCCCAGACATGTCCGCACACAGTATTTGGCCCTTGCTTGGTGCTGTTGGGAACTGGGAAGTGTTTTTTTCCCTGCTCTTCCCCTGCATTATGGTGCATTTGTGCACCACCTGGGGTTTCCCCTGCTTGTCTCTAATTTTTCCCAAACCTGCTTTGCTGCAAATTTGTGGAAAAGATCTCAGCATACACTGGAAGGCTGTCATGTGAGTAGGAAAGTTCAGATTTTGCCAGTCCAGCCCACACAACAGTCATCTTACCTTCCTCTGTCCAGGCAGCAGTAGTTCCCTCCCTCTGGCACCATTAATCTTTTTATCAGCAAATGAACATCATTATATCATTCTTATGTTATAACAATGTATCTTGCAGGTTCTCTGAATTTCCAGCTTTTATTTTAACAAATATGTATCTTGCCCTTTTCAAAGCAGAGATATAAGGGGAAAGCATATTTGCAACAAAGATAGCTAGACACTTAAAAAAAAAAGAAAGCTGTGAATTTGGAGAACCAGAGAGACGCACTGTTTTAGTGATATATTCAACTGATTTTTTAAAAATGAAAGATGCATGTTCTGGGGGCATTGTGGCCCAGAAAGGGTTAATAAACACACACTATTTATGTGTTCTGGTTTCCAAATATTGTTCTGGAGTGTTTTTAACACACCCCACAGTTTTTTGTGGTCCTGTTATTTGTTTAGTGCCTATTCCGGGCTGCTCTGTGGTGCTTTGGGGGCATTTTGGCCTTGAAAGGGTTAATAAATGCACGCTCTTTCCACGTTTTGATATCTAAAATATTGCTCTGGAGTGTCTTACAGCATGTCACTGTTTTTTTTATTGATTTTTTGTGTGTGGTTTTATTATTTGTTTAATGCCCGTTCCGGGATGTTCGGTGACGTGCCGGCTTTTACCCTTCCCCCTTTAGTTTAATGTACCTTTCAAATAAAAAGTCTCCAAGGCAAATACAGCAAAACGTCAGTTAGAATACAGCAAAAATGATACAAGCCATTTTCCCACAGTGCCACCCACTCCCCCTTTCTTACGGATCTCATTCAAGGCAGAAAATCTTCAACCCTACCCTGAAGGCTTTTAAGGAAGCAGCCACTCTCAACGCCACAGTGAGGAGAACAAAAGCCAAAAAAGCCCTCCCCTTGATCCCACTGTCTGAACCTGTATTAAGGCTAGTTTCCCAGGCATGTGCTTGCCCAAACCTGCAAATACCGTTGGCCTTTATGCTGCATATATAATACTCAGCACTTCCATGCTTCAGTTAATACCCCTGTATTACCCACAGGAGGCTGAGAGGGGGGTGGCTTGCCTAAGCCCACCTAGAGCACAGCTGGTTTGCTTAGTTTGATTCCTGTTTGTCGTGTGCCATTTTTAAGAGCCCAGTGGCATCTAGGCTTTCATCCTCAAGGCAGGGTAAGCTGTATAAAACTATTCTCATTGCTTCCAGAAGCCACAGCAAATGGGGAGAAGAGACTGCCTAAACTCCCAAATGCCCCCAATTTCCCCCCAAAGTTCTCAATGTCCCCAAGATGTATAGGTCACCTCCTGGTGGGGGGGTCATACAGGCCCCCATTAGAACCACGGAACGAAACAGACCAATAGACTGACTCAGTATAAGGCCTCTACATGTGTGTGCTGCAAAGGCAAAATTCAGGCAGAAACAATTTTGGCATAAATGCTGATAAGGATGCAGAAGCTGGCAGCTGTAGAACTGGGAAGGTGGGTCTCTTTGCCCTATGAAGTGGTAAGCAATCATCCGTGAAAAGAAGCTCTCATCAGAAGCCTGACAACATGTTGCTCTCTAAGTCTTTGGTCATTGACACTTGTACTGTGCCTTGCTTTGCATTTCAAACACTATCATGCAGATGAGGGTTTTGTTAACCCTGAGCAAATGCTATGCAGAGCGATCAGGACCTGGGCTGCAACCCACAGGAAGAAGAAAACTTCCACCTCTGTACTACTGTGCCAATGGAATGCTTTCGGAAACCAGTGAGAAGCTGTTAGTTTTGCAGAATTATTTCTAAACTAAAAGCTGCTTTGTCTTTAACTGTTGCAGCTCCCTGCTTGGAAAAGTCTACCCACGGAGGCTCTGTCTGCTGTGCAACTGTTAAAGGCAAAGAAGCCATATCTGTTAAAAGATGAGCTCCCTCTCACTGGCCGTCTTCAAGCAGTGGCTTGTCAGAGATGCTCTAGGCTGATCCTGCATTGAGCAGGGGGTTGGACTAGATGGCCGATATGGCCCCTTCTGATATGCCTGTCTTATCGTATCAATACTCAATCACAATAAAACAGTAGGAAGTTGAATGATTAAAAGCAGTTTGTTTTATTGGCCAATACACAAAAAGCCTGGTGAAAATTGCCTGAACCGCAGGACAATTCACACCAACATCAAAGAGTTACAATCATGAATATAGACTTCGATAATGGGTGGTTACAGAGGCGTAATACACACGTAAGACTCAACTGCCCAATACTTGGGGCAGTCTAAATTAGAATACCCTATCCCAACTTGAAGGCGGTTACAGAGAAAGTTATGATCTCATGTCCACTAATGGGCAAGAAGACTCTATAGTGTCAGGTGCTGCTATCTTTGATCCTACTGAAGTTGTTATCTTGGACCCTGGCATTTGCCAAGGCTAACTAGCTGGCCCCTATGTGTGGGGAGCCAGCTCATGAAAGCACACTGGGGCCTTCTATGGGTTCTTTAATTAACTTCTAACAAGCAAAGCTGGGCCTCTTATCCTCAAGGCCTTTAACATATATGTGCTTGGTGCAACTTTAGTCACAGATGCCAACTCTTATATATTGAGTATGGCATATTCATAAGTGCAGATTATACCTTATTGATTACAAAGAATATATTTCAAATCAAAGAATACATTTCTAATACATTTCCCATAGTAAATAATGATTTCAGGCATTACACTTCCAACTCTGTGATTCTATGCCTGAGATACATTCCCCAGTTAGGGCTGCCAGGATTTTTACGGGCCCTGCTCTTCTGCTCTTCTGTTCAGCAGAATTAGATACAATGTAGTTCCATTATCCTAATCAATCCAGAGAGGTAGTCATGTTGCAGTAAAAACAGCCAGGAGTCTTCTGGCACCTTCAAACTTTTATTCTAGTTTAAGCTTCAGAGGAAATGCTCTGGTCCATGAAAGCTTATCCTAGAAGAACAAATAGTCAGTACTGAGGGTACCACAAGGCTGCCATTTATTATTTGGGTTGCCAGCTTTTAAAGTGGGCCCTCTAGCTGTCTCTTTAAATGGCAGTTTGGTCTGCAGCAATTTAATAGGGTTGCCAGCTTCCTGGAGGGGCCTGGCGATTTCCTGGAATTACAACTGTTCTCTAGAAAAAAAGATCACTTCTGGAGAAAAAGGTTGCTTTGGAGGGTGACTGTATGGCATTATATCCCGCTGAGGCTCCTCCCTTCCCTCACCCCTCCCCAAATCTCCAGGAATTTCCCAACCCAGAGTTGGTAACCCTAAGCAATTATCAGGTGATGTTATTTTGCTCCATTACACGAAATGCTTTAGCTGTATATTTCTTCATATTAAAACTCTATTAGAGGGACAGAACATTTTTTCTATGTCCAGTTGCCAACCTTGTTTATGATCTTGATGTCTATGTAGAAGTCAGAAACTGCAACTTAAGGGAAACACAAGCTCAAGGGCTATTTAATATTTCCCTGTTAGTTACATGATTTTCTTGTTGAAAATGACCTCCAAACCGCTTTTGGCTCTGGTGGGGGGGGGGAAGGTAGTCATCTTTTTTCTCAACTTGAGGGAGTGCTCATTTAATTTCCAACAGGAAAACATGAGTGAAAAAAGCCCCAGAGATGCAGCTGACTTAAATGGAGTGAAACCACTATGTGAAAACACCTTCCTAGATATTCCAGCTTTGTTGAGTACGTAGGCTCTTCTGAGAACATTGACTGGCTGCCAGGTCCCAAGCCAAGTGTCTTCCTACTACCAAGAACACTTCACAGTTGAGTAGGGAATCTGAACGTGGGACATAACATCCTGACCCCAACAGTCTAGCCATTTACTACACAGCAGCTCCCTATGGTTACACAGATACTTGATTCACATGTATTCACCATTGTGCACAGAACTGTAGCCAATTGCATCTGCTATTCTGAAAGATTTCATTCTAGCATCTGTAGCATATTAATAGCGATGGAGGTCAATTAAGCTGTAAGAGGTTCTAATTAGCATCCCTGCAAAGTGTTAAATTCATTATTCAGCCATCACAAAAGGAGAGGAATTCTGTCCTGTCATTGAAGCTATGATAAATCACTGCCAATTAACCCACAAACATCATTGTAGTGAGGGACACCACGCTTGAGCAAATATGGTCCCTTTTGCATACTGGAATGATCTCTGCAGGTATAGCAGCAGGTGAATCAGAGATCTTTGGTCATGTAGACAGACAGTTAACAAGCAGCTAAGGTGAACGATGTCTGTCTACGTGATCAAAGATCTTTTGGGAGAAGGAATAATATTAGAGGCTTACTTTAAAATGCCCTGTGACTTTAACATCAACCGGAGACTTAGAAACTAAGTAGGTAACCCTACTACTTACCATAGGAAAAGCTTAATTGCCTTAACCTGTACTGCAGAAAAAGGAGGAACAACCCTAAAATGTGCTAATGTGTATTAAAGGTTGTGATTCTATGTCCACTGTTTTGGAAATAAGTTCTTAGGGTTGCCAAGTGGCCAGGAGAGAAGCATTCTGTTAGAGGCTTAATGGGATGTTATTTACTTTGTGCCATAAAAAATTTCAGCTGCCTATTTCCATGCACTAAGCGACTATTAAAGGTAGGGCTGCCAACCTCCAGGTGGAGCCTGGAGATCTCCCCTAATTACAACTAATCTCCACATTATACAGATCAGTCCCCTTGGAGAAGACTGCTGCTTTGGTGGGTGGGCTGCATAGTGTTATATTCTGCTGAGAGCCCTTGCCTCCCCAAGCTCGACACACAAATCTCCAGGAATTTCCTAACCCTGAGTTGGTAACCCTAATTAAAGGGCTAGGACATTTTAGTCCAGGCAATTTATTTATTTGTTTATATGTATATGCTTCATTTATACCCTGCCTTTCTCCTTAAAGCAGCTTGCCTCATTCTCCTCTCCTCCATTTTATCCTCATAACAACTCTGTGAGGTAGGTTGGGTTATGTGACGAGCCCAAGGTTACCCGCTGCCTGTCATGGATTGAATGGATTGGTGTGGAAAGGTGAGTCTTTATTGGAGGAGGAGGAGGAGGACCTGCCCCTGAGCTCCGTCCTGGCAGATGCTCCCTGCAAGATGGATGCCTCAGTGCTTCCCTAAAAGGAACCTTTGGCAGCAATGGCACTGCCCCCTGAGCCAGCAGGGCCCTCAAGCCAAGAGGCCCCTGCATGAACCTGCCCCCCTGCTGGACCTGCAGCAATCTCACCCATGAGCAGAGAAAACTAGGGCCAAGGCCTAAACACCAAGCACAGGAGTGCATGCCTGGCAGCCCAAAGGAAGTACCAGGAGAAAACAGTCAGTCACTGCAGGATCTTGGCCTTGCTATGTCTCATGAGTAGACTGAAAGATGAGCCTAATGCTGGACCAAGCATAATCTGCAGGGTAACCCTGCAGTAAGTAGGGTTGCCAGCCTCCAGGTACTAGCTGGAGATCTCTTGGGATTACAACTGATCTCCAGCTGGTAGAGATCAGTTCACCTGGAGAAAATGGCCACTTTGGAAGATGGATCCTACGTTATTATACCCCACTGAAGTCCCTCCCCTCCCCAAACCCTGCCATCCTCAGGCTCCGCCCCAGAAATCTCCAGGTATTTCCCAACCCGGAGCTGGCACCCATAGCAGTGAGGTTGAAGCCAGTGTGTCCTCTCATAAGTCTTTAACTGTAACTCCATGTGCAGAAAGCAGGTGAAGCTTTTATAACATTGTCATCTGCAATGCTCAAGCTGTTAAAAAGCACTGGATCAGAAACTGGTAAAATGTTGGCAACACTCTCTTCTCTCTAGGATTCAAAAGGCAGTGATGTTTCCCAGGCAGTCTCCAGACCAAACAGTGGACAAATTAGAACATGCTGAATTTTAAACCTAGTATTGCATCTGAAAATTTCTGTCCTCTGAAATGCTATGAAATGTTTTGCTCCTGGGTCTAGTGATGGACATCACAGTAAAAAGTACAGATGTTACTGTCTCTCTGTGTAGGAGGTGCCCTTCTTTATTTAAAATAAACAAATCCAGATAATCTATGAGCAGGTTCACCTGCTGATTTCAGAAGAGAGGAAAGATTTAAGAGTCTGGGAATTTTCAGTTTAGAAAAAAATGGAAAGTGTCGGGGGGGCATGGTAGAAGCTTATAAATTGTGCATAGTGAAGAGCAAGTGGACAAAAATAATTTGTTCTTCCTGTCCCATGATACTAGATGTTCAGGGCAGCTAATGAAGCTGATTAGCAATAGATTTACATTGCACCAAAAGAAGTATTTTATGCAATTAGTAATTAAATTGTGGAATTCACACTGCTAGTGGACATAGTGATGGTCATGAGCATAGATGGCTTTCAGAGGGGATGAGATAGTGCCAGTGGTAGGAGGTAACCTCATGGGAATGACTTGGCCCCCTGCCCTGTTTGTTGGCCCTTCAGAGCAACTAGTTGGCTGCTGGGTAAAACAAGATGTTGGACTAGATGGAGTAATGGTCTATTCCAGCAGGGCTCATCTTAACTTCTTATTATGAGGATGCAACAGCACTGAAGTTTAAAATGATGTAGACCACTTTGGAAGCACACGAGCCATGCCTCTCTGCTGAATTTTTCATTTTAAAAAAATCATGTACACACCAGAGCAGCAACCTAGAAAATGATCTTCTTGAAACAGCAAGTCTGGATGGCCTCGAGAAGCAGAGATGGAAGGCTAGAGGCAAATTTGGGGGCTATTTGGAAGGTAGCATCTTTAGTAACGTTGTGCAGAGCCAGAGCAGTGTACTGATTAAAGTGTTTGACTAGGACTCACATCTAGACCTCCCCCCCCTGCAGTTTAGCTGGTTGTGTGACCTTAGGCCAGTTTTTTCATCCCAGCCTACCTCATGGGGTTGTTATAAGGATACAATAGAAGGTTTGAAGCAAGCTTTCATACGGTCAGAGAAAGCATTAGAAATATGCTCTATTTTGCACTAATATGTTTCCTGCTTCTATGAGTTGTCCCGGAAAGAAAGAAAGAAAGAAAGAAAGAAAGAAAGAAAGAAAGAAAGAAAGAAAGAAAGAAAGAAAGAAAGAAAGAAAGAAAGAAAGAAAGAGAATACACTTTATCGTTTTAAAAGAGTTGTGGATTATATACGTATATATAAAGAAAGAATATGTATATAATATATGGGGGAAGTCATAAGAACATAAGAAAAGCCCTGTGATCAGACCAAGCCCCATCAAGTCCAGCACAGTGGCCAAGTCATTTTGTACTTTTGCCCCCCTTAAAAAAAAATGTAGTTCTTGCCCTGATATCCCATTAAACTTCTATTAAAGGGACAGGACACTTTAAAAACCAGACCAGTTGGCAACTCTAGCTGGACACACATTACAGTGGAAAAGCCATCACTCCAATGAAGAGAGCAAATGGCATAATAACCGAGGACATTTAAAGGAGAACAATGTCCGACTGTGCATGTTTACCCTTCTTTATTCCCCGTTCCAGCCAAGATCAAAGCTACCTGTGTTGGGGAAAACGGTATGCATTGGCTTGAATGATCAGGGAATAAACGGTGTGCAAATCGGAGGCATGTATACAGAAAAGCAGTCTCCCAAGTTCAAATCAAGTCCCACCCCTTTAATTGCTGCTCTGTGATTGGCTCACCTCGTGAGAGAACATTTCCTTCCCCCCAGACCCAACTGCAACATAAAAAAGCATTTTAAGAACAAAAAACATTTGAAAGAAGGTGGGGGGGAGCGAAATCCAAGCCTTGTTTTAAAAAAGCCTTTCTTTCTCCCAGAAAGAGCTCCCAGGAAGCAACTGAATCCCTGCCTCTTTACACCCTTCTTCTTGATTGGCTGTGAGAGAAGCCAATCTTTGCTGCTTCCCCTGTATGGCTATCAGCAAACAGAACAGAAGAGGGGTTTGGAAAGTTGGGGGAGGAAGCGCAACGGGAGAAAAATGTATGCTCGCTCTCTGAATCTGGTATGAGCTAGGAAAGACCGTTTGACCCGGGCAAGAAGAGGAATGGGAAAAGCCGAGTTCGTTTAAGGTTGAAACGGGGTTGAGCCAAAAAGGAATACGGTAAAGTGCATTTTCAAAAACTTGATCCTGGCTGAAACAGGGAATGAAGGAGGCTAAACCGACCATGCAGAACCAACCAATGACTGCGCAGAGTCAACTCTCTCCCCCTTCATGCAAAATTGCAAGCTGATCTTGAACTTGCATCTCACTTTTGAAACCGAAGACACTGGAAACAGCCGGATAATTCTGCACAGGGCTGCGGTGCTGCCGCGCACGGAACAGGGCTGGCCCCGCTGGCCCTGGTGCCCGCTGGCCTTGGTGCTGGGCCAGCTGAGTCCGGCTAGGCCGTGGCAGGCTTGGCGGTGCCTGGGCAAGCTGGTGTGTGATGTGTGTGGGTAGCTTGGTGGCCCCCAGGGGGCAGCCACAGCCTCTGACCAGTGTCTGCTGCCATGCCCTGCCCCACCGCCTCTCTGCCACCGCCCCCTCCTTCCCATGCTCGGGGCAGCTGTCCCCCTTGCCTCCTAGATCCAGTCCTGAATGTTACTTACCAAGTGACGTGGTTTACCTCCTTGCCATGAAAAGCTTTATCTGTCCATTTCTGCACATAAAACTTCTATTAAAAGGGGAAGACATTTTTCTCCAGGCCAGTTGGCAATTTTAGCAGCACATCCACCTGTAATGCTGGCCTGTGTGCTAATACACTATTATTGCATCCTATTCTCTGTAGGAAAGGGTCCTTAATTTCCCCTTAAGTTAAAAAAAAAACACCTGTTAGCTTTGCTGAAGACTTCTGTTGGGGGTGTTCTGTGGTCTCATAGATGCAAAACTTGATGAGATGCCTTGTGTCAAAGTAAGCAAGGCTGTTTGAGAACAGTATCATCCAGAATTATTTTTCGTTTCTGCCTCAGGATTTGCAACTTGCAGGTTCTCTCCATCACATTACAATTTAAAAAAAAAATCATGTTCCTTGTCTTACCTCTTTATGAACATACAAAAGTTGTACTTCTTTACTTTTTACATGCAGCTTTCATTGAAGAGAAATTCTGAAGGCACATTTTCTGTGCCTTGTGTGTTTCCTTTAAACGGGTCTTTAATTTTAGTTTTTCTTGTATTCTAATAGATGAGATAGCAGAATGGTTATTCTTTAGGACAGAAGTTTCCATCATTAAATTATATATTCCGATTAATTCCGCTGCAGTCAAAGAGCAAAGTCACCCCGGAGTCTTGAGACTGGTGAATCTACTTTGCAGGAGGGGGGCAGGGTACATTGAGGGCTGGAGTTAGAGACGTTGTCTCAGTAGAAGGCAGTTCTGGTGTTCATTTGTATTCAGTGCAATATAGCTTACACAAAATGCAATGTAGTTTATATAATATAACTTACACAAAATATACACAGAGATCCATTATTTCTTTTCTTTACAAATGGAACCATGAGCATCTTTTTTTAAAAAATAAAGTTAGGTAGGGCCACCTGGGAGCAGATAAAATTGCTTCCAGGTCCAATTGGCCACACCTGTTCTAGAGCATCAGTCTGCCCCTTCCCTGACCAACCTTGAAGGGCATCAAGTTGTGTCTAAAAAGACAATGTACTGTAATAATAATGAAAAAGTTTTAAACATTGCAAGAATTACCAAAACGTGACCACAAAGTGCAATAACCCACTTTTTAATGGGAAGCAGGCCAGAGGAAGGGAAAACCGCCCAAAACCAAGGTCCTATAAGGAAACTCACAATTTCTTGGCAAAACCATGGAAAAATAAGACTGCCTCTTTCCCAAACAGGGGGAAGCAATTCTAGCCATCATAATCAACACCTTCAGATGATAAAAAATATTCTTTTTATTCAGGACTAAATACACTAGAACAAGTACCATGCAACTCAAAAATTGCTAGTGCGCATTAGGCCATTTTTCTTGATTGTTTAAGTATATGAATCCCCATCTCTAAGATAATCATAGAGTACTGGACTAGGGCAAAGCCTAACAACTGATAAAGTAGGACTACCTTATAATTTACAGGACTTGAGTAATGGGTTCTGTATTTTCCTAGGTAAATTGACTTAGGTAAATAACAAAGTTATTTTCCTTTTTCTTTTATCCCTTAGAAGCTCCTTGATCAATTGATCTTGAGCAGCATAAAAAGTTATTTTCAGAATATGCTTGTGTGAATCCATCCTTAAATACTCTAGTAGATAGTCCCCAAGTACCGTTAGAGTTTAGAATCTAGGTATTTTACTTACGTGAGCTAAAATTTTGTTCACTAATCCACTGTAGTTTGTACCTGTATGTTCATAAAATTTACGCACTTGGGAATGTTCAGTGCTTGAAAAAGCACATGAACATCTGCCACCTAGCGGTGAACACAAATTATTTCAAAAGTGACTTAAAAAAAGAAATATACAGGCATACCTTGTTTCATTGTGTTTCACGTTATTGCACTTTGTGGTCACATTTTGGTAATTCTTGCAATGTTTCAAACTTTTTCATTATTATTACAGTACATTGTCTTTTTAGACATAATACTATTGCACACCTAATAGACTACAGCATAGTGTAAACTTAACTTTTATAGGCCCTGGGAAACAAAAAAATCAATGTGACTCGCTTTATTGTGACATTCGCTTTATTCCAGTGGTCTGGAACCAAACCTGCAATATCTCTGAGTTATGCTCGTAGTTTTAGTAAAGTTAGAAAAATGTTCCAACGGCTCTGTCATCAGTTACAACAGCAGGGAAGAATGGCTTTAAAGGCAGCCAGTAAGTGCAGATATTGTTGCGCCTCATGGTATTGATTTGGACTTTTCGAAGTGGAGGTCTAAATACACCCACAAAGGTGCTCTTGGTTTTATTTTAAAAACATTTTTTAGCCTGCTTATCTCTAGAACTAGACTCCAGGCAGATTAGGATACAAAAGCATCAGGCAGAACAGTACTTGGCCCCTTGAAGCTTTGCCCACTCAGAGTACTGGGTTCTGAGTCAGTGTGTGTGGATGTTAGAGAACTGGGCTGTCCTCTGGGAGATACAGGTTCTAACCTCCACTTTTCCATGGAAGGTTTCCTGGTTTTCTATTTAACAGGAGACATAAAGGAGTCTTATTATCCTTAAGTAGAAGAGGAAGAAGGAATCACAGGTGAGTCTTTATATCCTTAGGTAGAAGAGGAAGAAGACAGCCATTTCTGTTCTACATCAGTTCTTTCCCATAGACCTATAAATATACCGTATGTCTTTTTCTCTGACTTGCATGTCTACCGCATAATTCTTATTCATACTGTAGACCTTCCAAATGCCATTCTCGAGGCTTGTATCCATGTCCGTCTGACTATGGCATGTCAGTTCCTCAGCTTCACCTACCTGTCTGTTATGGGGAGAGGCAGGGAAGGAGATTGTAAGCCAGTTTGATTCTCCTTAAAAGGCAGAGAAAATGGCATATAAAAATCAACTCCTCCTCTTCTTCTTCCTCCTCCTCCTCCTCTTCTTCTTCTAGTTTGATCCAGTCAATTGTGAACATGCACCAGCACAATTGTTGTGTGGTACCTACTGCACAGGTACAAGAAGACCACATACATTCAAATTCAGCTGATTTTCAGTGGTGCATGGTCTGACTGCAATGATGGATTTGGGGCATACATAATCTAAGCAAGACATCAATTGTGATGCGATTGTGCATCAAATGTGGCCAGTGGCCAGCTTCCACGCTAGATACCACCATTGCAAAATTACAAAAAAGCACCCTTTGCTTTGAATTGCAAACAAATGATGGAGTTGATCAAAGGAAGTACTGACTTCACATAAAGTGGTGGGTTCAAATCTTGATTTCCTCTTTTTTTGTGGTTGCAAGAATCACAGGCCACTGCTTATCTTGACACCAGATAATCACCCTTTAAAGGTCCAGGTGGAGAACACGCAGCTGCAGCTATTCCTGTCCATTTCTGCTGCAGCCCTGTCATCCTCCTTCTATCTCACTGGCCGGGCAGCACACCTGGAGACTTGCCAGGCAGAACGGATGAGGGAGTGCAGAGATTGGCAGGACTGCAGAAGAACCAGTAGGAAGAACTGTGCTTGTTATTTCTCCTCCTCTATCTGATTATTAAAAAGGCTATTGACCATAATGACAGAGGGCAACCCTATGGTGCATGCTACACCATCTTATTTGGTACACTTTTATTTTGTTGCAATTGTTTGTATACTTGTAGGAATGCAGAGATCTAGAACCACTGAACTCTAAAGAATGACAACCCTAGCAGCTTTCAGTAACTCAACTTTAACTAGGCATCTATAAGGCAAAAAAGGAGGAAGAAAAAAAGAAAAAGGAACAGCTAATAATAACAGGGACTGTACCTGATAAACAGGGACACATGAAGCTGCCTTATACTGACTGGCAGCAGCTCTCCAGGCTTCAGGTAGAGGCCTTTCATATCACCCAGAGCCCTGCCCTTTTAACTGGAGATGCCAGAGATTGAACCTGAGATCTTCTGTACGCCAAGCAGATCTTCATCTACTAAGCCAGGATCCCACCCCCATTGCAGAATATGCTTTCCTGTCTGGTGTCTCCTGCGCACTTGGCAACAGGACAATAACTTCTTCCATGACCAATGAATTGGGCACATATACACTTGGCAGACAGCAGCTGGGTTTGAAGGGTCTTTTGGTTGCTATATAACATGGGGGCAGAAAACTGAATGGAATAACTACTATGTAATTATACTAAGACCGATAGTTTTGTTTTATGATGTGAGTCTGATTATTTTGCAATTGGCTTTGTAAATGCACAGTGGGTTTGCAACACTGGGATCTCAAGGCCAAACCACTAAGGTCATGTCTAAGTCAGCCAGATGTTAGTTCAGTCACTCCGCCCATGTATTTAAACTGGTGTCAAGGGCTGGGAAACATGGCTGTAGACTCTCCCCTGGCACTCTACACTGCGATACAAGGAGGATGCTTCTGCAGATAGTTCAATGGCAGGAAGTCATTTTCATGTCTTTGAATCAGCCACAGATGAAGCAAGCTCACTGGCAGGCTCTGAATATCCAGATCTTGAAAATGGATTTGGAATTATTGCAACTGGCAAGTCAGATCTATCCATTACCAATTTTCACAATTACTTTTCTTACTCTGCTGCTCCAGGGACAACTCTCTCATTGGCAGCTAGATGTCTGACTTTCCCCTTTGGAATGATATCTACTATTATTTTTAACGATTCCATTGTGCCCCCTAGCGGCAGAGGTTTAGGATGACAGATCAAATTAATATGACTTTTTCTTCTTCTGTTTAATGCGTTCTTTTAATGGCATTTGGACAGGGGGGAATATTTAAAAAGTAGCGACTTCTTGCTTAGGATAAAGTGAACAACTGTGCATAAGGTCTGAGAATGGGATCTGCACAAGCTACCATTTTAGAGAACAAACTTTGTTCCTCAATCTTTAGGCAAAAAATATTCTGCACATAATTCTGAATGTAATAAATACTTTGGACAGAAAACATCTTTTAAAATGTTGTTGACCATCTGGACTGGATGAGTTCTGACTAATTAGAAAGCCTGAATATTGGATTTTGAATACTTTCCCCCTTGAACAGAGAGGCTTATTGTGTTGAACATAAATCAATATCTCTTGCAGATCAAACTGATATCAAAGGGGCCTTTCATGTGCTGCGTAGAACCAGCATGGCCAACACTTTTGGTTGACCAGAAGTGGCACTCCTGAAAGTAGCTTCTCAGGTGCCTTCAGACCAAGGACCAAAGTCCCAGAGATTCATAGGCAGAGTCCGGGTTGTCTGATTAATTCAACAGCATCTTAAATGTGGAAGGCCTGGGCAGCACGCTCACAAGCCCTTACCTCTGCCTTCAAAGGCAAGTATTTACTCCAGTAGTTTGTTTTGTCTAGTTAATGTCTATGTGGCTTTCAGCCCTCTTTAAGGCACCAAAGGTGGCTTATTAAAAAGTTGTAAAATCATTAAAATGACTTAGAAAGATGTAACTTTGTTTATGATTGCATGATAAGTCCCTAGTAATGCTAGGATTGTCAGCTTTTGAACTGGTCCCTCTAGCTGACCCTTTTAATATGTTTGATCTGCAAGCACTTAGCAGGGGGTGTTATTTAACCTCATGGCATGAAAAAGCTTCAACTGCCCATTTCCATATATTAACTTTTAAAAGGACATTTTTTCTGACCAGTTGGCAGCCTTATGTAATGCTTAGGAACAGACAGGTTGATAAATTTTTCACAATCTTTCCACCTGGCAGGATTAACTTCCTTGCCTCTAACAATGACTTTCTCTCTTGGATATACTTGTGGAAGGGTAGGAGAGATTGAAGCAGTGGAAGCTGCTTGTCAAGTATTTCTTATCCACAAAAACTGTTTGTTTGGTTCTAGAATGAGATTTTGTTATCTTGCCCAGCTAGATAACCACTTGCCTGTCCATAACCTCTCTGTGTGTTTCTTCCTCACTGATATTCCCACAAGGGCAAGATGAGAAAGGAATACTAAAGACCAAACTGTATGAGATGCTCAAATCCCATGTTTGGAACTGCAAACATGCAACTTAACTGCAAAAAGAAGCCATCAGCGCCCCCAGTTTGGGCTATGGTGCCGTGGAAGGAGGAGATCAACTGTTTTCCCAGTCAAAAAGTCTCCCTGGATGATAGAAGTCTTGGGGGGGGGGGGAGAATATGCATGCATATCATGGTTGTTATTTTTAAATATTTTCTAGGACTTATAGCAGTCTGGGAGAATCATTTTGAATCAGGGTAAAGGTGCAGGAGAGGCCACAAATTAATCCTCCCCTCCCCACTGGTATAGTCTGGACCCGGATTGTTTCCCTTTCTTCAGGTTGTGCTTCAGGGCTAAATTATGCATCGAGAATTCCACAAGTATCATGTCTCATTTGGTCCAAAATGATTACTTACAAAGTGCAGGGCAGAACAAATGCTGGAGCGCTACAAAACGGTGTTCATTACATTCCTCCTTTCATACCCTTACGGGAGTTATGGAACGTTTTCCATCATTATATATAACTTTCTTGCTCCCTTAAAAAAACTGTACAAAAGAAGGATTTTCAGTAGGGAGTCGCTTTTTTCATCCACGCATCACCAGCTGCACGGTCCCAAATGCTACCCAGCTACCGAAGCCACAGGAACCCAGTCCTGTTCTTAGCGGAACTTGGATGGATTTATTATCTCTTCCAGGTAACTCTGGTTTCTGATGGGGCCACCAGGGGGCACTGCAGCACAGCAATAAAAGAAGTTGAGCGAAACGGGATCTGAGGGTCCGCCGCCTCCACGGAAGCATGTGCCACCCTAGACCTGCTAGTCTTTCACTAGCAACAAGATTATCTTTTTTAAATTGTTGCTGTTGTTATTGCGATGAGAAATTTCATGAGCAAAAGGCAGGGGGAAAGGCTGTATCTCAGAGCATCTGCTTGGCAGGCAGAAGGTCCCAAGTCCAGTCCTCAGGATCTCCAGTGGAAGGGATCAACTAACAGATAATGTGTAAGACCTCTGCCTGAGACCCCAGAGAGCCTTTGCCTGTCTGAGTGGGCAATACTGACGTTGATGGCCCAAGGGTCTGATTCAGTATAAGGCCGCTTCATGTGGGAATTAGAGGAAGAGTCTACTGTTACCACAGTACTCTCAAATGATAATGTGGCGCACAACCTTTTTTTCAGGCCTTTAACAAGGTATTGGGAGACAGGTGAAGCTATATTTGCTCTGTGACACTTTCTCTGTTATTTCCAGTGATGTCACAATGCCTGTTGTGACATCACTGCACTGTGATTCTCTGACGGCCAATGAGCCGTGGTAAAAATAGGGACGTGACACATCAGTCCAACTCAGTCAAACTCTAAGTCAAACTTAGAGGGAAAGATATGAAGAGTGCTTTCTTCTCTCTTTAAATCCTTTGGTCACATTCCACCACACAGTTTGTTGCTATGCTTAAGCCTATTTATTTGAGCGAGCTTAAGGCTGCAATCGTGACCACACTTACTTGTGGTTATGCATTATGTGGTAAATGCATTATGAGGGTTTTAGTTCCTTGCAAAAAGTGTATACAAGCAGACTGTGTGTCCCGCTTTGTGTTGGATTGTGGCTACGCAGCCAATTCCTATGCATGCTTACTGCAAGTGAGTTAAGTGGGAATTGACCAAAATCAGCCCCTGGGGCAAGGGACCACAGTTGTTCCACCAATCCTACTCAGCATCCCTCCTCCCCTTTAAGCTCATCTTCATTGAAAGAATGCCTCTGGAATTCAGTCCACTCTGCAACCAGGTTTGGACAAGCTCGTGCAGTATGTAATATCAATCAGTACCAGCCTGTAAGCAAGAGCTATGTGGCACATGTGTGTCCCCTAATGGTTCAATAGAAAGGTGAGAGCCCCAGTGAAAATTAAGTCTTGATGTATCTTCTTGGAGTTTCTGCAACTGAGTAAGCTAGAAACCAGAATTACTTCAAACAACTTGAAACAAAAAATGTTTAACACAGTCAGAGTCAAGAAGTTTAAAGTTCTATAAATCTCAAAGCTTGTCAAGGTCTTCCCTCCACAATAACCCACACTGTCCCTTTTCTGTGATTTTTTTACACTCCTCTGCAAAAAGGAAGGAAACTGTTTGCAAGGGGGCAGATGACAGTGGAAGAGGGAACATGTTCCCTTATCAAGGCAAGTGGATCAACCCTCCTTTACCCTGCTCCACTTGTGCATAGTTGACTAGCTGGGGCAGAATGTAGATGGGGTTGTACATTAAGATGTGAATCCAAACCCACTGAAAGTAATGCAGGTGGACAATATTTGCATCCGGGCAAGAGTCTTATTTATTTATTTATTAAAATATGCATACCCCCTGCCTTTCCTGTAGCTTAAGGTAGCAACAGCTCTGCTGCACTGGCAGGCAATTAAACCACCAGCTCTGCAAACCCCCCTGGACATTTAGAACATCAGTTCTTAGACTCATAGAATCATAGGCCCCTTTCAAATTGGAAGGGGCCATACAGGGCATCTAGTACAAACCCCTGCTCAGTGCAGGTTCGGCCTAAACCATCCTTGACAAGTGTTCGTACAGCCGCTGCTTGAAGACTGCCTGTGAAGGGGAACTCGCCACCTCCCTAGGCAGCAAATTCCACTGATGAAGTACTCTTACTGTAAACAATTTTTCCTAATATCCAGCCAGTACCTCTCCGCCCGCAATTTAAACCCATTACTGGGAGTCCTATCCTGTGCTGCCAACAGGGATAGCTCCCTGCCCTCCTCTAATTGACAGCCCTTCAAATACTTAAAGAGAGGAATCATGCCCCCCCTCAACCTCCTCCAGACTGAACATTCCCAGTTCCCTCAGCTTTTCCTTGTAGGGCCTGGTCTCCAGGCCCCTGATCATCCTCTTCGCTGTCTCCTGCACCTGATCCATGCCGTCTGCATCCTTTTTGAAGTGAGGCATCCAGAGCTGCACTTGCCACGACTCCACTCAGAGTAAGGGTAGCATGAGGGCTCTGCATGCCTTCTGTGGCATCACATAGCCAGATCAGAATGGCTATGTGGCACAATGTCTTGTGAAACAATGTCTTGGAAAGACAGTTTCCAAGACATGTGAACAGAATATGTGACTGTGTGGAGTATTCTTTTTCACAGATCCTTTCAGTTTCCCAAGGTAACTTTAAAATAAAAAAGAGAACCTCACAGAAATTTGGTGCTGCACTAGTTAATACACATGAACAATAATGTGAGCAAGTTTTAAAAATAAGGGCCTTGCACGCATGACTGTGTGATGCCCTTATTTTTAACTTTGCTCACATTGCTGTTCTTCCCAGCCCTCAGCACCTTGGCAGGGGGCACTATAAAGTGTAGATGAATTATTCATCATGATTATATTGCTCCTTCAAAGAGCTGAGTTTTCCTTGGCTTGGAAGTTTAAGGAAATCAGCCTTCTTCATTCATGGGACATGTTGTGCCTATGTTAGAATAACTTATTCATTTGAATGAGGAAAAAGCCACCAACATTAGACATAGTGACCTTGAAATTTCCTTCACCTGTAATTCAGATCAAAAGCCAAGCAGAAAAACCAGCAGGCACTTTTTTGTTAATAACATCACTGGCATCATCACGTTCTACTCAGTTCTAACAGTATTGAATATGTATTTAACTCCCCTCTATTAAAGATGGTGCAGGATACAGAAGTTACATGGATCCTGCCTGGAAGACTTGCAGCCTACACAGGGTAGGTAGGATAGTCACTGAGAAAGAAAACAAGGCTTCATACATTTGGCAGGGAAAGTTAGACAGGAGAAGGCTAAAATGGCAAATTGCAGACAAAAGCAAGGTATCGTATCCCAGAAAACTTTGTGGAAGAACTGGTATGTAACTAGGACTCTAAGGGGAAAGAGTTTGTTTGATTCAGTGGACTTTCTGGAGCCCAGAAGATGTTCTAACAAACCTAACGTCCGTTTCCACATATGCCTCTGACACACCATAGTTATTAATATTGATTTGTCTTGTAATCGGCGGGTGGCATTGCCACTTGCCTGGTAAGGGCCCACTGGCAGCTGGCTTCACCATTGCTTCAAGATTTGATTAGGAGGATTTTGATGGCTATTTATTTGATTTATTTCAGGGTATGTTAAACTTTTGTGGAAATGACACGTATGGTTCTTAAAAAGAAAAAAAGTATATTCTTATGCATATATTCTCTTCAACTAATCATATATATAGTCATTCATTCATTCATTCATTCATAGCCTTATTTATTGACATAGTAGCTAAAACATCAAGTGCAAAAATGGGACATCCAATACAAAATACAGGGCAGTTATAAAATGGCCATACTTTGGCCAGACCTATACAAATAATAACTACAAACAGCTTTAATGCTCCATGTAGAGCCCATTATATAACCTGAATCCTTTGTTCATTAACTACATTCACTATCACTCCAAAGTAACCGTAAGAATCCGGGCTGTGTGATTGTGGTCTTGGTATTTTCTTTCCTGACGTTTTGCCCGCAGCTGTGGCAGGCGTCTTCAGAGGAGTAACACTGAAGGACAGTGTCTCTCAGTGTCAAGTGTGTAGGAAGAGTAATATATAGTCAGAAAGGGATTGGGTTGAGCTGAATCATTGTCCTGCAAAAAGTATCAAAGGTAATGTGCTAATCATTGTCCTGTAAGTATCAAGATAATGTGCTAATGAGGGTGTGGTATGTTAATATGGAACCATTGTATCCTGAAGTGATCTGTTAATGTGTGAAATCCAAGGCTAATCTGCATGGCTATGGTGGACTGTAGTGACCACGCGTGACCCCTGTCGGTAATGTATTCAGCCAGGCCAACATGAAAGAACGTCGTAAGGGCGGGGAAATCGGATCATAGAAGTACTTTGGCAGTGTGTTCGGTGCAGGTATTATATCGTAGAAAAGGGGCGAGCAGGTCTTCCGTGCTCCAGCTATTAATCTCTGGTAGTCAATGTCGAGGACGCGTCTCTTTATTTCAGTATAAGATTGTTTTTCATTCATATTAAATAATTGCTCCATAGAGAACCCAATGGTTTGAAGTTGTTTAACTATTCTGTTGTACCAGGAGGAGTTGGTGCTTTCGGCAAGCATCAGCACAATCAGACTGCCTGGAGTTGCTCGATAATGCATTCGTAGCCAGACTCTAAATATATTTAGTCAGGCACAGGATGATAAAAGGTTCAGACCAGTTTCTAAACATAGAGTCTCATAAGAGATGCATCTTGGTACTCCCAGAAGCTTACGAAGGAAAGTGGCCTGGATTTTCTCAATTGCTGGGGATAGCTTCAGACCCCAAATCAAAATACCATAGAAAAGTTGTGGTAATAATTTAGCTTTAAATAGTGGGATTGCCGCTAGAACATATTGGCCTCCTTTGGAGAAGAACATTTTTATTATGGCTCCTATCTTGTATGAGGTTAAATTCGTTGTCATTTTCTGATGTGAATGCCAATTCAAAGTGTGATGAAAATTGACTCCCAGGTATTTGAATTGTAATACCTGTTCAATCTTCTGCTCATTCACGCTCCAGCTTTCTATTTTTGTAGACCTTGTGAATGTTAGGATCTTTGATTTTTCAAAGTTGATGTCAAGGTGATTTGTTTCACAGTATTTCGCAAATATATTGAGGCTACGCTACATGCCGATTCTTGTATAAGCAAGTAAGACTGCATTGTCGGCTTATAAGAGAACTGGAACCTGATGGCCATTAAGATTTGGGGCATGAAGGTGATTCACGGATAGGTAAACTACCAAATCCGCTATATATAGGTTAAATAGATATGGCGCCAGTACGCAGCATTGCTTCACACCTTTATTAGAGATAATTGGGGGGGGGGGGGTTGGATTGGTCAGGCGGTCATAATGGATTTGACAGCTTGTGTTCGAGTATAGTTGCTGGATTAGGAACAGCAAGCGAGGTTCAATGCCCATTGCTGTCAATTTTTCCCAGAGACGTGACCTGGGTACAGAGTCGAAGGCTGCCTTGAGGTCTAAAAAGGCTGCAAATAGTTTCTTTTCCTTCTTGCTCGAATATTTCTCAGCCAAATAATGGAGTGTGATACAGTGATCATATGTTGATTTCCCTTTGATAAAACCAATTTGTTCTGGTCCTATTTTTGAGGCGGCCCAGTCGGCAAGTCTAGTGAACAGGGTGCTGGCATAGACTTTCCCGATTGTGGATAACAAACTTATCGGCCTATAATTTGTGGGAGCAGAAGGATGGTACTACAATTGCTTCAGTCCATGATTTGGGGACTTGGCCACTCGAGTTTATTTTTGTAATAAATGCCGCTATTGGAGTGCCCCATTTGCTAACAAACTCCTTAAAAAGGTCAATTGGCAAACCATCAGGGCCAGCTGCTTTCCCTCTTTTACATTTCAGCAAGATTTTTTCTACTTCTTCGGGGGTGACCGGTAGCCATTCCAAAGTTTCTGGTGGTAATCCATTTTTTGAATGCCCTGGGGTCACATCCGGCTCATAGAAAATTGTTTTAAAATGTTCTATCCATTGGCCAGGTATTTGCGGATTAATGGGGACCTGAGTTCCCTGCAGCCCGCTGGACACAAGGCACCAGAATTGTCTGGTGTCTTTGGACTGAGTGGCTTTTATAAGTTGTTCCCAGGTGTTTGTCAGGTGGGTTTGCTTTTTTGACTTCATGAGGAGTTGAAACTTCTTCTTAGCTTCGAGATATTCTCTGAAGACCTTCGGAGTTTGATCGTTCTTACTGATACAATATTGTCTGCGCAAGAGCTTTAGTTGGCATTCATGGTCGAACCAATTTGAAGCATATGCATATATATATATATATATATATATATATATATATATATATATATATATATATATATATATAAACTTAAACACATAAAATATGCATTATGTTGATGTGTATGTAATTGCCGTGTGGTACCAAAGTCCGTCCTTGGTTGTGCATTAACATGACTGGCGTAGTGACTGAAGCAGCTGCATGTGAGCATGGTAATTTCATGCACCTACCATGCATTGACCTGGCTATGTGCATCTTTCCCTTATAGGCAAGGGAAAGAGCAGGATAGACAAGGTGCAGAGGCAGGACTGGGAGGCAAGAATATAACTGACCTGGCCCAGGACCCACAGAAACCACTCAGCCTTCCTACACAAAGGATTGGATCCAGACTAAAATCACCGCTCACACAAAGAACTCCTGCCAGTGGAACAAAATGTGCCTGCCCCCCCCCCCCACTGCAGCCCACTGATCCACCCAAAAGGTCTTGTCCCCCAGGAAGAGAGGCAAATCAAGGGTGTGCAGCAGGAAGAGGGAACTGGTAGAACCCTGTGGCTTATTAGTTTTGCAGCAACCTGATTCCATAACTACTGTATGCTCAGGTTATCCAAAGCACTCTATAGAAGCCCATAAAGGACAAAGGTGAGACAATTATAATAGTGCACTTCCCCTCAGTTCTATTATTGAAGTCATGCTATGTGTCAAACATGTTTTGCAGAAGAAAAGATTCTTTCCCCCCAAATGGTCAACCATACACTGAGAATGGCCTGGCCAGCTGCCCCTGTTCCCCATCAGCTAGAACCAAGCCTGAACACAGTCTGGTTCAGAATCAACTTTTGCTCCTAAGAGGCACATTAAAAAATGTTGTTGCTTTGCAAAAACCTTCATCTTGTACAGTGTTGGGATCAGAATGCTGGAAGGGTAGTGGCTCAGTGGGGTCTGAAGGATGACTTTACAAGCTGATTCTGTATGCAAGGTATTCCTGAAATGGCAGGTTATTTGTGCTGTTCCAAAAGCTCAGCAAAACACTCTTCTTGGATTGGGTTCTGAAATCAGAAGTGAAGAAGCAAATCTTTTGAGAAAAACCTCACCTTAGCTTTGTAGCTTAATAGGGAAGAAAAAGAAGTCACACGCTTGTAAAGTGTTAACAGAACAGCCTGCGGGAACTTTTGTTTTAGCAATGACTAGCCTAACACAAGTATAGCAGAATGTGAAGAATTAGGATGGTTTTTAAGGTATGCAAGTACATTAGGAACTCTGTCATTTGCTTTGATATTTCAGGGTTTTAGGGACAGATGACCTGGATGGCCCAGGCTAGCCTGATCTCGTCAGATCTCAGAAGCTAAGCAGGGTCGGCCCTGGTTAATAATTGGATGGGAGACCACCAAGGAATACCAGGGTTGCTGTGCAGAGGAAGGCACTGGCAAACCACCTCTGTTAGTTTCTTGCCATGAAAACCCCAAAAGGGGTCGCCATAAGTTGGCTGAGACTTGATGCCGTTTTACACACACACACACAATTTCCTTCCATTCTTCCGAGGTCAGTAAAATGAGTACCCAGCTTGCTGGGGGTAAAGGGAAGATGACTGGGGAAGGCCCTGGCAAACCACCCCATAAACAAAGTCTGCCTAGTAATTGTCGAGATGTGACGTCACCCCATGGGTCAGGAATGACCTGGTGCTTGCACAGGGGACCTTAACCTTTACAATAACTATGGCCTTTTATATATTGGCTGTTTCCGCTGGATCTGCTGCTCTCTAACTGCACAGTATTTGCCGTCGAATTCTCAAAACAATATACACAGAGCCTTTCCCCCCAAAGAAATTCCAGGAGTACCTTGTGATGAATTATGCATTCCCAGTGAAAATGCGGAGCTTTTGAACCAGTGGGGGAGTGGTCACCAATGCCATCACTGTTATGAGGCTTGCCACCCCTTCTTCTTTTGACTTATTTTTGTTCACGCATGCATAGAAGCAATAAATTGCAAGGTCGCTACTGAAAAAGCACTTATGTCGGGGCACTTGTGAGTCCCTCCCCCCCTGAAAATGCTGCTTTATAATTGACTGTAGTGTATTTTTTTGAAAAACATCACTAGCCCCCTGCCAGCCCCATGGTGGGGTTCTTTCATTTGAGCTGAACCAAGTAGCCATTTTACAGCCAAAGCAGAGAAGGACATGTATAAGGCAAGGGCGGCAAATCAACCCAGCTCTGTTTCATCCGGCCTAGGACTGAAACTGACCACTTGCTGTGAAACTGACCAAATAAACAGCCTCATAGTATTCCAGCATTCTCTCACTAGTACACTCAGAAAAAAAGGCTTTCATGCCTATAAGAAGACACGGAAAAGGGGAGGGTGGCAAATCAGCCTGGATCTGTTCTATTTGTCTAAAGACCAAAACTGACCACTTGCTGTGAAACTGGCCAAATAAGCAGTCTCATAGTATTCCAGTATTTTCTTGCTAGTGCACTCACAAAAAAAAGAGGCTTTCATTCCTATAAGAGGATGTGTAGAAGGGGAAGGTGGCAAATCAGCCTGGCTCTGTTCTATCTGGTCGAATATTGAAACTGACCACTTGCTGTGAAACTGGCCAAATAAGCAGCCTCATAGTATTCCAGAATTCTCCCGGTAGTGCACTTGCAAATGGCTTTGAGGGGAGGAGTTGGATGAGGGTGGGGAATGATGAGTAGGAGGGAGGGAGTAGAGGATGAGAGGGAGAAGAAAGAATATGGGTGTGGGGAGAAAAACCCAAAGTTAAAGCTATGCACTGGAGAAGTAATCAAACTGGCCTCGACGCACGTGTTAACCTCATGGTAAAACAGCATCCTGAAAACGCGGGGAAAATGCAGGGGGAGAGCAATGTGACTTCTGAAGGTCCGAAAAAACATGCATAATGAAAAACAAAGCCCCAAAGAAGTCAGGGTGGACGTAACAGAAACAACCCATTACATAAAAGGCCTGTGTTTGTGATGTACAATGAACACTACTAGATCTAACAAAAGTGCTTGAAATCAATAAAGGAAAAACCACAATACAGAGAGCATTTGCAGTAACCTAGTCAAGAAGTATACGAAGTAGAGATTCACTATGGTTTTGCTTCCAATTAATTTATTTTTTAACCAACTAGGGATAATAAAACTTGATTCCTCTTTCATGCGTAACCCGCTTTCTCCCTTACAGAAGGAAGGGCTGATTTCCATATGTATGTTCATTGTTCCCTATTCTAACACCTGATGATTTATCATTCTCTTATTCTTAGCAGGTGTGACTGTCCTTCATGTTATAATATTGTGTATTTGTACTCTTGGTGACATCAGATGTGCCTAAGATGGCGTTCATATATACAAGATCATTTGCTAAGTCATCAAATGATAAGCATGCATGTGTGAACTCACTTTCATACAAGAAGTGAGAGATGACGTGGAAGGAAGTCTCCTCTCTCTCCTCCTTTTACTCAGCATTTACTTAGGACTCAATCAATGCCATCCTAAGCAGAGTTACATGTCAAATTCCACTGCAGCCAATGGGTTTTGAAGTGTGAAAACTGGAAGAGAGATTTAAGGAGAAATCTCCATACTTCTGTGTTTCTCTGGGGAAGAGAAATTGTGAAATCTCCAACTTCCCTGATAGCTAGGCAGCAGGGTCTGAATAGAAACATCTATAAGAAGTTCTGGGAACTGAACTGAATTTGTGAACTTACGTTTAAGAATTGTAATTCTGTACCAACTAAGCCATCAAAGATCTATGCCTTCTCTGAAGTGAAACTTATAAAATAGCTCTGGATCAATGCTTTTCCTATCCATTGGTTCCCCTCCAAATCCATCCATTGTACAGTGTTTAATAAATCTCTGTTTCTTGGTTGTTAACTTGAAAAAGCCTCTGGTGTCTCATTTCTTCTGAGGTAAAATAAGTAAAGGGGACTAAGGAGAAAAATCAAAACTCCAAATAAACCTGGCAAACAAGCAGCCTCTCTCCCTCAACACATATGGGGGAGTGGGGGATCATAATACACAGGATCTTTAAAAAAATATTAGGGTGTATATACTAACAGACTTGACTCTGTTTTTTTGAAATATGGAAAATGAATAGTTTATTTAGTCACGTAGCAGGAGTTCTGTTTTTAGATAACAGCTGACATTATTCAGCTGATAACCTTTTTTAGATGCAAATATATAATGTAAAGGTAAAGGACTGGTGCTTAGTTCATGTCAGTAATCATGGCTCAGTAAAAACAACACCCTAATTTACCATGCCTTGCTTGTGTTCACTTGAGTTTTGAAGGAGGCAAAGGGCTGCCCCTCTTGAGCTTTGTAGTAGTGGGTTCTGAGACCACTGAGGTTGCCAGTGAGGCTAATATTCTATTCACCCAGTCAGCTGCTCTTGTCACCTACTCAGCTTGAAGCATACCTGTCTGTTAATTCTGGCAGTATCAAGAGATGTGTGCAGGCAGTCAGGTAGCCCAAGGAGCCAAGGTCCCCAGCAGGACCTGGGAGAGCCTACCATGGCTGGGGCACTGGCTGACAGGGGCCCAGTAGCATCAGAAACTCTCCTGCTGATCCTGCAATGCGGGCCTCGCCACTGGCACCTGAAATAGTCTGTTGGGCAGGACCTGGGCCCCAGGGTACACTCTCACTCTGGCAGGTAGAGATGCCAACCTTCAGGTGGGACCTGAGGATCCCCCAGAATTACAGCTCATCTCCAGACTACAGAGTTCAGTTTCCCTAGAGAAAATGGATGCTTTGGAGGGTGATTTCTGTGGCATTGTCCCCCACTGAGGTCCCTGTCCTCTCCAGACTCCATCCCCAAATCTCCAGGAGTTTTCCAGTCTGGATCTTGCAACCCTGCCCCCTCCATCTCCTGCTGGTGGCGGGGGGGAGGGGGCTCACAACCCTATGACAGAGGGCCAGGGGCTGAGGTGGCCCAAAGGAGGCAAAGTGCTTGACTCGCTTCACACAATCCCATCCCAGAACCAGAGAATGAGGACAACAATTCTTCACAGGTTCATGGCACAGGGCAGCCACAGGAGCTGAACACCTCCCAGCAGGGAGGCTGAGGCTGCTTACTTCCCAGCCTATTTAAGCCAAGGCTTAGGAAGCCAGCCTTGCTGGATCAACTGATCCACTGTGTGCCAGCTCCAGCTCCTTGTCTCTAGTTCCTGCTCCTTGTTTCCAGTTCCGTGCCTTCAGTTGCAGCTGCCAGCACCTGTTGACACTTCCAAGCCTTGCTCGCTAGGCATGAGGGCATTTCTTCATAGGAGACCTGACTGGACTGTCCTGCCAAGTGTAGGACAGGGAAGACTTGGATGGTGCAACCTTGTGTCCCTCCTTTCCTATTCTGAGGCCTGGAGAGACCCTGGGGAAGTAAAGTAGCACAATGTCTGAAGGCTAGGGGACAGCGCTGGGGAGGGAAGAGCCTCACACTGTATATATGTCCTTGCTTTCTATGGAAACAAGATATAGGAGCAGGCAATGTACATAATGTTTCTGTGATGCAAAATACCACGTTTGTTATTAAATATAATTTTCTGAGATTATAGTATCCCACATCTTACTGATGTATCTATTTGTACAGTGAACTCGATAAAATAAGCAAATATCAGGCTATTCTCCATGATTCATACCCCATTACTTGACCACCGAGAGAAGCTGTAAACCCTTCCCACCAACATCAAAGCAAACTCTTTTTGAAGATTGTTTTGATCTTGTATGCCAGACCCCCATGTAGATACTTTGGATTTCCACCAAAGCAGTGCCACGTGCCTGAATGGTTTGTGATCTTTTCTTTAAAATGAAAACAGTGATAAGCTGATTCCCCCTTTGTAAGCCTCCACTTTATGCACTGCAGGAATAAACTCAGTACTCTTTTTGATCCCATATATAATTTTAGGTGAAGATCCTATCTCTGGTTATACACATTTAAAGAATGTTAGAAATCATTCTGGAGGGGATCTATGTACATACGCCTTTGACTTCTGGCAGTTATCAGTTTATACCTGAGGAAACATAACACTCCAGTCTTTGCACTGGTCTTTCAGTCTGCCATGAAAGCAGCTGAAAAGGTCAATTCTTCAAGGGACCTTCCTTATAGACTTCCCATGAAACATGTTGTATTCTTTTAAATGTAGCTATGCTCTTGAAATGACCCAAAGTGGCTAACAACATTGTTCTACCCTCCTCCATTTTACCCTCACAACAACAACCTTGTGCGGTTTGAAAGGCTGAGAGAGAATGGTGTTTTATGCATGGTCGTTTTAACCTCTTTATTCCTCATTTCAGCCAGGATCAAATTTTTCAGTATGCATCTCATTCCTTGGAAGCTCAACGCTGTTTCGACGCAAAACAAACCTGGCTTTTCCCATTCCTCTTCTGGCCTGAATTAAACCGTTCATCCTGGCTCATTCCAGAGTCACAGAGCGTGCATACTCCATTCTTGGGTTGAGCTTCCCCGTGCCATCACGCCCCACCCTTTTCCAACCCCCTCCTCAAAGCAGCATGCTGGTGATTAAACATGGGAAAACAGAAGATTGGCTTCTCTTACAGCCAATCAATCACAAAGCAGTGTGTAAAGAGGTGGGGATTCCAGTGCTTCCTGCTACCTTGGAGCTCTTTCTGAGCAAAAGAAAGGCTTTTTAAAAATGAAGCTTAGATTTCTCCTCCCCCCTTCTTTCAGGTAGCTCCATTTTTTGTTTTTTGTTCTTAAAATGCTTTTTTATGCAGCAGTTGGGTTTGGGGGGAGCACTGCTAAGTAAGAGAGAGCAGCATGAGAAGAGAGCAGCATTTAAAGGGGTGGGACTTGATTTGAGCTTGGGAGACTGCTTTTCTGTATTCACGGTTCAATTAGCACACAGTTTCGTCCCTGATCATTCAAGTCAAAGCGTACAGTTTCCTCCAACCCGGGTTACTTTAATGTGCGATGAACCCAGGTCCAAGCAGGGAGATCCAACCCATGCATAAAAGACCAGTGACAGGCCCAAAGTCACCAAGCAAGCTTCCATGGCAGAGTGCGAATCTGAAACTGGGAGTCCTAGAGCCTAGTCCCACACTCTAACCATTACACCACACTGCCTCTCAGCATATGTCAACATATGGCCAGTTTACAGATAAAAAAAAAATTCAAGCGGTAAAGCTTTCTGAAACAGCATCACTGACCACATGTTTTATTCTATATATTGTAATTGCTCCTATACACATTGCAAACTAACATATCAGGGAGAATCTAGGCTGAGCCCTACCTATCTATGTGCATGGATTTGGCTCCATGGACAGTATGGAAGGACAATTTCAGCTCCATCCTAATGTTGATATTTGGTTTTGAAATAGCTTTTTGTATTTGACATCTGAGCATTTTTGATAAATGACATGTAATGATGGAATTGGTTAACAATATATGACAGATTATAGGATTTCGTAGCTTCAGTTTTGCGTTCAGAAATTGGAAAAAATTTGGACAGCTGGCAAGTTCTAAATATTTGCAACTATTTTTTTTTATTTTGCTCTCCAACTCATTTACCCATTTGTTGCATGCCTTTTGTTTTTCTTTGTGGAATGACTCTTTGCAGTTCAATTTCTCTCTTCAGGGAAGTTTGGGAACCTGAACTGGCCAAGTGTATTGCTGAGGTCTTGGAAAGGTCTGTCAAAGGGAGAATTATTTACAATGTCTATTATTATCATCTAAGCTTTGTGCAGATATCACACATGGCTCTCAACAGAGTTTTATGGGACTATATAAAACCCATCACTGCTATTATCAACAGCTTATGGAAACAGACTTTTCCACTGCACTGAAAAGACTTAGGTGGCTTTTGGGACCCATAAAAAATTCCTATCTACTCAGCTTCATAAGCCTTGGAAATGTTTGGAGCTCTTAACTATCATCTAGTTGTTTGAGTGATTGAGAAAGAATTTTTTTCTGCTGCACTTCACTATGGTTGCTTTTATATCTTGGGCACATCGCATAGCTGTGGAAAAGGGAATCAGGTGACTATCCAATCCATGTCTGGGTTTCCATCCCTGCCCTTTCATAAGAAGTTGAGCTGTACTATAATATTTTGTGAACATTGTTGTCTGTGCATTTCCAGTGGTTAGTTTCCAGGCACTTTTATCATGGGAAGACGCATGAGCCTATGCAGATGCCTTATTCTGCAGAAGTACCACAATGCTGCTTCTACATCTCATTTACTGTTAAAGTATAGGGACAGGCAGCTGGAAATGTACTGAACAAGGTCCTACCTGAACTATTACCTTTTGTCAATATCTTACACGAATTATTTCCAAAATTCAGGAGTCGTCATAAACTTTCTGATCTGATAATTATGCTGGTGACTTTGTGATTTCATTTGTCTAGGAAGTGGACAGTGGAAGAGGTGTTGAGGGGATTAACTAGCTCAGTAGGTATGTGTCTCACAGGAACATCTCCAACCAGAACAGCTGATCTCCTGTCAGCCACTTTCTGCCACTTATTGCATTGTGTCATTGGCTTTGAGAAGGCTTTCTGGTTCTATATAATCCAGGCCCTGTATTACATGGGCTATTTCATTTTGAGGGCTCCACCTATTAGGCAGGAACAAAGTATTTGTTTGTGTCCACTGGCAAGCAGTTAGGGCAGATGGGGGGGGGGGGGCTGGGGGTATGGCACGGTCCCCGTGACAGGCAGCTCACTTGCAGATTAAAGGGAATGGAGGCAGAGGCTGAGGTCCTCCTTAGCCATTGAAGACAGTCTGTCTGCCCTCAGAAAACAAAAGCAAAGCCTTTGCTTGTATTTGCTTGCAGGCAGGCAGGAAAGTGGAAAGGAATAGAGGCTTAAGTAGCCCACCTATTTTGAGGAGTGGGGAGACAGCAGCTTAGCTTCCCCCCCCCCCCCCGGTGATAGTAAAGGTAAAGGTAAAGGTAAAGGTCCCCTGTGCAAGCACCAGGTCATTCCTGACCCATGGGGTGACGTCACATCCCGATGTTTCCGAGGCAGACTTTGTTTTACAGGGTGGTTTGCCAGTGCCTTCCCCAGCCATCTTCCTTTTACCCCCAGCAAGCTGGGTACTCATTTGACCGACCTCGGAAGGATGGAAGGCTGAGTCAACCTTGAGCCGGCTACCTGAAACCAACTTCCGTTGGGATTGAACTCAGGCTGTGAGCAGAGCTTTTGACTGCAGTACAGCAAGAGAGATCAGTGATGGCAAAATATTTGTTGGCAAGCAGGTATGTGTGTGTATTTGAAAAAGCAAACAGAACATGCTGGTAAGTAGAGATAACCCTGCTCCCTCCCATTTTACATTGCTATGATCTGTTGTGCACATCCCCCCACCCCCCGTCCAGGCTCTGATACAAGAAGTCAAACAGCCTATGAGAAAACTACTGAAATAAATGAGCACAACAAGGTAAGATCGAGAGGGGGAAGCAGGCTTCATCTCCCTTTGCCCATGTGTTCCATTTTGTTTTGTTTTTAAAAAGGACTTTCTACTCTCAGGTCAGAGGTCCTGGAGAAGGAGAGAAAAATTCACTCACATGCCTAATTCATCCTCTCCATGCTTAAACTATGAATATCGTTTCAGAGGGTAGCAGTCTGCAGTAGAAGGGCTGAATTTGAGTTCAGAGTAAGAGATAACAAGATTTTGGAGGTATAGGTTTTTGAGAGTCAAAGCTCCCTTTGTCAAATATCTGATGAAGGGAGCTTTGACTCTCAAGATCTTATACCCCAAAACTCTTGCTGGTCTTTGAGGTGCTGTTGTGGGCTCAGGCACCAGAGAGCCTATGGGGGTTACCGCACTTTGTATTCCCAGCGATGTATTAAGAGTTTGAAAATGTTATAAAAAACATAGCTTTAAAAGGGTTTTTGGATACCGTGGCTTATAAATGGTTGGAAGACGTCTTCACAGCTAAAGGGGCCAAACAAAGTGCGAACACTATTTTTTATAACGTTTTCAAACTCTTAATACATTGGCGGGAATACATAGAAAGTGCGAACAGTATTTTTTATAACATTTTCAAACTCTTTATACATCGTTGGTTCTTGTAGGTTATCCGGGCTGTGTAACCGTGGTCTTGGTATTTTCTTTCCTGTTGTTTCGCCAGCAGCTGTGGCAGGCATCTTCAGAGGAGTAACACTGAAGGACAGTGTCTCTCAGTGTCAAGTGTGTAGGAAGAGTAATATATAGTCAGAAAGAAGTTGGGTTGAGCTGAATCATTGTCCTGCAAAAAGTATCAAAGGTAATGTGCTAATCATTGTCCTGTAAGTATCAAGATAATGTGCTAATGAGGGTGTGGTATGTTAAAATGGAACCATTGTATCCTGAAGTGATCTGTTAATGTGTGAAATCCAAAGCTAATCTGCATGGTTATTGTTGACTGTAGTCTTTGTTAGTCTGGAGGTTTTCAGGACAGGAAGCCAAGCCTTATTCATTCTTAAACTCTCTTCTTTTCTGTTAAAGTTGTGCTGATGTTTATGAATTTCAATGGCTTCTCTGTGCAATCTGACAAAATAGTTGGCAGAATTGTCCAGTCTTTCAGTGTCTTGGAATAAGACCCTGTGTCCTGTTTGTGTCAGTCCATGTTCGGCCACTGCTGATTTACCCTTGTCATCCGTAAAACAAACTTTCAGTTAGGTCACAAGGTCTACCGGAAACCAACTCACACAGATTATGAGCAGTTCTCATGGTGCAGTTGTGGCTGAGCAGTCTTCACTGAGCAGCAGAATGTGTTGAGCAGCAGCAGCAACTGTTGTTCTCACATTATTTAATTAATATAATATGCATATAAATAGAGGTAGAGAGACACAGGAAAGTCAGATCTCTTTAGTCTCTTGCATGGGACTCAGGGGTCTCGAAGATCTATTGGCTTGGAATGTACAACCATTACTTTTCTATAATAGATAATTGAATCACATCAGATCTTTTTAACTGTTTTATACTAAGATTTTAAAAACCTTGTCATATAGAGCTTGCTTGTAGTTTGTTACATTATATTTAAGACTTATACTGATATATACATATACTGATACATAAATATATTCACACAGCACATATATATTCTGTTTGAAGCTTACAATAAAAAGTACTAAGTTTAAATTCAAAAAGTTATGTCCTTATTATAGGTGATTAGGAAGGGGGGATTCTAAGAGCATAATCATTGAACAGCACAGACTGCTTCAGCGCTACTGGACTAGAATCTAGATGCTGAAACCATGGGAAGGAAGATATGTGGAGTGAGCATTACAGTCCTTGAGAATTTCTTCCCAACAGAGGGTGCATGTGGGGAGAACATTACACCTGTAAATATGTTTCTGACTCAAATCAACAGAAAACAATTTATTTCTTAATGTTACTAAATTTATTAGAAATAATAAAGAATCTAAACATGCTTTTAAAGTGTAAAAAAAAAAAACCCTGACCCCAGAGGCAACTTTTTTGTACATACCTATCAAATATCTTGTATTGTATTATATAGCATCTGGCATCTGAACATGAATGGACAGATGTACTACTTATTCCCAATGAATTTATGGTGGAATTAGTTTAATTGTGGTTTCCTAGATCCAAGACCTGGACCCAGATGGCCAACCTGGAAAAGATGACCGAGGACCTGGGCTTCAGATATCTTGTTGTAGTAAGTATCCATGATGCACTTCGGAAATAGCCCAGAGAATAGCCCAGTTCCTGGGGAGGTCCTCTGAACCTCAGTGACTATATTTTGGGGGGACATGGCGGTGGCCTTGCAGTGGAAAGCCCCCTCCCCCCGAAAGTTCTGTTTCATAAGCAGAACAGAGATGATGCATTCTAGGATCCATCCCTATGGAATTAATACTTTTTGGTTCTATGTCACTTCATTGCCTGTTTTGTTCAAGAAGAGGCATCCTGTAATCTTCTGTAAAATATGTTGAGATATTTTCCACTAAGGGATAGGTGTTTGATAAAGCCATGCATATTTTTTAAAATCCACATTTTCTTGCAGTTTTTATTGAGCAGTGAAGACAGTTCTAAATTGCATTGCAAAAGGTTTTGCATAGTCGAATTCTTGCATTCTTTTCTAATGGTTATTCCTGTCCCCCACCTTACCTGCTGTCCTCCCAACCTATTTGATGGGGGGAGGGGGATTAATTTACAAAAGAGGTGCTTTCTTTCATTGTTTTGGGATGATGGTAGTGGGAGAACTGCAAAGCTTTTCTATATAGTATTCTGACTGTGTCCATTTTGCCTGTTGGATTCACTGAATGTTCTAAATTGGATCACAAATAATCTTACCTTTGCACTCCAGCCTTGGAAGTATAGTTTGATTCAGTAGCTTCAGAGCACACACCAACATGTTGAACGCCACTGACTAATGAATGCCATCAACTGTGCAGGACCAAGAGAAGAACACACACTTGAAATGTCGCTCATTTTAAATGATACATGACTTGCCAATGATGGCCCAGAGGAACAGGCCAGTCACTGTGCTGAATTTCACCATCCCAGACATAAAATATTTCTCACCTTGAACAGTGACCAAATCATTGATGTGATTGCATGGGGTACTGAATCCAGGCACTGTGAGCATAGTAATTTTTTAAAAGTCTGTTCAAAATAAAGCTCTGCTGTTTTCCAGTGACGTATATAGTTTTGTTTCAATGAGGGTAAGCCCTACATGGCTTGGGACTGGGCTATCTGAAGGACCTGAAGGTCAATCTTCTCCTATATGTTCCTGCACAGGAATTAAGATTATGGGGAGATGCCCTCCTGACTGTCCCACCAATCAAAGAAGCTTGTTTGGTGGTACATGAGGGAGGGCCTTTTCATTGGCAGTTGCACAATTGTGGAACACTCTCCACAGGGAGATACACTTGACCCTCTCATTGTTGTTCTTCAGGAGGCAGTTGAAGACAGTAGTGCTGTGCATTTTCCCCCTGATATTTTTCAGGTTCAGGTTTAATAAACCTGCAAATAGCGTCGTGCAAAAAAATTGGTAAATTTCGGGTTTGGGTTTATTGGGGCCGTTTCCCCCCGGTAAACCCAGAATAAGCTGAATACCAGTACCAGTTAAGGGGTATTTTGGCTTTATTTCCAGGTTTACTGAAAAAATTGGGTTCATTATTGTCTATGGGGATTTTTTTTGAAGCTCCTATGGGGGCATTTTTGGAGGTAAAGTCACCAGCTGCAAGGGACTCTCCTTAGACGGTCAATAAACTTTGATGAACTTTGGGACGGGAGTCCAATTTTATGGGCCAGTGAAGGGGTCGCCCCCATTCTCCAGGCATTTGCAAGCTGAGCTGTCCATCAGTTTTCAGGTTCAGAAGTTTAGCGTTGGCAAGGACTGGTGGAAAGAGCCCATTGGCAGGCTGGCACCTTAAAGTCTTGGGGCTCCCTTCGTATTTGGGGTGCATAGCATGATGTCCATGCAAATTAGCTTCCAAACTGAGGGAAAAGGCTTAAATGCAGGAAAAATAAGCCATGGAAAACATTACTTTTGATGGGAAATGACATCCTGAGAGCAGTCCTTTATTATAGTAATCAAAAGTCTGATTTCAAGAGATGGTTACGGTGCAGGGGAACAAAGCTACTACTCGGGGTGACCTTCTTTTTGAAAGCAGGTTTTCATGAGAGGTGATATTGGAGCCAGCTCAAATCTCAACCACGGGGACTGTTCTGAAGGTGATTGCTCATCCTCGTGGGTGAGGAAGTCTTCTTTGGAAGCCTGGTGGTGTGAGCAGCTGTTGAAGCCGGGTCTTTTAGTTGGAGGATATATCCCTCCGGATGGGACTGGCTGAGCCCCAACTATGGGGCCCTAACAAAACCAGTCAAAAGATAGAAAAATGGGAGAAAGCACAGAGCTGTGCAACTGAGCAAAGGCGAATAGCGGAATCTGAAAAAGCTAGATATCTATTCTGCTTTTTTGGAAATCACCTCTTTGGCTTTGGGCAGATTCCCAGTATTTGGTATTCGGTCTACCTGAAACCCGAATATTTCCAAAACAGCTAATTTCGGGTTTATTTTCAGTTTGGGTATATTGATTTGCACAACCCTATCCAGAAATTTTCAAAAAAAATCTAAAAATCAAGAATATAAGAGATTCAGCTTTTTTGGATAATTGAAAAATTTTGGGTTTAGTAAACTTGAACCCAAAAAATATGTGGTGTTCAGTTCTGCGCTGCGTGCCCCTTCTGAAGTCCTCATGAACTTTGGAGGTGGCAGTCCATGGTGAACTGAACCCTAGGCTTGAGCCCAGCATTCAGATTGCTGTGGCCCAGTGTTCAGATCCCCACTGCCTGCTGCCTCCAAAGTCCACATGGGCTTCAGAGATGTCAGGTGGCAGGGATCTGATTCAGATCACCTCTGCCTGCATGGACTTCAGAGGCTGCAGGCAGAGGTGATCTGAATGCAGATCCCCGCTGCCTGCTGCCTCTCAAGTCCACAGTCTGAATAATGCTGAACTTCAGAAATGGCAGGCGGTGGGGATCTGACCCAGCCAGCAGATAAGTAAGGGGGAGGGAGGGGAAAATGGCGGCGAGGCCAAAGTTGCCTAAACAATACTGGGAAAATCAGCATTATTTGGGATCCACTTTTTGGGCTCCCGTGTATTGGCACCATTTTTTACCGGTAACCCCCTGCCCCCGAAAAATACCAAAAAGGTAGTTTTCAGGATTTTTTTCGGGTCGGCGTTAGCCCAATGCACACCCGTTAGCTTTTATTCTGGGCAGTCCTAATTGGAGATTTAAACTGGTTTTTATGGGTTTTATAATTGTTGTTTTTATTGTTTTTTTAAATAATATTTTATTATATTGTAAGCTGCCTTGTGTGTGTAAAGTGCTGTCAAGTCGCAGCCAACTTATGGTGACCCCTTTTGGGGTTTTCATGGCAAGAGGCTAACAAAGAGCCCCGTGGCGCAGAGTGGTAAGCTGCAGTACTGCAGTCAAAAGCTCTGCTCACAACCTGAGTTCGATCCCGACAGAAGTCGGTTTCAGGTAGCCGGCTCAAGGTTGACTCAGCCTTCCATCCTTCCGAGGTCGGTAAAATGAGTACCCAGCTTGCTGGGGGTAAAGAGAAGATGACTGGGGAAGGCACTGGCAAACCACCCCGTAAACAAAGTCTGCCTAGAAAGTGTCAGGGTGTGACGTCACCCCATGGTTCAGGAATGACCTGGTGCTTGCACAGGGGACCTTTACCTTTAAGCTGCCTTTACTTTTAAGCTGCCTTGAGTTCTGCAAGGGAGAAAGGCAGTATCAAATGTTTTAAATAAATAAATAAAGTGTCCCTAAACTCCAGGGACTCCGCTATTCTCATAAGCCTGCATCTCACAAACAGATGGTTGCTGGTAAAAGCTGGACTTTCTCAAACCAAAATGAACATTTTGTCACATTTAGTGGAAACCAGCAATTCCGACTTCATTGCCTGGTTTTCTTCAGGGGCAAAAAAACTGAAAGTAAGTCAGGAGTTCCCATTAAGTCTACCAAGATTGACCTTTCAATGCATGTACCATTTTGGAATGGTATGTTTTCTAGTAATGAAACCATCTGCTCATTTATTGCTCCCCATGGATCATCATCTGAATCGGAGCACTGCAAAAATCCCTGGCAAGATTTACTTGCCATTTTTTATTTGATGGCAAAATAGAGTCAGAACTACCGCATATACTCGAGTATAAGCCGACCCGAATATAGGCCGAGGCACCTAATTTTACCACAAAAAATGGGAAAACTTATTGACTCGAGGGTGGGAAATGCAGCAGCTACTGGTAAATTTCAAAATAAAAATAGATACCAATAACACAGTAACACAGTGCGTACACAACGCAGCGTGTATATTATGAGCCCTAACACGCGCTCCCCTGCCCCCAGCCACGCCCCCTCATCCTACGCCATGCGTGTGCTCCCCCTCGGCGTCAGGCGCCTCCATTCTTCCCCCCCTCCTCTTCCTCTTCCATCCTCGCCGCTCCATCTTTTTTTCCCCTCAGCAGGAGGAGGAGGGGGTCGGAGGCGCCCCTCCCCCCCACTGCTTTCTCACCTCATAACCGCCGAAGCCCCCCCTCCCAGCCGGAGAACACCCGCACTGCACCGGAGAACAGGTAAGTGGGACCCTCACTCGAGTATAAGCCGAGGGGGGCTTTTTCAGCATAAAAAATGTGTTGAAAAACTCGGCTTATACACGAGTATATACGGTATATTAAAACTGAAAGTCAGAGCTGTTAATCTCTGAAATACCATAGGCTTTTGCACATGATTCTTTTTAAAAAAACCTTTTCCAACATTTGGCTATAAATCCTGCATTGGCTAGAATATGTATTTGACGTTTAAACGATTCTTCTGTTTTGCTTCAGGGGAATACCACTTGCTGTCAGCATGACTAGGGATGCTGTGAATTTTGCCACAAATATGTTCAACCATTGGAATTACTGTATTCAAAGAGGTTGGTCAGTCATGAGTCAATAATCCAGTCTGTCCAGTTTGTGCTGAACAGGTTGGCATCAGGTTTTTGCACAATTGTGTATGTGCAAAGATGCTACTGATTGAAATAGATCAACAGCCATAACACTGAAGTATAGGATTTTATTAAAACACAACATTTTTTTATGACTGGTTTATATGATTTATGACTGATTTTATTTAAACAACTGCCTGCTCAATGGATCAGCCATGCAGCAAGGCCCAGGAATGGGAATATAACTCAATTAGGTTGTGTGAAAATGCACAAGTGCAAAATGCCCAATGCACTGTACTGCATGGTTAGGAATACAGTGAAGCAACCTGCTGA
Organism: Euleptes europaea; assembly: GCF_029931775.1. Lineage (NCBI taxonomy): Eukaryota > Metazoa > Chordata > Lepidosauria > Squamata > Sphaerodactylidae > Euleptes > Euleptes europaea. The sequence goes on along the minus strand of NC_079326.1, from coordinate 9,720,681 downwards.
ACAGCCACAAACATGTTAATGAACAGTCAAATCAATCATTGAAAAATCAGCTTCCTGTTTGCAAATGGTTAACTTACGGTCACCCTATGAATTAGTGACCTCTGAAACATCCTATCATTAATAGCCTTTCTCAGGTCTTGCAAACTGAAGGCCATGGCTTCCTTCATTAAGTCAATCCATCTCATATTGGGTCTTCCTTTTTTTCCTGCTGCCTTCAACTTTCCCTATCAATATTGTCTTTTCCAGTGACTCTTGCCTTCTCATAATGTGGCCAAAGTACAATAGTTAAGTCATTTAGCTTCTAGGAAGAATTCAAGCTTGATTTGGTCAAGAACCCACTTATTTATCTTTTTGGCAGTCCATGGTATCCATAACACTCTCCACTACACCACATTTCAAATGAATCAATTTTCTTCCTGTTAGCTTTCTTCATTGTCCAACTTTCACACCCCCATATGGTAATTGAGAATACTATGGCATGAGTTAACTTGATCTTGGTCACCAGTGACACATTCTTACACTTAAGAATCTTTTCTAGCTCCTCCATGGTTGCCCTTCTCAATCTCTTTTTCATTTCTTGGTTGCAGTCTCCCTTTTGGTTGATGATACAATAGTAGCCTCTTGTCCAGTGTATAGGTTACACATCAACACAATCAGATGTTGTGGCACACCCATTTCTTTTAAAACCAACCATAGCTTTTCATGATCCACACAATCAAAAGTTTTACTCTATGGAACACAAGCTGTTCCTTTTCTGAATCCAACTGGAACATCAGGCATTTCTCATTCCATATATGGTAACAGTCTTTGTTGTAAGATTCTGAGCATCACTTTACTTGCATGAGAAATTAATGCGATGGTTTGATAGTTGCTGCAGTCTTTGACATCACCTTTTTTGGAATTGGAATGTAGATTAAGCATTTTCAATCTGTGGGCCATTATTTTGTTTTCCATATTTGTAGGAATATTCTTGTTATGATGGACTCCATTTCTGTGGCTTGGAGTAGCCTAGCTATTCCTGGTGATTTGTTTCTCCCAGTTGCTCTCAGAGCAGTTTTCACTCTTCTTACATTCTTATTATTTAAGTCCTGTATTAGTAACCTTCACATGGTGATCATTCTAGACTAGAGGTGTCCTTAGTGTCCCTTATGAAAATATATATTGTTGTGCACCACTAATAGACCAGAGTACTATATTCTTTACTTCAGATAAATTAAATGTTATGATTAACTATGTGTTCTAATACAGGCCACAATCAAGAAAAAAATAGTTGCTATCTATATTGCATTGAAATACATATGTCAAGAAAGCCATTACTAACTTCTGCCCCATTACTTTCAGTGGTGTGGAAAGGCAGGTTTGTCCCTCTCACACATGTCCCCATTATTTGATTTCTTCAGTCCTGATGACTGACAGCAAAATTGCATTGGATTGGATTTTCATTGACAACAGATGAATGAAAGTTCAATTTGTAGTGCTTCATCTGTGATGGCTCAGTTAACCAAACACAAGTCATCACTCATTTGCTTCAGCCAACAAGAAATGAACATGTATGGAGGAGCCAATAAAAGCACACTATAAAAAGGTAAAGGTCCCCTGTGCAAGCACCGGGTCATTCCTGACCCATGGGGTGACATCACATCCCAATGTTTTCTAGGTAGACTATGTTTATGGGGTGGTTTGGCTGTGCCTTCCCCAGTCATCTTCCCTTTACCCCCAGCAAGCTGGGTACTCATTATACCTACCTCGAAAGGATGTAAGGCTGAGTCAACCTTGAGCCGGCTACCTGAAATCAACTTCCATTGGGATCAAACTCAGGTCGTGAGCAGAGCTTGGACTGCAGTACTGCAGCTTACCACTCTGCGCCACGGGACACACTATAGGTGGCGGCAAATACACATGGCCATTACTTTAGGTATGTGCATATCAATAAACCCAAACCAAAAATAAACCCGAAATTAGCCATTTCGGTAAATTTCCAGTTCAGGTTTACCGAATGCACAAACCTGGGAAGAAAGCTGAAGCCGAATAGGCAATTCCGGAAAATGCAGAATAATTATTCAGCTTTTTTTGGGTCCTGGGGGGGGGTCATATTTGGAGGTAGAGCCCCCAAATTCACAGCATAGCTTGAAGGGACTGTCCTTGCACAAACCCCAAAGGTTGGTAAAGATTGGGTCAGGGGGTCTGTTTTATGGGGTTCAGAAGGGGTCACCCCTCCTCCATAGGCAAGCAATGTGAAGTTTGCAATGGTTGTCTATGGAGGAGGGGGGCAGCCCCTTCCGGATCCCATAAAATCGGACCCCCTGACCCAATCTTCACCAAACTTTGGGGTCATGCAAGGAGAATCCCTTCAAGCTACACTGTGCATTTGGAGGCTCTACCTCCAAAAATGCCCCTCCCCCAGGAGAATTTTAAATGTACTGACCTTTTCAGACTTGTTGTCAGTAATGCCCACCGGTCTGCTTCCTCCCTCCCTCATGATTGCTTGCAAGGTTGCTGTTAATTATGGGAAACTGAGTTCTTAAGGAAGGAAGGAAGGAAGGAAGGAAGGAAGGAAGGAAGGAAGGAAGGAAGGAAGGAAGGAAGGAAGGAAGGAAGGAAGGAAGCAGCCATTGCAAGTGTGTATTTAGCTTATGTGAGCAGTAGGCAAGTTAAGATACAAAGTTCTTAGCTTTAAATGCATAGAGCCATTGGGATCCAGGGAAACAGAAATCCAGCACACACAGCTCTCGAACCAGTTCTTTTTTTCACTGAATTTAATGTTGCTCAGGGAAAGGGGAAGGGAAAATACAGCACAAGAGTCAGTCCTTGAAAAGAAAACAGTGGGCGAAAACGCATGGTCGCTTTATCCTCCTTTAATCCCTGTTTTAACCAGGATCGAACGCACATTAGGCGAAACGCATGCGTTCGTTCCTGGCTGAATCCTGGCTGAAACAGGGATTAACGGAGGATAAAGTGACCATGCATTTTCGCCCAGTGTCTCCACCCACAAACCCAAGCAAAATCAAAAGGAAAATTGTTCCTCAAAATGAAGAGAGGGAGGGGGGGAAACCAAGGAGCCTTCTTACTCCTTGCTTTCCCCGGTCTCTTTCCTTTTGAGTCTGGTATCAGTATCACAGCCTGGACAGGGAGGCCTGTGAGTGGAACCTGCACAGTCCAACGGTGAAGGTCGCATACCAGTGTAAAAGCTCTCCCTCCCCTTGTATTGCAGATACTATACGCTACATTCCTGCCTTTGTTTGAACATGAAGCAGCTCCAAGTCCACGAGCAGGCCTAAATAGGTGTGAGGTGGACCCGAATCAGAACATTATTTTCTATAACCTGACCGGCAATGGAAACCTGAGGTGGCTGACCTCCTTAACCTTCTTATTTTGACTCTTCCCAGTGGTGAAGGACAGTGACAGAATTTGCCTCGAGCAGATCTAATGGACAGCACAACCCTAAACAGGTCTGGGGTTAGAATCCTGCTCAGTTCTATTTAATGGGGTTTTCTCTGAGGCAAGTGTTCTTAGAATTGCCCTGATGGTTTGCTTTTCTATTTTTCCCTGAATAGGGTTTACCAGGCAGGATAAACTAGTAAAAGAGGCTCCTTTGATAGAATCACAGAACTGTACAAAGTTCACGGCTACAAGAAGTTCAACAACTGCCTAGCTCAGTCATCTGTAGCGTATCTGGAACATTCCTAATGTGTTTGCATCTATCTTCCAGGCTCCAGTGTGTGCCAATCTGGAAAATATCCTGTGTACGATCCAGTGTTTTGTCTGTGGAGCACAGTCCATGCATGGAGATAGCAGAATGTGAAACAGTCCGTGTAGGAATGATCAAAGGATGTCCTAACAGCATCTTCATGCATCTTACTCACAAACCCTTGTACTGTAATAAAACGTCCGCACTGCCATTGTATTTCTGTTTTATCTTGCTGCTCAAGACTTACATGGCTACCCTCTCTGGATCTAAGAGCAGGAGTGTGCTGTTGATGCATCGGTCACATGTATAAGGCCACATAACTACACATGCCTAAGAATCACAATCTGGCACTTGACAAAGAAGTTAATTTCTGTGCAATCAGTACACAAAGCTTTTACTATGTCTCACTGAGTGTACAGTCTATGTCTGGAGTCCCCAATGTGGTACCTATGGGCGCCATGGTGCCCACCCACATCTTTTCTGGCACCCACCAAGTATTTTTAGGAGGTGTGTGGGGCCAGGTAGGGCTTTTGCCCAGCAAGGCTTCTGATTGACTATTGGAGATTGTGCAGCTTTTTTTAAAAAAAGTTGCTTTGCAGCGGCTGCCACCACAGCACAAAGATCTACACTGTATTCCTGAAGTTAAACTGTGGCAATCATTTGGTGGCTGGCAGCCACTTTGAAGCAGCCACCTGACACCCTGCGATGTCAGAATTTCAAATGTGCCTGCAGGCTCAAAAAAGTTAGGGACCTCTGATCTGTATGGTGTCAGAAGTGCTGTGAAGCTGAAGGGTACATTAACTCTCAGTGACAGTCACCACTTATTTACTTTTTGATCTTGGGGAGGGCATCAGGAGACCCAGTTATAAATCTCTGGCACAGCATGCAGTTTGGCTCTGAGACTGAGATCAGATTGGATCTAGTACAAATTTCTGCTGTGCTAGAGCTGTTCTGCAAGAGGAAACGCAAAGAAAAAGCCATGGTAGGCATTTGCACTAAGTCAAACTTATTGTTTCCTCACTTCCTTTTCTGTTTATGTAAAACCTTGTGCAAGTAACTTTTGGACACCAAAATATATAGGGAAGGAAGCACTCACTCTCTGTTGCATAACATCTTGTGCAAGAGGAACTGTGTTAAAACCATTTATGTGCTTGTGCATTACTGGGTCCAAGCCTATGGGATCTACCGGTATCTGTAAGGAGGGGAGGAGAGAAGCAAGCAGTCCAGAGACTGAGAAACTGCACAGCTGCAATGACAATATGGAACAGCATTTGCAAAGAACTTTTTAATATAGATCTCCCACACAAGAGGCAGAAAGAGAGAAAGGTTACATTTGCAGAGAGGAACAATTTTCTCCTAAGTACTTAAGTATGATGATATATGGAATTGCCTTGACAGCAGCGCCCTTGTGCAAACACTATCACAGTTGGCAGCTTTTTGGAGCTGGAGTTTCAAGAGTGTGCCATATGTTAATTCCCCTGTTACATAGATGAGATATTACTCTGAGTAAATGACATCAGATTCCCACTGGGGAATATCACCCTGGTTTGCATTCATTTCAAAGGGTCAGACAAGATTTCCCAGCCATTCACAGATTGTCTCTGGTTGCTCATAAAAAAATCAAATTGCTTGAATTAATCCAGCAGTACATCAAATTGCAGGAAGTTTGTCCACAAATCTATTTATAGAAAGATTCTGGTTCCCCAAGAACAGCTGCTTGGGCAGATTGTTTTGGACCAAGAAGTATAGATTAGATTAAATTATTAATTTTAAAAAGAAACACAGAACAAAGCCTTCTTTAAATACTACTGTGATAATCCATTCTAAGATAGGACATTCTGTCAAAGATAGGACATTCTGGAGGACTTTGACTCATAGGGTCGCCATGAGTCGGAAGCAACTTGACGGCACTTAACACACACACACACACACACACACTCCATTCTAAATTGGTACTATAACTGAAGGAATGTGTCCCTGAGAGTGAAAAATGATTCCCCCCCCCCTCCGCCCCTGCTACAAGCTAGGAGGCTGGCTCCCTATTTGCAGGAGACATGCTTCAGTAACCTCCAGGCTGGACTCCTGTGATGGGCTCTGTGACTGTTTGAAGGGAGACTTAACACTTATTCATGGAAGGTTTTGCACTGGATTTGCCACTCTTTAGATGCATTTTTTCCCCATCCATATTCTCAAAACTCAACAATAAGACGCCGTGCAGAGTTTTGAGAATTCAGATGGGGGAAATGTGCATCTATAGAGTGACAAATCCAATGCAAAACCTTCCATGAATAAATGGCAATTAGAGTTTTCAGGGAAATCAGGTCTGACATAAATTCAGTGGCAAACAGAGGCTTGTTAAAAACAACAGGAATTTATAACAGAAAGGCAGGATGAGGGTTTAGGCAGGTAAACTTGGATTTCAGAAAGGTATTAGGATATTCCAAAAACAAACAGAGAGGAGGCATTTCACAATAATATATATTTACACAAGAGAGGTTTGGTTCTTCTAGATCAGTGATTCCCAACCTGAGGTACACTTACCCCCAGGGGTACACACTGGGACGTTTAGGGGTATGCAAAAAAATTGAGTAATGGCTGAAAGGGGCACATACGCCACAGAAGAACAGACCGGAGGAGGCGCCTGCAGCAGGTCCCGGTGTGCTCTGTGATGGTGTGTGGTGGAGCAGCGAAAGGAGAGCCCAGGAGCACCCTGTGGTTGGCTTCTTTCCCCTGGTATCCAGTGAGGGATGAGGCGGAGGTGCCTGCTGCTGGTGCCACTCCATGGACTCTGAGGAGGAGAGCTGGGCGCCCTTACTGGCTGGCTGCAAGCGGAGGCACAAGGGCACCTGCGTGAGCCTGCCAAAGGCTGGCTGGGGCGCTTCATGACTGCAGCAAGCTGGGCGCCTCCGTCATGAATCACACGTGTGGGATCTAAAGCCTGCCATTGCTGCTGCTGGCCAAGAAGCATGCTCTGTTTGCAGCATGGCTTTCTTCAGGTAAGGCGCCTGCACACTGGCTGCTCTGCTGCTTCACGCTTTCACCTGGCCCTGCCAGGACCCCCCCCCCCCCGCAATCATTATCACTGCCCAGACGAAAGCCAAAAGGCTGGGGAGGGCTGCTCTGCTTCCTCCGTCACTCCCTGGGAGCTGCAGCAGACTCTTGGCCCAAGTGGTTGGGGCTGGTTCCTGCTTCTCTGGAGCCAACCGGCAGGAGGCTTTAGGGGTGGAGCCTGAGGAGGGCAGGGTTTGGGGAGGGGAGGGACTTCAATGCCATAGAGTCCAATGGCCAAAGCGGCCATTTTCTCCAGGTGAACTGATCTCTATCGGCTGGAGTAGCAGAGGGGGGCTGTGCTTTGTCAAGCCAATGTCAAGGGATGTGAATTTCCCCCTTTCCTTTCTCCTCTACTTCATGGAGACTGTTGGGTGTTTATTTGTAGGGAGGAATGTGTGTGTGTGTGTGTGGGGAGAGAAATTACTGAAGAGTGGCAGCAAAGGTGTAATTTCCTACTTCTCCCACAGCACTGGGAAGCAGGGTGGCCTGTTTTTATAACACCACAGTGTTTTTTTTTTCCAGAGCATCTTTGTACACTTGCACCCCCCACCCCACCCACCCCATTCTGGTGAAGGGTGCGTTTTCTTCATATTCAGCATCTGGGTTGGATTTGGTATTTGTAGCTCTTGGGCTGCCAGTGTGAGCCAGCAAAATAGAGGCATCATTATAGGGCTATTTATTTATTTAGTTATAACATATAAATTTGAAATAACAGCAACTATATTAATTACAAACATTTTGGTAATATGATGGGTACAATTTATGGAAATGGGCTGCCAAGGGGGACGCAAGTGGAAAAAGATTGGGAGCCACTGTTATAGATGGCATGGCTAAATTCACTTTAGGTTGCCAGATCTTTGTTTTCACTGAATGAGAGGCTTGTTTTTGTTGGTCAGTTTCTTGTTTAGATTTCACTTGAGTTGGCTTTAAAACACACTCCAGTTTCAGTTTCTGGAATAAGCAACTACATGACACTCCTCACCAGTTTAACACCTAAAAGGGACTGGGATTACTCAGAACTCTGGAGCCTCACAGCCCATTCCTGAGGGCACAGGCGGGCTGCAGCAGCCGGCCGAGGCGCAGCAACGGCACAGCCGGGAGGCCTCCTAAGGAGCTTCATGGTGGCACGCACCACCAACAAAAATGCAAAAGTGTAACAAGAAGCAAGAGGCCGAGGAGCAGCATGGCGGCACAGGAACACCACGGCACATGAACGCCGCGGCACAGCCTGAGGCCAGCCAGGCCCAGCCAAGTCCGCAGAGCAATATCTGGGGAAGGGATTTCGCTGGGGGGAGGTGGGCCACGGACTGGGGATGGAAGGGGCAGACCACGAGATGGGAGGCTCGCCTCAGGGGAAGGAGTGCACAGGGAAGGGCAGGGGCCATGAGGGAGGCAGGGAGAGCAGGGAGGGAGCGGGAGGACGGGAGAGCTCTCAGAGGGGCCGGGAGAATGGCTAAAGCACGCATCAGATGGCTCACAGACTACTGGCAATTAGTCGACAGCGCTACCCTTGGGGGTCCACACAACCCTCCATGTTGCACCAAAGCACCACTCTTTCCCTTGACAAAAGCTCCAGGGTGGCCCGGGGGCTGCCAGTTAGACCCCCTTTGACTGAAAGAAGGGCTGGGGAGGCAACTCTCGGCCACGAGATCCAGGGGAGTTGCAGCACGGGGGGGCAGCACGGGGGCCACGGGTGGCCGGCAGGAATGGGCCCACCCTTTCCTGATGGGCGGCTGCGTGCTCTGTCTTTACACAATAGAAAAGGTTGTCCCCCTGAAGAGGGGGGAGGGGAAAGGGGAGTGGAAGGGGGGATACACGGCTAACCATAAGAGCGGACGGAATTCAGCAGGACTAGCTGAATCCTTCCAGCCACCGGGGAGAGTCACGGGAATGGCTCATCTTCACAGATGGCCATTCCTGTGGCCATCAAGGCCCCAGGGATCCCAGCAGCGAATGCACGGGACAACCTGGCTCGGAAGGCTGCCAGATCACAAGAAGCTGGGATGAGAGGCGGTGGTGCCACCCATGTGGGAACAGCACACCGACATGTCATGGTGGACCATGTCCTGGGGGACTAGGGGGTCCTCAGCACAGGGGAGCAGCCAGGGGCCATCTCAGCACTGGTGGCGGTAGCACCAGGAGGCAAAGGCTGGCCACGAGTGAGCAGAAAAGGATGGCGGGGACTCCATGCAAATGTCCATGGAGATGTCGGGGAGCTGCCAGTGCAGTGATGCCAGCCCATGCCCTCTCTGCCTCCATTCTGCCTCAGCGGCCACTGTGGGAGCTGGCCAGCCACCGAATCTCAGCCTCCCAAGCGTATAGCAACCAAGTGCTGGCCACCGTGCAGACGGGACAAGAAAGGACCCTTACATGGGCGGCAACATCCTTCCCCATAGTCTGGGAGTGCCATGTGTGGCCTGGGTGCCCCTACCCGGCCCCAAGCCTCCGCCACCAAGGCATGAGTCCGGAGGTGCTGCCTTCGGCCAGTTCATCTTGTGTTTGAGGCACCTGGCCTTGGGGAGGTTGAGAACACACAGGAGGGGGAGGGGGAAGACAGAGGAGGACCGAGGTCACCTAGCCATGGTGCTGGGTGGGCTTGTCAAGTGCTGATGGCCACAGCCCCTTCATGCTGTTTTCTCAGACGATGACAGGCAGGGCCATCAAAAGGTCAGGGGCGGCGGATGCTAGGGGGTGGCCAGGCTGTGCGAGCTGTGGGGTGGAGAGGGGGAAGTGACAACGGACAGGGAGAGGGTGGCTGCGAGCTCTGTCTTTGAACCAAAGGAGAGGTGGACCCCCTGAAGAGGGGGGTGGGTCTGCTGCCATCTGAGCTTGGAGGTGCCATGCAAGAGTGTGCACATCTCTGCTGGGTGAGGCAGGGGCCGATGGACAGGTGGCCGTGGCAAAAGAGAGGGCAGGAATGGAGCGGGAGAGTGGAGCATGGCTGGAGATCCATGTGTCACACTGGGTGTTGGTGGGGTCAGGGGGTCAAAGAGCCACAACGGTGTTGGGAGGTGATGGCACTGCTCCCTCAGCGGCCTGCTTCTGTCCTTGTGTCAGTGTATGTATGGTTGGTAGGGCTGTTGAAAAAAAAATTCGGTAAAATTCGGATTCGGCAAAATTCAGCCCGTTCTAATTCAGGAAATGCTGAAGTCCAAACTCCCCCGCTTCGGGTCCGTGCAATTCGGCGTGAATTCAAAGTTCGGGAAAAATATTCGGCCGAATAAAGCCATTAAAAACACAACGGCACCTTTCCGCGACTCCGGGGGGGGGGCATTTTTGGGAGTAGAGGTCCCAAACTTTCAGCGGAGCTTCAAAGGACCCTTCTTGCAAGACCCCCCCAAGTTTTGTAAAGATTGGGTCGGGGGGGCTGAGATATGGGCCCCGAAAGGGGTCCCCCCCCTTAATGTGCATCTCTGAGCAGAGCTTGCTGCCCACGCACAAAGCTCCCAGCCCCGACAAACAGCTGAGCTGTGGGGAGCAAGGGTGGGGCAAGTGCAAAGAAGTTTGCAAAGCAACACAACTGAAAAGCAACACAACTGTAAAGCAACACAACCATGCAAAGCAACACGTTTGCAACCATGCAAAACAACACCTGACACCTGGGAGTTTGCAAACCATGGAAAGGGACAGAGGCAGCTAGCTATGCATAATGAGCAGGAGGGGTGGAATTTCCCCTTTTGCATCTGACTCGGGACCAGGAAAATGCATTCTTTAAGTCACCATTTGTAAACCAGTTTTGAGCAAGCATCAAAATAGACCTAACTGATCTTATGAATGAGGGAAAACCTGAGGACACACAACTGAAGCCCCCCCCTCAAACCAGGGAGAGAGAGACTCGAGGGGGCACACACACCCCAGGCAGAATGGGCAAAAGCCCCCTTTGACTTCCCCCACCCACCCACAGAAACTGCTCCCTCCCCACACACACACAGACTCTGCTCCCCCCCACACACACACAGGAGAAAAATTATAGATTAAAGCCCCCAAAAGGGTCTTACTGTGGCTGTCTTCTGTTCCATCAGGAGGGGCTGGGAGGACTGTGTAATCCAATACAATTCTATTTAAGCATGGGAGGTTTTGCCTTGGATTTGCCGTTCTGGAGATGCATACAGGATCGGGTGATCCATTCATCCCAATAGGGAAAAGGGGAAAGCCCATATCTCGGGACCCCCTTACCCAATGTTTACAAAACTTGGGGGTCTTTTAAGAAGGCTTGTCTGAAGCTATGCTGAATGTGTGGGGGCTGCACCCCCAAAAATGCACCCCCTGCAGCCACGGAAAGAGAAAAGGGGGAGCCCATATTTCTGCCCCCACTGAACCCATCTTTACAAAACTTGGGAGGTCTCTTAAGAAGCCTCGTCTGAAGCTATGCTGAAAGTTTGGGGGCTGCACCCCCAAAAAAGCACCCCTTGCAGCCACGGAAATGGAAAAGGGGGGAGGGAAAAGGGGTGGAGCCCAGATCTCGGGACCCCCTGACCCAATGTTTACAAAACTTGGGGGGTCTCTTAAGAAGGCTCGTCTGAAGCTCTGCTGAAAGTTTGGGGTCTCTACCCCCAAAAATGCACTCCCTGCAGCCACGGAAAGGAGCGAATGTGCACACGCACCCCACCAAGAGGATTTGTCTCTTTCTCTCCCCAGCCGGCCGCGCAGCAGCTGATTCCTCCAGTACTCAATCCTGACTGATTGGCCTGAAGAAGACCCAGCTTGGCCACCGATTGGCCAAGGGAGAATGCTGCTTACTGACGGTTATGCTGCTGCGCCCTGAATTTGCCGAATTTATTTGGAAACTCCCAAACTCGCTGAATTCGGCTCCCCCGTTTTCCCACCATTTCTGAGTTCAGTTCGTCCCGAACTAAAAACCACCGAATCAGGGGAAATTCAGCTGTTTTTCGGTTCGGGATGAACCGAAACGACAGCCCTAATGGTTGGGTGAAGGCGGCCGGATGGCTGTTGGAGAGACCTGCAACGAGAAAGAAGGGTCTGGGGGTAGATGGTATGGCGGCCGCCCAGGGGTCAAGCTCCAACGGCATGGGGGTGGTCCCGGCCCGTGGCTGTGGCGCGTGGTGCCAGCATTGTCAAAAGGTGGTCCGTGGAGTCCAGAGCACAGCTGAGGGCAAGGGCGGCATGAGTGGCGGGCGGGTGGGGTGCGGCCATCAGCACTGAGGGAGGGGCAGAGCGGCATGGAGCCCCTGGGCTGGGCAGAACTGCGGCGACATCTGGAAAAAAACCACAGAAAGGGATGAGAGGCTACCTCGCCCCAGCCTCCCACGAAGGCTCTCTTTTGAGTGAGGCCAGGTGTGTGCCTTGACAACGGCAACGGTTAGAGTGGAGGGGAAAAGTCTGATGCTGAACCTCAGAGGTGCCCCCCAACCAGAACACCCTCCCCTGGAGAGGGCAACCGGAGGAGCCATAGTGGCAAGCCCCCTCCAAGGGGAGTTGGAACGAGAACCATGCACAGTCCCCCCAGAGAGGGGAGTTGGAGCGAGAAAACTGCAAAGTCCCGACCCCCCGGCACAGATCGGCAGCATGCTGGCCCATGTGAGGCTTACCTGTCATGTGAGCGCTGGCTGTGAAGTGCCGCTTATGAGGGAAACCCCCGCCTCCGAGGCCCGTCCTCTGGAGGGGTGCTGCCACTTCCTGCCCTGGCTCCATTAGCCGGCCTCTAGGAGGGGTTCCAGAGATGCCAGACTGAGATGGGCGGTGATTGGGTGCGGCAGAGAGACGAGGGTCCGGAGTGTTTGCATGGCGGTCAATGGACTGTGCCAGGTCGAGACCTGGTGTAACTTTTCAGCAGCAAAATCTTTTCGGCGACTACCGCCGCCAGAGTAACTGGCCTGACGCCAGCGCCCAGGCCGTTTGCGCCAGCGTAAGTGCCTTTTACACCGGCGCAAGGCCCTTCACGCCTCCTAAGCACTTTTGCCACCCAATCTCAGGAATGGGCTGTAATTCTCCTCAACCTTACTTTGGGATCAGTCAATACACCTGAGATGACTTCCCGGTCCCTGATTTTTGAGAGCTCTCTTTTTCCTCAGAGCTAACTCCCAATTCACTCAGAGTTGTCCTTATGGCCCAGTTGCTGATTCTTTATTAATCAAACAACTTAAGATCGTGTTCCTTTACGTTTCACTCCTGAGGACTAATCCTCACACAGCGCACAGGTGCCACTCGCTTCTCAGAGCTCTGTGCATCCTGAACTCTGGAGCCGAAGTGCCCGACTCCCTCGCAGACTGAGAGCTGAACGTAACGCCTTCACGAGACGCTCCCAGGACTCCCTTTAGTTGTCAATCAACTGCCTCTAAGGCAAGAACCGCTTTCTGGTTTCTGTTGCCTTCTTCACACGCTCTACATGGGGCTACCTTTGAAGATAATCTAGAAACTGCAGCTAGAGCAAAATGCAAAAGGCTCTTTGTTATCTGAGACTAGCTGGTGGGACCCTGTTACTCCTATTCTGAGGATCCTTCACTGGCTGCAGATTAGTTTTTGGTCTAATTCAAGGCTCTGGTGCTTACCTTTAATGCCCTTCAGGGCCACCTCTCCCTGTGTGTTCCTGCGTGGCAGCTTTTATCATCCCAGCAGCAGGTTCTAGAGGTAACCCCTCTGCCACGGAAGGTTGCTGGGTAACCTTGGGCCAGTCACACACTCACAGCCTAACTTACCACACAGCATTGTCATGAGGAAAAATAGAGGAAAGGAGAATGATATAAGCCACTTTGGGCCCTCATTAGGGAGCAAGGTGGTGGTGGTGGGGAATGAAGTAAATACATAAACATGTTTGGCTATGAAGCCAAATTTGAATGCCAGAATGGCACCATCCCACTGGGTCAAGAGCAAGAAGCACATTCCTGCCCCAATAGCAGCAGATTTAGGTTTACTGCTATCTCATTTAAAAAACAGAAGGCACCAGACATTAGAGACAGGGGAGAAATGGCAGCTATCTGATGGTGCAACCAATGATGTGGCTCTGAAGTGGAGGTTATTTAAAGCTGTCATGCCTTACCTCGTGCACAGAGCTCCCCTCATTTCCCTCCCTGTGACAACAAAGTGGGATTAGCTGATTGTTTGGGGGCTGAGCAGGAGTTTTTGGGTCCCTGTCTGATTGCTCAGGATAATATGCCATTTTTCTCCTGCATCACATTGTGGTTGTAGAGTTGGATTATAGATAAATAGGCTTGATCCTGTGGGGTGAGAGCCCCAAACTGGGGTTAAAGTATTTGTACATGTTAGGTGCTTGTTATTTAATTAGACTGGCAAGTCTCTGAGGCATCCAAGGATGGGAAAGGAGGCCCTGCAATCAACCTCAATGGCCAAACTGAACTCAAACAGCTCAACTGTTAATCCCTTGGAGTGAGAGTTGCCAGGTCCTCTCTTACCTTCGCTGGGAGTTTCTTTTGTGTGTGGCTGGGAGGAGCTATTTGGAAACCATAGAGTTTTTGGAGGTTATGGTTAGAGCATCCCACTCTAAACCTGGAAGTAACAGTAAACCCAGAAGTAACAGTATCATGCCGGGAGTGCATACACGAGTAGGGATCACTCTCCCCCTGCTGCTTCTGCCACTGACCATCAGCTGGTCAGCAGGCAGCTCGGTTGATTGGTGGGCAATTGCATGCCACAACTGGGCAGTTGGGAACCCTACTTGGAGCTGCACATCAATGCTTGAACTTTTGTATAGTTTGGGGAGGGGGAGGGGGTTGATGGCAACATCTTTTTGCACACGTTTGCTGGAGGCAAGGGGAAGCAAAGGCATGGCCTGTGGCCGTGTTGAGCTCAGAGCCCTGGTGGGATTGCCCAAATGCTGGCAAATTTAGTGGGGCAGCCTTTTAAGGAAACCATATAATGGAGGGAGGGAGTTTAATTATTTGTGCAATCCAGATCTGATGAATAAACCCTAGTTTAAACAATGCATTTTATCAGGTTTCATTATTTTAGAGGGGTTGCTTGTTTTTTTGCCATCAAATCACAGCTGATTTATGTTGACCCCGTAGGGTTTTCAAGGCAAGAGGCCTTCAGAGGTGGTTTGCCATTGCCTGCCTTGATGTCATGACCCTGTATCCCTTGGAGGTCTCCCATCCAAATACTGGCCAGGGGCAAGGGCTGAGAGTGTGTGACTGGCCAAGGTCACCCAGCAAGTTCACATGGCATGGGTGGGGATTCGAACCCAGGTTTCCCAGGTCCTGGCCCGACATCTTAACCACTACACCACACTGGCTCTCTCTGTTTTAGGGTACAGGGGTAAAAAAATTTATTTAAATAAAATGCCACCAGCAGATTCCAAGGGAGCATCAAACATGTCCAAAACTAAGCAAATTGGTAAGAAAGGAGAAGGGTTTTTTTGTTTGTTTGTTTGTTTGTTTTTCAGGAGGGGCAGTCTTTCAGAGAACATTGTTCAAAACTCCCTTTCTTATAACAAAAAAAAATATTAATTCACAAGACTTCAGTTCAGCCCTTGGTGGCTCCCCCATGAGCATCTCAGGAGCTTGGGGAAGCCCCAGTAAGCTTCTCAGGGATACATGCAGGCCCTGCAAGTTGTTCACTAGTATGATAACGCAAAAATTACATCTCTGTGTCAGCATGTGCGGGAGGTGCTGGCAAGTTTAAATAGGCCCTTTACAGCAGGAATTTGGTTGAGTGTGAGTGCCTGTACATGAAGTGTTCCTCGCTGAGAACTATTGCCGGAGAACAAAAGAGAAGCAAGAATAACCAAGTCTCATGGCCAAGTCCTGTTATATAAAAAACTGAACTTATTTCCTGTGTAGCAGCGTTCAGTGCTGAATACAAGAAAAGAAAAAATCAGAATGATTTTTAGTGAATTAGAGAAGAAAGATTAGTATTCAAATATGACTGACATGTGCACTAACATGCAAAACTACCTGAAAAAAGAATAACAAAAATACTGTTATTTGATGCCGGGATTCAAAGAGAATTACAACTGGAAAAGGAATCAGTCAACTCTCGAAGCAATTATTTCAATGCCATTGTTTATCCAGAACTGCAATATTTAGAAGCCCAAAGTCAAATTCAATTAAGTTTATCACTTCAGATTAGGGTTTCCAATAAAAAGAATGTCATATTGGCTGTCAGATCTGCAGTTTCCTTCTAATCACTTGCCGTAGACACCTCATAATGGAAGTAATGGAAGGATATGAAAATATCCGCCAGGACTTTTATATGGATTTATGTTGGCTTCTTTATGTTCTCTTGTGTTTACTAGTTATTAGTAGATTATTTACTGCACATTCCTGAGCAGCGCTGGTGGCCAGACGAAAGGCCTCTGGAGGCTGGTGAGGGCCTGCACTGGCGCAAGGGCCCATAGCACCGGCATCAGGGCAGCATACACTGGCATTTGTGGCCCCAATGCCGACGTGAAGGCCTGGACCCTGGTTGATGGCCACTGGAGTGGCAGCGCCAGGCCGGGATGCCAATGGAGCCTTCCGCCAGCATCCAGACGCCAGCACAGGCCGCAGCGGCGTCCCAGGAGGCGTTCCTAGGGTGTCCCAGCATCCCGGGAGGCATTCCCGGGGCATTAAGGTGCCTGCCTGGGGGTGGTGCCACCATTAGGCAGCCTCCTAAGCCGTTACACCTCAGGAACATCCCCTTTTTTGTTAAGATATGCTACCTTTTAGGTGGCATATCTCCCATGCAACCCTGCGCGAGTTGCATGGATTTTTGGCATGGGCGGAGGATTCGGCGGGGCTGAAACCTCCTTAGGAGGCAGCGCTGCTGTGATGCCTCCTAAGCCCGGCGCCGACATTCCCCTCAGGAATGCACAGTTAATGTATGACAATAATCACAGTGACAGAATTCAATCCTTTAATTCCACCTGCTTTTGTACATCAGTAGAGTCGCAACACAGCATGGAACTGGCTGGTGCCACATTGGGAAGCAGAGGAGAATGAACCAGTTACCTGGCCTAAACCGGAACAAGACTGGAAAAACCTTTAGCAGTAGCCAGAACACAACTGATCTGAAAAAGTACTGATATAATGCTCCATTTCTTCCTTTCTTCTTTTACTTAAAGCTCCCTTGACCCAAAGGTCTTGAGCAATAAATGGGGAGCCTTTATTTCTTTAAGGAGAGATACTTGGCCGCCACCAAAGTTGTTCTTGGATCTCTATCCACCAGCAAAAAGGGGACTGTTTTATCTGTTGTTACGGAGGCAGGTAATTTGATTAAGATAGGAATAATGCATTGATTGTGATAAGAATTGTATTGGGGGCATTCCAACATCATATGGCAGTGGTGGCGAACCTATGGCACGCATGCCAGAGGTGACACTCGGAGCCCTCTCTGTGGGCACGCGAGCCGTCGCCCCAGCACAGAGTTTGCCTGAGTTCGTTCCTCCGGCTGAGGAGGCTGGGGACCAGCGGTGCCTTCCTGGCTCCTCCGGGAAGCGCCGGGCTCCTTCCCAGTGCCTTCTCCACAGTTGCCGGCTGTGCGCTCCGGAAGTGAAGACAGTGACGAGCCTTCTGCCGAGGAGTGGAAGAGGCAGAGCTGGGACGGGGCTGGACCGGGAGTGGGACGCCTGGGCGGCTGTCTGCAGCGGGCTGGTTGGTGACTGCAGCGCAGGGGGTTGGCGGTGAGGGCCGAACGGGGGCCCGCCTGGCGTTTGTGCTGGAGCCAAGCCCTTCACTTAGCTCGGGTTTCCACTCTGCTCATTCATGCAACCGAAGGTGCCTCTGAGCACATGCAGAGGGCTGTCCCCACCATCAGCCTCCCCGCATAACAGTCTTTTTTAATTCGTATGAAGATAACAGTTGGAAAAAGAACCAAACTGATGGGGTGGGGGCTATGCTCCAGCTGCTTTCCTTCCCCCGCTCGGCCGCCCATGCAGAGGTTGCCAACCTCCAGGTAGTAGCAGGAGATCTGCTATTTCAATTCACCTGGAGAAAATGGCCGTTTTGGCAATTGGACTCTATGGCATTGAAGTCTCTCCCCAAACCCCACCGTCCTCAGGCTCTGCCCCAAAAACCTCCCACAGGTGGCAAAGAGGGACCTGGCAACCCCTAGCCCCATGTGGACTTCTAGCTGTGTTGGCACTTTGCAATAAATAAGTGGGTTTTGGGTTGCAGTTTGGGCACTCGGTCTTTAAAAGGTTCGCCATCACTGTCATGTGGGATAATGAATCCACTCTCTTCAGATCACATAGACAAAGCCTATCTGAATAAGGTAAATTGCCACAATGCTCCATTTAATATGAAGAGGTTTTTCATAAAATATATTCTAATTTTGGTAGAGATGTTCTAATAGGGGTTCCCCAGAGAATCTGGAGTCCATTTCCCCTCTTTTTGCTATATGTATAGAATAATATTTCTGTGATTGCAGGAGTGCCTTTGGCTTGCAATAATGTCTATCATTTTATTAAGCCATATGTAGTGAGACCATAGCTATTACCAGAAATTAGTACCATAAACAATTAACACTTGCAGCCATCTGTTCTCAACATATGAAGAATGTTTTTCAAAAGTAGTAATTGTGTTTTTTTAAATTAATACTGATATCCTATTTTTTCTTTAGAGTTTTCAGAACAACTTAATTAGTCTTCCACCCAGGTATTGGTTAGATACACACTTGCTTAACATCAACAATCCCCAATCACTGGGTATTTCCAGACCATTCAGTGGGATATTTATTATCTTTTAAAAGCATCTTGGTGGTATACATTAGTAGATTACCCCATAAAAGAACTGTATGTGAGCTATTTCTGGCATGTGGCACATTACACAACTCCACCAACAACCATGGCCTTTCTTTCTAGTCTTTGCCTATTGTGGTGACGTCAAACCCATGTAAACAAGTCTTTGATTTGCAATGACCCCAGATCACTGTCAGGGAAAACCTAAAAACACAAGGAAAGCAGAATATTTAAGATAAGGATGACTAGGGAAACAAGAAGTATATAGCAATACACACTGGCCTAAGGTGAAGTCAGGTATGTATTGTGAAATAAACAACATGTTCAGAGGCCTACTGTTACCTTGGCTGAACTACAGATTTTGCAGGATAGCTTCAAGCTGATCTGGTATTATTCCTCATACATAGGGTTGCTCATCAACAGACTGAAACATCCATTGTTTGCTCTGAAGAGTTAGGCTGATTTCAGATTTATATCGTAACGAGACAGTGGTAAATCATGTGCATTAATAATACCGCCAGTGGACCAGTAGTAAATAAGTTTTGTTTTACCATGTTTTGCCATGGCTGGGCTGACTGATACCTTGTAATTCAGCACAGGTTACTTAAACCATTTTGGTACGATGCAAGTAACTGCCCATAGTGTCCACATTTTTCAGAATCCATTTCCTAAATGCACATGGCAAAATCAGAAAGAATGGTTCATTCAGGCAAAGGATTCATCGGTTTCAGACACTGAACAAGAAAAGTGCCCACTGTCATGGCTAATCCTGTGCTTTCAGACCTTAATGTGCAATTATCAGTAACTGACAGCTACTGACTGAGTTCTTTACAACTGCAAATTCTTTGAAGTGATGCAGTGCACTTTGGCCTCCTTCACACACTCTCTGAGCTGCATGGGAGATGCTTCTTTGTGGTTCGGTCCCACAAAGCTACTGTATGTATATGTGTGGATATGGCAGGCATGTAAGTGCGGTTAATCAGGTAGGAAAATCTCATGTGAATGACATCTCCCCCCCCCCCCAGGAGAGTGGCAATTATATGATCAGCTCAACCCACACAGATACAGGGGACAGAACCAAGGAAAAGTTATTCGGATGGGGTCAGTCAGTGTGTGAGTGTGAGATGGGACCTTTGTTTTCAGAATAAACCTTTCCTTCATTGACTGAGGCCAGCTGTTGAATCATCTTTTTCATTCCATTTTCTTTATTTCAACTTGCAAACTGACATCATTTATTTGCATACCAAACATGTGAGGTTAAATGAGCAGTTCCAACTTCTGAATTAGGAACTGTTCTTACAGCAAATGTCAGTTTTGATAGCATTGA
The DNA here is from genome assembly GCF_029931775.1 of Euleptes europaea. Lineage (NCBI taxonomy): Eukaryota > Metazoa > Chordata > Lepidosauria > Squamata > Sphaerodactylidae > Euleptes > Euleptes europaea. Next base: position 9,700,986 of record NC_079326.1, on the reverse strand, counting down.
TCATATATATTGATCATATATATGGCAACTGATTAAACCTGCTCCCCCACACACTCACAGCAGAGGTGATCTACAGTCATCTCATTGGCAGATATGTAGGGAGATTACATCAATGCAAGAAAGCATCTATCACAGTCATAATCATTTATTTCCAGCAGGTTATGTTTTCAAAAAAATCTCTTATTTAATCCAAAAGAGGAACAATTGGCATCTGCATTTAAGACTAGATGAAAGTGAATAGATCAAATTCAGCTGTTTGAGGTAATCATTCTATCATGAAACTGGCTTCAAGTAGACTTAAGATGGGCTGAACTGGGAACTGTTTCATGCTGAATGAAAGTACAGTTCTCTTCATTCGTTTCTAACAAACTTCACCCCTTCTTCTTTCTGCAGCCTGTATTTCCTCTAGGGTTACCAACCCTCCGAGGGGGGCCTAGAAATCTCCCAGAATTATAACTGATCTCCCTATGAGAGAGATTAGTCCCCTTAGAGAAAAATGCTGCTTTGGACGGAGGCCTTTGTGGCATCATATGCTGATGAGGGGTCTCTTCCCTCCCCAAGCCCCTGCCCCCCCAAGCGCCCCCCTCCCCAATCTCCAGTTATTTCCCAACTCAGAGTTGGGAACTGTGATTATCTCTTGGATTTTCTTGACTAAGAAAAAAACAATAATACACAGTCATCTCTTTCTTACTAAGTTTATAATCTTGCACACACATAATCGCTTAATAAGTCCCACCTAACAGAGTAGAAATAATTTTTAATGTCAATAGTCCTGGGATCTTTTAGCGCAAAAGAAGAACAGTTCCCACCTTTTCAGAGCACAACTGTTATTTTTGCTCCCACCCCTTTTTAAAAAGGGGCTTGTCAGCTGTTGGCTAGCCTAGGATGCTGGCTATCAGGCCAATAAGGAAGGCTGAATAGAGGGTTATTTAAAGCCCCCACATCCACACAACCAGTCTTCTGCTGGACTGCTTTTCTGCCCTCCATCCCTTTTATATGGCAGCATGGGATTGCCTGGTTGCTTTAATCTTCATATTGCAAACATGTGTGTGTTAAGTGCCGTCAAGTCGCTTCTGATTCATGACGACCCTATAAATCAATGTCTTCCAAACATTCTATTGCTAACAGCCTTGCTCAAATCTCGCAAACTGAGGACTTTGGTTTCCTTTATAGCTGGGGTGGGGAACCTTTTTTCTGCCAAGGGCCATTTGGATATTTATAACATAATTTGCGGTCCATACAAAATTATCAACTTAAAAATTAGCCGACCAAGCTCCAAGCAAGCAGCTGCCCCAGATGACCCCCACCCAATGTGGGCAAGCAGGCAGGCATCCAACCAGGGGCGCACTCGCCCACCTGATGGCACAGGATGGTCTGTTGCACCAGCCGGGCGAAGCCGTCCAGCTGCATGCTGGACTTGCTCCTGCTCCGCATGGCTGAGGCCGGATGCTATAGCCGGCTCCTGCTACCTCTGCCTGCAGGGATGGACACACTGGCTAAGAAGTTTCCCCCCTCCCACACATTCTGGCCCTGCCTCCTTTAACTCCTCCATTGTCACCACTTCCGCCCCCAGCCCTCTTGTAGTACAGCGGGAATACATTTCTCCATGGCCCGGGTGGGAAAGAGTTAACACAGTTTCTTGGGCGGTCCTAGCAGCTCTTAGCTAACGATCCTTCTGCAAGGGGAAAAAAAGTTCCTTTTCTTGGCAAAACACTCACATCTGCCTTGAATAGAGGCTATTCCTGTCTGCAGGAGGGGGCAGATTGCCAGATCCTTCTGAGCTAGAGATCTGCCAGGACCCATGAAGGGCCAGACCAAATGATTTTGCGGGCCTCAAATGTCCCCCGGGCCTGACGTTCTCCACTCCTGCTTTATAGAGTCAATCCATCTCATGTTGGGTCTTCCTCTTTTCCTGCTGCCTTCAACTTTTCATAACATTATTGTCTTTTCCAGTGACTCTTCTATTCTCAAACTTAGAGGATGGTCACTTAAGTTGACCTAGTTCTGGTGAGGCGTGTTAGGCCCTAACTAGGGGTTGGCAAGATTACCTGATTATTTAAGTTCATTAGATTGGCAAGCACCCTGAGGCACCTACAAATGGGGAGATGTAACCAAATTAGACTGACTGATCCCAGGGCCTGGAGAGAGAACTATTCCTGTGCTGAGCATTTGTGTTTGAATCTGCATGCTGACCAGCAGGAAGGGGCAGTATCTGCACATTTTGATGTGCAAGCTATGATACAGGGGATTTGTAAAGGGATTCATATTAGAACAAAAAAATCCTAATTTTAAATATATACTGATGTGGTCTGAACAGGCTGAAACTGAGATTGAAAGAGATCTTGGAGTTGTAGTGGAAAGCTCGATGAAAAAGTTGATGTGGCAGCAGTGAAAAAGGCAACTGAAACTAGAAAAAAAAGATGGCTAAAGGGAGACATGATGGAGGTTTATAAAGAAGAAGAGTTGGCTTTTATATGTCGACTTTCTCTGCCACTTAAGGGAGAATCGAACCGGCTTACAATCATCTTCCCTTCCCCTCCCCACAACAGACACCCTGTGAGGTAGGTGAGGCTGAGAGAGTGTGACTGGCCCCCAAGGTCACCCAGCTGGCTTCGTGTGTAGGAGTGGGAAAACCAATCCAGTTCACCAGATTAGCCTCCGCCATTCATGTGGAGGGGAGGGGAATCAAACCCAGTTCTCCAGATCAGACTCCACCGCTCCAAGTTATGCATGGTTACAAAGTGATGCATGGTGTGGAGAAAGGAGGTGTGGTGTGGAAAGGGAGCTTTTCCCCCCTCTCCTACAATACTAGAACTTGGGACCACTCAATGAAATTGGTGAGGGAAATGGGTTCAGGACAGAAAAAAAGAAACAATTACTCAACAAGTGGAATTCACTGCTAGTGGAGGGGATGATGGCCGTAAGCACAGGTAGCTTTAAAAGGGGGTTAGACAGATTAATGGAGGAGAGGTCCATCAATGGCTGCTAGTTATGGAGACTGAAGGGAGCCTTCATTTACGGAGACAGCAAACCTCTGAATATTAGTGCTGGGAGGCAGCAGGGGAAGGATTTATGAACTCTTTGGCTCTCCAAGGCAACTGGTTGGCCACTGTGTGAAACAGTATGCTGGACTAGAGAGACCACTGGTATGATCCAGCAGGATCTACTTATGTTCTTAAGTGTGAAGTGGCTAGGTTACTTCTCTGAGTTTGGAGTTAGTGTACTGCTACTTAAACAAAGGTAGTCCATTTAGGAAGCCTCATAACAAACCCTCATTGAACGGGTAGGAATGAGTTAATTATTTGCAGTTTAGTTGCTAAAAAGTTTAATAAACCCTACTTTAACACATACTTGACTGGCATCTTTTTCTTTTTATGTTGTGAGGGCCAAGCCCATAAAGGAAGTTCCCCAAAATAACATTGAATATTTATTTTTAGCTTGTTCTTCAGGAAAGTTGCCCTTGAAATGGGGAAATGCTGATTTTGTGGGGAACAGCTCCTCTAGCCAATTCCACTGAAAAAGGATCAAGCAATGTAATGTAACATTCCTTGTGCTCAGGGAAGCACTCAAAGACTTACAATAAAGTTTGAACTCTCTGTTGGCTGCAGGATGAACAAATAAAATACAGAAAGTCATTCCCTGCATGACTTGAGAGCTGCTTTGTCCAACAGGTGCATACAAATCAGTGGCCGTTACTCCTCATGCTGAGTTTCTTGGAATTCAGCACCAAGCTCCATATTTATGTAAGCCACTGGAATCCAATTAAAACTATCCACTAGTCTAGACTTGAAGGATCTTTCCATGTGCAAACAGTTTGTGGAGATAAATGGTAAAAAATATCAGTGGCAGGTCAGTGTGCTACATTATGTTGGTGATATTACAGGCATTCATGTTACAGCACTGGAAAGACCTGCTGTGAAATGTGAGGTTTAGTTGGGTTTACATCCTGGGATGCCTCAGGGATGTGAACGGCTGTTACCTGATGTCTATACATGTAAGAGAGAATCCTCCATCACCGAATTCAATGCCATTGCATAAGACTCCATTAGAAAAACCAAATATAGATGTTTTTTTTTGTTTTAAAAGATATAGGTTTGGTAAAGAATATTGTTATACATTTTTTAAAAATTGCACCCAGTGGATAGACACAGCAGTGTGTTGTAGCAACATTATTCCAGCAGGAGCTTTTGTGAGTCAAAGCTTACTTTATCAGATGCATAGAATGTGCATCATGACTCGCAGAACTGATGCCAGAATGACTTTTGTTAGTTATTAAGGCGCCACGAGACTTCTGCTCAAATTAGCAAAATTCTTCAAATTAAAAAAACCATTCTGACCCTAAAATTAGGCATTTTCCTTTGAGAATCTGATCTGATGTCAACATTTCATACATGCATCTTTTATAATTTACCAAAATGAGCTGCAAGACAGCCATGAGATACTGCCCCAATTTCATTGCTACAGCATGTCAGCCGTCAGGTATTTATGGCAGATACTGTCAAATCCTGACTACCTCGTCTTTTTAACTGTTCTCTGTTACTGTATTTCATTGGTGAAACACTTTCAGATAGTGACTACAAACTGAGTCAAATACTGGGTGATCAATTTTTGCCTACCCAATTTTTGCTGCAACTTTTGGACATATTATTTGAGCATAATTATTCTAGGTATAAAGATCAATTTTATTTACAAGTTAACGGAGTAAGTATGGGCGCAGCTTGCGCCCCTTCAATAGCCAATATTTTTATGATTTACTTCGAAAAAAAGTTCATATTTCAAAATAATCCCTTTTCAGATGACATTCTTATTTATAAACGTTTTGTTGATGATTTGTTCTTTAATTTTAAGTCAGTGACTGCCTACAAACAGTTTTTGGAATGGATTAATACTCTTCATACTCACCTTACTTTTACTTGTACGTTCAGCAAGACTTCCATTCCATTTCTGGATTTGGAAGTGTTTGTTACTGCTGGGTCAACTCTGGCTGTAAAACCCTATACCAAACCCTTAACTAAGCATGCAGGACTTGATTTTTCTTCTTTTCATCCACCACACTTAATTAATAACCTTCCTTATAGTCATTTTTTAAGAATAAAGCGGAATTCAACTTTTTCAACAGACTATCACTATACAGCTGCTTCTTTAAACAATGCATTGTCAGCCAAAGGATATCCACCCCACGTTTTACAGTTAGCCAAAACCAGAGCAGATCTGAAAGACAGACAGGAACTTTTAAGATCAAAACCACCTACATCTTCTACTAATATTACTTGGTCCCTACAACATAGCTCCAAGGCTCATCTGATCAATAACATAATCAAAAGACATTGGCATCTAGTAGAAACTTTACCTGGCTGTAAAAATCCACCTCTGTGCGGATTACGCCGCCCACGATCCATGCATGACTTCCTGGTTCATACTGACATTTCTCCCCAGCCTTCTTTTTCCACTTCTTTACTTTTGCAGCCAGCAATAGGACATCATCGTTGCGGTACGTGCTCAGTGTGTAATTTATGCCTTACAGTTAAAGAGCTCACATCTACTACCACTGGTTTCCGTTTTTTTCTAAAAAAATTTCTTTAATTGTGCTTCAAAAAATGTTGTTTATTGCGTGGAATGTAAATGTGGTTTAAAATACATTGGCAGCACCATTCGCCCCGTGAGGACCAGGATCTCTGAACATTCCTCTAGAATTCGCTCCAGAAATTTTGAAGCCCCGCTCACGGCCCATTTTTTAGAAAAAGGACATGGAGACAGGGATTTCTTCTTTTGTGTTTTATGGCAATTCTGCGGTCGACCCTATGACTCGCAAAATATCCAAAAAACACTGCACCAAATGGAGACCAAACTTATTTTCCTTATGGGAACATTGTCTCCCAATGGTCTAAACAATGAACTAGATTATTCCTGTTTTTTAGGATAGTATCACTTTAAGAGCCCTTTTTTTCTGAGTCTGTCTGCTACAGCTGCGATCATTTAAGAGCCAAATCCTTTTACTTTTAAATTCCATCCTTATCCTTCCTTGACTATTCCGTCCTTTTGGAGACCTGGATACAAATCTTTGCGGTCCCTATGAGACAACACCTACTAAGGCACTTATACATATATTTATTATTGGTAAGAATATTTATGCTTGCATAGTCTTTTTATTATTAAATAATGTTTTAATGTATATTATAAATGTTGATTTATTAGTTGAATACATGCATTTGTGATACACAGATACAGGTCACCGAAGAAGCCATATGCGAAACGTGGTTCCGATCTAGACGACACGTCTGACATCTTTTTCCTATGGCTTTGTTCCAATAACTGCAACCTAAAAAGAATTTGAAAGACTCAAAAAATTCTAATATCAAATAATACCTTAATTGGTTGAATACTTGAACTTACCTGTTGAATTAGGATCTTTGACATCCTCTTGATAAGTCATATTTATTGGATTGTTAGTGTAAATTTTGTATCTGTTTGTACTCCCTTTGTATATGCTGTATATATTTATTCACTTTTCACTTTATAAAATTCACTTATTTGTTTTATAGTGTTATAGTGCTGTTTTGGGTTGCTCCAACCTCCAGGTGGTGGCTGGAGATCTCCCGCTATTACAACTGATCTCCGGCTGACAGAGAGATCAGTTCCCCTGGAGAAAAGGGCCACTTTGCCAAGTGAACTCTATGGCATTGAAGTCCCTCCCCTCCCCAAACCCCACCCTCCTCAGGATCTGCCTGTAAAATCTCGAGATATTTCCCAACCTGGAGCTGGCAACCCTAGCAATGAGGGATGTTTCTAAAGCTGCCCGAAGTATCAAGAATAACTTTTTAAAGAAATGTGGCACACTGCTGCTGTTGAAAGGAACATTACAAATCAAAGGAAACAACTGGGGTAAAAAAAAGTATTGGCAACAGATGAAACATTGCTGTCTATCACCAGATGGGGAGTCAACAGCTGTAGACTTAGTAAGTATCCGCTAGCTCTCAAATTAGAACTCAGCATCCTGGACAAATGATGTTGCAATCTATTGGATTGACTTCATGGATGGAAGGATTTCTGCTCATAGAGAGTGATTTTTATCACCTTCCCCTTCTGGTTGCAACCCACAATGCCCCCCTGGAATGCTGATCCTTGGGGTCCCAACTCTCCGGGTTCCTGGAGTGGTGAGGAAAGAAGTCATGCTACTTGGAAACGTTCTGGTAGAGACAATCCAATGAACAGGATTAATCCAATTTCAAAAAAGGTCCTCATACTACATTAAGTGAAACCTTTACTAAATGTATATTTTATTTATTTAATTTATTTATTTACATTAACATAAGAACATAAGACAGGCCATGCTGGATCAGTCCAAGGCCCAAGTCCAGCAGTCTGTTCACACAGCGGCCAACCAGGTGCCCCTAGGAAGCCCACAAACAAGACGACTGCAGCAGCACCATCCTGCCTGTGTTCCACCGCACCCAAGATAACAGGCATGCTTCTCTGATACTGGAGAGGATAGGTGTGCATCATGACTAGTATTCATTTTGACTAGTAGCCATGAGTAGCCTTCCAAGTTGGCAGGCATCACCACATCCAAGAGCAGGGAGTTCCACAACTTATCTATGTGTTGTGTGAAGAAACACCTACTTTTATCTGTTTTGAATCTCTCACCCTCCAGCTTCAGCAGATGACCCCAGGTTCTAGTATTATGGGAGAGGGAGAAAATCTTCTCCCTGTCCACTCCCTCCATGTAATGCATAATTTTATAGACCTCTATCATGTTTCCCCATAACCACCTTCTTTCTAAGCTAAACAGCCCTAATTGTGTTACCACTCCTCACAGCACAGTTGCTTTACTCTCCTGAGCATTTTGGCTGCTCTTTTGTGTACCTTCTCAAGCTCTGCAATATCCATATCAAGCCATTTCTCCCATCCCTTTTAGCTTCACAAGTAATGAGTATCAGCTAACCAACATTAGAGATGAAGGCCAATGCCACAATCAGAAGCATTAAAGAGAACCATACAGTTGTTGTGTGTGTATGCTTGTTAAGTGCTGTCAAATCGTTTCCAACTCATGGTGACCCTATGAATCAATATCCTCCAAAATGTCCTATTATTGACTGCCTTGTTCAGGTCTTGCAAATTGAGGGCAATGGCTTCCTTTAGAGAGTCAATTCATCTCTTATTGGGTCTTCCTCTTTTCCTGCTGCCTTCTACTTTTCCTAGCATGACTGTCTTTTCCAGTGACTCTTGTTTTCTTACAATGTGACCAAAATATGATAGCCTCCATTTAGTCATTTTAGCTTCTAGGGTTAGTGAGTCAGTACAATCAACAAAATGAGACATTCAATAACCAATGCATTAAGATTTCAGAAGTCTGGAACCATCAGAAAGAGCTGAAGCATAGCATTAACACCTATTTAGCTCCTATCTAGTTATAAAATTACAAATTTGGCTGACAGATAAACAGATCATTATGCCATCCCAGATTGGTTTTAAAAGACGGTCCTCTGTTTTAGACTACTGTGCCATTCTTGCGCATCTGGCTGAAAAATATTCTAAACCACCTAGAGGTAAACTTTATGTGGCCTTCATTGATCTAAAAAGAGCTTTTGATTGTATACTCCAGGCTAGATTGTGGGAAAAATTATCAAGAACTTCTATTGACCGCCGGCTCCTTTGGTTAATCCATAAATTGTATCAGAATAACACAGCGCAGGTGAGATGTGGAAATAGTGGTCAATTAACCAAAGAGATTAAAGTGAACAGAGGTGTTCGTCAAGGTTGCCTTCTGGCCCCCTTTCTTTTTAATTTATATATAAATGACATTGACAGCTGCCTCTCGGGAGAACATTTTCACCCTCCTCACTTGTCCCAGACACCTGTTTCAAATTTGTTCCGTGAAAATGATGTTGTGTTGCTTTCATGGTCTTGTGTGGGTTTAAGACGTCTACTAAGTGCGTTTGCATCTTATTGCTCCCAAGAGTCCTTAGAAATAAATTATCTAAAGACTAAGGTTGTAGTATTTTGTAAAGGTGTCCCATCTCGTCATTCTTCATGAAATATGGATGGCCACTTAATTGAGCAGGTTAATAAATTTCACTACCTGGGCATCCCTTTTTCCTATAATATGTCCTGGACAGGCCATATGACTGCTGCCATGATGCTAGCATCTGTGCACTCAGCAGCCCTCCTGAGATTTTTTCGAACCACAAGAGGCAATTATATACCAGCTGCTATTCAGGCGTCTAAGGCTAAGGTAGCTCCATTATTATTATTTGGTGTACCTTTGGCTATTGCCAAAGTTAATGAAAAGTATTATTCCTGCTTAATTTATTTTTTATGCTCCATGTCCAACTTGCCAACAGGTATTTCTGGTCCAGCAATTCGTTTGGAATTTGTTAAACCATCTTTGGAAGCCAAAGCTTGAATTGCGACATTTACCTTTACTTTAAAATTCCTTTATTCCCCAGAGGGGTGCTATTTGCATTTACTGGCTAAAGATAGCTTTCTGAGTTCACAGCAAAAATTAGTTGAGGTTAGATTGCAGAGACTGAATTTGTCCCTTGAGGTTTTAAAGCAAATGGAATATCCCTCTGCATGTAAATTAGTTAGATCTAGACTGTTGCAACTTGACAAATGGAGCACTGGCTGCAGAGCGCGCAGGGTATGCTCCTTGTACCATCTGGGCCTCCCCCTTCCAGAGATTCTGCCTGCTTATTGTAAATTTTTAACTGTCCCCAAACCCAGAGTGCTTTTCTCCAAGGCCAGATTAAATGCACTGCCATTGGGGGAGTTAGCAGGCAGATTTTCAGGAGTCCCTTTTTTGAGCGACTGTGGGTGAAAACGCACGGTCACTTTAGCCTCCTTTATTCCCTGTTTCAGCCAGGATTCAGCCAGGACTGAATACATGAGTTTTTGCCAAACGTGCGTTTGATCCTGGCTGAATCCTGACTGAAACAGGGAATAAAGGAGGCTAAAGCGACCATGTGTTTTCACCCTTTGTGATTGTGGATCAGGGAGTTTGGACACTGTTTGGCTTTTTTTTTTTTTGGACTGCAAAAACATGATCTCGCCAGAGACAAATGGATCGCAATACACATTCAGAGGTGGGGACCTGCCCTAGAGCAAGATACAGTGGCGAAGGTATTGGCTGATACTGACCCAAATGTAACCCTTGCCATGGCAAAAATTTTATCTATGGTTTTTAATGATACCTGTTTTAAACTGTACTGTTTAGGTATTATATTTTTGTATGTTTGGTTGTTTATGTATTATGGAATGTATTGAATTTGTTGGTGCACAAGCATAATGAATGGAATAAAGGATAAAGGAAAAGAAAAGTGTATTAACATGACACAGTAAATCAGGGGTGTAGAACTCAATTGTTACGAGAGTCGGATATGACTCAGCTGACTCCAGGGGCCGCGTAAGAGCTCTCAAGTTTGACACCCCGGCATTAAGTGGTTCAGAAATTACATAATACTTACAATAAGCTATACTCAGGAGTATAGACCACAGTCCCAACCATTTATCCAAGTAAGTTTGTGAACCATTTTGTACAGTGCAACCCCATTGCCTGTGCAGAAAAGCCCTCTTGAATAGTTCAGTTTTGCATAGTTTGTGGAAAGCCAGGAGAGTGGGAGCTTTCCTGACCTCCTCAGGGAGGCTATTCCACAAGGCGGGAGCCACAATGACCAAAGTACATGTATGGGCTGTTGCTGATTTTGCCCATTTGCTGGTTGGCACCTGCAGAAGCCCCTGATGACATGAGTGAAGTTGTTGTGGTAGAACATAGGAAGAGAGGCGGTCCCACAAATAATAGGGGCCAAGGCCATGAAGGTCTTGTATGTGATAGCCTGTACCTTAAACTGAGCCCTCTCTCCATTTGTTACTGGATGACATGCTAAATGAACACAAGTTTTTAATCATTAATTTACTAGTCTGCAACCATTACTACCCCTGCTATTTGTGAAGGGTTAGTGAAGGGTTAGTGGAGAGGGAAGCAAAGTTCCTTTTAAAATAATTTCTATATTACATGTAACATATTTTATGAAGAAGACTGCCACCAATAAGTATCATAGGCTCAAACTCAGTCACAGAGGAAATTAGCAAATGACTACCACACAGAAGTCACTAGAAAAGCTCACATACAGTAGCTGGTCAATGCAGCAAATCTGAGGTGCAACAGCTACTTAACAGGGCCACAACCCATTGATGTGCAAAGTTTCCATTCCCTCACCAGGAATGGTGTGTGGATTTACAATTGATTTACATTATTTATAATCCACCTTTCTCACTGGGACTCAAGGTATATTACATAAAATAAATCAATACAATCAACAGACCATCAGTTAAGCACAGTAGAAACCCACATAGCAACAGATAGCACAGTGTAGCCTGTGCAAAAAGCCCTCTTGAATATTTCAGATTTGCATAGAAGGTGCATAGAAGGTGATAGCCTTCCTGACCTCCTCAGGCGACCATTCCACAAGGTGGGGGGCCGGGGGCCACAATGGAGAGGGCACAAGTATGGGCAGTTGTTGATTTGCTGGGTGGCACCCATAGAAGGCCCTGCTTAGATGAGCCCAGTAATCTAGTCTCTAATGTTACCATGGTGTGGATCCAGGTAGCCAGATCGTCCGTATCAAGGTATGGGGCCATCTTCTGAGCTAGGCTGAGTCGGAAGAAGGCATTTTTTTACAGCTACATTAATTTGTTTCTCTAGCAGTAGTGTTGGATCCATTATAGCTCAAGGCTCTTAACCAAGTCAGTAAGGATAACTTAAGGTAAAGGTAAAGGTCCCCTGTGCAAGCACCGGGTCATTCCTGACCCATTGGGTGACGTCACATCCTGACATTTCCAAGGCAGACTTTGTTTTTGGGGTGGTTTGCCTTTGCCAGTGCCTTCCCCAGTCATCTTCCCTTTACCCCCAGCAAGCTGGGTCCTCATTTCACCGACCTCGGAAGGATGGAAGGCTGAGTCAACCTTGAGCCGGCTACCTGAAACTGACTTCTGTCAGGATCGAACTCAGGTCATGAGCAGAGCTTTTGACTGCAGTACTGCGGCCTGCCTAACACTTTGTGCCATGGGGCTCTTAAGGATAACTTAACCCCATCAAAAATGGGGAGCATAATGTCCTTCAAAACCTCTGCCTTTGTAACCAGCATTACCTCTATCTTTCCAGGATTTTATTTCAATGTATTCACTTTTAGTCATTTAACCACAGCAGCCAGGCAGCTATTTAGGATATCTACAGAATCACCGGGAGATCTGGATAAGGATATACATAGCTGAGTATTATCTGCATATTGATGACAGCCAACCCTGAAGCTGTGAACGATTTGGCCTAAGGGCTTGAAGAACATGGGGGATAGGATTGTGCCCTGTGCAACCTCATAGGATAGGTCTCATGCTGATGATAAATGGTCTCCACTGGCAATTGTTTGAGTCGGGTCTGCAAGGAATGATTTGTACTAGGCCAACACACAACCCTTGGTGCCTACTTCTGCCTCCAAGCAGCTCAACAAGATGGCGTGGTCCACAGTATCAAAGGTGGCAGATAAATCCAGTAGAAGCAACAAAGAGGCCTAACCTTTGCCTACATTCAGACAGAGGTCATCAGCTAATGTTAGCAGGACTGTCACCATCCCATAGCCTGGGTCTGGAAGCAGACTGAAAGGGGTCTAGAGCAGATGAGTTATCCAAGAAGAAGTTATCCAAGATGAGTTATCCAAGTGGGTCTGCTACTGATCTCTCAGTCACTTTGCCAAGGAAGGACAGATTAGATACAGGGGGATAACTGGCTATATGATTTTTTTGTAGAGATGGGGTTTTTTTTTTAGTAGCAAACAGATAACCACCTCTTTGAATGGCTGAGGGAAGGGCTAATGATTGATTTATAATAGATTATAAGGACTCACTGATGTAATCTTTACATGATTTTAGAAGCAAGGTTAAGCAAGGATCCAGGATTCAAATAGTGGTCTTCACAGATCCCAGGAAATAGTCAACATGGAGGCACAAACATATAAAATGTTTTTACCATGGGTATACAAGGGGAAAAAAACTGATCTAGATCTGGTTCTTTTGTTGTTTGACCAAATCACACTGGATTCTTTAATATCAGAATTAAAGCTAGCCATATTAGGAAATTAATCCAATAGTCATTTCTATTGGCTATATAAAAATCATATTTTTGGCTGTAATTCCATCCCCAAATTAGGATGAAAAACTCAGGGACTGAATCCCTCACCCAAGGGACCCTCCCTGCAAAACTGCAGAGGGAGAGAAAAAATGAAAATGTTCTCACTAGAGGCAATTAAAATTCTTTCCTGCAGAAAGTATAAGTGCTGTATAAAGAACCGCAAAGAACATGTTTGGAAGGAAGATGCGCTAATGTTCCTGTCGGACAATGCCTTTGTCTGGCACCTATCTGCTGCTTCACTGTCTCCTCTTACTCCCACTACCACATTATGCTGTCCACAAACTGAGACCAGACAGAATAGCTATCAGATCAGGAAATTCCCAATTGCTTGCAGCTGTTAAAATAATTCTGTGTGATTTGGAGCATTTAAAATATTTGTGAATGGACATTATTTGGGGTCAGTACATCAGGCTGTATGTCCCTAGGTCAGTAGCCCCGATGTCTAGGGCCCATCAGGAGGCACCCCACCATTAGTTGGAGGGCTGGGCTCATTGTCTCATCAACCAGATGCTTCCTTGGCCACTAGATGTATGGAATATGAATTAGGCCAGTTGCGAGGTCTCCAGCAGGTGGACTTGAAAAAGCCACCCACCCAACAATGGGAATATTGTAGTGCCCTAATTAAGTTAGTTTATAGATAAAACATATATGCTGTCACATATATGCATATTCACATAGCATAACACACACACATATATATATATATTCTTATGTACAAGTCTAGAATCACTTTGCATTATGGGTAACCTGTATTCTTTGGTCAACAGACATTTCCTACTGTAAGGGAATTGGGTCAGAGTGACCTGCAACTGTTTGCAGGCAGCTGACTAGGTGAGATCATTCCCTCTTAGTACAGGCAGGTTCCTTAATTAAGCCTGGAGCTTTAAGACAAGAAGTGCCATTCTGGAATGTGAAGTTGTGTCTTCTCATTAACCATTAGGCAACGCCTTGAAGAGCATTTTCTATTGGATATGCAAATAATTGCTTATACGTCCAAAAGGTTTATTGGACAGTTCAGTCTTACGTGTGTATTATGCTTCTGTAACCACCCATCATCAAAGTCTATATCCATGCTTGCAATCCTTTGATGTGTGTGGAAATTGCTCTGCGTTTTAGGCAATTTTCACCAGCATTTTGTTATATTGGCCAATAAAACAACCTGCTTTGAATCTTCAGCTTCCAACTGTTTTATTGTGATTGAATATTAATACAATAAGGCAGGAAACATTACAATATGAGGGAAGGGCCTCTAAGGAGCTATTTAAACCATTTGAGGAGCTGGGAGAAATCCTTGGTCTGCTCCTCAAGTTCACCAACAGAGACTGATCCAGCAGCAGGGTGAGAAAGAGGAGGATATGGGTGGAGGAAACATCCTCCCTTCCTCATTTGAGGCCTCAGGGGATAGCTGTGTAGGCTGTTAGAGCTACCTCTGAGCAGTTTTCCCCAAAGCCCTCCCAAGCCACTGACAGCACAAGGACTAGAGGAAAGTGAAAATATTACTCAAAGAAACACCAGTCAAGACAATCCTGTTTGTTGGGGAAATTGGCTGCTTGGTTAAATGACATCCCTGTCAGGCACATACTTGCTAAGTCACTTCTCCCCTTGATGTTTCTCCCACCTCCACTGCCCAGTCAAATGAAACCAGGCAGTAAGGCACCAGAACTGTCCAACTGGAAAGTTTTCAGAGACTCTCAAATATTGCAAGTAATTCCATTTGGATTTGTAGTGTTTCATTATTTATGAATGAACCTGGATCAGGTCAGATCTTTGTTAATAAAGCTCTAACCGCACACCCCTTACTTCCACAGATTCCATGTGGTTAACATAATGTAAGTTCGGGAGAAAGCTATAAAGCATTGTTAAAAATGTCAGTTGCAAACAGCAGAAGCCACTGCTTTTGTAAAAAGCTACTTTAGCAAGATGTTAAGGAAGCTGAAGATGCTTCACATCTTCTAATCTTCATGATCCACCACCTTCAAAGCCAGTTTTTCTTTATTAACAGGGATTCGGTCTGCAAGGGAAAAGAAATAATAAAAGCTAGTACTATTTAAAAAAAACACTGAAAAAACAAAAGCCAAATGGCATTTTAAAGAAGACAGTTCCAATAAAGCCCCTGACAGTGACCTGCAAAAGAACCATTATGGTAATAATATGAAAAGAAGGAGAGAATAAGTTAAGACAGATGCTGGAAGCCTACAGGTCCCATGAATAAGAGGCCCAAATCAGAAGCGTATATACTCACAAGCAGCTTTGTTCAAGGTGAGGTTAGACAGATGCTACTGAATTCTTTTGGTGCCTTTGGCCATTTAAAGACAATTAGTTTTGTCAGGGGATGGACAGATAGCACTAATCCAGCTGCTATAGCCCCTGCAAGATTTTCCATTGCCAGCCCATTACTATTTCCCAGCACCAAAATGGTTCAATGCAGCTGCTTTAGAGCTGTGATTCTTCTCCTAAGAAGTGCAGCTGCTTTTTGTGTGCTGGAAGGATGGCGGCTGTAGTTGGTGGTGGGATGGAGTGGCGATTTTAGCCATTGAAAGACATATGATGTTTATGAAGCCATATTCACCAAGACAATAGGTGTGCAAGCTTGGGCAGAGGGGGAATAAACATAGGTCTTTTATACATGGCTGTTTCATTCACTGTTTCATTCACCCTTCAATGACTTTGCATCTTTGTTTGGATTATGCCTGCCATTTCCAACTGTCAGAGGTAGGGTTGCCAACTGCCCGGTTTTGGTGGGCAATTGCTTGCCAATCAACTAGGTTGCCCGCTGACCAGCTGATGATCAGTGGGTGGAAGCAGAAAGAGGGGAGTGATCCCCCCGCATGCTCCTGGGACCTCTCCAGCCTCTCTTTCCAAATGCAAGCCAGATTGGTCCCGATCTGGCTTGCAACTTGGAGACGGAAGCAGGAACCTTCCTCCTAGCTCTGCTGTGCACGCGCTCTGATCCCTCAGAGCGTGCACATAACGGCGATTTGAAGGCTCTAGCCTCCCTTTCCAAGCTGCATGCCAGATTGGTCCTGATCTGGCTTGTAGCTTAGAGGAGGCGAGAGCCTTCCTCCTAGCCCTGCTGTGTGCGCACTCCACAGAGCACGCACACAGCAGGGCTAGGAAACCATAAGTGGAATTGGAAGCACACAGGAATCCTTCCACCCAGCCCCGCCCATAAGAAGCCCTGCCCAAGGTAAATGGGGACCTGACAACCCTAGTCAGAGGTCACCTCGCTCTCCCCCTGTGTTTCCCTGCATTTTGAGGACCTGTTTTATCTTGAATTTGAAAATGTGGTCAAAACGTGGGGAAATGCAGGGGGAGAATGAGGTGACCTCTGACGGTCAGAAACAGCATGCATAATCCAAACAAAGACCTGAAGTCATCGGAGGGGTGATGGCGAATGAAACAGCTACACAAAAAAGACCACGGTTTTCTCCCAGGCAAAAGATCCTGGTTTGAATGGAGGAAAATCTCAACAGCCCACAATCCAAATACTTATTGGAAATAAAGCTTCTGGATCTTGTTCAGTAACTAAAAATCATTTAATTATTGCTCTGAAAATATCTGCCCAGAAAGGTCCTCACAAAAATTAAGGAGATGGACACAACAAGGTTACATTGTTATCATGCTAACAAATTAGTTAAAACAAAAATGTTGGCGAAGCAGATGGTTTCCCCCCCTTTCTTCTCACAAAGCTTGAGCAAAATATAAAATAAACCCAACATGCTTCAGAAATGAGGCTTGGCAAGTGTGCTGCCTAGGTGGGCATTCTTGCTGTAGATGTTGGTTGAGTCATGCTCTGGGAGACGTGTGCCTCCATACGCAGCTCTGCACAGGAAGGCCACATAACAAGACAATTAGCCTCTGTTCATATTTGATATACAGCCAAAGCTCTTTTGTGCAGAACAGAGTGAGCTACCCACAAGGGGGGGGGAATCAATTGCTTTTTAAGAACATCCATCACTATAACTATCCAGATTCCTTGTCCTCAAGCAACCCTTTCCCTCAGATAAATAAATAAATAAAACTCAAAGGGGAGGCTTTCAAAATCAGGGTGAAACATTTGGAGGAGGAGGAAGATTTTGTAGTGTGTTGTGGGCTGGTGCAATCCTTTCTCAATAAATGCATTAAGTTTAAAATGGATGTAATAAGGAGGAACAAGAAGTCTTTCCCAGCTATCTATTCCTCATGCAGGAAATGCACAGCAGTTGTACATTTTTTGAACTGGATCCAAGTGCCTTTCACCAAGGCAGGGATTCAGTTTCAGGGATATCACTTTTTCTCATCACTTCCAATTAGAATCTGTCATTGTTTAGAAAATACAACTCTTGCCCACACTGCCCCCTTTTCTACAGTACTGTCTGGAAGGTGATCGTGTGCATAACCTGGGCACCTATTGTACAATGTCAGTGAAATCACTGATGATGAGCAACAGAAATAATCTAATCATTCAAAATTCCCCTTGCACTCCTAAGGGAACCCCTAAGAACAACATAATGGGGAACTGAATGTCGGTAGAGAGACATGGAAATCAGCAACCTCTTCTTCCATGAGCAAAATTTTCCCCCTGGATCCAATCCACTGACTGGCCCAAGATCACCCACTAAGAAAGGTGGCTCATTAAGGATTTGAACGCAGACCGATACTTTAACCACCTCATCTCTGTGAATTAACTTTGCCTTGAGTCTTTTTGGGTCCCATATCATCACCTACTTCAGAGGCAGAGAACTTCCACTCTTTAACTGGGTAGTATGCTGGTCTACGACCGTAACAACAATAAACTAAAAAAAATTAACTGGGTAGATAGAAGCATGCAACTATCCGTCTACCATGTGTAGACTTGATATCATGCTATTAACTTTGAATCAGGATTTGCAGGATTATCCCACAAAGGCTAGAAGGTGGTAGAGGCACACTTTGAAGTGATGATCTGGATAAACTCTAAAATGACCCATATTCCTACTGTGATACTGGATATAATTTAATATCCCAGCACCCAGCAAAGTGCTAATAATTGGATTATTATTAGTGGATGAATAAGCAGCTTTAGTTAATCTTTATTAGGCTAATGAACATATTTTTTTTGCAGCAAATGTTTCCAATTGCCATGCCTGCCGTAAAACCGCTGGTTAAACCTCATAGAATTAAGATCCTCGCTAGGATTAGAGTTACGGAACGGCTGGCACCTAGGCCTCTGTTCCCTAATTCTGGCTAATGCTGGAGACCTTCTGCTTGCTTTCTGCCTGTAAAGGAAAAGGTGGCCGGGGGTGGGGGGAGATAAGAAAAATTACCATCTTTGCTGAATATCCCTCCTCCCTGATTCTTTCTTAATGAATAATTCCTAAAGTATAGAATGTGGGCTACAATTCATGCAGACCTAATAGAACAGTGGGATACTAACAGTAGTACTAATAACAAAACATAGTCAATATCCATGTACTGCAGAATATTACATTATTTGAGGAATAAATATAAATTCCCCACCAATGGGGAAAAAAAAACCTTTTCCTTTGCCTTCTAATAATAGCCTAATTTATTCATACTTTGATTTGGCAACAGAAACTAGGCTGACCTGCCTCGCTTTTTATTCCCACAGATAAAAAAGAGCCTTGGCAAAAGAAGAAAAAAAGGCAGAGGACTCTCTTTGCATTTAAAGGTGTCTAACACTGCTCTCCAAAGAAATCACAGAATCGCTACTGCCTCATTCATTGGCCCAGCTATGCTCCTTTGCTCTCTCTCTCTCTCTCTCAAAACTAGGTTAAAACCAGGGAGGGAGAGGAGATCATGAAAAGAAGCCCAAAGAAACTGAATGCCTGGGATAGCTCGCTCAGAATACTGCACTATGGCATAGCCTTATTGAAATGGATTATCCTTGCCGCTGTCATCAGGGTTTAAGACAGACAAGACAGTGTGATTTGTGGACACTGGGGAGGCAGAGGTAGGGAGGAAAAAAGGGGAATGTGGCGTTTCCTTTCTATCATGAAAAAATGTGAACTGTTTTCCTTTTTCCAACAGTGCACACATTTAATTCAACAATCCGATACACAAGTGCCTGGGAATAAAATAGGGTTGCCAACCTCCAGGTACTAGCTGGAGACCTCCTGCTATGACAACTGATCTCCAGCCGACAGAGATCAGTTCACCTGGAGAAAATGGCCGCTTTGGCAATTGGACTCTATGGCATTGAAGTCCCTCCCCTCCTCAAACCCCGCCCTCCTCAGGCGCCGCTCCAAAAATCTGCCGGTGGTGAAGAGGGACCTGGCAACCCTAGAATAAACCCCACTGAGCATTGTGGTGCTTCTTTCTGAGTAGACACATTGTTCTGCCAGACTAGCAGCACATAGCTCCATCTTGCCTTTACATGGGTCAAGGCTGAATGCAGCCAAGGGTGCAATTCCCACTCAAGAAGAATGTAGGCTCCTACAGTTTACCATAGTCCAGACTAGCACCATATGCCACAAGCACAAAACAAGAACTAGAAATTTGTGCAGAGCCAATAGACTATTTTAATGGCATGCATTAATGGCACAGACACAAGTGGGAACATGCCACAAAATTGTTCTGGCCTGTTTTTAGCTT
Source organism: Euleptes europaea (assembly GCF_029931775.1). NCBI lineage: Eukaryota > Metazoa > Chordata > Lepidosauria > Squamata > Sphaerodactylidae > Euleptes > Euleptes europaea. The sequence goes on along the minus strand of NC_079326.1, from coordinate 9,681,233 downwards.
TCCCAAGGATGGCGGCTGAACTGGGACTGTTCTCACTATGGCAGCCATCACTGGAGGTTAGAAAGTGGCCGTTTGGGTAGTCACAGTTCTCTCACAACTCTCTCAGCCCACGTGGAGGGAGGCAATGGCAAACCACCTCCAAACGTCTCTTGCCTTGAAAACCTTACGGGATTGCCATAAGTCAGCTGTAACTTGATGGCACTTTCCACCACCACCATTTGGGTGGTCACAGCAGCTGCTCTTTAATCTGTTCCATCTCTTTCTGGCTGCCATTCCTCTGTTAACAATTCTTTCCCCCCCCTCAGGTTTTTCACCTCCCCATCCAGTCATCCAGCCATCTGCCCAGACTTTCATTCCCATCTCCTCACTCCACCCGCTCTCCCCCCCCTCCACCTTGTCAAATGTCTCCTTTTCACTGCAGGGCCTTCTATTTCTCTTTCCTTCTCCCCACTCCCTCTTACCCTTCAGCTCACTTTCTTTCACTGTTAGATGAACCTTTGGGGTTGCTAAAGCACCAGAAAAGACCCCCTGTGTCATCTGTACATGTGCAGATACTGATGCCACAGTTTCAGTATTCTTAACCTATAACCTTTTTAGTTTAATTTTCAGATTTTTTAAAAAACGTTGGAAAAGCATATTGTAGTCCTGGGATGTCCAGCCATGCCTATTAGATATAAGATATAATCTTTTGATTAACATAAAAAATCTTAGATGTACTGTTGGACAAATTTCTGTTGTTCTATGTTCACCTAATACAGGAGAAAGGTGAAACATTGAGACCCTAGTAGAGTTGTGCAAAAACAACAACAACAATTCGGTAAATTTCGGGTTTGGGTTTATTGGACCCAGGTTTCCCCACCCCCAGTAAACCCAGAATAAGCTGAATACCCATACCATTAAAGGGGTATTTCGGCTTTATTTCTAGGTTTACCAAAGAAAAAATTGGGTCCATTATAGTCCATGGGGATTTTTTTGAGGCTCCTGTGGGGGCATTTCTGGAGGTAGAGTTCCCAAATTTTCAGGGTAGCTTCAAGGGACTCTCCTTGCATGAACCCCAAAGTTTGGTGATGACTGGGTCAGGGGGTCCGATTTTATGCGATCCTGAAAGGGTGGCCCCCTCCTCCATAGAGAAGCATGGTAAAGTTTACAATGCTTCTCTATGGAGGAGGTCGACCCCTTTGGGGCCCCATAAAATCGGACCCCCCTGTCCCAAACATTACCAAACTATGGGGTTCATGCAAGGAGAGTCCCTTGAAGCTACCCTGAAAATTTGGTGACTCTACCTTGAAAAATGCCTCCCCCCATTGGGAGAATTTTAAAAGTACTTACTTTTCATAGCCTGTAATGGCCACCTGCTTCCTCACTCAAGAATCATGGGAAAACTCAGTTTCCCATGAAAGCTTGCAATGGGCCCTCACAAAGCTATGGGTAGCAATGGGTGGGCCCATTGCAAGCATTCATGGGAAACTGAGTTTTCCCACGATTCTTGGGTGAGGAAGCAGGTGGCCATTACAGACTATGAAAAGTAAGTACTTTTAAAATTCTACAGGGAGGATTTTTTGAGGTAGAGTCACCAAATTTGCAGCGTAACTGCAAGGGACTCTTTTTGCATGAACCCCAAAGTTTGGTAAAGTGTGGGACAGGGGGTCTGATTTCATAGGGTCCCAAAGTGGTCGACCCCCCTCCATGGAGAAGCATGCTTACCATGCTTTTCTATGGAGGAGGGGGCGACACCTTTTGGACCCCATAAAATTAGACCCCCTGACCCAATCTTCACCAAACATTGGGGTTCATGCAAGGAGAGTCCCTTGAAGCTACCCTGAAAATTTGGGAACTTTACCTCCAAAAATGCCTCCCCCAGAGCTCATTTAAAAATTCCCAAAGTGAAAAGCCTGGGAAAAGCCGAAGCTGAGAAAAGATGAATACCTATTCGGCTGATTCAGCAATTGGCTATCCGGCTTCAGGTTTAATCCTAGGTTTTGATATTCTGTAAAACCAAAAACCAAATATTGCTGAAATGGCTAATTTCAGGTTTATTTTCAGTTCAGATTTATCAATATGCACAACTAGGGTTGCCAGGCCCCTCTTCGCAACTGGTGGGAGATTTTGGGGGTGGAGCCTGAAAAGGGCAGGGTTTGGGGAGGGGAGGGACTTCAATGCCATAGAGTTCAATTGCCAAAGCAGCCATTTTTCTCCAGGTGATCTGATCTCAATCGGCTGGAGATCAGTTGAATTAGCAGATGTCCTGCTACTACCTGACAGTTGGCAACCCTATGCACAACCCTAGACCCTAGCATAATTAAAGTTTAATGAGACCACAAGTAGGGCTGTTGATTTGGTTCGGCCCGAACCGAAAAACAGCCGAATTTTCCCCGATTCGGCGGTTTTCCGGTTTGAACCGAACTAAAAAAAGAGGGAAACGGGGAGCCGAATTCGGTGAGTTCGGGGTGTTCCTGAATAAATTCGGTGAATTCAGGCCCTTTAAACAAAGGCTTAAATGTTCCCCCCTCCCGCGCGCCTTCAGGGAAGCCCCCTGAAGGCGCACAGGGGGCCCTTTAAACAGATCTGTGCCTCCCTACCAATAACAAAGAACAGGTCTGATAAAAACAACAACAGTATGTGACTTAGCTTGTCTGAGGAGTGGACTAGTTTGCATAAACACCCAATGTTGTGTTCCTACACTGGAAATTTGTACATTTCTGAACTGGTCCACAGAGCCTTGTTTTAAGATGTATTATTTCTCAACGGCTTAAATGAGCATATTGATTTTTAAAAGGCTGCCTTCTCCCACCATAAGGTCAAGTGATCCTCAAAGTGAAAGCTTTCAACATTTTGACTGTTTACTTTCAGAGATCGTGCTAAATGTTTTCTGCTCCATTTCAGCTTTCCTGAGCACAGGTATTTGTGTTGGCAGTTCTTTTAACAAGTGAACCCTTAAACAGGTTAGCAAATATTGGCTCTTTGCCAAGACCCCTCATCTCATCTCCCTGCTTTCTGTGAAATTATTTTCTTCTCTTTCCCAATTGTTTCCCCATTTCCACCTGCTTCTTTTGCCAAGATTTGATCACAGAAAGTGGATCACAGTCATTAACATGTTTTTATCTTTCATACATTATTTCACCAAAAGGCCTGGTTTAAAGAACATTGACTTTTTTTCAACAGGCTCTTCTGAGGAGTTCTTGCATATTGCTATAATAAACTCATCTACCATTGCTTAGTCTTTTTTTATGCCTTTAGAATTAGGTCTTGCTTATTACACCTCAGACAATGACTGAAAATGCAATGAAACACTGGATGTGGAGCCATGGGAAATCTCCATTCCTGTCATTTTTTCAAGGCACGAATAGAAAAGGGAAAGCTAGGCAACAGCAAAGCAGGATCAATATGAAGGTGATATCAAAAAGGTAATCCATAGCATACAAGAATTGTCTCCCAGTCTCCAAAAACCTTTAGAGGACCAAGGCAACACCACGCAGCCTGCTCTGGACTCTTGAAAGCATTCTTCTCTATGTGCATCTATTTATTTATTTATTTTTCAATTTCTAACCCGCCTTCCCCAGCCGATGCCAGGCTCAGGGCAGGTAACAACACTTAAAACCACACAACAATTAACATCAATACAAATGAACATTTAACAATAAAACCTATAATTTAAATAATTAAAAGCAGAGATGGTGCCCAATTTCCATTGTACTGGCTGAGACAAACAGGCAGGCCACCCCTTCAAATCCATATAAAGTTTAACATTAGGGAAGGGGGTGAGGGAGGCTTGTAGAGATGATACCCATGGCTGTCCTCAGCTATAGGCTGTTGGAAAAGCTCTGTCTTGCAGGCCCTGTGGAACTCTTTAGTCCTGCAGGGCCCTGATGTTACCAGGTAGAGCATTCCACCAGGCCACAGCCAGGATCGAAAAGGTCCTGGCTCTTGTCGAGGACAGCTGCACACTCTTAGGGCCGGATACCACCAGCAAGTTATTATCAAGAGATCATAATGACCTTCAGGGGGTACAGCAGGAGAGGCGGTCCTGAAGATATGAGGGTCCCAGACAGTGTAAGGTTTTAAAAGTAAAAACTAGCACCTTGAACCTGATCTGATACTCCAGCTGGAGCCAGTGCAGTTGGTGGAGCACTGACTGTATAAACTCTTGGGCCTGGGCACCTCCAAGGAGCCTCACTGCCGCATTCTGTACCAGCTGGAGCTGCCGGTTCAGTCTATGTAGGGCTCTACATAGAGTGAGTTACAGTAATCTAGCCTAGATGTGACCGTCACTTGGATCACTGTGGCTAGATCAGGGCAGGAGAGGTAGGGCACCAGCTGCCGGGCCTGTCAGAGATGGAAAAAGGCCACCTTGACCACGGCTGTGACCTGGGCCTCCATAGATAAGGAGGCATCCAGGACCACACCTAGACTCTTGACACCAGATGGAGATGTTAGTTGCATGCCGTCAAGAGTTGGGAGCTGGTGGGACTTCTGGTGGAGCTTGGCGAGCCACAGGGGGTGTCTTCTAGTGCTCCCGGTTTTTCAACCCCCCTCTGGGATCCCCGTGCAATGGGGGTCGAGTTAGGATCTCGTTTGGGATCCCCCTGTCTCCCAGGAGAGCCAGGCATACCGGCAATCGTGCTTGCAAGTGCAATCCGGCAAAATCAGCGAGTGGGATCGGGAGAAGTCTGACCAGGCTGGCCTCCACCATCTTGTGTGCGCGAGTGAATGAAAGGAGGGTGAATGAATAAAAACTATTTACCAACTATTTTTCCTTCGGGTAACTGACAATTAATAATTGTGACGTTGCAAGGGGGTGAAGACGTAAACCGCCTTTGATGGGGAAAAGCGGCGGAGAGGCGGCTGGATGAGAGAGAAACCAGGAACGAAAAAGAAGAGGGGGGAGAAGTACGGAGAGGCACGGAGCAGCAGAGCGGAGCGGAGAAATAGTGTCTGTTTTAAAACTTACACATTTCATTGATAATTGAGAGAGAGGGGGGAAGGCAGGAATACTGAAAGAAACACTACTGCTAGAACGATAAAAAGCTTAAGTTCGTAAATGTAAAACTGAAAGCATAAGCAAACAGTGAGCTTCCGGTGAGCGCCATTTTATGTTCAGTGTTCTACGCAGTTGAATTACAACTTGTCTTTCCAGTCCATTCCCTCTCCTCAACGGTCTAACATAAATAAACGCTCCCCCCCTAAGAACTTTAAGATACCAATACTACCGCAAAATAAGTCCCCCCCCCCAAACAAGCCATCTTCATACGTCTAAACTTACTGGAGAGAAAACACCTCAGGAGGACAAACTGGAGGCAAGAGTTCCATCTACTGGTGAAAACACAAAAGCACTTCCTGGACTTTTTTTTCTCACACTCTTTAATTAAATAGGCCAACACTGATTGCCACACTAACATAATTATTTCCTTTCACTGTGGCTTTACCCTATTTACGTAGTGCTTATTCCACCCCAACATATACCTATTTCTATTTAATGTGATTTAATAAGACTTAATTTTTAGGCTCTATCCTTAATATAACAAACTAACTCAGTTCAATATAAATATAAATAATACTGTCTAAAGCTTTCACGGTCAGAGTTCATAGGTTCTTGTAGGCTATTTGGGCTGTGTGACCATAATCTTGGTATTTTCTTTCCTGATGTTTCGCCAGCAGCTGTGGCAGGCATAAGGACAGTGTCTCTCAGTGTCAAGTGTGTAGGAAGAGTAATATAAAGTCAGAAGGGGGTTGGGTTTGAGCTGAGTCATTGTCCTGCAAAGTATTAAAGGTAGTGTGCTAATCATTGTCCTGTAAGTATCAAGATAATGTGCTAATGAGGGTGTGGTATGTTAATGTGGAACCATTGTATCCTGAAGTGATCTGTTAACATGTGGAATCCAAAGCTAATCCACATGGCTATTGTTACTCCTCTGAAGATGCCTGCCACAGCTGGTGGCGAAATGTCAGGAAAAAAAATACCAAGACCACAGTCACACAGCCCGGATAGCCTACAAGAACCAATAAATAATACTGTGAACATCTTGAATTACATAATTGAATTACATAATTGAATTAATTACATAATTAATTTCTTAATGGTCTAGACTCAGTGATTACGGGTACAATTCTGATTGATTGACTGAAGATTGATTTATCACTGATAGAATAAGGAAATTGTTTCCTTTTTAAAATTCTTTTTTTGGTAGGGAGTGTCAATTACTTTTGAAGGGAAGGTGTTTATTGTGGATTATTGATTAATGGTGTTAAATCTGATATGACCAATCTATTGTATGACCAATGGTGTGCTAATGTTTATATATCTAATTTACGATCAAAGTTATAATTAACTGAGTGTATGTTTAATGTTTTGTGGAAAAATTGTTTTAACACATGCAAACAAGAAGAAAACAACATAGACCACAACAAGTTACTAAGAAAAGAGCAAAAGGTAAAAAGAAGGAAAAATCATCAAGTGAAGAAGAGCTGGAGGGAGAATTTACAGAAACAATGTCTAACGCAACAGCCAAAGCAGTGGTTGATCAAATTACTGTACAGTTAGCAGGACTAGAAAGCAGACTTAAAGAAGAGCTACAAACTTTTAAACTAGAAACGAGAACTTCACTTTCAGAAATTGAAGTGAAGATTGGAGAAAACACAGAGGAAATCAAAGAGCTTAAAGCTTCAAATCAGACCCTTGTAGATAAGGTTCAAGAACAAGAAAATTGGAGAGTTAATGCAGAAACGGAAATTGAGACTTTGCAGATACAAAACAGAGAAGCTAATCTTCGCTTTCGCAGTGTTGAGGAAGACTTTGGGAAAGATAATTTCTTGGAGAGTTTTACTGAATTGATTCAAGACTATTTACAGCTGGAAGATCAGCCCATCATAATCTATAACATTTATAGAATCAACTCTAAATACGCAGCGAGGAACAACGTTCCAAGAGACATTCTAGTGAAATTTACACAGAAGATAACAGATTCAATATTGAGATTGCAAAGAGAGAAACCATTAGAACATAAAGGCAAGAAAATCCAGATATTTCAAGATTTACCAAGTTCAGTAGTGGAAAAAAGAAAAGAATTCAACCAGCTTAGACAAGTCCTACTAAGCAAAGGGATCAGATATTGCTGGATCATTCCGGCAGGATTGGAATTTTTTTCCAACAGGAAGGAGAACAATAAAAAACCAGCAGCAAGCAGACAGACTACTAAGAGATTTAGAAGCAGAAGATAATAACGGCAGATCAAGCCCTTCCGATAAGAAGAAAGATTCCCCAAAAACTAGTCCTAAGAGAAGAGACGTCCCGGATCAACAAAGAAAAGACGCAGAGAGCAGAGAGTCATCTAAATCGAGTGAGGTGGCAGCGTACTAAAATTCAACATGGAAAAACTACAGATAGTCTCCATGAATGTAAACGGACTTAATTCCCCTGTTAAGAGAAACAAAATATTTCACCAACTGACTAAACAAAAAGCTGATGTAATTTGTTTACAGGAAACACATATCAAACAAGCCCATGAACACTTATTAAAAAATAAAAAATTAGGTCATGCAGTTATTGCCTCGTCAAAAGAAAAAAAGAAAGGAGTTCTTATCATAGGGAGGAGCCAGTGACATCACAGGGAGGGGCCATGGGGGATTTACGGAGGGGCTCCCCAGAAATTTAGGGAGGCTTCCCAGAAATTTAGGGGGGCTTCAACAAATGAACTTCAGACAGCTGAAATACAACTTTAACTTTTAATTAACAATGCAAACCGTTTCTTTATTTACATTTTTTAATGAAAGTCTATGCCCCTGAATTGGACCCTATGGCATTGAAGTCCCTCCCCTCCCTAAACTCCCACCCTCCTCAGGCTCCCCCCCAAAACCTCCCGCTGGTGGCAAAGAGGGAACTGTCAACCATAGTTCTTCCCAATGGACAGGGTATTAGGTGCAGAAGGAATGGATGGCTGATGGAGAGCCAATCTTGTTATGGGAGGAAAGCCATACTTTTCTTATCCAAAAGGGAGCTTCTCAGTGTCACTTTTACATGACAGAGGCCGTTCCCGCACTAATCACCACACATGAACACATGAAGCTGCCCTATACTGAATCAGACCCTCGATCCATCAAAGTCAGTATTGTCTTCTCAGACTGACAGCGGCTCTCCAGGGTCTCAGGCAGAGGTCTTTCACATCACCTACTCGCCTAGTTCCTTTAACTGGAGATGCTGGGGATTGAATCTGGGACCTTCTGCATGCCAAGCAGATGCTCTACCGTATCCTCATTGTCGATTTATTTATTAAGTTTGGCAACATATTCCAATTTGTTGTCCACATGCTGCCTCTTACCTTAGTCCTGAGAATGTTTTGCCCTATCCACACTTCCCAAAAAATAGATCACATGGTCCCAGGGGGAGCATTGTGCCATTTGTAACATTGCCGGGCTGCAGGACGCTCTCCCCTCTCTCCCCCCTTTTTGTTTTTGGGAATGCATATGCTCTGGCCACCAGCCAGCGTGGCTTCTATTGTGCCACCCCTCTTCATGGCCAGCAGCCTCTTCTATTGGGGCGGCCTGGTGACCCGTGCATCCACTTTAAATGTTTAAGAAAGCTGAGAAGGTGGGGGAGCCATGCGGGTGCATATCCGCTTGCATCACATTTTTTAAAACTCTCATCAAGTATTACGACATTACAACAAACTTCACACAGCACACAAGCAAGGACCTCTTTTTCCCCTTCTGCCCCCCTTGTGGGTATTCTGCCTACAATATACAGAGGCCAGAAACAAGATACATTGTGGCTCAGTGGCGGGGGGGTTGATTGGTCCAACAGTCCAGTGTTAGTTTACTTATTAGCTAGTTTGTTCCTTTAGTAGTCCCATTGCAATTAAGAAAAAAAAAAGAACAGAAAATGGTTGGTAGGAGGAAAGGGGGGAGGGGGAACGGGAGGGAAAGTGGGTATGGACAACGGAGGGGCAGAGAAATGAATAACGTCCCAAACATGTCCGCACCTCAGAGGAAGTTGTCTTTAAAATGGAGAACAGGAAAACATTGTACTATACGTGTTTGCAGATAACATGCCAATTAAACGTTTGTGAACTGGTTCCAACCCCAAATGGAAGGAAAATAGTGCAGACACGAGGAAATGAAACATTTCATTAAATGTTGTAAAAACATGGTGCCAGAGAATCCCACAGCTTCCCAAAAATAAATACATAAAATAAAATGTGATCGACATTGGGAGAGTATCACTGTAAGAGGAAAATGTAACCTTCCAAGTGTTTTCCACTTGGTGAGGGAACACTCTCGTGCTTGAGTTTTATAACAGGGAAATTATTGAGGATCTAAAAGTGTTAGAAAATGTAAAAATAAGACACTTTAAATGTGTCTAAAATTGCATCAGGCATGTGGGGGAAATTTTGTTATTCATCACTAGTATTGCCACAGTTACTGGCACAAGCCAAGTGGCACATATGGTATGCACACAATCCAATTCCACACAATCTTCACCATTACAATAAACAAATAATCTGCAGGGGCAAGAGAGGTGAGCCCAGTGCCTTCCCAGGGTTCCTTTGTTTCCAGTTCCACTTCTGGGAAAACATGACTTCCTCACAATGTAAGCAACTGCCTTGAAGCAATACAACTTGATCCTGCACAACAACTGAGATGCGATTTAATAGTTATTGTACTTAAAAAAAAGATCTGGAAAGCCTCCAGTGAATAATCATCCAAATATGATTATGCAAATCTACGATAACAACACTATACCCAATGGTCATTTATGGACGTTACAACTAGATTACTCACAGCTTGAGGGCAGATTTCAAATGGGTAGCTGTGTTAGCCTATTGCAGTGAAAACAGCAGTCGTGGCACCTCTAAAGACTGATTTATTGTGGCATAAGCTTCCATGGGCTGGGGGCTGCTTTGCCAGATGCACTTTGTTAGACCAAGGATTTGCTGATAGGTTGAGCACACTGAAAAACCCATAATGTGCTGCTTTCAGCAGAAGAGAAAAATATGATGTCGCTTGTGTTCCCTAACATGAAAATCTGTTGCTTAAGCAAATCTGCTTCATTTTAATCTTTTCGGAATGGAGCATTTTGGCCACAATAGCTTCCATCTGCTCCTCTGAGTCATGTTGCTCTTTTTCTCCAAATGATCAAAAAAAAAGTTCCAAATTCCTCCATGAATCCTTTGGAGCAATTTCCTCAAATGTTCACGCTTCCAACTATACTCTCATACTTCCTTGTCATTCAAGTAATTGAAGTACAGACAAAAGCCAGGTGTCCAGAATGGTCTAGGTGGGAGTGAGGGGGAGGGTAAATCAGTTGCACTTCCCTCCTATGGGAGGGTGTCAGTTTCCCAAATACTCCTTTTTCTGGCTAGGTCCTAACTAACTCTCTAAAACCCACTGAGAGGATAAAAGAGTCTGCCAGCCTCTAAAGGGATGGCAACTATGTCCTATCCAGCCCACCTAGTACGGTTTTCCTTCTTTTGTTCAGAATATCAGTAGAGAACCATGTTGGCTCCAGAGATAAATGAAGTGATAACATAGTTTTACACCTGGTTTTTCTTGCTACCACTCAAAAATGTGAATGTGTGAAGAAGCTGCTTGTGATTAAACCATGTTTCAATTTCATAATTATAAGAGAGCCACACATGCATTTTCTTCTAGAGTTTTCCAGAGTTAAGAAACATGGTGTCACACTGACCACAACCAACAGTCCCAAACAACAGAAGAATAGAAAGGGACTAAAAGATGGGTGGAACAGGGAAACACACAGCCCAGCTATGCACTGGCAGGCAGTTCTCATTGGAGTCAGTAGGGCAGCATGGTCAATGACAGAGGAGCCAGGGCCAACTAATTCTGGTTTTCTCCTTAGACTCATGCTTTGCAATGCCACTAGAAAGCACATTGACAATGATCCCAGTGCAGGAGTCAACAAACAAAGTCTGCCTTGGAAACATCGGTGACGACACCCCATGGGTCAGGAATGACCCTGTGCTTGCACAGGGGACCTTTACCTTTATCCCTTTGCTACTGTGTTTCCAGTAACAGAGGGAATACCCAATGTATAAAATAAATCTCCCATGTACTCCTCTTTTTCTAAAGTTCGCCAATTGACTCACTAATCAGAAGAACATGGTTGATGAAATAAAAGGATATGATCACTGTCAGTGTCAGCTTGATCATCTCTCCAAACCCATAGCTCAAAAACTCATTTTGAGCCAGGGAAATAGTTGAAAAGCAATATTGCTTCACCATGCTTATGTAACCCAGCAGAACCCTGGCGACTCATATCCCTCTCCTAAATTACGTTTTTCCAATTGCAGAGTTGAGGGAGGGATTCAAATCAATAAATTGCCTGCAATTGCCTGCTATCTGGTCGGTGGGTGGAAGCAGGCCGAAGGAAAGGAGGGGGAGCGATCGGCATCATCTGTGCGATGATGTCCCTTCCAGTTTATGTGGAAGTTCTGGCAGCACACTGGGGGGATGCTCTAGCACTTGCAAAAAAAACCTCTATGGAAACCATAGTTTTTTGCGAGTGCTAGAGCATCCCCCCAGTGTGATGCCGGAACTTCTGCATAAACCGGAAGTGATGTAATCGCGAAGATGACGCCCATTGTTGCCCCAACTCTGCCTCCCTAAACCTGCTGTCGCCTTTTTCTCCCGAGGCCCTAAATTTTAAGCCCGTTAATAGAAATAAAATAATTTGTTAAATTGAAAATGACATGAGTTACACTAAGATAGAAGTTGCTGCTGTAGCAAAATTTCATTTTGAGACACATACTTGTGAATCCTCCTCTCTCCAGGCTTTTATTTCTTACTAGGGTTGCTAGGTTCCCCAGGCCACCGACAGGGGATGGGGCGGGTAGGGTTGCCAGATCCAGTTGGGGAAACTTGGAGATTTGGGGATGGAACCTGGGGAAGACAGGGACATCAGTGGCGTACAGTGCCACAGAGTCCACCCACCAAAGCATCTGTTTTCTCTAGGAGAATTGTTCTCTGTAGTCTGGAGATGAGCTAAAGTTGCCAGATGGCCACCGGTGTGGAGCTTCTTTGGCATGGGGTTGTATTTTGAATGTCTGTTTTCTCTGGATGTGCCAGCATTGCACAGGATGCTCTAGCAATTTCCTCCAAAAACTCTATGGTTTCTATAGAGTTTTGGGAGGAAATTGCCAGAGTGTCGCATGCGATGCCAGAACTTCCAGGATAAACCTGGAAGAGCTGGTATTGCACACACGAATTGTTCTACCTCTTCCTGCTTTTACCCTCTGATGGTTGGCGGGCAGCGGGGTGGATTGGCGGGCAATTGGCAACCCTAATGCCCTGTAATTTTAGGGGATCCCCCTGTCCCACCTGGAGGCTGGCATCCATCCAGTACATGGCTGCCTCCTGCTGAGTTTGAAAGGACAAGGCCAAATGTCCTGAAACAGGCATGCACTGTCTTTTTCCTGTCAAGTTGCAGCTGTCTTATAGCGACTCCATAGGGTTTTCAAGGCAAGAGATGTTCAGAGGTGGCTGCTTCTGTGCCATTGCCTGCTTCTGTGTACCAACCCTAGGCTTGCTTGGTGGTCTACCATCCAAGTATTAACCAGGGCTGACCCTTCTTAGCTTCTGAGATCTGAGGAGACTAGGCTAGCCTGGGCTATCCAAGTTGGGGAGGCATGTGTAAACAAACAAAATCAGAAATGAAAAAAAGGAGAGGAATCCAATGTGTGGGTTATTTTTGCTTGTTTTAAGGCACGCATAAAACAAACAAAAACCCCCACACTCTATTCATTCTATTGTATCTGCCTAGATTCTGAAGGGGGAAGTAGTATACTGTAGAGACAGTACGTTAACTAACTGGGACTTTGTTAACCAAAAAAAATTATCTATCTGAGAGAGTCCCTGATTTTTTCTTCCCCTCTGTCCTCCCTGGGAAAGAAGAAAGAATGACAGGCCTGGTCAATTGAGTCTCATGGATCCATTGACCAATCAGTAACTTAGAAGGAGCCATAAACATTGCTCCTTGTCCAATGAATTAGTATACTGCTGTGGATTGGTCTGGTTTAAGGGAGAAGAAAAACCCTCTGCTGGGAGGAAGTTGTTTGTTTGCACTGATGAGTTAAACAAAGCCAAGACAGAGGCTGATGTAGTTGACAGTCTACTATTTACTGGACAGAGTCTGACAGGCAGATGTGTGTGCACACTTGGGGCAGTTTGAAGTGGTAGGCCACTGTTTCTTCTACCCTAATAGGACCAGACTCCACTACTGCCATGTGGGCCCCATAGTTGGGGCTCATGCAGTCCCAGGGCTCATGCAGTCCCATCTGGAGGGATATACCCTCCAACTAAAAAGTGCCAGCTTCAACAGCTGCTGAACAGGCTTCTGAAGAAGAGTCCTCACCCACGCGGGTGAGCAATCTCCTTCACAAGAGCTTCCTTGGTCATGACTTCGGCTGGCTCTGATATCACCTACCCCCATGAAAACCTGCTCTCAAATGGAAGGTCATCCCAAATAGTGGCTTCATTTCCCCACACCATGACCATCTCTTGAAATCAGATTTTTGATGACTATAATAAAGGACAGTTCACAGGAAGTCATTTGCCACCAAAAGAAATGCTTTCTGTGTCTTATTTCTCTTGCATTTAAGCTGTTTTCCTCAGTTTGGAAGCTAATTTGCATGGACATCATGCTATGTGCCCCAGATACGAACAGCCCCCCCCCCCCGACTTTGAGGCACCAGCCTGCCAGTCAGCTCTTTCTGCCAGTCCTTGGCAACGCTGACCTTCTGAACCTGAAAACCAATTGACAGCTCAACAAATGTCTGGAGGACGGGGGCAACTCCTTTGTGGGCCCCCTGTCCCAAACTTCACCAAACGTTGGTGTCCATCTAAGTAGAGCTACACTCAAATTTGGTGACTCTACCTCCAAAAATGCCCCCACAGCAGCTTTGGGAAAGAATCCCTATAGACTATAATGGACCCATTTTTTTTTATTGTAAACATGGAAATAAAGCTGAATATCCATTTACTGCATTTTTTTTTTTTTTGCACAACCCTAGTGCCAACATCATTTTTGGGTTTACCTGGAAGCGAAGCAGATGCTCTAGCAATCTCCACTGAAACTCTGTGGTTTTCACAAAGTTTTGGTGGAGGCTACTAGAGTGTCCATGCCACTTCTGGGTAAACTGGACATTGGTGTGGTGTGTGGGGCGCCTCCCCCTCTAGCTGGCTCTCGTGCCTGCCAACCCTCAGTTGGTTGGTGGGCAGCCCCACTGGGCAATTGGCAAGTCTATCTCCAGGGGAACCTATCTTGTAGTGTGGAGATCAGTTGTAAATCTGGGAGAACCCAGGTCCAACCTAGAGGTTAGCAACCTTAGAAGTGCTGGGAGAGTCCTAACTGTCTTTTGTTGGAAAGATGTTGAGGGGATGCAGCAAGTAAGGCTAAGGTGCTTCCTGGCTTCGAGCGGAGCTACGACAAAGTCTTGACAATGTTTGCTTTGAAAAGCTGATAGTGTAAGTAAGCCCTTTGCACATGTGAGTAGGCAATCCCTTCCCTCCCTAACTAACTACAGAACCTCTTGGAGACTTTCTATCCCACCATGACCTCAGTAAAATACCTTACTTGTAAACCAAGATTGCTTTCAAGTTCTTCCTAAAGTGCATTTGAAGAATAGATGGTGATTTCAGAATAGCATCCCAAGATTGTGGAGATTTATTAAAACCTTACAGGGATCCACTCAGAAAGAAATCTTGATTATGTGTGAGAACATAATTTATCTATAAATGTTAACAACTGTGAAGTGAATGCATATCAATGAAAACTGTTTATGCACCCTGAAAACTTCAAAACATGATCTACAGCATGAGCAAATTGCATCTGCACTATAGCACAATTGAGAAGGAATAAACATGCAGAAAAACAGCTGTGGCCTGTATATCAGCGCAGTTGCTAACTTTCTAAATTCTACAGTACAAATTGATTCTTCATGAAAGTTGTAGTGATGGAATCCACAATTTAGAGACATTCCCTTATATCTTAAGGGGTTAAGGAATTGGTAATTTGTGGATTTGCCCTAAATTCACACTTGTTTGTTTCTAAATTGTTTGTTCTAGAACAAGGCTTAGAGACTGCTGTACAAGATGTTTTAATTGCTCTTTGTATTAACATTGTTTAAGCCATTCCTCATTCTGGAAGTCCTGTGTGTGGACTGGACTTGCTCTGGCCCAAGGAAACCTTTTCTTCCTGGGAGGTTTCACAGATACCTACTGTTTGTCTCAGGATAACAATCCTGGGAAAACAACCTCTGAATCTAGAATGTGTAAACAAGCCCTCTTTGGAGATATGACCTTTTCTTATCAGGGACACATTACTCTCTTAATGCACAGTTAAGGGTTGTCTGGCTTAGTTTATTATGGCCACTTTCCAAGGTCAGCAGTTTATTCTAAGACTCGCTTCTGCTACTTATCCCAGGCTGAGCAGGCAAGTATGAGGGCTCTTTCCTTCCTACTGCATGATTTTCACCTGCACCTTATGCTTTCATCGGCACCCCTTGGTCTCAGCACATGCAATTAATATCTATCCTGTAGGTTCCAAGAAAAATGCCTGCAAACTTTCTCACCATCTCTATTAGATTTACCAATTAATTTACACCTATTTTGCAAATAACCATGGACATTTGTATGCTATTTCTATCGCGAGTTCAGCGGATTTAATCAGATGCCCAAGAAACTCCTCCAGACGGCAGCTTATACAAAAGTGCTCCTTTATTCACAGTGCAGTTAGTATGCTCTATATACAAATTCCTGCAGAGCCTCCGGCTTAGAAGTATATTCAGTCCAACAACAAACCCTAGAGGCTGTGCTCCTTATATACACATCTCAGGTATAGTTAATTGCCTGGCCACCTGGTGTATTGCATCACACCACCGGTTTCATCCAGTTCTCTCCAGCCCACTCTGCTGGGGCAAGTCATTACTACAAGCTTGCATCAGCAAGATCAAATAGATCTGACAGCTCCTTCTCAGCTGTACTGTCAAAATAATATAGCATGCTTGTATATCCTTGACACTCCTTCTCAAGCATCTATATTATTTTTACCAGTTGTTTAAATCTGTCACAGGTTACAATCTTAGTGAACAGATCTGCCACGTTGTCTTCACCTTTACATTTCATAATACATACATCATTTCTGTTTACAGCATCTACCACATTCCCATATCTTATTCTGATATGCTTGCTTCTATTCTTGAAACTTTGCTCTGTTCCAAGCTGCATGGCTGCTGCATTGTCTGTATATATTATTATTGGCATTTCCACAGTTACATTCAGTTCTGTCAATATACATTTGAACCATTCCATTTGTGTTACAACTTCACTTAACACACTAAACTCGGCTTCACGTGTACTTAGTGCCACAAATGTTTGCTTCTGCGACCTCCAATGAATTGGAGCTTTGCCTAGATATATTATGAAACCTGAAGTGGATTTTGCACCTTCTTCATCGCTCCATGAAGCGTCCGCGAAACCAAACAACTTCCTACCACTTGCATCTAGGCACAGTTGTTTATTTGCTGTCCCCTTAAGGTACCTTAGGACCCTTTTTGCCGCCTTCCAATCACCTTGTGTTGGATTTATATTTTTCTTGCTCAGGCAATGCACCGCCTGGAATATATCTGGCCTGGTCCAACATGACAGGTACAACAGGCTTCCCACCAGTGACTGATACAAGTCTGTCCTGTCACAAGCCTTTGACTCTGCTGTACTGCTTTCAAAACCTGGCACCATAGGGGTTTCTACTGTGTTGGCATCGAGCATACTGAATTTCACCAGTAGCTGTTCTACTTTATCAGCTTGAGACAAAGAATACATGCCATCTGAGTCTCTGCTCACTGTCACACCTAAGTAGTGTTTTATTGGCCCCATAAACTTCAGCTTAAACCGGCTGCTTAGTTTATCTTCAAAGTATGCTTTCTCACTTTGATTATTGGTTGCTAAACAAAGATCATCAATATACACCAATAAATATGTTTCCTTTGATCCAGAACACCTTTTGAACAAACAGGCATCAGCTTCACACTGTTCAAAACCCATCTGCTTAATAGCCTCAGTCAAGCAAGTGTTCCATTCCCTTGCTGACTGATGCAGCCCATATAAAGCTCTGTTCAGCTTTAAAACCATGCTCTCCTGTTGTAGCTCATAACCAGGTATTTGCTGCATAAATATTGTTTCTTTTAATGGGGCGTTTAAGTAGGCTGTCTGTATGTCATAGTGATAGACATTTAGACCTTTCAGACCAGCCACTGCTAGCAAAGACTTCACAGATTCATTTCGAGCAGCTGGGCTAAAAACTTCATCGTAATTAACATGTTTCTGCTGATTGAAACCTTTACACACCAGCCTTGCTTTCCTTTTAATGTTGCCATTTGCCAATGGCTTCAGTTTGTAAACCCACCTGCAACCTATTACCTTTGCACCGTGAGGTAGCTGTGTGGGTGTAATGACCTTGTGCTCTTTCAAGGAAGCAATTTCACTGTCCATGGCACCTAGCCATAAGTTCCTTTCAGACTCTCCCAGTGACAAAACCTCCTCATAGCTGCTTGATTCCACAGCTTGCACATTAAACACAAGTTCACAATCTTTAAACCCAAATCTCACTGGTTTGACACCTTTTGTGCTGCGGCTGGATACTCTAACCATTTCTCCCTCTGCCCTTTCTTCTTCTTCTGTTGCTGGAGGTTCTGGCTGCACTGCCCCCTCCCTGGGCTTCTTCCAGGAGAAATGCTGTTATCAGCTCTGGAATCCAGCTGCTCACTAATTGGTAAAGTGATTAAGTCAGGCTCCTCTGAGGGATGAAGCCGGTTCCAGTTAAAAGACTCCCCAAAGGTAGCAGATCTACTGAAAATTATGCGATTGAACTGATCTGCAAACCGATAGGATTTTGCCGCATTCTGGTATCCCACAAAAGTTAAAGGCTTTGATCTGTGGCCTCCTGCCCTTCTGTGCTTTAAAGGGATATTAACCCATGCCTTCACACCAAACACTCTCAAGTGCTTTAGACACGGATTCCTTTTGTACAGGGCTCTGTATGGGATGTTGTCTATGCTAGAAGTCCATAGACGGTTAATGAGATAATTGGACACCTTCATAGCTTCTGCCCAATACCTCGGCTTTAAGTTGGCATCCTCTAGCAATGCCTGAATCATTGTTTTGAGATACTGTATTCTCCTCTTTGCTATGGCATTTTCTTGGGGGACACATGGGTTAGCCAACCTGTGCTCTATGCCCTTGCTCTCTAACCACCTGGTTAGTTCATGGGATAGATTTTCACCCCCCCCTGTCAGTTTGTAAACTGGCCACCTGGAGACCTAACTGTCTCTCCACCCTCCTTACCCAGTACTTTATGGTCTTTGCAGTTTCACTTTTCTGCTTCAGAACATAAAGCCATCCAAACCGAGTGTAATCATCAGTTATTGACAAAGCCCACCGGTTCTTGGACACACTCTCTGGGAAGGGACAGCAGAGATCCAAATGGACCACTTCTAGGGGTCTATTTGTCACTCTTTTACTTTCTTTAGCCACTGGGTGACGTCTGCTCTTAACTGACTTGCAGACAGTGCAGTCTAAAAACTTACTGCATTTATTTAAGGTGACATCCTCCTTACCTAGCAAACTCAAGGTTTTTTGGAGTATGCCATACCCAACATGTCCCATTTTTCTGTGTAACAAATGCAAACAGTTAGAATGAGGACTTTCATTTACAGCACCCACAGTGTCTGTGGCTTTCTTTGCTCACCTAGCAACCACATACACATCCTGCTGCAACCTCCCAGTTAACAAAGCAGCTCCTTCTTTGCCCACGTGGCAGGAGTTCCCTACAAAGTTAACTTCAAAACCAGCCTTAACTAATGCTGAAACACCTAGCAACTGGTTCTCAAACATAGGGACACATAATACTCCTTGGAAAGTGTGTTGAAGCTTAGGAAAATACAAGCTTCCCTCACACTCTGTTTCCAAACGCTGCCCATCAGCCAGGCTTACATGTGCTCTAGCTGACTTCTTTTTGTTAGTTAACAGCGTGACATCATTTACAAACATTTTGCTTGCACCCGAGTCCAAAAGCCATAATTCCTCACCACCTCCAGAGTCTGCTAGCACCATGGCCGTGTGTGTAGCTCCCTGGACCTGCCTCTCAGCCGGCTGCTTCTTCTTGCGCGTCTGAGGACAGTCTCGTATCAGGTGACGTGCACTCCCACAGGAAAAACATTTCCTGACAAACAGAGCATGCTCCTCGGGCTCTTGCTTGAAGCTCCGTCTCTGCCTTCCGTCGCCTCCCCTCTGCTGCTGCCACTGGCTCTGCGCTGAGTAGACCTCTTGCCCATCTCGGGGTTGTCTAAACAGCTTGGCTGCAGTCCTCGGCGTAGACTCTATCCGGTCTCTCTGCCTGGGATGAAAGTTGCGCTGGGGGGCTGAGGTCTCTGCAGATGGGCAATTTGTTGATTTAACCTCGGGGGTGAATCTCAGCTCGGCTGAGGTCATCTGACTCCTTCCCTTTCGCCGACGCTCCTCGTCTTCCAGGATCCATTCACTCACGTACTCAAAGGTTAGCTGAGCATTTGACATGCATTCCAATGCTGTAGTTAACATGTCAAAGCTACTGTCCAAAGAACCAAGCATTATATGCACCTTGTCTTCGGCTGAGTGAGTTTTTCCCCTTAACTCCAACTGCTGGAACAGGACAGCCAAAGCTCTGAGGTGCTCCGCCACAGCTGTGCTGGGTGATTTATGACTCCTGTACAATTTCCTTGTCAAGGACAAAATAGTACCCGCAGAGTCTCTTTGATAAACAGCTTGTAATGCTTCCCATGCTGTTTTTGCCTCTGTCTGTTTCACCACGTAGACCAACTGGCTATCTGAGACTGACAAAATTATATTGGCGAGAGCCTTCTTATTTCTTTCTCTCTCCGGGGCAGTGGTTGGTGCCGCTTCAACTGCCTCCCACAGACCTTCCTTCTTTAAATACTGCTCCAGCCGTACTGACCATACGCTGTAGTTTTCAGCTGTGAGCCTCTCCACTGGGAAGAACGTCTGTGCCTGCATCTGTGCCATTTCCCTAGCTCAGCTCCTGCAACTGTGGCCTCTGGACGTCTTGGACTCTGTAATGCTGCTACCACACTCACACCTGCGGTACAGCGGTTCCTTCTGGGCCCATAACCCTATCGCGAGTTCAGCGGATTTAATCAGATGCCCAAGAAACTCCTCCAGACGGCAGCTTATACAAAAGTGCTCCTTTATTCACAGTGCAGTTAGTATGCTCTATATACAAATTCCAGCAGAACCTCCGGCTTAGAAGTATATTCAGTCCAACAACAAATCCTAGAGGCTGTGCTCCTTATATACACATCTCAGGTATAGTTAATTGCCTGGCCACCTGGTGTATTGCATCACACCACCGGTTCCATCCAGTTCTCTCCAGTCCACTCTGCTGGGGCAAGTCATTACCACAAGCTTGCATCAGCAAGATCAAACAGCTCCTTCTCAGCTGTACTGTCAAAATAATATAGCATGCTTGTATATTCTTGACAATTTCAAGACTACATCTGATTTAATTGGCTCTGGTGGGGAAAAATAAATGGAACTTGGTCAACCAACAAATTACTAGGACCTCTGCTTCTACATTTGCTGGCCAGAAGGAACCCATAACAGCCCTAGTAATTAGGTAATTAAATTCATGAATGACAGGCACACAGTGAGAAACTTGCAGCCTGCTATACTGCATCAGCTCTGAGAAACAAAAAGGTTTTAATTTCTAAAAACAAAAGCCATGCAATGAATTCCAACCAAAATATCAGAACATAGCATATAAGCTATGAACTTTTCATCAGACTGAATGTTAAAAACTTGGAGGGGGGAATATTTTGGGCTCTGATCATCAGGCCTCAAGTCTGCATCTAGTGTAGAATGTCCTGTAGGCTCAAATAAATCAGGTAGTGCTGGATGAGCAGCATCAATTAGCCCTTTTACAGTACAGTTCTAGGTAGTGTTATATCCTTCTAAGGCCACTGAAGTCAGTGGGCTTAGAAGAGTATGACTCTGATGAGGATGGCACTGTTAGCCTTCTAGGATGGAGACAAAATGGCAGCCTCCAATAGTAGGGTTGCCAGCTCCCGATTGGGAAAGATCTAGAAATTTTGGAGGTGGAGCCTGAGGAGGGTGGGGCTTTGAGAGGGGAGGGACTTCAATGCCATAGAGTCCAATTGCTAAAGCGGCCATTTTCTCCAGGGGAACTGATCTCTGTTGCCGGGAAATCAGTTGTAATAGTGGGAGATCTCCAGCTACCACCTGGAGGTTGGCAATTGTATCCAATAGTCATTGTCCTCTCTAGCGCTAAATGGAACACATTCCTTAAAAGGCCAGGAATGGAGGGGAAATGTTGTAGTCCTTCTATTAAGAAAAGCAGCCAGAAGAGCTAAATTTGGCCTGAGCTCGTCAGGGCTTAGCCATGGTGAATATTTGGATGGGAGCCCACCAAGGAAGACTGGGGTTGCAATGTGGTGGAAGGCAATGGCAAACCACCTCTGCTCATCTCTTGCCTTGAATACCCAGTAGTCGTGGTCCACAATGAGTCTCTTGCAATACTTCAAAACTGAAGATTTTATTAAAATGATGAACTATCTAAAGAGTCAATGGAGGCCAAATTGGGTAATATTATCAGAGTATCCCCCTCAGCAATCCTTTTCCGGATTCATAAGAATATATGCCAATTTTGAAATGTACACTGCTTTCAATTGCAATTGTCAATGGGAAATATTATTTCTAGCTAGCAATAAAGATAGCGTTAGTATCAGTAGCTTTCTAACTTATCCCAGTGAAGTTTCTATGCTTCTTATTATTTGGGAGTCACTGTAATACCTCCATCTCCAGTGCTTTCTGTGGGCCTCTGAGGTTTAGCAAAGAAATTAGCAGCAACCAAAAAGAGGTATTTATAGAGAGCCCTTCTGTTTTGCCCAGAGGCAATATTACAAATAGTGCCAAGTTCTACCTATATTTGCACACAGAAGCAGATGAAATGACATCCTCGTGTCACTGATGACGCAGGACACTCTGATATTTGGGCAAAAACTCTATGGTAGAAGCCATGCTGGTTAAGAAGGCTGGAAAACTTTTTGTGAGCTAGATGAGACCTGGGCTGAGATTCCGTTTCTATTTTGTTTGAGATATTTAGCCTGGGCATGGTCAGAGGCTTGAACCTCTTACATTGGTTAAAACATAATATATCATCAAAGGGATTTAAAATGATCATTAGTCATTATACAGATTATAAGATGCAAAACAACAACTGCAACAACAACAACAAAAAGCAACACCTGAAGGACTAAAGAAGACTAAAGAATACCTCGTGGAAGAAATGCATTTTCACCAGTGCTGAAAAATGTCAAGGGAATTGTCAGATAGGGCTTCTGACAGCCCCGTCCCCAAACAAGATGGTTTCCCCACGAACAAGATGGAGTTCTCCGTGCACTCCCCCCCGTTTTGCACACGAGCTCTGGCCAGGGATTTACAATTATATTGGGACCCGCCCATGTAAATCTCCGATCTGATATCGGGTCCCACGCACAAAGCCGAGAGCTCAGCCATCTCCTCCACTCATTGTTCCTAATTGTTTCTGTTTCAGTTTAACTTAAGTCGTCACGGGGAGGAAGCGACTACATTGTTTCTTTGTTCCTGTAACCCAGTCATGTCTATTGTATTAGCCCTATATATGTATCCATACTTCCCCAGCCATGTATTCCAGCCTTGCTTGTCTCCTTACTGAAATCACTGACTTTCGGAATAAATCTTTGAATCGCTGCTCTGCCTGGATTTGAGTTCTATTGTCTGAAACACCGTGCATTTGCTGAAGCCTGACATTAGGCTGGAATCCACCTTTTTTATTTTCTACTAGTTAGTTCTTGGGAAAGATGTTCCCCAGTTCGACCTGATCCGCCAAACTAATCCGGCGGTACAAACGCCTCTGCCTGTCGGAGCAGCAGGGAGCGGTCCTGCCCCGGGAGGAAGCAGCCCCAAGAGGAGCAGATCCAAGCCGGGAGGAAGAAACCCTGGGAAGTTGCCCCGCAGAACTTGCCGAGGGGGCACCGCAGATCGCCGGACAGTATGTCCACCAATCAACCACGGGGCCAAGCTTCGATATCTTATATCGAGGCCCGCTGGATGACCTGTACTCCAGGGATGAAGAACCGCTCCGAGGCCGAGCTACAGTCACCTCAACCCCGTGCCCCCAAGAAGAGGAACACCATCTTCTGCAGGAGTAGAACCACGACCTGACTCGGCAGAACCGGGAGCTTCAGGACTAGCTGGGGACCCGAAGGAGGGAGATGACGGCACTAGCAGGAATGGTGCGAGGACTCCGATCGTCCATCATCGCTACGACCTCCCCCCCATTCATCCTCCATGCACAGCCGCCCGGGACCTGAAGATCTCCTTTGATGGAACCTGCGCCCTGTTATCCCACTTCTTACTACAACTTTCTGGCTTCATGAAAGACCAGGGTGAGACTTTCCCCTCCAAAGAAGCCCGAGCTCGGTACGCCATCGGACTTCTGGAGAGGGAGGTGGTGGAGTGGGT
The DNA here is from genome assembly GCF_029931775.1 of Euleptes europaea. Classification (NCBI taxonomy): domain Eukaryota; kingdom Metazoa; phylum Chordata; class Lepidosauria; order Squamata; family Sphaerodactylidae; genus Euleptes; species Euleptes europaea. The sequence goes on along the minus strand of NC_079326.1, from coordinate 9,657,653 downwards.
AGTAATAGCAACGGAAGTTAATCCCGGACTTTTGCACTCCCTTGATGGTTTCCTGGAAGCCCTGCACCACCGGTTTGAGGACCCGCACCGGGAGGAGAGGGCCAATATCGCCATGCGCAAATTGAGGCAAGGGTCCCGTACAGTACTGGAATATGCCCAAGATTTCCAGTCCCTGGCGTGCAAAGTAAGGGAGTGGAGCAAGGCCACCAAGGTCCAACACTTTTGCGAGGGACTGCGATGGGAAGTGTTGGAAGGCTGCCTGACTCTGGGCGACCCTGAAACAGTGGAGGGATGGATCCAGCTGGCAGGGCAAGTGGAGCACCGTAAGCTTACCTTGCAGTTTGCCAAGGATCGTCCGGGGAGGGAACTTCCCCCAGAGGCCCAACCAGGGGGAATGCTGGGGCGGGGGCACACCATGGCGAGGGGAAGCGAGGCAGGTTCTCGGAAGTGAAGGTGCGCCGTTTCAAAGAGGGGGCCTGTTTGCGTTGTGAGAGAATGGGACACTTCGCGGCCAAGTGTACCAATGGATCCCCAGGACAGACGGCAGACAGAACGGTCCCGACTGATCCCCGAGTTCCGGACCGAAGGAGAGCAGAGGGAACACCCACCCAGCGCGGCGCGGCGGCTCTAAGCACAGAACTGGAGCCTACTCCGTGTGAACATCGCTGCTGCTCCGGAGAAGCCTCACTGTCAAAAAAACGAAGAAAGCTTCCTGTGATTGAACCGGCACAGGAGGCTACTTTGCAAGAAAACGAGCCGGTTCCGACCTGGGTGAGTGACCAGGGAGAGACTCTACTGGTGCCAGTGGTGTTAAAGAATCCCCGGGGAGGGGATCCAATTGCAGTAGTGGGCATTTTGGACTCTGGCTGCTCCAGGACTTTAATAGACCAGAGTGTGTTTGACCGATTGCAGTTGGGGGCGGTGGAGTTGGATCAGCCCTTGTGCTTTCGCCAGATGGACGGGAGTGACCTACAGGGGGGTCCCGTTCATTTGCGCTCTGACCCAGTGTTGTTGGGGGTGGGTGATCACTGGGAGCAGATCAGCCTTACCATTGCTCCTGGGATCGCTTACCCAGTGGTTCTGGGAAGCAACTGGCTGGCGGGTCACATCCCCAGCATTGACTGGACACAGCGTCAAATAGTATTTGAGTCTCCACGCCAAGTTAAATACTCACCTAATGGTGGACTGACTAAGAAAATCTTAATTCAAAGAGGCGTTAAACAAGGGTGTGTTTTAGCTCCCCTACTTTTTAATATTTTTCTTTCTGATCTAGCGCAGTCATTGGGTTCAGTTAATGGTCATCCACCTAAATTAGGGTCCCAGTCTTTACCTCTACTTCTTTATGCGGATGACACCGTCATTCTTTCTTTCACTAAAGTAGGCCTCCAACGATATTTAGATGCTTTTAATATTTATTGCCATTTTAATTTACTTTCTATTAACTCCTCCAAATCAAAAGTAGTGGTATTTTCCAAAAAATGGTCCTCATACAAATGGCACATTGGGAAGGATTCAATTGAACAAGTTAAAAGCTATAAGTATTTGGGAATTACTTATAACTATAATCTCAATTGGTCTATACATCGACAAAATACTATTAAAGCCACCAGGATTTCCTTAAATCAACTCAAGCAGTTTTTCTACGCGAAGGGGAATCAGTGTGTTCCTGCAGTGATAAAAATCCTGAATTTGAAAATATTCTCCCAACTTCTGTTTGGAGTTCCCTTATGGCTTGGAACTCTTAATCAAGAAGTGGAGAACATCCAAGCCATATTTCTTAGACAAATATTGGGGATACCTAAATGTGTCTCATATTTCACAATTTGTTATGAAACTGGGCAAAACGTGATTGCCACCAAAGCCTGGATTCAAACAATAAGATATTGGCTCAAATTATATTTTCAAACTGAGCCAAGTTCCCTTTTATATTTCTTGAAAAGTGAACTTCATTATTTCTCATGGGACATATTGATTAGATCTAGACTCTGTCAAATTGGAATTGATTTAGATAATCTTGCTCTGGCCAATGAATCTTACATCTTTAAAAGAATCAAGCAACGTCTCCTTGATGTAGAATTGCAGAATTTTAACCCAGCTCTTCCCCCCATCTGCTCTCCGGCGGCCCTAGGCCTTAATAATGGATCGGGTAAAATGGCTAGGTATCTAGATAACCTAGAGATACCTTCTCAACGCCGCGCTTTTCTATTAGCTAGGGTTAATGCATTCCCATCTAGGATGCTCTTAGGCCGATACCTCCAGATCCCTAGACATGAACGCCTATGCACATGCGGTTTAAACTTGTTAGATACAATTGACCACATCCTTTTAGATTGCCCCTTCTATGTGACTCTGCGGGATAAACTGCTATCTACTTTGCTCCAGTACAAGACATACAGGAGTAATGAAGTGAAATGCAAATTTCTTTTGAGTGACCATGATCCCAAAATTACTGCTACCGTGGCTGAATTTCTTACAGGAGTTCTTAAAGAACAAGAAAAGTTTTATTAACCTGACTGTAACTTATATGTATTGCCCTTTGGAGGTATTTTGTTGTTGTTTTTTCTATCTCTGTCTTTGGTATGCCAATAAAGGTTAATGAAATGAAATGAAAATGAAAATTTGAGTCTCCACAATGCCGGTGGCATTGCCGGGAGGACATGCCCAATGGGGGGAGGGTGATTGCCGCGATAGCGACCCCCGTGACACTACCCCCGGAGTATCAGGACTTTATGGACGTATTTGAGGGGAAGGACTGTGACTTACTACCCCCTCACCACACTATGGACTGTGCACTGAGCTCACTGTGGACATGAAGCCCTCCAAGGTCCGGGTTTACCCCATGAGCCCCCTGGAAAAGACTGTGTTGCGGGAGTTTCTGGACAAGAATCTGGCTAGGGGGTTCATCCATCCATCCATCCATCCAAGGCTGCATTCTCCTCACCCTGCTTCTTTGTAAAGAAGAAGGGGACTTCGGACCTCCGGTTGTGTGTAGACTACAGGGGTCTCAATGCAGTGACTGAAAAGAATGTGTATCCCATCCCCCTCATCCCTGACCTCCTCAGTCAGTTACAGGAAGGCAGGGTATTTTCGAAACTGGACCTGGCGGAAGCCTATTACCGGGTCCGGATTAAGGAGGGGGACGAGGTGAAGACAGCCTTCTCATGTTGTTTTGGTCTTTTTGAGTTTAGCATGATGCCGTTCGGGTTGTCTGGAGTCCGTCCTGCTTCATGCAACTCATCAACAAAATTTTACATGATTTATTGTTTCGGGGGGTTATCGTGTACTTGGATGACATTTTAATCTATTCTCGGGATCCGGAGGAACACCGGAAGTTGGTGCGGGAGGTACTGCGCCGACTGAGGGAGCACCATCTATACGCCAAACTGTCCAAGTATGCCTTTAATCAGGACAAGCTTGCTTTCCTTGGGTTTGTAGTGTCTCCCAATGGGTTAATCATGGACCCCGAGAAGGTCCAGGCGGTCCGAGACTGGGAACCCCCCCGAACCCGTAAGCAAGTCCAGCAATTTCTGGGCTTCGCAAATGTCTATTGGGGATTCATCCTGGATTTTGCCGAGATAGCCCTCCCGATCACAGACCTCCTTAAGACCAAGGGGAGGGGTCAGGCGGCCATGGTTGCTAACTACCAGGTGGCATGGGACGACCGCTGCCAGGCAGCGTTTGACTTGCTTAAGTGCCGGTTCACGTCTAAGCCGTTTTAGCTCACCTCGACTGTTCTCAGCCTTTCGTCCTGCAAGTAGACGCTTCTGACAAGGCAATGGGGGGAGCGCTTCTGCAAAAGGGTTCTCCGCCTCCTCCGGTCCTCCTGCAGAGGGAGACTCACAATTCCCCCTGCTCCCAGGGGGTCCCTGGAGATCTGCCCACTGCCGCAAAGACCAGGTGGGAGGAGGTTCTTCGTGAGGAACGAGGGGAGGGTTCCCTTGGGGTGGAAGAAACTGGGACCCCGGAAAGACTTATGTTCCCCAGAAGCTGCACCGGGAGGTGCTAGAATGGAGCCACAGCTCCAAGACGGGGTCACTTTGGGTTCGTTAAGACCCTACACCTGGTAAGGCGGAACTTTTGGTGGCCAGGGATGCGCCAGGACATTGATGGTTTTGTAAGGTCCTGCCCAACGAGTGCTACCAATAAACGTCTTATGGGAAAGCCCCCTGGACTGCTGAAACCCCTGGAGACCCCGGAGGCTCCCTGGCAGGTGATTGGTATGGACTTTGTGACCAATCTTCCCCCTAGCCAGGGGAAAACCATGCTTTGGGTGATCACGGACCTGTTTTCTAAGCAGATCCACCTTATTCCATGCGAGGGGTTGCCTTCAGCCCACAAGTTGGCCCGCCTGTTCCTTCAACAGATCTTCCGTCTGCACAGTTTTCCCCGGAAGATTGTGAGCGACTGAGGCTCAGTGTTCCTGTCTAAATTCTGGCAGGCGTTTTTGGGAATGGTTGGGGTACAACAAGGTTTATCGTCAGCCTATCACCCCCAGATGGATGGGTAGACGGAGAGGGTGAATGCTGTCGTTGAATGCTACTTGCGCTGCTTCACCAATTATCACCAGGATAATTGGGTCGACCTGTTGCCCCTGGCGGAGTACGCCTATAACAACTCTGTGCACTCTGCTACTGGGCAGAGTCCCTTTAAGACTGTCTATGGGATGGAATTCAACCCTTTGGGGGCAGTCCCCCTCCCGCCGGGAGGCGACCCTCCGGAGGTGTCGGCATGGTCTAACACCATCAGAAATACTTGGCCGGGACTTGTTAAACAGTTGGACCAGGCTAAGGAACAGTACAAGGCACAGGCTGACAAACACAGAGCGCCTCAGTGGGATTTTGTGGTCGGGGAAAAGGTGTACCTTTCCACCAAGAACTTAAAGTCCCTGCGTCCGTGTAGAAAACTTTGCCAAAAGTACGTGGGTCCATTTACTAATGAGGTCACTGCTGAACTGGACCTCCCCAAGACTCTGCAGGGGGTACACCCCGTGTTTCACGTTAGCCTCCTGAAACCCTTTTCTCCCACCCCTGATTGGCACCCCGAACCCCCTGAGGCAACACCTATCATGGTGCAGGGAGAACAGCATTTTGAGATTTCTAGGGTCCTGGACTCCAGGCTGCGGAGGGGTCAGCTGGAGTACCTGGTACACTGGAGACATTTGAACTCGAGTCATGATGAGTGGGTCGCGGCAGAACACGTGAACGCTCCCTCTCTGATCACCGAGTTCCATCGGAGTTGTCCTGACAAGCCTGGGAACCTGGGGAGGGGGCCTTTGGAGAGGCGGACTGTCAGATAGCGCTTCTGACAGCCCCGTCCCCAAACAATATGGTTTCCCCGTGAACAAGATGGAGTTCTCCGTGCACTCCCCCCCCCCGTTTTGCAATTGTATTTACAATTGTATTGGGACCCGCCCATGTAAATCTCCGATCTGATATCGGGTCCCACGCACAAAGCCGAGAGCTCAGCCATCTCCTCCACTGATTGTTCCTAATTGTTTCTGTTTCAGTTTAACTTAAGTCGTCACCGGGAGGAAGTGACTACATTGTTTCTTTGTTCCTGTAACCCAATCATGTCTATTGTATTAGTCCTATATATGTATCCATACTTCCCCAGCCATGTATTCCAGCCTTGCTTGTCTCCTTACTGAAATCACTGACTTTCGGAATAAATCTTTGAATCGCTGCTCCGCCTGGATTTGAGTTCTATTGCCTGAAATGCCATGCATTTGCTGAAGCCTGACAGGAATCTACCTGGCACACCTCCCTTTTAAAGGGAATTCCACAATGCGTTACTACTGCTAGGGAAAAAAAACTCTCATATTTGGTGAATAGCATCCTCTTTGCAGATAATAATGATACCCAAAGCAAAGCAAAATAACCTCATTAATGGGAGGGAGGGGAGCAGGTGCTTTCTAAGGGAAGGGGGCAGGTGCTTTCTAAGCCTAGGTTCTGCCCATTTAGGGTTTTAAAACCAAACACAATGCCTTTGTTATATCCTGGAAACAAACAGGTAGTCAATGAAGACCACACAAACATGCATACCCACAAAAGATCAGAATGGAATATGATCTAAGCTGAGCTCCAGGGAAAAAGCAGAGCTGTCACATTGGAACCAAACTGTGCTCAAGGGTAGCATATCCTACAGTGAATCTACAAGTAATGTACTAGATACCACAGAGTGTATACCAGTGACACTCCTTGCTCCTTAGAAGTTTCACTTGAGGTCTGATTCTGTGCTTTACAGATCTCTGCAAGCATCCACACACCTTCAAGAATTTAGTTCTTCGTGGGGCACATGTTTAATTTTGTATTGTAGCTACATTCCAAAAGGTTAAGTCCCCCCCTTTTATTTCCAACTTGGAAGGATACCAAATTTCTATGTCTGCAAACAGGCACGATCGCATACTGTGTGACCTTAACAAGATTTATAACATGGTTTATTAACTCTCTAAATTGGTTCCATAAATCTGGAGTACCCTATTGCTACTTTAGATGAAAGAAGTGTCTTTGATCTTTGCACAAAGAAACAGAAACATACAAATCAGTAGCTTTTCATAAAATTCCTGGCTCAAATTCTGCCCACATTTGCTGCACACATAACATGGGACCTTACTGGAATTTCGTCTGTATGCAACTTATTGAGATTTTTTAACCTCTGAGAGCCAATAATTAACAACAACAAAGATCTATGTGGACTGCAATCTTCATAGATTCCTAGTTCATTAAAGGTTACAACAAATATGCACTTGACATTATCCCAATACCTGAGAATAAAGCCAAAACCGGATAGCTGATCGCAGAATCTCCCAAATAGGTATTTGGCTTTCCCCGGTCTTTCCCTATGGGAATTTTTTTAATGAGCTCTGGGAGAGGCATTTTTGGAGGAAAAGTTCCCAAATTTTCAGGGTCACTTCAAGAAACTCTTCTTGCATGGACTTCAAAGTTTGGTGAAGATTGAGTCAGGGGGTCCGATTCTATGGGGTCCCAAAGTGGTCGTCCCCCTCCTCCATAGAGAAGCATATTCCAAACCCCATAAAATGGGACCCCCTGTCCCAAACTTTATTAAACTTTGGGGTTCATGCAAGGAAAATCCCTCGAAGCTACGCTCTACCTTGTGACTCTACCTTGAAAAATGCCCCCCTGGGAGAATTTTAAAAAGACTTACTTTTCACAGTCTATAATGACCGCTTTCTCTACAAAGAGTCATGGGAAAACTCAGTTTCCCATGAATGCTTGCAGTGGGCCTGTGCAATTCCCATGAATGCTTGCAATGGGCATATACAATTGCCACAGCCACTCCCAATTCATACAATATAGCTGAGGATAAGTGAACAAATCTTATTCCTGTCAGTGGAAGAATATTTAGGATGTGCTGAATTCTCCCATTAAAATCAACAGGAGTTTTACTTGTTAGTGTATGCATGTTAACAATGGAAATTGATGTAAGCTCTATTGAAATCTGTGGGATTTATTTCTGAGTACACATGTTTAAAATCCAGCTGGAAAATGCTTAACTTTGGCTGGAATATAGCCATAGGCTTTCCTTGGCCTTCTTATATTTCATATTTTTTGTTGACTGTAGCAATAGCAAAATGACTGCCTAGGAGATAACAGCTAAATCTGAGAAAATAAAAGCCAAAGGAAAGAATTAAAAATTATAACCAATATGTGTTCATCTAAAATTGTCAGACTAATAGTGCAGTCCTAAGCAAAATTAACTTTTCTTAGTCCACTAACTTAATTGTGTAGAATGCACTTTGTTTTTCAGTCACACATACTCACACTGCTTAGCATCCACAAGCAAGAACTCCCCCATTCAAGCCAATGAGGAGAGACAGATAGGTTTCCAATTATCTTAGTAGACAGACTGTTCCTACACAGCATACCAGCAAGACTGCAGACCCTAACAGCGTCATGAGACAGATACATTATCAGAAAACCTCCCACTTTATATTATCAAGCTTTAGAAATGAACTACCTGAGATGGCATGCGAGTCAGCAAAAATTCTTGATTGGAAAACACTTTAGCCCAAACCAATAGCGTTTCCTTAACATGGCAAACAAGGTCCAGGTATCCAGGATTATCATATGGTTCTCTCTCACTAAACCAACAGTTACCTGGATGACAAACATTGCAATCCTGTGCAGAGTAACACCCCTCTAAGTGCATTCTACACAAAAGGAAATGTCTGACAAGGAAGAAAGCAGGAGAGGGTGGCATGTTTATAAAGCTGGATGCTTTTAAGGGTATGTAGAGAATTAACAGAAAAGTGCTTAGTGGGGCCTTCATAGAGACCTCCTTGGAATCCACATAGTGAGAGTAGAAGAGACTAGAGAGAGAGAGTAGAAGCAAGGAGAATAAACACTTACCTGGACAGAAACTGATAATTGCTACCATGGTGAACTTGTCTCACACACACTGTGATGTGGGTGCTCTAGTCACAGGGTCGTGCATACAGCTTCCCAATTTACATGGCTTACCTGCCTTATAAAAGGGGAAGGACAGATCACATGAATTAGGCTTTTTGTATGTGTGTGCATACATAAGGAATGCCCAAAACACATGTCATCTTAGATAGGTGGTGAAATGGAGGGAGATACACCTGCTTTTTCACTGCATAAAAACTATCATTGCCCAGGTAAACATCTGAAGTGGCATCTGTTTTTCATCTAGACCTATACAGACTCACGGTATACAGTTAAAAAACGCTTTATTCCAACTTAGTTTAGCCTGACAGATGGCCCCCCACCTTGACTTTGCTGATCTGGCCACTTGGATCCACACCATGGTAACATCAAGGCTAGACTACCATAATATACTCTATATAGGTCACCCCCCAAAATCAACTCAGTAAGTGCAGAATGCTGCAGCTTGGTTATTATCAGGAATTAGGCAGTCCATGCATATTACAACCATTCTGCAGTCACTCTATTCACTGCCCATTAGTTATGAGGTTAAATTGAAGGTATGATCATAAAACCCTTTGTGGCCTTGGACCCTCTTAACTGCAGGACTTTCAAAGACCAGCTCCTAGACAGAATCTACAGATTGCTACTCAGATATGACACTGCGTCCAAGCAAGTAAAACCGTGTCTGGTAAAATTGATGCAGAACTTCGAGGAGATCTCGAAGCAACAGTGGGAGCAGTTAGGGACAAATGTGATTAAATGCACAGCGAGCCAAGCTCTTAGAGAAAACTGGTATAAAATGTTTTTTTCAGTGGTACATTATGCCAAAGGAGGTCCAGAAGATGAATAAGGATACAAGTGGACACTGTTGGAAATGTCTGGTGGTCATGTAAGAAAATTTAAAAAAAATGGAGTGAAATACATACAGAAATATTTAAAAAAAATTAAAGTTAATTTTGCAATGTATCACAAAAATATGTTGTTAGGAATAGTATCAACTGCTACTGGAAAATCTTCTGAAGAGCTGTTCAGATATATGATTGCAGCAGCAAGAGTGGTGTTGGGTACAAAGTGGAAAACTGAAGACTGCCAAGATGTAGAAGAATGGAAGGACAAACTAGCAGAAAATGCAGTGATGACAAAGTTTACAAATCAAATGAATAAAAGACCCAGTGAAGAGTTCCAAAAGAATTGGAAATTGTATTATTCATGTTTCGTAAAATAGTGTATAAACAAAGTTGAATATGATTGGATATTAGTTTAGTTTAGAGAAGTAAACAATGGTCATTAATGCTTGGGAGTTTTACCTGAGGTTCGTTGCTCATTGGTCCCACACTTTCCTGTTGGGAATCTATGCACCAGCAGTCTCCAAGCTAAAATCAGGAAATATTTGAATCCCCGCCCCTTGAAACGCTGCTTCGTAATTGGTTCCCTCCCCCATAAACCCAATTGCCGCATAAAAAGCATTTTAAGAACATAAAACAAAATACAGAGCAATCTGAAAAGAAGGGTGGGAGAGAAATCCAAGCCTCAGTTTTAAAAAGCCTTTCTTGTGCTCAGAAAGAGCTCAGAGGAAGCAGGAAGTATTTGAATCCCTGCCTCTGGACATGCTGCTTTGTAATTGGCTGTGAGCGAAACTAAGCTGCGAGTCCCGCACTTTGCCTTTTGCAAGGGGATTTCACCCGGGCTAAGCTCAGGGGAGAGGGAAGAATCAGGTTAACAGAGGAATAGGAAGATCCAGGATTTGTGAGGGCTGGCAGCGAGGTCATCTCTAATGGAGGGAAAACTCATGCAAAACTCCAAGGAACAACCAAGACAGACGAGTGTGTGTGTGTGTGAACATGAGTGAAAGTACCCATGCATAAACAACCAATAGAAATTAGTTTTTTTCCAAAGATAAATAAATTAGTACCAATGTTAAAATGAGTTGAATGTATATTGATTGCAAGCTTTATTATGTAACTGCAAAAAGATTGACATCTTAGTAAATTAATGAGTAAAAAAATTAAAAATACTTATTATTAAGACGCAAGAATAGTGTATAATTAAGGAAAATTGTGTATTGGTAACAAATTTTTATATGGTCACATCTCTGTTTCTTTTATATCAGTATTGTAGGGTATTGTTTTCTATTTTTGTATGTATTTTCTCATTTTCTATTTCTCATTCTTGTTTGTATTTCTTATTAAAATGAAATAAAAATTTTTAAAAAATAACTGCAGGACTTCCAGTGCATTCCTGAGGCTGGGGGCCAAATTGCCTTAGGAAGCAACGTGACCCCTATGCCGCCGTCCATGCCACTTGCGCTATGCCAACTGGCACAAATGCCAGCATAGTGCCACTTGAGCCACCCCTCTGGATGGCCGCAGGGCATTCCGGGGGTGGGGGGAGAGCTGCCAGTAGGCAGCTTCCTAACTTATTTCAGCCCAGGTACGCCCCCTTAAACAACAGCAATGCTGCGCCAGCTTTTTGCTGGCATAGCATCGCTGTTTTCAATGGGGCTTCTCCCCTTTTCTAAATTTTTTAAAAAGTGGCCAAACCTCTTTGGGGGCACCACACCGCCACCATGGCCATGTTTTCCCCAGACACTGCAGCTCCCAGGAATGGGCTGTTCCTCTCCTCCTATGCCCTGCCACAACAATGTCATTTATTTGTGCAGGGCCTATAACAGGTGCCAGCCTGCCAATGTGTAAGGTCAACAACTATGTGAGCATTCTCTGTACTGGCTGCCACCCCATGGAATGGCCTGCCTAAGAAGGCCAGGAAGGCTCCCACTCTTTTGGCTTTCCGCAAACTATGCAAAACATGCACAGGAGAACATTTTTTATAAATGAATGGGGCTGCATTATAACAGTATGATTCTGGAAGATGTTTCAATAGAGAGAAAGGGACTGTGGATTATATTACTAATACGTGTTATTTATTGCTGTATGTTTTTATCGGGCTCTCACTGCATTATGTTATTACTTATATAATACCATTTCTTGCATTGTTTAACATGTCATAGTTAATACTTATGCCTTTTTCAGATCGCTGCAGTCCTAGTCCTATTGCGTTGTTTATCAGATGTCTCCTCATCCCACTGATTGTACTGATTTACATGATATAATCTGCCCTGAGTCTCAGTGAGAAAGGCAGACTATAAATAACATACATAAATTACTACTGGAGCCAATCCCCTGTCAGCTATATTTGCCAGCACTTGAATCTGTATATGCCTGGCATGGCCCCTGTACCTTCTCACTACAGTGATGGATGAAACTGTCCAAGCCTCTAACTTCTGCCTCCAACACTGTTATTGTGGAACATGGGTTCTTCTTCAGTTAGGAGCTGGTAAACTTACTGGAGAGTGTGCTTATTGAAATTCTAGATTTCCTTGTCAGGTCTTTTGTGAGGGAGGGGGAGGCATCAGTCAAGCTGAGGGAATGACCTGTAAGCATTCTTAATTATTTGCTTTTTTGTTGCATCAATCCAATTGACCAAGCACTGAATTGACAGAACTACATTTTGCCTCCTTATCCTTTCCCAGATGCTGCTTTATAGGATTTTATGAGACAGCCACCTAACTGTACACATTACCCTTACTTGAGAGCACATGTACTTGGGTTTGTATATATGCGAGCATGAAAGGAGGGGGCAATCAGCCCTTAAAATGATCAGCTAATAGAGATGAAACTCAAAATTATTTTGATCTCTTATAACCAAGATGGTAGATGAATAAAAGCTTGACTCAGTGGGAGCTTCTTTGTTCTATTTAGAATAAGCAGGATGGGGTCCTGAAGAACAGCAAAGTCAACAGAGAATCCAATTCACTGTAATCAAAATATTAGCCCTTAGTTCAGAGGCATTTAATCCAGGGACAACATCAATGGAATGCCAGGTTCTTCCTATCAGAGTAGGATGAAGTCTCAGATCAGATCTGTGAAACAAACCAAGGATATAGAAGGCTTTGCTTAAGTCACCTTAAGGATCTTACAAGTTAAGATTTCTCCAAGGATCCTGGCTGCTGTGGTGTGAACTTGATACACAGGAACAGCAAGCAAGCAGAGCAGATGATAGAGTTACCCAGTAATCCAGTGGGCTAATCACAAAAGCATGGATAAGCACTTCGGTGTACATCGCAGAGGGCAAATGTCTAATCCTGATGTCCTTTAGAAGACCCTAAACAATGCTGGAGCTGATGAAGAGCAATTTATTATTATTAATTATATTATATTATATTATATTATATTATTACTATTACTATTATTATAATATTCCTTTCTTTTAAAAAAGCAGAAAAAAAGGATGGGAAAAACTTGGGCAACCCAATCCTGAAGCAGGGGGGGGGGCAGTTCCGTGGCGGCTGGGACCAGCACAGCCGCACCTCATCCTTCGAGGCTTCCTGACAGCCGCAGAGGGTAAAAGAGACCTAAAATAATTTTTAAAAAATAAAAAAAGGGAAATCCTTCATTGCTGACAATGGAGCTGCACCACCAAAAAAGGTGGCACAGCCCTGCTGCCATTCAAGGGGGCGTTCTAGAGGTGAAAGGGCTGTGAAAGCTGCCTAAAGGCACCTCCACCCCTGGGAATGCCCCCCCTTGCATGGACTTTCCCTTCCATCAAAGCTCTGCCACCGTGGCTGCGCTGGTGGTGGGGGCCGATGGCGCCCGGGGGCCAGCGTGTTTTCTCCCGCACTGGCATAGGGGCCACCTTATTCTGTGATAAGGTGGCACTTATACTGGTGCGGGGTCATGCCGGCTCCAGAGGAGTTCACCCCACTTAGGCTCAAAATCAGCAACTAAATAGAATTTTTTAAAAAGAAAAGGAAAAAGTATATGTAGAGACAAAAATATAACAACAGTGGTGGCACATCTACACATAAGTTTCTATAAAAGGTTTCCAAATATCTAAAAAAATAAGTCCATACGCAGTCATCATCTATATGACATACATTCAAATACTGACAGAGCTCTAACATCCCCAATCCATTGATTTACTGGTGGTGGACATCTATCTTTCCAATGATGTAATATGAACATTTTAGCTGTAGTAAGGGAATGGAGGGTGCATTTACATTGACCATCGGTTAGCCTCCAAGAGATGGGCAGATAGTTTAAAGTACATAAGCATCCTAAAAAATCAATAAACATTCTAATACAAAATGTATATGAGTAATAACTGACCTGGATGGCCCAGGCTATCCAGATCTCATCAGATCTCAGAAGCTAAGCAGGGTTGGCCCTGGTTAATATTTGGATAGGAGATCACCAAGGAAGTCCAGGGTTGCTATGCAGAGGCAGGCAATGGCAAACCACCGCTGAACATCTCTTGCCTTGAAAACCTTAGGGGGTTGGCATAAGTCAGCTGTGACTCGATGCCACCAATACCTTCTTCCCAGAAAAACCAAATGACTGGACATGCCCAAAACATATGTTCAAGGGTTGCATCCTTTGAGTTACAATGCCAACAGTTAGACACTTCACTTAGTCCTTTGCTAAAAAATTGCTGTTGTGTCCAGTACATCCTCAACATAATTGCTGAATGAGTCACAAGATCCATGGAGAGGGCAAGTATAAACTGTAAGACCATATCCCATTGCTTTGGTAAAACCGGGCAATATAGCTCCTCCTTATTCAATTATTCAATGCTGAAATTGTAAATATTGCCATACAACAGAAGTTGACAAGTCATATCTAGACCTCAGCTGAGAAAATGACATCATCATTCATCATCATAGTCTTATCAATTGGTCCAATGTAAAAATCCTCCTATTGCTCCAGGCCTTCCATAAAAAAGATTTCTTCCCAAATTTTAAGTCTGGATTGGCCCATAAAGTTAAGCATGTGAAAATGGATCAAATTGATATTGTCATGACATTATGCACCATTGTTCTCCAGCTGCAGAAATTGCAGAAGGAATGGGATCCACTGTAGCATAAGTAGACTCTAATGCTTAGAGAGGGTCACCAGACAAGAAGCCTCCAAAAGAGTCCAACATGGATAGTCCAACTGTAAGTATGCCTGGGCTGATAATATAAACTAAGATCAGGGAAACCAAATCCTCCTTCATTAAATGGAAGCTGCATCTTCTTTAAAGAAACTGGAGGTGGGAACCCCATATTTCTGAAACAAAGTATTAATGTTATGAATATACCTGCAAGGTATATAGAAAGGAATTGCATGTAAAATATAAATAATCCTAGGTATCGTATTCATTTTGAGTGTATTTACTTTGCGCCATAGAGACAAATTTAAAGTTGCCCATCTGTACAAATCCAAAGATATATCAGCAATTAACTTGTTAAAATTTAAAATCATTTGCGTAATATCTCTAGGAATCACTATTCCAAGATAAGTAATGACATCTAGGCACCATTGAAAATATCCATAGGCAAATATACTCCTTGATATATTGTCTCCTAGTGGCATCAGTTCAAATTTTTCCCAATGAATTGAATATCCTGACAAGTCTCCAAAGGTATTAATCATATTCATTAATGCAGGACTGAAAGACTGAGGTTCCAAAATAAATAACAAATATAATCTGTATAATTTTAAATTCCAGAGAGTTATGTTCAAAGCCATGAATATTATTATTTTGTCTAATGGCACAAGCCAGAGGTTTGATGAATAGCAATATGCAGATGGTCTGTGATTCACTAGCATGCAGTGGTTATTCATCTCTGTAACACAATTTTGACTAATTTCAAATTGCATTTAACCTCTCTGCCATTGCCTATTTATACTGCTTATGAAAATTAAGACCAATAGATTTTTTAAAAAATTAGTACATTTTATCGTACTTTTCTACCAAGGAGCTCAGTGGTTCTTCCAGGTGTGTGTGTAAAGTGCCATCAAGTCATAACTGACTTATGGCAATTCTGTAGGGGTTTCAAGGCAAGAAATTAACAGAGGTGGTTTGCCATTGCTTTCCTCTGTGTAGTGACACTGGTATTTCTTGGTAATCTTCCATCCAAATGCTGACCAGGGCCAACCCTTCTTAGCTTCCATGATCCGACGAGATCAGTAGGGTTGCCAACCTCCAGGTAGTGGCTGGAGTTCTCCTGCTATTACAACTGATCTCTAGCCAATAGAGATCAGTTCACCTGGAGAAAATGACCGCTTTGGCAATTGGACTCTATGGCATTGAAGTCCCTCCCCTCCCCAAACCCCATCCTCCTCAGGCTCCACCCCCAAAACCTCCCGCTGGTGGCAAAGAAGGACCTGGCAACCCTAGAGATCAGGCTAGCCTGGGCCATCCAGGTCAGAGCGTGGGACTTCTATATTTTATCTTCAAAATAACCTCACAAAGAACTTAGGCGAAAGAAAATGACCAGCCCAAAGTAACCCTTGAGTTACCCATGGCAAGCAGGTGTTTGAACTTGAGTCTCTCTAACAGGCACCGGCATGGCAGCACCACCCCAGGATGCTGGTGGTGCCAGCGTCCCACCACCGTAAAGGCCTGCGCTGGCTTCCCGGGGGTAGGGGGCGTTCCGGCATGCCAAGAGGCATTCCCAGGGTGTTCCGGGGGGATGAGCTACCAGCGGCGAGAGGAGTGATGCTGTGCCAGCTTTTTGCTGGCACAGCCTTGCTTTTCTCAATGGGGCAAAAAGACCCTGTTTAACAAAAAAAAAAGGCTCTAAAAGGCTTTTTTTGGGTCTTTCGATGGGAGTGGAATGGCTTAGGATGCGGCGCAGAGGCGCCTCCTCCCCACCGTCCCTGGCTGCCGCCAGCTCAGAAATGGTCTGGAAGTGCTATAAAACACAAGAAGATGCAGGATGGAACTGCACATTAGACTTGATATTCAGCTACCACCACGAATGGCATCTCCGTGTTGAGCTTCCCTGTTCCCTCCTACAAAGTATAGGCCCACTTCCCCTGCATCTTGATTTCATTGCCTTGGGAATTTTCCCTGTTCCCATCAGTGGCAGTTCATGATGCAAAACAAGGAAATGCATGATAGGACCAACAGCAGAAGATGCGATATACAATCAGACTTATTATGAGGGAAGATGGAATGTGACATGAAGATATGGTTTTCAGTGGCAGCCCCTGTTGAGTCTAGGAAGATTTCCTCCCTGAAATGTATCACACCATCCCAGTGCACTGTTGCTCATTGTTCCTGAGTAAGAGCTCATCTACATTGCGGCATGCTGTAAGTAAAACTGTCATGTTATCAATCTGCAAGGCTTGTAACTGAGTGGTTGGTCTTTTAAATATTGCCAAATTATAAGAGACCCCCATGTTTACACAGCAGTGAGCCATCCTGTGCCAGAAAGACTGTCTCTAAGCCAAAAAGCTTTGTCAATGTAGTGTTCTTCCCCAGCTTGACTGGCAAGGGTTTGGCCTCTCTGCAATCTCTGAGATCATCCTTGAAAATATATCATTTTATATCTCATGGAAAATAATCACAGAATACCACAAAACCCATGGGGAGCTCTTGTAAAAAAATGCTTGATGGCATAGCCCCTTCGTCCAAATGACGCCTTCCACTCAAATAACAAGTTGAATACTTCTGGTCTGCAATTATTTTATCTATAGCTTGGATACAATGAAGTGATGCAGCAGGTGGGAAAGCATAGGGTGCCATCAAGACAGACCAGAAGGGTTGCCAGGTAGTAACAATGATGTCAGAGTACAAGTGGCATAATGCAGGATTTCCATTTCCATATGCTTTGGTGAACTGTAGGGGTTTAGCAGGAATACATCATCTTCCATAAAATTATGCAATTCTTGCCATGCAAACACAGCTTTCTGTGGTGCCCCACCTCCATGAGTCTCAGATATTGTCCGTGAAAACAAGTGGGTGTCAAAAAATCTGTCCCTGTCCAGCTAGCAAATTGGCAGAGCCATTTGTGGGGCAGGAACAGGGATTTGACAAGAGCGAAAGCCAATGCCAAGCTGTAGCCATGCCAGTGCTGCAGAAAGGATTAGTGCTGGGACACTAGCAGATGCTGACATTACCAGATACATATAATAGAGACGTGCAAAAACTCTATCTTGGCAACAAAATGGAAGCAAACAGGGCATGTTGGGTGAGATGAGATTGGGAAGGACTCAGGTATCCAGCAACCCAAAGATATATAGGTATCATGATGCCAGTTATACCAGCAGAAATCTATTATTTCATGGCAAAAATTTACAATGGGACTGCAACAACCAGCAGCATAGATTGTGCCTTCCATTAAGCATTTGCTGCATCAGTTGCTTTTATGTATATATGCAGTCAAGCTGCTTTCTTGGCAATGAGATGCAGGGGTGGTTTGCCATTGCCTTTCTCTGCAGAGTCTTCCTTGGTGGTCTCTCTTCCAAGTTCCAACCTTGCTTAACTTGCGAGATCTGATGGGATTGAGGTATGCCATGCTGCCTTCTCTCCTCCCAGTTGCTTTTATAGTTCTTGCTATAATTTATGACAGAAAAATGTCTCCATGTGAGTAAATTTTCCTTTCCATTCACCGGTGGTAGATGCATAACCATATAGTCAGTTTTTTTAAAGTTAAAAGAAAAAGACAAAATCACTACATGATAACATTTTCTTGCAATAAATGAATAACAAGCACATTGGATTGAGCTGTAATATGTATACACAGCAGGGAACCCTAAAGGACTTGTGGAGGAGGGGGACATCTCATTTCCCTCTGTATCTCCTCCCCTGCTATTTCTTCTTACCTTGCCCTGGAAACCCAAATAGCCTCTTTCTTTCTTTCTTTCTTTCTTTCTTTCTTTCTTTCTTTCTTTCTTTCTTTCTTTCTTTCTTTCTTTCTTTCTTTTTCTTTCTTTCTTTCTTTCTTTCTTTCTTTCTTTCTTTCTTTCTTTCTTTCTTTCTTCCTTCCTTCCTTCCTTCCTTCCTTCCTTCCTTCCTTCCTTCTTTCCTTCCTTCCTTCCTTCCTTCCTTCCTTCCTTCCTTCCTTCCTTCCTTCCCACCCATCCACCCATTTGCCCTCTGGCAGCATCTCTCCAGGAAATGTCTGGACAAGTTGTTAGTCTTAACAAAGGGTCACAGAAATCTTACATAAACAAACCAGCTTCAAGAATCTGACTCCCGAAAGACCACCAGAAGGCTCTTTTAAATTAATGTAGGAGTGAAGAAGGTGGAAAATGCAAGCCAAGAGAATACACTAGAGCTACCTCCCAGGAAATTCATACACATCCAGCCAAGTCACATGCCTGTTATAAATATGCAAAGATTAGTTCATTTAATTGCATTATCTCAAAGCCATAGCACAACAATAAAAAAACCCAAGATAATCACAGTATCAAGTAAAATCCATAAAATATCCATTAGAAGATTAAAATACATAATAAGCATTTTAAAACAGAACCTTTATAACTAAAAGAAGCAGAATTAACAATAGCTTACTGTTCCTATAATAATAAGGAGTGATCCTGGGTAAAGCCAGTGAGCTATTCATTGATCAAATGTACGTGAGAGGGTTTTGACTGTATCTTTATAACCCAGGCCACAAACATTTCCAATTGTAGTGCTGCCCATTTATCTCTATCTGCAAGTACCGTATATACTCGGGTATAAGCCGACCCGAGTATAAGCCGACCCCCCAAATTTGAGGCCAGAAAAGGGAATTTCTTATTGACCCGCGTATAAGCCGAGGGTCAATAAGAAATTCCCTTTACCGGCAATGCTGCGCTCTAAAATGGCGGCCGCCATTTTAGAGCGCAGGGCCCTGCCCCAGGTCGCCCTCCCACCGGCCTCCCGGGCCTCCCGCCCCACCCCACCCCACCCCCAGTGCCATTCAAGGGGGGAGGGGGAAGAGCCCCTTACCTGGAAAGGCGGCGAAGCGGTGGCGGCGGCCCCCACCGGCCGGAGGAAGGCGCCCAGGCGCGCAGCCGGCGGTGGCGCGGCCGGCGGGGGCCTCCTGCCTGGGCGGGAAGGTCCCTGCCGGCCAGCCGAAGCGCCCAGGCGCGTGGGCGGCGGCGGCGCGGCCGGCGGGGGCCTCCTGCCTGGGCGGGAAGGCCCCCCCGGCCGGAGGAACGCGCCCAGGCGCGCGGGCAGCGGGGGCCTCCTGCCTGGGCGGGAAGGCCCCCCCCGGCCGGAGGAACGCGCCCAGGCGCGCGGGCAGCGGGGGCCTCCTGCCTGGGCGGGAAGGCCCCTGCCGGCTGGAGGAAGGCGCCTGGGCCCGGCGGCGGCGGTGATGGAGATAAGTTCCCCCTTCTCTCCTCCCTCTTCCCTCCTCCCCCCTCCCCTCCCCCCTCTCCTACCGTATTGACCCGCGTATAAGCCGAGTTCGGCTTTTTCAGCCCTTTTTTTGGGCTGAAAAACTCGGCTTATACGCGAGTATATACGGTAATATCACCAGTTTGTTATGGTCTGAACTCCCTGAGCATTGTGATAAAATATTCCCAAGATATCTTTCACAGTCTACTGAAAATCTTGGGCACCAAAGAATCACATGAGCCAGATCCTCAAGGGACCTATGGTTGCAAGAGCAGATTCACTCATTATATGGGGTCTCATTTTAACAACCTCTTACCATTGCCAATTGTAAAATATCCAGACGTGCCTTTGTAAAGGCCTTTCTATATCAAAATCTGATAAATCAGTAAAATAGGCTGGCAGGGTTAAACGGGGGGTGGGGGCTGCTTATAAAGACAGGCAGTTCTCAGAGTACCTAATAATCTGGTACTCAGTTGGACACATATTCAACAATTTTTGTTTTATTGAATGTTCAGATACAAAGAAACCAAGTCTCCTTAGATATTCCTCTGAGAATCCAAGTTTGGCCATTACATTCAGTATATTACTTCTCCGTGAGTTACCAGCTTTCATCTCATTATAAGCCAAAGTTAAGAATCCTGGAGGTGAACAAAAGAGAATTTTCAACCAAAAATTAATAGCAACTTTATGCACTAGAGTCAATATTGGGAGAAAATTGGGCAATACTTTCATTCATCCTCTCGGGGGATAACCACCCAAATGCCCAAATTTTGCCTTCGGTCTTGTGGGATTCGAAAACAGCTGACTGAAAATCTTACCCCATAACTGATCTTTCCTCCTCCTGTTCAGAACATCTCTCCCAGAACCATTAACCCATCTTTCCTCCCCTTTTAAGCGTTTTAACCTAACTTATAATTTTTATTCAGAGCTGATCTTGTATCGCAATAAAGATGATTTGATTTCAATACTTTCATTCATCCAAAGGTCTGATTAAGAATTAAATAAAAGCAAAAAACCAGAACTGGCCTCAGGGCTCTGTTAATTCCACAACTTGTCACCCTCTGGAATCAACATATGCAGAAGAGTTGGTTGACTATTGCAGGTTTCTAAGCATTTGCAGTGGAGGTCCAAAACCTTTTAGTCAGTAGTGATAGGACTGAGTCAGCTCAAAACAGTGCAGTTGAAGGTTACCAAAGACTGACTGAAAACTGTGACGGTCATGTGGAGATGAGGTCATTTGTCCTAGATTATGTCATTTCTTGGAAGCACTGGATCAGGGATCAAACGACTGGGTGAGACAATGGCTACACAGAAGCAGTATAATTCACAATAAAGTCATAAAAATAAAAACTCATCAGTACTAAAAACTAGCAATATATTAGCACTAGTCCCATAAGTGGTATTAAAACAGTGTTCAATAGCATAAAATATCAGTTGTACAATTTTAGGAGTGAGCATAAAATAGCATTCAGGTAAAACACAGGTCATAAAACCAACAACTAAAAAGGCAAGCCTCAAATGGGAGGGCATTTGAGAGGCAAGAGTCTGACTCCACCAGTGAGGGCTTTTCCATGTGCGTTCCCCCCCCCCCACCTTCAGCTCTGGCCCCATATTACTTGGGTATATCCCCCAATTTCTGCATGCCTTTTTGTGCCTTTAGTTTTCACTTCAGTATTTTTGGCTATTCACTGGGGGGCGGGGGGTTCTGCTTCTTTCGAAAGCAGTTTTAACTTATCTTTTTCTGGAAGCCAATTTTGAGTCCGCTTTTTCCTCATGCGTAATGTTTCTATCGGTTTTCTTTGTCCCACCCACTTCTACCCACTTCCAACCCACTTTTCAATGTTTGCACAGTATTGTGTGGTTAGGAAGGAATACATCATCATTAAACCATTCTTTCTCTCCCCCCCCCCCGCCCTGCCCGGAAGAGGAGTGATTTTATTTTTTAAGTCCTAAAATATAGTGACGATAGTTTAAGCAGGTTCTCTGAATCCCCAGCTTTCATTTTTAAAAAGTAAGTCTCTATCTCCTTCCCTTGTGCAGATATGCCTTTCCCTAATATCTCCATGAGGGAAGAAGCAAGAGACTTACTTTTTTTTAAAATGAAAGCTGGGGATTCAGAGAACCTGCTTAAACTATAATTACAACCCTACATCAATTTAATGATTTTGAGGGCCATTTAAAAAAAAATAAGGGGGTGTTCAGTGATGCCATAGATAACAACATCAATGGTGATGGCACTTTACTTTGAAAATCCTCATTATTTAAGGCATGTGTGGAAGAAAATAAACAGATTCCACAATTGTGAAAATGCACAGGGAGGGCAGACCAGCAGAAGAACCATGCCAAAACGTATTCCAATGCTGCAGATTGACTGCCAAGAGAATCGGGTGTAACAGCCCAATCCTAATGGGGGGGTATTTACCCTGGGCCTGGGGACGGCGCCGCCACGCTGCCTCCTGAGCAGCTTGCAGCTGAGCACAGCAAGCTGAAGGCTCCTTTTCCAGGAAAACCCTGTGAAACTCTCCATAGGGGCTATGCCTGCCTTTTTTCAAGCATAACTCAGCACCTGCAAAAAGGGGTATTCCTGGGCCAAAAAAAAAGCCCTCTTTGATGCCGGCGCAAGCCCTTGCACCAGGAAAACGCTGCTGGCGAGGCTGTGCTGTTGCCCATGGCTTGCACTGTTACATGGTTCCCCAAAACCAGCATGAGTGCCCCTACGTTGGTGTTAGTGTCACTTTAGCCAGCTAAGTGGCACTCATGCCAGCGGAGAGGTCACACCGGCTCCTAAGGGCATTCACCCCCCTCCTGTTAGGATTGGGCTGCCCGACTTGCATGCAGAAAAGACTGGAGAAAGCCCTGCTTCTAGTTGACTCCAACTTTACTTGCACAGAGAGTAGGGCTTGAAAGCAAACTGGTGGGGTAGCCCTTCAGATACCCAAGGCATTTAGGATCTTCAGGGTAAGAACCAACATTTGAATAATATCTGGAAACAAGCAGGTAAACTGAAGATGTTTCAATACAGAGGTGACAGGTTCCTTGCATCTAGCCTCATGACACTAACCTGGCAGTCACATTTTGAACTAATTGAAGTTTCCAGCCAGTAGACTATGTAGAGTGAATTACAAAACCTAATCTGGATAGGATCAGAGTATGGATCAATATGTCCAAATTACCCTTTTCAGGGAACAGTGATAGCTGTTGTATCAGCTGAAGTTGAAAAAGGCACTATGTGCCATAGAACAAACCTGAGCCTCAAACAGCAGGCCAGGATCCAGCAGTACCCCAGATTATGCAACTTCCTCTAGACAGATTGATTCCTCATTCCTTGAGTGGCTTTGTCATTGATTTACAGTCCCTCAATCTTGACTGAACTGAGATTCAGTTTATTAGCTTTTATCTAGCCCAATACCATCTCCAAGCATTTGCTGAAGAAGACTTTCACATACTCAGTTGTTAAGAAAAAGTAGAACTGACTGTCATATACATACTGGTGGCGCCTCATGTCAAACCCCTGGATGGTCTTTCCCAGTGGTTTCATGTAGGTGTTTAACATTGTGGGAGGCAAAATACGGTGGGACTCCAAAGAATTCACATCACACAGTCAAGCAACAGTCCACCAGCACTAAATGGATAGCTGAGTAGGACCACTGAAGTACCTTATTCCTAACTCAGCCAGCTTCTCTAGAAGGTTCCTTAGCTACGCAGCAGGGATGCACTTCCCATGTCACTGAAACAAGACAACCAAGGCTGTTTATATGGTGTATGTGGATGCTTCATGCCTCCTTGCAAGTTGCAATGCTTTCTAATGGAGAAAGAGATGTGTTTTGAAGATAACATAGCTAACTTTTCTAAAACATACGATTAGTGCAGCCCTATTTAATTACTGAATTGCCTGCTCAGAACAATTTGTACAAAAGCACAGCTTGTCATGAATTCCAGTGACTGGCAGCAGCAAACTTGTCCTAAGATCTATACTGGAGTAGAAATGTCTTGCAATAGTCTTGAGTAGATTTATTGTACCTAAGAGGTCAGCACACTTCAACGCAATGACAATATAGCTGATTAAGCAATAGCCATGATGAGGCAAGCAAGAATGATATAATTTCCCATAAAGAACTAAATAAATATATTGATGGGGTGGGGAGACTAGTCTTACATGTTAGCTATTTTTACAAAAGAATTTATCGTTCGTCATCCAACTTTTTCCCCCCAGAGGAATTTATCTACAATTAAGTTCTATTGAACTCAACGAGACATTAATCACAAATAATTAAAGTCCTACTAATTTTAACCTTCTGCATACAAAGTAGATGCTCTACCACTGAGCCAAAGCTGCCACCACCACCACCCTGCAAATGGCAAAGCCCGTATGGATAAGAGCTCCATAAATGCACTTCAGTTAACCATAGATAATGGAAGGAAGTAACTGTTGTCCTACTTACTTACCAAAAATGTAATACAATTAAGCTCTGTTTTACAATATTTAGAGAAGATCCTGCAAAGGAGCTCATGCTTTCTCATAAAGAAACAGTATGGCACTACCCCTAAAAAGATAGAGAACAGAAACACATCAGCAAACCAATTATTGAGTCAAATAACTGCTTATACCTTTTCTTACACTGAAATATAATGAATACCTTAAAATGATGTCCTTACAAAGCAACTGATTAGAGCCATTTAAATAATTCCTGCTATGTGCTATTTGCCCTTGTTGACCAGAGTTTTTAGACAGTCGGATGATTTTATTTTTAATTATTTACTCAAGGATAAAGATGTCATTATTTCCTACATAGTGGCAAAGTTTTGTTATATAGCCACTAGAGTGTGGAGATCTCTGGCTGGCGTAACAAAATTGTAATCTTGATTCTGTATTGATTATTTTTATGGCTTTTTATCTGCTGGTCAAATGACTGTAAATCAATGAAACAAACACACACATGCTATGTGCGAAATTCAAGCATTGTTAGAATTAGTTCTCTTCCCCCGCCCCAATCTGGCAGGTGCAACAAAGGGAACTTTTTCAAATGTTGTACATGCAAATTATGCCTTTCCTAAAAAAAAAAAAAAAAGGGTAAAGGTCCCCTGTGCAAGCACCGGGTCATTCCTGACCCATGGGGTGACATCACATCCCGACATTTACTAGGCAGACTTTGTTTATGGGGTGGTTTGCCAGTGCCTTCCCCAGTCACCTTCCCTTTACCCCCAGCAAGCTGGGTCCTCATTTCACCGACCTCGGAAGGATGGAAGGCTGAGTCAACCTTGAGCTGGCTACCTGAAACCAACTTCCGTTGGGATCGAACTCAGGTCATGGTCAGAGCTTGGACTGCAGTACCACAGCTTACCACTCTGCACCACGGGGCCTCTATGCCTTTCCTACTCTGTTAAAAAAAAGAAAAGGCAGCTCGGCATATCCATGAAAATGCATACACATTTTCCCCTGTATCTCAGAATAAGGCAAGAGTTTTGGACTATGGATTACTTTAATGCCACACCTTTCTAGGGTAGCTGATCTGCAACCTACTTGTCCCTCATTAGGTGTCTTATTTTCTTTCCCCTAGCATAGGTATGTCTTTAGGCTACTGTATTCCCAGCAGACTCCCTTGCTTATATAATTCCCATGCTAGTTTAAAGCCACAAAAGAGCTTCTGGTACTGATCTTGCTTCACATGCATCTTAAAGGCATGCTGTAGAGGGCCTGCCAGTGTCACCTCATCCAAGCCAGTCATCCTGGGAGGGCAAAGGGAGGCTGGTAGACCCCAAGACGTGTCAAATCCCAGATCCCCTGCAGCTGATATTTATTAAAAGGACAGTTGGGTAAGCCTTAATTCACCATTCAGACACAACATTATTTATTTATTTATTGACTTTATACCCTTCTTTTCTTTCCAATGGGGACCTGAAATGGCTTACAGTATCTCCTCTCTTTATTTTATTCTCACATCCTCTCTCTTTATTTTATTCTCACATCAATCCTGTGAGGGTAGTCAACAACACGCCCAGCATTTTCCTACCCACCCCACACTGAATCTGTCTATGGTTGCCAACTGGCCTGGAGAAATATGTCATGTGACTTTAACCGAGACTTAATGTGTGGAAATGGCCAGTTGAATCAATTCATGGTATAGAGGTAAATAACATCACCTAGTAAATAATGTCCCATTAAGCCTCTGGTAAAGGAAGAGGACATTTTTTTTCTCCAAGCCAGTTGACAATCCTAGTGATTAGTGATGTCTGAACACTCACTGATTCAGCTCATGCCCAGTTTGACAGTAGCAAACAGAGAGATTATTTGTCAATGATTGGTTTGACTATTTTTGACTTGTTCATGGATGTTCAGCATGTTGTTTCACTGTATTCCTTCCTAACCACACAATACTGTGCAACTGACTTTTTGCATGTGTTTCTACCCAGCTCAATTTAATTCTGCTACCTCCCAAAATTACAGCATAATTGCTCCACTCAGCAGTCAACTGTTTAAATAGACAAATAAATCACAAATCACATAACTTAGTCATAAGTAAACACTGTATTTTAATAAAATCCTACCGGTTGGTGCTTGTCTGCGTAGTCCCTGGTAATATTAATGTCTGCCATTTGGCTTGTATCTGCAATATCTTTGCCCATAGCCAGTTTTGCAAAAAACAAAACAAACAAAAAACAGTGTAAACTTGTTCAGCAGATGTTCACAGCTGTTCAGCATGAACCAAACAGGCTGTGATTGGCTCACAACTGAAACCTTTCAACATGGGAATTTCGATGCTCAAACAATCACAGTATCGGTAATGGTGATACCTAGATCTTGTTCAGCCCAATTTCGCAGACCAGGCCACATGACGTTTCCTTCTAAATCCCATCAATACAGAAAAGGGAATAAAGTTTCCAAGGTCAATTGGGAAGTGTGGCACCTCCCAAATTTTTGTTCAGTCCCATATAGCAACCAGCTATTTATGCATTGTCATGGAATTAGAGTGGGGAAAGGGAACAGCTACAGCTACTGAAAACTGTAGGGCTGCCTTAATCAAGCGAGCCTGAGTTTTCCACTCATTGGGCAACCCACACGAGAACCCACGTAGCACCCATCTTACACTTTCTTCTTTCTAAAAGGTTTTAAAATAAAACACCAGGTACAGCAACCTTCAGAATTGTAGAATAACATACACAATGTGTTTTTTCTGCAGGTTTTCATGTAAAGCATTTCAGAATGCTCAACACAAAAAGCACCTATAACTGCAGAATTGACTATGTAGCTCACTATTCATATCCATTAGGCAGCCACCTACTCTGCTAGCAATTGGTTGCCAGAAAAAGATAATTCTTTTCACCCAGCCTTCTAAAGACAAGCAGCCCAAATAGCCCAGTTTGGCCCAAACTCATCAGGACTTGGGAACTAAGCAGTGTCAGCCACGGTCAATACTTGTATGAGAGACCACCAAGGAAAACAGGGCAAACTACCTCTGCTCATCTCTTGCCTTGAACGCTCTGTCTGTAATGACAATTGACCAGCGGAGTTCACAGTGCTCTGTGCTGTTGTCAAATCACCTTCTACCTCTCCTGATACACCCCCCCAAATAGTGCAACACTCAGCTAGTAACAACTTACTGGTGGTCCCTGGCCCAAGAAGCATCCAACTGTCCTCAGCCAGAGCCATCTCGGCTCTGGCCCCGGACTGGTGGAACTCTCTATCAAGTAAGACCCTGGCCCTGCAGGACCTGGCTCAATTCCACAGGGCCTGTAAGACTGAGATGTTCCACCAGGCCTATGGTTGAGGACAGCACAGGTTTCATTTTAGCTGGCTTCCCTACCCCTGCTGTCATCCCCACAGAGGTTTTCCTTGGTACTTTTTTCTGTTCCTGTCCCTTCCTTGCCCTTTCTCTTCCTCCCCCATGGCTGGTTATACCTGTTCTAGTTATTTAATGTTTAGGGCGCCATCTGGAATTTTTAAGTTAATAATGTTTAAAGTATAATTTATATTATATTGTCCAGGCATACCTCGTTTTTTTGCGCAGTGTTTTTTTGCGCCGTGTAGCTATTGCATTTTGAGCAAGTCTAGTTGGCACCATTTTTCCAACAGCATGTGCTTACTTTGTATCTCAGTGTCACATTTTGGAAATTCTCGCAATATTTCAAACTTTTTCGTTATTACAGTACATTGTTTTTTAAAAACATAATGCTATTGCACACTTAATAGACTACAGTATAGTGTAAGCATAACTTTTATATGCACTGGGAAACAAAATTTTTTAGTGTGACTCGCTTTATTGCGATACTTGCTTTATTGCGGTGGTCTGGAACCGAACCCACATTATCTCCAAGTTATGCTTGTATGTATTTTAATCTTTTTGTATTTTATGGTTGTTAGCCACCCTGAGCCTGATAGTAGTCGGGAAAGGGTGGAATAGAAATTGAATAAATAAATAAATATAAATAAATACCTGAATCTTTTAAAACGAAGATGCTAGAAACTGAACCCGGGACCTTCTCCAAACAAAGCAAATGCTCTGCGACTTAATCATGGCTCCTCCCCATATCCCAAGGAGTATGCCTTGAATGGTATGCATGCATATTGCTATGGGCTTACCAAGCATAGTAGGGAAGGAGGCAAATGGTCCCAATTCAAGGCTGGCATATCCTAACAAGTTGGGATAGTAAATTGAAATTCACTATTTAGCAAGGCGCAAATACCTCTAACAGCACTCTTAATTCTGTTCCAGTCCTGGAGTCTGGCTAAAGCTCATCTTCCAACTTGGGGCCCAGTGGTGCAACTTGATTCAATGCATATTTACTTGAAGCAAGGCCTACGGTGTTTATTGAGATTTACACAAGGTAAGCTTGTATCAGATTTCAAGCTGCAGCCTTAATTCCGTATGATCTTTCTGTGTGTCTATTGTACTTCAGTGTATGTGTTGTTCTCCTCTCTTTTTCTAATGTTTCATTCTTTCTCTTTGTCTTCTTTAAAAAACACACACTCTGGACCAAATGGAAAATAAAACAGTAGTCTTTTCAAAAGTGTGAGCCAACTAGGGCTGTCAATTCGGTTCCATCCGAACTGGAAAACAGCCAAATTTCACCCGATCCAGTGGTTTTCAGTTTGGATGGAGCCGAACCACAAAAAAGGCGGGAAATTGCGGTCCCAAAATTGGGACCGCGGAAAAAATTCGGCAGGTTCGGGGTCCCCCGAACCTGCCTTTTTCCCCCTTAAAAGAGCTCTCTGGAAGGCAAGCTTGCTTGCCTTCCAGAGAGCTCAACCCGGAGGGGGAAAGGATCGCCTTCCCTTTCCTCCCCCAATCTCCCTGGCGATCCTGGCCCTGGGATCGCCTTCCCTCCCCCCCCCCAATCTCCCCTCCAATCTCCATGGAGCAGTTCAAATCCCCCCCGCCCCCCTTCCCTGGGCTCCCAGGAAAGCGGGCAGGGGGGGCTTTGAACTGCTCCACGCTGCCTGCCCCGGCAGCGCAGAGCACTTTAACCCCCCGCCCCCTTCCCTAGGCTCCTGGGAAAGTGGGCGGGGGGGGGCTTTGAACTGCTCCGCGCTGCCATCCATGGCAGCACAGAGCAGTTCAAAGAGCCACCCGCCCGCTTTCCCGGGATGCCCGGGAAGGGGGGCGGGTTATTCAGCCGAATTTTTTTCCTGAACTCAAATATCTCGGTGGATTCCACAGAACCGAAGCAGGGGAGTTCGGACTTCGGCATTTCCCAGATCAAAACGGGACAGATTTTGCCGGATCCGAATTGTATTGCTTTTTTTTCAACAGCCCTAGATCTATCTCATGCCAGGGTGTGATCCACTTGAGAGTCCCAACCTATCGGTTGAATACCATCACAGCCAGTTTGCTCACAACCATTTCCACTTTTCTTATTTTGATACCCAAAGGTTTTTGTCTAATCCTTATTCGCATGCTTATCTGACCCTGCCTTACTTGCATTAGGGGATACATTTGGTCCATTTATGAAATGAAGGGAAGAGGCCGTCATGTTTCCTGAGTCACTAGAGAAGCCACTTTAGCAGGGCAGGAAATGTAATCTGCATTGCCGAAAGGTCTCAGTGTCATAAGATGGGAGCCGCAGACACTTTGGAAGGTTGTGTCTGAGCCTCCGCATCCTTCTCATCACTGGTAGCTTTGCACACTAATATCTTCTTAGCTTAATTATAAAATCATTAATTGAAATTGAGAGTCAACTCATAGATAAAGTAATAAGGTTAAAGAATGTTCAACCTGAAAATATAGCACAGGAAAGATTCTGTCACTGTATTCCTCTCTCCCAGCTTTTTTGCGTGTAACTGATTTAATGTATAGCCTGATTCATTTTAGTGAATTTTTACCAAAATGGGCAGCATGACCATTTTAACATTAATATTTCTAATTATCTACATGGAGACATCTGTGGATAGTTAAAACCAGAGACTGGAACAATGAACAAGCAAGACAGATTTTTTTTACAAATCTCAGAAAAGCCCCAGGTTTCCAGGAGAATCTGAAATTGAAATAAACACACACACAAACAAACAAATACATGGGGGAGTTAACTTCCCAATAACCGAAGCAGCACCTGAGACTTTAAGAAATGAATCCTTCTGAGATCTCAATGAAATTGTGGTGGTTGCTAGGTAGCCACAACAATATTGCAGCCTTCAAACCTTGGTTTCTATCAATAAAAGGAGGGGGAAGGCTGATTCTGGAGCTGTTTTGCCCTCCCAGTCCACTCCTGCTCCCCTCCCTCCTGCCCTGGAAGAAGGACTCACGGGGGCCTGCCAGGCCCAGCAGCAGCCACCAGCCCCCTTGCTACTATGCAAGTTGCATGACTCACCCAGGTGCAGCTGGATGACATAATCCAGCAACAATCTTCACATAACTTGCACGACTCGGCTGTCTCCAACAACAGCCATCACACAACTCACCTGAGTGACTTGCTACTGCATGACTTTTGCAGCTGGGCCAGACTTTTCCCAGAGAGAGGCTGCCAGGATGAGGAATAAAGGGAAAGCTGAGAGCCTGTATGGTGTAGTAGTTAGGATGTCCAAGGAGGATCTGGGAGACCCAAATGAATATTCTTATTCTGTCATGGAAACTTGCTGGGTGAGCTTGGGCCAGTCAATCTCTCTCAGGCTAACCTACCTCACAGGGTTGTTGTGCAGATAAAAGGGAGAAGAGGAGAATGATGTAAGCTACTTTGGTTGGGGTAGGAATGAAGTAAATAAATAAAAAAATAAAGCCGAAGTCTGGATGCAGGTAAAAGAAAGATGAGTTGTTGAGTGGAAAGGAGAGAAGGGAGTAGGGAAAGGAGAGACAATATGGGGACTTCCAGGAGGAGAGAAAGCAGAGGTAGTGTGCGGAAGGGGAAAAGAGAAAAACAAAGTGACCCCATCAATTCCTTTAGGGTTCTTCATGTATATTTTTTCCTACTTTTGACCATTTTTACATATATATGCAACTTGACTTCATTTCACAGACAAGTATGAACTGAAGAGCTGCAATATTAAGTAACAAAACACAGAGAAGCATCATAAAGAATATCCAAAATGCCATATACTATTTTACAGGAAGTGTAGCACAATCCTGTCAAAAGTAAGACCCACTTAATTCAATGGGACTTTTTCTCATTGAAATGCACATAGGATTGCAATCTTAATGCCCTTATAAGAATTTAAAATTTGATTTAAAAATAAATGTATGTAGCTATTGACCAGGAAGAAGTATAATATGGACTATAAAATTTGAAATACAACCCTTTTGGTTATTCTGTGCTCAGATTAGACCCTACCATATATTGCTAAGAAAATGTCATTATAAAAATCTATTACATTAAAATAATTAAGGGATTTTGCATAAACCCTAATGGTGTGATATAAACCAGATCATATTGTATCATCTATGTCACTGATCCAGCACTACAGCTCTTGCAAAAGAGAATTCATTAACTCTCTTGCATGCAATGGGAGGGATTAAGAAGGAGAATGGTGCTTTTTTTTCCTTTCAGCCTTCACTAATTTGGAGTGAGCCACAAAATAGCTGCAATCGCTAATTAAAGTTATAATTCCAATCTGAAACAATAAAATGAAATCCTGTAATAATAATCTCCCCATAGTGCTTGACAGCTGGCCCGTCTGATCCTTGTAGTCTGCTTACAAAGTGGAATTAGTAGCACTAAGAAATCTGCTTAATAGCGCAAGTCCATATCCAACTACCCCAGCTCGGCCAGCTGGACTTGCAACCATTGCCAATCTCTGCAGCAGCTGTTAAACTAAAACTGCTGCTGTCTTTATTTTAGAAAAAACTCCCCTATCATCTATCCATTTAATCTGCTAAAAGCATTTTCTATATCTTTCAGCAACACCCTCCCTCCCTTCCAAACTAGAACTGCTAGGCTCCAGCAGCCCGTAGTATTTCACCAATAGGCATGTATCATAGAGTGATGCCTGTTGACCACAATGGAGGATGACATACTGAAGACTGCTAGAAAGAAAGAACCAGTCCAGACATTTTACAAGAGAATAGGAGGTTCCATCCATGCAGCCAAAAACAGGGCCACATAAGCTCCACTGGAGGTGCCACTGCTGGTTTCATTTTGTACATAGTTGGTGATCCCGCACACAGAGTCATTAGATGAGCAGATGTGCATGTGTAGCTCTTAGTTGTGGTTCAGGATTCCATCTTTCATAAAATAATGTTTCTGTTTTCTTACCACTCCAACTACAATATTATGTCATTGCGGAAATGTAATTCCCTCCTGTTGTGATTGTGTGGGTTGAGGTTATTTGAGTGATACAAACACTGATTGGCTATTGCCTCTGATGCCTTTAGCAAGCCATACAACTTGTCTTCCTGACCCCACAACACTATCTGTATATTTAAAAAAGTATATTGTTTGCTTATTAGGGAGAAAGGAAGAAAAATGGTTGGTTGGTTGGTTGGTTGGTTGGTTGGTTGGTTGGTTGGATGGATGGATGGATGGATGGCTGGTTGATTGGGCGGATGTACAGGTCACAAAGCCTATCTTCTTGCTCTGAAGTAATGTCTCCATGGTTTCACGGATGCTTTACTTCTTCTGAAGGCTATACAGTCCCCCTCTCCGGCATATACACATACCCTGGAAATGTACAGAAGAAGTACGGTTAAAGAGTGCAGAATGACAACTAAGGGGAAGATGACAGAGGTTTATAAAATTATGCATGGGATTGAGAAAGTGGACAGAGATAATTTTTTCTTCTTCTCTCTTAATACTAGTACATGGGGACACCTAATGAAGTTGATGGCAATAGGTTCGGAACAGAACTAAAGAAAGTTCTTCACTCAGTGTATTGATGCACTGATGGCTACAAGCATAGATGGCTTTAAAGGGGGAGTAGACAGATTCATGGGGGATAGTTCCATCAATGGCTATTAGCCATGATGAATAAAGGGAACCTCCACATCCAGAGGGAGTAAACCTCTGGATACTAGTACTAGGAGGCAACGTAAGGGTAAGGCATTGTCCTTTGTTGGTCTCCCAGGACAACTGTTTGGCCACTGTGTGAAACAGAGTGCTTTCCTAGATGGGACATTGGTCTGATCCAGCAGGGCATTTCTTATGTTCTTATGTACCTGCTGCCCTTTTTTAAAAATTAGTCTTGCCAATTTCAGCTCCTTGTGTTTATGTACAAGGGTAATGAAAAAGGAGCATGATACTGCTGCTCTTTTCTGCGTCAGTCTTGACAGATTCTTAAATTTATAAGTCAGTTTGGATTGGGAAGAGTCTCTACAAGATGACTTTCACTGTCACTCTTCCCTGATTGTTTTGACTTATGAATGAATGTCTCAGGCTTAACACTAATCAGGTGTTAGAAAATATTTTTGTGCTAGTTTCAGATTATGGTAGTAAAATATTACTACTTTGTTGATTGATTGAATATTAGATGCAAGTCTGTGGTCTCCACCATGCTCAGTATTAAGCATAGTTCTAGAAATGTTGCTTTTTGAGTATTTGTGCCAGTAATATGCAAACACTGTAAACCTGCACATGACCCAATGGTTGTGTGCGTTCTCCAAGCATGAACATATCAGTTTTCCCATTCAGTCATTATGCTTCATAGAAACACATCTTGATTTTATTCTGCAGGCGGGGGCAAATATGTACAAGAAATAGCAGAACCAAAAAGTTACCTTACAGTGATATTTCTCCACCAAGTTATAAAATTTCCTTCCTTTTTTTTTAAAAAAAACACCCCTTCTTTAGCATATATCCAATAAATTTATTTCAATTTGCTTTGTTCCTAATATGAAACACAGAACCTTATCTTCAGAGATTCATAAAAATAGCAAGCTTAGAGAACAGTCTTAAGCAGGTCTACCCAGAAGTAAACCCCATGGTATTCACAGGGGCTTACTTCAAGAGAAGTGTCCTTAGAATTGAGACCTTGCAGTGCAATAGGGTTGCCAACCTCCAGGTACTAGCAGGAGATCTTCTGCTATTACAACTGATCTCCAGCCGATAGAAATCAGTTCATCTGGAGAAAATGGCCACTTTGGCAATTGGACTCTATGGCATTGAAGTCCTTCCCCTCGCCAAACCCCGTCCTCCTCACCCTCCATCTCAAAAACCTCCCACTGGTGGCGAAGAGGGACCTGGCAATCCTACTGTACAATCCTGAAGGGGGGTAGGCGAAAGGGGTTTGGAGGTGGCATGACCCCTTCAGAGGCATAAGTGGCACTTGTGCCATCCAAATGGGTACTTATGCAGCCACAGGGCCACTTACACCTGCGCTGGGGAGCCACGCAACAACGCGAGGTGCAGGCTCTGGCATAGGCTCCGGCAAGGGCTCTGGGTTAGCCTTGGTGGCAGCATTTCTCCAGTGAAAGGGCTTGCACCAGCACCAAATAAGGCATTCTCGGAGGCAGGGCTGACTTTAGTCAGCTCCCTAAGCCTTTTCTGCCCGGAAACTTGCACCTGCAAAAATAATGGCATAGCTCCATGAATCTGCATAGACCAGTTTCACAGGGCTTTTTTTTTTCTTTCCATTTTCAGCTTGCTGCACTCAGCACAGCAAACCGCTCACGAGGCAGCACGGCTGCGCTGTCTCCAGCCGCCCCAGAAGTAACCCCCCCTTAGGACTGCTCTGCCACTCTTGGTTGACATAACTCCCTACACTTCTGGGGTTGACTGAAATAATATTTCACTAGGAGAAGTTTGAAGGCTGGGGTTTCCTCCAAGAGCAGAAAGGCAGCTGTTCCTTAACCATGTTTAATTTAAATATTTTTTTCATGACTGCGAGATGACAGCATAAATATTTAAAATCATTGATAGAGTAGAATGCATTAGAACACAGAGAGGCTGCCACACAGCTGCTGTTAAATTATAGATCTCTTATGCAATGAATACATTTTACCTCTGTCTTTTGAAGAATTAAAAAATGATGGCCTTGAGTCTGAAAATCCTTTGTCAGCTCCTTGTGGGAGCTCTTTGTATAAACCAAAACTTCCACAGGACTGAAAGAATTAATTTGTAACCATGTTGATTGACAGGTATACTAGGAATAGGTACGACTGATCTGATGTAGGCACAAAAATATGTCAGAGGTGTGAGTGGATAATTCCCCTCCCACCCAATGTACAAAGACATAATACACATCTTGTCAGTTTAAATCTACCCTTTCTGCGGTCATGAACTCATGCACATTAAATCTATCTCCCATTGCCAACCTGAAATACTATGTCAGTTAACTAAGATTATTACAGTTGGCTGACATGGAAACTCTCCATTTTCCACTGGGTGTTCATTACCAATGAAGAAGTGGCTCAGATTAATGACATGATATATTTGTATTTACGAGAGATATTCTGTCACAGAAGTTCCCAACTGGTATGTTGCAATACAAAAGTACATTTTTGGAGAATTGTAGGTGGGTTGTCTGGCTATGGTTTCACAATTTTAGAAAATATTCTGTACAATGTATTCAATGGTGGGTGGGGGGAAGAATTTCCAGGTCAGTGCCCAAGTAAAGCTCAAAGAAACAGAAAGGAAGGGCTCACAGACTGGCATAGCCAATGGTTGAAAAAAATACTAAGAGTTAGCATATATTAATATATTTTATAAAAGAAGTAGGGCTACATTATAACAAAATGGTTCAAGGAGGTGCTTTCATAAAGGGAATAGGACTGTGTTCAGTGTATACTATCTCTTTGCTGAATGTATGATCCTACTCTCACTGCATTGTTTTCTACTTATATAATACCATTTTTCTGCACTGTCTAATATCTAATACTTTTTCTTTGTTCCAGATTTCTGTAATCCTAGTCCTATTACTTTGCTTTTTAGATGACTCATCCTACTGAGTGCATTGACTTACACTGTGTAACCACTTTGAGTCTCAATGAGAAAGGTGGCCCTTAAAGTAAATAAATAAATTAAATAAGGCAACATATTTGATTGTTCAAACCATTAACCCTCACAAAAACCCTGTAAAAGTCAATATTATTGTTATTCCCATGTTGCAGATGGATAAACCAAGGACTAAGGTGACCAAGTAAGTCTGGACACTGCTACTGTCAGGTGGATTGGTAATTGGTTGACCAATCGAACCCAAAGGGTGCTCATTAAAGGCACAACTTCATCCTGGAGAGGAGTGACCAGTGGAGTGCCACAGGGGTCTGTCTTGGGACCGGTGCTATTTAACATTTTTATAAATGACTTGGAGGATGGAATAGAGGACATGATAATTAAATTTGCAGATGACACCAAGTTGGGAGGGCTAGTTAATACCCCAGAGGACAGGGTCAGAGCTCAGAATGACCTTGATAGACTGGAGAGCTGGGCCATAAACAATAAAACGGATTTCAATAGGGAGAAATGTAAGGTACTTCACCCAGGCAGAAACAGGTACAAGGCACAGGTACAGGATGGGAGATAGTTGGCTTGACAACAGTACATGTGAAAGAGATCTGGGAGTCTTAGTGAACCACAAACTGAACATGAGTCAATAGTGTGATATGGCGGCTAAGAAGGCCAATGCAATTCTGGGCTGCATCAAAAAAAGTATTGTGTCTAGATCAAGGGAAGTAATACTACCACTGTATTCTGCATTGGTCAGACCTCATTTGGAATACTGTGTCCAGTTTTGGGCTCCGCAATTTAAGAAGGATGTTGACAAGTTGGAGCGTGTCCAAAGGAGAGCAACCAGAATGGTCAAAGGTCTGGAATCTATGCCCTATGAGGAGAGACTTAAGGAGCTGGGTTTGTTTAGTCTGGAGAAGAGAAGGTTAAGGGGTGACACGATAGCCATGTTTAAATATTTGAAGGGATGCCATGTTAATGAGGGAACTAGCTTGTTCTCTGTTGCTTCAGAGACTAGGACACGGAGTAATGGATTTAAACTAAGAGAAAAGCGATTCCACCTAAACATTAGGAAGAACTTTCTGACAGTGAGGGCGGTTCGACAGTGGAATGCCCTGCCTCGTGTGTGTGTGTGTGTGTGTGTGTGGAGTCCTCGTCTTTGGAGGTCTTTAAGCAGAGATTGGATGGCCATCTGTCGGGAGCACTTTGATTGTGGGATCCTGCATGGCAGGGGGTTGAACTGGATGGCCCGTGTGGTCTCTTCCAACCTTGTGTGATTTTGTGAAGTTTGTAGCTAAAGTCTTGAAGAAGGCAGTGATGCATCCACTATTAAAGACACTAACACTGGACTAGGAGAGTTGAATAATTATCAATCATTCTCAAAATGGTGATTGAATGGTTGGTGGGTAGCTAACTCAAAGGAGTCCTGGATAAAGCAAATATTTTGGATCCTTCCCAATCTGGTTTCAGTCCTCGTTGTGGGACTGAAACAGCCTTGGTCACCCTGATGGGCATATGGACAGAGGAAATGCTGCTTCACTGGTTCTCCTGGATCATTGGTTGTGGTATCCTTCTGGACTGCCTTTCGGGGTTGGGACTGGGAGGTTCTGTTTTGTGGTGGTTCCAGTCCTACCTGGGATGTAGGTTTCAGAAAGTGGTTCTGGAGGACTGCTGCTCGGCTTCTGGCCTTTGGGAACCTGCAAGGCTCCATCTTGTTTCCCATGCTTTTCAGCATCTACATGAAGCCAGTGGGTGAGGTCACCTGAAGATTTTGGCTGCAATATGCAGATGACACACCTCTATCTTGCATTTCTGGCATATCTCAGGGAGGTTGCAGAAATCCTGAACTGGTGCCTGGAGGAAGTTTTGGGGTGGATGTAGGTTAATAAAATAAAGCTTAATCCCACCATGACAAAAATTCTACTGGAAGGTCTGACCAGGGATTAAAGGTGTCACTTCTGGATGAGGTAGCCCTCCCCTTGAAAGAACAGGTCCCTAGATTGGGTGTTACCTGACCTACTTATAGATAATCTGGTGTCAGCTGTGGCCAGGATCGCCTTTTAGCAGCTTCAGCTGGTTAGTTAGCTGCATCATTTCCTGGGCAGAAAAGATCTGGCCACTAAGGTGCATGCCTTGGAAACATTTAGATTATCTTACTGCAATGCAAGTGGCTCATAGCAATCATATCACTTCAGTTTGGCCCATCTAAACTGGCTCCCACTTTGTTTTTGGGTCCAATAAGAGGTGCTGGTGATACTATATGGCTTGGAACCAGCATACCTGAAGAACAGTTTACTCCCATATGAATAGGGTTGCCAGATACCAGGTTATTGTGGGCAATTGCCTGCCAATTAAGGGGGCTGCCTACTGCCCCTCAGCTGGCCGGTGGGCAGAAGCAGGCCAGATGAACAGGGGGAGATTAACATTCCTTCAAAAAACTCTATGGAGGAATGTGATAGTGTTCCCGTCACCCTGGAAGTGATGTTATTGCACCGATCACACACTCCCCAACCGCACCACAATGATGCTCCTGCTGGTGGTGAAGGAAGACCTGGCAACCCTACATATGAACCTGACAGCTAATCCTGTGAGGCCCTGCTTCAGGTGGTCCCACTTTCTGAAATTAGACTCATGAGAGGGGCTTATTGGTCATGGCATCAAAACTATGGAACTTTTCCCCCAAGGATATTCATCAGTCCCCTTCTCTTGCTGTGTTGTCTGGCATTCCCTCAATGATCCCTTTTTCTGCATGAAATTTTAATCACTGTTTTATGTACTTTCACATATGCATTTTAGTTTTGGTTTTAATAGTTTCTATGATGTGTTTTACAATGCTTTGTTTTAATGAACGTTGTTTATGTAATCATCATCTATGGATTTCCAAGCTCATACTTTTGGCTAACATGCTATATCCAATTTCTGTATTCAAGGAGACTTGAGACTCCTACAGCCTGGAGAGATCCTGTCCCTGAGTCCAAGACAATTTTGAAGGGGTTTTATCATTTACAGTTGAAACAAGGGACTTGGACCACCTCTGTGACTGTGTATGGACTAGGATTTTTTAAAATAAGTTCTATGAATGCGTTTTCTAAACGTCTGAGAACCAATATGGTATTTTAGCATGAAATCATTATCACAATTATAATCACAGTCACCCCTAACCACCATATTTGAAAGTAAGTAGATAAAAGTGTGTCAGAAATATTCAGTATGCTGAATTAGTAACCATTTTGTAACTAAACCCATCCAGCTGGTCAATCAGGCAAATGGATTTGGCTTCTACCCCACTCCTGCCAATATGGGATAGCATAATTGTGACTCATTGTGCAGTGTTGTGTATAGAAAGAGAAGTGGCTTATCCCTTATTAAATAGGTGCAAGTCTCAGAAACAAGATCATGCTCATATTATGCCTATGCCCATTTAAAATTCTAAATAAGAACAATTCACATCTCTTCAATCTCCTCTGTGTTTGCTTGCCTTGTTTTGAGTGGGCAGTTTCGGAAACAAGCTGCCTCACAAAACAGTATTTTCTTTTTCCTTTGCCATCTGCCTATTGGGTTGTTTCTGTATGTATTTAAAATTCCAATCTGAGCAACTCAAACAAAAGAAATTAAATCCAGTGGAAAAACTGGCAAAGAGCTGTTTTGTAGGATGGCAAAGGAAGGGAAAAAAACCTGGTGGAAGGGGCAGCTGGAGGGTATCAAATCTAATGTGGCAGCTCTTTCTTTCTCTGTTGTTGGAACTTCGCTCCAAGAGATCGGCAAAGGGAAACTTCTGGTACCTGAACTAATACAGATCCATGTAAATTTAAACTCTGATCTTAGAAGAGGATCAAAAAAGTGCATTTGCTTCATTCACGTTTGATGTCCATGTGAAACCCTATTTTACAAATGAATTGTTAAGGACTAGGCACATAACATAAGGGGTTTATGTGTGCCTATTTGTTTCTCCCACTGATTCAGAAACAGCCAGTGTGATAAAGGGGCAAACATGTTGGGCTTGGCTGTGGGAAACCTGGGTTCACATCCCTGCTCAACAGGGGAGCCCCATAGTTGGCCTCTGGCATGTCACAGCCCCCACCTAACCTGTTTCACAGGGTTGATGTGAGGCTAAGCCTTCACTCTGAATTCATTAAAAAGGCGACCGTGGGGGTGGGGAAATGCAATATTCTTATTTTTTCAATGATGGAAGGTAAAGAAAACAGAATATTGTTAATGGAAGTATTTGTCTTACTGCAGAGTTAGTACCAACGAGTTCCACATTCTGAAGACTACATAGGTCTTATCATCTGCCTCTGTGTCCACTATATGTCAGAGTATGCACCAACTTTTTGCCGCATTTCATTTTCTTCGTCTATGTTCCTACCTGTTCCTCCTGTAAAGGTTTCTGATCACAGAGATTTCCCATTACCAATGCTGCAAGCATGGCTAATTGCATTTGTGACCCTATGCGCATGGGCACAATAGTATAAGTATATATTTGTATTTAAAATACTGTTTTAATGTTCGTCACCTTGGGGACCCTGAGTTGGGTGGAACTGAGGCATAGAAATGTTCTAAACAAACAAATGAATAACTTTACTGCAAAAAAAAAAAGTGTTTAAGAAGAAATAAGACCTGATATGAAAAACAAGTGGTGGAATAATGACTTTAAAAAGCTAGGATACGAGAACATGTTTGCAATGGCCATGAGAAACATTTGCTCTTGTTTAAAGAGGAAAAAAGAGAAACAAGGAAATAAATGGCACATAGCTTACTGGATATTGGGTGAAGGCTGCATCATCCTTGCACAATGCACCAGATTGTGTAAAAAGCTGTGGGTATGCACAGAATTGGTTGCTGTTCATATCCTTTTTTGTGACTATACAATCGTGTCCTTCACTGACCAGTAGTGGATAAATGGCATCAACTCAACAAGACTGATTACAATATTTGCTGGATTCATGGGCAGACACTGAAGATGAACAGAGACACTAAGCAGTAAGTCTCAGCTCAACACGTTTTCTCTTATTATTGTGCGCTTTTAAAATTGGAGGTGGCCGCAGCAGACAACTAGCAACAGGATGGCAGCTATAAGAAGCTGTCTAATTGTATGAGAAGTCAGTATAGCCACACCAATGGACATATTTACATTTATTTGGACACACCTGTGAAGCGGTCATTTACTGTGATAAGTAATTAGGTTTCTAGATTGGGTATTTCACTAAAAAATACATTATCTTACTTAACCAGTTACCCCAAGTAATGATACAAACTTCGAATTGTAAAACAATTCTTTTATTGTGAGCTAACTAAAGTAAAAAAACATACCATTATACTGAATATATGAAAGTTACGTTATATGAAAAATCTAACAAAATATTGCAGAATATAAGCAGATCTGTTCAGTAAAAATTACAGTAAAAATACAAAGTTCACATACCTCTAGATGGGCCATGCTGGGAAAATTCTTTATGCAGAAAGCATAGCAGCATGTCTAGCTAAAGAACTTCCCACTAATGAACAATTTTAACCCCTTATATACTCTTTTAAAGCTGAGTGGTCATGAGAACTCAAATCTGTTCCCATCTATTACAACTTTCACATCAAATCTTTCCCAAGGATCAAAGACATCATTCTCATATGTTAAAAATACAAATCAGACAGAATTTCCCCCCAATAAGCATTCATTCTAATCTTCCCATCCATTGTACCAAAAGTTACAGCTGCGAAGTTGCATAGTAAGTTGATAAAAATATGCAGTTGTAAGTATGTTCACAAAATCTAAAATCTCATCTTTAAACAGTTTCTCACAGTAACTCAGTTAATGATATGAATGGCAAATTATACAATATGTAGAGAGAAATACATTGATTTGCACCCAAAAAGACTTTAAAAAGATGCTTTTATGTTGAAATAATGAATTTCTATTAAAAGGACAAAAGCATTATGGTCTTATCTTTGTTTACATTAAAAGAGTATCCGCAGGCTGCCTGCCCAGATTCAGCTGGAGCTTACTGTATCTGCTTCACTGTTAGCTTTCCACTAAGCATAACAATTTGTTCTTGCCAAACTCCAGCCTGGATTTTAACCTTAATACTTTAATTGCCATAATTTGCAGTGCATTTTTAACCCAATATTTGCCCAATACTATTACACCTGAACGTGCCAAACTATCAACTCCCTGCTTGCAACTGGCAAGGAAGACATGATCTGAACCAGTGGGTGTTTGGGTATAATTATCTGCAATATTCTACATGCAAAGCATATACTCTTACCACCAAGCCATAACTCCAAGCCTTGCCAAAGGGGCAACATGTCAAGACAGTGTGGACAGAGAGGCAAGGTGTAGAGTATCTACATGCCAGCTTCATAAAGGGCAAGGCCATATTGAACAGTCAGCATGACATAATAAACTGGGTAAAATTATGTCCTCCTGTTCACCCCTCACTTGCCATTCATGCAGTTCTGCTTGGGGTCAAGGCAATTTGCTCTTCTCCACAAAGTATTAAATAGCTTAGATTTTCCTCCTCTCTCTGCATGCAGATTGCTGTATTCCTGAGTGAGCATAGCCTGCACTTGCGGGAGCAGACTAAGTCACAGGGTGCCCAGTGAGAGGAGCAGAGGGTTTTGAATTGTTATGTCATAGCCTGGAGAGTCCTGTAGCACTGCTGTGGCATGGCATGATTGAAATAGGATATGGCACCCTTGAGCAGTGACATGGATAGGTGTTACGCAAGGTCTCCTTGCATGGCAAATAGTACAGAAATGGTTAATCCTTTTCCAAATTTACTATTCAAGATTGTCATGAGAAGCACGAAGCAGTCCCCTTTGGCAGCAGCAGTTCATAAAACCCTTTATTTCCATCTTTGTTCAAATGGGAACAAACACACTAGTGTACCATGGAAAGAACAATCCCACAAGAGGTAGCCTCTGTATTTAGGACAATAGTTAATATAGTAATAGAAACGTGAGCTGATCCCCTCCCTCTTTTGGGAAAGAAGAATGGTTATACATCTAACCATACTGCTGTGGGGGAAATGCCCATTAACTGTCTCGTAAAATAAACAGCAACGACTATAACTGAAGCTTTTGTTGGGTTGAAGCAAACAAAGAGTTCAGGCTACTTAAGCTTTGTGTTTGTTACATTGGCTATAAAAACAATTAGCCTTAGATCACTCGTGCTGCAAAGTTTGACTTTGACATACTTTTATAATGCTCCTTTGAGTTATCATTCCCATAAATCAGGGCATGCATTCAACCAGAGCTCAGCCCATCATTGGTGAAGCAGTCTCTTGTATAGTTAACAATGTGGAACATAAAGGTTAGTGTGGCACCAAAATACAACCACGCAAGAGAATAGAGGCAAAGAGCAACATGCGTCAAACAGATCATTCAAAGATTCAGGCCGCTGCCTCTGCTCAAGGCTGTGATCAAATCTGCTGTAAGATATTTTCATGATGAAATTACTCTTAATTTTAATCTTTTATAGTGATTTCCAATTCTCTTCTGTTCTATCCAGAACGGCAGAGTATAATGCAGTGGAACTTAAACCCTTTTCAGATGGTTAAGTGTATACAAGCATGACAGCCAATGTGGTGTAGAGGGTTAGGGTGTTGAGCTAGGGTTGGTACAACCCAGGTTCAAATCCCCATTCAGCCATGATGCGCGCTGGGTGACCTTAGGTCAGTTGATCTTTCTCAGCCTAAGCTACCTCACCAGGTTGTTGTGATGGAAAATGTTAGAAGGGAGAATGATGTACAACATACTGAGCTCCTTGGGGAAAGGGTGGGTTAAAAATGTACTAAATGATCATTCCTATTGACAGCAATGAGACAAAAATGCACTTAATTTTTATTAAATCATGCTACAGTTTACAATTAATTCAGCTATCTCCAACTTGAATCAGTATAGTCCAATGACAGCCATTGTCAGAATAGCAGACAGACTCTGTTCAAATCTTCACGCAGCCATGAAGTTCACCAAATGACCTTGGGCCAGAGTCACTCTCTCTTGCCTAAACTACCTCACAGGTTGTGGGCAATTCTGTCCCCCGGCCCTTGGATCTTTGATTAATTGAAAGTCCTGTAATACTATGAAATTGTGTTAACACTGTACTATCAAAAATCATGTGATGCATCAAAACACCCAGGGCTGTAGCTGGAGTGGGGCACCAGGTGCAGCTGACCAGAGAGCTGCTCCTATTGGGGGACGGAGATGTAACAGGGGCTGAGGCAGCAAAGTTTGTTTGTCCTTAAGATTGTAAGGCCAGGCTGTTTACTGTACAGCAGGACCATGGAGCTGCTTGTTTTTGGTGTGAAAGTTCAAATATGTGACCAAAGCAAAATATAGCATTTTAACGGTAGTTGTCATTTTTGCTCAAATCTTGGTGACTGGTAGCATAGATGTTAAACTCTCCCTATGTCTCCTCCTGAATCTTGGAAAGACTTGCCCTTGGTGGATTTCTCACAGCCACCCAACATTGGCCCTCTGTGAATTTGGAGGTGGCAACTATAGATGTCACAAACTGAAGGAAGGTGATTTACCAGGAATGATTATGGGAAATGTTTCACTGGATAGGCAAATTATGCGGGATTTCTAGATAGCAGCCATTCACTTTTTCTTAATGGTT
Source organism: Euleptes europaea (assembly GCF_029931775.1). NCBI lineage: Eukaryota > Metazoa > Chordata > Lepidosauria > Squamata > Sphaerodactylidae > Euleptes > Euleptes europaea. Next base: position 9,613,178 of record NC_079326.1, on the reverse strand, counting down.
TACTCATATCTGAAGTAAGAAGGTATTTTATGCACTCTTTTCCTTATTCTGATTAAAACAAAAATAGTGCCTTCTACTGGTTTGGAAATGTCATCTGTAGTAGAGAGGTGTAGAACCCAACCATGGAATGCATGTGGAAGGCACAACTGATTAGCTGGGGCTATTCTAAACCCCAAAGGTATGGAGAGCATGCATTTAGTTATGGGAGCATATGTATGGCAGACTTAAAAAAAAATCTCAGGCAGGACATAATAATAATGACCCTGGGGACAACTTCGTGTTGCTGTTTGTGAGATCTTCCTTATCTCTGGTGAATTTAGTCCATATTGATCCCATCCCAGTCAAAACAGCACATTTGTTTTGGTCCTAGGCTCTTGCTTCAAGATTAAGCATAGATGTTTTCATTGCCACAAGGAGGAAAAATCAGTTTAGAGAGAAGGGAGTAGCAGTACAAACCCCAAGGGCAAAAAGCCCCACAGGATGTTCCTGTTTCCATGACCATGGAGTCCTTCATATTCTTTCACTAACTTAAAACCATACTGCAATGCAAGAATGCATGCATGTCCCAAATTAAAGCTGTACATGTATATATATTTTCATTCGAATCCAGAGATTTGTGCAAAGAGTAGTGCTGGTGGAAATCTCCCTTCCCTTAGCTGAAAAAGAGTTGTTTGTAATAAGTGGGGGAAATTCCAATCAAGAGTGCATCAGTGGGAACATAATCCATACCCGTACCTGCAAATATTGGATTGCTGGGTGTAGAGGTCTTTATACCTCTGTAGCAGACCTGCAGTGTATGAGAAGGAGAGTGAAACTGAGACAGTGGAGTTGAAATACAGGCAAATGTATCGGGCACAACGTTTTCCTCCTCTGGATTGCAAACACATGGAAAGGTGCTTGGGAAGATCAGTACAACAAAAGTGCCGTTTGCCATTTTCAGCTGCCCTTCTGCCTATTTGCAAACTTCTGAGGGTGCTCCACATGTACATTGCTGATAGCCTTTCCCCATTTTGTCACAACATTTAACACACATCAGTCTTGGAGTGGGAAGAGCTGTGGGCTGATTCCTGCACCACTAGGCCTGGTTTGCTTCCCTGGACTAGGGTTGCCAAGTCCCTCTTCATCACCGGTGGGAGGTTTTGGGGGCAGAGCCTGAGGATGGTGGGGTTTGGGGAGAGACTTCAATGCCATAGAGTCCAATTGCCAAAACGGCCATTTTCTCCAGGTGAATTGAAATAGCAGATCTCCTGCTACTACCTGGAGGTTGTAATCAAAAAACGGCTTGCAAGTGCTTAGTCAGGAGTGTGGAATTCAAAATATAGCACAAAACAATTGTTTCTAAAATAAAGAAACCAAACAATAGCAACTCATGCTATTACAGATATATATTGGAAACATTCAATAACCACAATTCTGGAGCAAAGACATGTATATCACAATTGGTCTAAGTAAGACCCCAGCTCTCAGCATAAGGCTTTACAATGCAAAATATAAGCCAAAATGCTCAGTCCTTATTCAGTCTGTATTAATAGTTTCAATTTCATAAAGTGCATCAGTAAACCAGTAAAACACGGAAACAAGATGCTCTACGTGCACTTTATGAAATTGAAACTATTGTTGGTTTAGAGCTATTATATGTTATCTCTCAGGATTAGCGCAATTCTGGGGTTTCTATTTATACTGTACTGCTGCTACAGAAAACATTAGAAACTCCTTCAAAATTACCTTTCTGTGTGCCAAAAAACTATACTTTATATTTTAAAAAGTTTATCTGCACCGAAGACCAAATGTTGGGGGGCTATTTTTTGGTTTCTATCGGACAGAAGAGTACAACTATGTACTTCAATATCAGAGGACCCCCCCCCCCAATAGAACCCTCTTCCAAATTAGTCCTTTGTATTAGAAAAAAAAACATAGTGTTTTATTTTAAGATGCTTTTTGGCAAATACAGGGCTGGTTTTGAAGGGGCTTCTGTTATTTTGTTGTTGTTTACATAGTGCAACACATAGTTTCCATGGACACCAGGGAAATGGGGAGGAACCTTCTCTCTTTAATCCTTGGCTTCTGATTCTTGAAATTCCATTACATTCAATAGAATACTGTTAGAGCAAAGACCCTGGATTAACGATGGAATGAATCCTAATCAGGATGAAGCTCAAAGAATCTGTACATCCTTAGTTGTTGTATTTTATATTTTGGGATTAGGAGTGTTTAATGTTAAGGTCGTTTCATCACTTATATTAGGGTTATTATAGGTTATGGGTAACTGTGAAGGTTGTTACTCATTGTATGTTAGGGTTACAGCTATTATCTGATAGTGATTTGTTTGTTTGTTTGTTTGTTTGTTATTTCATTTCATTTCTAGAGCGGGTGGACTCTAATCTGGAGAACCGGGTTTGATTCCCCACTCTTCCACATGAGCAGCGAAGGCTAATCTGGTAAACTGGATTGATTTCCCCACTCCTACACATGAGGCCAGTTAGGTGACCTTGGGCTAATCACAGTTCTCTTAGAGCTCTCTCAGCCCCACTGCCTGAGCTGGGATGGAGCCTTGAACCAGGGGTGAGGAAATGAGGAGATGGGTCGCAACTGGGATTTGGGGGCAGCAACAGCTTCCCCCAGGAATAACAACATGGCAAAGGAAATGTGGGGAGGGGCTGTGGCTCAGCAGTAGAGCATCTGCTTGGCATGCAGAAGGTCCCTGGTTTAATCCCCGGCATCTCTGGTTAAAGGGGATAGGCAAGTAGATGATGTGAAAGACCTCTGCCCGAAGGACAGGCTCAGGGCAGCTCACAAGAATACCTCATATCATACAAACAGAACAAAACATTAAAACTACCACTAAAATTGCACAATACAGTCTAATAAATAAGGGCAAAAATGCCCAATGTCATCAAAAATGAATATCCAACTGCAGCCAGGGGAGCAGATGGACAAGCCCCAAGATGGTATACAACAAAAAAAGGGGGGATCAGAAGTGGGGAGGGGAGGCCAGTTATTTATAGGGAGAACTGTAGCTGGTCTCACCCATAAGCCTGGTGGAATAGTTCCATCTTGCAGGCCCTGTGGAATTCTTAAAGATCCCGTAGGGCCCTGATCTCACTGGGGAGACGTCTATTCCACCATGCGGGGGCCAGGGCAGAGAAAGCCCTGGCCCTGGTCGAGGCCAGCCGAATGTTCCTTGGGCTGGGGACCACCAATAGATTGTTATTAAATGAATAAAGATTTCTCTGGTAGGGTTGCCAACATCCAGGTACTATAAGTGGAAACACCTGTGCCACAGTTAATATAAATTGAAGAAAATGGCGGCACGCAGGCTCAAAGAAAACAACAATGTTGAATAAAGCAATATAATGTAAAGGTATAAAGGCATTAACCTCATGCCCTAATAAGAAATACAAACATAAACCCATGTACAGCAACAATATACAATTTTTTCAGTCCCCCACACTATAGAGAAACCAAAATACCCGTAGACAACTCCCACTCGGGATAAAGGTCCAAAGTGAAACCACAGCGGTAGACAACTCCAGTCCAGGAGCCGTGAGAGTCCATAAACCAGGAAGCCTCCCGTCCGGGAGAGTGCGAAATCCAACTGGAACCAAAAGTAAAAAGCTCCTGTCCAGGAACACAATAAATACGAAGCAGCTCAAAAAGAACGGAAAAAATTGGAGGACGCGTGGCTAGTCATGAATACACGTTTCAAAGGCTTTCTTCAGCTCCAAAACAGATAGGCAACGATATGCTTTAAAAATCCAATTGAAAAAGCACGCTTTGGCAATTGGACTCTATGGCATTGAGGTCCCTCCCCAAACCCAAAGCCTGCCCTCCTCAGGCTCCACCCAAAAAAACTCCCGCCAGTGGCAAAGAGGGACCTGGCAACCCTATTCTTTGGGGAACATACCAGGAGAGGTGGTCCCATAGATATGAAGGTCCCAGACTGTGTTAGTCTTTGAAGGTCATAACCAGCACCTTGAACCTGACTTGATACTTCAGCTGGAGCCAGTGCAATTGATGGAGCTGACCATGGAACTTCCTCTTTTGGCATCAGACCCACACCAACCCCTGACCCAAAGATCAAATCCAGTGTGTGCTCTGCTTGGTGTGTGGGATCCGAAATAAATTGGTGGAGCCCGAGTGCTGCCATGGATGACACCAGGACCAGGGCCTGCGATGAAGGAGTGGGCATCAGCATGGACACTGAAGTCCTCCAAGGCTATCAGATTGGGAAACTCCAAGGCCCCCAGTCTGCCACAGCCTCTAACAAATCCTGCAGGGTATCTGCCAGTGCATTAGGCAGCTGGTACACTAAACAGATAGCCAAGCACTCCTCGGCTTCCCAAACCAGGCCCATGCATTCAATGCTGGGAATCTTTGGGTTGGGTAGGGCCCTGAAGGAGAAAACCACTCAGACATACAATGCCGCCGCCACCCCCCCTGCCCTGGCCCATTGTCCACGACTGGTGAAGGACAGAGAAGCCTGGGGGGTGGCTACTTCTTTCAAAGCGATTGTCTCGCCCTCCCGCACCCAGGTCTCGGTCACACACACCAGGTCCACACCCTGCGCAACAAAGTAGTCTTGCAGGGTGGCATTTTTATTGCTAATGGACCTAGCATTGCACAGTAGCAATGTTGGAGATGGGCATTTCTCACAATGGGACACAGATTGGAAGGGGGTCGAGCATGCCCGTATCTTTGACTCCTTCCCTTCAACCATCTGCTCCCACCGCCATTCTTTCTGCGTCCCCAGATGAATGGGATCCCTGGCCTCCCCAACTGAATGGGATCCACTGGCCTTCCCAATTATCACACCCCACTGCATCACAGCTCAAGGCCCATCTCTGTAGCATGGTATGAAACAACAAAATCTCAAAATAGCAATACAATAAACTACGGTTCCATTTTCCAATCAACCCACCAATACAATACCGTATAAACTCACTCAAAGGATTGGGACAAATACACTATTGACATTGTCTATCTAAAAATAAATTTAAACTTGGGGTCACAGTCTCTAAGTACTCCATTAACAGTCACTGCAATTGTGATAATGAGTGAAACTATGTAAGTTATGTATGCAACGTTGTATCTGTGATGACCTGCTCTCTGGCCATTTATGCAGGGTTGATTTGATGCTCACTCAAAGCTACTTTTTAAAATCTGACCTTTAAAATACCTATTCATGGTCCCAATGCAAGAGGAGAAAGTCAAACAAATTCCACCCTCCCCCCCACACTCGCCTGCGCCTTCATTCCTTTTTTTGCATAGCCATTAGCAATAATAGTTTGCATAGCTAACCCATGGCTGTGATTCTTCATGCTTCCTTGAGTGGATGCTTCGAGGCAGGGATGGAGCAAATAAAAAAAGTCGCCTTAAAGGGGCTCTTAAGAAATGCGAAGCAGGTATGTGCCTGCTTCGCAGTGACTTCTGGAATGATGAAGAACTCAAAAAAATATGCGGGGCACTTCAGTCTAGAACGCGCTGCTAATTACCAAGCATAAATGGCCATAAACAACCCAACACTTAATAGACATCTGATCCTTCAGGCTTTCTAAAACAAGTACAGCTAATGAATAGAGGAATCTCTGTTCCCCAGATTCAACAGAAGTTCTGGACAGAGTCCACACACCTAAATATGTATGTACAAAGGGTCTTTCTGTGAGAATAAGGAATTGGACTTCTGATCAGCACACTGTAGTTAGAGTATGGAGACAAGAACTTGATTCAATTCCTCCTTCCATGCATTGGCTAGACATGCTATAGAATGTTTAAAAAAGATTCAAATGATGAATATTTATGTGTGTATCAGAACTAAATGAATGATAATTAATAACAGATAATTTAAGCCACGTTGTGCATGTATGAAGTAGGCCTACATCTTCTAGTAAATAATTCCATACCAGAACATAATTTTCTTCTAAACTAAATAAACATATGAATTTTATTCTGCAAGATCATGTATATACTAAATCAGCTTTATTTATTTTGTTTGTTTCATTTCATTATCATTTGATACATTTTCCCCATTGGAAATCCTGTGCTGTTTAATATATGTACCTTCCATAGATCCATAGATTATAGCTGGCTACCATCATGTTCACTGTTTTTTGTAAGTTTTGTGACAGTTCCAATGCAAAGGTTCATTGTACGGAAGGTAAGAGGTCTTAATTGAGAATTAGCTCTTGCTAATCAGGAAAAATAAGTACCAAGCCTGTGAGAATTAATACTAAGAGATAAGGATGTAATTGCCTAATGTGGCTAATAATCTGATAAGAGCTGGTTTTATCTGATTTAACCCGCGGAGCTGCTGTTAATATATAGAGTTCACAATAATCCCTGTGGAATTCCTCTTACCAGAAATGGGGCTGCAGAACAATGGCAAAAACTATTCATAATCATCATCACATTTGCTTAGGGCAGTTCTGTTCATAAGAAAATATATGGTTCAACTAGTTTTGCAGAGTGATAGAATAACATGCACAGACTAGAGATGAGTGTCCTTTCCCTCCTCTTCCCCGCTATACCCAACAGTGGCACATTAGTATGAAGTACACAAGGAGTAATGCCGGTGTGCCATATACAGTAAAAATGTAGAACTTAACCTGGAGTGAGCATAAAAATGAGGAATTAGTAGGCAGGGCAACAGATCAACTTGTTATTTATCACTGGAATGCAAAAGTCAGGAAGACTCCTGCCATCTTGGCTTTCCACAACATGGAGAACTGAATTATTCAAGAGGGCTTTTTGCACAGAAAATAGGGCTATACTTTAATAAAATGATTCAGAAACAAGCTTGGGGTAAAGAGTCAGGGGCTGTAAACTATACCACTATATATGGTTTGTACTATCTGTCGCTGTAAGTAGGTTCCTGCTATGTTAATTTTTGCATCGTTTAATGTGTCATATTAATACTTATGTTTTACTTCACCAGATGACTGGGGAAGGCACTGGCAAACCACCCTGCAAACAAAGTCTGCCTAGTAAACGTCGGGATGTGACGTCACCCCATGGGTCAGGAATGACCCGGTGCTTGCACAGGGGACCTTTACCTTACTTTACTTCACCATTAGTAGAAAAGAGCAAGAGTCCAGTAGCACCTTAAAGACTAACAAAAATATTTTCTGGCAGGGTATGAGCTTTCGTGAGCCACAGCTCACTTCTTCAGATACAGCTAGAATGTGAATCCGTCTGTCTTTAAGTAGAGGAGAGTGAATTCAGACAAGCATTAGTATGTAAATGTTAACAGTATGTAAATGTGAATAGCAGGCGTGATGGGATTAGGTGTGATATGCAGAAGAGTCTGTGATGTCCAGGGGAGAGATGGGTGTGGAGAAATCAGCATTGGTCATGAGCCATGAATGCAAGGTCTTTATTCAGCCCAGGTAAATGGTCTTTAGTTTGAATATCAACTGTAATTCAGCAGTTTCTCTTTCCAGTTTCCCTTTGAAATTCCTTTGTAAGAGAACTGCTACTCTTAAATCTGCAACAGAATGTCCTGGACATTGCAGATTTAAGAGTATCAGTTCTCTGAGCCTGAGGAGGATGAGGAGGGTGGGGGTTTGGGTTTGGGGAGGGGAGGGACTTCAATGCCATAGAGTCCAATTGCCAAAGCGGCCATTTTCTCCAGGTGAACTGATCTCTATCAGTTGGAGATCAGTTGTAATAGCAGGAGATCTCCAGCTAGTACCTGGATCTTGGCAACCCTAGGCATAATGCCATAGAGTCCACCTTCCAAAGTGGCCAGTTTCTTCAGGTGAACGGATTTCGGTCACCTGGAAAATAGCTGTAATCCCAGGAGATCTCCAGCCACCACCTGGAGGTTGGCAACCCTAGGGGGTGGGGATTTTGCAGTGGGTAAAACGTTACTTACAGAGATCAGTGCCCCTGGAGGAAATGGCTGCTTTGCAGGATGGCCTCTATGGCATTATACCCTGCTGAGCTCCCTCCCCAAATTGCACTTTCCCCAGGATCCACTCCCAAATCTCTAGGAATTTCCCAACCTGGAGTTGGCAACCCTGTTTATTGGGCATCTTCACATGGAAAATATTGCAAGTCCTTTCTAGAACAACCTGAACCAGCCTATCTATGGGGTTGCCAGGTGCCTGTTAATGGCAGGCCATTGCCCGCCAGTTCACAGGTCTTCCTGCTGCCGCTCAGCTTGCCACCTTCCAAAGTGGCCATTTTCTCCAAATGAAGTGATCTCTGTCACCTGGAGGTCAAACATAATAGTGGGAGATCTCCAGCCACCACCTGGAGGTTGGCAACCCTAGTAATGTCAGTTGAGGATTACTTTATAAAAGGTTGCATTTACAATCCACAAAGGGCTGCTGCTGTTTGGGCTGGTCTATTGAGGTTTTCTGTGTGAGGTTTCTTCAAGTTATATTGAAATAAAGAGAATGCAGCAGTGCACGCTGGGTTGTGCTTTATATCCCTACTAGCTAGGCAGATCAAGCTTGCAAATAAGGGACTCAGAATATGAATTTTCACTGGTCCTTGTACGTTCTTAAAGATGATTTGGCTACCTTTAGGCTAAAACTCCTCTGTTGCCATTAATGAAAACGTACCAAGCTAATTCCGGCTTTTGCACTCAGTCAGCATTCAACAGACCAGGAAGACAAAGCTAGGAGACACTGCTGCCACGTATTAAGAAAGTTGGTTACTGCACAGTGCAGAAGCAGAATCTCACAAGCAGAATCTCACCCTTTTTAAGCTCTTGGACTTCGATCGACTTAGAAGGTGTAACTCTGCTTAGGACTGTGCTGCTAACCCCTTACTCAGTCTCAGTGATAAACTGTCCTCCCTTCTTGATAGCTGGAATTGGTTAGAGGTTTTAAAAACAGCACTGTAATGTAAAAAAAGAAAAAGGCCTAGCTCTGTCTGCAGTCCAACAATCTAACATCAATGTAACATGCATATTGTGGCCAGGTCCCTCTTTGCCACCTGTGGGAGGTTTTTGGGGTGGAGCCTGAAGAGGACGGAGTTTGGGGAGGGGAGGGACTTCAGTGCCATAGAGTCCAATTGCCAAAGCTGCCATTTCCTCCAGGTGAACTGATCTCTATTGGCTGGAGATCAGTTGTAATAGCAGGAGATCGCCAGCTAGTACCTGGTGGTTGGCAACCCTAAACATGCATAGTTCCGTAGGCAGTCCCCACATGGCAATTTGCAAGAGGCATACACCAAAATTTCTAAAGATTTGAGAAATATAAAAGACTCATTTAGGAAGTGGAAGGATAAGCCCACTGTGGGGACTGGAAAGTGAAATTGTAACAGGAGATGAAGAGAGGGCAGAACTGCTCAATTCCTACTTTTCCTCAGTATTCTCTGACAAGGGAAATGGTGCTCAGTATGGCAAAAACAGAACACATGATGAGGGAAGGGAGCTGCAACCTAGGATTGGCATAGGGGTAGTACACAAACACCTACTTTCTTTAAATGAAACAAAGTCCTCAGGGCCATATAAATTGCATCCAAGGGTACTAAAAGAACTTGCAGATGTGATTTCTGAGCCTCTGTCCATTATTTTTGAGTATTCTTGGAGAACAGGTGAGGTGCCAGAAGATTTGAGGCAGCCAATGTTGTCCCCATCTTCAAAAAGGGGGAAAAGGAGGATCCAGGTAACCTATCAGCTTGACGTCTATATCTTGGAAAGTCTTAGAACAAATAATCAAACAGTCAGTCCTTGAGCATTTAGAAAGGATGGATCTGATTACTAAGAGCCAGCACGGGTTTCTCAAGAACAAGTCATTTCAGACTAATCTTATCTCTTTTTTAAAAGAAAGTAACTGCTTTGCTGGATCAGGGCATAGTTTATCTTGATTTCAGTAAGGCTTTTGATAAGGCTCCACATAATATTCTTGCTGACAAATTGAGAAAATGCAGTTTAGATCCTGTTACTGTTAGGTGTATCTGTAATTCGTTGAGAGATCACTAGGGTTGCCATGTCCCTCTTCGCCACCGGCGGGAGATTTTTGGGGCAAAGGCTGAGGAGGGGGGGGTTTGGGGAGGGGAGGGACTTCAATGCCATAGAGTTCAATTGCCAAGGCAGCCATTTTTCTCCAGGTGATCTGATCTCTATTGGCTGGAGATCAGTTGAATTAGCAGGAGATCTCCTGCTACTACCTGGCAGTTGGCAACCCTACAGATCACACCCAAAGAGTTCCTCATCCATTTGGAGAGGAGTGACTAGTGGAGTGCCTCAGGGATCTGTCCTGGGCCTTGTGTTGTTCAAGATCTTTATAAATTATTTGGATGAAGGAATAAAGGGGATGCTTATTAAATTTGCAGATACTAAATTGGGAGTAGCAGCAAATACGGTAGAAGACAGAGCCAGGATACAGGATGAACTTGACAGGCTGAAGAATTGGGCTAAAACTAATAAAATGCATTTCAACAGAGATAAATGTAAAGTTCTGCATTTAGGTAGGAAGAAAGAAGTTAAGGAAAGAAAAGAAAAGGAAAGGAAAGGAAAGGAAAGGAAAGGAAAGGAAAGGAAAGGAAAGGAAAGGAAAGGAAAGGTGAATGACACTGAGTTGGGCCAACCAATTAGGATTTATGAACATGAACAGTGCACATATAATTAACTGTAGCACATAGCAGAAGGCACCAAATATCTGGCCTTCAACCAGCAGTCTCTTATCCTGGTCCAGCATGGACCTGAGAGATTAAATCTGCTCAGCTGGGCCCACCCTCTCAGCCTGCCCCACACCATACAGCTAACCAAAGGGAGGGTGAGGCTATGGGAAGGGGTGTGGAACCCATGGACAAGAGTCTATGCATGGCAAGACAACTTCATGTCCTCCTTTTCCCTTCCTGCTTATGGCAGGAAGTTGAATTTGCAGCTCTAACAAATAACTGGTTCTCAGTGTGGATCCTCAATGTCTCCTTCCAAGATCTCTAGTGCTTTTAAAAGGTCTGCAGTACAGAACTTCTACCACAATTTGCCATGCCTCCTTTTCCATTCACAGTTGCAATCAGTCCATTTTCTTTCCACCTTTCCTCTCATTGCAGAACTGCTGGAGGCTTATATAATTAATAATAATTTTAAAACTATGGATAGTTCTTTAGGTTCATGGGCTCCTATAACAAATTTTAAGTTACATTTTGACTGATCAGCACAACCCTGAGCATGTTTTCTCAGCAACATGCGTCACAGTCTAATGGTACTAACTTACCATACCATAAACCTTTATTGGCATAATAACAGCATTATAGCAAGCATTAGTACAAATACCATAAAGGAAATCATATTCTATCATAAACTGTCCAACTGCTAAAATCACTGCATAAATATAATTGCTAAGTCTCTCCTTCTCATATCACAACAATAATGCCATCCAGACCCTTTAATGTCAAAAGCACTGAAGCCTCTTTATAGCCACAGTTTTTATCCTATACCACCTCTCTCTCTCTCTCTCTCTCTCTCTCTCTCTCTCTCTCTCTCTCTCTCTCTCTCTCTCTCTCTCTCTCTCTCTCTCTATCTATCTATCTATCTATCTATCTATCTATCTATCTATCTATCTATCTATCTATCTATCTTTATCACGATTGCAAGAAACTTGGCAACATGCTCAGTGACTTCCGGAATTCTATCCATTAATAAAAATTTAGTACTCATGTCTACTGAGTTTTTATTTTGGGCTTGTAGATGAGGATTAATTAATTTTGAATGCTGTTGAGTATAGAATGGACAGCGCAAGAGGATGTGATGGACTGAATCTGGTTCTTTAAGATGGCAACTACAAAGTCTTTTCTCACCTGGTATTTTCTTATATCTGCCACTAACCATAGCTGATGGAAATATATTCAACCTAGCCAACATAAAGGCTCTACGATGTTAGGGGAGAACTAAATTGGAGAAATACTGAAGCATGGTCTTCTTCTGAGTAGGTGAGGCCGAAGAAACAGGGTGAACATTATTATTTGTTGTGCCACATCCCAGATCCTCTTTTGGATCACCTGAAAGATGTAGTCCTTACTTACCCCAAAGATGCATAGGATTAAAGATTAACATTCATGTTTATAAGATGTGGAAGGATACAATTCTGGCATCCTACTTTGCTTGTGACATTTTCGTTCTGGTTATTTATGATCTTGGTTCATAATTTTTCTTTGTTTGTAACTAGAGATTGTCCAGTATAACTTCATGGACATTGGTATTTGAGTTACAGAAATGTTACCGCATGTTTGTTTTGGTAGGTGGTCTAGAAAATATAGCATGTTGCTATGCTGTTCTGGAAGATGTAAGCAAAGCAGGTGTCTTGATGAGTCATCTTGCATTGCACATCAGCTCAGATTAGAAATTATCATACATAATTTTGACCCCATTTATTTAAATTGAGATTGGTGTAGAAAACACTTCCCACTTATCTTCCTCAAGTGTAATATTTAAGGATGTCACCTTATTCCTGTTAGAGAATTTAATGGCTCTAAGACAACAGGTACAACTTTACCCACAATGGGAGAGGCATTATAATAAATGCTGTATGTGATCTAGGAAGGGGCTGAAGCTGGGAGGCGTAGAGCCAACCCTGGAAACTGAACATTTGCTGTCGATTGACATGGCACAACCAAGCTCTGCAGCCATGCTCACAAACCCACCATTACTCCCAAGACGCTGCCCACCCAATGTTCCACCCCCACTCGCACCCCCACCCCACCCCCTGCACTCCAGTGGGGAGGCCACCTCTGCATGGTGAAATACAGACAAGCAGCTGTCCTCTGTCAAGGGGGCTGGGGCCACGCGTCCGCAACCTCCACAGCCTTTCTCCTGTCTCCATCAAGGCTGCCTCCACTGAGGCCCTCCACCTGCAGCTTGTGCATACTCACCTGTGCATGCTCAGGGAAGGCTCTCTCAGCCCAAGGGATTTCTGTGTGGGTTGCCTGTCAATCACACCCCCTCCCTCATGCTCCACACCTGTGCTTTGGAGAAAGAGAGTGTTGAGGTCATGGGGCTGGCTGCATGGCAGGGGATGGAGGGAGAGGCAGAGGGGGGCCTTTGAGGCATCACTAATGGCAGGGTGGTCGCCCCCTGCACAGGCACCCGCCCGCCTGTGGGCCAAGACGGTAGCCACAGATCAACATCTCCTATCCGTTGTCATGTCCTCTGGCCGGTGCCTTCCCCATCCTTCCACTGGCAGCCACTGGCCACTATTTCCCCCCTCTGCAACCTAGTCCCTCGTGGCCAAGTAACCGGTGATGAGATGAATGGCAGATGGACTCCCAAGGAGGCACGGACTGCCAGTGGCTCTCCGGCCAGGTGTCTGCCATCAGCATCCACAGCAGGCTGTTGCCCCCGAGGACATGGTGGCTGCCAGCTCTGGCTGGACCCTTGTCAGGCCACGTGGATGCTCTCCCACCTTCCACATCCCCTCCCTGTGTGGCCTCCAATCTCCCAAGGGGCCGCTCCCTCTCCATACAGAAGCTGCCCTGAAAGACAGCGTGTCCTGAGTCATGCCTTCATGGCAGGACAGCTGCTGTGGGGTCAGGGGCCACCCCGCCACTCTGTCCACGTGCTACTGGCCCCTCACACTGGCCCTGGCAGCGCAATGCCCTATTTTGCTGCCGTGACAATTCTGGCCAGTGCCTGGGGATGTTTCTCCTGGGAGAGGGCGCTTCAGCGGCTGGCCAGCTCCGACGGCGGCCGCAGAGCCAGAAGGGAGGCAGAGAGGGCATGGGTCGGCGTCGCTGCACTGCCAGCTCCCAGACATCTCCGCAGACATTTGCATGGAGGAGCTGCCGATCTTTGCTGCTTGCTTGCGGCCAGCCGTTCCCTCCCAGTGCTACCACCGCCAGTGGGGAGAGTTCCCCTTGCTTCCCAGCTGTGCCGAGGACCCCAGGTCCCCCAGGACTCGGTCCACCATGACATGTTGGTGTGCCGTTCCCACACAGGTGGCACCACCACTGCTCATCCAAGCCTCATTGGGTCTGGTTCTCTTACGAGCCAGCTGGTCCCATGCACTCGCTGCTGGGATCCCCGGGGCCCTCATGGGCATGGGAGCAGCTGTCTGTGAAGATGAGCCGCTCCGGTGACTCGCCCCGGTGGCTGGAAGGATTCAGCTAGTCCAGCCGAGTTTCAGTCGCTCTTGCAGTTAGCCCCGCCGGACGGTCGCTTGGCTGTGTTCCCCCCTCTCACTCCCCTTTCCCCCTCCCCCCTGTTCAGGGGGACAACCTTTTCCATGGTGTAAAGACAGAGCAGGCAGATGCCCATCGGGAGAGCGGCGACCCATTCGTGGCGGGGCCCCCGGACCCTGTCGTCCCGCTGCCACGGATGGGGGTGAGCCCCCGGATGGCATGCCTGACATTAGGCTTCCCAGCCCTTATTGGGGTGGGAGGGTTTCTCGCTGCCAGCCCCCGCCCCACCCTGGCGCTTTTGTCAAGGGAGAGAGTGGTGCTTGGGTGCAACTTGGAGGGTTGTGGGGACCCACAAAGGTGGTGATTCTGAAACAGGGCATCTTGTCTCCGAGCCCTTGGAGCCGTCTTTTTGCCATTCTCCCCGGCCCTCCGGGAGATCTCCTACCCATCTTCTCCTGCCCTGCCCTCCCTGCCTCCCTCGCAGCCCCCGCCCTTCCCCCTGCACTCCTCTCCTTGAGGGGCCCCTCCCATCTCAGGGCCTGCCCCTCCCATCCCCATTCCATGCCCCCCTCCCCCCACCAAAATCCCTCCCCCGTAAGTTGCCCTGCTGACTCTGCCGGCCCTGGCTGGCCTCAGGCTGTGCCGCGGCGTTCTCTGCGCCGCCGCCGCCCTGCTCCTTGGCCTCTCCCTTCTTTTTTAACTTTTCCCTATTTCTTGGTGCCATGCGCTGCCACGAAGCCCCTTAGGAGGCCTCCCGACTGCACCATTGCTGTGCCTCGCCCCGCCGCCGCGGCCCACCTTCGGCCGCAGGAATGCTCTGTTAGTGTAAAATTTTCCAGTCGGTAGCATAAATAGTTCGATAATGCTAATACTTGCTACAAGACAAATTCGATATCAAATTGCAGTTACCTTTGGACTAAGGTTTATGCAGCCTAAAAATGAATTAGAACAATTCAACACCATCGCAAAAGAAGAAGAGAGCAACTGGTGAGAATATGAATGCACCATTTTAAGAATGATCATGGTCATGTGGCTAATTAAAATACCTTGTGGTACATGTTGCAGAAGCCCTGCTGACATACCATCTGTACCTGCAGCTGGATGTATCAGAAAACCCTTCCATAAATTGCTTGCTCATAATAGGTAATTGCAGTGCCAATGCCCATTACCTAATTAGTCACTAAATTGGTAAAGGCAATCCTCTAGTCTATGCTAAGTATTTTAAACAATGGATAGAATATTTTCCAATTAATAGACAATCCAGAAAAAAACACTTAGCTGGGCAGATCAGTATCACTATAGAGAATCATATAGTCCCTATGTAATGTTAAATAGAACATGTCTCATTTGGCACATGAATCTCTTTTCAATCACCTGCTTGCCCCTTTCTTTACAAACTTTCACAACAAAACCATAGAAGTAACTCTTAAAAAACTGAGAGAAACAGCGGTATGATTTCAAATCTAGTTTTATGACAAGGGTACCTTTGATTTAAAATATGGTAGCCTTGGCAAGGAAAGAAGAAAATACACCTATAATTGAAGATATCTGTAGAGTTAGCCCTGAATAAGTTACAACCAAGTGGAAGGGCTCAAGAACAGGGATGGGTAGCAAACAAATTCTGTTTTATTTATTTATTATTTCAATTAATACCCTGCTCTCCCTGGCCGAGACCAGGCTTTTATGTATTATACAGAGTGGGATTCTTGCTGTTGACAGTGTACATAGTTCTATTCACTAATGTTGAAAACTTTTGTTTGTTTGTTTCTTGAGAGCATCTTGAAATATTTCTTGCATTTTCGCAGGGAAAGTTTTACTTGTTTAATTTCTGCGTGAGAGGCACAGATGAGGGCCCAGACTAATTTGGGCCTCCATTGAAATTAGTATAAAAGATTGCCAGTATGGGGCTCTCTGTGGGCCATAAAAGATGTGTCTTGAGAGATCTGTGCTTAGGATTTCCTGGGTTGATTTTTAAGGCCAAAAGCAACCACCATGGGGATGCATAATTCATTGCTTTGGCAATGTGAGAAAGGGCTTAGCCTTTTCACCACCATTTGTCCTATCACAATCTCTTCCTCACATGACCTGTTGTTGGCCCGCAGAGAAAAACAAACAGCTGCCATATGCAAGGCTGGTTCCAGGGTTTTTTTTTGGGGGGGGGGGCTGGGTAAAAAGTACCCAGGGCCCCTTTCTGCCTACCACTAGCCCTCTCCCCACATGCTTCCCTTCCTGACTACCTACCCACATGAACCCCTCCCACTGGTAAGCCCTCCCACTACCTGCAATCATAGCTGCTTACTCCGCATGCATGCCCTTTTCCCAATAGTGTGAGAGGGTTGTGGAGGAGTCCAACTCAAATGACCATCAGGAGCCACACAAACTAGAATGAGATTATGTCTGTTAGGCATGGAGGCCTTGCTGGAAGAAAGGCAGAGCTTGTACCACAAAAGAAATGTTTAGACACCGGTAGTCTCTTTGCTTTGAGAAGATCCAGTACAGTGAATAAGAGCCATGAGAAAACTCCTTTCTGGAATTAATGAGGTAGCAGAATAGGTTCCATCCCAGCAGAAGGTGATACTCCTGTGGATGTTATTTCATTGTGGAGAGGAGACAGACTGACACAGAGATTGCACTGGCCAAGGAGTTCCAGTGAAAGGAATAATGTACCCTACATCATTCCCATCTTATGGCATCTCAGTTGATACCCCTTTCCTGGAGGAGTCTCTCTTGTATGAGCTCAGCATTGGGGAGAGGGGATATTTCCCTTTCTGGATGCCATCTTTTGCAAGCATAATGAAAAAAAGGAAAATAGAATTATTGCTGCAGGTTTGGGGACTTGGGGTTGGAAACAGAAATCAAAATGTAACAATTGTCAGAACATCAATTTAGCTCTCTTCCAATCCAATCCAACCCAACCCAATCCAATCCAATCCCATCAACCTTTATTGCCATACACCCAGAAACATAACATTAACAGTGCACAAAATTCTCTGTCCATTTTCAGTTTGAATATAGTTTAAACTTTGGGCCTAGTTTTGACAACTTCCATCAGAAATTCCGCCACCTTTAAAGTGACTTTAGGAATAGAATCATTCAATAAAACCGGCATACAGAGGATTCTTGGATAGATTTAATTTTATCAATCAAGGGTAGAATTATTTTCTTATGGGGGCCGTCGTGCAGATGACAATTTATGATTATATGCTGTAGCATGTTGTGTTGACTCAAGTCACATTCACATAAACTTTTCTCGAAGGGAATATTTTTAAATCTACCATTTAGCACCTCTGATGGAAGGGCATTAAGTCTGGCATAAGATTCCCAAGCACTTTCCTGATTGTTGAGCAAATGTCCTTATAATGACCTCAGAATTATATAAATAATTTGTACAGTATCTTGTAGTAAAAGAACTGAGGGCATAGATTATGAGGACCAGAAGAATGGCCTAAATTGAGGGAAATTATTATGGGTCTTCTGACAGGTATTCACTAAGAGCCACACTAGCTCTTTGAGCACTTTACAAAACCCAGAAGGTGGAGAAGAACTTTCCACAATATGTGATGGTGAATGTTATATGAATGTATGAAGCTGTCTTATATTGAGTCAGATCATTGATCTGTTTAGTTCAGTACCGCCTATTCTGCTTGACAGTGCTTCTCTCAGGTATCAATTTAGGGCTAGAGAGGTAGGGCATCAGCTGCTTTTCCTGGAGAAGATGATAAAATGTCACTTTGGCTACAGCCGTGACCTGTGCCTCCATTGTAAGGGAGGCATCTAAGGTCAAGCCCAAGCTCTTGACAGAAGATGCAGATGTTAATTGCACCCCATCAAGAGCTGGGAGCTGGCACCCCAACCCCATATCTCCCTGGCCCAGCCACAGGACCTCCATCTTCAATTGATTTAATTTCTGCCAGCTCTGCTTCAACCATCCCACTTCGGCCTCCAGACACCTGGCCAATATATCCGGGCCGTTATCTGGATGGCTGCACACCAGCAGATACAGCTGGGTGTCATCAGTGTACTGATGACAGCCCAACCCAAAACTCTAGACCAGCTGGGCTAGGGGGCACATGTAGATATTGAACAACACTGAGGAGACAATTGCCTCTTGAGGGATCACACATACCAGGGAGTCCCGTGGAGACATCCTCCCCCCTTGTACCACCCTCTGTCCCTGATCTTGGAGAAATGAGATCAGCCATTGAAGAGCTGTCCCACGAATACCAACATCAGTGAGGCAGTGGGTCAACAGGTCATGGTTGACCATGTCAAATGCTGCTGTCAAGTCAAGCAGTACTGACCCGCCCTGATCCATCTGTCTCTGGAGATCATCCATGAAGGTGAACAGTATTGTGTCTGTCCCATGGCTAGGCTGGAAGCAGGATTGGAGCTGGTCCAGAGTCAATGTGTCCTCCAGGAAAGCCTGGAGCTGATCCACCACCACTCTCTGAACTACCTTGCTTAAGAATGACAAATTTGAAAAAGGGCGGTAGGTGGAAGGGTCAGTAGGGTCCAATGATGCGGTCTTACCACTGCCTCTTCTAAACTCTACCGTAAGACCTCTGAACCCAGGGACATATTTATGATGTCCTCCAGGGGGACCCAAATCTCATCATCACCACCTTTCACTAGTCATGACAGGCACGGGTCCAAGAGGCAGGTGGTAGGCTTCACAGCTGCCAGCATCCTGTCGACATTGGCCTGGAAGAGCCAACAGAACTGGTCCAACACAAGACCTGAAGATGATCAAGGGGCTTTCAGTTCAGTCACTGCATCAATGCTGGCCGGGAGGTCCTGGCGGAGCGACAAGATTTTATCTGCAAAAAAGCTCCCAAAAGCCTCACAGATGATTGCCAATTTACTAGAATTTTGAGATTTTTCGGGTAAGGAAGTTAAAGATCCAATTACCCTAAATAATTGAGCTGGGCATGAACTAGCTGATGCAATGAAGGCTGCATAAAACTCACTTTTAGCAGTCTTCACTGCCATCTCATAGGCTTTCATAAATGTCCTATAAGATGCTTTTGATGCCTTGTCACGAGTACTCCGCCAAACTCACTCTAGTGAGTTTAAACTCCTGTTTAGTCCTCTGAAGCTCCATGGTTTACCTAACATCTCCTACCTGGAATATTTTATTTTGAGATGCCAGGGATTAAACCTAAGACTTTCTTCATGTAAACATGTGCACTACCAATGGGCCATGCCCCCTCCTCTAAAAGCTATCTAGGATAGATCAGATAGCGATCCTTACTGTAACAGTACACAAGAGCATTCCTGTTTTTATCAGGGAGGGACACTGTAGGATAGTTGTGTGCCAGGATATTAATGTACCAAGAATGATGAAAGTTTGCAGTGGGTTTTTTTTTCTGATTAGTTGACGTCGCTGATTGGGATGTCAGGTAAGGAATAGAAAGACCTTTTCAATACAACATTCAGTATAAAAGAGTGGGGCCGAGTCTGGAGAAGTGGGACAGTTTTTATTTGGTGGCAAAAGCCTGGATGATATATGGGGCAAGTGGAAGGAAATCATCAGAACACATGAGCAAAGACAGGATACATCTTCCTTCTTGCATGCTCCAGTCTTAGGTCATAGTACATGTGTTGTAGAAATACACTGTGGGTGTCTCCAAGCTGAACATGATTTAAGAACGGAATCAGAGAAGTCTGAAGACTAAGCATAATAGCTTAAATAAGGAATCAATGCATATTCAGGAAAGACATTACAGATAACATTCAGCGCACATATAAAGCACACCTATAGGTGGAGAGAGGAAGGACCGAACCCAAGTGGATCTGAAACCAATTCCCTCATCTCCTACCCCATGGCAGGGGGCTTAGTCTTTTATAGGAATGGATAAACAACATTCAATTTACTACGTAACTCTTGACTCTCTCCCAAAGTTCTGGCCAGTGCTGCTAAGCACATTTCCCATAAACGGGTGTTCATATTCTTTCCAGTAACAATCCTTATAAGGATTGTTACAGGCTAGAATCTTAGAGGCGTTCATGAATATACTTTGGCTCACACGAAGCATTCTGGGAACAAACAGATACAGGAATATGGGAATAGATTAGACCTTAATATTAGACTTCTTCATCGCATGCTGCATTTGCCATAGTATACTACTGAAAATAGTCATCCCAATCCAGTTTGCCACCATAATATTTTGAAGTCTTTCTTACATGGATTTGCATTGTCACATTTTGAGTCTGCACATAATTTGTTTGACACTAGTGGCAACATTGGAATGGGCACATAGGTTCACAGCGGGATGATGAGTTATATTATTGCAAGGGAATGGAGATCTTGCCATGGAATGTTTACTGGAAGATTCCACTCAAAATCACAAAATCACACAAGGTTGGAAGAGACCACAAGGGCCATCCAGTCCAACCCCCTGCCATGCAGGATCCCACAATCAAAGCGCTCCCGACAGATGGCCATCCAACCTCTGCTTAAAGACCTCCAAAGACGGGGACTCCACACCCCCCCCCCCCGAGGCAGGGCATTCCACTGTCGAACAGCCCTCACTGTCAGAAAGTTCTTCTTAATGTTTAGGTGGAATTGCTTTTCCCTTAGTTTAAATCCATTACTCCATGTCCTAGTCTCTGAAGCAACAGAGAACAAGCTAGTTCCCTCATTAACATGGCATCCCTTCAAATATTTAAACATGGCTATCATGTCACCCCTTAACCTTCTCTTCTCCAGACTAAACAAACCCAGCTCCTTAAGTCTCTCCTCATAGGGCATAGATTCCAGACCTTTGACCATTCTGGTTGCTCTCCTCTGGACATGCTCCAACTTGTCAACATCCTTCTTAAATTGCGGAGCCCAAAACTGGACACAGTATTCCAAGTGAGATCTGACCAATGCAGAATATAGTGGTAGTATTACTTCCCTTGATCTAGACACAATACTTTTTTTGATGCAGCCCAGAATTGCATTGGCCTTCTTAGCCGCCATATCACACTATTGACTCATGTTCAGTTTGTGGTCCACTAAGACTCCCAGATCTCTTTCACATGTACTGTTGTCAAGCCAACTATCTCCCATCCTGTACCTGTGCCTTAAGTTGTTTCTGCCTAGGTGAAGTACCTTACATTTCTCCCTATTGAAATCCATTTTACTGTTTATTGCCCAGTCTATCAAGGTCATTCTGAGCTCTGACTCTGTCCTCTGGGGTATTAACTAGCCCTCCCAACTTGGTGTCATCGGCAAATTTAATTATCATGTCCTCTATTCCATCCTCCAAGTCATTTATAAAATGTTAAATAGCACCGGTCCCAAGACAGACCCCTGTGGCACTCCACTGGTCACTCCTCTCCAGGATGAAGTTGTGCCGTTAATGAGCACCCTTTGGGTTTGATTGGTCAATCAATTACCAATCCACCTGACAGTAGCAGTATCCAGCCCACATTTTACTAGCTTTGCTTCAAGAAGATCATGGGGGACTTTATCAAAGGTTTACTGAAATCAAGGTACACTACATCTACAGCATTCCCTTCATCTACCATACTTGTCACTCTATCAAAAAAAGATATGAGATTAGTTTGGCATGACCTGTTTTTGAGAAACCCATGTTGACTGTCAGTGATCATGGCATTTCTCTCTAAGTGCTTACAGACCGTCTGTTTAATTATCTGCTCTAGTATCTTACCTGGTATTGATGTCAAGCTGACTGGGCGATAATTGTTTGAGATTTCTTTCCCCCCCCCTTTTAAAGATGGGGACCACATTTGCCCTCCTCCAGTCCGCTGGAACTTCTCCTGTTCACCAGGAATTCTCAAAGATTATTGCCAGTGGTTCTGAGATCACTTTGGCCAGTTCATTTAACACCCTTGGATGCAGTTCAACCGACCCTGGAGACTTGAATTCATTAAGAGTAGCCAGGTATTCCTGTACCACCCCTAACTCGACTCCATTTTCTCAAGCACAAATGAACTAATAAAGTGAGAGGGGCAGAGAGTGCCTCTATGCATGCTCTGTGCACAGGAGGCATGGACTCTTCTTTCAGTTGACCAAGAAAGGAAAGCCATGAACTGGGACCTACCATGTTCCATACGAGAAAATGCATGCACACACACACACGCAAACACTACACATTTATATCCCTAAAATGCCCACACACACACACTCAAGCACAGTTACAAACATACTGATCATTGCTACATGATACTCTTCCTTTCTCCATCCATTTATTAAAAGTTCACTATGGGTAATGCACAGGAGCATATAGAGCAATAGATGAGGCTTATCTGTAGAAAATAATACTGGATCAACACTCAGAGTTAATGCAAGATTTATAAGACAAAGCTCAGCTATCACTACTGGCAAAGCTGATCAGCAAGTGACCAGATGCTCCAAATCCCTGTTTAAACTCCTCCTTTCAAATCCCCCCTAAAGACCCATTTTGTAGCAACACATAAAAGAGCCAGCCAATTAAAGGATGAGTGGCAGATCAGAGTAGCTGAGCCTTCCCTTTTTATTATTTATTACAACATTTTACATTTAACCACCGCATATGTGCGGCCAGTTTCCTTTCTCTCCACCTTTTCCTCGGCTGCCTGTTTTCCTAATATGTAAATTTTTTCAAGTTCCAGGTTGTATGTGATTGTACAACACCTAATATTGCTGGCATCTGCTTCTTGTAGGAATGTCACTGTGCTTCCTGCAATTTCAGCATTAGATAACAATAACAGACAGGACCAAAGAGGAACGTTGGCTGGCTGAAAATCTAAAAAAACCATCATCACCTTGATCCTGCCATTTGGGGCCTGCATGAGCTGACTTGCCTGTTCATTTCAAAGAAGATGATGGCACATGGAAAGGGACACATGCACAGAGCTTCCCCCACTCTTAAAACAAACAGAGAAGTTTGTTTATGTGCCTTGTATTACTAAAGCACATGCTAAACTTTGAATATAGAACTGTTTAAAACATATTGCATTTTATGAGGTTTTTTTAAAAAACTGTCCCTTAATCTGCCATGTCCCAGATCCTCAGGATGGGTAACAGAAAGCTTAATATAATTACCAGGCTTCTCTCACACACCATAAATTTAAATGCTACCTCTGCCACTTAACCCCAAACCTGAAATGCCTGCCTTGCTCATCAAGGAAGCTTAGACATGGCTTCTGAATGGAGCTGAGCTTAATGCCCCAGTCTAGCTATCTGTTCTGGATATGAGTGTTCTGCAGCTGCTTCTATGCTTCTTCAATATACAATGACTGATCCTGAACCCTGGAAAATGTTTATGTTATCAAATTATCCATTATTAATTTACCGAATCAGTCCATCCATTTTTCTCTCTTCCCCCACCTAGCATTTTAAATAATTTAACATTTGAAGTCTCATTCACCTGCTAATTAGAACTGGGTAACAAACTCTAAAGCACCCCCACCCCATTTTCCTGCAGTTCTGCCTTTGACACATCTAGTAAGCTAAGAAGCAGCCTTTTAAAAATGGAATAGGATAACATAAGTAGATATGAATCCAAGGACTTGGAAGGGGATTAGCAAAGGACTCCAATGTCCAAATGTGATCCTAGCAGATTGAGGAGCAGGAGCTATAAGTGGGATCATTTACTTAGGGAACATGTGCCAATGGAGTACAATATATCCATCCCCCATCCCCACAGAGAGGAAGGATTTCCTGTCATCTGAAGCTGCAGTAAAAGAAGAACTGAAGACTGGGATCATGAAGCTGGAATCAGTCTGCTGTTTTCTTCATCCCACCCGCAACAGTAAGGATCTCCCCTCCAGCTGTGCATCCTCGGTTACACATCTGGATCCCACATTGTGTGGAACTCAGGACCTTGCACAGATGCTCAGTTGTCCCGACATGATAACTTGCAAGAGAAACAGGGTGGTACCAGATATAGCCCTTTGCCGGAATTTCCTATGATGCCAAATCTGTCATAGCAGATGCACTGGATTTGGCTTTTATGCCAGAGCCCTCTATTCCCTGCTCCTTGCTCAGAGATTCTTCATAATACAAGAGTTGCATAATATCTCAAGAAACAGAATATTTTACTTATACCCTCCTCTGCTCCGTGGGCAATAAAATCAAGCAGAGGCAGGCATCACACTGGAATTTGCTCTCTCCTTCTCTGTATCTCTTCCCTAGCCTCACCTGGTTCAGGGGCAGCAAAAATCCACAGAATGAAATGCCTTGTTTGAAATCGCTACCTTCCATCATTACACTTCCCTAGCAAATAGAATTTGCTACTTCTCTCCTCCTGTTACACCTAGTTTGGGGATAACACAATTTAGCAGTGGGACCCATCTGGCTGGTATTAGTTGATATTCACCTATAATTTGAAAAATCCGGCAGGGACACACTTCCTACTAAATGTTGCTATATTGCCAGAATTTGTAACATTTTCCCCTTATCCTGTCCTGGCCTGATGTCTGACAGGGAGAGACATCTATGCAGAATTTACTATTGTTTTCCCAGTGTCCCATGTCCAGGGATAGTAAAATCTAACCTGCAAGAAGTTGTTAGGTCTTTTTTTCTAACCTCACCAGATGTAGAGGCAGCAAAGTGTGTTCCTGCTAGATTTTCCTACCTCTGAACCAAGGAAGGGTATAATGAAAGGCATATATTCTGGTAAGACTGTCCCCTGACAGATTTTGCTAGCTTTGGATTTAGGAGAGGGCAAAGTGAAATGGAGGGTGACTCCCTCAACAGTTCAGTGTTGAGTCATCTGTAGATGGGCACTTACCATATATCTGACATACTTAGAAGTGACTTATGCACAGACTTATTGCTCCAGCTTGGCTTTTTAACAACACTGCTTGTTTCTGACCTTACACACATCATCACATGCCTGTTAACAATGTGCCAGTTTCAAGTCAGCTTTTCTCTTTGTTTTCTCACACCACCTGTGTACTGAAGGTTGCAAGAAAAACACATCCAGATCCTTTTTTGCTGTGCAGTTTGCTGCGTTCCCCATTAGTGATGGAAATAATGATGTACCAATGTTCCGATACACCATCTTTGGCATATTTTCTATCCTTTTAAGTGTCAACTTTTCTTCCATTTGCATCTCCAAATCTACTAATTTAGTTTTTTTGGGGTCAAGAGAAATAGCAGAATTCACCCTGCCCCCTTTTTTTGGAGATTCCTTTTCTCCTGTGGCGTACGTTAATATTCTTTTTCAGCCCTAAAGGAGGGTGAGTGTTCTTCCTTGGCAACCCACAAATCCACCAAGCCAAGGGAGCCTTTCACAGCTGGATGCAGCTTCTCTTTTCAGAATGATGGTGTGGCTGCTGCTGCTCCTCTCTCTACTCCAGGGCTAAGCAGAGCTTTCTGTTTGCTATGGTGGGTTGAGGCAACTGCGGGGGGTAAAGGTGGTGATGGGAAATAGAGCTGGAAGGAGGGTGATGGAGGGTGGCAGAAGTGCAGTGTGTGACTTTCAATATACCAATGTAACACATGTGGGGAGAAAACACAAGGGTGGTGCATTGTGGACTCAGTGGTGATGAAAGCACTGAAGAAGGAGAAAAGCCATCTTTCACCAGCTCCACTGTCCAAAGGAAAGCCCTGCTGAAAATCTTAGAAAACCCAGGGTGGGGGGGATACAGAGGAAAACTTGTAGAATGGAATCAACTTCTGAAATCAATTCAGCATGAAGTGTGGAAGAAACATATGAAATACAGAGCAAAATATTTCATGCATACTGTAAGTGTCCAAAGTCTTCATCTAAGAATTGGTCTTGGAGATGAACTAGTTCTTATCGTGCTGAATGGCTGGCCCTTGTATCAGACACAAAGCTGCCTTTCCTCATCTACTGCAGTGGATGTCAAAGTTTAAAATAAACAGTAGTTTCACCCAAAGTGTCACTACAATGACAGAACTGGTCACTGAGTGTATCTGCATACTGAATCTGTTACAGGTAATGCTGGGGGTCTCCAATATTTAGGTGGGGAAATTAGCTATGGAGACCCTTTGAGTACTACAAGAGTCTTGGTTTAAAGCAAAACCTTTTACTTATATATACGAAGGATGAGCAAATCAGGAAGAATAAACTGACATAAAGCAAATAAATAGTAAAATAGGTTTTCTTTATTTAGGGGAATAAAAAAGGGGTACACACAAACATAGAAAGAGGATAATAATCCAACACACACAGAGAGATTCCTAATAGGGATAGGGTAACTGGAAGTTATAGCTACCATCAGAGGTCTTGAGAGACATCCAAAGAGAGCAGCAACGAGATCGGTCAGCGACCAGCGCCCCACGATAAAGAAACCGTACTATGGCACTGGGCAATCGTTTGGATCCAGGAAAACGAGTACGAAGTTGCCACTGTGAGGGTGGCTATATTTATACTAAAATTCTGCCCTAAGGCAGGGTGACTTCACCAGAACGGTGGTCAAGGCACACAAAGGTATGATTGCTTCTCAAGTATTGAAATATTTCAGTAAGAAAAGACAGTAGCGAGGCAATCCAGAGACTAATAGATGATTTATGATCGGTAAGTATCAAACAATTATCAGTATCAAGAGTTTGTCAGATGCATGTGGGTGAGGGAGGAAGAAGAGGAATTACGAGATGGGATTAGCCCGTTCCCAGGCTGTCCCAAGAAAGGAATTTCAGGGTGTAAAGGGGAGCGTCATTGTCTTCGGGCAGATCTTGATAGAGCGGCCACATTGGTGGTTATACAAACATATAATGTCCTTTCTTTTGTTTGGAGTGACATCATTCTTCCATAGCTCAGGGGGTTGTGAGGAGGAGGCTGGAAACATTCTTTCTCCCGGTGGTTTGAAACTTCGTCCAAGATGGAGTTCAGGTCACTTCCATTCCTGGGTGCACAACACTGCTTGCGTTCTGCAGAGTTCTGCTCCAGTCCTGCACACTTATCCACGTGTGCCAGGAATGCTGGGTATGTGAGGGTATCACCACATATGGACCATGCCATACATTTCACCCAAGTGATGGTACACCCAAATCTATCTGTAATGATTGTGTGTGTGTGGGGGGGGGGGGGAAGTTGCAGAAGAATATCTCTGAAACCCCAAAGGTGCTCTGCTTTTTAGTAAATTTTAAAAGGGTATTTGCATAGAATGCTGAGATTGTTATTAATATATCAGTATTTGGTATAGCTGCTACAACTGCCCCCAGGAGCATAGCTGTGTCAAATCCGAGCATTCATGACAATTTCACATCTCAGTTCTTCACAACTCTGAGTTATGTTGACTGCAGTCAACATATTATCCTCAATAGATGTCAGTTAATAAATATCTAATAAGAATCACATATCTCAGGTAAACTTTAAACTGTCGTGTCTCTCTACATATCACCCTAAGCTCAATGACATTTTGACCACTTGGAAAGAATGTATTTCCTTGTAAACTTGAATCCCTTTGCATGCAGCATTAGCCAATATGATGTTGCACTAGATCTAGTGCACAATATTCTTCCTGAAAAGACATATTTTATTGAACTTTTAAAGCCAGTCTGGTGCAGTAGGTCTGGCAGAAAGAGCCGATTGGCAGGCTGGCACCTCAAAGTCTAGGGGCCCCATTCGTATCAGGGGTGCATAGCATGATGTCAATGCAAATTAGCTTCCAAACTGAGGAAAATGGCTTAAATGCAAGAGAAATAAGGCACGGAAAACATTTCTTTTAGTGGCAAATGACTTCCTGTGAACTGTCCTTTATTAAAATCTGATTTCAAGAGATGGTCACAATGCGGGGAAATGAAGCCTCTACTCAGGGTGACCTTCAGTTTGAGCGCAGGTTTTCATGGGGGGGGGGTGCTATCAGAGCCAGCCAAAGTCATGACCAAGGCAGCTCTTGTGAAGATTGCTCATCTGCGCGAGTGAGGAGTCTTTTTCAGAAGCCTTTTCAGCAGCAGTTGAAGCTGGCACTTTTTAGTTGGAGGGTACATCCCTCCAGATGGGACTGGGCGAGCCCCGTCTTTTAAATGACCCTTCTGCCTCCAGACTATCCAGATTATTCCACTGAATGGTGATGGACAGTGTGGTCAGACCATGCTGGCTCTGATTATACAACCCCTACCTCAAAAGGGCCCCGACTATGGGGCTCTAACAAAACCAGTCAAAGATAGAAAAATGGGAGAAAGCACAAAGCCATGCATCTGAGCAAAGGCAAATAGCCGAAACCTGAACAAGGTGAATATGTATTCAGGTTTTGGGGAATTGCCCATTTGTCTTAAGGTAGATTCCCAGGTTTTGTTATTCGGTCAAAATGAAGTATTGCTGAAACGGCTAATTTTGGGTTTATTTTTGGTTCTGGTTTATCAATATGCACAGCCCTATTGCCACCTTGAAACTCATTGGATTACCTCATTTGGCGGTTCCTACAGAATTTCCCTAAGGAGATTTTAATAATGCCAGCATCTTTTTTACATATAGGCAGGTTTGCTCCTGAAAATACAGAAACTTTGCTTTGGTTGGATGCTGACTAAACCATTTGTAACATAGACATTGGACCAATTTCAGCCCTGGCACAACTCCTCTAAAAATAATGGCACTGAGCCCTTTCTAACAAAGCTGAATTTCCCTCTCAGTTGTCTTACCTTTTTCTGAATAATCTATCAAACTCTTGTCTGTTTATTGTTTTATTATCAATTGTGCTTTTGAGGGCAGAAGCATACTGCATCAGATTCCTACAAAAATTAATGATGCAATAATCCAGTTAGATTGATATACTAATAGCAAAGTCAGCTAAATCTTTGGATACTTAAATCTGATGAGTGGATCTGTGAACAGGCAATGCAGATCTTCCTTCAAATCTGAAAAGGCTCCCAGGTTTGCAGAAAAATGTGAAATCTTAAAACAATACATTGGGGATTTGAAAATGCCAAAATGATAAAAGGAGCACCTGTAGCTTTAAGCAGTGGATTCCCTCAGAGGCTGTTGCTAGGCAACCACAGTGTTCCAAGGCTTGGTTATACAGTTAAAGCAAGGTGGAGCGGGCACAGCCCTTTGGGGGCCTATTTTTGCCTTTGAGGTAGGGCAGCTTGAGGCCGGGCCTATAATGTTGCTAGGTCCAGGTTGGGAAATTCCTGGAGATTTTGTGGTAGAGTCTGAGTAGAGCAGTGTTTGGGGAGGGGACAGGCCTCAGCTTAATATAATGCCATACAGTCCACCCTCCAAAGCAGTTATTTTCTCCAGTGGGACAGATCTCTGTCCTATGGAGTTCAGTTGTAATTCTAGGAGATCGTCAGGTCCCACTTGGAGACTTGCAACCCTAGCCAGGAAGAAGTCTCTGGCTGACTTGATACCACCCAACTTGCATGATTCAATTAGGCCTGGTTGCTTGCTACTGTTCAGCAGCCTCCACTCTATTAAAGCCAGTGTGGTATAGCATAGGGGTATGCATTTGGGAAAGCCAAACCGCAAAAAAGAAAAAAAGAAAAAAAAAGAAAAATGATGGTTCAAACATCCTGGTCCCGTAAAAACGGGGAAAAATTGCTTTTTTTTTTAGATCATTTAAAGATCATCGGCTACAGTGGTAGAAAGGGAAAAGAACCCTTCAAAAAGAAAAAGAAAAAGCTTCAGCACATTCATGCCATGTTCCTCAGGGCTTAAAAGTTTAACCCCCCCCCCCACTTCTGCACCATTAGAAGAAGAAAAGAAGAAGAGTTGGTTTTTATATGCCAACTTTCTCTAGAACTTAAGGAAGAATCAAACTGGCTTACAATCACCTTCCCTTCCCTTCCTCACAACAGACACCCTGTAAGGTAGGTGGGGCTGAGAGAGCTCTAAGAGAGCTGTGACTAGCCCAAGGTCACCCAGCTGGCTTCATGTGTAGGAGTGGGGAAACCAACCCAGTTCACCAGATTAGCATCCACAGCTCATGTGGAGGAGTGGGGAATCAAACCCAGTTCTCCCGAATAGTCCACAGCTCCAAACACCATGCTGGCTCTCATTATAGCCTATGGGGAATCTTTCCGGGGCTCTGGCTTTCTGGGGCCCTGGCGGGCTGTTTTTTAAGGTAGAGGCACCAAATTTGCAGCATAGCTGTTGGTGACTCTCCTTAGAAGAACCCCCAAGTTTGGTAAAGATTGATTATGGGGCTCCATTTTTTCATCCATTAGAAACAAAGAAGGATGGATGCGAGCACCTTCTTTTGGGGCCAATAAAATTGGACCCCCTGATTTAAACTTTACCAAACTTGGGGTTTCTTCCAAGGAGGGTCACCAGGAGCTAGGCTGAAAAGTTGGTGCCCCTCCCGAACCCTGGAAAGATTCCCCATAGCCTATAGTGGAGCTAATTTTTTCTGATCCCCCCCAAAAAATACTAGTATGGGAATTCAGGAATATTCAAGAATCCCAAAATTTTGGTGGTCCAATATACCCAAATCTAAATTCTCTCTCTCTCTCTCTCTCTCTCTCTCTCTCTCTCTCTCTCTCTCTCTCTCTCTCTCTCTCTTTTTTTTGCACACCCATAAGTCAGATGCAACTTAACGGCAAAAAAAAAAAGTATATCAGAGTGTCAAAGTAGAATCTGGAAGACCCAGGTTCAAATCCCCATCTTGCTGTGGAAACTCACTGGGTGACTTGGGGCTAGTCAAATACTTTCAGCCTAACTTACCTCACAGGGTAGTTGTGCAGATAAAAAGGAGGAGAGGAGAGTAATGTAAGGTGCTTTAGTCCACACTGTGAGAGAAGACAGGGTACAAATGAAATAAATAAATAATATATATGGCTGAAGATGGGAGATGGATAAAAGGTAAGTTGGTGAATGGCTGAGAAGGAGAGAATGAGGCAGGGAAAGGGGAGAGGATATGGGGTTTGCCAGGAGGAGTGAAAGAGGAAATAATGTGGAGAGGGGGATACAGGGGAAAGTGAGGCGCCACCCCACAAGTCCTTGAGGGTTCCATATGATGCAATTGGACCTGGCCCAGTGGCTGGCACCACACAACTGGGCCCACAGTTTTCTTAGGTAAAGGCTGTGGGGGGGAGTTAAGGGAAAGATGAAGACAGAGGGGCATATAAAGGTAGATTGGGTGTTAGGTGGGAAGGAGATAGGGTTGCCAACTCCAGGTTAAGACATACCTGGAGATTTTGGGGGTAGAATCTGGGAATGGTGGGGTTTGAGAAGGGGAGGGACCTCAGAGGGGTATAATGCCATAGACTCCACCCTCCAAAGCAGCCATTTCCTCCAGGGGAACTAAGGTTACTAACCTCTAGGTGGGTGCTGGAGATCACTCGGAATTACAACTGATCTCCAGAGGACAGAGATCAGTTCCCTTGAAGAAAATGGCTGCTTTGGAGGGTGGACTGTATGGCATAATACCATGCTGAGGTTGCTTCCCTCCCCTTCCCAAGGCTCCACCTTCAAATCTCCAGGAATTTCCCAGCCTGGAGCTGGTAACTCTAAGGGGGAACTGATCTCTGTAGTTGGGAAAAGTGTTGTGATTCCAGGAGATCTCCAGGCCCCACCTGGAGGTTGGCAACCCTATAAGGACAGAAGGAAGCAGGAAAAGGGAAGAAGCTGTGGGGGCTTTCAAGAAAGCAAATAGGAAATAGTGGGGGAAGGGGAATGAGATGCCTCCCACAAGTGAGATATAAAGTGAGATCTGAAGTCATATTGTCCTCATAATGTTGATTCCACTTCATCTTGATTGCTCATTGGACACTATTTATGAAAGTAATATCCATTCAGCTTCCTTTGGCAAGTGAATGCTATTCTTAACTTTTTTATCACCACTCCCACAACCTTATTACACTTCCAGCTGCAGTTATTTCCCTTTGTCTCAGAGGAAGGGAAAATGTTCTAAAGTATGTTTCATATACAGGTGAAGAATAACATACTATGAATATATATATTTAAAATATGTTTCATCCCAAAGTATGGTGACTGCTATGCATTTATGTTTACGCTGCCAACTGTATGTACTTGCAGCGGTGTGGGGGGGGGGAACCCTTCATCATGATAGTTCATGTTACAGTTATAAATTCTATTTCTTACATAGAAATGGCATGCATATAGATTACATAAAATAATTTCTGTGTAGGAAATGGAGACATCTTGCATGATATGGACAGCAGACCATGCACATTTTAGCAAACAACTCTCAACATAAAATACAATTATATTATCCTAGCTCTATATGTGCTTGCCAAGTCCCTATCTCCACTTTCCTTCTAACCCTTTTTTCCATGGCATCACCATGAAGAAGAGTAATGTCTTTCTTTTGCCATCCTCCCTCCCCCCCCCTTTTTTTTTTAAAGAAAAAGGCCAGATAATGGGCTCTGCCTGTAGGCACTATTGACCTAAGTCTGAAGTGTTTGAAATTAATTTTTTCGCTTTGAATGGCGTATAAATTTCTCATTATGTGTCAGCGATGGACATGAAACGCTTCCAGAAATGTATTGGGTATCATGCCAAATGCAGCAGTCAAAGTCTCTTGCAGAAGCTGTGGGACATACAAAGGGTTTCACACAGTCAAGAGCGTTAGCTATGCATGCTTTCACGTTGCCCTGGCTCAGCCGCACACTTGATGAGAACAACACGTATACATGCACTCTTTTATTATGCCTCACAGATACTTCTGTGGTTGTTGTTTTATATGGCAAGCTTTGTTAGACCTCGTGTTCCCCCTATTTCTATAACTAATAATAACCTCCTCCTCTAAAGAAGGGAAGGGAGAAATTCCAAATGGTTTCCTAGAAAGCTCCAGTACTCATTCCATACGCTGACTTTCTTGGAAGGAAGGAAAATGAGGTTTCTTCTACGTGCTGCTGAAATAGCAACTGTTGAACACATTTGATCAGTGACAGCAAGAGAAAGAGGCCAGGAGAGAATGGCATAATATATTGAGCTGCACTTATGCCAACCTGCCAAGGCGAGCTCTTTCTCTCAAGCGCATGTACACTTTGTTCTTGCTATCCTCAGTTAACTCTGCTGGCTGAATAGAAGATGAGGTGGGAACTGCCCAAATGCCTTAATAGCATGCTCCACTTAGGGTTTCCATGTCTTTACTACTACACTAGCTCTCTTTATAACTACAGTCAAGCACTGTGTAAAGGGACCAATTAATACTTTGTGCTGGAGGTTGTAATGTCCGCACAGTGGCTGGCCACTGCATTTTTACTCAGGAGGGGATTTGTCTGACAAATTCCAACATGAGCATTTGGAGAGTTACCATACTAATTTTCACAGCTCTTTCCTGTTGTGATAACTGGAAAGATTTTCGTGTGATGCTACTGCAAGAAGTTCTTTGTATGAAAAAGGAGGTGTAAACTCTGCTGCCACAAAAATTAATGCAGAGAGAAGACCTCAAATAGCAATAATTTAAAGTATGAAAATGAAATCATTCATTTCCTTGCAAACTTTCTATCTAATTCATTACTGGTCACATTAAGTCATTGGGAAATCCAAGAAGTTCACTTGTGATTCTCTACATTAATAAAAGTTAATGTTGCTGATCTAAGCTGGTACCACAAGTAATTGATATCATATACTTTGTCAAATACACAGTTTGTACAATATTAAATCAATGTAGGCATAAGGGGTGGAACCTGACTTTCCCCCATATTCCTCCAAAACATGTGATTTGAATTTCTGAATCTATTTCAGATTCCAGAGTAGCCACTCCATTCCCTGGAATGGACATGCACAATACATGCACAATACATGCAGAATGGACCTCTCTAGTGGGCAGATGTCAAAAGATGACCTCAACTTGCATTGTAATATAACACGATAGAGACAGCCATTTCTAAACCCAATTTGACCTTTCATATGAGGACCTCTTTTAAAATATGAAACGCAGGGGTGGAAATCTTAACTCAGAAAAATAAGAAGCCCCAACAGGTACGAGGCTCTGCTATCAGTGTACTATAATCCAGAGTAAGGTTGCCAACCTCCAGGTGGAGTCTGGAGATCTCCCAGAACTACAGGTGATCTCCAGGCTACAGAGATTGGTTCCCCTTGAGAAAATGGCTGCTTTGGAGGTTGTACTCTGTGGTATTATACTCCACTGTGGTCCCTCCACTCCTCAAACCCCATCCTCTCCAGGCTGTACCCCCAAATCTAGATGAATTTCTCAACTTGGAGTCAGCAACCCTAAAATTTCAGATTAATCGTGTAATAATCCAGACTGTGCATCATATGCGCAGTCTAGAAATGTGAACAGAGCCCTTAACTTTGTTGTCTAGTTAAATGTGTGTGTATTTTATATGAAATCCTATTCTGCTGCAGGCCCTCCAATAGGCACCAGTCACCACTCTCCCACCACCACTACTTCTGTCCCCCCTTCTGCCTCTGTCCTTTCTTCCCTATTACAGGTGCTACCTGCTTTCTAAATTTACCATAATGACTGCTGTTTCAGTAATGTTTACTGGGGTTGCTAGGAAAGCCTCCAAAGATCTCACAACATAGAACAGACATCACTTTAACAGATTAGGTTTTTCTTTTTAAAAAACAACAAGCCCTCACTGTTTCATTTTTTATTGTTCTACAAACTAAATCTTAAAATTAAAATAAAATAAAATAAACCTTAAAAATCAAATTTAAAATACTCTGAAATTTAATTTTCTACATCTTTCCACCCCCACCCCGTTAACCTAACACAAGTAGAAGGTTAACAGCTAGGTAGACTTGGCCCAGCTGGCCCACCCTGCATTCCCCCCTTGATGAAAAGGAATGCTTAAATTAAATTATGAGGTGAGCAGTTAAAATTGGTTATGAATTGGTGCTTCCACAGTGCTTTGCTTTCAGTGGAACACATAATCCTATTAAAAGGCATGTGACTTTGAATGCAGATCCAAACACATATTCTATTAAAAGCCAGCGTGGTGTAGTGGTTAAGAGTGGTAGACTCTCATCTGAAGAACCAGGTTTGATTCCCCACTCCTTCACATGAGCAGCGGACTCTAATAAGGTGAAATGGGTTGGTTTCCCCACTCCTACACATGAAGCTAGCTGGATGACTTTGGGCAAGTAGGGTTGTGCATATCAATAAACCCAAACCGAAAATAAACCTGGAAAAGGCCTTTTCAGCTTTTTTGGGGTTTAATTAAAGCCAAATATTAAAACTGGGAATAAAGTTGAAGCTGGATAGCCGATTGCCAAATCAGCCAAATAGGTATTTAGCTTTTTGCAGCTCTGGCTTTCTCCAGGCTTTTGCCATGGGCTTTTTTTTTTTTTTTTTTTTTTTTAATGAGCTCTTTACAATTCTTCTCTACAGAGGAGGGGGGACCCCTTTGTGACCCTATAAAATTGGATCCCCTGACCCAATCTTCACCAAACTTCAGGGTCTGTGCAAGGAGAGTCCCTTGCACTACCCTGAAAATTTGGGAACTCTGCCTCAAAAATAACCCCACAGAGCTTTGAAAAAAATTCCATAGACTATAATGGACCAGAATCTTTTCAGGAAACGAGAAAATAAAGCTGAATTCCCTTATTTACCGGTATGGGTATTTGGCTTATTTCAAGTTTACCAAAAAAATCAGGCCCAATAAACCCTAATCCGAAATGTATATATATATATATATATATATATATATATTTGCACGACCCTATGGGCTAGTCACAGTTCTCTGAACTCTCTCAGCCCCACCAGCCTCACAGGGTGTCTATAGTGGGGAGGGGAAGGGAAGGTGATTGTAAGCTGGTTTGATTCTTCCTTAAGTGGTAATGAAAGTCGGCATATAAAAACCAACTCTTCTTCTAATGTTGTGTGAGTAGACAGCATCTGCACTAGAATGCACATTTCGATCCACATCAGATCTAAGCCAGTGCTTCCTCATCTACTCAGAAGGCTGCTTGTGTGTATGGGTCAAGGAAGGACACATGAGTGAAGAAGGTAGATGAAACTAAAACTCTTCTCTCCTCATGGATCTGATCCACTAAATGTGGTCCCTTCATTGTACATGCACATGAAATAGGATAGCAAAAACATGAACCTGCCTTAAAGTGAATCAGTCCATTGGTCCTTCAAGGTCAGTATTGTCTATTCAGACTAGCAGTGTTTCTCCAGGGTTTCAAGCTGAGGTATTTCACATCATCTACAACCAGATCCTTTTAGCTGGAGATGCTAGGGATTGAACCCAGAACCTGATGCTACCATCGAGCCACAACCCCTCCTCTGGCACAAAGCACCTTCTCAGCAGCTTTGCATCAGGGAAGGCATCTTAGTCCAGAGGAAGGCACTACTGTTAGAATACTGTTAGGGAATCCAACCCAAGTCCTCTTCTGCTGCTGCAAGGGTAGCATGTAACACACACACATATGTGCAAACTATACAGACATTTCTACACTTCATTCCACTGTTTGCTAAGGAAGTCTGAGCAACAGGCTCACAGCCACCTTTATTTGTTTGTTTAAACATTTATAGCCTGCTATTTCCCCCTGGAGGATCCCCGTGGCACAGAGTGGTAAGTTGCAGTACTGCAGTCAAAAGCTCTGCTCACGACCTGAGTTCGATCCCGACAGAAGTCAGTTTCAAGTAGCCGGCTCAAGGTTGACTCAGCCTTCCATCCTTCCGAGGTCGGTAAAATTAGTACCCAGCTTGTTGGGGATAAAGGGAAGATGACTGGGGAATGCACTGGCAAACCACCCCGTAAACAAAGTCTGCCTAATAAACGTCAGGATGTGACATCACCCCATGGGTCAGGAATGACCCGGTGCTTGCACAGGGGACCTTTACCTTTATATTTCACCTGGAGGGACCCAAAGCAGCATACAACAGAATAAAGTTAGATCATATAAGTAAACCAGTGACAAGCAAACAGACAAAACCTGCCCAATATGTAGTCAGTGGGCTCATTGTTGGGCTCACTTGAAGACACATGGGCCAGGAGCCCCCTCACTTTGCACCTCTGATCACGTCCAGTTGTTATGTGTGTGTGTGTGTGTGTGTGTGTGTGTGTGTGTGTGTGTGTGTGTGTGTGTGTGTGAAGTGCCGTCAAGTCGCAGCCGATTTATGGCGACCCCTTTTTGGGGTTTTCATGGCAAGAGACTAACAGAGGTGGTTTGCCAATGCCTTCCTCTGCAACCCTGGTATTCCTTGGTGGTCTCCCATCCAAATACTAACCAGGGCTGACCCTGCTTAGCTTCTGAGATCTGGCGAGATCAGGCTAGCCTGGGCCATCCAGGTCAGGGCATAGGATACCTGAAACAGGAAGGTAAAAGCCAGTCTTCAGCCAAGATGTTGAACAGCTGATAAGATCATTAAGATGTTCCCCCTACTCCTTCCTTCCCTGCTGTGGAAAGTTAGCCTGTGCCCATAGAGGTTCATGCCTGAGGAGGGAAATGAACCTTGTTTGCCCTCACCCAGAGGTTTTACATTACTGATCCTAACACTAAATAAGACAGCTCTTCAAAGGCTGCAATCCTAAGGCCTCTTTCCTGGGAGTAAGCCCCACTGAATAGTATGAGTCTTAGTTCTGAGTAGGCCAGGTTAGTCTTATTCCCGAAATCTAACAGTTCAACTTTACTTCATAAGAACTCAGGCAGTGCTGTTTAAAAAAAAAACATCCAAAAAATATAATTTAGTGAATGTAAGCCGTTCTAAGCTTTAGGCTAAACTTCTATGAATTCTGTGTTTGGTACTTTCAGGGTTCTCTTTCTTTGTCACAAGAAGCCGATATATGTTTACATGGCATACTTAATTGCTGTTTTAGAGAACTAATGCTGGGTAAAATCATAGTCATCAATAGAGCCATTTATTTTGACTATAATTAACAAATCAAGTCCCAGCACGTTTTCACTATTTGCCAATCTGTTGAATATTCGCTCTTCTCTCCCTCCTTTGGCCTCTCCATTTAGCAGCAAACACCTCCCCTAGCAACCAAGGGTCAATATCAACAGGGCTTGATGAAGTTGTTAATGGGGGGGAAATGGGAAGGGGTGGGGCTGGGGAGGCAAATGCTTTCTAAGGGAGCTCCTATTGGCTGAGATTTACATTGGTCCACGGGTATAGTTAGGTTCAATGTAAATCTGTGTCCTTCTGCTATTAAAATTAAACCAAGTCCAGTCAGTCAAACGTCTATTCACCTCAGCATGTTTTGAATGTGCCCCAGCACCCTATGTTGTGTTTACAGAGTTCACAGCACAATGTTAATGCACAGAGACAATTTAAAATCTCTTTAATCTTGGAATACTTTTTGGCATAAGCGTTCCTTTCGCAATAGATTATTGTGGTTACAAATCCATACAAATATATTGGTGAGGGGGGGCGGGATCTGAGTCTCTTCCTTTAGCCTTGAGTGAGGGCTATTGCTGATGGAAATATGGATGCAAATGGTATTTCATTGTATAATTTAATATAATGTGCCCATGCACACAATTATTTATTCTTCTATACAAATAGAGTTATATTTATTGTTGTAGGTCAAGTGCTAAATGCATGTCTTTAAAAAAAATAGAATCAGCAGTCTCAAACTGCAAAACATTAGGACAGATAAGGTTTCTTTGAGATCAGTAACCTTGAAGTGAACCCTATTTCCTGCACTTAATTTTTGCTTTGTCCTTGTCCTTGGCATATATCATGTATTTCAAGGCATGTTCACTGGGGAGGTGGTATAGTTACAATGTGGGAGGAATAGTAGCTCAGTAGTAAAACACATGCTTTGCCTATAGAGGATCCCAAAACCAAACCCTGGCAACCCAGCTAACAATTTCCTGGAACAGGGCTGGGAAAGATCTCTCTGCCTGAGGCACTGGAGTCATTGCCAGTCAAAGGAGCTCTTGGCTGGTTGGCCTAATAATGGTATGGCTCAATATAAAGCAGCTTAATGTGTGTTAAAACTCTTTTGTTGGCAGGTACAAAACCTCACTGCCTTAACATTGGAGATATTAACTATCATCACCAGTTACCAACTGTGGCCATACAGGCAATATTGTATTTGCGTGCGGTTAGGCGATCTCTGGTCATTTATTAAACAAGAAGGATAAAAAGAGCAATCCTATGCAGGTCTACTCAGAAGTAAGTCCAGTTTTATTCAGCAAGGCTTACTCCAAACACACAATATCCACAGGCTCATTCCTGTCCACATGCTTATTGACGCTTTCAAAAAACTCTAATATGATAGTGAGACAGGACCTACCCTTACAGAAGCCATGTTGGGTTTTGCCCAGCAGACCTTGTCCTTCTATATGCTTGACAATTCTATCTTTAATAATGCTTTCCACTTTACCTGGAACAGATGTTAAGCTAACTGGCCTGTAATTTCCTGGGTCCCCCCTGGAACCTTTTTTATAAATGGGTGTTACATTGGCCATTCTCCAATCCTCTGGTACAGAGGCTGATCAAAGGGACATATTACATATATTTGTTAGAAGTTCAGCAATTTCCCATCTGAGTTCTTGAAGAACTGTAGGATGAATACCGTCTGGTCCCTGTGACTTGTTAGTTAGCAGTTTGCCTAGACGTTCTAGGACTTCCTGCCTTGTTACCACTATTTGCCTCAGTTCCTCATTTTCCCCTCTCCAAAATCTCTGTTCAGGAGAAGGAATCTGCCCTGTATCTTCAACAGTGAAGACAGATGAGAAGAATTCATTTAGTTTTTCAGCAATCGCTTTATCCTCCCTTACAGTTCCTTTACTCCCATTGTCATCCAAAGGTCCAACCGCTTCCCTAACTGGTTTCCTACTCCTAATATACTTAAAGAATTTCTTATTGTTTGTTTTGATGTGTTTAGCAATAAGCCCCTCAAAATCTTTTTTTGCATCTCTAATTATCTGCTTGCATTTCCTTTGTGCAAGTTTGTGTTTGCTTCTGTTCGCCTCGTTTGGGCAAACCTTCCAGTCTCTGAAGGAAGACTTTTTTTCTCTAATTGCTTCCTTCACCTTACCTGTTAGCCATGGTGGTGACCTCTTGGACTTATTACTACCTTTTCTGACCTGCGGTATTGTAAGCTCCTGACCCTTCGAACCAGAAATCACCACAGAGTCATATAGAATCCAAGCAGATGGCTTTTACTGGTCAAAAAGGCAATACAGTGCATACAGGGAACTATGGCAGCTATGAGAGTCTCACTAGCTGAACGATAATATAAGGCAGTAAATGGCGGGAGATTACACAGCATCAGCACACATAAACAGAGTACACTTTCCCAGGAGCAGCATTCCCAGGCCTTGGTATGTGTGGTCGACCTTGAGGCTAGACAGTACAGTACAGACACAGAAACAATACTGAAACCGAGATAGCAGCCTGACATCCTGCTCCCCTTAAGGCCCCCTCCCAGTCTGTAAGGGGGATGGTCTTTCCGGGTAGGCAGTGTGAAAGGCATCGACGAGTTTGGGGGCGGAGACATCTCGTGCGCGAACCCATTCGTCGTAGGCAGGGGGGAAGTGTTTCCAACGGACTAAATACTGTAGGTTTCCATGGTGAACACGAGAGTCAAGGATTTTGGAGACCTCGAAGTGCTCCTCCCCCCCCCACCATAATGGGCTGTTCGGGAGGCGGATCAGGATGCCATTGTGGAGAGGCAGTATGGGGCTTCAGGAGGCTAATGTGGAAAACGGGATGTACACGCCTCAGGGCTTTGGGGAGAGCTAGTTCCACTGTGACAGGATTTATGATCCGTGTGATGGGGAATGGGCCAATGAATTTAGCATTGAGCTTAAGGCACGGACGGGTGGAAGGTAGATTTTTGGTGGAAAGATAGACCATTTTACCCACTCGCAGATCGCCCCCGGGGGAACGATGTTTATCGGCTTGTGCTTTGTATTTGCGCTTGGCTCGGTCGAGATTGCTAACGAGCCAAGGCCAGGTGGTACGGAGGGTGTGTGCCCAGGAAGCAACGTCAGGATCTCCCTCCCCCTCCACATTATTTCTGGGAGTAACAGGACCGAAATCCTGTCCATACACTGCATAGAATGGGCTAAAACCTGTAGATTGATGTACAGCATTATTGTAGGCATATTCTGCGAAAGGTAATAGTTCCACCCAGTTATCTTGGTGGTAGTTAACATAACAGCGTAAATAACATTCAAGTACAGCATTGACACGTTCAGTTTGACCATCTGTTTGGGGATGGTATGCAGTAGACAATCCTTGTTCTACCCCCACCAACTTGAGAAATGCTTTCCAAAACTTGGAAACAAAGCCACTGCCGCGGTCACAGATTATTTTGCGCGGAAACGAATGTAATTTGAAGATATGTGATACGAAGAGACGGGCCAGTTTCTGAGCAGAGGGGATCCCTGCGCATGGGACTAAATGGATTTGCTTGGAAAACAAATCAGTAACAACCCATAATACAGTTTTTCCCCCGCTGAGAGGGAGATCAGTCATAAAGTCCATAGCAATCACTTCCCAGGGTTTGTTGGGTGTTTCCAGAGGTTGCAGTAGCCCCGGGGGTTTGCCCTGTGATCGTTTCACTGTGGCGCAAACAGGACAGCTGCGAATAAAAGAGTCAACATCGGAACGCATTCCCCCCCACCAAAACTGTCTGCGCAATAAGTGGAGAGTCTTTAGAAATCCAAAGTGTCCAGCTGTTTTTGCTCCATGAGCTAAGTGTAAAACGTCTTTTCGGAGTGCTTTGGGTACATATAATTTTGAGTCTTTGTACCAAGACCCCCCCTGTTCTATTACCTCAGGGGGTAGGGTGTGATTAGAGCGTTCTGAAAGGCAGTGGTCCCGAAGGGTATTTAAAAAGGATTCGGAGATGGGAACCTTGGCGGGTACCCCCCCCCGCTACAGTGGTTTTAGGAATTGCGATGGGGGTAGTGCTTACGTGCGGTGGTGCGGAGATTGCAGGCGGCAGGGCAGCCGGTGGGGTTGGAGGGGTGGAATCGCCGGTTCGTTGTTGTTGTGGAGGCGGTTGGGTAGTCGATCGGGTTGGAGGAGTTGGAGAGCTGGATCTGGGGTGTTGTTGTTGAGATCGAGTTTGCACGGCTAGTACCGGAAGGGCTCCTCTTTGCGTAGGGGTGAACAGAGAGTCGGTTGGCCTCTTGAGTTTTACCGGGTATTGCGGCAAGCGGGAGAGGGCATCTGCGAGAACGTTTTGTTTTCCAGGAACATGCTTTAGGACGAAACGAAACTGAGCGAAGAATTCCGCCCAACGTTGTTGTTTTGCTGACAGTTTATGGGACCCTGTGAGGGCAGCTAGATTTTTGTGATCGGTCCAAACCTCGAAGGGGATTTTGGAACCCTCCAAGAATTGTCTCCATAGAGTCAGTGCATGGTGAACGGCCGCTGCCTCTTTCTCCCAAATGGGCCAGTTCAATTGTGCGTGCGCAAATTTTCTTGAAAAGTAAGCGCAAGGGTGAAGGAGACCATCCGGACCTTTCTGGAGGAGGGCCCCTCCCATAGCTACATCGGAGGCATCGACTTGCACAATAAACATTTGGTTTGGGTCTGGGTGCTGTAGTACGGGTTCGGATGTGAAGAGACGTTTGAGGGCCACAAACGCGGCTTGACATTGATCAGTCCACAGGATTTTTGCAGAGGGTAAGGTAGACGCGTTTGCTTTTCCTTTGGTTTTTAGGAGATCAGTGATGGGTAGGGCCACTTGGGCGAAGTTAGGGATGAACCCTCGATAAAAGTTCGCAAACCCCAGAAACTGTTGTACTTGCTTGCGGTTGGTGGGGGGAGTCCAATCGAGAACGGCTTGGACTTTGACAGGGTCCATGCGAAGACCTTGGTGGGAGATTATGTATCCTAAAAATGTGAGCTGGTTTTGATGGAACTCGCATTTAGCCAGTTTTGCGAAGAGTTGGTGATTGCGCAGGCGCTGCAGAACTTCTCGGACCAGAGTTACATGCTCTTCTATGGTTTTCGAATAAATAAGAATGTCATCCAAATAAACCACCACCCCGCGATACAGTAAGTCATGAAGGATTTCGTTGATAAGTTGCATGAAGACCCCCGGGGCCCCTTTTAATCCGAACGGCATCACGAGGAATTCATACATTCCAAAACAGCTAGAGAAGACAGTGAGGTGTTCATCTCCTTCTCGGATGCGGACTCGGTAGTAAGCTTCCACCAAGTCTAACTTGGAGAATACCCGGCCCTCCTGTAACTGTCCCAAAATATCAGAAATTAATGGGATAGGATAGGCGTTGGTTTGGGTGACCGCATTGAGTTTTCTGAAGTCAATGCACAGACGAAGGTCGCCCTCCTTCTTTCGGATGAAAAACGCAGGGGACGAGTTCGGGGCATTCGATGGACGAATGAACCCTCTGGCGAGGTTTTTGTCTAGGAAGTCCCGGAGGACAGTGCGCTCGGAAGCGCTCATGGGGTAAATCTTGCTTTTGGTTAATGTGCAGTCCTTGACCACCTCAATTGCACAGTCCGAGACCCGGTGGGGGGGCAAGGCATCACATTCTTTAAGGTCGAAAACATCCGCAAAGTCCCGATATACGTTAGGTAGGATTGGAGGTGCTGGGACCTCGGAGGTTAATGCCGGGACGGGCGGATATAACAGCGCAAAGTTTTGCCGGTGTTGGTCGCA
Organism: Euleptes europaea; assembly: GCF_029931775.1. NCBI lineage: Eukaryota > Metazoa > Chordata > Lepidosauria > Squamata > Sphaerodactylidae > Euleptes > Euleptes europaea. The sequence goes on along the minus strand of NC_079326.1, from coordinate 9,569,725 downwards.
CATGGGACTAGCGAAGGAGATAGTGTTTGTTTCCCAGTTAATACTGGGACTATGTCCTTTAATCCAGTTAATACCCAAGACCACTTCAAAACGGATAGGGGCTATAGTGAAGTCTATTTGCTCCCAGTGGGAGCCAATTCCCATTGCCACCCCAATGGTGCGGTGATCAACTGGACCCCCCTGGAAATGGCTCCTGTCCATTTGGGCAAATTGGACAGGGGCGGGTAAAGCCTCAGATTCGGCTCTGAGTGCAGCAAAAGTGGCTTCGCTTATGAGAGTGCGACAGCAACCGGAGTCGATGAGTGCTTTGACGGGTAGTTGGGGGCCACCGTTAAGGTGTTGTAAAACTGCATCCACATAGACGGTGGAGTCCACTTCTTTGATTTTGGTAGGAGCATTCGGTTTAGCAGGAGGATCTGGAGAGGTCTGTGGAGACGCTCCATTCACCACAGACCGGAGCCGTTTTTTGACAAGTCGAGGGGAGATTCCAGGTTTAAGGCTGGAGAATTCCATGGATTTTCCTCATCCGAAGAGGGAAAGTTGTCCCCCAATGGGGCACTTGTAATCCGAGACCCGGCGGGGTCGTTTGTAGTAGGCAGGGAGGCTGGGTCTCCAGCATGGAGTGCAGAGGGTGTGGGTCTTCCCGGAGCTGCGCTGCGGGTGGCCGCGGTGCCTCTGCGTGGTGGACGACCTCTGGCTCGGGTTATCGTGCTGGGACGAAATAATTCATGGCGGTGCGGGCAAACAGCTGCAAAGTGGCCCATTTCTCCGCAAGTAAGACAGGCACCTCTCTGAAATCGGGCTTCACGTTCCTGGGGCGGACGTGGAGGATTTCGTGGGACGGGCGGTGGTGCCTTGGATTGGGGCTTTTGGGTGCCTTTTCCCTTGTGCTTTTGACGGACTAGAGAAATAAAGCGTCGGCGGCTTTCCACTTCCTCGGCCAATAGAATCCAGTCTTCAAGGGTATCGGGATCACCCCGCATGTATGACCAGTTCAGAACATCAGGGTGCAAGGCTTCCCTGAAATGGTGAATTAGGGTGGTTTCGGGCCAACCTACGATTTTACTTGCTAGTCGTTGAAATTCATCGGCAAATTCTCGAACTGTAGCAGAGCCTTGTTTTAGTTGTAAGAGTTCCGCTTTGGCTCTTTCCCCCAGGAAGGGGTCCTCAAACCTCCTTCTCAGAGCAGTCATGAAGTTGTTGAGGGAACGGATAGCACGAGAGCGGGTGTCGAACTGGAGGACCATCCAGTCAGCTGCTTTACCTGTCAGAAGGGAAGCTACATAACGCACCCGGCTATCCTCCGTGGGGAAAAGCTGTCCTTGTTCTCGCATATAACTGTCTACTTGATGCAAGAAACAAGGCAGAGTCTCGAGAGATCCGTCGTACGTAGTCTTCAATTTGAGTTGCTTCCAAGGGCCGGGCGCAGGCTGGCCCGGTTGCACGGGTGGTCCGGGCGGAGGAACAACGGGAGCTCCGGGAGGCAGGGGTGGAGCAGGCACATTAGCGGGTGGCTGGGGTGGCTGGATGGGCACCCCCTGACCCGGTATTGGAACGGGCTGTGCCTGGGCTATCAGGGTTTGTTGTAATTGCCTGTTATCCTGAAGCATACGTTCCATTAGCTCTTGGAGTTGATCAACACGGTCGGAGAGCTCCCGATTCTGGGCTCGTAAGAGGTGAACATCCTCACTTGGGCCACCAGTAAGATGAGGTTTACTGGTCCGGAAGCTCGTGGCCCATTGAGAGCTGTCTCCATATAGATCCTCGTCTTCAGACTCTCCTGAGTCTCGACGTCGGTCAGCCAGACGGCGTGCGCGTTGGGTCGCGCGCGACGGGACAAACGCCGGGGAAAAAGACAGACCTGATAGCCCTTGTACAGTGTCCTTGGGGCGCGTATCCATTTTCGCCCGATCCCTAACCCTTGCTGCTGCCGCCTTGGCTGCTTCAGCAGCTTCTCTCTCTTTTGCGACCTTAGCCGCTTCGGCGGCTTCCTTATCCGCAAGAACTTTGGCGTTCTCAAGTCTTAGGGCAGCCTCCGCCGTAATGCGCGGTAAAAGTTCAGTTTCTAGGAGTGTGAGTATGGGGTCTGGTTCCCCGCCCAGCAAGGGTTGTATTCGAACCGCCAGTGCGGGTGCATCGGCTCCAAAAGTCGAGGTCAAAGCTTGAGCCAAGGTGGTTACCGGGGTGTCCTTTGTACATTCCACAAGGAGAAGAGCGGTGCGAATAGCGACCCGCTTGGCTTCAGCCTGACAGCTGGCCGCATCCGGTATTAGGGAAAAACCCTCTGGCGGGGCTCCTGCCATGGCAGAACTAGAGGAAAGAGTCTCTCGAGAAATAAGATTATCCAAAAGTCCAGTTAGTACTTGTAAATCCTCAGTTGCCAACCGGGCATCGTCCAGTAATTGATCCAAGTCCTGAAGATCTAAACGAGTATCAGTATCCTCCGACATCAACATCCAGAGAATCCCTTTTAGAGATTGCCACTGTTCCTGTACCAGTCCCCTCAAGCGGCAAACCTCTAGGGTAGTCCTGAAGAGTTCAGCGACTATGTCCTGTAACAGGGTGGGATCCTTCCGAGAGGAATCTAGGGTAGTAGGTCACTCGGAGAGCCTCTCAGCTCCCATCCAAGTGGCAGGCGAACCCCCCTGGGCTCCAGCCTGACTAGTAGTACAATGAAGAAGGTGAGAGATAGCTGCCATAATGTAAGCTCCTGACCCTTCGAACCAGAAATCACCACAGAGTCATATAGAATCCAAGCAGATGGCTTTTACTGGTCAAAAAGGCAATACAGTGCATACAGGGAACTATGGCAGCTATGAGAGTCTCACTAGCTGAACGATAATATAAGGCAGTAAATGGCGGGAGATTACACAGCATCAGCACACATAAACAGAGTACACTTTCCCAGGAGCAGCATTCCCAGGCCTTGGTATGTGTGGTCGACCTTGAGGCTAGACAGTACAGTACAGACACAGAAACAATACTGAAACCGAGATAGCAGCCTGACAGGTATACAAGCTAGCTGAGCCTCTAGTAATGTGGACTTGAGTAACCCCCAAGCCTTTTCAAGAGATTTAACCCTCTTAACTGTTCCTTTCAACTTCCTCTTTACCAGTTTTCTCATTTTAGAGAAGTTCCCTCTTTTAAAGTCAAAGGTAATTGTATGAGATTTCCCAGTCACTTTCCCACTTACATCTAAATTAAATTTGATGCCATTGTGATCACTATTGCCAACTGGCTCAACTACATCCACATCCTGCACTAAGTCACCGGCAGCACCCGATGACCTCTATGACCAACTGTTCGAGGGCACAGTCATTTAGGATGTCTAAAAATTTTATCTCTTTGGCTTGACTGGAGCATACATTTATCTAATCAATATGAGAGAAGTTGAAGTCTCCCATTATTACAACTTCATTACCTTTACATGCTTCCCTAATTTCATTCTCCATCTCAAGATCACCCTGAGCCATTTGGTCAGGGGGGCGGTAGAACATCCCCAGTACTAAATCTTATCGCAGAGACATCTCCCTAGCTAGGTTTAATGTTTTGCCATCTGCGTTACTCGATGGAAGATTTAGTAAAATCCCTCAGTCAGACATTGTCCCTGTGGCAGTAAGTGTGTTGAAACAGTTGTCCATGTTTTATTTTATTGTAGTTTCTATTCAGAAATGTGTAATGAATTACTAAGCCCTTTGCATACATGTAGACTGAATGCCTCCGATTCCAGTAATGCTCCTTTCTTTTGAATAATTGTTCGCCCTATGTTCTGGAGAAAGCACAACTTTTAAAGATTGCTATAGAATACCGTAAATTATTTAAATAGACGGATGTGTTAGCTCACAACACTATCTTATGCAAGTGTCTTTTAACCATTTTGTAAGGTTATATCTCAAATATTTATATTTTTACACGCTACTGTATGTACAGTGATTTTATGCCAATAAAGGATGATATGACTATGACTAACAGATATCACTGTGTACGAAAAATATCATAGGCAAAGAAATGTTGCTCAGCTTTGGCAGGATAATAGGAGCTAGGCAGCCTGAGTACCTATTGATCCCCATCCATGAGGATCATGGCAGCCACCAATAGATTGGGAAATTCCTGGAGATTTGGGGGCACAGCCTGGAGAGGGCAGGGTTTGGGGAAGGATTTCAGCATGGTATAATGCCATAGAATCTAGGGGTGTGCACTCATTTTATTTTCTATAGTTTTTGGGTTTGGGTTTATCAAACCCGGAATTTTTTCTTAATTTGGAAAAACTGGATTTTTTGAAAATTTTCAGGTTAATCAACTTGAACCAAAAAACAAAACAAAACCCAAAATGTGGATTTGAAAAAAATCCACACTGCCCAGCTTCTCCAGAGTCCAGAGAAGCCAAGATTTCTTTCAAATCTGTGCTGTCCCCCCCACAGGTGAGGAACTGAAAGGCTGGTGGCCTTGCTGGCCTTTCAGTTCCTCAGTATCACTTTGCCACCCCAGTTGGATTCAGTGGAAAGAGGAAATAGTGGTGTTACCCGAATTAGATAGTCTCCGTTTTGGTTGGGGGGATTAACGAGAGATTAGGTAACTAGGATCTTTTCAGCCTGTCTGTACAGAGATAAGTCCCCTTGGAAAAATCCCAATAAAGAGGCGATTTGTCAAATAAAATGGGATTATATTATAAATTAGTTTCAAGCACACAATATAACACACACACAATTCACACAAGAGGTAAGGGGAGTAAAGGGTGGAGGGGTGGGAGATAGAATTAGGTTTTGGGGTGATATTTACCGATGTAGAAGAGTGACATCCCATTAAAGCAGCACTGTAGAAGGAGAAACAAACCAATATTTCTGGGAGTGAGCACCTGCAAGTAGCGGGTGAGTGTTTGGATCCAAAGCACAGACACTCTCTGAATGGCCAAAGGAGTAATATTTATATCCCAAAATGGGTCCTGAGGTGATATGAGGTAACTGGCAAAGGAAACTTTAGCAGGGACAAAGAACTTTGATTGCTCCTCTGCAGTCCAGACGAAAGAGGGGAGAGGCTAAATGTTTCTCAGAAAAGAAGAGTCTGTTTATGTGATTGCTTGATTAATGGCTGGCGATTGTGTGGCATAGATATTGGAATGTGATGGGATGTCTGAGTAGGTTCTCAGGATGTGTGTGAGTCAGTCAGGAGATGTTTGCTCCATCTGCCCTGAATGCCTTGATGGGAATCAGGTATGCAGGAGAATAGCTAGACCTTTTCCTGAATACCCTTGATTACCTAGTTGATGAGAGTTAAAGTTCTCAGTGTTTGCCAGGTGGCTGCCAAGAGCATCCAATCTAATATGCAAGGGGAAGCTTAGTCATTCCCATTGTCTTTCAGTCTTTCACACCCCATGCCAGGAGAAAATGTAAAATGGCCAACTCTTCTTCCAACTCCAAGGTATCACATAGACACAAAGATGGCTTCCAGGTCCCCGAAAGAATGGTTCATCTATGTGGAGCAGTGCCCTGCTCTTCTGCTAGCCTTGGTCCTATATGCACTTATAGGTAGCTGGAACGGTCTGGCCACTAACAGTGGGGGAGGGGGAAATGAGACATCCCATGGAAGTCCTTGTGGATCCCCACTTGACAGTATATCCATCTAGAGACTGAAGTTATGAACAGACAAGACAGATCTTTCAACAAATCTAAGAAAAGTCCCAGGTTTGCATTTGCACACACCCCCAATAATAGAAGTAGTGCCTGTAGCTTTAAGACATGAATGCCCTCCGTGGCTGTTGCTAGCAGCCACAACAGTACTGCCAGCCTTGTTGTCTGTCAGTAAAAGATAGTGTGAGTTGTATTGCCCTTTCCAAGGCCATTTTGACTTTTGAGGGAGGATACAGGCCGCCAGGCCCACCAGCAACCACCGGGCAACCTGCTACCACTTGACTTCCATGATTCACCAAGGTCCAACTGTTTCCTGCTGTTCAACAGCAGCTGCCTCATAGACGCCAGTGCTGTACAGTGGTAAGCATTTTGGACTAGGATCTGGGAGACCCAGGTTGAAACCCCCATTCTGCTGTGGAAGCTCAGTGGATGACCTCAGGCCAGTTACACATTCTCAGCCAAATCTACCTCACAGGGTTGTTGTGAGGATAAAATGGAGAAGAGGAAAATGCTGTAAGCTGCATTTGGTCCCCATTGTGGGGGAATGCAGGGAACAAATGAAATAAATAAATAATAAATATAGCTGAAGATGAAGGGTTCAGTTAAAAGGTTAGTGGGTGGGTGGGAAGGAGAAAAAGAAGCAGTGAAAGGTGAGGATATGGAGGTTGCCAGGAGGTGGAAAAGGGGAAATAGTGGGGGGAGGTGATGCACGGGGAAATTAGGAGCCCCTTGTAAGTCTTTGTGGGTTCCACACTGTACAGCTGGTCCCTGTCCAGATGCCTTAGGGAGGGAAGGGGAGCAGTGTGGAGAGCAGAAGACTGGGTGGGGAGCAGATAAAGGTTGGTTGGCTGGTGAGTGGGAAGGAAAGAAAAACACAGGAAAAGGGGAGAGTCTGCATGGGGTTCAGGGAAAGAGGAAACAGTGGGGAAGAGGGAAATGAGATGCCTGCCTTGAGGCCTTGTAAGTCCCCCGTTTTTTGGTGCATATTTCTAAATCATATTGTTGCAAAACTGGTGGAAAAAGACTACAAAAGATATCATTGAAAACTGTGGGAGGATTCACTAATGTTGATGAACTATCACTGCCGAAGTACAAATTCATAGATACTTCCATGACTGGGGTCGTAGCCTGCAATCCCACTTGCGTAAGTAACTGCAGTGAGCTCTATTCATGGTAGAGGCTAATTATTTTTTATCAGGTGATCCTTTATGAATTTGAAAGATTCCATTAAAATAGCATCCTACAGATGTGGTGAAAGCCTACGTGGGTTCTTTTATATTGGCTATTCTTGCTTCAAATATTGACTCAAGTGGGTGCTGCTATATTTAGAACACAATGAAGCAGGTTCTGTGCATGTAGATGCCTTTGTGCCCTCGCTGCATAGAAATTGTTAAGAGGAACATCTTTGAACCCAACTTCTTTGTGATGTACTTTGAAGCTTTCCATTATTTTTTCCAGACCGAATTAACCAGCATCATTTGGCTTTGGAGTGTATGATTTCTGCAAGTGACTAATCTGATAGTTAAAAATCAAGAAGCCTTTGGTGAGCATGTGATATGCTTTCCCCATTTTAAACCCCTTCTTTATTAAGTGTAGTCAGAGTGGGTTAAGACCATTCTGGTGTCCAAAAGTGCCCCTTCCATTGGCCTATGGGGTAATTTGGCTCTCCCCTCAGTTGAGTCTACCCAAGGCCAGCCTCTTTATAGCTGGCAAAAGAAGAGGAGCGTGGGAAGTCCTTTCTTGGTCTCAAATTTTGGATCCTTCAGCTATTTTCCTCCTATGGATTTCCTCCCAGATGATGGAGGCCTGAGTTATCTCATCTGTTTTTGCAAGCAGAACAAATGCTTTAGGAATCATCCATTGCTTCACTATTGTCTCAATTTCCAAATGTTGTACACAGTAGAATGAATGCCCTTTTTGCTTAGCTTTCAATATCTTCAGTTTGTATGTTTCTCCTCCCTTACATTAATGTGTGCAAGTTCATTAAATTTGATACTGCAAAAAAGAAGCAACCTTGATGTAGCCATACTATGATGGCAACCATATTCTTTCGAAGAGCTTCAGTGATTTTCATATGCACTTGAGTTCATTTATAAAATGCCACCAAAAGTGATTGTCTGAAACAACAAAGGAATGTAACTGGGGAAATCTGCTCATCCCTCTCTTTGAACCCAACTTCTTTGTGATGTACTTTGAGGCTTGTATTTTATATACATTTAGAGTTATTGTACTTGTGTTGGCCCCTTTGTGGGATTTTGAAATGGGAAAAACCATGGTCAACATCTATCACATTTTTATCCCACCTTTTCATTGAGGAGCTCAGCATGGTACTCATGGTTCTCCCCTCTTCCACTATTTATGTGACAACCCAATGAGGCAGATTAAGCTAAGAGTGACTAGTAAAAGGTCACTCAGAGAACTTCGTGACTGAGTAGGGATTTCAACCAAGGAAGTCCTCACTCATAGTCTGATGTTCTCACTACTAAACTACACTGAGCTGGTTACCAGCATCAGTTTTCAAATGGAATGTTCATAATAAGAGAATGAGAGGGCTTCAAATTTACAGCTTTAAAATGTGCTAAATTTAAATTAGACATTTCTTGGAATAGAAAAGTGGGGGGGTTGTTTGTTTTTTAGATAAGCCAATGCTTTATAAGTGAAAGCAATGACACTATCTAGCCTCTCAGTCTTCACCTCCAGCCTACCCAAACAGGTTCATAACAAATTAATGTATTTCCTTGATGGGGTTTTTCCATAATAATCCCAACTATTTTTGCTATTTACATTTGCAAATAATGTGCAAGATGCTGTACCAAAAACAGATTATTGATAAACCACCATGAATAGCTCTGCTCCAAAGTGGTTTTTATTTTTGCTGCTTACTTTCCTTTGCTTACTCTATTCCACTAATTTTCTTTTATAGCACCTGAAATTTCAGGTGCTGCCAGCCTTTGCGATGTATGCATATGTGTGCATACATCTTTAACCTCCATAAATTCAGCGTACCCCTCTGCTTCCCCACTACAAAAGCTTCCGATAAAGAATTAAACTCTTTGGGGAACACACAAGAAGATAAGGATTGAAAACTTCAAGACCCTACCATTTCTCCTGACCTTTTCTTACAGATGTGACTACAAATCCCTTAAGGACTGCAAATAAAAGGTCTTACTGGAGATTGCTAGGAGCACCTTCTTAAATTATTGAGTAGAAAAGGCAGACCTGAGCAGCCTGCAGGCAAACACACGGTCTAAATCCCCAAGCTACTGTGGGTTGTATTTACTGTCCAAATGTGGCAAGGTTTTGCTGACAATTAATTTGTCAGATTACTATAAAACTTTTTTTTATTACAAAGTATTTTACAGTGCAATCATAAGAACACTTTCCTGGAAGTAAGCCACACTGAATAGACCTGACTAGATTTCTGAGTAGACCTGCTTAGTGTTATGATGTTATTAGGGCTGCCACTCTGGGTTAGGAAATTCTTGAAGATTTGGGGGTAATCCTGAGGAGGGTGGGACTTGGGGAGGGGAGGGACTTCAGTGGGATATAATGCCACAGAGTCCACTCTCCACAGCAGCCATTTTCTCTAGGGGAAGTGATCTCTGTAGTCTGGAGATCAGTTGTAATTCTGGGAGATCTCCAACCCTAGCTGTTAGTCAAGGGGACTAATGTGTGGTAGCCATAGAACTATGACAGGAAAAGGACATGCATAACTTTGATTATGATGAGTACTGTTCACACATTACATTGAATGCATGTACACTCTGTGTACAGTGTACATACACTTGATTTTTTTATATATTCATTGAGTACTCATGTTGCACTCAATGCATATGCAGCTGAACATGTGATACAAATCCCACATTTATCCAGTTGCTAGTTGCTGGTTTCAGTTGTAAAGTGAATGCACATTGGCTCTTTATGTGTTCACTGTAAAATGTTTCAGTTTAATACACCCTGAAGAAACCCCCAATTCTAGGCAATGATTTGTAGCTAACAGTGGAATCCTAAACTAAGTTAACTGAAGTCATTAGGCTTAAAAGAGTAAATTCTGCTTAAGACTGCCATGTTAGTGGGGAAGTGCCGCTACAAGTTTGGAAGGAACACTGAGAACCAAAGATTAAATGAGAAATTAGTTTTATTAAGGAGAATAATAGAATCTCAGAGATGGGTAATTAACAAATCCAAATAATATCAATAATGCCCAATATTCATTATCTACTACAGAGCAAACTACCCTTGGGGGGATGGGAGGATGGAAAGCAGGAGGAGGACAAGAGAGGGATTTATCACTACCAATCCTGAATCCCAGTGAGGTCCACCATCAGTTGGACAGCAAATCCAAAGGGGAAGGAGCTGGGCCATGTGTCATGTGCCAAATGGGAGTCCTGCAGTTCACAAAACACAGGTGGTATTAAAGCAGGTAAAAGTGAACTTTGGGGAAGGATTGTGTCCACAGTTAGAGGGTAAAAAAAGCTGGTAGCTTGGGGGGGGGGGAAGGGAGCAGGACCCCAAGAAAGATATGTGCAGGAAGGGGGAATTGTGAGCCCAAGTGAGGTAAACTGGGATGTATCTGGACGGAAATAGGGATTGTAGGGTCTAGATTCAAACCTGGGGGAAAGAGGGGAATGGAATAGAGATAGGCAGCTGATACATGGGCATAGTTCCCAGGAAAGAAAACTGGGTATGCCGATAATGACAGTCTGCTGTGGCAAAAGGCCCGTTGATGAGATCTGGGTGTATTTATTAACTAAGGATATGAATGCCAATCTAGGTGATTCATTTCATTACCAGGATCTTACAGCAGCTTTCTATTCATTCTCTGCTAGTATGACTGAGCAGGTGTGGTCCTCCTAGGGTTGCCAGGTTCCCCCTCTCCTCCAGTGGGAGATTTTTGGGGTGGGGATCGCACACCTGCGGCCATGAACAACGCAATCCTATCACTTCTGGTTTACTTCCGGAAGCACCGCAGCACAACAAGAAAATTTACCACTCAAACCCCATTTTGAGTGGTAAATCATCCCATCATGCAGCAGTGCTTCCGGAAGTAAACCAGAAGTTATGGGATCATGTTGCTGGAGGCCACATGCACACACGATCCTTGCTTTCAGCCAGCAGATGGATTGGCAGGCAATTGCCTGCCATTCCAAGCCACCTGGCAACCCTATGTGGCCCTGCTTTCCTCCCTTCAGTCTCTGCATTTTGTTCTGTGCTGGCCAGAATCCTGTTTACTTGCTTTAATGGAAAATATGGATAAATGCAGGTCTCAAGAACCAAGATGGACTGGTCAGGGGCAAAATGGAGACAAAGAGGTTACAGGCTGAACAGTAATGTTATCAGTTAAAGAAGTGTCAAATGTGTTGAGGTGGCTTTCTAACTAGAGTTCTTTGCAAGAGCTTCTCTTGTGCTTGAAAGTAAAGATATATTTATTTATTTAGCCCATTGTGGGGGGAAATGGATTCAAACATTGCATTTTAAGCAGGGAGAAACTAAAAGCATATGAGAAAATCAATTTGCTCCCACCCACTCACAGTTCTTGGTGTCTGTTGTTTGTCAGCATTCATGGAAGGCTTTTTTTTTTTTTTTTACATTTGTAGCATGCCAAGAAAATCACCCAACCTTCACAGTGTGGCACAGAGCAATTTAGACCAGCTCTCTACATAGCAGCCATAACAAATACATTGGACCTCAGTCTTACACCTTAGTTCTTATTCTATCCCACATCTTTTTCCTCGGGTTCATAAAGTTTCTTCCTATCTATTTCATCTGTCTGTCACAACTATAAAGCTTTCGTTTATCTGTCACTTACAAATGAACAAATAGAAAACTAGAAAAGAAAACAATATGGATATGTTGAAAGACTCCTTTTGCAAAAGCTTTCAATAGCAGTGAAAATCACCCATTCTTTAGCCATTTTCCAGGGGCTGCTCCAAAGCAGGACAAAAGTATTTGAGCATTCAGAACAGGATGATATTGATCCAGGAAGCGTTGGTTCCATTCTCAAGTGGTTTTGTGACATGATTACATGGGTAAATCTGATTGGCCATATAGAGTCATAACTAGGGCTGAGCCAATTTTTTGCCAACAAATGTTTTCAATGCAGACCGACTTTTCATTCCTGTTTACGTTCCTGGTCCCAACTGGCAGCTGAATTGGCGCCATTTTTTAATAATTCCCTAGTTGCTGCTATCTATACATCTGTCAAGGAGCCAATAAGATTTTGCTATCTGCTGATGTCATTGGAGGAAAACAAAACGAATGAAAACTAAATAATCTTATTGGGTTTGTGACAACTTCATAGATAGCAGCAACTCGAAATAGCTTAACAAGAAAAATGGCGGCAGTGCACCTGATTAGATCTGCAAAGTGGATTGGTTTTAGTGAGTCATCATCAGCCAAGGTTGCTACCATTTCACCAGAAGGCATTGGGAAAGACTGAGCTGGAGAAGGGAATAAGGGAACTGATGTTGGGAAATGGAAAGGCCTAAATGGGGAGTTTACACATAACATATTCATGCCTATTCAAGATTTTCTCACAAATGGGTACCAAAGCAAAGAAGGGATGCAGTTTGATGTGTGCAAGCTCTTTGCAAAATGCCAAGACTAGTTGTGACATACCATATGCTACATGATCTCTGTTGGCTAGGATCACCTATACAATTATTACCACTGGCATTTAGAATGTTTGCTTAGCATCTACCCCACCCCCTCCATCCCTCTTGTTGCCTCCTAATGGCAAAAAGTTTTTTTTTAATTATCCGTGTGTTTTTTCCAATTTCCTCTTACCATGTTCTGGATTAGGTCATAGGCAAAAAGAAACGAAGCAGAAGAAGGAAACACAGAGTGAATGAATGCAGGGCTTCGTTCCTTTTGTTGGTAGAGCATTTATAGGCCATCCAAGGGGTAGATTTGCTCATAGGGCTGCGGCAACTGACCAGTGCCTTACATTATGGGCTTGTGAATATGGACCAAAAAAACATTCTGATTATTAAAATGTTCTTCAGACACATGAATGAAAAAAGGAAATTAGAGATTCTTTCTAGGTTGTATTCATGCCTTTAAGGTTCAAGACAATGTAGCAAATAAATTCATAAGTTAAGCCACAGTTGCACAGCCATTTCCTAAAACAAAGTCTGCTGTGGTCAATCTTAGGCATGATATCATCTGACAGCCCCATGCTATTATAAATACAATATTTTGAAAATGCAAGAGGTGAAGGGAAGGTCAGTTTGAAATGGCACCATACCTTGGTTAGGTGCAGTCAAAGCAATTGTCAGATTGATTGCACAATGGCGTGAACACAAACAAATCTTTGCAAAGAGACTGAAGGAAGACTAAACCATTAGCAGTGGAAACCTCAAGATCAATGTTGATCACAGTCAGGTGAATTTTGTTGTGTGCATATCAGAAGCATACATCTTATCCCTAGATACATTCACTTTTGTCTTATAGTATGCAGCTGTGTCATATGATGAAGTCTGCTGAACAATGAAGTATGGATAATCAGATAAGCAAATAGGTTTAAGAGGCAGAAATTGGGTCATAGTGGCCGTATGTTTTTAAATGTGTTTTGTATCCATTAAAACTTATTTTGTCCCTGATGATCTATGTCATTGACTTTCAAACTTTTAAAAGTAGGACCCACTTCTAAACTTGCTGCACTTTTGGGGACTCACTTGCAAAGTAATTCCACACTATTTTCCTCTCTTCAGCATAAACCACAAGAATCTGACATCAGTTAACACCCAACAAGTTTACATTCTATTTTACATCTTTAGTATTTATAAAAAGCATTACTGAGGACTATAATTTCATGGTCTTTTTTCATGATATGCAAAGACAAACCTTTTCTCCCAGTTCATCCTGTTCCTTTTCCTTGTTCTTGGCTCTGTGATCCATCTGCGAGGGAGTTACAATGTACTCTTGGCTCCTGACCCACAGTCTGAGAACCACTGGTCTATATAAGCGGTTTTCAGACACCTGCCCATTAGCCATAGAGCCCCAGTGTATTGCAAAGAATTTGAGAAAATTAGGGTTGCCAACTCTGGGTTGGGAAATTCCTGGAAATTTGAAGGTGGAACCTGTGGAAGGAAGAGTTTGGGGAGGGGAAGGAGCTCAGCAGTGCTGTGATACCACAGGGTCCACCCTCCAAAGCTGCTATTTTCTCCAGAGGTGCTGATCTCTGTATTCTGAAGATCACTTGTAATTCCAGAACTCCAGCCACCACCTCGAGGTTGGCAACTTTAGAGGGTATATATTAGGGTTTCCACTATGTTCATATGGGCTACTGGGTAGACCTTTTGGTCTCATAAAGTGTCCCTTGTGAATGAAGGGCATGAAAGAGAGATGTATGACTCTTCTCATTCTTGTTTTCTTGTTGTATGTAGTCACTGTAAGCCTTTTAATTTTTCCCCATTTTCCTTGCTGGTGCTCCAAGCTTACTTGTTGTCTGTATGGCATTTTAACAGCATTTATATATGATCTTTATGTCACTTATAGGATTGCCAGGTGCCTGCTGAGGGTGGGAGAACTTCTGCCTCTGCCTTCCATTTTCCACCCTCTCTCCAGTGAGCAGTGGGAGGAAGCACATAAAGCTGTGTTATACTGAGTCAGACCATTGGTCTATTAAGGTCAGTAGGGTTGTGCATATCGATATACCTGAACCGAAAATAAACCTGAAATTAGCTGTTTTGACAATATTCAGGTTTTGGATAGACCAAATACCAAAACCTGCAAATCTGCCCGAAGCCGAACAGGCGATTCCTAAAAAAGCTGAATAATTATTCAGCTTTTTCGGGTTCAGATATTCACCTTTGCTCAAATGCATGGCTCTGTGCTTTCTCCCATTTTTCTATTTTTGACTGCTTTTGAGGTAGGGGTTGTGTAATCGGAGCCAACTTGGTCTGACCAACCATCACCTTTCAGTGGGTTAATCTGGATCAAGCATAAGGGTTATTTAAAAGATGGGGCTCATCCAGTCCCATCTGGAGGGATATACCCTCCAACTAAAAAGAACCGGCTTCAACAGCTGCTCACACCACCAGGCTTCCAAAGGAGACTTCCTCGCCCACACAGATGAGTAGTCTCCTTCAGAACTGCCCCCATGGTCAAGACCTCAGCTGGCTCCAATATCACCCCCCCCCCGAAAACCTGCTCTCAAACTGAAGGTTACCCCGAGTAGAGGCTTCGTTTCCCCGCACTGTGGCCATCTCTTGAAATAATATTTTTGATGACTATAATAATGTTCACAGGATGTCATATTTTCTGGGGCTTGTTTTTCTTGCATTCAAGCCTTTTTCCTCAATTTAGAAGCTAATTTGCTTGGACATCATGCTGTGCACCCCAGATATGAAGGGAGCTACAAACCTTGAGGCACCAACCTGCCAGAGAGCTCTTTCTGCCAGTCCTCTGCAACGTTGAACTTCTGAACCTTAAAACCAATGGACAGCTCGGCTCGCAAATGCCTGGAGGATGGGGGTCAATAAAATTGCTGGTCAATAAAATTGGACCCCCTGTCCCAAAGTTCACCAAACTTCAGTGACCATCTAAGAAGTGTCCCTTGCACCCATGCTGTAAATTTGGTGCTCTATCTTCAAAAATACCCCCACAGGATCTTCAAAAAAACCTTCATAGACTATAATGGGCCTGATTTTTTTAAGTAAACACAGAAATAAGCCGAATACCCATATTTACCGTTATGGGTATTCGGCTTATTCTGGGTTTACCAAAAAAATTGGGCCCAATAAAACCAAACCTGAAATTTACCCCCAAATTTTTTTGCACAACCCTAAAAGTCAGTGTCATCTACTCTGACTAGTAGCAGCTCTCCACTGTCCTATCACCTAATGCCTGCTCCTTTTTTAAAACACCTGGAGATCCCAGGAATTAAACTTGGACCTTCAGCATACAAAGCAGATGCTTTGTCACTGAGTCACAGCTCTTCTTACAGGCATACTGTCCTGAGAACAAGCTGTGGTTTGCAGATGGCATTCCCTGCCCCAGAAAAAAGCCCACGAATGACATTGAGGCCATAATTTCATCATTCTGGTAAAAGCTGTATCCAGTCTGCTCTGCATTGTATATGTAAATATTAAAGACCATCATTATTTACATGACCAGAAATGCCAGTGGTGTGCTACACAAAATGAAATTCTATTTCTTGATACAATGGGACAGCATCATTTAAAATAAAAAGAAAGCTTTTTTTCAAAGGCCCACTTGTGGCAACAGTAGGTTCAGCCTTCTACTTTTCACCCATGCCAGCTAATCTTCTGTCTTTTGCCGGTTTTGAGTGTCTTCCAGACAAATACAGCCTGTCTGAGAGCAAAGATTCCTCCCCATGCCCCTTCTCAGGAGCCACCCTCCTTCAACATTTGCCATCTGCCATGCCAGTAGGACTTGGTGAAGCAGCAGGGCACAAAAGAACATTGCTGTGACACTTGCTGAATATTCATGACTATATGAATATTCATTAAATTAGCATCTGTATGACCAGGCCTCCAGAGTCACAACTGGCATCTTAGGAAAAGGCCTATTGTATTTTAATTAAATGCCAGCTTGATTTCTAAACAGCTATACTTACCAGGATTTAATCAGCTGAGAAGGATAGCAACACATTTCCAAACTCTGAAGGTTCAACCCCCTTCTCCTCTTTTGCATGTTTAATACTAGTGGGAATTACGTGTTCGCAAGAAGAGAAAAAAAGACCTCTCTCAGCAACCAAAATAGCATCAGATTATCTCTCTAATAGATTCACACTGTGTGGGATCCATCAGCATTTTCCCTGAGGCACAATCAGACAAGAATAGTTAAGCAGTTAATATATCTTCAGGGAAAGGAGCAACTTTCTCAAATGGAGCAACATAATGCCAAAACAATGCCATAATAATGCCTAAAAACCATGCCAGTGGAATATACAGCATAATCTTCAACAAGAGTAAGTGAGATCTGGCATGGCTTGTTTACACATGTTAAACAATAAATATTGGTCATTGCTGAATACTTGGGCTGAACTGAAAGAAGGAAGTCTGTGAGATAAATATCCCAACTGAATTCAAATATCTGGCTGACCAGGTGACCAACTTATTAAACAAATGACTCCCACTTTCCCTTTGGCATTTGGGATTAGGTAAAAAAGGTAAAGGTCCCCTGTGCAAGCACCAGGTCATTCCTGACCTATGGGGTGATGTCACATCCCGACGTTTCCTAGGCAGACTTTGTTTATGGGGTGGTTTGCCAGTGCCTTCCCCAGTCATCTTCCCTTTACCCCCAGCAAGCTGGGTACTCATTTTACCGACCTCGGAAGGATGGAAGGCTGAGTCAACCTTCAGTCGGCTATCTGAAACCGACTTCCGTTGGGATTGAGCTCAGGTTGTGAGCAGAGCTTGGGCTGCAGTACTGCAGCTTACCACTCTGCGCCACGGGGGATGAGAGTACAGGATATATCCACATACAAGATACTCCATAGGTTATAGTCAATACCTGGCATCTTTTATCATTATCTATAAACATAATTTAGCTCATAATGAAACATGTGAAAGGACCTAGAAATTAATCATGGCCTTGCCCCCCGCTCTCTCTGGGCAAGGTTCTCAGTGGAGTGTACAAAATCCATGCACATGCAGTGATATGCTCTCTATCTCCCCCCCCCAAAAAAAAACAGAACCATCTTTTCAGGTGCTTACAATTTAAATATTTAGAGGTGAGAGAGAGATAACAAAGAAATGGAAGGGATGAGATTTTATTTATTTAGGCATTTTGTTTCACTGTTCTCCCAATGGGGACCAAAAGCAACTCACAAAAATGCCAAAATACAGTTCAAATAAACAGACAAAAATACAATATAAATACAGAATAAAGAGTATGCTAACAGATCCTGTGCTACTCCTGGATCCCCTTGGCTGGCTCACTCAGCACCACAGACAGCAAGCCATAGGCTAAGAGCAAAGGGCCAAGGGGATCCAGGCCATACCCAAATTCAGCAGAACTGTCCATTTCAGGAGATGTTTATCAATTGGGTAGGCAGCAAAGTATGTTTCATAAAAATATGTGGTGTTCATTATGTGCCGTTCACACTGACATTCACCTTAGGCTTACTGAGTATCCAACCTTAGTCATAGGGTTACTATGCATTTAGATGATGTAAGATCTATTGGAAGTGCCGGATTTACGTATAAGCTAAACAAGCTATAGCTTAGGGCCCCACTCTCTTGCCCCCCCCCAAAAAAATTTAAAGGAAAAAAAACTGGATGTACATTTCCAAAATATAAGATAAAAAACAAACTATTAATATACTTCTTCTTAATTGTATTTCAGTTCAACAATTACTTTGATAAAATACATATATTGTTATGTGCAAATGGCTTTAGATACCTATTAGGTCCATAAATTACCATATAGCATATATTCAACACAAAAAACAGCAACAATTTGTTGATGACAAAGGACAGCTGGACATATAAAGGGCCCCATTACCTTCAATAGCTTAGAGCCTCATCAAACCTAAATCTGGCCCTGATTGGAACTATATGGAAACAGAGGTTGCATGCAGTAGTGCTTCCATAATAATATAAACACAAGGCCTTCAAATGTATGGTAACATTATACTGCATCCTTTCAAAGTATAGAGTTTGAAAGGCTCTGGAGAGACAGTATTACCAAATGAAGTGATAGTGAAATATTGTAGCTATGAGTGGAGAAATGCTCTCCACTTTGGGCTACATCCCACTGTGGGTAGTTTTGGGCAAAACTCCCACATTCACTTCAAAAAGGTTCTCTTTTAGTAAAAAGACAGGAAATGAGAGAAAGGTTAATTGCTTTCAAGCATCCTCCATACTGGTGATGACCCTCATATGCATATAATACTTAAATTTGGCTATGCAAATGCTTTTAGCCAGCAGAGATCATTCAAAGGGCCATCTCACACCCTGGGAAGAATGTGGCACTTGGGGTGGGGAGATATGAGGATGGCAAATGCTAGACTGGATCTCTTCCTGGGTATAACAGGAATAGAATGACTGACCCAAGGGGGTGGGCAGACAGAGAAGAAATAAATGTCCTTGACATGAGGGGAACAAGGACCATTTTGGCTGATTTCATATGGAGATAACTTGCAGGAAGGAGTTCTCACACCTGGCCTCCATCTTGATGGCTACCATTACCACATGGAGCTAACAAAGGGCAGGCATCCTTGCTCTAAGTGATGGATGATGGATAGAATGCCGAAGAAATGAGCTGTGGCTCATGAAAAGTCATACCCTGCCAGAAAGTAGCACCAGTCTGTAAGGTGCTACTGGACTCTTGCTCTTTTCTACTGCTATGGATAGAGTGCTGTAACTAAGAGGTACAGACCATTCCTGAGCTTGGGTGGCGAAAGTGCTTAGGAGGCCCGAGGGACTTACGCCGGCGCAAACAGACTGGGCGCTGGCGTCAGGCCAGTTACTCCGGTGGCGGTAGTCTGCCTCTCACTCAGCGCTGATGGCTGCACCCCACCCGCCCACCACTAACGCTGCCCTCGCCCTCAGTTGTGCCCCAGTCTCCATGGACAGCCTTCTGATGATGCTGACAACGCACGCCACAGCCACGGGCCAGGACCACCCCCATACCATTGTACATAGATCGCTCTTCCTCACCGTCCCCAAAAATGGAGGCTGCTGGGGAGAGCAATGTAGATACAGGTACCACACGGTAAAAGACCATCTGATGGCAGTGTAGAAACCCAGAGAGAAGTGAAGAACTCCTCTGGGAATTGGGTAGGCTTGGGAGAGCCGGGTGCTGCTAGCAGAGACCCAGGACAGCCACTGAGCATTTCAACCAAAGTATAATGGCACACACAGGTGAGCAGGGTCATTCTGCAACACTGTTTCCCTTGTTTGTATCCCACTTTTCCCTGGGAGAATTCTTGATGGGGCACATACAGTTCTAGTTAAGCTATTGGTTAAGCTATTGCTTAACCTTAGCAAGCTGCTATAACAGATGCTCCCAATACCTTTCATGACTCTCCAGTCTTTAAAGGTCTCTCTCATTAACAGTAGTTTATTGTAGTTTATAAACAGTAGTTTATTGTTGTGTTAACTTTGCAAAAAATTGGAAAATCAAGAAAATATATTTGTCATCGTACACAGTGGGACAGAACCATCACTATTTACTGTTATTCAGTGAATGCATGGCACCCGTACACACCTCACAGTTACAATTCCTTGCATTTTAAACAATTTAATTTAAATTGTGTGACTCTGATTTTAGTCTTATGAAGGACACCAGTCTAATCAGCACTTACTGCTCATCTCACACATACATTCACACACTTTTGTTGTTTTTTAAAGCTACAGACATGACATACTCTTGTTTCAAACCATTATCATTTCACTGTTTGGACACATTATCATAATGACGCGTGGAGTCTGATATGGAAGTAGAACAATGTTGAAGGTTCAGAATTTCACACAGCTCTTTAAAAGGCAGTAAGCACAGAGCTGCTGTTCAGGAACTATATGGTTCTCTGAAGCAGATTTTGCAAGTTGTTTGGGTGGCCCTGAAACAATATCTCTTTCTGTGTCATGGCTGATATGAGATATTGGTAACCTGTCCTGATTCTTCTTTCCCAGTGTAATGCTGAAACCCCTTTATTTTTTACATTGGAGAAAAAAGAACTACATATACAAAACATATATGTGAACACACACACATACACATGCATGTGCAAATCTGGTTGCTTTCAGCTGTTCCAGAGAACTGACACCAGCAGTGCAATGAAACAGAAATGAGCTGGAAGAGTATTGTGGGTATTAACATGCTAATGAGCACTCTAAGTCCTTTATGAAGGGAAACAGCACACTGACTTACTTAAAGTCATAGAGTCACCAAAACATTCAGAGGGTGTAATTTGTAATCTTTAATTGAGTTAAATCTCCATAGGTATAAATCAGGGTAAGAATCATATGAACTGAGCCTGTGATCCTACACGCACAGGTATTTTCAAAGGTAGACATTAATATTGTAGTGCCTGTTCTAAACAATGTTAATCAATGCACAGTAAGGAATTTTATTTTTTCCTTTGCCAAATTTCCTTTCAGCAATTTTGATGTTGTGTGAAATCACAAAAAGGAGATGTAATGGCAAGGAGGGGCAGAAACAGAGCGCATGCTTTCTATGCAGAAGGACAAATCTGAGTCCCTGGCATCTCCAGTTGAATAAGATCTCAGGTAGCAGTACTGGGGAAAGACCCTTCTCAACCACAGAGCCACTGCCAGTTAGAGTAGATAGAGAAAATGGTCTGGTTTGATATAAGGCACCTGGTGCTTGCACAGGGGACTACCTTTACCTTACCTTTGTATAAGGCAGATTTATATATTCAACTGCACAACACCTTGAGTAGCTTTACAGTAATTCTTTTTTTTTTCCATTGATGGCCTCTGCTGAGCTCCTCACAAGATGTATACAAACAGCACTGCCAGCCCTAAATGGTACATCTGCTTTCTTTCTGCACTGTTCCTGTGTGTGATCAGGGAGACAAGTGTGCCTTAGAGACGTGTCAGTGTGAATGTGGCCCACTTTCCAGTCTTGCCCAAATCCACACTAAAATAGCTTAAGCATGAGGAAGAAGCTTTCCTTCTAGTGCTCTTACTGATACGCCAAAGTTTCTGCTAGTTTAGGTACAATTCCACCCCACCCACCCCGAAATTCATTGAATGACCTTGGGCCAGTCATTTTCTCTCTGCCTGGACTATCTTACAGGGCTGTTGTGAGGAAAACTGAAGGAAGGGAGAACCAAGTATGCCCCTGAGCTCCTTGGAAGAAGGTTGGGATAAACACATGATGTATGTACTGCAGAAACAGATACAAAATTCCTAGTGATAACTGCACCCACATCAAAAGCTGAAGCTTGCCTAAAAGCACTGGGGGCATGGGCCTAGGCCAAGCAGCATAATCATGTAAAATTCTAGTATGAATAAAAGGATCAGGAGCCTCCACCTTTTAATGTAAGGTGGGGGTAGATCTAATGAGCCAAATGGCACATCGTCATACAAAAACTAGAGAATAACGTCCAAAGCCAACTACAGACAATTTAATTACAAGCTCTTCTGAACACAACTACCTTACACATCCTGTAGGAATGAGAATGCAGTTCAGACCTCTGTCAGTAGAAAGTGCCACAGTTTCAGGGTGACTACTGAATTTACCCTGGGATGGGCCACTCTGTCCTAACCTCCCAAGGGAAAGGGATAGAGAGGAAAAATTGACATGATAAGCAGAGCTGGTGCACAAGATCACACAGGGAGAGGGAGTCCTTTGAGCATATGCTCTGTAAATATGCCCAATACCTTCCTTTGGCAGGATGTTAGAACTCAGTAGTTTTTAGTGAAGGTTGGCTGTCACTGTTCATTGAGGACCCATCTCAGAGAATTCCCAGGAACGTAACCTGGAAATGACTGCTTCAGAGGAATACATTGTAACACTGTACAAAATGACCAGAGAACTGGCAAAGCCAACCTTTTCCGAAATCAAGCCTGTATGGAGGAGTGGGAGAGCGCAGTAATCAAAATGACTTTTTAAAAAATACTAAACTCGGTTTTTCATGTTCTTGCTAAGAGTCCATAATAATACCGCGAGAATGTGCAGCATTAGCCTGATATCATTCAACAAAAATGTGCAGTTTTAGGGATTAAATGTACACATAGCTGAGCTGAAAAATGAAATCTGGCGACAGAAGGATACTTTGTTTTTCATAAACAGAACATTCATGACAGTCTCCTGCGTACAATGCAACAAAGATATAGCCGTGCCCCAAGCCAGTTCCTTAAATGTTGGTCATTCTGGAGCTGCTGAGGAAAGGATTTTGCTCATGATTGTTCATATGCAGACATCGCATGACAAACTGAAAAAAAAACCCTAGATATAGGAATGGAACTGTTTGTTTATTATAAATATTATGAGTCTCAAGCATACATTTAGGGGTAAGACCACCAGGCATTCTACATGTGGTAGAAGTGACTTTGACATGCCCTCTTCTCTGCCTCGAAACCAAATAACTCTAAAGTCAGAAAAATCTGTGTTCAAAGCACTTCCACTAAACATTAGAATGCTTGTCTGAGATTAATCTATGCAGATAATCATTGCATTGGAGTGGAGTGTATGAATGTTAAACACAGTAATGTCTTTAGAATAATGCCCATATCACACGTGATAGTAAATTGTTCATTGAACACATTCCAGAATCTGAATTCACATTAGCAATGCAATGTATATGCATTGTCGTTCATGCATCTTACCTGATAAACTTTCTATGACCTCTGGTGTATATTGAAAAAATCACCAGAACCTGTGGAAGTCAGCCTCAGGGAACCACAGGTCACCTCTCAGTAAAGGTGCTTGATTAGCTGCTGGTTCAGTTCACCCCTTCCTTGTGTGTAGTGATCACAGGAGCAGAATGTTCAACAGACTGTCCATCCACATCCAGACAGCTAAAACATGTCCAATTGTGTTGGATTAATTAACATTTTGTGTTGAGACTCACTCCTTTGGTGTCTCTGCGTGTCTTACCATGATAGTGTAGGTTACTCTCCATTAATGGTTGCTGAGCCCATCCATGACCCTTAGTGAGGAATCTTGCAGTCAGTTTGTGCAATCATGACAGATGCCACTGACTACGCAGGCATGAAAAGCTGGCTCTGTGTGTGTGCGTGCGTGCATGTGTGTTTGTGTGTGTGTGAAACTAGAGGTTGTTTAAAAGATGTGAACTCTGAGTGATCTGTGCTTGAAAAAATAGGTAATTTAATGAAGCAATCATGACTGTGAAGGATATATGCCTTCTTCTCCAGTGGTCAAGAAGACTGAGTGTGCTGACTGCACAAGTGCAAAAGAGGTCATAAGCTGCAAATCTGAAGTAAGTGTGCTTAAACATAGACTTGTAGCAGAAGTGATTACTGAGCAGCTGTAAAGCTGTTTGGCATGGCTTTCTAGTCAACATTGAATAGCGACATTGAGGTGACCCACCCAACAAGCATGCCCAACATGTAAACATATGAACACATATGAAGCTGCCTTATATAGAAAAGGCCTTTGGCCAATCAAGGTCAGTATTTTCCACTCTGACTGGCAGCAGCTCTCCATGATTTTGGGTTGAGGTCTTGCACGACACCTGCTGTCTGACCTTTTAACTGGAGATCCCAGGGATTGAACCTGGGACCCTCCACATGCAACACAGATGCTCTACCACTGAACTGCATTCCTTGGTCATATGCAAGAGTTGGGGCAATCTCAAAAACCACAAAAAGTCACTCAGATGAACCTATGAACTTATGAACCAATGTTAAACTACAAGAAGATTTCCTTCTATGTAAACATGTCAGAGATGGCAGGTTTACGAGCCATTGCAATGAACCCAACAGATGAAACTACTGAGTGGCAGAACGGATGGCCTCTTGTTCCCATGCTGGGACTCAACTTCATCTTTGGTTTCTGCAGTAGGAACCTGCAGAAGACAGGTTGAAGGCAGGCAAGTCATGAAGGTAGGCAAGTTATGCTGGCAACACTCAACAAGATTGCATCCTGTAGGCCATTGCAAGAGTCCTGTGCTTTAGCATGCATACAATATGCCACGAGACTTCTGTTTAACCAGGTGCTTTGTTGCTATTATTGAAAGGGAAATGTCATGGCAGGAGAAAGGAGGCAGAGCTGCCCTAGTTGCCAAGTACAAATGAAGAAGTCTTCTTGTAATGTGCCCTGGGAAACCTGTCCCCATTGTGAGTTTCTGAACTGTCTGCAGGTAAACCCCACATTGAGCACATTACTAGCCACAGGGTTACAAAGGCAGAAGGATGTTTGGTGGGCTGAAATTATAAAGAAAGGGTTTAACCTCTTATTGAATGGAGTTTGTAGAGGGGGTCTTTGACGTGACCCTGGAGGTCCAGTTGCAGCAAGAGATCTACAATCATGCCAAGGCCTCCAAAACCAAGAGGAACTATCTCCACTAGGACACTTATATCCACCTGTAATGGGGAGCCATTTCTTTTAAGAATACCGAAGTTAACAAAGAACTATTAAGACTTCATGACAGCTCAACCCATACAAATGGTGTTTCATTGCTGGTGCCATGAGAAAAGGAGCTAGAGGTTGAGATCACGCTGTATAAACTGCATTTCCTTAATTGCCTGGTATGCATACTTTCCCTTAAGTGTAATCAACTTACAGAATGTAGCCTTTATTTCTCTTGTGATTGTGCAATTCCACCAGGAGTGCCAAACTGCAAACAAAGAACACTTGAGGGAGAGGCAATATTTTTTAAAATGAAAACAAAATAAATGTTATTCCAATCATTCTTTTATAATTAAAATGAAAGAGTTATCTACATTTATTCTGAGACTTCATTTATCAGCAGACAGTATGTCTCTCGTCTCATGGTTACTACAAAAAATGAGAAGAAAACTTTGCTTGTGCCAGGTTTGTTCAGCTGATGGGTGACCTGGTAAGTCTCTTCTACCTTCCCCTCCTATAGCCACTTCCTCCATATCCCTTTTTGTTTCATGGGTTTCCAGAAACCCAGTACTGTCCATCATGTCCATTGACATGATGGATTCGCAGTATCAACAGGAAGCAGCAGCAATAATTGGCAATAGGGATAGTTCCAAGGTGAGTTAAGGTAAAGCTGTAGGACTGGCCAGCCTACTTGTTTGGTTGAGAGCCAGGGTAGTATAGTCGTTAAGAGTGGCGGACCCCAATCTGGAGAACCAGGTTTAATCCCCCACTTTTCCACATGAGGGGCAGACTCTAATCTGGAGAACCAAGTTAGACTCTCCATTCCTTCACATGAAGCCTGCTGGGTGACCTGGGGCTAGTCACCGTTCTCTCAGAACTCTCTAAGCCCCACCTACCTCACAAGGTACCTGTTGTGTGTGTGTGCGTGGGGGGGGTGATTGTAAACCACATTGAAACTCCCTAAATGTAGAGAAAAGTGGGGTATAAAAACCAACTCTATTTTTCCATTTGCAAGCAATTAGAAGTAGCTCTCCTTCTTTCCTCCAGCACTGTGGTGATCACTTTCTTATTCTTGTCTTTAAAGCTACTCTTTCTCTTCTGTGTGAAAGAAAATGAGGCATACACATGCATATACCTTGGCTCAGGATGAGAAGAGAACTGTACCAGCACCCTCTCCCATCCACCTCTCTTCCTCCTACTCCAAATACATGCATGCACACACACACACACACACACACCGTTGCTCTGGATGGCAAAGGAGAATGTCATTGAGTGTTTCCCTCTGCGTCAAAGCCCCAATTTGCCTCTTCTTTCTGCAGGTAAGTTACAGTTTGGGCTGGTGGTTGTGAGTTGCTTTTGGGAAAACAGCAAAGAAAAGGTTTGCCCGGAGGACTTGCTCTGAAATGTCATGAGTTTTGTGCAAGCTGCCATTTTGTGACTGGCTCCACCCACTGTACCATTTTGTGATGCTTGAATATGCTCTCAAAAATAAAATTAAGTAGATCCCAGAAATATAAAGTTTGTCCTCCCCTGATCTAGAGGTGTGGACTAATTATGCTGGATCTGAATATATAAGCTTGGATCCTTCCAAAAATCTCAGTTGACTGAAAGGTTTCCATCAGGGGAGCATGGTTTCTCTGCTTCCACCTCCTCGGAGGTGAAGGTGATCTGGCTGTGACATCTGATACCCCATTCATCAGCAGGGTTGATTCAGCTTCTGCCTCCTGCTGCAGCCCAAAATGTACTCTGAAATGCTGCTCATGGGGATCAGCCCCCCCCAAAACAACATGAGGGAGGAGTTGGAGTTGGCCACAGGAGGGGGAAAGTGGCACAAAAAAAAAACACCCCAGCCCTTGTGCATGCAGAAATGATCAATAGGATCTTGCCCATGATGCTGCCGTATACAATTGGTTCATTTGCCCAGTACTATCTGTTTAATTGATGATCAAAGGTACAGGTCATTTCACTCTGGAAAACCAAGATCCTGTAACTAGATATTCTGAAGACCTACCCTGAGAAATTATGAATGAAAAGCATGGCAGGTGCTCTTGGACTAGTACATAAGCATGAGATTGCGGGTGGGGGCAGAGGCTTCAGGGGCCTGGGCTACAACTTATTACCATGATATGATCTATGTATGTCATTTCACAAACAAAACTGATTACAGAAGAACTCTTTCAAATTAACATTGTATCCTTAGAAATGATCTTGATGGGAAGAACTGTGAAAAGAATAGAAAAATTAATAAATGACATATGCTGGGACACATGAGCATACTCTTTTCTAGTTTTATTTAGTATGGACACATGAATTCCCCTGCTGTGAGGCCTTTGGTACATCTAGCAACATCCTGCCTATTCCAGCTGGCAGCAACTGTCCAAGGTCTTAGGTGGAAATATTTTTCATGCCAGCAGTCCAAGTTGCTTGTAAATGGAGAGGCCAAGGATTGTACCTGGGACATTGTGCATGGCAAGCAGGCATTATTGAACTTTAACACCTAAGTTTTGGTAAACTCTAAAAGCCCCTCCCCACATTCTTAGACTGCTTCTGTGCCCAGTCACATTGTCTAAAAGCCAAATTAGATAGGATGGTGACAGGCGCATCTGTTTACAAGGAGGTCTTTCTCACTCATATAAAAAAGAAGGGCTGGGAACTAATTTTAAGGGCAAAAGGTGAACATGAGTGATGGTTGCTAAACGTCCACCTACCTGTTACTTACCTCTCATCTTCCTGAAATTCACCACTTTTCTATGAGCCCAGCTCTGATTATGGAAGTTATCCTAGCTGGGAGAAAAGTACCCTCCGCAATGGACCTATTGCTTTTTGAATTGGACTCTCAGGTCCTTAGTTCATATAGGGTAGATCACATTTAGAGTGATGGAACGGCTGCTACCACATCTAGGTTGGGCTTTCTATCTGCTGCAAAAATGATTGACATTGTCTTTCAGTCAAGCCCATGCCGTGAGGACCGAGGCAATCTTGGTGGCTGTTCTGGAACTCCTTTTGTCTGGAGTTTCACCAAAGTCTCAGCTTGAGCCTTTCCCCAAATCTCATAAGAATTCTGCTGTTGTGGTAGAAAACTAAAAACACACATAAACAAGGATTTCTGTATGTGAGGAAATTAACCTGTTTTGCAAGTCAGATGTTCTCCTATCATAGGGAAGTTGAAGCAAAACATTTTTAGAAGACACTTTTTTTACATTGGGATAGGGATAATAAAGCTTGCTTGTCTCTTCCCTGGCAGCCTCCAGAACTTAAGTTCTTATATCAGAGCTGTGTCAAGATCCATGAAGCATTACAACTTGACCAGGCTTTGACCCAGAACTAAGTACTAAGCTCACCTTCCTCTGAGACAACATGGTGGAGGATGTGACATGCCTTTGTTTTCAAAGGAAGGCCATCCCTGTTAAACAGCTGTTACCACTGCCTGCTTTAAATTTTTTTAAAAAGGATCTTTTATCTAGGCTTTTTAAAAATCCCAACTCTTCAACACATCACCATATTGGTTCCAAATTGTAAAACAAAATGTTAAAAAGGTACAGAACGACAGCAATCCAAAATTGCTCCTCCAACTTAAAAACCCTTCTTATTTTAACAAGAATAAATGAACCACCTTTGAACTTTTACACTCTTGTGTGTTTTAGCTGCAAATCCTAAATGTAATCTCCTATAAATAATTCAGGATCTTCGCTGCCTTATTTTTAGCAACAGGAGTCTAACCATTTGTGACTTTTTTAAAAAAAGAATTCAAGCCAGGATTCCAGCTCAAATAAAAACCCTCACATGACATTAAAATAGCAAAACTTTTCATGATAAAATTTCACTGAGAGTGCTATGATGTGATCTTTCCTCAGCTTGCTCTTTAACGATTTATTATAATCTGGGGGAAAATAATAAACTCTAATTAAATTCTAATTATACCAGCATAGTTGCAAAAAAGACTGGACAATATTTTTGTAATTCAGATAGAAGTATTCTAGTTATCAGGAAAGACAGAAAAGACTTGATGTTTCGATGGCTGATGTATTGTGCAGGAACTCTGGCCTTTACCGTCTCAGAAGACAAACAAACAGAAGGTGTTTCCCCCCTCTCTCTTCAGCATTACATCACCTTTAGATTGAAGGTTTAATTTCTTTTGCTGGGGAGAAGTTAACTTAGTTAGATCACTCCTGGATTTTTAAAAAGGCCAGTTGATTACTCATTCAACAATATTCATCAACAAGACAAAAAGAAAAAAGGCGGTCTGGGATTACCAAATTTAAAATTATATTACCGGGCAGCTTGTCTTGTATGGATCTCTGACTGGATTACTCAACCCGAAGACAGGAAGATTAGATTAGAAAAAAGAGGGACGACACAAGGATTCCACTATCTGCTTTGGTGAAAAAATGATCTAAAGATACGAGGACCCGAGTGTATATATGATTGTAAAATTCGTAGTCACCTTTTAAAGTTATGGAATTTAATCAAGATCAGATCTATTTAGCACAGAGACAGCGCAGAGGGTCTTGCCATCCCCCCGCCAGCCCTGCCGGGACTCCCGGCAGGGCTGGGGGCGGGTCTTCAAAGAGATCTGGGAGGCACAGATCTGTTTAAAGGGCCCCCTGAAGGCGTGCGGGGGGGGCAGAATTTTCCCCCGAACTCCGGATCCCCCCGAATTTCCGGGGATCCGAAGTGGGGGAGTTCGGACTTCGGCACGGCCTGAATAAAAACGGACCGAATTTTGCCGAAGCCGAACTATACCGAATTTTTTTTCTTTCCCCTCATGCCATGGTGCTTCTTGCAGGAGAGGGAGCTGAGTTCCCCTTGTTCCCACTACTGGTGTCTTTCATGTATGGGTGGTGGTGTCCCAGTGTCTGGAAACATGAGCAGTATACACTGGCTGGCTGTCCCCACCAACCTATTAAGGGACCAACAGGATTTTCGGGGTATACGTCTTCGACAGTCAAAGCGCCGTTCGTCAGACAGGAGCTTTGACTCTCAGAAGCTCGTATCCCAAAAACCTTGTTGGTCTCTAAGGGAGTGCTGGTCTCAAATCTAACATGGCTACCCTCTGTCAAGCGAGTGTCAGCAGCACACTATGTGGTTGATGGCTGTTAGTTGTGTTGTCATGGACTCCAGGGCAATCACTATGCTCTCTGAGGCCTGCCAAAGGGTTTTCTGTTGATTATTACCTTACCTCTCTACAGAACAAACAGGATATTGAATAGTGGCATCCGGATTGCACCAACACTGGGGATTTGCCAGGATCTTAGGTTAAAGCAAGTTAGTTCAATAAGTACTACTATAATTCATTAAACTATTTCTAGGTGCAGAATTAAAAACTGAATGGATTTGGAAAGGACTGCCCCTGAAGAGAATGTTCTCTCTCCCTCTCTCTCTCTCTCTCTCTCTCACACACACACAACTCCTCTAGAACCATTATATAACCTGTCACTGAATTATGTACCTTTAGATTATGCTTTAAAAGCCTCATCAAAGTTGACTCTCCAAAGTAAGGAAATCCCAAGCAATTAAATATAAATGTGTAAATCTTAAAAATCCTTGATGCTCAGCTCTAGAATATTTATTCTTCTGTAGCAAAGATGTGTCAGTCAGATGAATATCATCTATGGGCAGGAAGTTCATCATAGTTTAATTTTTATGCTAGATTTATCTCCAGCTACCAATTTTAAGTGTTCCTTCATCTGTTCTTGGAACCTTTAAATTGCCATTTATAGATGAGTGGGCATGTCCTAAAGAAGCCAACACTTAGTAATGCCATCAATTTTCACCTTTGGAGACTTTGATCCAGTGCTTGAGATCAAGTGCCAAAACACATTCAAGGTCCACTCTCCATTTATTCTGTGATTTCCTCATTGCAGTTTCTGCAGGTCTCTTCCAAACTCATTAAGTAGAGAAAGCCCTAGTAACCTCTGACATAATTTTAACTTGGATGAGTTTGGGTGGGCTAAATCAACTTTGGAAACTATACTTATTCACATCAGAAAGCCACTCTACAATTTAACCTGGCTGCCAGAATCTTTGTTCAAAGAGACAACTAGGATAACAATAGATAGAAGATAGAAGTGAAGCTAATTCCCAGAAGGTACATACATGCCCTTTAGTACTTTCATTAACAAGTCAAATTTGTATGTGAGGATCAAAGCTGCCACAATTAGCCTACACTGTAGAAACTAATGTACCGGGCCTTTTAATCATATTAAACTTATTTAAAAAATAAAAATTGCTTTACCTCAGAATTTACTTTGCATGGGTGTGAAAGTTGTACAATGAAGAAAGCTGACAGGAAGAAAGTAGATTCCTTTGAAATGTGGTGTTGGAGGAGACTTTTACGGATACTGTCTGCAGCCAAAAAAGACAAATCAGTGCGTTCTAGATCAAATCTAGAACTTTCCCTAGAAGATAAAATGACTGCATTGAGGCTATCATTCTTTGGTCACATTATAAGAAGACAAGAGTCACTGGAAAAGACAATAATGCTTGGAAAAGTGGAAGGCAGCAGGAAAAGAGGAAGACCCAATATGAGATGGATTGACTATAAAAGAAGCCAAGGGCATCAGTCTGCAAGACCTAAGCAAGGCTGTTGACAGCACTTGACATACACACAGTTTCTCAAACTTGGGTCCAGGGACCCTGATTGTCCACAATGATACTCCAGGGGATCTGTGAGTCTTTTGTTAGGACAGAGAGCAAGCCCCTCTCACATCTATTTGGCTATTGTGAAAAGGGAGCCCTCTCAGTTTTTTAGGATTGGGGGCAAAGAATCACTGTCCTAAGGGGCAGTATGAAACTGCATCCAGTGTGATTTAGTGGTTAAAAGTGTCGGGGTGCTTTCACACATGCTGAATAATGCACTTTCAATCCACTTTCAATGCACTTTAATGATTGTTTGCAAGTGGATATTGCCATTTAACACAGTAAAATCCAGCGACAAAGTGCATTGAAAGTGCATTATTTGACATGTGTGAAAGCGCACTCGGTGTCCTGAAGCAGGTAGATAGTGAGGGCCAGCAGATAGTCTGGAAGGAAGTCCAAGGTCGAGCACAGTTCAGTCAGAGTTCAAGGCATCAAAACAGGAGAGGGCAGTCAAAGTCATGAATTGAAGTGAGTCCAACAAATCAGGATTCCAGGAATTTGATGTATACCAAAGATACAAGGCCAAAACATGGGGAGGGGGTGGCATCAAGTTGCTTCCACAACAGCCAAGCCTAATTGATGGCTTAAATAGGCCATTATTGCTATAGCAGACCTGTTGCTAATTAGGCTGATCTGACATTCCAAGCCAGATGGTGTGCTTCAGCTCTGCTCTGCCTCATCACTGCTGTCAGGAAGGGCTCTACACTGGGCTTGCAACCTGGCTGTCTCACGTCTCTGTTGCTTTTTGTGTCAGAACCATCTCCTCCTCTGTTCCAGTGGCTTTGGCGAGCCCTCTTGGGACTCTGCTTGTTGTGAGATGTCAGGCCTAGCTGGAGTCCTTGAGCTGGATGGCTGCAGACATGGTGAGCCATCTTCTGGCTGTGGCTCTGTTCTGACTTCTGCCTGTTGCTGTTCCTCTGTTTTCATACTGACTCCTATTTCTTCTTCATCTGAGGAGGTCTCAGCAGGCTGACTCATGACAGTCAGACTTGTATCTGGGAGACCCAGGTTCGGATCCCCATTTGTGCCATGGAAGTTTGCTAGGTGACTTTGGGCCAGTCATAGTCCCTCAGCCTAGCCTACCTCACAGGGTTGTTGTGAGGATAAAATGGAGGAGAGGCAAATGATGTAAGCTGCTTTGGATCTCCATTGGGGAGAAAGGCAGGGTATAAATGAATTAATTAAATAAATAGTTACACCTCTTTTGAAAGGAAAGATCTTGTAGAGTTGCCAGTGCCCACAGTCATCTAGCTTCCAGCTTGCCTCAGCGAAATTACCAGAAAATGACTTGATTAGTTAGCTAGATCATCAGCATAAAGCAGAAATGAGATATGCCTATTACCGACTTTTGAGGGGTGGAATTGCGTATCTTTAAGATGCCTGTCGCGATATCATTTATGAAATAATTAAATAATAGAGGAGCAAGTATGCATTCCTGCTTTATTCCCTTCTCAGTCTTAATCAAATTTGTGAGATGATCTTGTGGATTTCATCAAACCCTAATACCAGTATTTTGGCATAAGGCTTTTATCAGAGAGAGGAGGCACTTGTCTAGAGTTGTCCCTTCGAGTTTAGCCCAAAGAATTCCTCTGGAGATGGAATTAAAGGCAGATTTAAAATCAACAAAGGAAATATAAAAAAAGACTTTTTCCCGGATGCATATTTAGCTATCAAATGATCAAGGAGCAAACAGTGATCCATAGTAGACCCCCCTTCTCTAAAACCATCTTGTTCTTCAATCAAGAGGTTCTCGTCCTCCACCCAGAAACAAAGCTTCCAGTATAAGTGTCTTGCATAGAGCTTTCCTATGGTACTAAGGAGGCTAACTGGCCTATATTTTTGAGGATCATTGATAGACCCTTTTTTATGTATAGGGACAATAACAGCAACCTCCCAACCTTTAGCTAATCTTCCAGTTCTATCAATGAGTGTAAAGAGTTTGGCTAGTGTTGGAGTCCACCATTCCTCATTATTTTTAATTAAATCAGGGGGAATCAGATCGTATCCAGGAGCTTTCAAAGTTCCTATCAAGAATGGGTAACTGGTGGCCATTCCGGTAAGTTTGCCAACACAGTAGATTCCATCCTTGTTGATGTATCGAGGTCTAAAGAGAGATAGAGTGACCTGTAATGAGATTCCCAAATGTCTTGTGGGATTGAAGTATGTAGGCTGGTTCTCCTCATAGAACCTGAGACTAATTTTCAGAATTGTGAGTGGTTGTTAATTTTAAGAGCCTGCCCAATTCTTTCCCACTCTCCCAGAGCAGCCTTTCTCTTTTTATATTTTATTAGGCACTTATACTTCTGCCTCAGCTGCCTAATCTCGGATTGAACAGCATCGGTTGGACAGCTTCTATAGCTTTTATATCTGTCTCTTAGGGGCTTTTTTTAGAGTTCTGCACTCCTGATCATACCACCCATTGAAGGGCATGCCTAAGCAGTTACCTACAGCAGAAATAGGACCTGTTAGTGCATTTTGAAGCTCCTGGACCATGTTATCATAACAGTTTAAAGAGTCACAGTCTTGTTGATAAATTCGTTCATTTTCTTAGTGAATTTTTCTGAACTGAGTACTTTATTTACATTATTAAGGGTGTTCATATTCCACCTAACGCGAGGGAAACAGGTCTCATCTGGGGCCAAGCCATCATAATGCTGGTCTAGGCGTAACTGATTGGATAGGTACGAAAGATGTAGTACCAATGGAAAATCGTCTCCATCATAGAAGGAGGAAACCTCGAAAGCTCACAACTTCCGCAATAGGTTTTTTGATATTATTATATAATCAATGGTGCTTCTTTTATCCCCTAAACAGAAAGTAAATTCAGCTGGGCAATCAGTCATTACCGTGCCATTAAGGACTGCTAGGTCCAATTTAAGCATGGCCTGAGTTAGTTTTAATCCAGCAAGGTTGTGTTCAGCATCTTTAAATATTCTGGGCATAGTGTACTTGGTCTCAGAGTTTGGTTTATAAATATGGTAGCTAGCATATAGAGATTGGTCATCACAACCCCTTATAACATTAAAGTCCCCACCCATTACAAGGGAGGCAGCTGGATACAGAGTCATTAAGCTCTCTATATACCTCTCTAGCTATATTTTCAAGAACTCCAGTTTGCATGAGAAGAGCTCTGCGTGCTTTAAACTTGTGTTGCCAAGAAAATCAGCTAGTGATTAATGTGGATAAGACCAAAATTATGGTCTGTGCAAGGAACCAAAAGCAATATAGGTGGAGAATTAATCAAAGGGAGGTTGAGCAAGTGTGTGTGTGTGTGTGTGTGTGTTAAGTGCCGTCAAGTCTCTTCCGACTCATGGCGACCCTATGAATGAAAGCCCTCCAAAATGTCCTATCTTTGAAAGCCTTGCTCAGATATTGCAAATTGAAGGCTGTGGCTTCCTTTATTGAGTCAATCCATCTCTTGTTGGGTCTTCCTCTTTTCCTGCTGCCCTCAACTTTTCCTAGCATGACTGTCTTTTCCAGTGACTCTTGTCGTCTCATGACGTGACCAAAATACGATAGCCTCAGTTTAGTCATTTTAGCTTCTAGGGTTTTAGTTTCTCAGTTTAGTCATTTTAGTTTAGTCAGTTTAGTCATTTTAGCTTCTTGAGCAGGTACAGCAGTATAAATATCTAGGGGTGGTATTTCAAGCTACGCAAGCTAGGACTTCGCACATCAACTATGCTGCTTTAAACGCACAGGGTCATTCCTGACCCATGGGGTGATGTCACATCCCGACGTTTACTAGGCAGACTTTGTTTAGGGGGTGGTTTGCCAGTGCCTTCCCCAGTCATCTTCCCTTTACCCCCAGCAAGCTGGGTACTCATTTGACCAACCTCGGAAGGATGGAAGGCTGAGTCAACCTTGAGCCGGCTACCTGAAACCGACTTCCATCGGGATTGAACTCAGGTCGTGAGCAGAGCTTTTGACTGCAGTACTGCAGCTTACCACTCTGCGCCACGGGGCTCCTAAAACAACCATTAGAAGCACGTAAATGCATATGTAAACAGGATGCACTTGAAACCACTGAACACGTGCTATTTGAGTGTAATCTTTATGATCACGTTCGTACAGGCTCATTGATCTCATTATTAGTGGACTGCCCCAGACCTTTAAGAAAGCGACGTTTAAAGTTCCTCCTATTGGATACTATGGCTAACCTATCTGCACGCATGGCCAGGTTTGCTTGGCTAGCAATTAAAATCAGGCAGAGTGTGCTTAAGAACCTACAATAGCTAAGGAAATAGAGAATGAATACTGTTTGATCCTGCAGTTTGAATACATGTTTGTTTATCTATTTTTCCTTCTAGTTTTAGCCTCTGTAATTTTAGGATATTATCAAGCATTCTAATTTTACCCACATTTAGTATTTGCTCGGATATTAACTAGTTATGCACTTTGATAATCTTGCCATTTTTAACCATTTTAACCATTTAACCATTTTAATAGCAAATCTATTTTGTATTTGTTTTTATCCTATGCTGTTTAACTATGCAAATTTGTCTTTTGATGGTCTATGACTGCAAATAAATTATTGATTGACTTAGTTAGTTGCTGGGATCCATTAGTGCAGCCCCAGGAACTTTAATTGACTGATGTTGATCATCACAGTTAATTCAGGAATAAACCTGAACTGGTTTTCACTTTGTTTTCCAGTGCAAAGGAATTCCCCAAGGAGACAGAGAAATGCCAGTCTTCATCCATAGCCAATAACAGTTTTCAAAGGAATACCAGAAGTTCAGGTTTTCTACAATACTGGTCTTTTTGCAGATATGAAGGTGGCCCCTTTCCACCCTACTTCAACCAGCCTCTGGTTAGAGGCTAATAACCAACAAGGAGGTATTTTTGCCACCTCTGGGGTAAAGTTTTTTTTTCAGTCAAGGTGTGGGATTGGTTAGAACTTGGGTCAGGGCCCTTTCAGTTGTGTATCTATAGAATCAGTTACCCTCTCAACCTGACCTTGAATGTCATATACAGACAGTGCAAACAATTTATTTAAACTTGTTTTTAAGATGTAAGTGCCGTGATCCTCACTATATTGTTTTGATGGTATGAGATGATGGAGGCCACCACAGGACATGTGCAGTTTGCTGTGTGCTATAGAAGGAGGCTGTCCAGCATGCATCAGGAAGCAGAGAAGGAAAAGAGGAAGGCTTGGGAGTCTGTGTATTTGTGTGGGGAAAATAAACAAGACAGAGATAGGCTTCAAGTTATGTAGTTATACATTGGTGCTTCCATCCCTGCCAATGTCATGCCTCCCGCTATCAGTAAAATCAGCTTCCAAACAATGTTCTTGGTGCTGACTTGTGACTAATTTAAGCAATGAACCTGGAGACAATTTGTAAACAAGCATATCATGTAGCTTAGCTCTTGGACTCTCCCACATCCCAGCCCCCCCTCCCTGTATCCTAAAGTACGTAAAGGTAAAGGTCCCCATGTGCAAGCACCAGGTCATTCCGACCCATGGGGTAACGTCATGTCCCAAAGTTTTCTAGGCACACTTTGTTTATGGGGTGGTGTGCCACTGCCTTCCCCGTCGTCTTCCCTTTATCCCCAGCAAGCTTGGTACTCATTTTACCGACCTCAGAAGGATGGAAGGCGGAGTCAACCTAGAGCTGGCTACCTGGAACCAACTTCGGTTGGGATCGAACTCAAGTCATGAGCAGAGCTTTTCACTGCAGTACTGCAGCTTACCACACTGCGCCATGGGGCTCTTACTCCCTTTTTATCACATGTTATCAGACAAGTGGAGTGAAAACTGAGGTGAGGAACATTAACAATTTGAGATATGCCAATGACACCATGAAATGACTTAAAGTGAAAACTGCCAAAGAAGGATTACAGAAGATAAAAGTAATGACTGCTGGGGAATTATTCAACTTTAAGATTGATGATGAGGAAATTGTTCAAGACTTTCTATTCCTTGGTTCTATCATCAACCCAAAGGGAGACTGCAACCAGGAGATTGAGACTGTGAAGGACAGCCATGAAAGAGCTAGAAAAGATTCTTAAGTGTAAGGATGTGTCACTGGCAACTAAGATCAAGATATTGGTTCATGTAGGTTATCCGGGCTGTGTAACCGTGGTCTTGGTATTTTCTTTCCTGACGTTTCACCAGCAGCTGTGGCAGGCATCTTCAGAGGAGTAACACTGAAGGACAGGGTCTCTGTCCTTCAGTGTTACTCCTCTGAAGATGCCTGCCACAGCTGCGGGCGAAACGTCAGGAAAAAAAATACCAAGACCACGGTTACACAGCCCGGATAACCTACAAGAACCAATGAACTCTGACTGTGAAAGCCTTCGACAATATTAAGATCAAGATAATTCATGACATCCAACACATTCCCTATTATTATGTATGGGTATGAAAGTTGGACAATGAAGAAAGCTGACAGGAAGAAAGTAGATTCCTTTGAAATGTGGTATTGGAGGAGAGCTTTAAGGATACTATGGACCACCCCCCAAAAAAAAAAATCAAGCCTGAACTCTCCCTAAACTGTGGCTGTCATACTTTGGTCCCATTATGAGAAGACAAGAGTCACTGGAAAAAACAATAATGCTAGGAAAAGTGGAAGGCAGCCGAAAAAGAAGCAGACCCAACTTGAGATGGATTGATACTATAAAGGAAGTCACAGTCCTCAATTTGCATGACCTGAGCAAGGCGGTTAATGAGAGAACATTTTGGAGGACATTGATTCATAGGATTGTTCTGAGTCAGTAGCGACTTGACTTAACACAGTCACATCAGATACACGGTTGTTGTTTTTAATGTGAACTATTTTCAAAAATTGTAGGGTGTGACAGGGTGGGATGACAGAAGGGGGGAGTCTGGAAAGGAAGCCTCTTTTACTTTGTGAAAGAAAAAAATGGACCACAACAAGGAAAGATGGCAAATGCAGAATATTCGGCAGAAAGGTAATTTTTGTTTAATTATCAGTCAGTTGTTGAATAATTATGTGAAAAAATTGATGCAGGCAGGGATGTTTTTAATGCTGTAGCCAGTGACATTTTTTCCTTAATAGGAATCAGTGGAGAGAAGTGTGTTGGTGCCCAAAAATGCTTGCTTTGTGGTTCTGTAGAATCAACCCCCTTTGTCCATTCTGCTTGAAATGTGCTATGCAAATTTGGGGGCATTATCATCAAAAAAAATATTTGCCCCAGACCCTCAAATTGATTCCCTGTTGAAAACAATGGCCCTGAAAACCCAGAAGCTGGGAAAAAACACACCATGGATTTGAAACCCAAACCAGTAATGTCCTACCCAAAAAACAGCAATCACAGTAAAGGTTTACCCCCCAAGTCCCTCAAAAGGGCTCAGGACTCTGACTAGAGGTGCTGATGCCACCATGCCAGGGCCACACGGGCATGGTTGCCCCAATGATGCCAGGGAGCTGCCCTGCGTGGCGACGCTTTCCTTGGGAAGAGCCCTGTTGTTGCTGCAGCTGCCAAAGAAGGCACAGTGGCCATGGGCCTTCCAGGTGGCCTCCTGTTTCCTTGCATTTTCCTTGCCACTTCCCCCTCCCCTGCACAATGGGGGAGAGGAGCTTTTTCTGAGGGTTTTAAGAAAACTGGTAATTGATATATTGATATACCATTATATCAATATGCTGATTTTAAAAATATAAATGTCCAAAAAATCCTTGGGGGAGGGGGTGGCTGCTGCAGGGGCAGAGAAATGGCTAGTGTGTGAGCACTACTGGAAAAAGCCAGACTTTTCCTACCAGATGGCAGCCAGCCTGGCTTTGCTGCAATCCTTCCTAAAGCATTGCAGCAAAGCAGGTTTGGCAAAGAGCACAGAAAAGTCAAAGAAAATGCTGGTGATGCAGAGAAGCACCATGATTTTGCAGGGAAGTAGGGGGGGAACACTTCCCAACAGCAGTGAACCCAGGGCAAATCACCAACAAGGAGGGGCTTGTAATGGTGCTGCTCAAGACCCAAATGAGACCTTGTCCCAGTCAAGCAATGAGTCTTTTCCACCTGGAAGCCTTATGGTATGGTCCTACTGCACAAACTATGACTATTAAGACTGTGGATTGTGTGTTGCTTAGTTACAGCTACATATCTCAGCTGCAGTGGTGAAAATAAGCAGGAATGGACATGTATACAGCAACAGCTGACATTTCGCCCACATTAGTCATTAAGTTTAGAGTCCCATATAATTTTGTAAGAGTTCCAGAAGAAACACATACAGCTCCTTTGTGACCATCAAGCAGAATCAAGTGTCACTGATGCAGGAGGAAATGTTTTATTATTAATTTTTTATACAACCCTTTTACCCAGGGTTCCAGGTTGAGTGTATTCAGACTAACATACATGGTTTTCTCACAAACATATACTGTTTTCCCTCACAGTAACCCTGTGAGGTAAATTAGGCTGAGATATAGTGACTGGGCCGAGGTCATCTAGCTCATGTCATTGCTGAGTTCGTCAATCAATGAGTGATGGAACAGATGTGAACCAGGGTACAAATGTCCCAGTGTGAGAGTGATTACTCCTTGTTTCCACAATATTTGATAGATATCAGGACTAATGTTCACCTATGTAGTGATAAATACACATATGTGCAAGATGCAGATATATGTTGTACCATGCACAGAAGAACTGGATTGGGGTGCTATTTTAATATCAAACCATATTAATGCTGAGCCTGGAGATTAACAGTGTCATCCTAAACAGAGTTACACCCTTTTCTTCAATGAACTTAGAAAGGTATAACTCTTAGGATGACACTGTAAATTCTTCATACTTTTTAACAGCTGGGACTATTTTTCTGAACACAAGCTGACTAGAGAACAGTGACTTTCTAGTAGATGCATCGTGCTATTCTCTGGACATAAAGTCATTGCAACCAGAATAATGAGTACAGAGA
Organism: Euleptes europaea; assembly: GCF_029931775.1. NCBI lineage: Eukaryota > Metazoa > Chordata > Lepidosauria > Squamata > Sphaerodactylidae > Euleptes > Euleptes europaea. Next base: position 9,529,618 of record NC_079326.1, on the reverse strand, counting down.
AGATATTAGTCAACAGCTAATGCCCTCAATTCTAAACATATGTACTATTGTGCAAAGCTTAATTGATTTAATTTAAAACTTTAATTTCAAGTTCAAATTTGCCTTCTCCATCCCCCGTGGCACTGAAACCGATGGCACACTCCTAGGTAGGCTGTGTTGACACGGTAGACTTGAAAAACAAGAAACAACAATGACTTTTCTCTCTTGTTTGTAACAAAATCTAGCAGCCATTTCACATTTCAATATGTTGTGCCTTTCCAACAATAAGAAGCACAAGCAACTGAAAGCAGTAATGTTCAGTGGCAAACAATATCATTTTTTTTAATCTAAAAAACTGGATATTCTGCAATAGTGCTGTGTCCTTTCTTCAAAAAGTAAAACACTGAGATTTCACTATTCTATGCATTTATTTAATCAACTGCAACATCTTTACTCAGTTAACAGGTCCAATATTTCCCCAGAAGCATGTTCACTGGTTTCAGTAGAACTTTGCTCCTGCTGAAGATCTGATAATCAGCCAAAAGAAATCTGGTTGCAAGAAGAAAAGAAAAATAGTAATTGTACAGGAATACACAAAGACAGCTGAATAATTTAATAGTTTATGCAGTTGCGATGGAGAAACTGCAATTATTAAAGAAAGCTGATTAATACAGCAATCAGTGTTATGGTTTGTAGCTTTCCATCAGAGGCTTCATTACTGTCGTTGAATGTCTCATGATTAAGGAAGGGACTGAAACATGACAGTAACAGAGGCAATTAAAACATAAAATAAGAGATGGTTGTGAAATGTTCATTGTGTCAATGGTAGAGCCAAGAAAAATGTTTACTATATAGCAAGTCAGATATAATTGTTTGACTAACTGCTCAGGAATGAGGAATACTCACCACTTACTTGGAGGTATAAGAACAGAACGCACAATGGGAAGACGAAAGGACAAGGAAGAAAGACGACTGGGTGCCGGAATCAAGTAATTACATTTCCCTAATGTACCTCTGTGTTTTTCAGCCAAAGCAGCCAAGGGTGGTGCAAATACCCCTCAGAGTCTTTTAAAAGAGGAGAAGGGAAGAGCTGAAATGAAGAACATGTATGGAAACTAGACAAAAGTGGAGCAGTTTCTTCCTCCTAATGGATCATCAAACACAAAAGACAAAGGAAGGAAAAGAAGCTTCTGAATTAAACTCAAAGTCGTAATTTCACTTGAATGCTTATGGAGCAGGCCTAAGGGCCATAGGGTTGCCAGCTCCAGGTTAAGAAATACCTGGAGGTTTTGGGTGTAGAGCCTGAGGAGGGTGGGCTTTTGGGGAGGGACTTCAATGGGGTATAATGCCAGAGTCCACCATCCAAAGCAGCCATTTTCTCTAGGCGAGCTGATCTCTGTCACCTGGAGACCAGTTATAATCCCAGGAGATCTCCAACCACCACCAGGAGGTTGACAACCCCAACCAAACAACACATGGTGTGGGAGATACAGGGTAATCCCCAAGCAGGTTTTTTGAGTTTAGCCATGAGGGACTGAAGATTTAGTTGGAGCAATGGCAAGGAACAGGAAGTAATGAATTCTCTCCCACAAGGATGTTTCCGATCCCAGATCAGCTCCTCAGCTGCTGTCTCTCCTGCATGTACAGAGGGGTTTTGATGTGGAAAACAGCTGAAAAGGAAAAAGTCAAGCACCTCTTCCCCCTTTGCCACGGCTCTAGTTAACCCCCCCCCCATTTCAGTTTAATAAATAGAAATGTCAGGAGATGTTCCACACATCTCCTGTGGTACTTGCTTTCAAGAAAGCTGAAAGAGAGAGGCATCATTGCCCATAGTATGAATAAAAATTTTAAGTTGTACCTTTGTCTCCTTTGGCCAAACAAGTATTTAACTATTAAAACCTTTAAAAAATCTTTTGGACCAGTGAAAACAGTCAACAATGAATGCTATCCTCCAAACTGGGAAATCATTCACAATTCCAAAGTCATATTGGGGTTCCCTATGAATTTCAATGTGGCTTTCTAGTAAAGAATTATGTATCCTGCAGAGGATTTCTGCAAGGGAAGGATGTCAGTCAATTACCTTCTCCCACAGCGGATCTCTGACTCTCCCTTATGTTGTTCTTGAGGGGCCTCTATCCCCAGAAGCAGCTTATGGAGGGAGATGCTGTGGGAGGGGGGTTGAGGAAGTCACACTCCATGGACTGAAACCTATCTGAACAGTATATCTGCAAATAATTGATACTGTAATGAACTTAAAGGGGACCTGTTGGAACATTTCATAGAATATTAGGAAAGAAGTACATAAAGGACAGGACACAGGGAAATCACATTAAAGTAGAGCTCTGGTAAAAACATTACATGGCAGAAGCAGGATTAAATTCTTCCATTGTCTGTGCTTAGCCAGAAGAATTATTATTAACCATTCACAAGACATATTTATTTTATGAAGTGCTTTAAAATCTTATTTAAAGTCACGTGGTGGTTGCTTTTTAAAGTGGTCCAGTATCTAGCTTTTCCCATCAATTGGGAAGTCAGAAGCTTCAGCCATTAATTTTGACATTTATTAACAGTGAGGAGCAGGACCAGAATTAAAAGGAACTGGCAACCCACCATATGGAGGCAGATTATGAAATGCCACCTAGAGAGATCATAGCCACAGTGGGATTCAGATCAATGTACTTGTCACAGGGCAACAACAATGTTACTGATCACACAGGATGCCACCTGGAATGGAGCATTGTTGTCAGATTCTGTGGGAAGCATCATAAGAACGGAAAGGTTTGTAGTAGCGTGCCAAATTGCAACCTGTGTTTGAGATAAACAGGACTGCCAATATTTTTTGCTAGCTCTGGTTCTGTACCCTTTAATTTCAGCCTGACAAAGAGAAACACAGTGAAGCTATTGGTGACATTAATAAAAGCAGTGGTGGAAATATCACTGACTTCATGATTGGGGCCAAGTGGGGGGGAAATGGCACCTCTACTGACAAACACTTAAGATGACCAGTTTGTCAAGAGGACACTACAACCTAGGCTCCAAAGAAAAGCACTCAACCACATGCAAAGGAATTGGAGTGGAATTGGCCTTACCTGACTGGATAGTCTAAAAAAGAAACAGGACTGCTAGTGAGTGATTTATCCCCCTTCCCGTCATCCAGTGGCTCTAGAATTACCAGCTCTGGGTTGGGAAATACCTGGAGATTTTGGGGGTGGAGCCTGAGAAAGGTATGGTTTGGGGAGGGACTTCAATGCCATAGAGTCCAATTGCCAAAGCGGCCATTTTCTCCAGGTGAACTAATCTCTGTCGCCTAGAGATCAGTTGTAATAGCAGGAGATCTCCAGCCGCCACCTGGAGGTTGGCATCCCTAAGTGGCTCCCAGTGCCTCACTGTAAAAGAAACCAACATGAAGGAGTTTTGCTTTAACTCTAAGCAATCCGTTATTTTATTTCATTATTGAAGCACTGGTACATTTTGAAGGTGCCCTGGCGTCACGTCTCTGCGTTAGCAGAAGATAATGGGCTCCCTTGTGTGATACAAACTTCAACTAGCTTATCAGGAGTTACATTCAAACAAAATCTTTAAAGCTTTGAAATACAAGACACTCTCTCCTATCTTCCCTTCTGTTTACCCAATTGACGCAAAGCAAGGGAGAGTATACATTTTCCAAATAAAAATAAAATAAACCGGTCAAAGCAAGGTCTCCTCAGCCAAGCCAAGGCTAAGCTTATTAATACATTTGAGAATGTGGTTTCCACTTTTCACTGTTGTTTGTTGGTGGTAGAAGGCTCCTGTCTGGGAGATAATTCGTAACACCATAGGACGTGCAGAAGTAGTGTGGTTTTCTGGACTGAGGTCTCTGATATGAAAATCAAACAGGGACTGGGCAGTTAAATTGTAGCTACACTGATCAACAACTGCATGGATGTCCTAGTACCTATTCCATTAACCCTCCCATCTTCTTGCACTTGGCACATACACACAAAAAGACTTCTATGCCTTGAAAGGCATCACTCTGGGTAGCCTTTTTCAGGTGCATTTTAGAACCTACATCCAGAATACCGACATTTGTTATTTTTATAGAGGGCTCTGAACTCTCTCTATGAATGAATCCTTATGTTAGACAGATAATGAACCAGATATAAGAGAGGTGCATCAATGTATGTCAGAAACAAAAACTAATCTCAGGGCTCTTTTCCAAGGATAGTTTCCTTTTACAGCTCCCTATTTTCACTGGCTTTCACTGTGATTTTCTGGAAAGCAGAAACTAAGTGAAAAAGGAGACACTGGTCTTTCTAGAAAGAGTTACAAAAGGAATTCCATTGCCAATGAACTGTAAAGGCTGCAGGTATTTTCTGCTAAAGCAAACCTGGGTTGCAATCCTAAGAACACCTTCCTGGGAGTAAACCTCATTGAATACAATGGGACTTGGTTCCAATTAGATCTGCTGAGGATTGCTCCCATTGTCTTCTACAGTACCTTGAGATGTATTCCTGTGGCTTTTGCTCTGTCTGTTGATTAAACCTGTGAAGTAACCCTTCAGGCTAATACAACTGAGATATGGTAGAAACTTGCCAGACCAGACTCTCATGGCAAAAACCCAACAAAAAAATACCAAACATCATGAGAAATAAGATGCTTTGTACTGATGTTTGCAAATGCAGCTAATAATCTTAACAGGCCTGTATCAAACAACCTTGGAGCATTTCATTTTACTACTATCAAGAAGTTATGGCTACGCTGTTAATGCTGCGTCTGCTCAGTTGAAACAATTTATGCAGGAGCAAAATGAAAAAAGTCAAAAGTTCACCTTTCCCTGAATTAGATCTATTTCCTAGCTGTTATTAGTCCTGTCCATGCCCATCTTTTGGAGCACATTAAAAAGTTTCAAAGGTCGGTGCATTATGTTGAAATGGTTCAGATTAGTATTGAATGCCATCTTGTTTAGTAATTATATGGAGTAAAGAATTTTAAGAGGTTTTAAAGTATGTTTTAATTGATGTTTTATTGTGTATTGTTGTAATCCACTCTGAGCCCAGCTTGCTGGGAATGAGGACATAATATGAAGAATAAATAAGATGTATACTGTGAAATATGAGAAACAGCACACCAGAACAGTGAAACTGTGGGTTGGGACCCCAGAGTGAATTACAGTTCTCTTACAGGTGCCAGGTGGGAGGCAATGGGCATGGTAGCCTGTCCATTGCCTCCCAGACCACACCACTGGTGGCCACATCTGAGCTGAAGTCAGACAATGGTGCTGGTCCCTCTCTCCCTCTCAGCCCAAACTATCTCACATGGTTAGTGCAGGATGAAAGGCAGGCACAAGGCCATATATGCTGCCCTGAGGTCTTTTGGAGGAAGGATGGGATACAAATGTGATAGAATGGTCCATCCTGGCTAGGACTTACTCAAGACAACCAGTCTACCTACCCTTCATTCACTCCAGAACTGGCTCACCTGTGTAAGCTGATGAAATTTCCTGCCTTGTCTTGGTTTCCTATTGTGTATCAAGGTACTCTGCTTCCTGGTCCTTCATCTTTCCTACAGAATTCTGTTTCTTCAACCAAGGCAGTGGGAGCTACCTCACACATTTTATGTACACCTAATATTTTTGTGCACCTAAAAATATAAAATATTGTTTGCATTCACACTTTTGTAGATTTGAGCATTGGGCAATGTATTGATCAGGAAAGTGTAACTCGCTGCAGAGCCTGAGTGTATATTTTATGGAAAATTTGGGTTTGCCTCTACATTTTGTGCCAATCCCCATGAGATTTTATATGGGCTATTAATCTATATTGAAAAATAAACTATTCATTGTTAACTGATGAGGTTCTTACATTCTGTCTTGGGTTGAGGGAAAGTACTTTGCAAGCAGGCCCCAAATGCTCAAATAAGTTTAGAAGTAGGTCCCATTTCAAAAAATTTGAGAACTTCTACACTAGAAGGTTCATGGACATCATCTAATCAGACCCTACAGCTTGAAGGAAAAATCCATCCCAAACGATGATGATTCTCATCATCCTATCCTGCCTTGAACTACCATCACAACTATATACACATTGTGTGTCGTAACCAAATACAATAGAGAGCACTATTCCTATGCCTTTAATGGTAGTGCAGAATATGGAATTTTGACAACTGCAGTTTGAAGCACTGCAGTGTTTCATAGGTAAGGAAATGAAATCTTCTCTTTTGTGTAAATTTTAAAAGTTATAGGAACTCTGTCATCTATTGCACTTGATGACCATAGATACAGCATCTGCAACATGCAATCAACAGTAAGGTAGAAGTTAACTTATTGTCCTCTTTCTTTGACTCTTCATATTTGTTTGTATTTAATCATAGACAATATTCAACACACTTTTAAAAACTAAACTTTTTTACGTGGGGTGTTCTGGCTTTTTCATTTTGGGGGCATCTATATAACTATTCCCTTTGGATATCTCAGTTTTCCGATATGTTTCAGTTTCTGGGCACATTGTTCAGAGTTCCAATAATTATAACAGCATCATGATTCATAATCTATACATTGTTTAACAAAGCTAGGGAGAGACTCCAATGATACTGGATTGGATCTTGCAGAGAATTTCTACTAATGATGGTACAATTTTCTCTATTTCCCCCTGCTCCTGCTGCAGACCTCTGAGTATCCCCTCATGCTCTTGGGGGGATCCCTTGGAAGCAGCATTTCAGGGGACATTTTGGGTTGCAGGAGGGAAAAGACAGGGAAATCTCACTCTGGAGACATAAATTCCTTCCATCAACAGAGATGCAAGACACTGGATATGTTATCCCACTTATTTATACATAATGCAAACTTAAGTATGCTCTGCTAACCAACACCAAATTTCATTTGAAATAGTAATACCTAGATCTTTTTCCCATGTACGCTTGTAAGAGCATCTTTCTAGATCTAGAGCTATTTGGTATAAATTACTCAATAAATTCTTAAGGCTATTAGTAAAGGTAAAGAATCTCAAAAAGTGCCACATCTCTCAGTAAATGGTATCGTCTAAAATCAATGTAAAAGAGTGCCTCTGCCTCCTGCGCAAGTATTGTGTGTTGGATTGTGAGGGCTTTGTTATACCCACATCCCTGTTAAATTAGCAGAGTGCACAAAGGCTGTTGTGCGCAGAGAAGCCCATTCAAACCTCTGTGTGTGCCAGGAACAAAATTGCTAGGAGACTTTTGTCTATTTAACTAATATACTTAATTTATTGTAGGAAATCCATTTCTGGATAGGATAAAGTATAGTTGCCTATCTGTTCTAACTAACTAGGATGGAGGGAGATCCAGGACATGCATCCTTCCCTCATGGTGGCAAGATGGAGAAGAGTGCCAGAGTGTTTGAGGAGGTGGGGAAGAAACAGGAAGGAAGGAAGTTTCTCTAAGAGTAGCAATCTACAAAGCAAAGGGATAGGTCAGAGCAGTAGAGAAAGGATGCCCCAGTGTCTTGTCCTCTCTATCTCTCTGACTCACTAGTCTTGTCCCCCTCTGGAGTCTGAGGTTAAGAGACAGTGCAAAGTCCTTCACTTCCAATATTGTGCAACTGAGTTTTAAATGGGTTATATTCTAGGCATTGGCTGGGGATGTGTGACAGACATGTTATTATGTGTGTGTGGGGTTCCTACTTGACAGCTTAGAGTAGTTGTCACTTACTTCCATCTGGTAGGAAGATGACATTTCATTAAGGCTTCTGCTCAAGTCTTGTTCTGTATGATATAAAGGTTCTTTGTGCCTTCTCTCCCCATTCAGTCACATCCTAGCTAGAGACCTTCGATCCTTCCACAGGACTGAATCTTAACTTTCCTTGGGAAAGGTATTGTTTCTTCTCAGAGGGGCTTTTCCTTAATTGTTTCCACTTTAAAACAATCTTAACTCCCTTTTGTAATTGTACAAATTGTCATTTTCAAAACATATGGTTCTGAATTGCTTTGCAAAAAAAAAAAAGACTTGTTGAGCTCACTGGACAGGAGATGTCAATGGTTATAAAGTAAATGCTTATAATTCTCCAGGTTGGAAGGCCACACATTTCTGAGGCTCTAACAAAACACACTTTTAAAACTTGTCTTCATGCTCTGTATGAATTGTCATGCACACAGATATTTGGAAACAAATTGGGAAAACAGAGCAAACATTCCTAGAGTTCTATTTACTGCCCAAGTTCTGGATGCCCTGATTCTATTTAGTGAGCATATTCTCTATATTTCCAAGAAAGACAATGGGGGTGTGAAATAGCATTTAACCTACATGTAGTTCCTATCAAGAAGAACACAAAAAGGCCAAACTACAGTATGTTCTGTTTTCTCCAGTTAAATTACCATAAGTAGCAAACTAGTAAAAGTTTCTTCTTGAGTTCTCAGGGAGCCACAGCCACTACACGTTGAGTATCCCTTATCTGGACATCCGATATCCGGACCAATCTGAAAACCATACATTTTGAGCCAGCATGCAGGCATTATTCACAGGCCCTCAGCACTAGCCATTGATGGTCCAATATACACAAAATTATTAAAAAATATTGTTTAAAATTACATTCAGGCTATGTGTAAAATGTATATATAAAAATAAATGAAATTCTGGTTTAGACTTGTTCCCATCCCTAAGATATCTCATTATGTATATGCAAAAATTCCAAAATATGGAAAGATTCAAAATATGGACCATTTCTGGTCCGAAGCAGTCTGGATAAGGGATACTCAACCCGTAGACACTTTTGGGCTAGTGGGCAAACAGTCTGACTGTACAAGGCAACTTCATACATTCTACTGATGCCTCTTCCTAAAGATTCAGAAAATTCTGCTGTTCTTTGGCTTGTGAAAGTATTATTATATCATTCCCATGACAAATATCGACCCCAATGGTCCATCCAGAAATTGTTCTGAAAGAAATTTGTATTCCATCATGTTTTAAATAGATCTGAAATAAATCATCCCAAACAGCTGCCTGCTGACATGGAAGAAGTGTGTGGCATCATCCTCATTCATGTGCTGTGAATACAACAACATCTTCTTTAGGGACGCACTTGAACTCCCCATGTACTAGCCAGCATTTCAGACTGGGCCAACTTCCAGGCCATTAGATCCAGATGGGAAACTCACCATAGTTTACTTTCATAGAATCATAGAGTTGGAAGGGACCACCAGGGTCATCTAGTCCTACCCCCTGCCCAATGCAGGAATTTCACAACTACCTCCCACACACAAACTCAGTGACCCCTACTCCATGCCTAGAAGATGGCCAAGATGCCCTCCCTCTCATGAACTGCCTAAGGTCATAGAATCAGCATTGCTGACAGATGGCCATCTAGTCTCTGCTTAAAAACCTCCAGGGAAGGAGAGCATACCACCTCCCAAGGAAGCCTGTTCCACTGTGGAACTGCTCTGTTAGAAAATTCTTCCTAATGTCTAGACGGAAACTCTTTTGATTTAATTTCAACCCGTTGGTTCTGGTTCGACCTTCTGGGGCAATAGAAAACAACTCGGCACCTTCCTCTATATGACAGCCCTTCAGCTTAAACATCCATTGCAGTGTCCAAACTGTTTCTTCATGTTAGTAGTATGGTTTGATGAATAGAAAGCTTATCCTGAGTGGTGTCAGATGAAGTGTGATTTTTTTTTTACACTCAGTTATATGTGGCAACTTGATTTGATGCTGCTGGATGTTTGCAATGATTCTTTTTAAAAATCATTCCTAATTTTATCTCTGTCTGTAGTTTATTCAGTTGGTGGGTGTCATAACACAAACTGCAACCCTAACAACACTTTCTTGGGAGTAATCCTCAATGAATTAAATGGTACTTACTTCTGAGTAGACTGGCTTAGAAGTAATGTATTTAAAATATTGTGTCTGTTGAGAAGATATGGGGGAAAACCAATCAAAATAGAAGCTAAAATAATTGGGAATGAGTGAACAGGGCGTTTCTCATAAATAATATAGCCTTTTTGCTTAGGAAAAACTGGAGATTTAAAACACTACCAATGGTACATTTTTAAAAAATAAAAGAGTTTAGTATAACACAATGAAACTGATGTAGATTTAAGAGAAATGGAGTAAATACTTAACAAAAAGAATAATTAATCTATGGAATTCATTGCCAGCAGAAGAAGACATGGCCACTAGAATAAGTAGCTATTATTTATTTATTTAGAAAATTTGTATGCTGCCTCTCTGACCTGCTCAAGGCAGCTCACAATTACAAAAGTCAAAACCATTAAAAATCATATCAATAAGAAAAATAACACCAAAATCAATAACATTTATACCCCAAAAAAAACAGGCAATAAAAGCAAGCCAGAGGATACAAGCACTGCAGAGCAGTGTAGATGATGATAAAACTATATGCAGGTTAGGAGCTGACCATTAGACAGCTAAAAAAAAAATAGAACCCTTCATTAAAAGCCTGGGTTTGGGCCTGGCCCCTCATAGAGAGTAAGGTAGGCACCAGGTGAGCCTTGAGGGCATTCAACAGGCAAGGTGCCACTGGTGAAAATGTCCTTTCTCTGGTTGCCATCCACCTCACCTCTGAAGGCTAGAGCACAGAGAGCTGGGCTTAGGAGGAAGGTCTTCACTGGCAGGCTGAACAGTATAAGAACAGGCAGTCTTTAAGTACCCCAGGCCCAAGCTTTAGGGTCTTATCAGTAAAAACCAGCACAGTGAATTTTTCCCAGAAACAGAGGGGCCACCAGTACAGATATTTCAGCATGGTGGTGATACGATTCCCTGACCATAACTGTCAGGTTCTTCACTGAACGCAAGATCCAGACAGGCTCTTGACATGAGTTCAGGCCAAGTTTTGGCCACAAGTCAAGTCCTTGGTTCCCAGGGCTTTGAAGCTCCTGTGTATACTTTGTTAGTGCCTGTTATCACAGCTGTGGCGTGTTGTGTCTTCATTCATGGGAAATGCCTATCTCGCTGTTGCCTAGCAATGTTTATCTTATTTTCTTGTCCTAATGTTTTTAAGCAGGTAGCCTGTTCTGGCTCTCCATTGCTAACCTTGCCTGCCTGTGTGCAGTTAGTTCTTTTAATTTGCTTTTTAGTTCCTAATAAAGTTTTACTGCTTCAGATCTACCTGTCTGGATGAGTATGCTTGAGGGATGCTAGAGGCAAACTCCTGAGACTGACAATAACCTGGCTGCTGCATTCTGGACCAGCTGAAGTTTTTGAACAGTTTTCAAAGGCAGCCCCACCTGTGTAGAGTGACAATTTAGCGATAACCAACAGAAGCTGCGTATGAACAAGTGGGGAAGACTGTGGTGGCTTCCGCATGGAAATGGGTCTCTTGATGTTGCTGGAAATGCAGCTACATTTGCGGTGGCAATGGAGCATCCCATTCCCTGCATTTTCCCTGCTCCGGTCCCCTGCAGTGGCCACTCCTCTTCTGCATCACCCGAGAGCTTTTCTGGTAGTTTCCATACTGTTGTAGCATTATGACTTGGATAGCCCCAGGCTAGTCTGATCTCATCAGATCTCAGAAGCTAAGCAGGGGCATCCCTGGTTAGTATTTGGATGGGGGACCTCCAAGGATTACCAGGGGCATGATGCAGAGGCAGGCAATGGCAAACTACCTCTAAATGTCTCTTGCCTTGAAAACCCTATGGGATTGGCAAAAGTCAGCTGTGACTTGTCAGCACAAAAGATTGCATTATAACATTATAGTGGCATGTCAGGTAAATCAGACCCAAATTAAATAAATCAGTAATCAATAAATAACTTTGTTTTAAAAAAGCTACTCTTTCGTTTTCATTTAAGTAGTCCTTTATTAACTGCTGCCAGTCAGCCTGGATCCACAGCACATTGCATGCGCAGTTTTGAAAACTCATTTGAGTTGTTCACTGTTAATCAATCTGACCAGGTGATCAGATCATAAAAACATAAGAAAAGCCATGCTGGATCAGACCAAGGCCCATCAAGTCCACCTGTCTGTTCACACAGTGGCCAACCAGGTGTGACTAGGAAGCCCACAAACAAGACGACTGCAGCAGCAGCATCCTGCCTGTGTTCCTCAGCACCTAATATAATAGGCATTCTCCTCTGATACTGTAGAGAATAAGTATGCATCATGACTAGTATCCATTTTGACTAGTAGCCATGGATAGCCCTATCCTCCATGAACATGTCCACTCCCCTCTTAAAGCCTTCCAAGTTGGCAGCCATCACCACAGCCTGGGACAGGGAGTTCCACAATTTAACTATGCATTGTGTGAAGAAATACTTCCTTTTGTCTGTTTTGATCACACTTGATTATCTTATTTGAACTGGATAAATTTTACTTTTGAACCCTTGCGGCACGAAATTCACACCATCCCTAGATGGGACCCGCCATGATCGGCGCAAGTTCTGCAGCACAAGGACAATCAGTGCTAAACACTATTGATGCTACACCTATGCTGTAAATATTGAAGGCTAACTCTTAGTTTAAATGCAGCTTTTTTGCTGATGAATCATTGTCACGGAATGTTCTCACAGCAAATGACACAACCCCACAGTTATGCATTGAACACATGTAAGGGTTTTCTAAAAGGGCTTAAGCAGAAATGAAATCCTGGATTCCCGTGTTTCCCAAACTTTGTTGTGGTGCCTCACTACTAGATTGGAATAGTTCTACTTACATTCCAGACTGAAGACATTTTATGCCTTATCATTTCCCAATTAAGTAGAAAAGCATGAAAGTCACTTTTCTTCCCAAAAGAACTGCATGTTTTTATGTATTTGAGGGAGATAAATGCTGCTATTGTGTTTGCGAACTACAGTTTGGAGAAGATTCACAATTCCAGCAGAATCCCAACTTTCTGTTAACTGAAAGATGTTTTTATACACAGCTGCAGCCCAGATGACTTATATCTACAGCTGGACCACAAAAGACTCTGTACATCAGCAGCTGGAAAACCCAGTTCTATTGATGGCCTTAATATAAATAGCAGCAGTGTCCTTTACTTGATCATTTACTACAGGGCGACATGATTGATCCATAAATTGATGCAGAGGATGCGGGATGAAGAGCTCTTACTTGTGAATGGGCTACAAGGCTGGCATGTAAAGGTGAGCTGTCCTCTCATACTAGTGCTGATATCCATACACTAAATACCATGAGTTGCATTGCATCATAGACTTCACTGAGCACCCAGGTGCACCACTGGGCAGCTTAAGTTACTGGAAACCTTAACCCTTTACACTCCCACTCCTTCCTTACTTCCTGGTAGTGCTGGTGGCTAGTAGGTCTAATACTGCCTCTGCTTCCTTGACTTTCAGAGTCATCCTAAGCAGAGATCCACCCTCCTAAGCCCATTTACTTCAATGGGTGTAATTCTGCTTAGGATGGCAATGGGAGTGTTGTCACTAAAAGTATGAAGGCTACCATTTAATCTGGCAAATTATGGACGGTGTGGTCCTTCCCCACAACTTTCGGCAAAATAAGTAGCATATATAGAGGCTGGTCATTTTTCTTGTTAAATATGGAGTTGGAAAACAGGTTACTGATGTCTAACAGTCGTCATCGATCTTTAATTTGCTAGTTTAAAATCTCTTTTGAAAGTGGACATGAAAAAAACACACTAGGTTACTTCCCATAGAAAAGATGCACACATATGGGGGAGGCACAATTTTCATCAATTTCTCCCCTCTTGTGGCTGCCCTCCAACTTCTCTTTTCATTCTGCTCCCAGGAGTCCCTCCCCCAGCACCAGCATTTGGGGGGTGTCTTAGGCTGCAGTGAGAGGAGGAAGCAGAAAAGTCACACTTCTGTGCACACAATTTAGATGGGATCCAACTCACTATGTGTTACATTTCTAAAAAGCCATTTATTCTTACTAATTTTTTAAAATACATTTGCCATTGCTTTTGGCTACTTTCCAAAGCCCCCCCCCCTTTATCACATTTTTCAAATGGATGACAGGGTTGATTGATGATTGTTTGGACACAAAAGTCTGCCTCTACAAAATGATATGAAGCTTTGTTTCCTGAATACTAAGGTAGAGTATGGAGTGTCAAAGGAAAGTTGTTATATATACAAAGAAAATGGGTGTAATCCCAAGAAAATAAAGGTGGTTTTAAATCCCAGATTCCCACCTAACTCTAGATACAATTCAGAGTGAAGCATGTACAAATCTCATCCATTTTGGAGAAAACAATTTAAATATGTTCTTCACTCTCTCCATCATAATCTTTGGGATTTATACACTGTGGATTTTGGAATGTGCCTGTTATCTCGGTTGCTTGCTATAATTCCAACCCACATCCTCCTGAAATGTCAGGAAAACTTTCTTTTGCATTTAATGGCTATATATTGTACCCATTGTCTTTAAAGTTAAGCAGTGAATCATGTATTTGGGAAATGTAAATATCTTGTCTCTGTGTTGTTCATACCTCCTTTCTACATGTACTGCAAGCTGGGCACCAAAAATATTATGATATAACTTCTGCTCCTGATCAGGAGATTAAATTATCCAATCAAATGAAACCTTACATCAGTTTGATGTTGATTTAAGGATGAGCTGAAGGAAACTGCCAGCATGTGTTCATACATTCACTTGGAAGCACTTCGAACTGGGAGAAATGAAGACAAGTATGTTGTTGTACAGTACAGAACTGGCTTCAGAAACTAATACTTGGAAAGACTATGCATGCAACTTCAAGAGTGACCCAAATAGACCTGGAACAAGTCACTTATTTGAATTGCCAGACCTGCTCACAAAACACATTTGGGGGTCCAGGTCCCTAAATCCACTTCTCACAATGATCCCAGCCTCTTATAGAACGGTTCCCATTACTATTTTCCCCTGGCGTTTATTCAATTCACTTCATATATATTATGTCAGTAGCCCTTCCAGAAAGACTGCAAGGTAGGTGTCAAGGTCAGCATTGGCCACCATGGTCTCCAGGGATGCCTGCTCCCCTTTTGGGTTTGCCACCCCTTCTCTTCATCAGTTGGTCTCACTAAGATTTCAACTTCCAATTTAGGATGTTTGTATAGTGCTGGAACCTATTGGTTACCATTTGTACACTTTGGGACTTTGTCAATGTCAATTGCAGTTTGCAAAATTGTTTGCTATGTTGTTGATGTAATTTTTGTATAAAAAGGTAAAGGCCCCCTGTGCAAGCACCGGGTCATTCTTGACCCATGGGGTGATGTCACATCCCGACATTTTCTAGGCAGACTTTGTTTACGGGGTGGTTTGCCAGTGCCTTCCCCAGTCGTCTTCCCTTTACCCCCAGCAAGCTGGGTACTTGCATGTATACTTGCATGTTATTTGTTGTAGCCTTGCATAACAGCAAGTGTGATTCTCTAACAGCCCATTCCTGAGGCCACAGGTGGGCCAGGGCGGCAGGCTGAGGCGCAGCAACAGTGCAGCCGGGAGGCCTCCTAAGGGGCCTGAGCCTGTGCCGCCAAGAAAAAGGCAAAAGTTTAAAAAGAAGCGAGAGGGCAAGGAGCGGCATGGTGCAGGACCGCCGCGGAGCAGCCTGAGGCCAGCCAGACCCAGCCGAGTCCACAGGGCAATTTCTGGGGGAGGGATTTCGCTGGGGGGAGGCGGGCCACAGAATGGGGATGGGAGGGGCAGGCCGCGAGATGGGAGGGCAGCCTCAGGGGGAGGAGTACAGGGGGAAGGGCAGGGCCGCGTGGGAGGCAGGGAGAGCAGGATGGGAGCAAGAGGATGGGGGAGCTCCCAGAGGGGCCGGGTGAATGGCTAAAGCATGCAGCAGCTGTTCGGAGACTACTGGTGAATAGTCGACAGCGCCACCTCCATGGGCTGCCGCACACACCCTAAGTTTGTTTGAAACAGTATAATCTCGGCCATGACTGAACATCGAGGGTTTGGTGAGAGCCGCCAGCAATAGCTCTCTGGCTGCCAGACGTCTGCAGCCTATGGGCGACCTCGGCGTTCTGGGGCATGTGCCCTGCCGCAGTTGCGGGTGGCGGGGCTACAGGCTGGCCGCGGGCCAGGGGTGGCTCGGGTGGGCCGAGCAGGTGGTGGTGGTGGCTCCATGGTGCGCTGAAGGGTTTGCAGGGGCCCCAGTAACCCAGCCTGCTGCTCAGACATGGCGTGGGTCAGCTCCCGCATTGTTGTCAGGAGACCCAGGGAGGCGTTCACATTGCCAACCAAGGTCTCCATCTAGCGATCAGCCCAATCCCATCTGATCTCCAGCCGATCCCTCTCAATGGCAGCCCACATGGAGGATAACGTGGGGGGGATGAGCTGGGATGGGTGGGGGCCATGGGCGTGAGGGCCATGGTCTGGGGCATCCACTGCCTCCTCCTCTGGCCAGGGGTTTGCCTCCCTCCCTGGTGGCATTGCGAGGAGGGTCCAGGAGGGGTGGGAGGGGGGCATACCATTGGCAGGGCGTTCCTCTTCAGAAGATGGTCCTGAGGTATCGGCTGGTGGCTGCCACTCCCCCAGCAGGTCGCGAGACCTCCCCATGGCCACACCTCTTTGAGTGACATGGCCATAATATCTGCGGGCCTCATGGGCTGCCTAATCAGGGCAACACGGCATTACATTGGCCCCAGTGTCGCCACCCGAGGTGCGTGCACCTACAGAGAAAGGGGGGATGCCGTCACCTCCACACCGCCCCAAAAAGTCCCTCCCAACCTCCCTTGTCAGCCCCCGCCTCAGACCTTTGTTCTCAGTCCCAGGGTGGCTGGCCTCAGTTGGAAGGCTGACATTAAGGGCAGACCTTCATAGGCTCATCCGGGGCGGATGCCTGGATCTCGAGGGAGCCGATCTCTGGGGTGTGAACCATCTCTACAGGGTGGTCACGTGAACATCCAGCTGCAGGCTCAGTATCCACGCCCGCTTCATTGCTGGGAGCTGTCCCGGCCCAGCTGCCCTGGGAGTCGGTGCTGGGCAGGCTCCCAGGCAATGCTGGCATGCTGTCTCTTTCCACTTGGAAGTCGTGTCCTGCAAGGTAGAGGACAGCCGTTCAGAGGCAGTTGAGTGTATGCCCTGCTCCTTCCCCCAGAGGGATGAGAGGCTACCTCGCCCCGACCTCCAACGAAGGCTCTCTCTTGAATGAGGCCAGGTGTGCACCTTGACAATGGCAACGGTTACAGTCGAGGGGGAAAGTCTGGTGCTGGACTTCAGAGGTGCCCCACCACCAGAAGCCCCCCCCCTGGAGAGGGCAGATGAGGAGCCATAGCGGCAACCCTCACCCCACCCCGCAGAGAGCCGAGTTGGAAAGAGAACCATGCAATTGGACTCTATGGCATTGAAGTCCCTCCCCTCCCTAAACTCCACCCTCCTCGGGCTCCACCACCAAAAACTCCCACCAGTGGCGAAAAGAGATCTGGCAACCCTAGGGGGTGTTATTTTGTACTTTCCCCCACTTCAAAAAACATAGATACGGCCCTGGAAGTAACTCCCCTTTTCAAACCCCACCCTTCCCAGGATCCGCCCCTAAATCTCTAGGTATTTCCCAACTCAGAGCTGGCAACCCTAGTATAGAGTCCATTCTCTAAAGCTGCCATTTTTTCCAGAGGAACTGATCTCTGTAGTTTGGAAATAAGTTGTAATTCTGAAAGATCTCCAGCCCCGCCCCCCTCCACAAAGTTGGGCAACCCTAGGACACAGACTTATTTAGACAAGCAGGTCTGTCTCTACCCAGGCTGGCCCTGGGGCAATAGCTATGAGGCTCAGTCAAAAGAGATAAAGATCACCCTTCTCAGTCTACCTATAAAAAGCAAACTGCAGGCTTGTGCAGCCCCTGGGGCAAATCAAAGCTACCCAAGCCTGCTATTTGCATTTGATAAGCAGGCAGAGATGTGTGATTGTCTTTTCCTCTGTCTGAGTTTTCAGTAAAAGACAGGTGAGTGGGGGAAAGGAAAATAGTTAAGTAGGATTAGAGAGTTGCTCTCCTCCCACCTCCTCAGATCAATTTGATATGCTTTTATTTAGACACTTAAATCATCTTCAGGGGTCTTTCTCTCTGTTTCCCCTTTAGTGTTACAGGAAGTCACTAGAGCAAGGGATTGTTCCATAGAGGGTCCAAGAGTATGCATCTTCTTTCCTAAGGAGGTCTATAGTAGACCATCTACCTTACTACTTTGCTCACAGTTTTTCAGTGCAAAAGATAGTGCCTTGTATCCTACCGGTTTGCTCAGCAAAGTTTGAGGCCTTGCTTCAGCATAAAGAGGTTGGAGATCTCATAGGATTACAACTGATCTCCAGACTACACTTATTTATTTATACTTTTAAAAAAAATATTCCACTTCTCCTAGAGAAAATGGCTGCTTTGAAAGGAGGACTGTGTGGCATTATACCCTATCAAGGTCCCTCCCCTTCCTAAACCCCCCTTTCCTAGGCACCTCTCTCAAATATCTAGGTATTCCTAAACCCAGAGTTGGCAACCCTATTGGGCCAGCCTAATAAAGGATTTTCCAGGGGTAGTCTGACCCTGGACTCCCCCAGTGCCCTCTCTTCATAGATGGGTCCATGGTGAGTGAAGGGAATCTGGGCCAATAGTCTCCCTTCTCGTCCCCCACCATCCCCTAAGGTTTTAAGAGGATGCTCTGCCTGCCTACACAGGCCCCAGGAGGCTCCAGTGGCTGCCCACCTCCTCCTCTGTCCCTTTCCCAGGAGCGCTGCCTGAGATCCACCTCCCTTTTGAGGCAGGCACCAAGGCTCTGAGGCTTGGTGGGTGTGGCCCTGTTCTTGCTTCCTTTCCCACCATCTCTGGTTGGGCTGCCTGCGCCTAAGCAAGGCTGTCCCCTGCCAGAGTTCCCTATGGAGCAGGTGAGGGCCTTCCTGACCTGTTAAGTAGGGTTGCCAGCTCCGGGTTGGTAAATACCTGGAGATTTTTGGGGCAGAGCCTGGGGAGGGTGGGATTAGGGGAGGGAGGGTCTTCAATGCCATAGAGTCCAATTGGCAAAGGGGGCATTTTCTCCAAATGAACTGACCTCTATTGACTGGAGATCAGTTGTAATAGCAGGAGATCTCCAGCCACCACCTGGAGGTTGGCAACCCTACTACTAAGGCAGGTGGTTCCATAAAGCAGAAGCCACAAGAGGAAATTGTCAGGTATAGACAGCTGCTGATCTTACCTATGTTTTTAAAATTTGTTGTAAGAAACCTTGCAAATGTAATTTGAATGGACAGATGAACTATAAATGGGTTTTTTTAAAAAAAATTGAGCAAGTCTATGTAGACTGCCAGTTCTCAGCCTTCCATCTTTTTGTCATATCCTGGCATGAAATACAGAATGTTTGGAAATTGGAATTGACTGATGTGACAGCTTTCAAAGATTTTTGCAAAAAAGTTAATTACTGGGTGTGATGCTAAATGACTTCTGTGACTACTTCAGTATTCTGAATGAAATCAAAGATTGTTAAACTCTCCAGCTATATGTGTGCAATACCAAATGCCAGCTATCCTCCATTTTGGAGATGCCAAAGGTGTTGCTAGCATTTTCCTGATTATTTTGGGACCACAATCCTAAAGCCATTCTGGAAACTGTTTAGGCTAACAACCCAACCCTTATGCCATGCAACAAGGAGGCATTCCAGCACAGTGCCCCACTGATGCTGTGCCAGTACAAACCCATAGGGGCCAGAAACAGGCATGGTGGGAGTAGTTTGCATCTGAAGCCTCCAGAGCCCTTGAAGTCAGTGAGACATCATGTTGGCAAAAAAGCTACCATAAGTATAGACACTTAATTGAACTCAATGGGATTAAAAAAATGTACCTATCTTCCAATACGTTGTGATGGACAGCTAACTGCAGGTGACTTATACTGGTCTGAGAACCCTGATTGACAAGGGGTTCAAAAAGGAGTCCTAGTGGTGACCTGGGAGAGGGGCAGTTGAGGGTTGCAGTGAGGTGTTGGCAGCTAGAGTGGGGGAAGGAGAGTAGTAGCAGGTCAAGGAGGCTCCTGAGAAAGGGAAGTGAAACTGCAAGTCCTTCCCTGAGGGAAGTGACTCCAAGGAAAGGGGGAGAGGTGATTGCTGTCAAGTGTTAAAGAAGGAAATTTGGAACCTGTGTTTGTTCCTGCCTCCACAGACTTTAGAAATTTTGTGTCAAATAAGCTTATAACTATTGTCGAAGGCTTGCACGGTCAGAGTTCATTGGTTCTTGTAGGTTATCCGGGCTTGGTATTTTCTTTCCTGACGTTTCACTAGCAGCTGTGGCAAGCATCTTCAGAGGAGTAACACTGAAGGACAGGGTCTCTCAGTGTCAAGGGTGTAGGAAGAGTAATATATAGTCAGAAAGGGGTTGGGTTGAGCTGAATCATTGTCATCTCAACCCAACCCCTTTCTGACTATATATTACTCTTCCTACACCCTTGACACTGAGAGACACTGTCCTTCAGTGTTACTCCTCTGAAGATGCCGGCCACAGCTGCTAGTGAAACGTCAGGAAAGAAAATACCAAGACCACGGTCACACAGCCAGGATAACCTACAAGAACCAAAGCTTATAACTATTTATCTAAGGAGTGTCAGCCAAATGATCTCTCTCAACAGTGACAGACACCTGTCAGTAGAACAAAACAGCTACATTCTTGTGACAAACTATCTATTGAATATAGTTGTACAAAGTTTCCTTCATTCCCCTTGCCTTTTCACCTGCCAAGTTTAAACCTGAAACCTCCATTTCTTCATAAGAGACAAATAAAACAGTTTATATGTTGAGAATTCATATCAGCTGCTCATGTGCCATATTCAGAAATGTACTAATGGGTGTTTTCTTTCCAGTTCCTCAACTTCTTAGACTGGGTCAGAATACATCTATATAGACTTTATATGTCTGGGGGGTGGGGGTGGCGGGGAACCGTCATACATGCCTACCCAGCGACAGTTCAGATTAGAATATCAACCAAGTCGCCAGCCAATCACAGCTTCTCTGATTTCTATATAACCCACAATCGGGATATCCATATCTCAGATGACAGGGTGTGCAGTATTGGCTACATCTCTCTGGGCTAGGGTTGCCAACCTCCAGGTGGTGGATGGAGATCTCCTGCTATTACCACTGATCTCCAGGCAACAGAGCTCAGTTCACCTGGAAAAAATGGCGGCTTTGGCAATTGGACTCTATGGCATTGAAATCCCTCTCCTCTCCAAACCCCACCCTCCTCAGGCTCTGTCCCCAAAATCTCCAGGTATTTCCCAACCCAGATCTGGCAACTCTACTCTGGGTTCATGTCAGGCACACTTAGGGGCTGGGGGAGGGCTTAGTTATGGGAATTCTACAGAAGGGGCAGTTTTGCACAAGGTAGAACTACTTTGTTTTTACAAACAGGCATGGATGAAAATATTGTTGTAGCGTATTGCTAACATTGCTCTGCTTAGAAACTCTACAGGTATTCAAGACACAAACAGGCAGGACTTTTTTTCCTGGTGGTACTCACTGGTACTGATTACTGCCACATTTGGGGGTGCTGACTCAAATCCTGAGGGGGGAATTGGTGGAAATAAGCACTACCTAGGTTTGCCAGCTGGATTGGGAAATACCTGGAGATTTTGGGGTGGACCCTGAGAAGGGTGGGGTTTGGGGAGGGGAGGAACTTCAGTAGGGTATAACGTCACAGAGTCTACCTTCCAAAGTGGCCATTTTCTCCAAGTGATCTTTGTCTCTTGGAGATCAGTTGTAATAGGGGGAGATCTCCAGCTACTACCTGGAGATTGGCAAACCTAGTGTTATCTTATATATGAGTAGCAGCACCTTTTTTAATACAAAAAAAGCACACTGAACTGAATCCTCTGCTACTCCAACTGGGAATGCAAGGAGAATGCACCTCACATAGATAAACAAGGGAAAGGGGTCCCCTGCCTCAAATTTTAACTGCTGGATATGATCCCCCGTGTCTATCAACAACCTTTTCTCCATTAACAGTTGCTAGCAGTGTCTCCCACACTTGGGGAATGGAGCAATTCTATTATTTACTTTCAGCATTTATAAGCCACCTTTCTCTCAAAATAGGACTCCACATCAGCTTTAAAATACCAAATATTTTAAAATAGCAAACATCCACATCTTGAAATCAAAGCAATAACAATTTGAAGCCTGTGCAGCGGCTGAATTGGGAATCTTAGGCATGCATGTGAAACATCACTATGACTTGCTCGAACACCTTTCCTGAACTGTTATATATGGTTGGTTTCAACATCAAGGGCAATGGAGAATTCCAATCCCCGTTAAGTATCTTTCTCCTGTGTGGCCAGTTAGCTGTGTAGTCTTCTGCAAGTATGTGTATGTTTAGGTTCCCATCCTTCCTCTTCCTTCAGTTTCCTTCCTGATTTGGCTTGTTGCTGGCCAAAAGGGGAGCTCTGCCTTATTCCTGGCTTCCCCTTTGAGTTGGATAGTTGCTTCCATACATTTATTTATTTTATATATAGCCCGCCTTTCTCACTGAGACTCAAGGCAGGTTACAGAATAAGGGCAACGTACTCCTGCAGCTGCAGATCTCCTGTGCGCAAGGCAACAGCACAGAATTGAAAGGCAATGCAAACAACAAAGGCCCTAAGGCCGGTTATACTATAAGCCATGTAGAAAGCTGAATTACAAGGGTAGAAGGCAAACGCTGTAAAGCCAGGATAATACCTAGAATAATCATAGCAGTAGACTACAATCCTATTCCATTAAAAAGGTGCCTTCCTGGGATGTCCCAATCTGCTACAGGTCTAATCCCTCCATAAAAATGCCCTCCTCGGAGTTTCTGTTTTGCTTATTCTGCAGAATGGCAGAAGTGGGGGGGGTGGGCGTCCTCACCTCCCCAGGCAGATCATTCTACAAGGTGGCTGACCTGGTGGCACCATCATCATGCTTCTCTATGTTTGGTGAGTGTTGGTGGTGGCTTAGGACGGAGTGAGTTAGTAGGGGTTTGTTGCTAAGCAGCTCAAACATGCTCTGCAGCACTTGGAACCCACTGCCTCTTGCCTTTTCCTTAGTCGCTCTGGGAAAAGGTTGTTTTCTCTCTTCCTTATGACAGCCTTTGCAATATTTGCTCACTGTTATGCCTCTCCGTTGGAATCTTTTCAGCTGTTACCGCTGTAAAGCTGAACATGCCCCCTTTCCTTCAGCCGTGGAGTCCATTGCCTTACAGAAAACAATATAGAAAGGACCCAGTGGGACATCTACTTTGTACCTCACAGCTTATTCTTTAGTATTTTGTTTTGTCTAATTTCTTGCTCCACTTCACACGGGAGACCTAAAGTTCACTGTTTGAAAAAAAAAAAGCCATTGTTATCCCAGTGTTGTATCTGAATGTAGCTATTTCTCATGCTACTGTAACCCTCCCACCTTCTGCAGGGACTAGCAGCAACAAGGACCAAGTTCCTTAAAATTTGGCAAGATTTCCCACCCAGGCACCTGGGACCCAGAATTTAAATACCAGCAAGCAATTATTCTCCATTTGCATCACATACCTTGGCTGCAAAACAGCCAGATCTTTATTTCACTTAGGAAAGGGAAGAAAGGGGAGGGGATGTGGCTCAGTGGTTGCATCTGGTTTGTATGCATAAGGTTTGTATGCATAAGGTCTCAGGTTCAATCCTCAGCATCTCCAGCTCAAAATGGATCAGGTAGTAGGTGATGTGAAAGACTTCGGCCTGAGACCCTGGAGAGTCACTGTTACCCTGAGTAGACAATACTGACCTTTATGAAGTATACTGCAGCTTCATAGAAAGGAACTGGAGACAGTTTTAACACTCAAAATCACTTACATGTACATTAAAATGTGAAACCTTTACTATCAATATTATTCAGCTTAATAAACATATATGAATGGGGTCTATGTTGTTTTCTGTCTAGCTGCTTTGAGGTAATTTGGTTTGTCTCCCCAAAGATGCTGCACAAAAACATGAACCTTATCTTCAAGCTCTGGACAATGACCTGCAATTTACATCACTGCACAATTAACAACCGTCTTCGTGCAATTATGTAAATTAGTCACAGTCCTACAGCTCCTGACACATTTCCTCATGCCATCCACACCCGGCTTTCATTATCTTTCTCTTCTGGATTTAAATATAAGAAAACTTGTGTTGCACAGAACTGGCACCAAGACATTACTTCATTTTTTAATGACTGGAGCGTTATCATTGTGCTACAATTGTTTTAAGGAGGTTCAGTGGCAGTAGTGGTGATACAGAGAAGCTTCAGAAAGTTAACTGCACATTTTAAACTACTGCATAGGCCGCCGTATTGTTGATACACCATTGTGATGATATGTGTTTCTGTTCATTTTCAGCACTAGAGCACATAACACAGTGAAACCAGCCGGTGTTGGCAATAATGACAATTACACAGATACATTTTGAAAGTTCATGCTGTGAGATAATTACAAAAAAATATAAATGACATAAGAGACACTAATTGAATAACAGCCCTTTCCTCCAGGCTGGTTGGCATAATTCTCTTTGCATCAGAACTGTGTGGAGGCTGGCAGGTTAGAGAGTGTGGAAGGGAAACCATCAAGTTCACAGGCCATTTTTTCTTCCTAAAAACAATCCAGAACTTGCATATAAATGTAGGGGCTACACTCAAAGCAGAATATAATCAGCCTCTAGGTGGTTCCTGGAGATCTCCCGCTATTACAATTGATCTCCAGATGATCAAGACCAGTTCCCTTGGAGACAGTGGCTGCTTTGAAGGGTAGACTCTATGGTATTATACCCTGCTGAGGTCCCTCCAGGTAATTCCCAACCCAGAGCTGGCAACCCTACATAGCAGCTTTCCTGAAACTCAGAATCTCTGGGTTTGGCCAGTACCCAAGTCAGAGATTTCTTCTTAACTGTTTGCACACTGCAGAGTCCCATGATGGAAGACAGGTGGGATATAAACGTAATAAATAATAATAATGTACAAACAGGGGGACTTCCTAATAACTCATGGGTTGTGGGGAAATCTCACCCACCCTTGCTGGCTCCTGCTTCTTTACTTCTTTCTTCCCTCCATCACTGCCTTTGCCTCCTCTTCTTCCTTCTCACGCTGCCTCCCTCCCCAACTCTCCCACCACCAACATCTGCTCTCTCCACTGACCTCCTCCCTGGCTGCTTCCATTGTTGCCACTTCCTTTCTCTCTTCTCTCCTGCTTCCCCACCTCCCAATCATTCTTTTTCAGCAGCACCACCTCTGCTGCTTCTCTCTCTCTCCCCCCCCCTTCTACCAGCTTCTTCCTCCCTGCCCCGATGGCTGCCACTGCAGCCACCCTTCCCTTTTCTCTGTCTCTCTATGCCAGCCTCCTCCTCCTCCTGATTGTTACTACTGCCATTTTTTCGTTCCCCCTCTCCCCACCACCATTACTACCTCTCCCCTCCACTCTGTTTCTTGCTGTTGGCATCCTCCTCCCTGCTGATTGCTGCTGCTGCAGCCTCCAAACACTGTGGCATGGTTTGTTTGAGCTGCTGTGCAACCCCCAAAATGGGAGCTGGTATTTCATGATGCAGTATTGTGAGCTCTCTTTCAACATACTAATTTGAGAGGAGTTTAAATCTCCATTGCCGATTTTTTTTTTCTTTTCACTTTTCAAATTTTTCTGTAAACCCGGGAATTTTTCCAGATTGGTTGAAAACCCCTCCTATCTGTACATGGCTGTATTGTGCTGATTTTTTTTAACTTATTTTACTTACACTCTGGGTCTAAGTTCAGAATTAGCTATAAAGATACTAGGCTACAGTCCAGACAAAGATATCAGGTTTGGTTTTGGCCTTCTTTTCCTCACAACATACCTCTGAGCAGCATTGCAAACCACTATGAAATTCCATTAAGTCATAAATTAGCTTTCTGTGTGGTGTGTGTGGGTTCATTTCAAGAATAAACTACGTCTTAGACCATGAAGAGCCCATAGCAAGCAGGTTCATTAGACTGTGGTCCAGCTGCAATAAACTTGTGTCCTCTTACATAGATTTTTTGTGGCAAAGTCCATCAGAAGATCAGATGGCTCCTCTCTCTCTTCTACTCTCTTTGCCCACCTTCTGGTCTCTGTTTTCATTCCAGCAATATATAGATATACACATATAGATATATAGAAGGGGAATCCAGGGACTACAGTCATCATTGTACAGTTTCAAGTATCACAGAGAGTAATCATTTTCAAGATGGAGTGGCGATATATGACACAAGCAAATACCTTTATTTTAGGATTGTGGTGCACATTTGCAATTAGGGTTGCCAGGTCTGGTTGAAGAATTTCTGGAGATTTGGGGGTAGAGCCTGGGAAGGGTGAGGTTTGGGGAGAGGAGGGATCTCAGCAGAGTCTAACGCCATAGAGTTCTCCCTCCAAAGTTGCCATTTTCTCTAGAGAAACTGATCTCTGTCACCTGTAGCTCAATTGTAATACCAGGAGATCTCCAGATCCCACCTGGAGGTTGGCAACTCTGTTTGCAATTCCAAGACATGCAATTTCAAGTAAGCAAAGAAATGCTATACTTTAAACTGCAAGTAGATAGTACAATCCTGTAAAATGTGTAAATATAAAACAAACTCTGCTACATTTGCACAGGAAGAGGGGAGGAGGGAATATTCTAAATGTGTATCTTGGGATTTAGCCACCAGGATTTGTGGCTTCCGAACAGCAGGACATGTATGACAATAGCCACGACCTTCCCTCCAGGCAACTTGGATTACCCTAATAAATGTTCATTTTTCTGTCAGCAAGAAATATTGAGGATGAAATTAGAGTAAATGAAGACACTAAGAGGAAAATGAGGGCTAGGGTGCCAGGCAGTGCAATTATGTGACTGCTTCACAATCTGAACCTGAGCGTGGCACCTATCATGTTGTATAATAAATATAGCTGAATTAACATTCCTGAAATTCACACACTTTAGCCAACTACATTTTTTAAAATACTGCTTAGATCCAATCAACACACCCATGCATATAACTCTGTTGATACTTATCGCTTCAGAATACAGGTAGTGATTGCTTGAATAAGCCCCCATTTATTAAAATAATGGCAGCCATCATTCGTAAATAAATGGAAACAACTAATGGGTGTGCTTGGGGGACACTGTTGAGATAGATGCAGGGTGGGTCTATCAGAGGGAGGGCTAGGGCGGCAATTTAGCCTGGGCCTCATGCCTAAAGGGGGCCTCCCATTTGGACATTTGTTCATTTTTTGGCATTTGAGAATTTTTGCAACTTGTCTCTCTCTGTTTCTGATGCCTTATTTCATTTTCATGTGTCATCATTTTTTACTAGAGGCTTCAAAAGTTGGAAGTAGCCCAGAGTTCTCTCTGAGAGGCCCTGGATGGATGATAAAAATGTTCTTTGGCCCTGATGACCTCTGCCTCTGAGAATCAAGTTAGCTTCTATTGACAACCCAGCCACCTACCCCCATCTACAAAGCCTCACTCTGGGTTCTGTTTCCTGGTTCCACTCATGTTTGGGGAACTAGATTTCATATATTATTAACATACTCAAAGCACTTATAGAAATATTTAAATAGATTGGCTTCAAAACATGATAGAAAAACTGTTACTTATTCTTCCTCATCTTTCTGATTTAAATAAATTCACACTCTGCGGGGAAGGCAGCAGAATCTCATTTGCCCTGTTGTATGTTTTTATACAAAGTCAATGGGGTACAGCATCTGGAGTATAATATAGGCCAAAAACATTCAACAAGACTTGTAATCTTTGCCTACATCCTTTCCCGTTGTTTATTGGGCCAGAATTGGGTATTCTGGCTCCACAGTTCGTCAGAGAAGAGTGGCACTGTTTAGATAATACAAAAAGTGGTGAATGTCTTAATTCTGAAGAAAGGATGGAGAAGTCATTAGGGTGAGGTTCACTGGTGATGTAAACTGCATCAATCATCAGTGGCTTCACAAGCCCTTTCCTTCTTGACCACACTGGCTGATTCAGACAGTGATTAATTTCTGCCTAAAGACAGGCAGGAAACTCATATCAATAGAAATCCCCCAAATTAGCAGAAATACTGACCTGAATTTAATGCACTCTATTTGCAGAGCATCATGTGCTCAGCTATATGCCCTGTGGCCAGAGGATATCATGTTATTAATAAAATACAGAAGTGGTTTGTTTGCTCATTTCAACAAAACTCCCTCCCCTACAGATAAGAAACCAGCAGGGCCTGACAACATACTCAGTGGGTGGTGTACAGTAAATGTTTGCTATTAAACAGTGGGGTGAAAATCAAAAGCAAAAAGGAAGACTCTCGCCTCGGTACAAGCAGTGGTTTCTGCTGAAACAATGCTCTATGTTTCACTAGTAGTATGTCATCCTTGACAAGTTGTAAAGTTTCGTCTCAAAATCCTCTTAACCTTTGACCCTGCCCCAAGCACTGACACTTACCCCAAGCCTCATACCATGAGGGACCTGGAAATACAGTTTCAGAAAGAGCTTATATTTGCCCTGCAGAATCATTAAGGTTATAGAAAATGTAGGTTTTAAGGAGGGATTTGACAAAGTGAAAGAGCTGACATAATACAGGTGTTCTGCAAAGTGATTCCAGACATATTTATTTATTTATTATTGTCTGCCTTTCTCACAGGGTCTCAAGGCGGATTAAACAGAGTGAGACAACACCATCAACAAAATGGGACATTCAATAAACAATGCATTAAGACAGTAAAGTCTGGAAATCTGGAATTACCGGTACATAGTATGAACCTACTTAGAGTAACCTATGCACAGCAGTAAAGACCAAAGTAACCGATGCACAGCAGTAAAGACCACAGTCCACTAATAATCTATCCATGTAAGTTTATGAATCATTTTGTGCAGTGCAACCATATTATCCATGCAGAAAAGCCCTCCTGAATAATTCAGTTTTGCATAGCTTGTAGAAAGCTTGGAGGAGAGCCCTCCTGACCTCCTTGAGCAGGCCATTCCATAAGGTAAGGGCCACAAAGGTTTTGCCCATTTGCAGGTTGGCAACCACAATAGTCCCTGCTGCGATGAACAAAGCCAGATCAGCCAGATCAAGGTAAGGGGTGATCTTACGGGCTAAGCTGAGTTGGTAGAAAGCGGGGGGGGGGGGTTTGGTTTTGTTTTGTTAGCTGCATCACCTTGCTTTTCCACTAATAAAGTTGGGTCCTATGTAACCCCAAGGCTTCTAACTGAGTCAGCAAGGGTTAGCTGAACTCCATCAAAAGTGGGGAGCACAAAATCCTTCAAGACTTCTGCCTTCCCAAACAGCATTACCTCTGTTTTTTCAGGGTTTAGTTTCAATTTGTTCACTCTTAGCCAGTTAACCACACCATCCAGACAGCTGTTTGGGACCTCTGCCGCATCACCATAAGGGGAAGCAAGAGAGAAAGAGTAATTAATTTGAGGGAACAGGAGATCTTAGCACAAGTGATGGTAGTAGAGCTTCAGGAGTGAAAGTCACAAACTGGAGTGTTTGGGCTCTGAGAATAAGATCCTGTAAGACATTATATATTATAGCTGAAATGTTTCACCCACTACAATTCATTTAAATTAGATTTATATGTAGATAATTTGCAATCAGGGGTATGTGCTTCAAAAATGTTCATACCATTTGGGGAATCCATTTCAGGTAATTTTTCAGGTTCAGGAATATTAGGTATCTAAAGACTGTTTTCAATGGATTGTAGACCTGGTGCCTGTACTCTGGAGGCCAGGTCTACCACTTAATGAATCAGTAGCAGTAGAACAGAAATCCTGATCCAGAGGCCAGGTCTATCCCAACACCAAAATAACCTAAGGGGGGGGGATCCTGAAATTTTAGGCTATACGCTTTGGGAATCCCAAAGTTGCAGGAGTGTGTTTTGATGTTTCAGATAGATATTCTTGAGTAGAGTTGCTAACTTCAGGATGGGAAATATTTGGGGGGAGGGAGCCTGAGGAGGACAAGGTTTGGGGAGGGAAGGAACTTCAATGGGGTATAATGCCATAGAGGCCAAAGCAGCCATTTTCTCCAGATGAACTGGAAATAGGGTTGCCATGTACTCCCTGGCCACCAGCGAGGGATGAGGGGGTAGGGTTTCCAGATCCAGGTTGGGAAACTCCTGGATATTTGTGGATGAAGCCTTGGGAGGACAGGGACCACAGTGGGGTAAAAGGCTATGAAGTCCCCCCTCCAAAGCATCCATTTTCTCTAGGGGAGTTCCTTATAGTCTGGAGATTAGTTGTAATTCCCGGGGATCCTTAGATCCCACCTGGACACTGGCATCCCTACCTGGAGATCAGTTGTAATAGCAGGAGATCTTCAGCCCCCATCTGGAGGTTGGCGACCCTATCCCTGAGCCAAAATGTATTGACAATTTTCAGGCATAATTTTAGCTTTGAAATACCCAAATGCACATCCTTACAGAATTCAAAATTTCTGAGCATATTAAACTGACTTATACTGAGTCAGACCATTGGTCTATCTAACCCAGTTTTGCCTACTTTGGCTGGCAGAGGTTCTCCACAGTCTCAGTCATGCTGTCTGAGGGCCTAACTACACATCATGTTTTCCCTAGAGATGTTCCTAGATGAAGTGAAAAGGCATGTTCTAATTCTATGCCTCACAGGAGCACCCAGGCCTAAATCAGATCAGAACCACAGACCTCCCCTTCCTGCTGTTTTCCTGATCTGAAATGGTCCTGGGGGCTATTTGCTACATTGTGGGAACATAATGTTCAGCTCATCAGTATGCATGCAGGCATCAATGAGGCAATTAGTGTCCTCTGTGGAAAATGTAATGTGTGATTAGAGAGAAATGCCAGGGATATTAAACCTGGAATATTTGCACGCAAACCATGTACTCTACTGCTTAGCCTGTCTCTAAATAAAAATGACTTTACCACATCCAAGCTGGCTTTCTAACGGCTCTCCAAATTATAGATATAAAATTTAGGGGGCATTGAGTCTACTTTTACATGCTTTTAGGATTGGGGCCGAGGCTCAGTTGTAGAGCATCTGGTTGGTATGCAGAAGGTCGCAGGTTCAATTCCTGGCATCTCCAGTTAAAAGGACCAATCAGTAGGTGATGTGAAAGACCACAGCCTGAGACCCTAGAGAAACACTGCTGGTCTGAGTAGACAATACTGACTCTGATAGAATCATAGAGTTGGAAGTGGCCATAAAGGCCATCTAGTCCAACCCTCTGCTTAATGCAGGATCAGCCTAGAGCATCCCTGACAAGTGGTTGTCCGGCCTCTGCTTAAAAACTGCCAGTGAGGGGGAGCTCAGCACCTCCCTAGGTAGCTGATTCCACTATCTAACAACTCTTACTGTAAAAAAAAATTCCTAATATCCAGCCAGTACCTTTCCTCCGGCAATTTAAACCCATTATTGCAAATCCTATTCTCTGCTGCCAACAGGAACAGCTCCCTGCCCTCTTCTATGTGACAGCCCTTCAGTGGCAGACTTACATTTTTGGGGCCCTGAAACTTGAACTGTTATGGGGGCCCCTTTGCAACCAGCAACAATAGGGCAATGTCCAACAAGGTCCAGAGGACCTTGCTGTCCTTGCAAGGACCTTGAAGCCAAAATGGTGGAGAACAGGGTGGTGGGGTGGAGTTGTTGAAAATGGACCATACAGTGAGCCCCTTCCCACCAGCAACGAGATGGGGGACTTTGTCAAAAGCTTTTTGGACTCGTAGGATAAAGAGGTGAAAATCTGATTTTTGGTGTTAAAATGCACAAGCGAGATGAGTGCAGCCTGAATTGAGAATTCAGATGTCTTTTTATGATTCTGATTGGCTCCAGCCTAAGGGTTGAGCTATAGAACTATTAAGCTGTGCACCAATGAAGGATCTGAGGATCCGGGAGATCTCCAGTCACCATCTGGAGGTTGTCAACCCTACAGTGTAGTCTGGAAAGGGTGGGGTTTGGGGAGGGGAGGGAACTCAGCAGGTTATGGCACCCTAGAGTTCACTCTCCAAATTAGCCATTTTCTCTAGGAGAACTGATCTCTCTCATCTGGAGATCAGTTGTCATTCTGTGATAACTCCAGGCCCCACCTGGAGGTTGGTAAGCTTAACATATACACCCCACTGTGCTTACATATTTACACAAATTATTCTGGGTCTGCAAATGGCCACAATTTTTATTCCATGTGAACAACTGCCTCGTTATTGTTTAAAAGATCAAGGTGAGGAAATGAAAATCTAGCGATGTAGTCTAGCTGCAGCAGAAAAAAAGACAAAACTAAGATAACCTTCTTAGTGCATTTTGTCTGGAAATAAATAAGTAGGAGCAAAATACAACAACATAGAACAGGAGTTGGTGCAATCAGCAGGGCTTCTCCAAGCAAATTTAACTCAGCATGATGCAGTAGGGTTGCCATCTCTGGGTTGGGAAATAACTGCAGATTTTGGGGATGGGCTTGAGGCTAGTGGGGTTTGGGGAGAGGAGGGACTTCAGTGGGGCATAATGCTATAGAATCCACCTTCCAAAGTGGCCATTTTCTCCAGGTAAACCGATCTCTGTCACCTTGAGATAGGGCTGCCAGATCTGGGTTGGGAAATACTTGGAGATTTTGAGGGTGAAGCCTGAGGAGGGTGGGGTTTGGGAAGGGGAGGGACTTCCGTGGGATATAATGTCATAGAGTCCACCTTCCAAAGTGGCCATTTTCTTCGGTTGAGCTGATCTCTGCGCCTGGAGATCAGTTGTAATAGTGGGAGATCTTCAGTATATCGGTAAACCAGAACCAAAAATAAACCTGAAAATAGCCGTTTTGGCTTTTTCTTTGTTTGTTTTAATTTCAGCCAAATACTAAAAACTGGGAAGCTGAACAAAGCCAGAGAGACGGTTCCCAAACAGCCGAATAGATATTCGGCTTTTCGGGTCCCTTTTGAGGTAGGGGTCCCTTTTGAGGTAGGGGTCATGTAATCAGAGCCAACTTGGTCTGACCAACTTTCCAGATCAATCACCCAACGAAAGACTAATCTGCATAGCAGAAGGGTCATTTAAAAGACACGGCACACCCAGTCCCATCCAGAGGGATATACCCTCCAACTAAAAGCACCAGATTTAACAGCTGCTGATCAGGCTTCTGAAGAAGATTCTAACACCCGCGCAGATAAGCAATCTCCTTCAGAAGAGCTGCCTTGATTGAGACTTCAGTTGGCTCCAATATAAACCCCTCCTTATGAAAACCTGCTGTCAAACTGAAGTAGTGGCTTTGTTTACCCACACCGTGACCATCTCTTGAAATCTGATTTTTGATGACTATATTAGGACAGTTCACAGGATGTCATTTGCCACCAAAAGAAATGTTTTCTATGCCTTATTTTTTCTTGCATTTAAACCGTTTTCTTCAGTTTGGAAACTAAAGTGACCCAAATATGAATGGAGCCCCCAGACTCAGAGGCGCCAGCATGCCAGTTCGCTCTTTCTGCCAGTCTTCGGCAATGCTGACCTTCTGAACCTGAAAACTGATTGACAGCTTGGCTCTCATAAATGCCTGTGGAAAATGGGGGTGACCCCTTTGCGGACCTGTAAATTTGGACCCCCTCTCCCAAGCCTCACCAAACTATGGTTTCCATCTAAGGAGAGTCCCTTGCAGCTAGGCTGCAAATTTGGTGACTCTATCTTGAAAAACGCCCCCCCCCCCAAGCCCTGAAAATAAATTCTATAGACTATAATGGACCCAATTCTTTCGGGGGTGGGTGGGAGAACGAATACCCTAGTATGGGTATTTGGCTTATTTCGGTTTACCTGGAAAAAAACAGGGCCAATAAACCCGAACTCAAAAATTTCCAGCATTTTTTTTGTACACCCCTAATCTCCAGCTACCCTACCTGGAGATATGTTGTAATCCCAGGAGATCTCCAGTCACCCCCTGGAGGCTGGCGACCCTAAAATGCAGTCATTTTGGCTGAGGTCACGCCATCTAGTTGAAAGGGCCAAAACTTCCTCACTCATGTTCATAGCCACCATTGCCTAAACTTCCAAAAAATACCTCTGACACCCCTAATTGCAAAAGGCCTACCATGATTGCGAACTGTCTGTTCTGAATATCCTACATTTTGCATTATTGGGGACTGTATATAATCATTTCACATATTGTTCGTGACAGAAAATTGTTTTGGCCACTATAGTGCATGGCTGTGAACTGTATTTCTAAAAATATTCCATATTGTATCTACAACTGGAAATTGTTTGGTCGTTATTGTGCATTTTATTCCTTGGGTGTATGAATATACTGTATCATGGCATGTGAAAAATGTTTTAATATTCACTGTATTATGGATTAAGGTGTTTTTAATTCTGAATTTCCATAATACATCCGATTTTATACATTTCTAGTACCTTTATACTTTGTTTTCCTGTGGTTATAGATGTTTGTCCATGCTTTTTTTCTATCATAAATAGTCTAAAATTGTTTGTAATTAGCCCATATAAATGATTCCTCCTGTTTTCACTACATTTCTTGCAAGGCTGAAGTACATCTCTGAGCTCTTGTGAGTGCCAATCAGTTGGACATGCTTCCATGAATCTTCTAGTATGCATCCAAGAGATCTTCTAATCATTTATATCCTATACTATAATTGTTTCCCATATCAGCCATAAGGCATTATAGAACTGGCAGAGGCATCTGCAGTGGCAATGGAAGTCCACATGGAAGCTTTGTGTACATTTTCATCTGTCAGTCACCATTTTCCCGCATTTCCCCCCACCATGCCACCAGAGGGCTTTTCCAGGCTTTAAAAAAAAGTAATTTCTATTGCACCAAACTGCAGTACTGTTATAATGATCTATCAGCACAATCAACTAGTTTCTCTGAATTTCCAGATTTCTTTTTTTAAGTAAGACCCTAGCCATTTCTATTGCTGAAATATAACAGGAAACCCACCGATTGCCTTGCCCTTTATATCTCCTCAATGAAAAGAGTACAACTTTTTAGAATGAAAGCTAGGAATTCAGAGGAACCAGGAGAGCCAGCATGGTGTAGTGGTTAAGAGCAGCAGATTCTGTTCTGGAGAATTGGGTTCGATTCTCCACTCCTTCACATGAAGCCTGCTGGGTGACCTTGGGCCAGACACAGTTCTCGCAGAACTCTCTCAGCCCTCATGGAGGCAGGCAATGGCAAACCAACTCTGAACATCTCTTGCCTTGAAAACCCTATGGGGTCGCCATAAGTCAGCTGTGATATAAGTCAGCACACACACACACTCAGAGGAGATCATGGAAATACATCATTAGAAAATTATTGCACCCTATTGCAATAGCAATTACCATTTTTTAAGCCGCGAAAGCCCTTTGGTGACTTTGGGAGGGAAGGCCAGGGAAGGCTAAGACTAGGCAAATGGTATTAATGAAGATAGCTTGTGAATGTGCTTGGACTGGATTGTGTATTAAGTGCCATCAAATAAATTCCAACTTATGGTGACCCTCTGAATTAATTACCTCCAGAATGTCCTATCCTTAACAGCCCTGCTGAGATCGTACAAGCTGAGGGCCATGGCTTCCTTGACTGAGCCAATCCATCTCATGTTGGGTCTTCCTCTTTTCTTTGCCTTCAACTTTCCCTAGCATTATTGTCTTTTCCAGTGACTAAAGTGACCATTATCGTCTTCTCATAATGTGACCAAAGTACAATAGTTATGTCATTTTTAGTTTCTAGGGAGAATTCAGGCTTGATTTGGTCAAGAACCCACTAATTTGTCTTTTTGGCAGTCCACGGTATCCGTAACACTCTCCTCTAACACCACTTTTCAAATGAATCAACTTTCTTCCTGTCGGCTTTCTTCATTGTCCAACTTTCACATCCATACATAGTAATAGGGAATACTGTGGTATGAATTATGTTGATCTTGCCGGTTGTCAGCGACACGTTTACATTTAAGAATCTTTTCTAGCTCTTTCATGGCTGCCCTTCCCAGTCTCAATCTCTTTCTGATTCCTTGGTTGCTGTTTCTGCTTTGGATGATGATGGAGCCAAGGAATAGAAAATCTTTAACAATTTCATCATCAACCTTAAAGGTGTGTGATTCCCCAGTTGTCATTCCTTTTGTTTTCTTGATGTTTAGCTGTAATTCTTCTTTGGCACTTTCTGCTTTAACCTTCATCAGTAGATGTTTCAAGTCTTCATTATTGTCTGCAAGTAATGTAGTGTCATCTGCATATCTCAAATTGTTAATGTTCCTCCCCCCCCAATTTTCACTCCACCTTCTTCTAAATCTAATCCATCTTTCCTTATATGTTGTGCATATAGATTGAACCATCAGGGAAGTAAAATACATCCTTGTCTGACACTTTTGCCATTTGGAAACCATTCTGTTTCTCCATATTCTGTCCTAACAGTAGCATCTTGTCCAGAGTATAGGTTGCACATCAAGACAATCAGATATTTTGGCACACCCATTTTTTTTAAACCAGCCATAGCTTTCCATGATCCACAGAATCAAAAAGATTGCTGTAATCTATGAAACACAAGCTGATTTTCTTCTGAAATGCTCTCATATGTTCCAGTAACCAACATAAATTTGCAATATGATCTCTAGCGCCTCTTCCTTTTCTGAATCCAGCTTGAACATCAGGCATTTCTTGTTCCATATATGGTAACAGTCTGTATTGTAAGATTTTGAGCATCACTTTACTCATGTGAGAGATTAATGCAATGGTCTGATAGTTGCTGCAGTCTTTGACAACTTTTTTTCAGAACTGGAATGTAGATTGAGCATTTCCAGTCTGCGGGCCATTGTTTTGTATTCCATATTTGTAGGCATATTTTTGTTAATATTTTGATGGACACCATTTCTGTGGCTTGGAATAGCTCTAGGGATTTCTGTTTTGTTTCTCCCAGTAGCTTTGAGTACAGCTTTCGCTTTACTTTCTAAAATTGCAGATTCTTCTTCAAAAGATTCTTCTTCGAAGGAGTCTGTCATCCTGTCACCTCTTCTGTAGTTCTTCACAGTATTGTTCCCATCTTTTCTTTATTTTATCCTGTTCAGTTAATGTATTTCCATGCTGATCTTTTAGCATGCCTAACCTTGCTTTAAATTTCCCCTTGATTTCTTGGATCTTGTTCTTCCTTTTTTGTTGTTCTCCTCTATTTCTTTACCCTGGTTATTATAATAGTTCTCATTGTTTCTACATGGCCGTATATGGACTGGATTACTTCTGGAAAGATAATATTGCAATGCTATATTCCTTGCTAAATAAACATTCAGCTGTATTTCACAGGTATTTGCACACACTTTTCTTCCTATATAGATATGAAGGAAATTGCAGTTCTCAATGAAAGATTATAGCTTAAAAAAAAAAAAACATAGGTAGCCATCACACACACACACACACCATCACACCATCAAATTACAGTAATGAAACGTCAGTTGGTGATTTGCTACTCTTTTGGCACACATTCAGTATGGGCATCTGAAAATACTCTTCTAACTTCAAATGCTCTCTAGAGCACCAGTCTTGTCAAGCATCAGAAAGCATAAGACAAGTCTACAAACAAAAAAGTGAATGGACTGAATCCACCAGGAATGACCACAAGCAGCAGAAATCCTATCAGGAACTGAGCCACAGCAAACTAGCAGCTACCCACATTGGGGCCCAGAAAACCTAACTGGAACTGACAGACGCAGCCCTTTCTGCTAGAATAGTTCTGCCAAACAGACGCCTGTGGAGCACTCTCAAGCCTGTGCCCTCCTCTCTCACAGTCTCAGAGAGGAAGAATTTTTAGGTCAGTGCTTGTCTTGGGACAGAACTGAACCTTTGCAGAGTGATCACAACTTCAAGGGGATTCTTCTAAAAGCTAGCCCACAAAGAACACTTATATTCTATAATATGACAACCATGGAAAACTATGCGTATATGTGAATTTTGAAGCTTGCCTTTAGGCTGTTTTGAAATCTTGACTTTAATTCAAAATAATATTTCCAGGCCAAAAAAAAAAAGAGTTAGACAAGGGACTGAGGAGTTCCAGTTTCAAATCTCCACTCAGCCCAGAAGGGTGACCTTGGGTCAGTCACGCTCTTTCTGCACTAGCCTACCTCACAAGGCTGTTGTGAGAATAAAAGTGGGAAGAACCATGTGTTATGCCCAAAGCTTCCTGGTGGAAGGGTGGAATAAAGACGTATAGACAGGTTTTTAAAAAGGAAGCATGATCTAAACTAGCAGTGGTGCTGAAGTTTATAATTACCTAGTTTAGCACATACAAATTTGCAGCGCTGGTAGTTCTTGGCTACATTATAGAGTACCCCTCACCCAAGTTCGTCAAACCAGGTGCCCCAAACCAGTTGCTTCATAGGTGTAGCTGCAAAGGTTTGTTAATATTAACTGGTAGCACATTATTGAGTAACGGGCAGCCTATTCCTGAAGCCCATTCCAGGAGCAGTGCAGGCCACGCCACTTCCTCAGAGGCTTCCCCAGTCACCAAAAATAAAATAAAATGCTTTTTAAAATGTTAAAAGGGAAAATGCCCCCATTGAAAAGAGCGAGGCTACACCACCCAAAAAAAAAGGTGGCATAGCAATGCTGCTGCTTGAGGGGGCATTCCCCAGGGCAAAAGGGGTCAGGAAGCTGACTAACATCAGCTCTGCCCCTCAGAATGCCCTGGGAACACCGCCCCAGGTCGGCGCGGGCGCCCACTTCCGGGATTTATCTGCCAGCGTAGCAGCATTATGACAAACAAAATCCCTCTGCTGCAAGCAACAAAGTTATACATAGAGAAACAGCACGTAGGCTCACAATTACTAACTGTTCTACAAGCACGTACACATCAACAAATAGCCCCAAACACACAGCAAAGATAATATCAAACTCTATATTCCTCTATTAACAAATGCAAAGGAAAGGAAATAAACTGTATTCCACGGTATTGGAAGAAGAATGAGGAAAAGGCAATCCTAAACGGCAACAATCCAACCATAAGTCTGTGATTTTCAATGTCGGGGCAAGCTCCAACTACAGCTACGGACATGCGCAGTAAGTTCCAACGCAGCTGTAAAGCGTCCATTCCAAAAATCCCACTGAAGGTGATCTCACACTCCCGCCGGGAGATAGAAAATGGAGTGGAGTTTGCCAATAACAGCCACGCAAGGTTGCTTCAACAAAAAGAAACCAGTCCGAATGCCGTGGAGAATGGAAAGACAAGGAATGCACTGTCTAGATCCACTGGCACGTTTCGC
This sequence comes from Euleptes europaea, assembly GCF_029931775.1. Classification (NCBI taxonomy): domain Eukaryota; kingdom Metazoa; phylum Chordata; class Lepidosauria; order Squamata; family Sphaerodactylidae; genus Euleptes; species Euleptes europaea. Next base: position 9,490,647 of record NC_079326.1, on the reverse strand, counting down.
TTATGGCTTCATCAGCCTTATATATCCCGTCTCTTATTTCATATTAAAGAATCCATATCCAAGAATCCTTCATAAGGTTCCTCCCCAGGATACCAACAATTTTATTTCTTAACAATCTTCCAACAGGTTCCTTCTCAGGATACCATTAAAGATACCATTATCTTCTTCCGATACTATGGAATACAGTTTATTTCCTTGCCTTTGTATTTGGTAATAGAGGAATATAGAGTTTGATATTATCTTTGCTGCGTGTTTGGGGTTATTTGTTGATGTGTATGTGCTTGTAGAACAGTTAGTAATTGTGACCCTACGTGCTGTTTCTCTATATATAATGTAGCAGCATTGGCAGCAGAGTCCTGCACAGCAGTGTGGCCAGCCGCGCCGGCTGCATGAATGCCGCCCTTGCCAGTGTAAGTGCACCTTATCCTGGGATAAGTGGGCACTTATGTCAGTGCGGAGTCATGCCAGCTCCTAAGCCGATTCAGGGTTGTAGCCTAAGACCACAATCCTACCACTCCTCCCAGCAAAGTTGAAAGCCTTCCTCCAGCCTAAGGAGCCATTCTCTGCCATAACTGGCTCTTCCACCACAGATGCCAGTGAGGGGATTACGTGAGATGTGCTTTACCCCAATTCCACCCAGTTGCCCATCATCTCTCCTACATCCAAGGCCAGTGCTACCATTAGGTGAACTAGGCAGTCACCTAGGGCACAGACTTCAGCGGGGCACAGAACTGACCTGAGGGTCACAGTTTTAAACAGATTCGTTTCTTGAAAAAATGCAACTGACAATTTATATATATATATTTTATTTTAAGATAAGTACCACAACAGTGCTATGGAATATACATAATTATAAGACTTACAAGTCTTATAAAAAGTGTTCTGTATCCTGTGCCCCCTACCGCTTGCACAAGTCCCAAAGACAAGAGCCATGTGGTCTGCCTTCTGGGGTTATAAATCTGCAAACAGGACTAATGCACAGGAAGCAGTGGGGAAGAAAACCTATTGGGCACCCCCCAACAGGAATGGTCCTCTCAAAGGACAATCAAACAGCTCATTTTTAACAAGACATTTCCTAATAGGTAAAACAAATACCAGAAAACTTTACCATAAATGGGCTAGTTGGGGTAATTGTTAAGGTGAAAAAGATGCTAGCAATCTGTAGATATTGTTTTTTTGATTAACAGCAGTATGGTATGGCTTTTAGAAGGCAATTTTAGATCATTAACTCTAAAAAAGGCAAACTTTATGAATTATATCATCCTGCGATGAGATAATTTGCCAGTCACTGTTGCATTTTGAAATAGTCTATTATCCCAGAAGTTATCCAGAAGACTCAATCAATTTCCCCAGCAGACTCTGGCTGTGGGCGGGTGAGCTCTCCAGCCTGCTGGGAGCCTGCCCCCCTCCACTGGAGCACTGGAAGCACACACACCTGCCCTCACTCTAGCGAGAGCCTTCGCCAGATCCCACCTCCCACCGCCTCTGATCCCACTCTTTGTTTTTTTTCTAGATGCTGAGGCTGCCCTGGCCAGGACAGGGGCTTGCTGCCATCTCTCTGCCACTCTGCCCGTCCCTCCCCACAGCTGCCCTCAGGCCGCCCGGCCGCCTGCCACTCATGCCACACTCACAGTCAGCACTCTTCAGCCTCTATGGGCAACCTGAGGATGACCCAGCCACCTTCGCACACCAGCCGAGGCCCAGGACCACCATCATGTCACGCCCGGCAGACCCCTGGGTAGCCCACATGGATGAGACTTGGATGAGACCAGATTACAAAGTTCTCAAAGAGACGGGACATGGTGGTCATGGTGGAGATTTTAATTACCCGGATATCTGTTGGAAGTCCAACTCTGCAAAAAATACAAGATCCAATAAATTCCTGACTTGTCTTGCTGACAACGTCCTTTTCCAGAAAGTGGACAGGGAAACAAGGGGATCTGCTATCTTAGATTTGATTCTCACCAACAGGGAAGAACTGGTTGATGAGGTTAAAGTAGTAGGCACCCTGTGTAGTAGTGACCATGTAATCTTGGAATTTACTATCTTGGGGAAAGGAAAAACTGTACGTAGTCAGACATATAGGTTGGACTTTGGGAGAGCTAATTTTAACAAGCTTAAACTTATGCTGGGTGGAATCCCATGGTCAGAAATACTTAAGGAGAAGGGAGTTCAAGAAGGGTGGGGGTTTCTTAAAAGTGAAATACTGAAGGTGCAATCACAAACCATTCCTATGAGAGGAAAAATGGGAGAAGCCTAAAGAGGCCAGCATGGCTCCATAAACAGCTTTTTAAAGATTTGAGAAATAAAAAAGACTCATTTAGGAAGTGGAAGGAGGGCCTTATAACCAAAGAGGAATATAAACAAATAACTAGTGCTTGTAGGGAGAGTGTTAGGAAAACTAAAGCTCAGTATGAGCTTAGGCTAGTGAGAGATGCTAAACACAACAAAAAAGGGTTCTTTTCCTATGTACAGGGTAAGAACAAGGATAAGGTACAACCATTGTGGGGACCGGAAAGTGAAATTGTAACAGGAGATGAAGAGATGGCAGAACTCTTCAATTACTGCTTTTCCTCGGTCTTTTCTTTCGAGGGAAGCGGTGCTCAACATGGCATACACAGAACACATGATGAGGGAAGGGATTTGCTGCCGAGGACTGGCATTGGGGTAGTGCACAAACACCTAGTTTCTTTAAATGAAACAAAGTCCTCAGGGCCAGATGAATTGCATCCAAGGGTACTTAAAGAACTTGCGGATGTAATTTTCTGAGCCTCTGTCCATTATTTTTGAGAGGTCTTGGAGAACAGGTGAGGTGCCAGAAGATTGGAGGCGGGCAAATGTTGTCCCCCATCTTCAAGAAGGGGGAAAAGGAAGATCTGGGTAACTAGATGACCCTGGTGGCCCCTTCCAATTCTATGATTCTATGATTCTTTGGTTCTATGATTCTATGACCTGCCCGTGGGAGGGCTCAGGGGCAACTCCCTTGGGGGCACCCTGCTCCCCCTCTGGACTCTGGTGGCATCTCTTGGGGGGGCCAGGGGGAGCTCTATGTATGGGCTGTGTGAGTGCGTTTCTGATGGGAACGGAGGGTGGAATGTGGGGCCGAGGTGGGCCACCAATGAGTCCCTACTGCTGTGCTAGTCAACCCCTACAAAGGCCAGCCACCAGGAAGCAGCCCCTTCATTTGCATGGCAAGCTACTGTGGTCTCTAGCCGCCCATACTGGGCCCTCTCCCATCCGGGGGGCTACGGAAAGACACCTGGGGATCATCTCAGACATTCCACACACATACCTGTTCCTGTCAGCCTTTCTTCTGGGGCCACCCTATGTTCGACAGCACTCTCCTCCTGACCCGTTCGACTCCTGCACCCAGTAGAAGGCAGTCGGCTGCAGTTCTTTTGCTGAGGCCCCTCACCTCTCCTCCACAGCTGCCCTCCTCGGGCATTGCACATGCGCGGAAACAGCCATCCGCTTTTGCCCCTGGAGGGGATCATGGGGCCGACCACTAATTTCCAAGTGATGGCATTGAGCCAACCCTGGAACCCGAATATCTGCTGTCATCTGACATGCCTCGACCAAGCTCCATGGCCATGATCGCAAACTCACCATGACTCCCACCATGTCGACCACCATAACGCCCACCATGCCTTCCACCATCAATCCCACCATGACTCCCACCACCACCACCACACATCATAGCCCTCCTCACAGGGAAGGCGACCACTGCATTGTCAAGAAAAGAGAACCAGCTGGCCTCTGTCAACAGAGGATGTGCAGGTGTTGCACTTCACCATGAGGGCTGCCTCTCCTGCTCCTCTCACCCTGATAGCCCAACACCCTCACCTTTGGATACTCAGGAGAGGCAGGCCAATGGAGCCACTGTGGAGTCTGTCCCGACCCCCTTCCAAAGTGTCTATCAGTGTGTAAGCGCCCTGCCGCTGTAGGGCATCACCTCATGCTCCACACCTGGCCTTCGCAGGTTGAGGGCCACGAGGATGAGGCAACAATGGCAAGGGATGGAGGAGGAGGAAGAGAGGGTGAATAGAGGGTGTGCAGTGGCAACTGGGGCTTGCCCTCCCCCATTCCACATGCATAGGGGTCAGGAGGCCGGACGTTCTGGCCCTTCAACAGCGGCTCCACCGAGTCCATGGAGGGGCAGGCTGCAGGGGTGACTCCCTCTCATGGCCAATGCCCGGCAACATGGCGGGTGGGTGATAAGACACTTTGACCTGGCAAGCCCCTCCATCGCCAGAGAGGCAGCCGCAGGGGGCCACAGCTCTCTCCCTTGCCTTGCAGGGTTGGGAGTTGCCTGTCTATGAGTCCCCCAGCAGGAGCTCACAGACCCACCTTCTGTTTGTGCCCGGTTGGCTTGTCATATTCCTGGGCCACCCAGACTACAGTGGCTCCACCACTGACCTGGGGTCCTCAGGCCGACCCCACTCCACCTGGTTGGACCAGGAGAATAATAGAATCATAGAGTTGGAAGGGGTCACCAGGGTCATCTAGTCCAACCCCCTGTCCAATGCAGGAATTTCACAACGACCTCCCACACACACACCCAGTGATCCCTACTCCATGCCCAGAAGATGGCTGAGATGCCCTCCCTCTCATAAACTGCCTCTCATGACCTGCCTAAGGTCATAGAATCAGCATTGCAGACAGATGGCCATCTAGTCTCTGCTTAAAAACCTCCAGGGAAGGTGCGCTTACCACCTCCCAAATGAGTCCCTGACCCCAGGGCAGAGGCTGGTGCAGGGCCAACAAGGTGGGGGCAGGGGTGGGGTGGAGGGGCTTGGGTGGGTATGGCTGGAGACTCCCTGGAGATCCCCGCAAGCTCTGTGTCCTCTGGTCTTGCAGGAGCATTGAGTGGTCCCCGTGGAGAGAGACCTTGCCCTTGCGGCTGGGTCGATTGGCAGGTGCCAGGTCAGGGCAGCCCTCATCCAGGTGTGCCACGGACCCTTATTATTGACACTCTTCCAGGCCCTTCGGGAGATCTCCTGCCCTTCCTCTCCCGCCCTGTTCTCCCTCCCTCCCTTGCAACCCCCGCCCCTCCCCCTGCACTTCTCTCACTGAGGGGACCATCCCACATCACTGCCTGTCCCTCCTATCCCCAATGCATGCCCTGCCCCCCTGAAACGATGCCCCTCCCCCAGAAGTAGCCCTGCTGAATCTGATGGCCCTGCCTGGCCTCGGGCTGTGCAGCGGCAGCCCTGCACCGCCGCCACCCGGCACCTCACCCTCTCCCTTCTCCTTTTGCTTGTATATTTTCCTTGGCCACGCATGCCACCGCAAAGCCCCTTAGGAGATCTCCCGGCTGTGCCATTGCTGCGCCTCTCCCCACTGCAGTGCAGCGCTTGTGGCCTCAGGAATACGCCGAGAGAGTATTTAAGCATGCAACACCAAAACACACAGCCTGTAAAGGTACCTTCCAGGCAGAACTTTACCCCTTAATTCTGGTGAATGTGTAAATTGCCCCTCTGACGTTAGATAGCCATTTGGGTAGACAGAGCCTAGGCTGGATCACAGAACTGGCAAGAAGGAACAAGTTGTACTCTTGTGCCAGCACAGATCCTGCATGTTCTGGAGGTTGCATACTGATACAGTGAATCCAGTCTTAAGTTGAAAAGACATTAGGTCATTTTAGTTCATTGTCCCACTTGTGCTGGACTGTATATGTTCGTGCTTTTCAGACTAATACCCCAAGATAAAATAAAGGAAGCTTAGAATAAAGATGACACACCATCCCTCTGCAGAAAAGAGACTAAAGAGTATTTTTCAAAGTCAGTTTATGACATGTCTGTTAGCCACTCAAATGTCTCCGGGAAGTGTGCTCTCCACCCACCCTCTCATGTACCCAGTCCTAATTCCTACTCCAGAGCTATTTGGCTTTGCAGAGGTAAGTAGATAAGAGGAATTAAAAGCACATGGGGGTGGGGGAAATAAAAGTTAGACTGTGGTGTCCGGTGGATACCAGGGATGGGATTGTTCCAGCATAGGTCCAGCTAATCCACCCAGGCCTGTTCAGAATCAGACATAAACCCATAACATCCAGTAAATTCAGAGATAAGCCTAGATATCTGGACTAATGTCCCTCCCTCAATTAACCTAATTGTTGTGCAAGTAGTAATTAATAGCAATAATTGGGGAAGGCGTTTTTATTGAAAGTTTGTCTTTGGGTTTCTTCTACAAACAATCAGGCACAACTTGCCAGGAAGTTCTTATATGCAAACCTTGTTGAAATGAATAGTAGCACAACAGCCTGGCACACGGGAACTCCCAGCTGAATTGCTTTCAGTTGTGGCTTGGAACACATTCACAGCAAGCTTAAGTGTTCAAGGTATTTATGTCTTCCACATTAGTTGAGGCCTGAAACTCATTTTGATGGTAAGCTGCAAAATATGTCAACATGTTTACAACATTTCTTTTTGTCTGTTGGGGAGGGACAGGGAGAGTAAGCAGATTTAGGAGTTCAGCAAAGTATAAAGATTTGTTCAGTGAAAATGTGAGCACCCCAGGGTATATCTGTTCAATTTCTCAATACAACAGGGAAGTCAGAAAGAAATGGGCATTAAACTGAAATCAAACAAGTAACTCTAAAGGTCACAATAGAACTCTGCTGTAATTTTGTTGTGATACTTGTGGGGATAACATCACACAAAAGGGGATTCTAAATTCATCATAAAATAAAATTTTGTTTAACAGATACTTACAGAAATCTTTAAGAGGACTGTTTTCAGTGCTGGGCCTTTGTAACGGAGCACAAGCATTTGGTTCCTTTCTCCTCCATGTTCCAATTTCTGTCTTTCACCAAGTGAGTAGACATGCCTATTTGTCAACCAATTACTTAGTAAGTTGGTTGTGTGTATTGGCTTTCGCAGTAGCAAGGACAGTTTTTCTAGTCTTCTGCTCGCTTCCCTGGATTTCTTATTTCTGTGACAAGATTCTTCTGAACACTTGGCAGGGCAATGCAGTGAACTAGTTTAGCGAGGTCTGGTCTACACATGCAGCAGAATAAAGTGGAAGAAGTCTAAGATGGTAGAGTTGACGGCACAATTTCCAGCTGCAGGTGAGCAATGCCATTTTGAATGCTTCCCCATGCTAAAAAACAAACAAACCTCCCTGCAATTGTTTTAAAAAAAAAAAGCTCATGGGGGAGATGACAGTCATGTTCTTGCTGTATATTTCCATGAAGTATTTTTCCCCACGGGAGGGCATTTAAAAATTGTATCTCTCATTAACAGTGTGATGTGATACAGTCCATTCTATGACTCAGGGATTGTATCCCTTCTGCTGCTGCACAGGTGAATCAGGTTACATACATAAATTACCACTTGCTATTCAGTGGTCTGTCTTACTCCAATGTATTCAGATGAATATCCCTGCAGAAAATATATATCCAAGATACTGGAGTTTGGAGAAGGAAGGGTAATACTTCAGACCAAGAATTACTTCTGTCTAAACTGAGAAGAATTAATCAAGCTGTCAGGATCAAACCTTGACTTTTGACACAAAAGCTTTTATTCTTTCTTCTAAAGATGTCAGATAACTTATTTTATTTATAGTCCATCTTTCTTACAGGGAATCAAGGCAGATTACACAGAGTAAGTCAATACAACCAACAACATGGCACATTCAATAAACAGGGTTGTAGAACCAACCAGAAATCTAAAAAACAGAAGTGAAGCAAAGCATAAGTGTTAACATGACACATAAAGTGTTAACATGACACCTAAAAAATTACATAGCAGGATCCAACTTACTGCAAAATATATACAGTAGTACAGACCACAGTCCCTAATAATTTATCCAAGTTACTTTGTGAATCATTTTGTACAGTGTTATACTATTGCCTGTTCAAAAAAGCCCTCTTAAATAATTCGGTTTTGCATAATTTGTGAAAAACCAGGAGAGCGGGAGCCTCCCTAACCCTCCTCAGACAGACCACACTATAAGGTGAGGGGGGCACAATGGAGAAGGCCACAATATACAGGCAGTTGTTGATTTTGCCCATTTGCAGGTTGATACCTGCAGAAGGCCCTGTTCAGATGAGTGAAGCTGTCATGGAGCATAGGGAGAGAAATAGTCTCACAGATATGAGGGTCCAAGGCCATGAAGGGCTTTGTATATGATAACCAGTACCTTAAATCGAGCCTGGTAACTGAGAGGCAGCCAGTGGAATGACTGCAGAATTGGAGTAATAGGAATGCTCCATCTAGCTCCCAATAAAGCCAAGCTGCGGCATTCTGCAGCAGCTGGCATTTCCAAATTGATTTTGAGAGGAGACCAATGTACAATGCATTACTCTAGTCTAGTCTCGATGTCACCATGGCATGGGTCTAGGTGGCCAGAAAGGCCATATCGAGGTAGGTGGCCATCTTCCAGCCTAGGCTGAGTTGGAAGAAGGTTTTTTCCCCAGTTACATTAGTTTGTTTCTCTAGCAGTAATTTTGGATCCAGTATAACCCCAAGGCTCTTAACTGAGTGGGCAAGGGTCAGATGAACCCCACTGAATGTGGGAGCATAATATCCTTCAAGACCTCTGCCTTCCCAACCAGCATTACTTCTGTCTTTCCAAGATTTAGTTTCACTTTGTTTGTTCTTAGCCACAACAGTCAAGCAGCGATTTAGGACCTCTACTGCATCACTAGGTAATTTGAATAAGGATATAAGGGGCTGAGTATCATCAGCAAATTATTGACAGCCTACCCCAAAACTATGAATAATTTGGCCTAAGGGTTTTACATAAAGATTTAAGAGTATGGGGGATAGGATTGTGTCCTGTGGGACCCCGCAGAATAGCTCTCGCATTGATGATAACTGGTCTCCAGTGGCAATTCTTTGAATCCAATCCATAAGGAATTATTTGAACCAGTCCAACACACAACCTCTGATGCTAATTTCTGCCTCTAGGCACCTCAACAAGATGGCATGGTCCACTGTGTCAAAGGCAGCAGATAAATCCAGTAAGAGAAACAAGGAAGCCTGACATTTCTCTACATTTAGAGGGAGGTCATCAACTAATGCCACCAGAGCCATCTCCATCCCATAGCATGGTCTGAAACCAGATTGAAAAGGGTCTAGGGCAGATACGTTATCCAAGAAGACCTGGTCTGCTATTGCTGTCTCAATAACTTTGCCTAGGAAGGGCATATTAGATACAGGGTGATAACTGGCTACATCATTTTTCTGTAGGGATGGGGTTTTTTTTAGTAGCGGATGGATAACCACCTTTTTGAGTGGTCAAGGGAAGGTGCTCTGAGTTAGTGAGTGATTTATAATAGATATTAAATATTCATTGGTGTGGTCTTTACATGATTTTAGAAGCCAGGATGGGCAAGGGTCCAGGGCACAAGTAGTGGTCTTCATTGATCCCAGGAGTTTGTCAACATCCATCATTGAAACTGGGTCAAAATAAGACAGGCAGTGTGTTAGACAGTTCTTTCAGTGGGCCTATGTTACAGTCAGCATCTAGATGAGAGCATATTCTTTATTTTTTATCAGCAAAAAATCTTTGTAAAAGAATTAATGCTAATTGTCTGGTCCTAATACAATGAAGCCTCAATTTTAAGAGTCAGCAGATGCCATGTTACTGTCAGGTCATGGCTCAGCACTGGCCCTTCTGCTCCTCCCCTGAAGCCCTGACATCTCTCCCCCTCCCTCCCTCCCTCCCTCCCTCCCACAGCAATTCTGACCAAGCCCCGCTGCCCCCAGACTTACCAGAAGCAGGAGCATTGGGCCACCAAAGCTTTTCCTCGCTGCTCCTGCATGCATCAAGAGTGTGGAGCACAGCTCCAATTCCATCCCCGACAGCTTGGATGGAACACAGGCTGCCAGCAGAGGACCCAGGACCATGCATTGTTAGGAGGCCAGAGAGAGTGGGGACAGATCAGGAGAAGCTGCAGGCAGCCCGAGCCTCTGGAGAGAGGCCTGGGATGCTATGGCTATGATCTCTGTTGTCCGCAGCTCCAAGAATTCAGGTGGGCTGGGCAAGGAAAGGGGAGAGCAGGGGACCTACTCATGAGTAACCTTCCACAGGGTGAGGAGCAATGGCATATTAGCAGGACATGAGAAGGGAGAGCAAAAACATCATAAGGGAGTAATACCCATCAGGGAGGAGGTGGCAACTTAACAGAGGGAGGAACACCCGGGGAATGGAAAACCCCTGGGAAGTGGGGCGTGGGAAGAAGAAAGTAAGGGGATTGGTGATGGGAGAGGATAAATACCCCAAGCAGGTGCCATTCAGGAAGGAGATGGGAGCATCTTAGGCCAGAAGCCTGAGCTGACAGAGAGAGAGCATTAAAGAAAAGACGGGGCAGACACTGGGGCAGTAGAGGGCTGGAAAGGAGCATGGCTCCAATCTCTCTGCCCACTCTGAGGCTGGTGGGAAGACAGTAGGTGTACGGGGGATGCAGCAGCCAAGAGGGACAACATGGCAGAAAAGGGCGAACCTGACAGTTAATTTAAACAATTGGGATGGTCGTGAACTAGCTGTTGCAATAGTTGGAGAGAAGAAATGTTTCTAAGCCATCATCACCACCACTTCATAGGTCTTACAGTGAGCTCTATAACATGATCTATTAAAATCAGTACGAGCTCTCCACCAGCGCCATTCTAGATATCTCCCAACCCTTTTCAGCTCACCCAGGGATAATTTCAGATATCTCTATGTCAACCTGGACTAGTAGGTTACACAAAAAAAAATCCCTTCCAATAGAGCGATGGAATGCTGCAAGGAATAGTATTTGGAAAGCAAGCTGTAAACAATTACTAAATAAGATCTTAAATGAGGTACTTCGTGTTTAAGGATGCAAATTGTAAATGTTCACCTTGCTTCTTCCAGATACCCTTTAACAGAACTTTCTCCTTGCCAGACTATTTCTGCTGGTTAGAATCCATAAATTTAGATGAGCTTTCTTATTGGTGAGATGTAATGGCTTAGACTCAGCCAAGACACAAGGGCGATACAATAAAATTATCACAGAAGGATCCAAATGCCCATTTTGTCTGGATCAAGGAAACTCCCTAGCCCACATTGTTTAATCATGTCCACAAAATAATACTGCACAAAATAAATATATCACTCCCTGGATAAAACAGCTAAAGACACTTTCTGAGAAGCAGATACTTTGTTATCTGCTGTCAAATAGATTGGTCAAATGTATGAGAGATGTGGCAACTTTTCTCTTTATATTGTCAAGGAAAAACTAAATTTTATTTCCCTTTTTTAAAAGTGTGAAATGGTAAATGAATAGCCAATGACTGTTGAATCTAAGGAAAGGGAAAGATCACCCAGCTAGGCGGTAAACCAGGGGTTTGGCAGGAGAGGTAGTTGAGGGGCAACCTTGTTGATAGTTTCAAATTCCACACTTCTACTGCAACCTCAACAGAGAATGTGTCTGGAATCCTAAAATCCCCTAGAGCATTCTGGAATCCGGTAGGATTCATGAGCCTCCATGGTCAGACTATTTTAACCAGGGGCCCTCTTCTGTGGGGTATTGGTGCTGCATTGACCTTGGTTTGAATAGGTAGTGGTCAGGAGCCCCGTGGCACAGAGTGGTAAGCTGCAGTACTACAGTCCAAGCTCTGCTCATGACCTGAGTTCGATCCCAATGGAAGTTGGTTTCAGGTAGCCGGCTCAAGGTTGACTCAGCCTTCCATCGTTCCGAGATCGGTAAAATGAGTACCCAGCTTGCTGGGGGTAAAGGGAAGACAACTGGGGAAGGCACTGGCAAACCACCCCATAAACATTGTCTAGTAAATGTTGGGAAGTGACATCACCCCATGGGTCAGGAATGACCCGGTGCTTGCCCAGGGGACTACCTTTACCTCTAGTGGTCAGACCATGGTTCAGGGTGAATCTCCAGCCCTGAAATCAAACCTGCCCTCAAAGATTCAGTGCAAAAGATTAGATCCAAGCTGTGACCTCTTTTATGTGTTGGGCCAGTCACGATTTGGGAGAGATCCAAGGCAGAAAAAGAAGTTATAAAATCCTGGACCAGCCCAAGGGAAGGTATCCATGGCATGAATGTTGAAGTCCCGCATAATGATGAGTCTGGGTGTCTCCAGCACTACATCCAAGACCACCTCTGCCAATGCAGACAAGAGAACTGGGCAGCTAGTAAACCAATAGAATGGTTAATCCGTCTATTCTAGGGTTGCCAACCTCCAGGTACTGTAAGGGTGACTAGTCAATAAGAAAAAGACAGCACTAGCTCCAAACTTATCAAATTGCAAAAGTATAATCTAAAGAAGGTGTATACAACACACTACCACAAAAATACGAATACTCGGTACCGAGGGAATACAGGCAAACAATGTTAACAACAACTTGCTGAAGTGAAATCATAAATAACGAATCCGAAGTTATAATTCCCAAAGTTGGCAAGTGCAGCCGGAGAAACGCGCAGTGGACCTGCGCAGAACAGCAAGGCAGGATCAAGTCATGCGTAGTAGTTCTTCTGAGGGCAAGTCAAAGCTGGAAGAAAATGGGCATGTGCGCAGATGGAATGTGGGAGAAGAGTAACACGGTGCTTTGGAAAAGGAAAAGGAAAAGAAAAAATACGAATACAAAAAGCTTGATAGTTGTCTGTAGGTCTGTATATGTCCTCGATGCCTGGAAGAGTGTGGACGTGTTTTCTAGATAAAAACCACATTTCGCTGTGAGGCTTCGTCAGTCTGGAAGGGGGAGTGTGGGAAACATAAACAGGTGCTAGCTATAAATTATGACAGTGAACATACAAAAGTTAAAAGTACAGTATCTGGTGCCAACTTTAACAGAGGGCAAGATTATTTAAACTTACCAGTGGTAGTAGTACTCGAACAGACAATGCAGCATTAGGAAGACCAAACGGTTCTAGTTTCAATGGTAATGTTTCTGAAGCAAAATGGCTAATGTTGTGGGGGGATGAAGCGGCGGCCAGGCCCACGGAGATATCTGCAAGGAGAAAAGAGGGTGTGAGGGTTGGTGGCAGCTAAGGCTGTCGGTCGCAGCATGGTGGAGGTCCTGGGCCTTGGCTCGTCTCTGAAGCTGCCGGAGTCGTCGTCAGGCTGCCCGTGGAGGCTGAAGAGGCTTGATGGCAGCCAGAGTGATAGCTGCATGAGTGGTGGCAGAGGTTTGAAGGAGCCACACTCTTCCGAGGGTGGCTGTCAGGATGAGTGGGTGGAGCGGCAGTGACCTGGCCAGCGCGGGCTCGGCATCTGAAAAAAAACAATGAAAGTGATCAAAAACGTCCTCCCTGAGGGGTTCAACGGAGACTCTTGCTACAGCGAGGGCAGGTCTGCGCAACCACTGTTCAAGTGGAGAGGGTGGAGGGGTGCTGGCTTCCACCAGCCTGGAGAGCTCAACCGCCCATAGTCAAAGTCTGCTGGGGAGACTCCAGCCTGAGAGCCGGCCGACCCCAAGTTTGCAGGGGTGGCCCAGGCAGAGTCCCCTGACAGGTGGGAGTTGGAAGGGGGAAATCGCAAACTCCCCGCCCCCCGGAGCTGACCGGCAGCATGCCGGCCCATGCAAGGCTTACCTGTCAAGTGAGCGCTGGCTTCGAAGTGCCACTTATGAGGGAACTTCCCACCTATAGGGCCCTCCCCCAGGGGGGTGCTGCCACTTCCTGGGATGGCCTCAATGGTTGGCCTTGTAGTCGGTTTCCAGAGCTGCCTGGTTGAGATGAGCAGTCCTTTTGGAGACTTTTGGAAAGAGTGCATGGGGCTCAATGGCCTGCATCAGGTAAATACCTGGCATAACGTTTTGGTGGCAAAAGTGGGCATTCCTGGCCTGAAAGGGCTTCAGGAGGCCTCCTAGCCAGTGGGACGCCGGCTGCTTCTGCGCCTCTCAGCTGCTGGTGCGGCTCTTGCGGCAGTGTCACCACCCCTTACCCCCCGCCGCCTGCCGCCGGCCTAACTCCACTTACGCCAGCGTCCAGGCCTCTTGTGCCAGCGTAAGTGCCTCTTGCGCTGGTGGTAGGCCCTGCGCGCCTCCTAAGCACTTTCTGCTCCCAACCTCAGGAAAGAGCTATATGACACTTAACCCCCTCTGTTCTTCAGTATAATTTTTTCTGTATCGTTACTTCATATGTTCCAGGACTGAATTCTTGCATGAAAATCAAGCTCTGTGACTGGGCCCTGGTCAACTGCAGCTCCAAATATGCTCTAGAACAGCTAGTTTCCTTTTAAAAAAACAACCATTTATGGCATAGACAAAAACAGAACTCCTTTCTGGACCTAAAAGAAATCTCAGTTTTCAGTGATTATAACAATAAGGAAGACAAAATACATCTTTTAGAGAGAAAAAATATAAATGTACTAGTCAACGTTCCTTTGGTGGCAACAGGCGACAACTCACAACCTGGAAAAGCACGCAAAAGGGGGATAACTCAAGGTATGCCATATCTGAGGTGACTCCTCATGAAATAGTGTATCATCTGACACCATTGCATCAAAAGAAATGGCAATCTGCTTGACTCTCTTAACAGCAACAGATTTGGTCTACAAATCATAACCAGCACAAAACGCTTCAGGAAAGAGGCAGTATATTTAGGTATCATGATATTGCTACGTAGACATTTTCATAACCTCTAATTATTCTGCCTCTCTCTCCCTCTCTCTTTTTTGCAAGCTGTGTAGTACTAAGTTGGATAAATGTATAATTAGATAGTGTTTCAACATGTAGACTGGCTCATGACACTTCTCTATCAGCTCTTTCTCACCTACCCAAACTGCACTGCTATTTTATTTAATAAATCTTGGCAAATGAATTTTAATCAAGTATGTTGTGGCCTCTTAGCTTCTGGAAGGATTTGGCAAGGGATCGTCTTGCTTTCTGTGAGGCTTTCGACTAGGCCACAAAACCTGGTCACAAGGCCCTTGTGTTAAATGCCTGATGGAAATTTTCCCTTCAAAGATCTTAGCTATAGCTAAGAATCTATAGAACCAGTTTCCCCCAGACTCCCTTCAGACTTATTCGTTTGCATATCCAAGAACTGACTTGGAATCTGAAGAGAGTTGAAGGAGAGTCATCTGCCATGACCAGACCAAGGACTCTTTACTCACTGTGTCTTCATCTTAGAAATGATATTTCTGGTGTATTTTCTATATCGCAAAGAGAAATAGTAGTCAGCAAAGCCTACCATGAAATTCTTGCCATGTAGACCACAATTAAAATCTCAGAATAATTATAAGGCTGCTTTCAAACACATTGAATAATGTACTTTCAGTGCACTTTAGTGATCGTTTGAAAGTGGATTTTCCTATTTCATGCAGGAAAATCCAGTTGCAAAAGATTACTAAAGTGCATTGAAAGTGCATTATCCAATGCGTGTGAAAAATAAAAAACTGCTTGTTTGCATACGTACCTGCCCATAAAGTCAAATTGTCCAATAAAGTCCAGGTTCTCTGCCTCTACCTTCCAAGGCAAGGTTTGTGCTTACCAGAGAGATGCCTTTTCTGTAGTGGTACTAAGACTGTGCGGCTTCCTCCCCAAGAGTATTTGCATTGGGCCTAGTCAAGGTTAGAAGCCAGGCCAAAGAAGACTCAACTATACTAGATGCTGATGTTCCCAGTGCTTTTTTCTCTATAATAATCAAGCAAAAATCTTTCTGATTGGAACTTTAGAGTGAAAGGGGGGGTTAAATATTCCCTTCGTGCCATTTTCATTACCCAAGGAAATGTTATTTGCTGTTTACTTTGTTTGTTTCTATGATCTGCTTTGATTTTTCCCCTCCTTTCTCTCTCCTGATCCTTAATTAATGTGGGTTTTAGTTTTTATTTTATCCAGCTAGGAGGTTGATAAGTGCTTGTAGCAGCAGTTTTATTATTGAATTTTATTAGTAATTTTGTTTTAAATATATTTTTTCATTATTTGCCATGGTAACTGTGAAGATGGGATAGAAATCTTTTCAATAAATAAATAGGCCTTCAAATGATCATCATAATAACAAGCAGGATAGCCCATGTCTTTAAAAAGAGTGTTGGTTAGGGTTGCCAGCCCCCCAGTGGAGGCATGGCATTCCCTGACCCCAGCTGGCATTTCCCACTGCTGCTCAGAGTAGTTGTCCCAAGAAGGGATGTCACTCCTCTCTTGGAATCACTGAAAACTCTATGGTTTTCTGAGAACTGACATCACTCTGATGGTGACCCCCCCCCATGTCTCTACCCTCTGGTCTCCCATTGGTTGCCATGCCAGGCCTGGCAACCCTAGTCTCGCTACAAGTCCCACCTGTTTTGCCAAACCCCCCATGATCATGATCCTTAATTCCACTCACACAAACTTCCTTCTCCTCCCACACCTGATCCACCTACA
Source organism: Euleptes europaea (assembly GCF_029931775.1). NCBI lineage: Eukaryota > Metazoa > Chordata > Lepidosauria > Squamata > Sphaerodactylidae > Euleptes > Euleptes europaea. Next base: position 9,474,357 of record NC_079326.1, on the reverse strand, counting down.
AAGGACTTCCTTTCAGCCACATAGTTACATGTTATCTCTAGTATCAGAAGCAGGACACATAGGAACAATAATAAATCACTGTTGCCCTCATAACCTGCTCATAACTTTACCCAAATACCAGGTGCTAGGGATATACAATGGGGAGAGGCCTTTATGTGGTGCTTGTGAGGTCTCCAGCCACTCTCACTATATCTAATAGTACAACAGTTTTCAAAATTTGTGTCTAGTGAAACATAGGGTAACTCCAGGGGATATGCAAATCTTTCTAAAAAGCAGAGAGTGAGCCCCTCTCACATCCTTCTGGCTAATGTTAAACTGGAGCGCTCTAATTTTTCTAGTAACATGCTGATTGGCTGCTGGCAATGAATAGCTCAGCCCTTCAAAGTATATTGGCTGAATGGCACCAGGGAGGTACAAGCCAAATAGTTCCCATAGTTCAAGTAATTAACTAGTTTTCAATCTTTTTTCCAACTCAAATTATTCCACCATTGAGACACCACTCAGCATCTACAGGCAGTGGCTGGATCCACCAGTCCATCAGTAGAAGGCACTAACAGTCATGGATCTTTCCCATGTTCTCACCCCCTCAAATTCCCATCCAACCTCAGGAAACCTGATGACTGGCATCATGGGGCCAGTGTGGACTGATAGTCTTCTACAAGGAATAATAGCCTTTCGTGCCTGTTCTGTCAGTAAAGCTGCACTGATGGAAGAGGGGAGAAAGGATTATTGTCCCACATTCCCCTTCCTCAGCATAGTCTGCCCATCCACTCAGTCCATGAAGTTTCCATGGTCTCAGGAACAAACTTTCCCAGGATTGCAAAGGATTGTTGAGGAGAGGAGAATGCAGTCATTGTATCCCACCGTCAGTCACCATTGCTGGCTTTCAGTTGAATACCAGAAGTTCAGGTTCAGTGTAACTCTGGCCTTCTTCTGTATCTGTGAGCAGCTCTGAAAGTTTTTTTCCAGAGACCTTCCCTTTGTTGGTGCGTCAGCCTCAGGCTAAAAGTTATTAACCAATAAGAAAGTTCATTGCTGTCTCTGATGCCAAGTTCCTTTCCATCAAAGGGTGGGATGGATGAGAACGTGGATCAGGGCTTTTTGCATTGTGGCTCTACAAAATCAGCTACCTTTTGAGACCTGACCTCAAATGCCATACACAGACAATACAAAAATTTGCTTGTGGTATGTAACTAATGCAGTTCTCACTGTACTGTTTGAGAGAATGGAGGCATCCACGAGGCATGCACAGGTTGTGGCACACACTTTGAAAGGGGACAGTTTGGCACGTGGCAGATTGGCAGGTGTCAGTGATGGAGAAGGGGGGTTGGGGTCCATAAAAATGTGTAATCAAAAGGAGGATCCTTGGCTTGCTAAAATTTGAGATTTAAGGTTGGTGGCACGGAAACTATGGAATTCCTTCTGCAGAGAAGTTTGTTTGACCTGCCCCACCTCTATCATTGCCTTCCACCAGCAAATGAGCACTGGCATTCCCCTCACTGATCTTCCTTCTTCCTTGTGTATTTGTTTAAACCTGGTTTTAATGTTTTTGATTTTTTGCCACCTTGGGAGCTCTAACTTGGGTGGCAAGTTGGCATAAAAATGCTTTAAATAAATGGATGAATAAATAATTGTGAAGAGGCTGGCACGTAAGAGAACGATAGGAAGTATAAAACATAGCCGACTTCAGAAAAAGTAGGGAATACTCAGGGGACTCCCCAGGTATTCTGAAAAAAATATAACTTAATAAATTAATCAGAAGAAAAGAAACTTTTTAAAAGAGATGCAGTGTTGAGGGCAGCTGTATGTTCGGTAAAGGAATTAAAGGGTATGGGGTAGGGAAATCAGCCTGCTCAAGTCTCTGGAGGGGAGATTGAGGGGTATTTCCAAATTGTTTCCCCTTTTTGTGATTTCTTGTTGAAACTAGAATACTAGGCTAGATGTAAGTTAGCATGGCCTATGCTCAGTAATAGAGATCATATTCCTAAAGGATCATAATCCTAAAATTTACTGTTCTCCTACACACACAAAAAAACTCCCTACACACACATACACACACACACACACAGACTTCAAAAGGAGAATCCAAAGTGAAAGTGCTGAATTAAGATTCATTAAGTGATTCAATATGATTCTCCTCCCAGATTTGAACAAAGATTTGGATTTCCTCACTCTCTATAGGTGCTAATAGCTCAGCATGACCCACCTTTTACAGATGTTAACTAGCTCTGCTTATCATGTTTCATGCTGCACCTTCCTTGATTAGATCTCATTTTATGTTACTCCTACTCTGCCAGTCTTCAGCAGTTAGGAGTGGTCCTCCTCACCCACTCTGTCTGGAATGATTTCTCTTTGATAGGTTATTGTTTCAAACTGGCATCTCTTCACACCCACCCATCTGTTGTTTGCAAGTCTAAGTATAAATAACTGCTTTATATATATACTCCATGCATCTGTTGACATGATCTCTGACTCTTGTCATCTCTGATCCCTGAACACTTATGCCGGACCAAATTTTGTTAGTCTTTAAGGTGCTACTGGACTTTTATTTTGCTGCAACAGATGAAAACAGCTACCTCTCTGCAATGGTTATGCTGTGCAATATTATCATTTTGTATATTTAAAGAATGGGCCAGACACAGAGATGAGGAGGAAGTGGTGGCAGCTTAGGGGCAGAGGGAAGCTGTAGCACGTCAGTAAAAGAACATGAATGTTCAATCAACATTTTTTTTGCGCTCGCGATTGAATGTATATGAATTGTTTGAATACAAATGAAGACTTTGTCACATGTTCAGTGATGCTGATCACAACTCACATCAGGCTGTGAACCAAACTAGTGGTTAATCAAGCATCTTTGGGCTGTAATAAGCCAGTCCATCTCACCATCAAAACTATGTGCCCATCAACCAGTACTTGTTCTTTTGGTTGTTGATGATGGTGCTCTGTGATTGTTTTAATTGGATCCGTATAGAGATTTTGGTTTTATCTGATTGAAGCTTTAGATCTCTCCTTTATTGTAAACCACATAGAATGTAGCTAGACCAGCATGGTGTAGTGGTTAAGAGCGGTGGTTTGAAGCGGTGGATTCTGATCTGGAGAACCAGGTTTGATTCCCCACACCTCCACATGAGCGGCGGAGGCTAATCTGGTGAACAGGATTTGTTTCCCCTCTCCTCCGCACGAAGCCAGCTGGGTGACCTTGGGCCAGTCACACTCTCTCAGCCCCACCCACCTCACAGGGTGTCTGTTGTGGGGAGGGGAAGGGAGGGTGATTGTAAGCCGGTTTGAGTCTCCCTTAAGAGGTAGAGAAAGTTGGCATAGAAAAACCAAATCTTCTTCTTCTTAAAGGCCCTTTTCAGGTATTTGGTTCTGGCACTCCAACCATATGTAACAGGAGTGTTCCACCTACACTCTTCATCATTTTGAATAGTGCAATCAGCATATATTTTCCAGCTTTGGTATCAGTGAACAAAACACTTGATTTTGAGGATACACATCTGTACTTACCAAAAAGGGTATGTTGCCCTATTCACACTAAATAGTGTCCATCATATCAGGAGGACTGGGGGTGGTGCAGCATGCTCCCATAATGTGCAGTTGAAGTGCCAAAGTCAAACTCTGACAAGGACTGAAATGACTGAAGCATGTTAAATCAGACCCTGCATGTGCCCCTGAAGTGTCTCTCCTACACCTAGGGTTGCCAACCTCCAGGTGGGGCCTGGCAATCTCCCAGAATTACGACTGATCTCTGGATGGGAGAGATCAGTTCCCCTGGAAAAAATGGATGCTTTGGAGAACTATGGCATCACATCCCTGCTAAGTTCCCTCCCCGGGCTCTGCCTTAGGGTTGCTAACCTCCAGGCGGTTGAGCAAAAATTGCACTCGTACTAATATAGTCAAGCTGCGGAAAAGAATAGTACAAGGCTCACAGCTTACTGCAAAAACATATATTGAATAGTGAAAAGGTGAACGTGTTAACATATATCAAAGGAAACTTATCAAAAACTAAGGTAGACCGAGTATAGCAAACAAAGTAGCCAAGGGCTACGAAGGTTACCAAAAGCTGCTATATACAAAGATTTGTAAACAGTCTCATAAGACTCCAATAAAGTTCATGTACAATAGATTCCCATGGGGGGCGGGAAGACTGACAGACGCGAGGAGGAGTTGGAACGCTGTCCGGATGCTTTGCGTTTTCACTGCCGCTCAGGCAGCTTCATCAGCTCTCTGTTAAACAGGAGACAAAGCTACTACAAATAATAATAATAAAAGTGCATTTTCTTGGTCTCTTGGTCTCTTTCTTAATAAAACATTTTCTTGGTCTCTTTCTTAATAAAACAAGGAAAAACACACAATAAACTGAATACAACATGCATACCTCAAGAATGAAGTGAATTTCTTATAATGTTTGTATAATTTCTGTTCCCAACTGCTCTCTGTTGCTTGACAGCCAAAGCTACAGGTGTAGAGAATTTATGGTGCATACAGAGCTAGTACAACTTAACAAATGGAACAGCTGTGACTACTTTGATTACTGAAGGTGACTGCAAAAAAACCTACAAAAAGCATGAATAATCTAATTTATTATTCAAACCAAAAGGAGAGTAAGATTTAAAAAGATAAATAATGCACATCTCTTGCCTAAGAAGGATTTTCTGAACGTTATCTAAATCAAAAGGGTTCCCTTTATAGGTCCATATTGCAAAGAACCTTAAATCATTCTCGTTGTGTTCCTAGCTGCCTGTTCATAGTCATGCATTTCTCGTCATGGCTAGAAACTCAGGTATAAGGTATGACTCTTACCATCCATCTCACCTCAGAAACAACCTTCCTTTCAGCCAGTTCATCCGCCTCAAAATAAAATCCAACTTAAAACATGACTATGAACAGGCAGCTAGGAACTTGCATCTTGATCTTGCTAATAGAGGCTATCCTGGTGAAATTCTACGGGATGCTAAGCGGAAGGCAGACCTTAGGAGTCGTGATTCCATGCTACAATCTTATGAAAGCACCTCCAAAAATGGAATATTTTGCTCTCTTACTTTCAGCCGCCATTCCAATTCCATCCAGAGAATCATTAAAAACCATTGGCATATTCTTTCCAGCATAGAGGGTTGTTCTGTCCCCCCAACATTTGGTTTAAGGAGGAACGCCTCACTAAGAGACAAACTGATCCATTCTGACACCTCTCTTAGACGTCCCCCACACACACCAGTATTAGGGCATTTTCCCTGCAGGTCCTGCTCATTTTGCCCACTGAGTCTACCTTTAAGGGAATTTAGCTCAACCACCTCCAGTTTCAAGTAGTAGATGTGTTTATGGCATCACATGCAAATGTGGAAAATTATACGTGGGGAGCACACTTCGCCCACTTAAATTACGCATAGGGGAACATAAGTCAAGAATTAGGGCATGAATTCTTGAGGCCCCTTTAACCTCGCATTTTCTTACTAACAAACACAACGAGAATAATTTAAGGTTCTTTGCAATATGGACCTATAAAAGGAACCCTTTTGATTTAGATAACGTTCAGAAAATCCTTCTTAGGCAAGAGATGCGCTTTATTTATCTTTTTAAATCTTACTCTCCTTTTGGTTTGAATAATGAATTAGAAATTCAGAAATTTTACAAACATTATAAGAAATTCACTTCATTCTTGAGGTATGCATGTTGTATTCAGTTTATTGTGTGTTTTTCCTTGTTTTATTAAGAAAGAGACCAAGCTTAAGAAAATGCACTTTTATTATTATTATTTGTAGGAGCTTTGTCTCCTGTTTAAAGGAGAGCTGATGAAGCTGCCTGAGTGGCAGTGAAAACGCAAAGCATCCGGACGGCGTTCCAACTCCTCCTCGCATCTGTCAGCCTTCCCGGCCCCCGTGGGAATCTATTGTACGTGAACTTTATTGGAGTCTTATGAGACTGTTTACAAATCTTTGTATATAGCAGCTTTTGGTAACCTTCGTAGCCCTTGGCTACTTTGTTTGCTATACTCGGTCTACCTTAGTTTTTGATAAGTTTCCTTTGATGTATGTTAACACGTTCACCTTTTCACTATTCAATATATGTTTTTGCAGTAAGCTGTGAGCCTTGTACTATTCTTTTCCACAGCTCCACAACCTCCAGGCGGTGGCTGGAGATCTCCTGCTATTACAACTGATCTCCAGGTAACAAAGATTAGTTCACCTGGAGAAAATGGCTGTTTTGGAAGGTGGCTGTTTTGGACTGTTTTGGACTCCATGGCATTATACACAATTATACTCCAAATGGCTGTTTTGGACTCCATGGCATTATACACAATTGAAGCCCATTCCCTTCCCAAACCCCTCCCTCCTCAGGCTCCACCCCCAATCCAGAGATGGCAACCCAGAGCCGGCAACCCCACCCCTCTTCAGTGATATAGTGCTAGCAACTAGAGACCCCTGAGACAATTCTGGCATGTGCCACCTGGCATTTGAATAGCCAACCAAGAGGGGGAAAGATGGAATGGTGGAAAAAACAAAAGGAGATGAGATGTAGAAAAATTGGCGCCTTTGGCTACAGAACCTGTGACATTGTCACTTTAAGGTGTGGAGGTTGAGGTTCTGGCCCCTTACTCACTTGCCAAGGTGTCCTTAGAAAACTAGTTGCTGTCCACAGGCCTAAGAACAGGGCCATGCTGTTGCTTTGGCCTTGCCAAAAGCAAGTTGGGACCAATAGGCATCATGTGGGAATAATTAGGAGGAAGATGGAAAAGAGGGACAGGATACAGGGTCTCCACCAAATTAGCTTGCAGTACATAAAACAAGCTTTCATGTGCACACATAGATACTCACACAAACATACTAAGTTGGTTGAATATCCAGCTGCCTGTGTGTGTCCGTACAAACACACTCTGAGTCATTATAACCATCTCATAAATTACGGGGCTTAGCTGAATAGCTTTATTGAAAATGATTCACTGAGTGGTGCTGAAGCACACATTCGTGGCTCCTGTTAATATTAAGAGGTGTGACTTGCTAGCAATTATAGGCAAACAGAATCCCAAAGGCTTTAGCTGGAGAAATTGCTCCCAGGTTCTAACAAAATCATTTGGCTCCTCTTTGCCAGACTTGGAAGATATTATCTACTTATGGCGAGAGTGTGGTGATTGAGCAGTCACTAAGTGCTACCACTCATTTTGCTTTGGTGGGAGAAGGAACATAAAAGGTTAATCATCATCCCAAACTTATAGGGCAATGCTAAGAACACTTTTCTGGGAGTCACCCCATTGAATAGAGCTGAGAAAGATTCTGAGGAGGCCTGCTTATGATTGAGCTCTTAAGAACATAAGAAAGGCCCCATTGGATCAGACCAAGGCCCATCAAGTCCAGCAGTCTGTTCACACAATGGCCAACCAGGTGCCTCTAGGAAGCCACAAACAAGACGACTGCAGCAGCACCATCCTGCCTGTGTTCCACAGCACCCAAAATAGTAGGCATGCTCCTCTGATACTAGAGAGAATAGGTATGCAGCATGACTAGTATCCATTTTAACTAACAGCCATGAATACCCCTTTCCTCCATGAACATGTCCACTGCCCTCTTAAAGCCTTCCAAGTTGGCAGCCATCACCACATCCTGGGGCAGGGAGTTCCACAATTTAACTATGTGTTGTGTGAAAAAACACTTCCTTTTATCTGTTTTGAATCTGTCACCCTCCAGCTTCAACAGATGACCTCGCTTTCTAGTATTATGGGAGAGAGAGAAATACTTCTCCCTGTCCACTATCTCCAAACCATGCATAATTTTATATTAGACAGGCTTTGTAGCTATTCTCTGTCTCCAGGAAACCCTGGCTAAATCCAGGCAAAACAAAATCTTCTGTTTTTAATGGGCATGAATCTAGCTAGATGTAGAACACGTAAAGCCCGCTTTCACTGAATCTATCAAGGTCTGCACTGTCTACTCTGACTGGCAGCTGCTCTCTGAGGTCTCAGCTGAAGGTCTTTCATGTCATCTACTACTTGGTTCTTTTAACTGGAGATGCCAAGAACTGAACTTGGGACCTGCATGCAAAATGTGTGCTCTCCAAATCAGCCACAGCCTGTAGTGCTGGCATGCCTTCTACCAGCATTGTGTAGTGGTTAAAAGCAGCTGACTCTAATCTGGAGAATCGGGTTTGATTCTCCACTCCTCCACATGAAGCCTGCTGGGTGACCTTGGACTAGTCACAGTTTTCTCAGAACTCTCTCAGCCCCACCTACTGTATCTCACAAGGGGAAGGGAAGGTGATTGTAAGCCACTTTGAGATTCTTCAAAGGTAGAAAAAAGCAGGGTATAATAACCAATTCTTCTTCTTCTTCCATGCTTCCCCCTCCGCTTGCGCTGTGAACTGAGACTGAAACTGATAGTCTTCCACCAATTCCAGTTAGCTGTAATATCTGAATGTGGTTCCTCCACTAACTGAAGTTGTACCTTCTTGATAACTGGGATTATTGGCCCTCATTAAATCCTAGTTAAGAATCCCAATTACAGAGAAGGAAACAAACCTTAGTAGAGGTAACTGCATTTAGGCACCATGACTGACTGGAATAAGTGGAAGAGTTTCATCTTTGGTCTTGGCACCTTTCATAAAGGAGGGGAGAAAGAGGGTGTTTAGAATATTATTTTGTTTTCCCAAGTGCCTGTATTCAGATGTCAAGGCAAATGGAAGTTTAAAGGCATCCCAGATCAGGAATCTTTCATTCATGTTCTACACGTGAGGGGAGGCAGAAAGGGGCATATGAGTATGGCAAAAAAGAGGTTCCCATATGGTCCTCTAAAGCAGAGTCCTGGCTAGGCTTCTCAGATTCAGGGACTCATTACTCAAGCACTCCCTCCTCTGGCAAGCTGCCATAGCAACAGAGACAGCATGGTGCCTAGGTACTAGAGCCTGTTCTCAGATTGCCCACTATTGCATGCCTGTTTGCCTCCAGACCAGATACAGGGGCTTCACTCATACATCTAGATAAACCTCTGTTTGTGTGTGACTGGCACAAGCACAGTTTGCTTGCCATGCTTGTGACCCCTTCCTCTTTCCCTCATGTGTAGAACATGGATGGAAAATCGATGATTTGGGATGCCTCCCATCTCCCATTTGCTCTGATGTTCCTTTTCTATAGCTTTTTTTCCCTCACTTCTGAGTTTCCGAATCCCAACCCTCCAGCAGCCATAGAAACTACTTTGACTGGTGTACACATATGTGGATCAAGATGCTAATCTAGTCTTGGCAGAGATCTATAGCAGGGCATCCCCCTCCACAATACAGCCAGCCAAGGGAAAGGGCAGGAAGGGGAGAAATGGTTGTGGTCAGAAATTTGGGTATGTTCCCTACCTCTCAGCACCTATCATGGCAGCAATGCTTAATCTCTGCAGTTAGTGTCTACAGCTCTGCCTACTGTAGAGACACAGGGGGAGGGGCCATGGTTCAGTGGCTGAGCACCTGCTTTACATTCAGAAGGTCCTAGGTTCAACCCCTGGCATCTCCAGGCAAAAGGCAGTACCAAAGACCTGTGCCTAAGACCCTGGAAAGCTGCTGCTAGTCAGACTAGACAATGCTGACATTGATAGACCAACAGTGTGACTCAGTATAAGGCAGCTGCATGTGTTCATGTGCAGAATCCTCTTACCTTGGGACTTGGATCCTGCCATTTTCACCTATCCAGAGGTGCTGCAGTTTGAGATTTGGTTTGACTGTTCAAGAACTATGATGTATATATTCCAGGACTGTATGGCATATTGAGTGGCCATTTTTTCTGAAAATAACAAAAGGTCCTGTGGCACCTTGAAGACTAACACATTTATTGAGGCATAACCGTTAATGAATCAGAGTTCACTTGGTCTTATGCATGACAACTTCATAAATCGGAGAAAGAAGACTCTGGCTCATGAAATTTTATGCCATAATAAATGTGTTAGCCTGGAGATTTAAGAAGATCCCCAGGGTGGAGAGACTTTGCCCGTGTAACACAGGGGAGCTGGATACCATTGAGCATGGGGTTTTTTAGATGTCCCCTCTACAAGTCAGCCCACTTCAATATTATTGACCCTTTGATTAGGGAAATGGGCTCTGGTGATGAGGGTGAATGGACCAAAGGGTTTCTGCTGGGAGACAGCTCACCGATAACTGCCCAGGTCACAAAATACTGTGCAGTAGCAATGAAGCTACGTCGCCTTAATGTACATCCTTAATCTGTGGAATTGTGAAATTGGGTGATTCCTAATTTTGTTGGCCTTGGTTGTAAACATCTACTCTGTATGGTCAGTTTCTGTTTTACCTATTTTATCTGGCATGCTAGCCGCAAATAAAATTTATTTATTTATTAATGTGTTAGCCTTAAAGTGCCACAAGACTCTTTGTTAGTTTGGCTGCAGCAGGTTAACATGGCTTTCCTTTTGGAAATCTTAATTTCACCATGCTTCATATTTTATGGGGCCATAGGTGCACTGATGATGAAATCAGTGCTTCCTGAAACATGTATAAAGTGTGGGCCTTAAACCTAGCATACCTATGCTTGGAAACTCTGATGGGACTTCAGTTCTCTAAGGCGTACAGTACATGATTCCCCAAATTTGTCCTTTTGGGATTGAGGTAGTTGAGCTTCTCTGGGCACAGTCTCTTAGGACATGCCTAAAGACTCTTTAAAATTATAGAAGATTTTTCAAGCTGTACAAAAGCAGCCCATATTGACACAAAACAGCCAATACTGACACTCTGAAAAAATCAAAATGAACTATACCAGCAGTATTGGCTCAACCATATACAGTCCAGTCGGTGGACTTATCCATCTGTAGAATGGGGTTCATAATACCCTATGCCTCTTAAAGGTGGATGTGACAAGGATTATAAAAATCCTCACTATAAACGATAGTTGAAACATTGGTTACAATTCTGAGAGACTTGCCAGCTGTGATTCATGCATGTATCGGGATAATCCATAACCTGTTCAATAATAAATTGAAAACATGAAAGAAGTTTGCTGTCAGAATGGGCAACTGAGACAAAATTGGTAACCTCCCTGTTGGCAGAAGTTCAGATGGGAAGTGCTGTATTAGAGGCAGTGAGGTTTTCTGCAGGATCAGGAGCTGAATTTCTAAGTGGTTGGCACATTTACATTTTAAAAGCAGGCTGAGGATCACAGGTTACATACTTGTTTGTCAAGTAAAAACAAAGTTTGCCACAGTGTGATACACACTGTGGTTACGTGATCCCAAATAATTGCCCCAATTATGTAATTTGATATAATTACCCTAATTGCATAAACAGGGAATAATTTACTAAGGTATTCCAAAACCGACATTGGAAGGACATTAAAGAACCCAATTCTTTTTTCCCCCAGACTGCACTGCTACAAGCCAGGAATGACGCCGTTGCAAACAATAGAATTACACTTGCATTAAACTGGTGTGAAAAGAAAACCTGCACGAATTACACACCCCATATACCCAGAGGTCTTAGCCATTAAGATATAATTAAATATCCCATGGTACTTTGCATGAAAGAATGGTGTCCACTGTTGATTAAATTCCTATATGTGTAAACAGACCTGCCTTTCTAAATTGCCCTTACATTTTCAACTCAATATTGCCAGCAGGACTCAAACAATTTACTCCAGAGAAAGGCTCAGTTATTAGCTTTGCAGCCTTAAAAATGTCTTTAAACCTCTTTTGAGGGAGCTGATATGATATAAAGTTTATTGTCTGTGGCCGAAGGCCATCACAATCCACCATACAAAACATTAAAATAACATTAAACTAACATAAAATAACTTTAAAATAACTTTAAAACAGTCTGACCCCCAAGAAGCTGGTACGGTATTTAAATATGTTAAGTTCCCTGATTAATAACAGTTTTAGCTCGGATTTTCTTGGCTGCTAAAGCAAAGAGTGACACTTTGTAGGAAACATCAGGATTGGCATCTGATAGGATAAAGAGCAGCTTCTCTGGATCTGGAAAAAGATTTAGGCCCTTTAGAAATGCTCCAAGAAATTTAAGTCCGGGCTCTGTGTAAAGAGGACAGAATAAGGTGTAATGAGTTAGGTCCTCTGGAGAGCCCCACAAATACATAGGCGAAGAGGCCCATGGTGTTCAGGAGTAACTTCCAGCTATCCAAGCCGTTGGCATGGTTGGAAACCAGAGGGAGGTAAAAGCTATTCTGACTGAGGTTATGGAAGGGGATACTGACCAGGTATGAAGCTCTGACATGATCCCTTTTAAACTGTTTAAACCATGGTGAGAATTTGGACTGGGAGATTGATTGTCTGATGCAGCATCACATTTGAACATCCAGTCCTGAATGTTGGTACCTGCTTTGGGGACAGCCTGGGTGTCATCTGATATGGAGTAGCAATGCAGGATGTTGTTATAGCAGGCTAGCTTGTCAGCATCATTTTGCATCATCAATTTAAAACACTGCCTGTGATGTAAGTTGGTGGTGTCACTGCTTTGCTTTCTCCAAGATCTTAACAGGGCTAAGTGAACACGGGCCCGGATTGAGGGCAAACCAAATTCTGCTCGCATCAGGGTTGCTGGGGTGCCTCTAGGTAAGGCTAGAATTCTCCTCAAGAAGTGATTTTGGATAGTTTCCATCTTTGTAACCAGACTATCCTTCCGACCCCAAACCTCTACACCATACAAAAGTTGGGGAACCACCTTACTTTGATATAGTTTCAGAGCTGGGTCAATTAAGAATCCTCCTTTTGTATAGTAAAATTTCAGAATGGTCCCTATGGATCTTAAGACTGTGGCTCTGGTAATTGCCAAATGAGCCCTCCAGGTTAAAGTTTCATTGAATGTTATCCCTAGATATTTGAAGGTGCTGGTTCCGTCTATGGACCACTTAAACTTGCGAGGCTTTTCCCTAAAGACCATCACTTTGGTCTTGGCATAGTTGATTCTTAAGGCCTCTTCTTTACAGTAGTCACCTAGTTTGTGCAACAACCTTCTAAGGCCTACACATGCAAAGGAGACTAGAGCCATATCATCAGCGTATAAGAGGGCTGATATTTTCTGAGAGCCTAAAGAGGGAGAAACAAACTCAGAGCCAGATAGCTTTGGGATGATGTCATTTAAATTAAACAGCAGGGGGGCCAAGACTGAGGGAGCTATAAAAGCAAGTGAAAGCAGATAGGAAGCAGAGGGCTTCACTGAATGACTTAGTTTCAGGATACAAACACAGCATGAAAGTGACAGGGCAACCCAACAAACAGGAGCATTGGTGACTGATTTATTTTGGCAGGTATGACATCAGTCGAGCCCAAACAATGAGCCATACCTATCTATCTATCTATCTATCTATCTATCTATCTATCTATCTATCTATCCATCTATCTATCTATCTATCGAGAGAGAGAGAGAGAGAGAGAGAGAGATCACAATGGGTAGCCATGTTTGTCTGTAGCAGCAGAAAAGAGCAAGAGTCCAATAGCACCTTAAAGATTAACAAAATGGCCGGGTATGAGCTTTTGTGCATCACAGTTCACAGGTGTAGAGAAATGTCCTCCATCCAAGAATTCACCCAATATTTCAGTCATTGTGACTACATTCCTTGTGTGCTCAGGAACCTGTCAGGTTCTTAACTGAATGCAAGATCCAGTCTGGCTCTTGACATGAGTTCAGGCCAAGTTCTGGCCACAAGCCAAGTCCTTGGTTCCCAGGGTTTTGAAGCTCCTGTGTATACTTTCGTTTGTGCCGATTCTCACAGCTGCAGCGTGTTTTGTCTTCACTTATAAGAACCGCTTATCTCATTGTTGCCTAGCAATGTTTATCTTATTCTCCTGTACTAGTGTTTTTAAGCAAGTAACCTGTAAGGGGTCTCTGTTGCTAACCTTGCCTGCCTGTGTGCAGTCAGTTCTTTTATTTGCCTTTTAGTTCCTAATAAAGTATTACTGCTTCAGATCTACCTGTCTGGATGAGTTTGTTTGAAGGATACTAGAGGCAGATGCCTGAGACTGACATTAGGTTAGCAAACCTTTTTTCGGGCTGAGGTGCCATATTTTCCCCAACGCCATGGGTGATGATCCGGAACTGAAAATGTCCAACACCACAATTCTGGTTGTCCCGGATCAGGAACCAGAGGAGCCTAAGTTACCGGTTATCCCTGATGAGGAACCGGAGGAGCCTAAGTTGCCATTGGAGGAAACAAAACCTTTCGGCACGGAAGGAGGAGTGCCTGGGCTTCCAGACGTTCGTCCACAGCCATGGCTGGAGTCTCCCTGACCGTGGGTAGCTTTGCGTGTGAATACCCGACGTCGGCGGGGAGAGGGCTCCTTCCAGCTGGAGGGAGACTGGGAATTTCCCTTCGACTCTCAGTTGGGAGCAGCGGGAGGTCCAGAGGAGCCGCCACTGTTGGGCACAGGACTTCGCCAGACACAGAGGTGGCGAGACAGAGACGAAGACTATCAACTCCAAATGCAGAGATGGTGGAAGAGAGACGAGGACTACCAACTCCTCCAGCAGCAAAACCATGAACTGGTTGAACAGGTAGCTACTTTGTGGGACTTGCTGGAGGGGCTATGGCAAGAGGTGGACAAACTACGTCGAGCACGTCCTGCTCAACCAGGTGGGGGACCTGGTATTCCTGTGGGGGGCAGGTTCCACCGGCTCCGCTCATGCCCCAACAGCCACCGCCGCAGCCGCCTGTGCCTCCGGTGCTACTGGCCCCACCACAACTGCCCCAACCCCAACCGCCAGCTCCCTGGAGGGAGTTGCGGGCGTCCTTTGACGGTTGTGGAGACAAGCTTCCCTATTTTTTGCTCCAAGTGGATGGTTTCATGAGAGAGCAGGGGCCCACCTTTCCATCGGAGGAGAGCCGGGTATGGTACGTGGCTTCGCTGCTGGAAGGGCAGCCTGGAAGGTCCAGCAATATGACCTATGGTCCCGTGCGTTGTGGACTCTGGATGATTTCATGTTCACGCTCAGGCAGCATTTTGAGGAAACACACCAGAGCGAGCGGGCCAAGACGGCTCTACTGCAACTTCGCCAGGGATCTAAATCGGTGATGCAGTTTGCAAGTGAATTTCAACTGCTGGCGAGTAAAGTTGTGGACTGGAGCTAAGCTACACGTGTGCAGTATTTCCGTGAAGGTTTGAATTCAGAAGTACTGCACTGGGCCTTCATGCAAGGGGACCCCCCCGATCTTGAGGGGTGGATCCAATTAGCGGTGGAGGTTGAAAACCGGCAGCAGTTTCTGAAACTGTCTAAACAGCGTAAAGCGCAAGAATCTGGGCCACAGACAGAGAGGGCAACCCCCAAAGGGAACTACCGGCAGACAGGGAGGACAACGAAAAGAGCTCGGCGACTCCAGAGTGGGGCATGCCTGGTTTGTGGCAGAATGGGACATTTCACCACTGCTTGTCCCTCTCGTGTTGAGGTTTTCCCTGCAACTCCCCGTCTGCCCAAGGAGGAGGCGACTCGGGCAGGATACAAGGATCATCGTAAGAGCGCGACTCCCAGAGGGAAACGAGGGACCACTGCTCTCAACCTCAGAATGGCTGGTCTTGAAGGGCCAAGTACTACCCAGCCTGACCCAATGGGGTCTTGGATTACAAATGTGCCGGTTCAGAGCCGAGACAGCTCGTCCGCCTCGGAGGGAGAGGAGACTTGGGAACTGCGGCCAAAAAACGTCCAAGGTCTGCTGTAATCGGAGCTCTGCAGCAGACCTCTGCTGAGGAAGAGCAGGGAGCTCCAGTGATGGTGAGCGAAATGGGAGAGACTCTGTTTCTGGACGTTGTTTTACAAAATCCCAAAGTGGAGGCCCAGATTTCCATGGTGGCTCTAGTAGACTCAGGGTGCGCACAAACTTTAATTGATGAAGCCACTTTTAAGTCTTTAGGAGAGAAGGCAGTTGACTTGCCCCAGACCATTGACTTCACTCAGATGGATGGCAGCGAATTTAAGAGCAGCCCTGTTAATAAGCACACACGCAGGGTAGCACTGGGAATCGGGGCCCACTGGGAACAGATCCATTGCCCGAAATACAGTACCCAGTAGTGCTTGGGGTGAACTGGCTTCAAGGGCACAGTCCCACCATAGACTGGGCGACCCAGAGGGTAGCCTTCACTCAACTGCAGTGTGACCGTCACTGGAGAGAGGTGACCGTCCAGGGGTGCGCCGCAATGACTTCGTTGGCTCAAGACCTTATTCCCCCCAACTGCCAAAAGAGTATGGCCAGTTTGCAGATGTGTTTAATGAGATGGAATGTGATGTACTACCTCCCCACCGAAAAACGGACTGTGCCATCGAACTGGTGGGGGAGGGTAAACAACCGAAGGGGAAGATATACCCCATGAGCCCGAAGGAAAAGTCAGTGCTGCAGGAGTTTGTAGACAAAAACCTAGTCCACGGATTTATCTGACCCTCTTCTGCACCTTGCTCGGCTCCCTCCTTTTTTGTGCGCAAAAAGACCGGTGACCTTCAGTTGTGTATTGACTTTCGCAGGCTTAATGCGTTCACCCTGACTAACGCCTACTCCATTCCATTGATTCCAGATCTGCTCAGCCAATTAAAGGAGGGTCACATCTTTACTAAGCTGGACTTGGTCGAGGCTTATTATCGAGTTCAAATTCGACAAGGGGACAAGTGGAAGATGGCTTTTTCCAGCTGCTTTGGAATGTTTGAATATCTGGTCATGCCCTTCGGGCTTTCAGGGGCTCCCAGTGTCTTCATGCAAATGATAAATGAGGTTCTACATAACCTACTTTTCCAAGGGGTGATTGTTTATTTGGATGATATTTTGATTTATTCGAAAACGTATGAAGAACATGTGAAGTTGGTCAAAGAGGTACTGAGGCACCTCCGGGACAATCATTTGTTTGCTAAGTTGTCCAAGTGTGAGTTTCACCAGGACAAATTGAGCTTTTTGGGGTACGTGATTTCACACAATGGGCTTGCCATGGATCCAGAGAAAGTATGGGCGGTTCTGGAGTGGCAGCTGCCTGCCACCCGCAAACAATTACAACAGTTTTTAGGGTTTGTACAGAAGTTTTCTCAAAAACTTTGCTCAGATTGCTTTGCCGACAACAGATTTGCTAAAGACTAAGGGGAGTTCTGCCAATCAACCCTCATCCCGGTTGGATTGGTCGCCAGAGTGTCAGCGGGCATTTGACACGCTGAAAAGACTCTTCACTTCAGAGCCTATTCTCAAACACCCCGACTGCGAGAAACCCTTCATTGTTCAGGTGGATGCCTCTGATGTAACCATGGGGGGGGGGGAAGGGCTCTTCTGCAAATGGGAAAAATGGGGCACCTCCAACCCTGTGCCTATTTTTCTAAAAGGTTTTCGCAGTCAGAACTGAACTGGCCCATTTGGGAAAAGGAGGCTGCTGCAGTCAAATGCGCTCTCACGGTGTGGAGGCATTTTCTAGAGGGGGTGGACATTCCATTTGAAGTGTGGACAGACCATAAAAAACTAGAGGACTCACAAACTCACTGCTAAACAAGTGTGTTGGGCCGAATTCTTTTCTAAATTTTGTTTTGTCTTAAAGCATGTACCCGGCAAGCATAACCACTTGGCAGATGCACTCTCCTGCCTTCCCCAGTATCAGAGTAAAGTGCACCACTCCACAGACTTGCTCTTTATCCCTGAGCAGCAGGGGGCTTTGCCCGGACTGGTGGTTCTTACCCGTTCACAAGCGGGGGAAACTCGCCCCTTGAAGGGACTGCCAGACTCTTTCAGAACTGCATTAATTCAGGTGTGTCAGGCAGAAGAAGCCACGAACAGCCTGCCTGACAAATTGGTTCAAAGGGGGGAGTGCTGGTTTAGGGAAAACAAACTATATGTCCCCATGCTTCTCTGGAGGGAGGTGATGGTTTGGGACCATGGTTCTAAGATGGCGGGACATTTTGGGTTCGTCAAATCCTTGCACCTTTTGCGCCAACAATTTTGGTGGCTAGGGATGAGATCGGACTTGGATTATTTTATTCGCAGCTGTCCCACTTGTGCTTCAGCCAAATGGGTAATGGAGAAACCACCCAGACTTTTGAAACCTCTAGAGACACCTTCTGCTCCTTGGGAATCTCCCTTCCAGCCGGGGTAAAACTGTACTATGGGTAGTAATGGATCTTTTTTCTAAGCAAGTGCATTTAGTCCCTTGCACGGGGCTTCCCATGGCTCAGAAACTGGCTCGTATATTTGTGTCACATGTGTTTAAATATCACTCCTTCCCGCGCAAGGTAATCTCGGATCACGGCCCACAGTTTGTGGCAAAGTTTTGGAGGGCTTTCCTTAAGTTGGTGGGGGTGGAACAAGGTTTGTCCAGTGCCTATCACCCCCAGACGGATGGTCAGACCAAGCGGGTCAACTCTGTACTAGAATGTTATTTGCATTGCTATGTAAACTAAATCAGGATGATTGGGTGGATCTTCTGCCTTTTGCTCAATATGCCTATAATAACTCCTCCCACCAGTCCACTGGATTCAGCCCTTTCCAGGTGGTGTATGGTAAAGACTTTGGTCCCTTGGGAAACGTAAACCTTTTGGGGGAAGGAGCCAACGCCGAGGTGGGCTAGTGGTTAAACATAGTGCAAAATGCCTGGCCCTGGTTGTAAAAGAATTTAGAAAAGACCAAAAGCCAATACAAGGCTCAAGCAGACAAACACTGGTTCTTGTAGGTTATCCGGGCTGTGTAACCGTGGTCTTGGAATTTTCTTTCCTGACGTTTCGCCAGCAGCTGTGGCAGGCATCTTCAGAGTAGTAACACTGAAGGACAGTGTCTCTCAGTGTCCAGTGTGTAGGAAGAGTCAGAGAGGGGTTGGGTTTGAGCTGAGTACTGTCCTGCAGAAGTAATGTGCTAATCATTGTCCTGTAAGTATCAAGATAATGTACTAATGAGGGTGTGGTATGTTAATATGGAACCACTATATCCTGAAGTGATCTGTTAATGTGTGAAATCCAAAGCTAATCTGCATGGCTATCGTTGACTGTAGCCTTTGTTAGTCTGGAGGTTTTTCAGGGCAGGAAGCCAAGCCTTATTCATTGGCTTCCTGCCCTGAAACAGATCACTATATTCCTGCTGCCCTTAAGTTGTTTCAAACTAAATATCTAGATAATAAAAGATAATTATCAGTCATTGTGGTTAAAGGCAGTCAGAGGGAAGTTGGAGCATATGGATTTTTCACCTTACTTGTTACTTAAGTCAGGGTTAGATCAAGCAAAGCAAATGGTGGTGAGACAAAGAGTGAAGGATATTGAGCGGCAGGTGGATGTGGGAAGGATCCCTACTTTTCTATCTTCAGATAAAACTAGATTTACTGTCACATATCTTTTCTCTCTCTGGAATTTAACAGCCTTAGAAGGGCTTTCTCATTAGCAAGAAGCTCAGAGTTGCCAGGTCCCTCTTCGCCACCAGCAGGAGGTTTTTGGGGCAGAGCCTGAGGAGGGCAGGGTTTGGGGAGGGGAGGGACTTCAAAGCCATAGAGTACAATTGCCAAAGCGGCCATTTTTTCCAGGTGAACTGATCTCCATCGGCTGGAGATCAGTTGTAATAGTGGGAGATCTCCAGCTATTACCTGGAGGTTGGCAACCCTAAAGATGCTCTGCCCTCCCCTCAGCAGTGTTGGAGGGAAGATACAAAAGGATACCTATCTCACAGAGAGGATGCCCTTGTGGAAACTTTTGAGCATGTTCTTATTCACTGTCCATTTTATAAGGGGATTCGTGCTAAATTTATTCTGCCCTTGCTTAATAAATAAATAATAAAGGCTGCTCGGATGCACAGTGGGCTAAAAAGCTGCTCACATATGAAAATCCTAAGGTCTCTGTAGACACTGCTAAGTTTTGTGCCGCCTCTACCAAAATTGCTGCAAATAACTGTGTGTGTGTAAAGTGCCGTCAAGTCGCAGCCGACTTATGGCGACCCCTTTTTGGGGTTTTCATGGCAAGAGACTAACAGAGGTGGTTTGCCAGTGCCTTCCTCTACACAGCAGCCCTGGTATTCCTTGGTGGTCCCCCATCCAAATAATAACTTTGCCATAGACTAAAGCAGATTTTTCAAAGCAAGTGTTTTTCAAAGCAAGATTTTTCAAAGCAAGGCAGGATGGTGCTGCTGCACTCGTCTTGTTAGTGGCTTCCTAGAGGCACCTGGTTGGCCACTGTGTGAACAGACTGCTGAACTTGATGGGCCCAGGTCTGATCCAGCAGGGCCTTTCTTATGTTCTTATGTGTTTTAAGGATCAATTTGTGTAGCATTGTTGTAGGATCACTCTTATTTGATTGCATATTTATTTGTTTGGGCTGTTGGAAATCATTGTTTGTATATGCTTCTGTATATGTTTGGCTGTTAGCCATATTTTAATAAAGTAGTAGACCTACAGAGAGGGGGGACAAACCTATTAGCCTCACCCCAATGTTGTTTACATACAAATTAAAAAGAAGGGGCGCTAAAACACACCTCTGCTTTACTCCCTTTCCTGTGGGAATTTCATTAGTTAAGGAGCATGAGGTGGCCACTCTAATTTTTGCATATGTATCCAAATATAACTCTGTTAAAAGGAATAGAAATCTTTATCAATATTAGTCTTAGCCAGTTTCTCCCACAGGCGGTCTCTGTCAATAGAGTCGAAGGTCTTGGCTAGATTAGCAAAGGCCACATACAGTATCCTAACTAACAATTATCATTCACTTATCAATAACAATTATAAATCCCTCAGTCCTCAGTTGGCCTTGCTGGAGTCCATAGCTCCTTCAACAAACTTGTGTCAACAAGCTTGCAGTGCAAGATATTACTACAGAACTTATGGAATCCTGCTCTAAACCAATATATTCCATTTGATATTTTCACAAGAGTCTGCCAAATATGTGCTCTTGCCAAAGCAATCTTGATGTACAATTTTCTCATGAGAGAAACATTTCCAGTGACAGGAACATCTAATGGAGTGCGAGGTAGCTAAACAATCAGGCCACCTTTGCAGGAACAAAGGGAAAACAGCATTAGATACAATCCTAGAAGTTTCCCAAGCATGTTAAATTATCATTCTTTCTATGTGTGGATAGAATGGGAAGAGACAGGCCCATATTTCATAATGTTCATATGTAATTCAACGGTAAGGGTTTATATCCCTTGTCTAAGAGGAGCTCTTGCCCTGACCTGAATAGTCCAGGCTAGCCTGATCTCATCAGATCTCAGAAGCTAAGCAGGGTCGACCCTGTCAAGTGTTTGGATGGGAAACCTCCAAGGAATACCAGGGGCGTGATGCGGAGGAAGGCAATGGCAAAAACCACCTCTGATGTCTCTTGCCTGGAAAACTCCACCAGGGGTTGCCAGACGTCAGATGTGACTTGACGACAGAAGAAAACAAAGAGAGAGTT
Source organism: Euleptes europaea (assembly GCF_029931775.1). NCBI lineage: Eukaryota > Metazoa > Chordata > Lepidosauria > Squamata > Sphaerodactylidae > Euleptes > Euleptes europaea. The sequence continues at coordinate 9,453,057 of NC_079326.1, read as the reverse complement.
GTCGAAGGCTTTCACGGTCAGAGTTCATTGGTTCTTGTAGGTTATCCGGGCTGTGTAATTCCAAGACCACGGTTACACAGCCCGGATAACCTACAAGAACCAAAGAGAGAGTTCTTACACCTGTTCAGATTGTATTTTCCCTTTTTCAAACAGAAAGGAAGCACATCAAGGTTTGCTAAATGGAATTACCTATTCATATGTGTGTAAAGTGCCGTCAAGTCGCAGCCGACTTATGGCGACCCCTTTTGGGGTTTTCATGGCAAGAGACTAACAGAGGTGGTTTGCCAGTGCCTTCCTCTGCACAGCAACCCTGGTATTCGTTGGTGGTCTCCTATCCAAATACTAACAAGGGCTGACTCTGCTTAGCTTCCGAGATCAGGCTAGCCTGGGCCATTCAGGTCAGGACCTATTCATATACACGTATATCAAATATTTCTTACAGACCACAATTACTACATTGACTCCCAGATGCTATATTTGCTATGTTTCCTGATGTCTGATTCCTTAGAGGTGGACTCAACCTTGAATTGTGAGATTGCTTACAGATGCTACTTGGTTCACTGAGGAGCTTTAGATGATGAAATGGTTGGCCAGATGGTTAGCGCACAGATGGAGGAAAACTACAAGCAAATGTGACTGAATATGTGTGAAGCCCCAGATCCCATTGCTCACTGCCTTTGAAAGTGGCAGCAGGATAAAAAAAATTAAAAGAAAAATAAGGCCTTGTCTACTTACAGGAAGTCCCTACCACAGAGTTGCTGGAGATTCCTACAATTACCAGGAAATAACAAAGGGTCGTGCTGGGAATCAGCTGAAATTCTATGGTAAGAATTTCCTGTAAGTAGACAAGGCCTTATTTTTCTTTTCTTTTTCTCCAGGGATGCTGCTTCCCCCACAATCCTCCTGCTCATTGCCAGGCATTGCCTGGCAACCCTAGTAAGAAAGCATTATTGTGCTTACTCTGTAGCAGTGATGGCAGCAAAGTCAGTACGTTTCAGGGGTGAATTGGCCATAATTGGCCACCAGGAAAAGTCCTGCTAGGCTGATGGCCTGGAGGGCTGCTTCTTGCAAGCCCTTCCACCCAGGCCCAGCAGGCCAGGGGTCAAGGAGATGGACTGGTAAGGTTGCCGACATCCAGGTGACACCTGAAGTTCTCCCACTATTACAATTGGTCTCCAGACAACCAAGATCAGTTTCCCTGGAGAAAAGGGACGATGGACTCTATTGCATTATACCCTGTCGAGGTCCCTCTCCTCCCCAAACCCTGCCCTCCCAAGGCTCCACCCCCAAAATCTCCAGGTATTTCCCAACCCAAAGCTGTCAACTAGGACTGTTGAATTAAAAAAAATTCGGTATAGTTCGGATTCGGCTGAATTCGGCCCGTTTAGAGTCGGCATATGCCGAAGTCCGAACTCCCCCACTTCGGGTCCGTGCAATTCGGCGGGAATTCAAAGTTCGGGAAAAAAATTCAGCCGAATAAAGCCATTAAAAACACAACCGCGCCTTTCCGCGGCTCTGGGGGGGCATTTTTGGGGTAGAGATCCCAAACTTTCAGCAGAGCTTCAAAGGACATTTCTTGAAAGACCCCCCAAGTTTTGTAAAGATTGGTTCAGGGGGGGCTGAGATATGGGCCCCGAAAGGGGTCCCCCACCCTTAATGTACATCTCTGAGCAGAGCTTGCCGCCCACGCACAAAGCTCCCAGCCCCGACAAACAGCTGAGAAGTTTTTTATGAATGAGGGAAAACCTGAAGACACACAACTGAAACCCCCCCCCCCCTCAAACCAGGGAGAGAGAGACTCGAGGGGGAACACACACCCCAGGCAGAACCGGCAAAAGCCCCCTTTGGCTTCCCCCCCACCCACAGAAACTGCTCCCTCCCCACACACACACAGACTCTGCTTCCCCCCCACACACACACACAGGAGAAAAATTATAGATTAAAGCCCCCAAAGGGGTCTTACTGTGGCTGTCTTCTGTTCCAGCAGGAGGGGCTGGGAGGAGGACTGGGTAATCTAAGACGTTTCCATTTAGGCACGGGACGTTTTGCTCTGGAGGAGATGCATACAGGATCCCATTCATCCCAATAGGGAAAAGGGGAAAGGGGAAAGCCCATATCTCGGGACCCCCTGACCCAATGTTTACAAAACTTGGGTGGTCTCTTAAGAAGGTTTGTCTGAATCTCTGCTGAAAGTTTGGGGTCTGTACTCCAAAAAATACGCCCCCTGCAGCCACAGAAAGGAGTGAATGTGCACAAGCACCCACACACACACAAGGATTTCCCTCTCTCTCTCTCCCCGGCTGGGCCGCACATCAGCTGATTCCTCCAGTACTCAATCCTGACAGATTGGCCAGAAGAAGACCCAGCATGGCCACCGATTGGCCGGGGGAGGAGAATGCTGCTTACTGATGGCCTGAATTTGCCGGATTTATTCGTGAACTCCCGAACTCGCTGAATTCGGGCTCCCCGGTTGCCCGCCATTTTTGAGTTCGGTTCGTCCCGAACTAAAAACCACCAAATCAGGGGAAATTCGGCTGTTTTTCAGTTCGGCCCGAACCGAATCAACATCCCTACTGTCAACCCTATGGACTGGCCAAGCATAAACTGCCAGCAGGTGGAGGAAAGCGTCCAGCCTGCCACTGCCCAGCCCAGTTCCACTGCCTCCCAGCACAGACAAATCACACAGCCCCTACTGCCTGGCCCAGTGCCTCCTGCCCCAGACAAGTTGTACAGCTTCCACCACCTGGTGGCCCAGTCTCACCATTGCCATTTTTGACTGGTAGTATAGAGCCAGGCCAGGCTGGTTAAATAGGTCTGGGAGGTAATAAACATCTGTCTGAGGGAGGACATAGTTCCAATCACTTTGAAAGAAGCAGTGGTGAGAACCTTCCTGAAGAAGGCATCCCTGACCCAAATGGTAAATAAATAGCTACAACCTCTTTGTCAACATTACATCTTAGGTAGTGGTGACTGCAGAGTTTCAGGTGGTCTTGGAGGAGGCACATTTCCTAGATCCATTTAAACTGGATTCAAGCCTTGGTTGGGATGAAAATGTCACTGATCACCCCAACTGACTATCCTTGGTGGAAAAGTGATGGAGAGTTGCCTCCCTGTTTATTCTCCTGGACATCTTGAAGGCTTTGATACCTTTGAACATGGTGTGCTTTTGGAGAGGTTAGGAGTGGGAAGGAGGGAGCTGGGACTGGGGGAAATGGTTAAGTTCTTACTTGGCTGTCCACTTTCCTTAACGTGGTGGTAGTGCCTTGTGACATTTATCCCACAGGGATCTGTCCTGCCCCTTAGCTGTTTAACATCTATGTAAAACTGCTGAAAGAGATCATTGGGAAATTAGGAGTATTTGGTTTTACTCTGTGAGCCTTGGTCCAAATCAGGGGCTTGTGGCTGCTCTTCATGCTTTTAAAGGGGGGGGGAGACAGTTGAGGAATCTTCAACTATCACATCTAATTTGATTTGCAGCAGCAAAAAGGCAAGTTTAACATTGGGAATCATTAAGAAAGGAAAATTAAACAGCTGATATGACAGTGTCTGCCTAGAAATTTATGGTGTGGCCACATTTGAAACACTATTTGAAACAGTTGCCCCATTTCAAAATGGGGGTTCAGCTGTAAACATTCAGGAAAAAAGCAAACAAAATGGGCTGGGGTGGAACACCTTTCCCTCAAGCAAAGGCTAAGACTTTGGGGGGTTTAGGGACAATGTGGCAAAGTATCATGTATGGTATGAAAGTCTCATGTTCAAGAGAGACCAATGCCACAAATGACATCTCTTTGCCCAGGCCCCACTGCAGTCTAAATGGTGCCTTACAGTGCCATCTTAAGAAGAATTACACCCTTTGGCTTCAAAGAACTTGGAAGGGTGTAATTCTGTTCAGAACGGCACTGTTACTCTCAGACTAATAGTAATAGTAATAATAATGCTAATTAATTGATTATTAATGTAAGTATTAATATTCATGAAATAGTAATGGTGATAATTATAATAGTAATGCTAAGGCTCATAATAATAATAGTAATGGTGATGATGAAGAAGAAGATGCTGAGATGGTGTATTTGATATTTCAGAATGTTACCACCTCACTATCTCAAATTGGACATCCAAAATCAAAGGACACATTTTAAGATATTGGTCCCGAAGAAGCAAGGCTCAGTTTAGAACAGTGCCTGCCTCCCAAGCAAGTCTCAGGCTGGCCAATACCCCGATTCTATAGTCCACAGCATGGGAGAACAGCCTGCTTAGGTTTGCTTTGGCTCAGTAATAACACTTAGTTACATTCTTATGAAAATTCTTCTTAGAAAGCCATTGCCTGACGTTAATGTAAATTGTTCCCATTGACTTCAGGGACAAGTATCTTTCTCACTGGGCTGTGTAGTAACAGTCAGCTCCAAGGCTAAATCAGAGGACACTGGGGAAAGGCTGAAGATGACAGAAAGCTGGGAAGATGTATAAAGAAAAAAATAAGGCAACAATCTTCAAAGCCATTGCATCTAGAGAAATTTAACTGATATCAATGGAATTGCTCCAAGAAAACAGAGTTGAGGGTTGCAACTTAAGCATGAAATAAACTGAGAAATGAAAAGACATGTATATGCTTCACTATATATTTGCAGCTGAGTTCTGTATAATTAATGAATCAGGACTAAGTGTAAGAATCAAGACCATTTGAAATTAAAAAAAATAGTTTGAAAATATATGAAAATTCTGTCCATGATGTTAGATCTGCAATGGCTAGTTATACCAAAATACTTGCTGGTTCAGCTCATATTATTCCTGCCAGTTGTGAACAGGAAGCTGATCATTCAGTGAGATGTTGGGATGTAGCCAAGCAAATTTGGGTATGTCTTCCCCCCCCCCAAAAAAAATTGGATATGTCCGATTTGCACAATAACACTGTTTTCTTACCCCATTAGACTGATTTCTCACAGCTACAGCCGAACCACCACTGCTCGTCTGCCATCTTTTCCAATTTTAAAGGGCACACAGAAAAAGGAAAAACAATTAAATTTGAGATTTTTGAGCTGAGACGTATGTCTTTGTCTCAGTGTGCCTTCAGTGTCTGCCCATAAGCCAGATAATCTTGCAGTCAGTTCTGGTGATCGCTTCTCTAATAGATGCCACTGACTACATAGGTGCAAAAAGGTGGTCAGAAGAAGAGGAAGAGTTTGTTTTTATATGCCGACTTTCTCTACCTTTTAAGGAGAATCAAACTGGCTTACAATCTCCTTCCCTTCCTCTCCCCACAACAGATACCTTGGAAGGTAGGTGGGGCTGAGAGAGTTCAGAGAGAACTGTGACTAGCCCAAGGTCACCCAGGTGGCTTCGTGTGTAGGAGTAGGGAAACCAATTCAGATTAGAGTCCGCCACTCCTAACCACTACACCACACTGGCTCTCTATCTAATCTATCTAATACTGGTCATTTAAAGGATGCATCCAGCTGCACAGGAGCAAAGAAGGTTCAAATTGCAAATTATTCCAAGCTTTATAATACACGTTGGTAAATTTAATGACATGGAATACCATATTTCAGAGAGATACCATTTATTCTCCAGTAAATGAGATTACTTAATTTTGGACTGGGCAAAAGCAGCTGCAAGCTGCAAAGCTGCCGCTACTGTGTGGGTGCAAAACTGCTCGACATGGCAGCTATGCTTGAGACAATCTACCAGGGATCATCAATGTGGTCTGAACATGAGCTCACCTTTCATATAATTGAGGGAGTTTAAACAAGTTTGCATGGCAGTTGTGTTCATTGCAAAGTTGGCAGCATGCCTGGTGATAGCCCATTCAGGTATGCAAATAATTGTCTAATTAATTTGTCAAGCATTTAATATATATGGGGGAAATAACACTTAGACTCTGAGTATCTGAGGGGAAATCCATGCTAGTGTACAACTAACTCATTTACCACTGCACTCATCCAACTAGGCATCTGTTATGTTTGTGCAACCCACCTTGGAGAACTTTGTCACAACTTTCATTTCAGTCCTGCATCATGTAGTAATGGGTTATAGGATTAAACTAATAAAGACATTTACAAGATAGAGGCCTGATTCTCACTGTAGACTGCATCTCTGTAATTCTTATTCAATGTCTAGGCAGCACATTCTTGTCAGTTTTTAGAATTTAAAACAACCTTTTTTTCCTCATTATGCTGCCAAATAGCACATTACCTATAAAGAAGAAAATGTTGACTTGTCAGAGAAGCTGCTCTTCACAGCGGATGCACCTGTGTGAATTCATCTTGACCCCTACTAGGTGTGGATTATAGAAGAAGCAATACTTCCAGATATAGCAAATGATGACTAGTTGATGAGCTGCATAAGTAATTTCCTGTGATACTGTAGGATGAGAAGGATCCACGAGCCCTCTGTATTGTCCATAATGTTTTGAAGTGATGGAGACATTCTCAACAAAGCTATGAATTCTGACAAAGTAAAGTCCTTTTGTGATCCATGATTCAATGTGAGAGTCAAAGATGTGCTCTCCAATTGAAATCAGAGTGCTTCAGCGCAAGTCACGAGGACTTTCTTCACAGCCCTCCATTGCAACAAAGGGGATCTGTGCAAGAAAATTGTTTTACTAATTTCCTTTCCTTTTATCCCTTCGAAGCTCCTTGATCAATTGAACTTGAGCAGCATATATCTAGTGTTGGAGGGATATAAGGACTGAAACAAATCTGTGCAAGAAAATTGTTTTACTAATTTCTACAGACCTGACACAGAAGAAAATGGGGTTTTCTTTTACTATAAATTTTTACTAGAAAGCTCTTCTAGCAGTTTCTAAAGCACTAGCAGCACTCTACTCTCCTATTGGGCTGGCCTTAAGCACCTAAACTGGCATAGGACCTGGGATGCGGAGGGCTCCTTTCTTCAGTCCTTCCTCGCCATCGTAGAGCCTAGCACCATGCAAGCTTCTAAAGCAACCCACAGTGGGGGAAGGAGGGAAGGATGTGCACCTGCACAGAATACCACTCAGTGAACAATGGTTACAGATAAGTGCAATGCCATTTTCATCATCATGGCTGTTGTGCAGTCCCAAATGGGAGAATAGCAAATTCACTTGATAGAGTGGAAGACAGTGTGGGCCGTATAGTGGAATACCGACTGCAACACAGCTGCCTCGCTTCTGGAATCCTTTTCCTTTCCTTTTATCCCTTAGAAGCTCCTTGATCAATTGATCTTGAGCAGCATATATCTAGTGTTGGAGGGATATAAGGACTGAAACAAATCTTGCCACTGACAATGTAGCCTTGGGGTCCCTATCGCTTAGTAAAAAAGACATTATGTCAGTCACAGAGACATTGGATTTGTATATTAAAAGGGGGGAAATATAGTGCGATCGAAGTTCCTCGTAAAAGCGGCCTTCCAAAAGGGCATGGGCTAATGAGTCAATAGAGCCAGAAGAGCAAGGGCAGATCCTGTCTGAGTATGGTATATTCAGAATTCTGCCCTGCATTACCATAGAAGGGTTAGCATTCAATCTAGCCAAGCAAAAAGCTCTAGCTTCTGGAATCGACATCTATTGAATAATTCTTCACAAAGGTTGATAGTAATGACCAGGTGGCAGCTTTGTCGACATCATTGATGGAGACCTTGCCAAGGATGGCCGCAGAGGATGCCTGTGCCCTGGTGGAGTGTGTTTTTACAGGACAAGGGAAAGGTGTGCTGGACATGGTGTACGCATGTTTGATGGCAGGCACCACCCACCGTGATATTATCTGAGCTGAGGGGATCCATCCTTTGTTGGGCCAGAAAAGCAAATACATAAATGTTGATATTTGTGAAACTCCAGTGTTCTTTGTAAATAAAACAAGCTCTTCTCACATCCAATGAATGGAGGACACTCTCCCCATCAGTAGATGGGGAAGGAAAAAAGACTGTACAAGATGAAAAGCCAATACCAACTTAAGGAGGAATGCCAGACTTGGCCTGAGTACTACCTGGTCAGTGTGGAATTTAATAAAAGGAGGGTCAGACCTCAGGGCCCTGAGCTCGCTCACTCTGCAAGCCAATGTTATAGCTACTAGGAAAGCTGCCCTAAAGAAAAAACAAATCACACATGGTCATGGACTCAAAAGATTTTTGCATTAATACCAGTAACACTAAGGATAAGCTCCATTGAGGGATCGGTCTGGAAGTGGGAAGATATAAATGATATAGTCCCTTGAGAAAATTCTTAGCCAAAATGCTGGGAAAAAGAGAGCTCCTGTCAACCCCACTGTGAAAGATGGACAAGGCTGCTAAATGTACCTTGATAGAAGAAATAGATAAACCCCCATCCTTGAGCTCTAATAGATAACATGAGATGTCCACTCCTACGAACTGATAACTCTAAGAAGGTTCTTACCAAAACAGACTCCCTAACAAATAACCTTAATGCCGGTCTGCAGGCCATGCAAGCAGTCTTAAAAGCTACTGATTCAATTCTAGGTAACACCTCCGAATCCTCCACGCTAATCGATAACCAAAAATGTCAGCTAGATCTGCTGTTCATGGTGGGATTCCCCATTCCTCAGCCCATGAAACAAACGTTGTTCACTTATGAGTATAAGATGCATGAGTGGAGACTTTATGTACCAGTGCTCTACTCTGCTGGCCATGGTCTTGAAGACCTACTGTTCACCGTTAGGTGAAGGGAACTGATGTCGTGGAAGTGTACTGTGCCCTGATGAAGAAGGTTAAGTTCCTCCAGAAATGGGATGTGTACTCTCTTTGACAGTTCCCAAAGGGATGCAAATCACTTATATTGAGGCCATAATAGGGCAACTAGTATGAATGCAGACCTGTCCTATCAGAGTTTGGCTATAAACCTGGTCAGCATGGGGATGGGTAGGAAGGCATAGAGGCCATGCCCAGTAAGCTGAAATGATTCCCCATGGAGAGTGGTTCCAACACAACCCAAGAGCAGAACTGGTGGCATTTGGCATTGAACCTTGTGGCAAAGAGGTCCACAGTCAGGGTTCCCCAGAGCTGGAAGATGGGTTGAAGGTATTCGTCTGCCAGGGTCCATTTGTGATTGACAGAGTAGGATCTGCTGAGGGCATCTGCAGTGGTGCTGGCTCGCCCTGAAATATGAATAGCATGCAGGCAAATCCCTTTGGGAATCACCCACTCCAATTTGCCTCAAAGCAAAGTGGGAGGGACCCAGTACCCCCTTGTTTATTAATATAAAACTTTGTTGTGGTGTTGTCCATAGCTATTTGCACTCTTTTCTCCTGAATAAGTGGCCCGAATGATACTGGGGTATACTTAACTGCCTGCAACTCCAAAAGGTTACTATGTAGTGTTTGTTCCCAGGGGGACCACCTCCCACTAGCCAAAAATGAGAGACAATGGATGCCCCACCCAGATAGCGAAGCATCAGTAGTGACTTGGATATCATGAGGCCAGATTCCAAAGGGGCACCTTTGGGTCACGTGCAGGTGTAAAATCCACCAGCTAAGGGATTCAACGACTGCTCAAGGAACAGAAAAATGCTTTCACTAGGAATGCCTAGCAGGGTAAATTTGCAGAGAAACCAATGTTGCAGGGGCCTCATCCGCAACCTGGTAAAAGGGACTACTGCCGTGGTGGAGGCCATGAGTCCCAATAACTTTTGTATGCTGAAGGCTGACTGGCATCTGACCTTCTGGAAACCCTCAACCAGTCCTGACCCTATCATCAGGTAGGAACACCCTCCTGCGTACAGAGTCCCAGATAGCCCCTAAGAATTATATTGACTGGGCCGGAAGTGATTTGGACTTCTCCATGTTGATCACAAAACCAAGTGAGGTTAGGGCGCATAGTGTTACAGAAACGTGGTGGTATAAGGAGGTTTCAGAGTGCACCATGAGCAACCAGTCATCAAAGTACAGATACACTGTACAGCCTTGGAGACACAGGTGCACTACTAATAGAGCTGCACACTTAGTGAAGACCCTAGGAACAGCTGAGTCCAAAGCATAGTACTCTGGAAAGCCTCTGTCCCACACTGGAACCCAGACGCTTCCTACACTCTGGGTGCATAGAGATCTAGGAATAGGCATCATTAAGATCTAACACTGTGAACCAGCAACCTTGTTGTAGTAAAGAAAGGATGTCAGGGAGTGTGACCATATGAAACTTGGAAATGTTTAGACATTTATTTAATTGCCTACGGTTGAGGATAGGCCATTTGCCTCCATCCTTTTTATCAATTAGGAAATAACGAGAATAGATACCCAGAAAGGTGGTCATCATGAGGGACAGGTACGATAGCCCCCTTCTTTAGGAGGAAGTCAACCTCACTCTTCAGTTGTGGAGGGGGAGCAGGTAGGCTAGGGGATGGAGGATTCAACAGGGGTGTAACCTTAAATTCCAAGTAACAACCTAAAGTAACTATAGAATTGTCCATCATGATGGCTCTCCAAACATTAATGAAGGGGGACGACCTGTCCACAAAGTATGGAGAGGTCAGGGCCAGGACTAGTCATTGGGAAGGTCTGTCCTTAGTAGGGGAATCCCTGCTGGCTTGGGCAGCTCCCTTGCTGCTAGGGTTTCCTTGGTATCTCTTCCCTTGATGTTGGCCCAAATATTAAGACTGATAGGAGGGCTGGTAAGAGGGCTGGTAGCATACTGAAGGCTGTAAAGGTGGTCACTGGTAGTGCCTAGGGAAGTAACAAGGCAGGCTGCACCATAATCCCCAAGGTCTTCACCGTCTTCTTTCTCATTCTGTCCAGAAGTTCATCTGTCTGGGTGCTAAACGGCTCTTTCCCCTCAAAGGGAAGATCCTCCACCTTTGCCCTAGTCTCCTGGGGGTTAGACGTGGTATACAACCAGGAGTGGCATCTAAGTTGCACTGCTAAGGCCATAGAACAGTCGGCAGCATGCCTCAGCATATTGATCTTTCTAAGACTCATTCCTTCAGCCTGAAGTACTCTGGCGAATTGCTTTTTCCCCCTCAGGGACAGCATCAAGGTAAGATGAAAGACAATACCAGAGGAATAACTGGTACCAGAGAGGGATCCCCCACCTTCTTGTCCAGGCATCGATCAGAGGCGACATCAGATGCAGCACTGGAAAGGCCAGGGAACTCCTCCTCAGAGTCGGAACCATCTGATGCTGGGAGGAGGGCAGGAAAGACAATCAGAGCTGATAACATTGTAGTGGGATCAGAGTTGATTACCATTGGTTTTAGAACCCTCTGTAGGAACCACATCTGGGAGGTGCACCCCACTGAGGAACATACATAGGCAGCGGGCAGGGGAACCAAGGCAATTGCTGAAACATCAGAGCAGTCCCAGACAGTTCCTGGGACGGCTTCATCTTCTTATGCTTGGGGCTTACAGGAGCCTGGGGTCCAACCAGTTCAAGTTCACCCTGGGATCCTAGGGGGCTATCAAGGCACTCAGTTTGGGGTGAAGGCATACTAGGGGGCTGCAAGAGAGCCTCGGGTTTGGAGGCCAATGACCTGGTTAGTGGTGACAAGCCTGCTGGATCTGAGGAGTGTTTCCTTGGAGGCGGGTCCAAGGAACTTCTTGGAATAAAAAAGGAGCTGTGTGACTGGTGGGAAGTCACATCTGTAGGGATCATATCACTGCACTCTTGCCCCACCAACACTGGCTTTCAATCTTTCTGGGCACAATTAAAGGTCTGGTGTTGACCTTTAAAGCATTATATGGTTACTGGCAGAAAATAGTGAATATTTGAAACGACTACTGATGAAGGTTAAAGCAGAAAGTGCCAAAGCAGGATTATAGCTGAACATTAAGAAGACAAAAGGGATGACTACTGGGGAATTACACAATGTTAAGATTGATAATGAAGAAATTGAAATTGTTCAAGATTTTCTAGAGAGCATGCTAATTAAATTTGCAGATGACACCAAGTTAGGAGGGGTAGTTAATACCCCGGAGGATAGGGTCAGAGTTCAGAATGACCTTGATAGACTGGCGAGCTGGGCCATAAGTAATAAAATGGATTTCAATAGGGAGAAGTGTAAGGTACTTCACCTAGGCAGAAACAACATAAGGCACAAGTACAGGATGGGAGATAGTTGGCTTGACAACACTACATGTGAAAGAGATCTGGGAGTCTTAGTGGACCACAAACTGAACATGAGTCAACAGTGTGATATGGCGGCTAAGAAGGCCAATGCAATTCTGGGCTGCATCAATAGGAGTATTGTGTCTAGATCAAGGGAAGTAACACTAGCACTGTATTCTGCATTGGTCAGACCTCACTTGGAATACTGTGTCCAGTTTTGGGCTCCACAATTTAAGAAGGATGTTGACAAGTTGGAGCGTGTCCAGAGGCGGGCGACCAGAATGGTCAAAGGTCTGGAATCCATGCCCTATGAGGAGAGACTTAGGGAGTTGGGTTTGTTTAGTTTGGAGAAGAGAAGGTTGAGGGGAGACATGATAGCCATGTTTAAATATTTGAGGGAATGTCATGTTAATGAGGGAACTAGCTTGTTCTCTGTTGCTCCAGAGACTAGGACATGGACTAATGGATTTAAACTAAGAGAAAAGCGATTCCACCTAAACATTAGGGAGAACTTCCTGACGGTGAGGGTGGTTCGACGGTGGAATACCTTGCCTCGGAGGGTGGTGGAGTCCTCATCTTTGGAGGTCTTTAAGCAGAGGCTGGATGGCCATCTGTCGGGAGTGCTTTGATTGTGGGATCCTGCATGGTGGGGGGAGGGTTGGGGTCACTGGGGGTGTGGGGAGGAGGTATTTGTTAATTTCCTGCATTGGGCAGAGGGTTGGACTAGATGACCCTGGTGGTCCCTTCCAACTCTATGATTCTATGATTCTATTCCTTGGTTCAATCATCAACCAAAAGGGACACTATAAACAAGAAATCAGAAGAAGATTGAGACTGGGAAGGGCAGCCATAGAGGAGCTAGAAAAGATCCTTAAGTGTAAGGAGGTATTGCATTCTTGTGACCAAGATCAAGATAATTCATACTAAAATATTCCTCATTACTATGTATGAGTGTGAAAGTTGGCCAATGAAGAAAACTGACAGGAAGGAAGTAGATTCATTTGAAATGTGGTATTGGAGGAGAGTTTTAAGGATTCATGGACTTCCAAAAAGACAAATCAGTAGGTTCTAGATCAAATCAAGCTAAAATGACTACCGTATATACCCATGTATAAGCCGACCCGCGTATAAGCCGAGGTGCCTAATTTCTCCCCCAAAATGGGAAAAAATTAGGCACCCGCGTATAAGCCGAGGGTCGGCTTATAACCCCTCCCCCCCGCAGGCTTACCTCAATCCAGGTGCGCAGGCCGGTGCCGGCCGGCAGGGTCCTCGCTGTGCCCGGCAGGGGCGGCGACGGGGCCTCCAGAGGCCTCTGGAGGCCCTTCCAGGCCGGCGCCGGCCGGCAGCAGCATCGCTCCGCCCGGCAGGGGCGGCGACGGGGCCTCCAGAGGCCTCTGGAGGCTCTCCCAGGGCGCTCCTGGCCGGGGAAAGCCACGCAGGCACGGCAGCAATGGTGGCGGAGGCGGCGATGGCGGCGGCGGTAAGTTCCCCCCTCCCTCCTCCCTCCTCTCTCCCTCCCTCCCCCCTCCCCTACCGTATTGACCCGCGTATAAGCCGAGGCTGGCTTTTTCAGCCCTTTTTTTGGGCTGAAAAACTCGGCTTATACGCGAGTATATACGGTAAACTGAGGCTATCAAACTTTCCAGTCACCTATGATTATCAGCACGTCTTGTTTAAGTGTGTGATCAATTTCTTCCTGAATACTTGCATAAAAACTTTCGGTTTCTTCCTCGTCAGCATCTGTAGTTGGGGCATAAACTTGCATGATGGTTGTTGATAGGCTTTCCCTGAAGTCTGATTGATATTATTCGGTCAGACTTTGCATTATAGCTCCTGTCTGCCTTTGCTACATCTTTTCTCACTGTTAAAACAACTCCATTTCTTCTGTTTTTGTCATTCCCTGAGTAAAGCACTTTGTAATTTTCTGATTGAAAATGTCATAATCCACTTTAGTTCACTTACTCCCAGGATTCAAATGTTTAAACATTCCATTTCTTGTTTTCCTGTTTCAAGCTTACCTACATTCATGCTTCTCATATTCCATGTTCCTATTTTATGCATCGAACACCTTTGGACTTTCCTTTTGCATCCATTCATGTCAACCACTGAATGTCCTTTCCACTTTAATCCAATCGTGTCATTAAGGACAGCGCTACTCATACTTGTTCTCCACTCTTCCCCAATAGCTGATTGAGTGCCATCTGACCTGGAGGTCCCATCTTCCAGCACTATATCTTTTTTCATTTGTCTCATCATAGGGATTGTCTCATCATAGGGTTTTCAAGGTAAGGGTTAGTCAGAAGTGGTTTACCATTGCCTTCTTCTGCGCATTACTAACCAGGGTTAGCTGTAGTGGCACTGCCATTGTCTACGAAAGATCCTCTGCCAGTGTCACCTTCCACTACTGCTGCTGCCCAGTAGCTAACCTTCAAGGATTCCTCTGCCCCCATCACCACTGGAACTACCTGTTCTCTTCTGCGGATAAGGCCATTGATTCCTGAAGTGGATGGATGCATCTTCATCTAGTGTCTTAGCTGTGACCATTCCATCTTAAGTGACTCTACTAGGAGTTTAGTCTCTTGACAAAGTCTAGACCCCTTTCGGCATTGCTCCCAGTGTTGCTGACACACACAAGCCCCCTCACCAAGTTAAGGTGTGCGTCCAAAAGATGTGCTCATAATCATAAGTGACTGGAACGCAAAAGTAGGAAACAAAGCAGAATCAAATGTTGGCAGATTTGGGCTAGGCACACAGAATGAAGCAGGAGAACAACTCATATAATTCTGTTAAGACAACAATTTGTTCATTGCAAACACATGTTTCAGGCAACCAATAAACTATTGTATACATGGACATCACCAGACGGCCAGTATAGAAATCAAATAGATTACATAATTGGAAGAAGAAGGTGGAGAAGCTCTCTGCTAAAACAAGACCAGGAGTTGACTGTGGTACAGATCATGAATTGTTAATATCGAAAATCAAGATAAAGCTGAAGAAAAACACCAGAACATTGATAGCACCAAAATACAATCTAAGCAACATTCCTGAAGAGTTTAAAGACCATGTAAAGAACAGATTTGCATTATTAAGTTCAAGTGAATGTAAACCTGAAGAAGTATGGGTGGAAACCAGAGATATTATCAAGGGAGAATGTGCAGAGACTATTCCTGTAGCTAAAAGAAATGAAAAGCCATGATGGACGACTGAGGAAACTCTTAACATTGCTAAAGATACATGAGAAGCAAAAGTAAAAAGTGACACAAGCAGAATCAAAAGTCTAAGTGCAGCATTCCAGTGACTTGCACATAGAGACAAAGAGAACTATTTTAATAACCAGTGTAAAGAAATAGAAAAGAACAACAAAAAAGGAAGAACAAGAGATCTGTTCCACAAGATCCAAGAAATCAAAGGGAAATTTAAAGCTTGGTTAGGCATGTTGAATGATCAACATGGAAATACATTAACTGAACAGGACATAATAAAGAAAAGGTGGGAACAATACACTGAAGAACTATATAGAAGAGATGAAGGATGACAGATTCCTTCCAAGAAGAATCTTGTGAAGAAGAATCTACAGTTTTAGAAAGTGAAGTGAAAGCTGCACTGAGAGCAGCTGAGAGAAACAAATCACCAGGAGCAGATGGGATATCAATAGAGCTATTCCAAGCCATAGAAATGGAGTCCATCAAAATCTTGACAAGAATATGCCATCTGATATAGAAAACAAAACAATGGCCCACAGACTAGAAACTATCAATTTACATTCCAGTTCCCAAGAAAAGAGACGTCAAAGATTGCAGCAACTCGCATTAATTTTCTCATGCAAGTAAAGTGAAGCTCAAAATCTTACAACAAAGACTGTTACCATATATGGAATGAGAAACGGCTGATATTCAAGCTGGATTCAGAAAAGGAAGAGGTACTAGAGATCATATTGCAAATTTACCTTGGGTACTGGAACATACAAGAGAATTTTAGAAGAAAATCAACTTGTATTTATTTCATAGATTACAGCAAAGCTGTTGATTGTATGGATCATGAAAAGCTATGTCTGGTTTCAAAGGAAATGGGTGTGCCACAACATCTGATCGTTTTGATGCGCAACCTGTACTCTGGACAAGAGGCCACGGTTAGGACAGAATATGGAGAAATAGAATGGTTTCTAATTGGCAAAGGTGTTAGACAAGGATGTATTTTATCTCCCTATCTCTTCAATCTGTATGCAGAACATATAATTAGGAAAGCTGGATTAGATTTAGATGAAGGTGGAGTGAAAATTGGGAGGAGGAACATTAACAATTTGAGATATGATGATACTACATTATCAGAAAATAGCAAAGACTTGAAACGATAATTGCTGAAAGTTAAAGGAGAAAGTGCCAAAGCAGGACTACAGCTGAAAATCCAGAAGACAAAATTAATGACTACAGGAGAATTAAGGTTGACAATGATGCAACTGAAATTGTTCAAGACTTTCTATTCCTTGGCTCCATATTAACCAAAAGGGAGACAACAGCCAAGAAATCAGAAGGAGATTGAGACTGGGAAGGGCAGCCATGAAAGAGCTAGAAAAGATTCTTAAGTATAAGGATGTGTCACTGGCAACCAAGATCAAGTTAACTCATGCCATCATATTCCCTATTACTATGTGTGGGTGTGAAAGCTTGACAATGAAGAAAGCTGATAGGATGAAAGTAGATTCCTTTGAAATGTGGCATTGGAGGAGAGTGTTACAGATACCATGGACTGCCAAAAAAACAAATCTGAGTTATAGACCAAATCAAGCCTGAACTGATGCTCGAAGTAAAAAATGACTAAACTTGAGGATATCATTCTTTGGTCACATTATGAAAAGACAAGAGTCACTGGAAAAGACATAAGAATATAAGAACATAAGACAAGCCATACTGGATCAGACCAAGGTCCATCAAGTCCAACTGTCTGTTCACACAGTGGCTAACCAGGTGCCTCTAGGAACCCCACAAACAAGACAACTGCAGCAGCATTGTCCTGCCTGTGTTCCAAAGCACCTAATATAATAGGCATGCTCATCTGATCCTGGAAAGAATAGGTATGCATCATGACTAGTATCCATTTTTACTAGTAGCCATGAATACCCCTCTCCTTCATGAACATGTCCACTCCCCTTTTAAAGCCTTCCAACTTAGCAGCCATCACCACATCCTGGGGCAGGGAGTTCAACAATTTAACTATGCATTGTGTGAAGAAGTATTTCCTTTTTATCTGTTTTGAATCTCTCACCCTCCGGCTTCAGCAGATGACCCCGGGTTCAAGTATTATGAGAGAGGGAGAAAAGCTTCTCCCTGTCCACTCTCTCCATACTATGTATAATTGTATAGACCTCTATCATGTCTCCCCTTAACCACCTTCTTTCCAAGCTAAACAGCCCTAAGCGTTTTAACCGCTCCTCATAGGGCAGTTGCTCTAGTCCCCTAATCATTTTGGTTGCTCTTTTCTGCACCTTCTCAAGCTCTGCAATATCCTTTTTGAGGTGTGGTGACCAGAACTATACACAGTATTCCAAGTGTGGTCTCACCATAGATTTGTACGAGGGCAGTATGATAGCAGCAGTTTTATTCTGTATTCCTTGTCTAATTATGGCCAACATGGAATTTGCCTTTTTCACAGCAGCGGCACACTGGGTTGACATCTTCATCGAGCTATCCACTACCACCCCAAGATCCCTCTCTTGGTCTGTTGCTGCCAGCACAGATCCCATCAGTGTATATGTGAAGTTAGGATTTTTTGCCCCAATATGCATCCATTTACACTTGCTCACAATGAATCTCGTTTGCCATTTTAATACCTATTCTTCCAGTTTGTAGAGATCCTTTTGGAGCTCTTTGCAGTTCGATTTTGTTTTAACCACCTAAATAACTTCATCTGCAAACTTGGCCACCTCGCTGTTCAACCCCAACTCCAGCTCATTCATGAACAGGTTGATAACACCGGTCCCAACACAGATCCCTGAGGAACCCCACTGCTCACATCCCTCCATTGTGAGAACTGACCATTGATTCCTACTCTCTGCTTACTATTTTTCATCCAGCTCTCAATCCATAAGAGGACTTGTCCTCTTATCCCATGACTATGAAGTTTGCTTAGCAGTCTTTGGTGGGGGACTTTTGGAAATCCAAATACACAGTGTCATAGAATCATAGAGTTGGAAGGGACCACCAGGGCCATCAAGTCCAACCCCCTGCATAATGCAGGAAATTCACAACTACCTCTCCCCTCATTATGTCCACAAGACACTCATGCTAGAAAAAGGTGAAGGCAATAGGAGAAGAGGAAGAGCCAACAAGAGATGGATTGACTCCAAAAGGAAGCCCCACCCCTCAGTTTAGAAGACCTGAGCAAGGCTGTTAATGATAGGATGTTTTGGAGGTCATTAATTCATAGGGTCACCATGAGTCAGAAACGACTTGACAGCACTTAACACACAGGCATTTGTACAGCTGAATACAAATATAAACTGTAATATGAAAATAAATAAATGGGTGGCATCATTCTGCTATTATTAGGTCATTAGTACTATAGCTTTCAAATGGCATTAGGCCTTAAGTAGAAAATATTTTGTTTGGGTGGATCACAACATTACTAAATCAATCATATTCTCTATTCTGTATGTGAATATTTTAATGCTTTAATTGGCTAATTAGATAGTGTTATCTAATCCAGTGAAAGAATTATAATGTGACAGTGTGCTTTTATTTCACTTTACTTGATGTTTTGTGTGTCCCCCTCCCCTACAAACACACCTCTTGGGAACCAAACCTCACTGCAGGCTGCAAAATTGGACACTAACTAAACAAACAGCTGACCAATTAAGGACACGGCAGTCAAGGAGTCTGCAAGATCTATTGAGCACAGTGGGACTTACTTCTGAATGAATGTGAATCAAATCTGAATATACCAGGTGTGTGTACCTGTGGAGATAGCAGGACAGGATGACACAAGATTGTTGAATGTTCACTCTGTGCTATGTATTTGACGTTTACATTAACATCCAAAAGAGGGGAGGGCATGTTCATTAAGTCCAGAACTGGAATGACCTTACTACCAAGTAGCAATATATGCCAGTCCATTATGGGGGGGGGGGGGGTTTGATAAAGCTCTAGTTGTTCTGGCTGACTAGGGCTACAGATAGGGTCAGGGTTCATGAGGACACTATAGGAACTGAAAAGCTACCTCTAGTATCAGGAGCAATATCCAGGGATGAAATCATTAGAGCAGTGTTTCACCTCCCCCTCTGTTGCATTTGACTCACTGATGGCTCTTACTCAAAGTTACCCTGTTTAAGAACCAAGGTCAGTCATCAGGGAAAGAGAGACCATTCCAGATCAAGCAGTAGATTCAGTTTAGCGTGTTGCAGAAGAGAACAGTGATTTCAACTCTAGTGAATTTCAGCTTCTCTCTCTCTCTCTTTTTCCCCTCTGAACTTGCTTTGCTGAACGCCCGCTGAGCATTGCTGTAGATCTTCCCTGGGGGAGAGTTCCAGAATGGCACACCACCCTCATCTAGCTCCTTTTCAACCCAAGCTGTGGCAACCTGCGGCTCCAGATCCCCCTCCCCCCTTGCACTGGGCCGGCTTCATGGAGCCAGATTACAGGAAGCCGCTTGATAGCTATCTGGCTTATGCAAAGCCAGGGCCATCCCCCTAGAGTCATCCTTGCCCCCCCCCGCTCCACTCAGGCACAAATGGTCCCCCTAGCCAAGTAGCTGGAAGCCTGTCATTAGGACACTACAAGAATTGAAAAGCTACCTCCTTCAGGAGCAAAATTCAAGGATCAAATTGTTAGAACAGTGTTACCCTGCTTAAGAACCAAGGTCTGTCATCAGTGAAAGAGGCACCATTCCAGAACAAACCCTGGACAAATCAATCAGTGGTAATACAGGAATGCAGAATGGAGGGAAACCCCTCCCCATTTGCTCACTCTCTCTCTACTCCAAGGGTTGTGAACATAGGAAGAGCTGGATCACATCCATAGCCCATTGGTCCAGCATTCTGTCCACATGACTGGCCAGTGGATGTTGCTAGTCCTCAAGCAGGGCATGAAGGAAACAGCCCCCACCCTTTATTTGTCCCAAGCATCTGGTAAGCAGAATATACTGCCTCTAGACTTGGAGGACCCATTTACGAAACATTGCTAATATCATTGAAAATATCCTCCTCAATTAATTTTTCTGGTATTTTTGAGCTTTATGTTTCTGGATCCCCAAGGCAAGATGCAAGATACCATTCCAACATACACCACAAAAAATGTTGTGTTCCCCTGCCCACAGCAGATCCATACTGTCACACTCTGAAGACTGAAGGGCATGTAAGTTTTCTTAAGAGGGAGTGGCAATTTTTGCTGATTTTCCCCACCCACTGTAGGTCCCCACTATGCTGTTCCTAAAAGTCTACTGATCTCTCCCGCTCCCCCAGAATAAAATGCAGGGCCTTAGTTGGTTGCAGTTGGAGGGGGGAATCAGCAGCATTTGCTGCTCCTGTTTTAGAAAAGTTAATGGCGCTGAATTTTCCTAATTGTGCAACCGACTACAGGCCAATGTCTTCAGAATGTGTCTCTGGAGCTTTGATTGCCCAGTACCAGTCATCTCTAGGCAGTGATGAAAATCAAATAAATGCTTTGCAGGAGTAAAATATTCAAAGCTTGTCTCTGATTTTAAAAAGTGTTGTCCAGGATAGTCGCAACTGAACATTCTTCTAAAGAGGAGGAGAAGGAAGCTGGAAGCTGGAAGCTAGAAGCTAACTAAATGGAGCAAATGGTTCTTTCCACTAAACAACATTTGGATGTTTCTTGTGACTTCCATGATTGTAAACCAGGAAGTAAAATTACTTAAGGCAACTTCATCAAACAAAAATATCTGCTGAAATTCAGAAACAAATGTATGGAACATACAGTGCCATCCTAAACCAAGTTACACCCAAGTCTGTTGAAGACTTAGGAAGGTATAACTCTGCTTCAAGTGGCATGGATAGCATGTGAAATTGTTGTGCAAATTGACATTGGTTTGTTTTTAAATGTGGACCAGTGAATATTACAGTTGAAGGCTCACTACCTAAACCCCCTCAATGTGTCCAGACAAAAGGCATTATGCCCTAACCACCGACTTGGGGGCCCTGACTGGGCAGAAAGGTGGAATATAAATTCTGCAAATAAAGAAACAAATATAGGGTGCATTTGGTGTGTCATTTCTGCAACTTATACAGCCCTACCTTGATGAAATATAACTGCAGATTAAAGGCCCTAATACTGCAAACAGTGATAGTTAATAATACCACCACAGCTCTGAATATCAGTCAACAGAGATACTCATATTCTGTAGTACAGTTGCTGTAACACAAGCCTGTAAAAGATCAGGCTCTAGATCATGAAGACTAGCCTTCGTGACTATTGACAAAGTGTTCCATTCTAGTAACATTTTGCTAAGCAAGCCAGCCTGAGGCAGCATTTATATAACCAAGGGAGATTGTTGGTATCTTGCATTCAATTGTGGGATTACATTGCAGCATGCTAAATTACAGAAAGGCCCAGTACTTCTCAAATGCCATAGAATTATAGAATTGGAAGGGGGCATACAGGCCATCGTCCAACCCCCTGCTCAATGCAGGATCAGCCTAGAGCATCCCTGACAAGCCACTGCTTGGAGACTGCCAGAGAGGGGGAGGTCATCACCTCCCTAGATAACCGATTCCACTGTTTCATATTATATTCTCCCCCTAATATCCAGCCAGTAACTTTCTGCCTGTATTTTAAACCAGTTATTGCAAGTCCTATCTTCTGCTGCCAACAGGAACAGCTCCCTGTCCTCCTCTAAGTGACAGCCCTTCAAATACTTAGAGTGATCATGTCCCCCTTCAGCCTCCTCTTCTCCAGACTAAACATGCCCAGGTCCCTCAGCTTTTCCTTGTAGGGCTTGGTCTCTCCGTATACAACTCTCCATATGAGGGACAGTCTATAGCGGAAAAACCCCAGTTGCTGTCCAACCTCTCGAAATTACTTAGCCAACTGGGTTTCAAACTGTGTGCAAGGGAACCCTAGGTTTTCTTGGAAGCTTATCAGAGGTTCTTCAATGAGAATGGCACACATGCTTCCCTTATAAATAACTTTTTGCTTGTCACCAACTTCGACTTACATTGTGGAGACACTGCAAAACAGTGGGTATGATATAAGTCTTCAGACTACAGAGATGTGTTCCCCTAGAGAAAATGTCTGCTTTCCATGGCATTATACTCTGCTGGGGTCCCTCCCTCCCCAAACCCTGCTGTCCCCAGGCTCCAGCCCTCGGATCTCCAGGAATTTCCGAGCCCAGATCTGGCAACCCTAACCACACACTCAGCGCACACCAGGCAAAGCTGAAGACCCACAGGTCTAGTGCCCCCCACGAACCAAGTAAAGAATGCCCTCTCCCAGATCCTCTTCAGCGTGCAGACGTTGTGTGGAAGATGTTCAAGAGTTCTGTCAGACAAGTCAGTGGTGGAAGCATTCCCTAAAATAGAGGAGTTTGGATCCAGACTATTGGCAATTTGCACCAATACCTTCTTCCTGCTGCAGACATCTCTCCTGATTCTTCATGGTTCCCTATTCCCCAGGAGCAGAGTTTGTAGTGATCAGTGAGCTGTAGAAGGAGGGGGAGTCAGGAAAGTTTCTGCTGACAGAAGATTTAGTCTGAATCCAACTTGACCCAGACCATGAAGGATATTTCACCAACTCCCCCCCAGTCAATAACTACCTGCAAATAGATGTAGGGTTGCAAGCTCCAGGTTGGGAAATTCCAGGAGATTTTGTGGTGCAGTCTGAGGAAGAAGGGGTGTGGGGAGGAGAGGGGCCTCAGTCATAAGGTCTAACCTCAAAAGCAGCCATTTTCTCCATGGGGACAGGTTTCTGTCATCTGGAGGATAGTTGTAATTCCAGCAGATCTCCAGTTCCCACCTATAGGTTGGCAAACCTAAAACAGAGGCACTGTTTACTGCAACAAGTATTAGGGGCGTGCACAATTTCCCCCCAGTATTTTTCAGGTTCAGGTTTATTAAACCCAGAAATTGTTGGGAAATCTGAAAAACCCAGATTTTTTGAAAATGTTCAGGTTAATAAACCCAAACCTGAAAAAGTCCGGACACCCCCCCCCCCGAGATCTTTCAGATTCGCCTTCCAGCCTTCTCCAGGGTCTGTAGAAGGCCAGGGGGCAGATATGAAAGCAATCCATGCTGTGTCATTTCTTCAGACTCCAGAGAAGTGGCGTGACGTGGATTTCTGTCAGTTCTGCCACACAGAGCCTTCTCTGGATTCTGGAGAAGCAGCCTCCAGTCTGCTTCGCTGCAGCAGCAGGACTCAAGCTCTGATTCCATGCCGAAGTAGACTTCTCCCCCCGTCTCATGGGGCTCCCTATCCATCCTCCCTCCACCCTTCCCTTATTCAACTGTGCTTAGCTTCAGCACGGCAGCAGAGCTCTACTACCATGTCAAAGCTAACTGCAGGTAAGGAAGGAAGCGGGGAGGTCAAAAAATGGTGGCGGGGCCATAGCAGCCCCGAATAATGCCCCAAAAATGTGGTATTATTTGGGGTCCGCTTTTTCGTCCCCCATTTATTGCCGCCATTTTTTGCCAGCAAAAAACCCCCCTGAAAAATACCAAAAAGGTATTTTGGGGGGTTTTAACAATGGGCATATAGTTATGTACACCCTTAACAAGTATTCAAAGAAACAAGGATTATATGAACAAATGCAATTTCCTTCTCTATTTGCAAGACTTTGACTGTGTCCCCAAATTCTTTGCAACCAGCACTAGCATTGTATAATATAATGAGGCTCAGACCTGCATTGCAAGATTCCCTGCTCTTAGCCTACAAATGGTTGTCCATTCATGATCACACATTCAAATGTGCATAAGCATGTTCAGTATGCTCCAAGCTATGGATCCTTTATAACAAAGGTTTCACAAACTAGCCAGCGTAACTAACTGCAAGAAGCTGCTGCAGTTCTCAGATTTTTTTTCCTGTTTTGTTTTATTTACTTAAACTGTACACAAATGTAACATACTCCGACAGCAATCCTAATTGAAAGTTGTTTGGTATTTAAATTATTATGGAACAGAATCTACAAGGGAGTTTATTAAATAAACAACAATTGGGTTTTCTTTCTTTTTTAAAAAGTATGCACATCTTGCAATGTCTGCTATGTATGATGGTATAGAAAAGACACTGACCCAAACACAATGGAATCCATTTGTACCCTGAAAAACACAAATTGGTAGGCCTCACAAGAGATTGTTCAGTATCATTACATGATATATAGATATATGATGGCCTTGCCACCTGAAAAAAAATCACAATTGATATGTTGGCCTCTTTGGTTCCAAAATGTTATGTATAACACATTTCACTGTATTCATTATTTTTTTCTTGCTGCTATAAAAATAACCTTTTTTTTCAAATGGCAGTTTCTTTTGACTAAGTCATGCAACTACATCAGTGCAAACATGAAAAGCAATCATTCGCTTTTAAAAAAAGAATCAAAAGATTTAATTTCAAGTATAAAAAAAATATAAAAAGTCATCTCATTTCAGTCCAGTTTTCGTCTCGTCTGGGTCAACACTTTAAATTGCATAGCTCGTGCGGGCACTTGTTTGTAACCTAGAGACAGTGAGCAAAGAGAAGTGCGCAGTCAAGTGCCGGCCATTGCAAGGCATGGGGATAGGCAAGTGCTATAATAACCGTGCATTCAAGCAGTTTGCGAGTGCTATGCTGGAGCAGTGGGTTTGGAGTTCTGCAGCCATCCTCAGTACCTTCCAGGAAGGAAACTGGAATACAAACTCCTCGGTCTAACTCTCAAGCTTTCTCTCTCTTTCTCTTCCTCAAGAATTGCTAAAATGTTCCTCGCCTGTTACAAACTGTGCTGCTACGTTTTCTCTCCCCAGAAATGTATCCATCGTGTGACTGCAATTTCTCTTAAGGATTCATCAGTTGACGTGTCATATCACAGTTTTTTCCCTGTCCTCCTCCCTAATTGTGCCGAACATGCTCTTGCTGAATCCCCTACAGCTGAAGACAAATTGCAACTTTCAATGTTGCCATTGTTCTGAGAAACATGAAGATGGGCAATGGGAATGGCAAGCAAAGGAGGAGGGGGAGAAGGGTGGACTGACTCCTTTTTGGATCACAGAGCAGGAAAAGCAAGCCATGTAGGCTGAGGGGGGTGGTAGAATTACTGGTGTGTTAAAACATGGAATCACACTGATTCATTGTTCAGAGGACCACTGCCCCTGTTACCATGTGCCTGTTTAGGCATATATTTATCTCTTTCTCCCCCTTTCTCTGTGGTTTTATCACCATTCTACACTGGAAGTGCTAAAGGCTATTTGGGACCTGGTAAAAACAAAAATATTCTTTAACCTCAGTCAGAAGGGCACACCTTGCTAAAGTAGGCAGCCTGTAACTTCCTTTTTAGACTTCAGAGGTGATGGTGGTCTTTTGTATGTTGGGTCACTTAAATAGCTGTGCGTGAAAATATATTAGACTGGGGTTGTTGTTCTCAACTTGCACTTCCCAATGGTTCCCTCCCAAACATGGTTGGCTGATAGAAGAAATTATGTCTGCCTCATTCACTTTTTTATCACTGGCAGATATGACTACCTTCCCATGACCGGCTTCTCTCCTCCACCAAGCTGCTTTGTGCAATTGCGTGTGCATGGATGTGCCTGTGTCCTTAGGGGTGTGGGTGGGATTAAGGTACTTCATACCATTCGTTTATAAGGGTAGCGCATTTTCATGTCCGAGAGCCACAAACTGCCACTGTCCTGACAACAGATGAAATGATAATATTGCTGTTATTGCTGCTGCTGTTGCCTCTGCAGTGACTTGAACATCCATGCCTGGAAGGAAGAAACACAGCAAAACACCCTCCAATTCCATTCACTGTGAGAACGAACGTACTCGCTTCCCCCCATTCCCTCCCCTTTCAAAACACCCTCCAAATCAGGCGCAACCACATTCTTCCACAATCATATTAGGAACATCCCTCTTCACGATGTTGTATTCATCGTCAAAGTACAGCATGGACATTGAGCTAAGTTTGGTTGGGATGCAGCAGGAGTTCACAGCGTTTGGGTTCAGCTTTCGTATGCGGTACTGATTCACTACTGCGGTGTGAAAAGAGGAAGCTGATCCTGGGATGCCAGCCAAATAGTTTGGGCAGTTCCCTTCACAGTAATTCCCATAGTAACCCAACGGCGCTATGATCCAGTCATTCCACCCAATGTGTCTGAAGTCAATGTAAAACTGTTGCCTGCAACATAAATCGGTCCTGCCATCGCATTCCAGGCCTCTTTTCCGGATTCGGTGTTTGTTGTCAGCCAGCCGGGCTTGCACCACCACAAAAGGCCGGTGAGATTCATCCTCGTGCTCCACATAAACTGGCAGCACTGAAAACTCTTCGCAGCCTTCGCACTGAACATCCAAGTTCAGTCTCCTTTCTCCTTTCTCAAACAGAGGCTGGATTGCTTCTGTCATGGGAAATGTATGCCAACCACTTTTTCTGAGATCCACTTTCTTTTCAACTACATTCCACTTGTAGCTAGTGTCCAGGTCTTGGAAATACACTTTGACTCGAACTTTTCGCCGGCTGCCTTTCTCCAAGACATATGGAAGCAGCTTCAAGTAAAGCCACAGGCTGGCCTGAACGACAAACAAGTTCTGATTCCCTTCGTTGGAGATGAAGAAGTGGAGACGCACTCTAGAGGAGGCCAGGTCATCTAGGTTATAGAGAGGTAAAAAAAGGCAATGCTGTTAAATCAGAAATACATCTTTTATCATTCAGGAAATGCCTGCGTCAATTACAGTGCTAAAAATAACATCCAGAAATTACCCAAGCCGATGCAGTCATCAACTAGAAGTGACAAAGCAGGCTTGGGGGTCTTTGTAGTCTTAGAAATACATTACCAAGTGAGTTCCCAGAGGCAAACTCATCCAGCTATAGGTGAAAATGCCAGATCCTTAGAAATCAATATGCAAGAAGCAATTAAAGTCAGATGGCTTGAAAGCCATTAAAGGAACCCTGCGAGCACCTGGGTAAGTGTTAATTAGGTTTTTTAACTGTTGGCTTGGCAAGGGAGCCTTCATGTATAATTTTCCCAGAAAGCAGGGATTGTTAAACAATCAGGGAACATTTTGCTGAGAAAGGATTTGGTTACAATTTAGATGTTCTGTAATCTCACCCAGCAGCCCCATGATGCTTGGAAAACACAGGCACAGTTTTCACTAAGGCAGTAAACCTCTGTCTGAGATGTACCACTTCTGCCTACAGGTGGGGGCCTACATGCCTGAATTCTTCTCCATATAGAAAGTTCCCTGTGCATAAAAAGCTGGTGTGTGTGTGGGGGGGGGGGTGTCTCCCCGATATGCTAGTTTTCTAGGTAGTACAGATTAGACCACCTTTTCCCTATTTATTTTTTTTAACAGAGTGTAGCTTCTCAAGCTATGGTGAGAGAATGGAGCAGGGGCACAGAGTTTCGATTAACCTTTATCTTTGTCATGATTTCCTACATCCTCTGGTCTCCAATTAAAATCCCCTAAGTGCTGCATTTTGGTAAAAAAAAAGTTTATCAAAAGAATCACAAAACTACACATAACTTGTCATTGGAGAACTAGGCCTGAAGTAACTTCTGCTCCTGATAGCGTGTACTGATTCCTGATCTCAGTTGAACTTACTTTCAAGTAGACATTCATGGTTTCAACTAGATTTTTAGGTTCATTCAGTAAACTTTACCCAATTTCATAAACTTGAATTCATATTTGTTTAACAGCAGTGCTGACCTTCCTAACCCAGGTGAAAAGAATCTGGCATCATGACCTCAGTGCCTCTGTATGTCATATTTATCTGATACATTGCTGCATGCATACCAACAACACCCCCCACCCCACCCCCGGAGCTCCCTATGCCCTACCAGTAGTCAAAGCATAAACCTACACACAGGGTGGAAACGTATAGATATGATAAGCAAGTAAAGATGCAACATATATAATTATTAATGATAGAGGTTTTAAAAGATAAGTGCAGTGAAGGGAGAAAGAGAACCACATTGTCTAAGAGATCTGCCCATCTTGCATCACACTGAGCCAATCCATCCACCTCTTCTTTGCCCCAGACATATTTATTACGGTGGTTTTCAAACTATTTATCTTAAGGGAACCCTTTCTACACCTGCTGGACTGCTGAGGAACCTTTAAGGAACTATCTGCCATGGAACCCCAGTGTATCACTAGGATACAAGCCTATAGTTACAAGACACACAGATAGGCCTAACCATTCCTCATGTGAGCTGAGAGCACAATTTATAACACATCCAATGTTCTCCTGCAGCTGCACCCTGTAGTGGAAAACCAGTAAATAGACTGTCAGCCGTTCAAGAAAGTTCATCCACTTTTACTGAATCGTTGGTTAGCTTCCAAGAAACCCCAGAATTCTCTGTAAGTTTGAAATTTGGTGGAAAGGAAGATAAAAAGAAAATAAATTCTGCTGGCAATCTGATTAGCTAGGGATGTAGATACAAAGTGGAGCAGGTGGCAAGAGAATTAGAGACAGATGTGGCTTAGGGTCCTGAGTGAGAAAATTTAGGCACCGTGGATAAAGCGATGCTCTTACATGGCTATCATTCTGGGTGCTAGCCACTGTTGATATTTCAGAAGAAAACAGATGAAAAGTAAGACTATTACAACTGACAAAGGAAGATGTAAGAGGTAAGTAAGACAAAAAGATAGATCATCCACCCATCTTTGGATTAAGTGCTATAAATAGGAGACATATTATGTAAAAGCATAGAGAGATGCAAAACCAATAATCCACACTTCCTTGGCTGTACACCCCAGTGATCTCAGTGGGACTTAACTTCCAATTGAACGTGTATGGGACCAGGCTGGAAATGCTACCCCCAGTGATTATGAATTAAAGCAATGGGGTGACTGAATACAATAATGCCTGGGGCACAGGAAGATGGATGAGCTCTGTACTGACTCACATATCTTCAGTGGACGTGTAGATGAAGGAATACAGGACAGATAGATGGAAAACAACCCAAAGAGGTTTGGGCTAAGGAAAGAAGGATGCAAATGAAAGTCAAGCAAACGTGTGAAGCAGATAAACAGATGGGATACCCAAGTGGGCAACGTGTGCATGTAACAGATCATTATTAGCAGCAGGAGCACATGGGGCAAATAGGCATGTGTCGCAGAGGACATGGATGGTAAGAAATAGAAGAATAGATATGAGGTTGAATGAGGCAGAAGAAGAAAGCAGAGGGATGACAGAGATGGAAAGATAAAATGTAAATAAGCATGACAGACTACACACAAATGAGTGAGATGCTCTTGCAAAGGCAAGACAGGAGCATAGGAGAGAATGAACAGATGGGCACTTTGGTGGGTGAACCAGGTAGATGCAGAACATGTAGGAACAGACCACTGAGTGAAGAATTAGGGATGGGAAGCCGGAGAAGTCTGTAGGTTTGCCGGCAAATGGAAGGCACGGAGCAGATGAGTAGGTGGATTCGAAGGCATGAGAACTGACGGTAATGACGATATCTGCACACGGGAGTTTAGCAGAAGTGAAACATGCAGAAGGGCATAGCCAGCGAGAGGGAAGGATGCATAAAGGGATCAGGACCTCATGACGGGCCCATGGGTGTGTGAGTTGGACAGATGGAGGGGCAGACAGGTACATGGGCCGCACGACCCGTCTGGGTCCACAAGACAATAATTATTCCAGGAGCGGAGCGATCAGACAACATAGCTGACAGATCAATGGGGCAAGAGTGTGGCCAAGAGTCGTCCCCCCCCCCCCCATGAACAGATCAACAGGTAATGGGCTTGCAGGAGAGGTGGATGAGAATGTGATAAGACAGAGTAAGAACGAGCAAGGCAGAAATGCAGAGGGAAAACATGGACCGGTGGGGCAGCCAAGCCAAGGGGGGGCGGTGGGTCTGCAAGGCAAAGGCAGGAGTGTGAAGGTTCTGGGGCAGAAGGCGTGCAAAGCAGGGGTCCCGGGGAGAGGAGATGGGCGCCGGGGGGTGGGGAGCGGGCGGGCCGCTGCGGCGCACCTGTCTCGGCGAAGCTGATGATCTCGGCGTCCTGCTGGTGGGCGGGCGGCGCGGCGCTGGCCTGCCCGTCCAGGCTGGGGATCTCGACGCGGCCGTCGTCGCGCACCTTGCCGGCGTGCAGCTTGCGCAGCGCCGTGAGCAGGGCGGCCTTGGGCACGGCGTGGGTGATGTTGGGCCGCTGGCGCAGCTGCAGGCGGCTCAGGATGTGCCTCTTGACGGCCTGCAGGAACTCGCCGCCCAGCGGGCCGCCCTCCTCGGCCGGACGGCCGAAGCCGCACGACGCGCAGCTGGCCGGGGGGGCGGCGGCGGCGGCGGCGGGCCCGGGCGGGGGGGGCGAGCCGCCGGCCCCCGGCGCCAGCAGCAGCAGCAGCAGCAGCAGGAGGGCGGCCAGGGGCCCCCGCCGAGCCGCCCCGTCCATGCCGAGCCGCAGGCGGGGGAGCCGGGCCGGGGGGCGCGGCGGCGGCGCGCGGAGGGAGGGAGGGAGGGGGGGGCGCCTGGGTCAGTGGCCGGCGGGCAGCGGTCCCCTGGGCATGGCCCCGTCGCTCGCCGCCAGCCAGCCGCGCTTTCAGCCCAGAGTCATCGGGGGCCAACGGGGGGGCGGCGGGCGCTCCGGCCTCCCCCGCGAGGAGCTGGGGGGAAGGCCCGAGCCAGCCCTCCCGAGCGGCCCCGGGAGACGCTCCGCGGCCCGGCCCCTGCGCCAGGGGGGCGCCCTCCGGCAAAGCCCCCTTCCCCCGGAGCTGGTGGGGGGGTGGGGGGTGGGGGGGCCCCTCCGGTCCGGCGAGGCGGCGGCTCCCTGGCCCCCCGCCTTGTCGTGCCTTGGCTCAAGCGGGGGCTCCCGTCCAGCCGCGGGGGCCCGCCGGCCACATGCAAGCGGGGTGGAGAGGGGACGCTGCCGCGGGTCCAGCCCCCGGAGGCCTCACGGGCGCCTCCCCATCGGAGCCTTTCTCTTCGCGCCCTTGCCGCTCCCGGCCGCCGGGACTCCTCGAGAGTAGACCGGGCGGGTGGCTGGCGCTGCCTCCCCTCCGGCCGCCTCCGCCTGGCTGGCTGGCTTGGAGAAGCGCGCCGGTCCGCTGCTGCTCTCCCTTTCCCGTCGCCCTCCTTTTTGGGCCGTCCGGCTCACACCATTGGGCCGCTTTGCCCCCCGAAACTTTTATACCGAAGTGGAAACCACGTGGGCGCTCCGCCCTCTCGCAGCCGAGGCGCCCCGGGCTCCGCGCCGCGGAGGAGCTTAAGCCCTTCGCCTCCACGCGGCGGCGGCGGCGGCTTCCTGATGGGGGACCAGGAACCGCGCCGCTCCTTTAACTGCGCCCCCCCCCCCGCCCGCCCTGCCCTTAAATGCACACCCACCCCGCAGGCGCGCGCACGGGAGCGCACAAGCGCAGGCCCCCGTTTCGGGGCACCGGCGGCTGCGAGGAGGCGCCCCGACCGATGCAATTGCCATAGGGGGCCGCCGTTCACTCCCGGTGGTCAGGAGCCTCAGCCCTCCGGCTCAGAATTGAACTCAACCAGAGATGGCCCTAAGCAAGCGATGAGCTGCCAGTTTGGCCAGCTGTAATAGAGGCGCTGTTGTGAGCTGATCTTGCAGGGCTGTTGTAGGGACTGCAGAGATTATGCATGAGTACCGCGTAGGTTATCTGATTTCAGCATATTTGATAGAACCAGTTGAGCATAGGGGGAACTGTTCATATTTCCCCTCTTGATACACCACCCACCCACACACACACACACACACGAATCCCTTCTGCACAAACAGCAACGAAATGGGTGCAATTCCAGATAGAGGGTATTCAGGAGGTGTCCAGCCCCAGGGTGTGACAGTCAGCAAGGTCTGGGTTTAGGTTTTCTGGAGGCCACTGTGGCTCAGCGTCAGTTCTGGATGCGCAGGAATGAAAATGAGACTGGGAAGCACTCGAGTGTTTACTAGGCAGCATCTTTGTTGAGAGACCTCGTGTGAACATTAACATGTCTATCCTGGCATGTACACGTGCAGGGTGGGGTGCCTTTTTTACCAGTGGGAATCCAGAGCAGCTTGAATCGTTTTGCTTTCCCCCTTTTTATCCTCACGGCGACCCTGAGAATTAGTTTAGACTGAGAGTGTGTGACTGGCCCAAGGTCACCCAGCAAGCTCCCATGGCAGCGTGAGAAATCAAACTTGGGTTTTCCAGATCATAGTCTGACATTCTCACCACTACACACTGAGAGCCAGCATGGTGTAGTGGTTAAGAGCAGTGGTTTGGAGAGGTGGACTCTGATCTGGAGAACTGGGTTTGATTCCCCACTCCACTGTATGAGCAGCAGAGGCTACTCTGGTGAATCGGGTTGGTTCCCCCACTCCTACACACGAAGCCAGATGGGTGACCTTGAGCTAGTCACACTCTCTCAGCCTCACCTACCTCGCAGGGTGTCTGTTGTAAGGAGGGGAAGGTGATTGTAAGTTGGTTTGAGTCTCATGTAAATGCTTGTTAATTAATTTTTTTGGCAGTTTATAAGCTTCGGAACTTCTTTTCATGCACATCATGTGTTGATTTTTTATTATGACTAGCTGGAAGTGGCCCAGGTGCCTCCAGAACTCTGAGAGGGCATCTACATGTGTATTCAGTCAGGACAGGATCTATACACAGATCTTTCTTTATATTATGTGTGTGTGGGGGGGGGGGAATACTCGAGTAAGAGGCAGGGGTGCAAAGAGGCAGTGTGAATATGGAGACTACATTGCACGGGTTCTCTCTGGGTGCCCACTGAACCAGCCAAGTCACATGATTGGTTCTCATATGATGTTTGGGTTGGCTCTGGACTCTGTATGTGTGTGTGAAAAGGGCCCCCGGAGAGGTATACAGAAAGCACTCTACATGCTGTATGTGCTTCCATAAGTGCAAGAAGGAAGCTTGGCCTAGGCCAACATTTATACCAACTGTGACTTTATAAGTGCCATTTCTTAAACGGAACAGCGCTCTTGGAGTTCAAAAGAGTGCCTGGGAATGCTACTTTGAATCCTCTGTACACTGAATAGTTCAGGGAAGAAAACCAAGGAGAGGATGGGCAATAAAAAGCAAGGCTAGCCATGCATGGAAAGAGAGAAAGGGAAGGGCCTAGCCCTGAGCACAGGGACCCTCAAATTGCAGCCCATCCCAGTTTCCAGTCTTTGGCCATGGGAGTTGCTTCTTGCATGATGCTGCAGATGAGATCCTGTCCTTGGGCAAAGGGGGGGGGGGAAGATAAATAAAGGGAAACTGCTTGGCTCCTAAAAGCTGAGACGAGCTGAGAGACTGGCGGAAGGGGACAAAGAGTGGAGGGAGGGAGGGAGGGAGAAAAGGCGAGAGGCTAGCTGGTGCCCTGCGCGCCTTTCCGCTTGTTGATATTCCGGGGACATTCTCCCTTCGGTCGCTGCTGCCTCTGGAGTGTTTCTCATAGGGGAAATCCCTGGCTTTTAACAACTCCCCCCTCTTTACAATCCAGCGCCGGTCCTTTTCTGTCCCATTGGGGGGGGGGGTCTGTTTGTTGGCCTAGCATCGCAGCTCTTTGGGATGCGTGTCCTTTTCAGCCCCTTCTTCTTGCATAGCGGAATCCTTAATAGGAAACAGTGAGCTCCAAAGCGCAGCGGAGAGAGAGAGAGAGAGAGAGAAAGAGAGAATGAATGGCTGGGATGGAGTCGCACCTGGCACTGCCAGTGGGAATCTTGCCTTTAGCCCAGGCAACCCAAAAAAAAAAACGCACTAAAAAACCCACACCCACAAAGCACACGAAGCCACACATACGCACAGAGGATGCGAAGCCAAAGCTTCGCAGAAGGCTGGACAACCGCACGGGGAGAGGGCTTTTGCAAAGAGAGAAGCACGCAGGCAGAGAGGCCTCCCCGCCCCTTCCCTTGGCCCAAACCCGCCCGGGTAGCGCCGGGACCCCAAGCAACAGTCCCCCCCACCCCATCACAAGGACTCGGACGCAGGGTGCGCGCGCAGCAACCGGTGCCGCCCCCGGTTCCTTGCAAGGCCCGTCGGAGGAGGGCAGCCCCGCCGAGCAGCCCTCGCGAAAGCAGGCAGGTGGTCCTCCGCGCGCACGCGCACGCGCGCGCCCCGTCGAGACTCCCGCTATTGAAAGGTGGCTTTTCAGGATAATCCCCGCCGCCTTTTTGGCCGCCGGTTGATCAAGAAAAGGCTCTTCGGTGTCAGCCTCGTGGAGGATTGCAGGCGACCGCTTCCCAGGCTCGGCTCGCGTTTCATTGGAGACCCCGTTTTAGACCTCGTCCCCCTCTCCCCGGCCGCTTTCATACCCGCCACCACCAAGCCCCCCGCCCTCCCTCCCTCCCCTCCGACCACCACACACAGAGGAAGGGCGAAAGCGCGCGGCCGCTGGAGCCTCCTGGCTTCCCTGTTCCAGCCAGGATCGCACGCACGAATGTACTAATGTACGAATGGACTAATAAGTATTTTTAGTACTAATATATAGTACTAAGTAGATATATGTACTAAGTGTGTAAAGTGCGTTCAAGTCGCAGCCGACTTATGGCGGCCCCTTTTGGGGGTTTTCATGGCAAGAGACTAACAGCGGTGGTTTGCCAGTGCCTTCCTCTGCACAGCAACGCTGGACTTCCTCGGTGGTCTCCCATCCAAATACTAACCAGGGCTGACCCTGCTTAGCCTCTGAGACCTGACGATATCAAGCTAGCCTGGGCCATCCAGGTCAGGGCACTAATAAGTATATATAGGGTGAAAACGCACAGTCACTTTAGCCTCCTTTCTTCCCTGTTCCAGCCAGGATGCAGCCAGGATCGCACGGACGTACTAATGTACAAATGGACTAATAAGAACATATAGTACTAATATATAGTACTAAGTATATATATATGTACTAATAAGTATATATAGGGCGAAAACGCACAGTCACTTGAGCCTCCTTTCTTCCCTGTTCCAGCCAGGATGCAGCCAGGATCGCACGAACGTACTAATGTACGAATGGACTAATAAGTATATATAGTACTAATATATAGTACTAAGTGTGTGTGTGTGTGTGTGTATGTATATGTATGTGTGTGTGTATATATATATATGTGTGTGTGTGTGTGTGTGTAGTAATAAGTATACATAGGGCGAAAACGCACGGCCGCTGGAGCCTCCTTTCTTCCCTGCTCCAGCCGGGATGCAGCCAGGATCAGACGCGCCGGCTTGGCCCTGGGTGGGAAGGGCAGGCGGGCGCTTTGCCCCCCGACCCCTCCCTGCCCGTCGGCAGAGCACTTTCCTCGCTCACCTGCTGTGGGCCAGGCGGGCGCCCTTCCCCCCCCCCGGGGGGGGGGTCTGAGGCCGGGCCCCGCCGGCCGATGGGTGGGAGCGGCGCTGCCGGGCGCGGGCCACCCATCGCCTCCCCGATCCCGTCCGGCGCGCCTCTGGCGTGGAAACTTTGGGCGAAGGGCGCCGCCTGTCGCCTGCTGCTGGAAGTGGGCCAGCGGGCCGAGGGCACCTTGCCTTGCCTCCCAGCGGCGCCGTGCCAGCGGTCAGCTGGCACCCAGGGCTGGAGCGGGACGGCAAGCGGGCAGCGGGCCATTAAACCCAGGAACTTGTTCAACTGTCAATGGGCGGAAGCGCACGGCCGCTGGAGCCTCCTTTCTTCCCTGTTCCAGCCAGGATCCAGCCGGGATCGAACGCACCTTGGTGCGTTCGATCCCGGCTGGATCCTGGCTGGAACAGGGAAGAAAGGAGGCTCCAGCGGCCGTGCGCTTCCGCCCAACGATTGCCGGCAGCCGCGCGCTGCGGGCCCGTCTGGGAGTCGGAACTGCATGGAAACCCCGCAGGACTTGTGCAATAATGGGAGGCACGGACAAGCTATTGGGAACACGAATTAAAGTTGGGAAGGCGCAAAGGCTACATTTCGATCTACTTCCAACGAGAGAAGTAGAAATATTGTTAAGGAGGTCGGTTTGGATTAAAAGAATCGCCATTAGATTGAAATAAGAAATATGTTCTAAGGAATTAGAACTTAAATGCCAAGGGGACAATTAAGTTATCGAATAGATAGAGGAGGGGAGAGGGGAGGTCAATGAGATACTAGCATTCATTAGTCATTTGGTTAAGAAAAAGTTGATATCATATAACAATGTTATTGAATGATGCAAATTATTGTGAAAATATAATTATAATTATAAAAAAAACAATAAAAATTTTTTTTTAAAAAAATGAACTGGATTAAAACCAAACCGCCCGATTTCGACGCCCCACCTCTGTCCCATAGATCCCCATAGGTCGATGCATTTTGCAGATTCATTATCACCTGGATCCTTCATCTCTTTACTCAGAAGCAAGTCCCATGGGGCTTATTTATCGTTCAGTATCGCGCCCCAAATTAGGAGGCTCTTTGTGGTTCTGTTTTTATGATCAGTGTTCTGGACTGAGATTTGCAGCAAACAGCACCACAAGGTGACCAAAGAAGCGAGGTCCTCCTCTCCTCCACCTCGACCTAAAGAGCTCGTGGACACGGGGTCAGAGGGGCCACCTGCACCAGATAATGGGGTCAAGCGCTATGACCTCCTGTTCGAAATCTGGGTTAATCTCCCATCTCCAGCTCAGATTTCTGTTTGCTTGACAGAAACAGCTTAGATCACAGCTGATCACAAGCTGTTTGAGGCAAGGTCCCCCCACAGCAATATTTCCACTTGCACCCCAGTTTCTCCCCATGGCCTTGAAAAGGCAGTACTTCTTACCTTCAGATGTATGTTAAGGACAAGATCATCTGAAAAGGGAGAATTAAAAAAAAAACGAGCACGGTTGGGCATATTTGCCTGGGGGAAGGGGTGAATGCAACACGGGAGTCATGGTGTGTGAATGCCATCTCTATGCACTTGGTCTTTGGGCTTTACTGGTTTATTTTGTATCCACCTGCACTATCTGTCTGTCAGTCAGTTTTATCATACCACCACCTCCAAGGAGCTCAGAGTGGCATACAGGGTTCTCTCTTCCTCATTTATTCTCATGATAATCTCATGATAATGCTTAGGCTAGGCTAAGAGTGGAGGAAGGGCACCCAGGACCCTTCATGGCAGAGGGGGACTTTGAACCCAGATGATAGTCCAACACTTTAACCACACTGGCTCTCTTCAGACAGAAGAGGTTTAGGCTAGCCTGACATTTCAGCGAGGGCTCTCTTGTGCCACATTGTACCTGCTACATTAAAACAGTATGCAACAGAGGACAGCAAGCTTCCATGAAGAGCAAACCTTACGTCTCATGCAGCATCTTCAAATTATATTTCACACCCACCCAAGGGTCCTGAAAAAAAGAATCTGGCACTCGGATTCTGACATCTTCGGACCTTGCCAGTGCACACACAACCACCTTTCCCTGTGGTTGATTCAGTTCCTGCACACAGTTGCATTATGCACACCCAGCGTTGTCCCTACCACAACAGTGAGCAGGTGACCGTCCTCCATTCACACCATGTCTCTCAGCCTTGGTTTACACATGCAGAGGAATAAGTGGTAGGATGCTGAGGGGGTAGAATGGACTCCACCACTTCAGATTCCTGGTGCAGGACTATGGAAGTTCATATTTTGAGCGTCCCGCAAATCAAAAACCTGCACAGCAAGGAACAAGAGGGATGGAAGCTTTTCCCCTCACTGTGCTAGTATGCTATTTGCATGCAGGGTTTTTTTAAAAAATGTGAAGGAAACTTCAGTGCTTTAATCCATCACCTGCAGTCCAAGGTGACTACTACTACCTCAATATTGTTCTCTGGCCTATATATATCAGCCCTCAGTTAACTCTGCCCCCCCCCTTCAAATTTGGTGGTACTCACTCAGAGACTCAGGAGCCACATACGGCTTTTTCACATGGCACCTGCAGCTCTTCTTCTAATGTCAGGTTCCAGGAATTTGCTCTGTGCCTCTGAAGGCACGCCAAGAAGTAAACATAGGTATGTCAGAAGTGACAAGGACCTGCAATGAGCTAGAGTTAAAATCATAGAGTAAAACCCTCTGGTACCAGAAGGATGAGTTAAAATGAGGACAATTGGGAGAAGCTAAATATTAAATTGTAATAGTTACATATTGTGTTTGGTGGGGTGGATGAGGTGCAGAAAGACCAGTAGTTGTGTGGCTGTTTGGGTTGATTGTGATAGCAAATGCAGTTCTCTGCTAGCTGTGGAATGATTTTTACTGTTCTATGTTTCCACCGTTCACTGCTCCATGCAACTTTGGGGGGAAGGGGGGAAGGCTGAGTTCTTGAATAACTTTCATTACTCGCCATAGTGCGTGCAGAGGCAGGGTTCCAGGCTTACATCCCAAGTCACTTGCTCCCAGTTTCAAGATGTCTCGAACTAGTTTAACTAATTAACCCAAATGGCATATCATCTACACAACTGACTGAGTTTTGATGATGGCTTTTTCCTGCCTGATATACGTAAATTTCAGTGCTGATGGCAAACAAGCTAGATGGTCTTCAAACAGGCATCTACCAGGAGCACAGCAAAGAAAGCCCATACTGTAAGCAGGGTAAATGCATATGCACCAGTTCTAAGATTCAAATAAGTATGCTGAGTGGTGGCAATCCTACATAGGGCAAGAGTTAGACTTGCATGCTCTAAGGATGTGTTCAATAAACCTTTTTTCCCCTTAAAGCCACCCAAGTTTTTTTTGTACCTGAAGTATCAATTGCACTTCTTTCCATGCTTTTTTGTCAGGAACAAATGGGAACAGGTACATAATTTGCAATGCTGTGCTGTTACAGTTACATATTGATACACCTAAGACATTAACACCTGTGCAGCAGGTTCTAACATCATTCAACATGATTTCATTTTCTAGTGATTTTTTTCTTATTTTCTTCTTGACACCCCATTTGCAAGTATTAACAGCCTCTATGACTCCACTTCTCTAATCTCATTTACAGCTCTTATAGCAAACACAAAAATTGCCAACTTAATTCTGCCATGAAATTCCAAATAAATCAATATGCAATGGTAGATGACCATATATTTTCCCCCAAAGGGGTAGGTGTTCCCCTTTGTTAGAATACTGTGTTTTTGAAACCTAGCCAGAAGTAACATAAATGTAGTTGCTGCAATCTCATACATGCCCCCTCTGGAAATAACTACTTGGGAGTAAACAAAAGATCAGGCAGTGTTTGTTTACAAAGGGGATTTCTGGGGCCTAACACTTCCAATTTCATCTACTTTCTGAAAACATACCCTTACAAAATAGATCTCTGAAAATATGTGTTGTTCTCCTCTACTTCTGAAATGCAAGTGACTATCCTACTTTGAATTCACAGTACTTATTCTGATTTCTCAGGTTTTTCTGGGGCTGATTCACACCATCATGTTTAACAAGTATCCTATCCAAACATAACTGGGTTGAGTCAAAACAGTAAGTTTGTTGTTTATCAAGCTGTCCATTTATTAAGTACTAGTGCAAACTATTGTGCCCATTGGCTGTATCCCATCAAGTAGGTACACATTTTTAAGAAGCACATTTCTATACCTTCACCAAGTGTCTTGCTAGTGTCTTGCCATTTGGCTGAAGGCAGAAGTGTGTATTCATAAAATTGTTGCAAGGATGTAAAGCAAGCAATCTAATAAATTAGACAAATTAAATGTACTTAGGCAAATTGAATGTGTGGATATTTTCAGATTAGAACTTATGCTTTATATATTAATCATATTAAATTGTCAAACAGCCAAGTGTCTGAACATGATGAGCCTGCATTTGGAGATATTTTGCCTGTCTTATGATGGTCTCATGAATGGTACCAGAAAATCTGAGATTCAGTCCCAGATTTTCTAAGGATTCTGGAGAAGGACTCTATCAGGAACATTATTGTTATTGCACACACACACCCTGAACATATGATGCTGCCATATACCAAGTCAGAGCATTGCTTCATTGAGTTATTGAGTTCCCTATCATTTACTGGGAGCGGCTGTCCAGCATCCCAGGCAAAGAAAGGACTTCTCCAGTATCTTCTGCTTCAGCTATTTTAAACTGAAAATGTGAAGAGCTGGACATCAGACCTTCTACATATTAAAGCACCTGCTTTACCATTGATCTACAACTCTTCAGGCCAAAGTCTTAATAGCAAGATATGTGTTTTTCTTTAGATTTTGTACACAAATTGCAGAATATTTTGGATGTACATAGTATCCACCAAAAACTAGCCTTATAATATGGGGCTACTGAAAGATCTATGCACCCTCTGAGGGGAAGGAAAGGGAAAAGCCCAGGCCAAGAAGCTCATGCCATCAGCTCCTGAAGGAACAATCAAGGCCTTGAGAGAAACCAGCTGACACAGCTCCTCTCCACCTCCCTTGGGCAATTGAAAGACCTTTGTGCCTTAAGGGGAAGGATAGAGAAATATTCAGGCCAGGAAGTTCATACTGTCCATTCCTGAGAAGACAAGTAATGTCCTGAGACAATTTCTACTGTTTATTGTTTTGTCTTTTCAGACTTTGAAACCATAAACCACCTTAGATACCTTGACAGAAAGACATTCCATAAATATGTTACATACTTCATCTTGACCATCTCTGTGCGACTGTTTATTGCAGCATTATTGGTTGGAGTAACAGAGTTTGAGGTGCACAGATGTCATACAATGAAAAATAATGGTTAACAAAAGAAAAGTTAAGACACATGGTTGATAACCCCCTGTGTTCAAACCCCACTTTGCCATGAAGCTTACCTTGGGCCAGTCACTCTCTCACAGTTTGACCTACCTCAACAATTGCTGTTGTGATGAAAAAATCGAGGAGGGGAGAACAATGTTGTAAGCTACAATGGGTCCCCACTGCAGATAAAAGCTGGGTATAAATTTCTAAATACATGTCACAAGGTTTGCATTTTTCATTCCTGTGAACTAATTTGCACTGAGCCTTTACTGGTTATGTATCTGGAATGGCTTATTCTAAAATCTGAAAAGTGAAAGACAGTTGCCCTGTCACATAAAGAATGTTTCCTAATTTTGGAGTATAAACTCAACGTTCTCCCAACCCCAACCAACATTCCAACTGGCCCTTTGCAATGTTAAAGTGCCCTTTTAGAAATAAATAATTTGAAGACTCCTCTCACTTTTCAGCATTTTCCCTTCGGCACTGAGCTCTTGCATATGCACATAAGCTGAACTATTAGCAGGATGATTTCTTCACACTCTTGGTGTTTCCTCTCTCCTCGCCTCCTCCCCAACACCCTTTCACTTTTCTAGGTTGCTCATTGTGTTAAACTAATCTGAGAAAGGATGGATTTTTTTTTCACGCACACATTCTCAAGTCAGCTAGTGTTCAGTTTATTCAGGGTCACGCTTCCCTGATTCATTAAATGCAGGCTGAGATGGTATGAGATCTAAAAGAAAATTAAATGGAAAATGGGAAGGATCAGATCTGTGCCTGGTGGCTAAATGTATTTATAATTAATTAGAGGAACGTGTCCAAAGAGGGAACAGAATGCAGAGAACGGTTATCAAAGAGATTCAACAAGGAGAACATGATCGATACCTGCACCAACATTTTGACCGGCCTGGCCTGGTTCAGGGTTCAGTTCCAGAAGATTCTTAAATTGAAATGCAGATCCTGGAAACCAAAGGTCTCTATTTTAGACGATAATGGGGTTGTGAAATGCATCCCATCCTGTCAACTTCAATCTTCTGAGAAGGCTACCCTCTGTTTTTCTCCGCTTTCTGATGTGATGTAGGTAGGAAGATGCGGCACCATAGCTATGGAATGTCATTTCCACTGCGGTTAGCCCAGTGCTTAGTCTTTTGAGTTTTAGAACTTCTCCCTTCTTCCATACATCTGCCAGAGGCTTGGGATGTTTTTAAATCTCTGGAAACTTTGTCCACCCCCCACTCTCCAGTTTTGATATTTGGGTATTTTAATTCCTCTCTCCCCACTCATGGCAGCATTATGGATTTTGATTGGTTTTTAATTATTTTAATGACTTACTTGTTTAAAATCAAGATTGTAATACATCTTGAAAGTCCTTTTGCTTGAGAGGCAAGTATACTTTAACCACCACCCCAAATTCAGAAGCAGGACGAATATCCACAGCATAGCAGAATTGTATGTCTCAGAGGAAAGCAGGCAATTTCCAGCCTGGCCCTACCATACAGATCAAAAGAAAAAGAAAATTGCAGGGATAGGAGAGATTGTTCTACAAACACTGGGCAACCCTAGGTTTACAGAAAAATCCAGAAGGGGGAGGTAGGAAAAACACCAAAAGACAAACAATGTCTGTTCTTATGAAGAAATTGCAACAAGGAGAGTCACTTGAGATCTTGTGAAAACACAATGTGAGATATTGCTAGCCATTTTGGGTTGCCAGGACAAACCACCACAACAAAAAGACCTCAAGGAGGAGCCGAAGGTAAAGGGGAGGGGAGGAGGGAGTGGAAAACTGAAGCAGAAATAGCAACATGGCAGTGGAGCAGGCAGGAGAAAAGGCAGAGGTGGGGAACGTAAACAGAGACAGTTGGGAGAAGGGAGGGGGTAAGATGCAGCTGTCAGGTAAGAGCAGAACTGCCAGGAGAGGGGGAAGAAGCAGGGAGCCGGGGGAGAGAATGGTTGATGTGGAGGAAGGGGAGGAATTGAGATGGAGGCACAGGGGGTAGATGGAGCCACTAGAGGAGAAGCACCGCAGGGGCAGCAGGGATGGGATTTATCCTCTTCTACAAGTTCTTACGGGTTCCCAATTTGTTAATCCCAAAAATACACTCCAGGTAGGAAGACTGGGGAAGAAAAGCAAGCAAAGGAAAAACTAGACTAAGGTCACTCACACACACAT
Source organism: Euleptes europaea (assembly GCF_029931775.1). Taxonomy (NCBI): domain Eukaryota; kingdom Metazoa; phylum Chordata; class Lepidosauria; order Squamata; family Sphaerodactylidae; genus Euleptes; species Euleptes europaea. The sequence goes on along the minus strand of NC_079326.1, from coordinate 9,410,167 downwards.
TGTTTGCTCCAGCTTGAATGCTATTGGGAAGCACTGTAACGATCTATTACTACTTATTTTGGTTTGTCCTGCGCTCTGCAGGCAGACCTGCTCAGGTCTCCTCTAGAGAAGTGCTCTTAGGCTTGGATCACGCAACATAGACTGGAGCACAAAACCAGGACCTCGAACACAGGGCTTGCACCTAATAGACTGATTGATCTGTTGATGTTTGTGGTGCATCAACAGAGGTATAACATCCAAATCGCAAGATGTCATAGTTCCACTGTACACTGCATTGGTCAGACCACACCTGCAGTATTGTGTGCAGCTCTGGAGGCCTTGCTTCAAAAAGGATGTGGACAGAGTCAAGTGGGTGCAGAGGAGAGCGACGAGGATGATCAGGGGCCTGGAGACCAAGCCCTACGAGGAAAGGCTGAGTGAGTTGGGGATTTAGTCCGGAGAAGAGGATGTTGAAGGGGGACATGATTGCTCTCTTTAAATATTTGAAGGGCTGTGACTTAGAGGAGGGCAGGAAGCTGTTCCTGTTGGCAGCAGAGGATAGGACTCACAATAATGAGTTTAAATTGCGGGCAGAAAGATACCAGCTGGATATTAGGGGGAATTTTTTTACAGTAAGAGTTTCACAGTGGAATCAGCTACCTAGGGAGGTGCTGAGCTCCCCCTCACTGGCAGTCTTTAAGAAGAGGCTGTACAAACACTTGTCAGGGATGTCTAGGCTGATCCTGCATTAAGCAGAGGGTTGGACTAGATGGCCTGCATGGCTACTACCAACTCTATGGTTCTATTATTCTATCCAGCAAAGCAGCCTACCTAAGCCTCAGCCTAATTAGGCAGTATTATGGCTGCATTTTTGCTTTTAAGTGTTAGTTTTTTCCTATGTATGCTCTCATATTGCATTTTCAGCAACATTATTGAAAGAAAAGGCTGGTGAAATCTTCACATGAAACGGTGGAATGATCTAGACATCCCATCCCTGCCTAAGAATTATATATCCTTTCATGTGACTCCACTGATGTTGCCTTTGTCTGTTTACTACATGGACATTGACGGTTTGATTATTGAACCAGTTGATACTGGCATTGGACTGTAATTCATTACATTGTACACTATATAACAGTACATTTAGTTGTTTTTGAGTATCCTGTTAACCTGTATTTGTTACCTTGTAGAGTGATTTTTGAATATTTGAGCATATAATATTACTCATCAGTAAAATTGCCTACAGGTAACCATTTACTGGACATTGTTCTTTGTTATAGTATTTTTCTAGCCGCATACGCTGTTGCTTGTGTTATGATGGCTTTATTCAGCATAGAGCTTCTTTTTAATTGTTGGTTGCCCTGCCGGCAGATGTTGAGCTCCTGTGGGTTTGCTGTGCTTTGACCAGGATCTTATGAAAAGTTATTGCTCTCACTGCCTCGCTCTGGGTTGGGGTTGCATGTAGCCAGTCTAGCACTTTACCTCCTTTGGGCTACGTTGGCCCAGCTCTTCTGCCGCCATCATTCCTACAGAGTGGGATCATCCCCTGGGGGGATATGGGCCCAGGTTTGCATCCTGCCCAGTGGAGGCCTGGCTGTTATTTCAGGGGCTGGTTGTGAGGTCTCCCTTGCAGGCTCTGGCAGGGGCCCTCTGGTTTTACTGGAGCATTAGCAGGAGGCACCTTTGCAGTTCTGGGCCCTCCCTGGTTCCTCTGCCTATTCTCCTGAAGACCTGGAGTGACATGGCTGGCCTGAGGGGGTCATGACAAGGTCCTATCTGAAAATAGCCATTATAGCACTATATCATTATATATTGAGAGCCAGCATGGTGTAGTGGTTAAGAGCGGTGGTTTGGAGCGGTGGAGTCTGATCTGGAGAACCGGGTTTGATTCCCCACTCCTACACATCAGCGATGGAGGCTAATCTGGTGAACTGGATTTGTTTCCCCACTCCTACACACGAAACCAGCTGGGTGACCTTGGACAAGTTACAGCTCTGTTAGAGCTCTCTCAGCCCCACCTACCTCACAGGGTGTCTGTTGTGGGGAAGGGGAGGTGATTGTAAGCCGGTTTGAGTCTCCCTTAAGTGGTAGAGAAAGTCGGCATATAAAAACCAACTCTTCTCCTCCTCCTCCTCCTCCTCTTCCTCTTCTTCCTCCTCCTCCTTCCCCTCCTCCTCCTCCTCTTCTATAGAGCTGTAACAATTCACATTTTTAAATTTATGGTACCCATGAGGTGCTAATGATAGGGAAATGGTGCCATCGCAGGCAAGAAAATGTATACCATTGCTTCCAGATGGCATGCTAACATGTTTGGATTGCATTCTTTCACAAAAAGACTACAGTAAAACAGATTTGTGAAACAGCACATTAAGAACTGGGAAAAACCTGGAAAAAAGATGACTAAAAGCCCATTCCTGAAAATATGGCGTGGGGAGTCGGCGAGGAAGAGGTGCAGCAGCGCCTCTTCCTAAGCCAAATCGCCCACGCCGTTAAAGAAAAAAAGCTATTTCACTGCTTTTTTTTGTTTTTGTTTAACTGGGGCTTTTTGCCCCATTGAAAACAGCGAAGCTGCGCCTGCAAAATAGCAGGCACAGCAACGCTGTTCTGGCCACGTGCAAGTGGCTGAAAGGGGGTAGGAAGCAGCCTAACCGGCGGCTCCTCCCCCCAGCCTGCCCTGGAAGGCCCCCCTGTGCCGGCGTGGCCTCTCTACACTGTTGCCAGCGCCACGGAGAGGCCGCGCCGGCAGAGGGGAGAGGCACGGCTCTGCGGCGCTTGGGCGCCTGTGGAACCACCCTCATCGCCAGCGTAAGTACGTGTAATCTCATGGTTACACGTGAAGTAGGTCAGTGTGTTTCAGATGACTATACTCTTAGAATCAACCACTTCCTGAGAAGTGGTATGTTATCTTATTCAGTTAGTCACCCACTAAGCAGGACTCAACTACTTTACTCACATAAAAAGGAGTCTTTTTATTGAATTGATTCGATGTAATTTAATATATATATGTGTATATGTAAGTATTACAAAGTCTTAAAATTCAGTAACAATGTATACTATAAAGCAAGCAAGTTCTATATACTATTCAGTTTTAAAATCCAATACTTATAACAGTTAAAAGTCTGATTTAGTTCAAAAATTTTGATTCACAATATCTAGAATAATATTTTTAAATCCATACATACCCAATAGCCAATGTTCTGAGACCCTCTAAGAGAGGTCTGAGATTCTAGCCCTTCTGTGCCTTTATTTATACTGTTTAGGTCACCTTCAATGGGCTTGAACCTTGAGCTTGAGCAGGATACAGTTGTACTGCACATGCTCTGTGGCTTCCCTTTAGACCACCATATAAGGACTTCCCCTTCCACCAGGCTATTTTGCTAAACTTTAAACCGTCAGTTTTGAGTCATGTTATCTCTCTATATTTTTATTTTTACCTTCATTCTCATCTCCTGGATAATACGAATAAAATGAACCCATTTATAAGTTTCTACCATCATTTTATCATATTAAAACCCAATATAATGTTACAGTACATTAGTCAGCAAAATACAAGGTTGTAGGACAGATGTTTGTGAAGGTGATGTCCTTTTAGTACAGGAATACAAGTGGAATTCCTGCATGACACTCCAAGGATAGAATGCTAACAGTTTTCTAGGTCCTTCAAGGATAAAGGATAAGCATTGAGCTTGGTGACATTTAATTCTTTCAAGGATAAGGTGCAAGCATTGTTCTGGCTTGTCACATTTGTCCTTGGCCAGTTCTCCCCTGCCCCCCGGCTTCTCCAGACCCCGAAGAAGCCTGGGGGGCAGATCTGACAGATCCGGGGTTTTTTCAGTATTGTTCGGGTTTGGGTTTATCAAACCCGGAAATTTTCAAAAAAATATAACCTGAAAAATACCGAAAAAATTGGTGCACACCCCTAGAAATAACCCCCCAGCACTATTTAGGAACAGAAAAACAATCTGGGGGGGAGTTCATGTACTCTTAAACCCCCACCCCCACCCCATGGCTGTGTTCTGAACCCAAACAGGCTGCCCCTTATTTTTTAACAGCCATTTCCTGCAGGTGCTGTATAGCTACAGGGCAAATCAGCAATCTAGTTTGTCCCTCATTGTTTGCTGCTCTGCAGAGCAATCTTGAGGGCCACCGACAACCCCGTGGCCCAGCTCCTTAAAGGATTTGGTTAGGCAGCAGCTGATAGGAAAAAGAGGTTGTAGCTGAGATTTTGTGGTCGCAACCATGTCAGTGTCCTCAGCAACGGCGGCATAGCATCTCATTCTGGTATTGTATTGTGTTTGCTGGGCCATGCTAGACAGGTTAGGCAGAACCAATCAGGGGCCGGCAAGCATGGAGACCGAGCCCAGTGCTCATCACAGCCCAGGGGTGGGAAGGGAAGGGACATGGTCAGGGATTCTAGCTACATGTCTGTGGCACACACTCTCACCCCCTTAAAGGGACCTAGCCTGTCACAAGTCCCTGGGTAGCTGACAGAGGTGGCAAAAGCTCCAGCAATCCTCCTCTTACGGAAACCCCAAGCAGGCTCACATCTTGCAACATGCAAAGGGCTCCCACAACCTGGAAGGGGCACAGGGAGAGGTCGAGGAGAACGTGCAGTCGCTGGTGTTCTCTACTCACCGGCAGCCACCCCTACCAGCAGGCCACCCACCCTCAGGCCAACCCCTGGGCCACCCTTGCTGGAGGTGGAGCAGGAGGGGGGCTGCCAGAGCAGGGCAGTTTGCGAGGGCTGTTGCACTGCCAACAGGTCCTCCAACAGCCTCCCAATGTGCACCTGCGCCTCCCTGATGTCGTGCGCAGCAGCAAGCATCCCTTCCAGGTGCCCAGCAGCCACGGTCACAGATGCTGCCAGCCCTTCCGTGCACTTCTGACCCCTGGAGAAGGCTTCCCACCACTTGTGGCAGATCTCCAGCTGCTCCTACTTGATCGTTACCCACATGGAAGAGAGGGGATTGGGCTGAGCCAGCTGCAGGCCCCATGTCCGGGGCCCAGGCAAGGGCCAGAGTACCCAGATTGCAGGAATGGTTTTTTATTTGGGGGGAATTTAAAAACCCCTTGTGTTGTTGTTGTTGTTATTGGTTTTCAGATTTTTCTGCAAACTTGAGGATTACCCTAAATTTGAAGAAACATCTGTTTGGGGTGTGCGCACCCTATCTAACTTAAGTATCCACAGATAGGGGGTCCAGTTGGGACTTAGATATATAGATTAGCTAATATACAAATTTCAAAATGCAGAAGTTGCAGAAGAAATGACATCACTGAGTGATCCTATCTATCTTTTTTCCACGTCCTTCACCAGCCTTTGGCTGGAAGCACACCCACTGTAATGCCCATTATGGGATCTTTGAATGCATCATATGTAATTCAGTCCAGTCCACTCCTCCTGAGAGCTGCCTGGATGTGCGTGCATGCACACATACTACTGAAGAGGAGTCTTCTGTGCATGTGTCCTTTGGAAGGGGCAGGGCTACTGCATCTATGCATAAGAGGTTTATATACCGCTACTTATGGGTAATGGTCATTGATTGCACCACATATGTGCCTGGCAAAGAGCTAGTGGGGAAAATGCTTCTTTAAGTTCTGTGGGTGTCCACTCCATTGTGCAGTTAGCTCTTGTCCATGTTTTATATTCAAGAATTTTTTCATCAAACCTCAGCCAGTGCGCAAGCACTATGCAATCCCACTGAAGGCAATAGGAATGATCTCAGCATAGATTTCAGACTCAGCTGTGAGACCAGTAGGACTTCCAAGTGCTGATTTTAAAGTGGATAGTGCTCTGTGTCCTCTACCCCAGTCTGAAGACTCCAGAATGCTAATTTATTTGCCCTTGGGGTAGAAAGTAGTAGGACTGGCTTTGGGCAGGGAACCAAAGAAAACAGGAGAAGGGAAGGGTTAATGAGACATTGTTGGCTTTCTCAAACACATTTCTGTGAAATCAAAATGCTGAAGGGCTCCAAAACTTTCAATTAAAACAAAGATTAATGCAGCCCTTAGGTTAGTGACATTATTACAACCAGCATTGATTAAAGTATCTATGATATGAGAAAATAAATCATGCTTAAATATGAGAAGCCTCTCTTGTTTCGCTTGTAGAGGGCAGGGTGTGAAATGACTGCCAGGCAAGCCAAATTTAAATGTTCTGTGAGCAGTGTAAGTTAAATTGTTTGTCCAAAAGGCAAACTATTACAGCACCTCATTTGTGTTATGTATTCTACAACACAAGAATATGGTGTCTTGTCAAGATTGGTATGAAAAAATGTTAAGTAGCTGTGGCCTTTAGTGAGCATGTAAAAGAGATTCATGCTGATTCCCCAGACCCTGGACACTTGCACCATGTCTGCTCTCCCTACCCAAGGCTACAAACCAGTGGCTGTTAAGGGTGGATACACCTCCTCAGAATGCTACAGCAGCGTGGATCCAGTTGCAAATCAATTTCAGTCCACAAGAATGGCTTTTAAGTGGCTCTGCATCCTTATGAAAATAATGCAGTGCTGCTGGTTTCGTTGTGCTCCATTCACAGTACTGTAGCTCCATATACTAGATGGATACTGGTATTTGCTTGACTTAAAAATCATACTACTGTGAAGTCTCTGTATACTGTCAAACCCTGAGCATAAGAGGACAAGTTATAAGAGTTTCTGCTATTGCTACTTGTTTGCTTGGCAGATCCATCTCATCCCATCCCTTTCCACGGCACCCTTCTTCTGAAAAGTTCCAGGTACATGGAGTTCACCAACAAAATAGATATGAGAGATAGAAAATAGTTGGCTACTTTGACTTCAGGAATGCACAATTGTATAATTGTACAATTATAATTGTAATTATAATTGTATAATTGTATAAGCATGTATGAGTCCATGCTCAGATCTCTGAGCATGGAGAGCACATTTTGCTAACATGGCATATGCCAATGACAGCTCTGTGTTTCCCTAACACTTTAATAGAGCCTCTTAAGACCCAATTCAAGTATTACCTTTGCCCTTCAGAAGCCATTACAGTGTGTTACAGTACCTTATCTCTCTGGTAATATTTGTGATCAGTCACCAACACTGTGTCACTTATGTATTTTGTAATCCACACATGGCAGCAAGGAAGCAATTCATTGAAGGAGCTGTAAGGCAAAAGGAAGCAGACGAGAAGATGGGAAAGTGCAATCTAAAGAAGGGCAGGGCAGCACATCCTAGTGAGTTACTACTGGTGCTAGGAAGCAAAGCTGAAGAAGGGCAAGAAACCAGTTGCAAAGACTGCATCCACAGCATTGTTGGATATTGCACTCTTGTAAGCATTCACCAAGGCAGGAGAATCCAGGAGATGAGTGCTACATATAAGTAGATAAGAAAATTCCACAGGGGAAGCCATGTTAATCTGCTTACTGTAAATAAAGCAATTAATTTTGGCATAAGCTTTCTTAGACTAGTGCAGGGGTGTCAAACTTATTTGTGAGGAGGGCCGACTTGGTAAGGCCGACTACGTGTACCAAATAAATAAATAAATATTACAAAATGTAATGCCAAGTACTGGAGAGATGAACTTTATAGAAGACACAGGCAAAGTCAATTAAATATATTGTTTTTTATTTAAAATGCAAACAAGTTTACAACAATAACATTCTTACAGTATTTTCTTTTATTTAAGTATTATTGTTATTGTTTTAAGTATGTTTGTATTTAAAGTAAAAGTAAAAAATAATATCATTAATTGGCTTTGCCTGTGCCTTCTATAAAGTTACTATCTCCAGTACTGGTATTAAATTTTAAACTGGGGGGGGGGGCTGCCTTGGCTGGTTAGCCCATAGTTGACTTGCCAGCCCAGATATGGATGGGGTGGCGGTGGCCAGAAAGTCAGGTAGAAAGAGAGAGAGAGAACGAGCGAGGGAGAAAGAGAGAGACAGAAAGAATGAAACAGATATGAGAGAAAGGGAGAGGGAAAGCATGGAAGAAAGAAAGAACGGGAGGGAGGGACGGAGGGCGCAAAAGACTGAGTGAGGGGGCGGGGAGGTGGCTGGGCTTGCCGAAAGGTTGGGGGAAATGGGTGGGTGGGCCCACGGGGCCCGAGGGGCCATGCCGCACCAGTGAAACGACGAGGAGGGGACCAGGGGGTTGCTGGCTGGGCCCGCCAGGCCACTCAAGCCTCGCCGCGCCGGGAAAGCTAGGAGGGGAGAGGGGGGGGAGAACCAGGCACATAGAAGGTGCCGACTTATGGCAACTCCATCCATGGGATGTTCAAGACGATCCTCTGCACAGCAACCTTGGTCTTTCTTGGTGGCTTCCCCTGTGGCCAACCCTGCTTCTTTCCCAAGCTCTAATGAGCTCAGGTAATCGGGGCTATTTGGGCTGCACAAAGCCCAGGTAAATTCCACTTCAAATGAAGTATGACAGGGCTGCATAAGAATTCAGGGTGGTAGACCAATGTCACTTTTAATCAACACTATAACAAGATGTGCACAAACGCAGGTTGGTGTTTGGCCCGTGAGCACACACTTTGTCGTGTGCCCTCCTCCATTCTGGTGTGGGAAATTGGTTAGAAACTAACTCCAGTGATCTGTGATAGAGATACAGTCACACCAGTTAACCAGAGTTAACCCCTCTACACTCTAGAACTGGTGATCCTCCCTGAGTTAGAATCCTGGTTGGTGGGGGAGAGGAACTAATGCCTGGAATTGTTTCTGACTTAAATTCTGGGCACATCCCAGCTTGCTACCAGTTAAAAGTAACACCTGAATGCAACCAACAATGAATTGTAAATGATGGAGCAATTTCTGACATATATTTCATTTTATTGATTATTTTCGTATGTGCTGAAGATTTCCTATGCATGTTTCTAGAGCCTATTTCTACCTGCCTTATGATTAGATCACGGGAGGTCACTAGAGGATGGTGAAATCTCTGCCAAGCTTGCTAACTCTTGGCTGGTGAGTATTCACAAGTTATCTGTAGCTGATTTTTACGCTGACTACGAACTGCCTGTGAACTGGCAAGGAGATTGCTTCAGTCTTGTGGTCAGGTTTACACTTGCACGCAAGACATGCCCTGCCTTGTCATTTGAGAAAGTTAAAATTACCTACTTGGTGGTTTGATGTTTTGTTTTGGTTTTTGCATAAGCTTTCAAAGTGAGACTGATTGTGCCATTGTGGGTGGAGTATTGCATCAATACTAAGCTTAAACATAACATGGGTCACGCGGTTTCCTGGAAAGGGGATTGAAAGACAAAATATATTAAGGGAAACAGATATATTAAAGCATGACTCTGAAATCATTTGGAATACACAAGAATGATTAGCTGTAGATTACACAGGCACTCACACCAGTAAAATACAGCTTGCTCTCTTGCCAATATAGAGCTCTGGATGTTACTGTAAGTCTTTTTCCCAAACTGAGGATTATTAAAACATATAATTAAGAATATCTTATTGGATATTATGGGGGGGTCTCAATCCTTTTTCAAATACATGTTTCTGGATTCTGGATGGATAGCTGTGCTAGTCCATAGTACAAAAATAAAACAAGAGTCCAATGGTACCTGTCAGGACTTCAGTACCTCGTTGCATATCAGTAATAATAAACTTCACTCCAGACGGTGCAGCAAGTTAAAAGTTTTATTAAGAAGGCAAAACGAGTTCAGTAGGTCCATACAAACTTAAGGTCAGAATACAGATGGGGGAAATACTGGTCATCTTTATAGGGAACATACAATAGAATTGATTACACGTAATGGCGGAACACAAAAGGATGAGATGCAGCAGAGCTGTCCTGAATGGGAAAGGATACAAGTTTACAATAAGGACGTATTTGCTGGTGATTACCCATTCCGAGACATACTGGTGAAATTGACTAGTAAATGACCGGGTGATCTCTCGGGCTCCCGGCATAGTCCTGCAGCTCCAGCTAGCTCACAAGGGATGTCTATTGAAATGCTAATGCCGAGCGAAAGAATGAGCACGGGGGTGGGGGGAGAGAACAGAGCTTGCTTATCCAGGGCTCGAATGGAATCCCTTGCTGACAGTACCTTACAGACTAAAAGGTAAAGGTAGTCCCCAGTGCAAGCACCGGGTCATTACTGACCCATGGGGTGACATCACATCCCAACATTTACTAGGCAGACATTGTTTACGGGGTGGTTTGCCAGTGCCTTCCCCAGTCATCTACACTTTACCCACAGCAAGCTGGGTGCTCATTTTACCGACCTTGGAAGGATGGAAGGCTGAGTCAACCTTGAGCCGGATACCTGAAACCGACTTCTGTCGGGATCGAACTCAGGTTGTGAGCAGAGCTTTTGACTGCAGTACTGCAGCTTACCACTCTGCTTTATTCCAGCACTAGCACCAGGACATCCTCATGGTTTATTACCAGGGAGGTTGCATGCTTTTTTAAAATGAATAAATTGTGCCCACATATTTCTCTTCAAGCACCATTTTTCGATCCAAATGAATGACTGTGGCAATCATGCCTAAAAGTCTCACCTCTCCTCTGAGGCTCTGAACCACTCGTGATTATGTGTGTGTAAAGTGCCATCAAGCCACAGCTAATTTACAGAGACCTCAGCAAGGGGCTTTCAATGAAAGTGAGAAGCGGAGGTGGTTTGCCATTGTCTTTCTTTACAAAGTCTTCCTTGGTGGTCTCCCTTCCAAGTACTGACCCTGTTTAGCTTCTGAGATCTGATGAGATCAGGCTATACCATGCTGCCTTCCCTTTGTAATTATAGCCTCCAGCAAATCCAAGTGACTGTCAGCCTAACAAAGCCCCTGGAACACCACTGGATGGAAGGGGCTGAGCAGGCTTATTTTAAAAGGGGGAGAGAAGAACTTCTTTCTTCAGTTAGGGGCTTGGAGGTTCTGGTTAAGAGTGTCAGATTAGCCAGGATTTTTATTTCGGTTTTGGGAAGGTTGGGTAGACTTAGGGGAGAAAGCTTTGTTTGAGGTGATAAACAAACATCCTGGTAAAAGCCAGAAGCATCAAATCTACCTGGGCTATTTCTGAGAGCTGGGGACTGTGATGTGAAAGGGGAAACCTACACCTTCGAGGGAACCTGACATTCGATAACCAGGTCCAGTAAACCTCCTAATCCAGGGGTCCCCAACCCTTTTGAGCCTGTGGGTACCTTTGGAATTCTGACACAGGCTGGTGGGCACAACCACAAAATGACCATCATAGGAGGTGTTACCCGAATTAGTCTCCACTTTGGTTGGGGGAATTAGCCTGGAAACCAAGCTTTGCAAGAGGTTGGGTAACCAGGAATTTTGCAGCCAGTGGATACAAGGATAAGCCCTTATGGAAAACTCCCATTAAAGAGGCAGTTCGTTCCAAATAAAATGGAGTTTTATTATAAAATGATTTCAAGCACATGAAATAGCACACACACCCAATTCATACAAGACCTCAGAAATAAAAGAGTGGAGGGGTGGGATTCCAGAGTTAGGGTTCAGGTGAGACAGTGAGGGGGAAAAGTATTTGATCCCCTGCTGAATTTGCCCATTTGCCCTCTGACGAAGAAATGACCAGTCCATAATTTTAATGGTAGGTTTATTGTAGCTGTGAGAGACAGAATAACAACAGGAAAAACCCCAGAAACCCAGAAGACAAAAGTCAGACATTGATGTGCATTATAATGAGTGAAATAAGTATTTGATCCCCTATCAACCAGCCAGATTAGGGTTAGGGTTAGGGTTCTGCTGTCGACAGAAGCAATCAATCCATCAGATTCCAAACTAGCCACTATGACCAAGACCAAAGAGCTGTCCAAGGATGTCAGAGACAAGATTGTACACCTGCACAAGGCTGGACTGGGCTACAAGACTATTGCCAAGCAGCTTGGTGAGAAGGTGACAACCCTAACCCTAACCCTAACTGTCAACCTCCCTCGGTCTGGGGCTCCATGCAAGATCTCATCTCGTGGAGTTGCAATGATCATGAGAATGGTGATTAAGCAGCCCAGAACTACATGGGGGGAACTTGTCAATGATATCAGGGCAGCTGGGCTACTTCCGGCAAGATGGCGGATCTGATCGCGACTTCTCTCAAGAGCTCGAGAGAACCTGGAGACGCTCCGAAATCAGGACACTTTAGTGCCCTGATCCACGTTCCTAAAAGGTGGAATGTGGAGCAGGAAATTCCTGCTGCTGAAGAGTGCGGTTTTGACTCCCATTCCCCCGGGAATGAAACCCGGGGGGGTTTGGATGTTGTCCTGCCTGGCTGAGGAAGAAACCACCACCGTGAGCGCCTCTAATGGATCCAGGATCAGATCTCCTCTACTAAACACCAGCTATTGAACCATTTTAACTACTGAAACCCCGACATCCGAGACCTGTAAGTGTTAAGAACTCCTTTTGTTTGCCTTTCAATCAGAAAAAGACTGAGGAGATTTTCCAACTAGCTATAAGCCCGCCCCCCGCCCATATAAGACCAAGAGATAATTTGACAAAATAAGAAAAATCACCAACCGGACTGAGGAATTATAAATCTTTCCCACGGGTAGACATAACAGACGATTTGAGTGACATTGTATGCAGCAACTGAAGATTCAGAGTTGGAAGGGGGAGGGACAAAGTTCTATTTCCGATTTGAAATACTTTTGCTTTAGAGTCTTCTTGCCATGTTTTGCTGTGAGAACGAGGAAATTTTGTGGAAGGACCGGATGTCTTTAAAGGCTTTACTAGAGGACTCTTGAAACTTGATGGTCTGTAGGACTTCCTGTAGAGCGTTTGGTCCGAGCGCCATTGTTTCCTGGGGGCTCCCAGGAGACACCAAGAGTCGTTTAGATTTGGAGTGCAAAAAGCACCCCAACTTGGTCCTAAATAGTGGATCGGGAAGCAGGAAATTTCCCTGCAGCCTTCAAGAGTGGTTTGGACTCCCATATTCTCTGAGAGAGCTTTTATTAAGCCTCTCGGAGATTTGGAAGCTGTCCCCGCCGGCACATAGGGGCTACCATTGCCACGGACGACTCTTTGGATTTAGGCTTTGACCTCCTGTATACATTAACATCAAAGAATCTATGAAAAGAACAAGAAGCCTCACCTTTGGAAGTCAGAGTGAGTAAAAAGACACTTTTTGCCTTTATCTTGATTGAGAAGACCTGAATGACGATAAAAACATCTACGAAAACCGGTGACTCCCTGCCCAGCGTAACGAGACTTTTTAAATAAACAAATGCCATTAAATGAACTGACTAAGACCTTATCAACTTGATCAGTGAGTAGACGCAATAAAAGGGACTTTTGAATGACTTTACAACTACCAATTAAATGCTTTGAGGGGAGGGAGGGAGACGAAAACCTTCCCACCCCACTTCCGGCTCTCTTTGATTCAATGTCCAGCCTCGTCGCCTCTTAAGACCGGAAGATAATAAGAAGGGCTTTGTTACCATCGAAAAGACAAGGCAGACTGAAAGACTTGAAGTGAATCTCCCCGGTGTAACCATCAAATCATTCCTACCACTTAACCACCGAGAGGAGACGACGCAGGGTCTATGATACTGCAGTTTCCTGTCTACTTTCTTTTCTTTATCTGTGCCGCTTTGAAGCGTAATTGAGGATATCTTGAAAATTACAAAGCCTGCTTCTATATAAGAATACAAGCAGATATGTCAAACAAGAGGATGGAAGAGATGTTACTCAAACAAATGGACATGTTTGCAGTGCAACAAGATTTAGTCTTTGAAAACCAACAAGCGCTCTCACATCAAGTATTTCAACTAGCTGAGGTGATGAATATCCTATTTAAATCAATTAATGGAAAACTGGACACAATTATTGAGGAGATCCATGATATGAAGACCCAAGATATGACAACAATTATGTCAATGGGAAAAAAAGATTCTACTAAGGAGATGATGATTGAATGCTATGTGGAAATGGTGATAAAATCTGGAAAAAATGACAATGAATTAGAACAATTTATTTTTAAAGAGGTAGCTGCAAGTGACCAGCTGGCAATGAGAGAGAGCAACATGAGAGAATTCAATACCTCTACAATCTACTTGTCTGAGTTACTGCTGACAGGAGGAACATTATTATCCCAAGAAAACACTTCCTGGCAGCCAGCGATGGAGGGAGACATGACGAAGGATTTTACCAAGAAGCTGCTGGAAATTTTAACAAGAAGCCAATGGGATCTTCTTTTACATTTTCAGAGGCCAGAATTGCAGCTACTATACTGAAAAACGGGGGGTGGGGATTGGGAAATAAAGAAGGACTGGCAGATCCCCTCCCAAAACAAGATAATGGCTAAGATGATGCTTATTTTTGGGGTGTAAGGGAGGCACGGTGGATTTACTTTGATTAATTTCTAATGGGAAAATTTGTTTATGTATTGATCTAATCCCTTTATTATAGAATAATAGAATGTTATATAGAGACAATGATGATAATATTATAACTAGGTAGGACTTGAAATTGCTTATAGAAGTAGTATAGATAGCTTAAAGCAAGTCTGTATGAGAGAAAATAAGGATTATAAATTAATTTGAAATGCAAAAGTGTTAACCAGTAGAATTAGTGACTGAAGAAGATGCGGGGAAGTCATATATAGCAGATAGCATTGAATACTATAGATAACATATTCTCAGTAATAGCAATGAGCTTTTTTGTTACAAGTAGTTACAACTGAATATATTGTTGAGATATGTTTATTTTTGTTGAATTGTAGAAAATAATAAAAATAATTTTTTTAAAAAAAGAAACTTGATGGTCTGTGTTACACTAATACTGCCCGCCTATACAACCAGCTCCACAGGGAACCTGGATTACAAAAGACTGGAGGAACTGTTGATGCAGCACACTGAAACACTCAACAAACAAATTCAACAACGGATAGAACAAATGTCTCAACTACTTGACCAGAAACTTGACAACCTTTTGATCGAGATTAAGACAATTAAAGACCAGGTGAAGGTGTTAAAAACAGACATGAAAAAGATGGAAATTACCATAACAAAAGTGGAGGAGGAACAAAAGGAAATTCGCATGGAAACTAAGGATAGTGAGAAACAAATTGGAGATTTACAAACATAAGGAGAGATTTTAAAGGACCAGATTGCACTTTTGGATATGAAATCGAGAGAATCCAATCTACGAATACGCAATCTCACGGAAAAATATGGAGACACTAGAGGGTTGATGATAAAGTCACTTGCTGATATTTTCCATTTAAATGAACAAAAATTGAATTATGCAATAGACAAAATATACAGAGCTCCCTTGTCGCCAAAAATGCAGAAATCAACACCTAGAGAGATTGTGATTGCCTTTCATGATCTCAGAATGAAGAATACAATCATGCAAATCCAATATGATAGTCCTCTTTTGGTAGATGGATTATCATTAATATTGCTAAAAGATATACCTTGTCACTTGGTTGCAAAGAGAAATGCTTATAAGGATTTCACAATGATATTGAGGAAAAATGGAATAAGATACACCTGGCTAACACCACAAGGGCTTACTTTCATCTACAAACAGATCAGATGTGCGGTCAACTCACTAGCAGAGGCTGAAAGATTTCTGTCAAGAAATACAGAACTGGCAGATCCCACTCAAGGAAGAGACCAAGAAGAAATACGACGGGATGAAAATTCATCTGGGCCAGATGCAGTAACTGGTCACCATGGATGCCAAGAGACTACATTAAGAAAGCAAGAAAAAAACCAATAGAAACCCCCGACAGAAAAAGTCATTTAAAAAGAAGGGATAAAGAGTCGGAGTTTACTGAAATGTTGGGAATAAGGGGAGGTGCAGGGAAATAACAATGAGTTTTTGTTTTTTTTACTTACTTGATAATGTAAAGAATATATAGTTCTATCCTTGTTTTTGGAGTAATTATGTAACCTAACAGTATTTTAAATTTCTTTAATGCTAATTGAATATATTAGAGATTGGGTTACTAAGTAATGGACACTAGAAAGAAATAGACAATTTTAAATAAATATATACTAGCTCAGAAGGAATAGATAATTACTAAAATAAAGGAGTAATCTGATTAAGAATGAGTTAGAGGAAGTTGGGGGGGAAGTTCAAATTATTATATGTATTTGATTAAGAAGGTATGCATTAAGCTATGCATTATTATTCATAAATATATGGAAAAATAAGCTATATGGAATACCGAATAAGAAATGTATTATTTTTATGGAAAAAGCAATAAAAAGTTTTTAAAAAATGATCTCAGGGCAGCTGGGACCATAGTCACCATGAAAACAGTTGGTAACACACTACGCCGTGAAGGACTGAGATCTTGCAGAGCCCGCAAGGTCCCCTTGCTCAAGACAGCACATGTACGGGCCCGTCTGCAGTTTGCCAATGCACATCTGAATGACCCAGAGGAGAACTGGGTGAAAGTGTTGTGGTCAGATGAAACCAAAATCGAGCTCTTTGGCATCAACTCAACTCGCCGTCTTCGGAGGAGGAGGAATGCTGCCTACGACCTCAAGAACACCATCCACACCGTCAAACATGGAGGGGGACATATTATGCTTTGGGGGTGTTTTTCTGCTAAGAGGACAGGACACCTTCACCGCATCGAAGGGACGATGGACAGGACCATGTATCGTCAAATCTTGGGTGAGCACCTCCTTCCCTCAGCCAGAGCATTGAAAATGGGTCGAGGATGGGTATTCCAGCATGACAATGACCCAAAACACACGGCCAAGGCAACAAAGGAGTGGCTTAAGAAGAAGCACATTAAGGTCCTGGAGTGGCCTAGCCAGTCTCCAGACCTTAATCCCATCGAAAATCTGTGGAGGGAGCTGAAGGTTCGAGTAGCTACACATCAGCCTCGAAATCTTACTGACTTGGAGAGGATCTGCAAAGAGGAGTGGGACAAAATACCTCCTGAGATGTGTGCAAACCTGGTGGCCACCTACAAGAAACGTCTGACCTCTGTAATTGCCAACAAGGGTTTTGCCACCAAGTACTAAGTCATCTTTTGCAAAGGGATCAAATACTTATTTCACTCATTATAATGCACATTAATCTCTGACTTTTGTCTTCTGGGTTTCTGGGGGTTTTCCTGTTGTTATTCTGTCTCTCACAGCTACAATAGATCTACCATTAAAATTATGGACTGGTCATTTCTTCATCAGAGGGCAAATCGGCAAATTCAGCAGGGGATCAAATACTTTTTTCCCTCACTGTAATTACCAATCTCAAAGAGCAAGTGAAAGCAACACTGTAGAGGGGAAAAGGCCAGCGTCTCCAGAAAGCAAAGCAAGAGACCTTACATGCAAGTAAGGGGTGAGTATATGGATCCAAAGACACACACACTATGAATGTCACAAGGGCAAATATGAAGTAACTGGTAAAGAAAGCTTTGATTGATTGCTGGCGATGGCTCTGTTTAAGTATTAGAGTGTGGGGAAATGTCACAGGGATTTTCTCAGGATGGGCGTGAGTCAGACCAGAGATTTTGGATTCAGTCTCCTCTGAATGCCTGATGAGGGTCATCAGATATGCAGAAGAATAGCCAGGCCTTGATTACCTGTTGATGAGATTTAAAGTTCTCAGTGTTGCCCAGGTGGCTGCCAGGAGAGCTTAATATGCCAAGGAAAGCTTAGTCATCCCCATTGTTTGTTAGCCTTTCACACCCTGGCCCAGGAGAAAATGTAAAGTGACCGATTCCCTTCCAACTCCAAAGTATAGCACATATGCCAAGATCGATTCCAGGTCCCTGGAAAATCGGTTCCCCTCAGTGGAGCAGTGCCCTGCTCTTCTGTCAGCCTTCGATCCTATATGCACGTTATGGCACCCCAGGTAGTTAAAGCAGTCCGGACACTAACAGAGGTGGATCCAACCACAAAATGTCAGGGAGTAAGGTTATGCTTACCTCGAATAGTAACTCTTCAACATTTCAGGCAAATGCTCTGTTTAACAGATACTTTTTAAAATGAAGACATTGTTTTAAAACATTTCTTGCATATACACACAGCTTACTTTCAGCCACTCAGCGAAGATCCTTGTGTTGAGGTCGCAGCTGCTCTCAAAGCACCATTTCAAAAATCTGTTCAGCCTATCAGAAGCCCTTCTGGACAAAAGACACGTCTGGCCCTGCCCACTTTCTAAAAACACTTGGTGGGCACAAGGAAAAGTTTTGGAGAGCACCATGGCACCCGAAGGCACCATCCTGGGGATGCTTGCTAACTTGAAATAAACGTTTTGAGGAGAGAAAGCAAGAATCTCTCTTTCTTCAGTGTTTATTGACTGTAGTTGGGCCCAGTTGCAAATCTTGCGGGAGAAAGACTTAACTGGTGAGTCGCAGCGGAGACCCCCTTTACCCTTAGAAGCTGAACTTTCCACACCTAACCCTTTGTGGAATCCCTTGTTTTTTCTGTTAAATAAAATCTGTTATTTGGGCCTTCTCTGTCCAGCCAAATGGGGGAACAAAATTTAACTAAATTTACTTGATAAATATATCCAATATTGTTATAACAGCATCTGAATGAGTTGCCTCTGGGGGCATGCAGTTTACACACTAATAACCCTTCAACATAAACTCATGTCACCGATTCTCGTGTTTGTGGGTGCTTGATGATCCAAAGATAAAGAGAGGCTGGTGGGAGGGAGGGGCCATTTTTGAGATGTTTCAACACAATATAACCCTAAATATAATAGAACCTTGAGTTGCCTCAGAGCTTCATCCTACTCAGCCTCCTCCCGTAACCACCACATAACCATTTGATACAACGTGCAACTTGTCAGCTTCATGTGTTCAAGCAAAGGGATCCTGGTCCAGATTGTTTCCAGTGGCATAACAGGAAGTGTTTGCCAGGAGTTCCCTCCTACTATGACAGTGGCTCCTCCCACAGGTATTTATTTTCTGTTCCTCTTATTGCTGTTCCAATATTGCAAATTGGTTGGTCAGCAGTTGACACATTAAAGGGTAGTTTGAATACTGAAGGAGCGGTCTTCAGTTTGCCAAAAGAGTTGCAGCAATACCTGATGAAGCAACAGCTAGAGCAATCATCCTTTCGGGGGGGCAATTTATCCAAAAGTAGGTTTATAAGAAATGTCTTTCCTATTCCACAGGGAACATCTATGAAAAATTTGCCTTCTGTCTATTTGAAAAAGCATCAATAATTTTTTTGAAAATATTCCTTTGGTCCAGTATTAAATTTGGCTCATTTTCTCACATGAATTCTCTAAGCTGTTCAGCTATCCTCCTTTTGTGATTCAGGAAAACCAAATGTTTACAAATTAGAGCCACCCATGGTTAAAGCACAATCTTCATGCATTAAATGTTCTATTAAAAACTGCATCATTTCTATATGTGGATTTTGTGTTCTGGCTTGATTCAAAGTATCTTCTGAGAGATGTTCCTTATATACATCCCATAGATGTTAAGGATCTGAAATGGCACAAACCTGTAGCATAGCACCAAACAGATTTTGTAACATTTTAGGTGACCTCACAACTGCTGATTCCTCTAGACCAAAGCTTCTTAAACTATGGGTCACGACCCCATATGGGGTTGCGTAACTGAATGTGGGGGGGTTGTGGAAAATTTGGCAACAGTAAAAGGTTTCTAGATTTCTTTATGATTTATTATCAGTAAATATTTGATTTGTATACCTATTTTATATACCTATATACCCGGGGTCACGTAAAAATTTCTCGGGTGAAAAAGGGTCACGACTGGAAAAAGGTTAAGAAGCCCTGCTCTAGACCAGGGGTGTCAAACAGGCCGGATCCGGCCCCTTGAGAACACATCCAGCCCATGAGCCAACCAAGGCAGCCACACACACCCCAGTCCCGATCTGGACTGGCGACCCTGCTGCAGGCTTGCCAGCTGAGGCAGCCACACACACACACACACCGCCACTCCCAATCTGGGCTGGCAAGGCATGGCCCGGCTCAACCAAATGACATGTCATATCTGGCCCTTGTAACAAATGAGTTCAACACCTCTGCTCTAGACTATTATGGCATTGAGCATCACAAGACAACCTCTTAATTGGCAAACTTGTCTGGAGGTTTATTTAGTAAAGGAGGGAATATACTCCATCCTCCCTGACTCTACTACCTGGGTTCTAGTGAGTAAACTGTTGTTTCTATTGCAAATAGCACAGAAATGTTCTGGAAACAATCTGGACCAGGATCCCTTCGCTTGAACACATGAAGCTGCCTTATACTGAATCAGACCCTAAGTCCATCAAAGTCAGTATTGTCTACTCATACTGGCAGCAGCGCTCCAGGGTCTCAGGCGAGGTCTTTCACATCACCTACTTACCTAGTCCCTTTAACTGGAGATGCCGGGGATTGAACCTGGGACCTTCTGCATGTCAAGCAGATGCTCTACCACTAAGCCACAGCCCCTGACCAATGTTACAGTTCCTTTAATATTTGCATTGCAACTCCCACCATCATCCTGAAGAGGGTGATCAACTTCAAAATTCTTTGCTTTACTGTCTGATTAATTATGTCTGCCGCAGACAGACCTATACACCCTTTTATTATTACAGATAAGCTTTCATGAGTCATAGGCTCACTACATTAGATATATGCATTCTGACTCATGAAATGTTATGCTGGAATAAATTGTCAGTCTTCAAGGTGCTACTGTGCTCCTATGGGAAACTGCTCGTGAACTTCCTGTTTTCTTCTAGAAGGGCCTAATAAGATCTAACTGTAGACATACACAACAGCAAGCACATTGTTCTGCTGAAACCTTGGAAAATCACACCAATAAATCTGAAAGGGAGCAGGAGGACTGAATCTAGGCTCCTGCTCTGAACAGATGATGAGGGCCACTTGCATTCTCCCTTGGTTACTATATCAAGATAGACACTATTCACGTGGCACCCATTCAGATGTGGGGTTCCTGGAGATCCACACACGGGAAGTCTGTTGCTCCTATAGGCTTCTATGGAGAAAGTAAATAATATATATCAATCACAATTTTGCAGCCATTGAGAAACCTAGTACATAGCACAATTAAAGAATTGGACTCATTTGCTACTTGGCACTCTGGCCCTTCCTTTATTCCTTGAAAAGGTAGGAGAAACCCAGCTCTTATAAGATCCTTACAACCAATTACATCTGCAGGAAAAAAGGTCAGTTTAAACTGTAGTCTAATTAGTCGTTATGGTTGACTACTAAGAATATGAATATGTGAGGATAGATTGCTCTTGGACTGCATTACTTTGTAGGAAGAGCACATGAACACATGAAGCTGTCCCGCACTGAATCAGACCCTTGGTCCACCAAAGTCAGTATTGTCTACTCAAACTGGCAGCGGCCCTCCAGAGTCCCAGGCAGAGGTCCCAGTAACTTTTTTAAGACTCCCAATATGAGATGGATTGCCTCTATGAAGAAAGCCACAGCACTCAGTTTGCAAGACCTGAGCAAGGCTGTTAATGATAGGACATTTGGAGGACATTGATTAGTAGAGTCACGGTCACCATGAGTAGGAAGCGACTTGACGGCACTTAACACATTACACACACAAGTTCCTTTTAGACAACACAAGAAGCAAATGATAGGGCTTTCTAGCAAAGAAGCCTCACCCTGTTCTGTCACTTTCCTCTTTAGTAGGGATGAGAGTTCTACTGCTATATTCCAGACAAGTTAGACTTCCCAACTGTGGCTTGGGATACTCCTGGCAATTTGGGGTGGAGCCTGGGGAGAGCAGAATTTGAGAAATGGAGAGAGTTCTGCAGGAATGGGATGCCATAGAGTCTGCCCTTAGAGGGTGCCATGTTCTCCAGTGGAACTGATCTCTGTGGTTTGGAGATAAGTTGTAATTCCAGGAGAAATCCAGGAAAAGGTCACAAAGTAAAAGTTTTGTTAACTGGCAATCAGTTGTTTGGTAAACTCAGTTAACTGGCACACCAGGACCTGCTGCCCACTCTGCCCAGCCCAGCAGTGGCAAGTTGACAGTAGTGCCAAGTGGGCAGAACAATGCCCAGGACCTGCCTAATACCCACAGCCCACTCTGCTCGCTTGCCACTGTTGTTGCTGGCCAGCAGGCCCGGTTCAGCAGTGATGAGACGGCAGCAACATCAAGCAATCGGCAGCCATAGCTGGGACCCAGCTGGGACCCACAACCCACTCCACCACTGCTTGCTCGGCACAGCTGCCCATTCTCTGCCACTGGGCTCCATCCATGGGAGCAGCAATAGCACCAAGCAGGTAGCAGAGCAGGCTGTAAGTCCCAGCAAGGCCCAAGAGGCACGGCCACCACTTGCTTGGCGCTGCTGCCCACGTATCACCATCAACTAAAAGCTTTGTTAACCAGATTATTAGGGCAACCCTCATTATCATGGATGCTGGTTAACAAGGCGTTTATTATATTATGTGGTAACTCTAGTTAAAGCTATTTGACATTCTCCACCTTTTCCAGAAAGATTTCAGATAAGAATTCTTTCAGTGCCCCCTTTGGCTAGGCTAGGCAGGGCTGCTGATAACACCATGGGCTGCCAGGTAGAGACTCCCCTTAGGGCCCCTTCAGGGCTGGATTCACTATTAAGCAAAATAAGCATGTGCTTAGGACATCAATGGAAGGGGGCACCAGAGAAATATTCCATTGCCAGATTTACCCATGGACCATATGGTGCAAAACTGCAAATGGTGCAGCTGAACCAGGGGCCACAAAAAGGAGCCCCCACAATAAAGGGAAAAAAAACTTGACTAAAAAAAAAACCACCTGAACATCTCAATTTTTATTCTTATCCTTCAAAAAAACCGTAAGAATGAAGAAAAAGTGGGAACTGAGAATAATCACACTAGGCTCAATATATTATTTTTTAAAAAAATATATTAAATAACTTAATATTGTTATTTTTACATTTTCAAAACTTTAAAAGTCCAAAAAAAACTGAACACTTAAAATTTAATAACCAGTGTACACTCCTTTGTTTCTTGTTTAAGCTAGAATTCATTCAAATCTGTTCCTTTTGTCATCACCATCACGGCACTTCTCATTATGTTGTTTCATTCGGGTCACCAGACCTTGCATTTCGTTGTTGCAGTGTTTGCATTTTGCATGCATGCCTGCCTTACCCATAGAAACTTTAATTTCATTAAAATATTCCCAAACTAGGTCTCTTTTATGGCCTGCTGCCATTATAGGTTTTCTCCTCCAGGAAGAGAATATTATGATAAACCTCAGGCTATACATACAAATGTAATGGAATTTCAAAGGGGCTATATCTCCTAGCAGCCCTGGCTCTGGAGAGGCTGGCCTTCCTTTTTCTAGAGGGGAGGAGGGAGGAGGAGAGATGCAGTTGGTGGGCCTAGGCTGGAGCAGGCTGGCAGGAAGAACAGGACGAGGAGGAGAAACAGACTGGTAGAAAGCTGAAAAAGGGGAACCAAGGAATGGAGCAGAAAACCTCCGGGATTCCTGCTGCAGGACTGAAGCTCCAGGTAGAGACTTTGTTGTTCGGACAGTGTCAGGCAAGCCCTAGGAAGAAGGGCCTGGAACCAGTGAACTCTTATTAGTTCACTGGCAAGCACTACAAGGCCTCATCAAGGACTTACAGACCCCAAGAACCAAGATGAAACGTGTTCAGTTAAGCGGTGCACAAAAGCGAAAACTATCAAAAAAGAAACTAGAGAAGACTTTGGATTTAGAGTCCAAGACTGCAAAGCTGACTGATTTCTTCACCCAAGTTCCACAACATGATATACCAATTCCGGATCAAAACCAATCCCTGTCATCAGAAGTGGACACAAATACCACTTTGATCACTTCAAAATCAAAATACGATGATGTTGGAATCATTGAGGTGTCACAAGCAGGTTCATCTAGCACATGTCTCACTACTGATCTCACGTTGCCTGTAAATTCTCTTGATACCTCTACTGCAAATGTTGATTCAAGTTGCTTTACAAGACATTCTGGGGTTGAAATAATTTTAAAAATTAAAGTTTAATGGACCATGGTGATGGTGGTGAAATGATTCAGTTTGCAAAACATGAAGTAAATATAGCAAAAGATCCAGGGTTATGGCTTTATTTCTCTGCTGATGACGTGGCTTATTGGATTGCTTGTAGGCTCAGTGACCATCAACACCACAATAGGCCATTTGACAAGTCTTACCGGCATTTCAGTAGTGGCAAACCAGCAAGATATTGTTTACAAAAACTTTTTGTTGGGACAAAAAACCAATGGTGAGAAATACAAAAGAGAGTGGTTATTGTATTCTTCATCAACATGATCAGTTTACTGTTTTCTTTGTAAACTGCTCCTAAAATTTTTTCACATTTTGTTATAAGAGAAGGGTTCAGTGACTGGTGAAATACTATTGTAATTGATCATCATGAAAAAAGAACTATTCACCGAGTCTCTATGTTAACTTGCTTAACTTACAGACAAGGTGAGGGGTTGGGACAACAGTTGGAAAAACAAATTCAGTGTGATTACTGGGAACATGTCTTGAGGCGTGTCATAGCTGTTATTCATATGTTAGCTGAACATGGCTTGGCTTTTCGAGGAACAGAAGAAAGATTTGGATCATTGCAGAATGGGAATTTTTTAGAGCTGCTTGAGCTCATAACCCAGTTTGATCCTTTTTTAGCAGGTCACAGTTCGAAATATGGACATTCTGGCAAAAGAAATCCTTTTTGCCTGTCCAAAACCACCTGTGACAAACTCATTCAACTAATGGCTCAAAAGATCCACGCTGTCATTGTTGACAAAGTAAAATCTTTTGGTTATTTTAGTTTGTCAGTTGATTCAACACCACAGCTATCATATATCAATCAGTTAAGTGTTGTACTTAGGTATTGAAAAGATGGACAGCCTATTGAACGCTTTTTTAACCTTTCTGGAAATGAAAAGCCATACCGGTGAGATAATGGCAAATCAGGTGTTACAGAAGATGTACATCTGAATGTCAGAGAGAAATTTCGTATCACTACCTTTTACATAATTGTTGACAAACTTGAAACTGAAATGACAAGAGGAGAGATATACAAAGAAATAGCAGAGATATTTTCTAAGTGATGTGCCACATAATGTCACTTCATCATCTACTGAAATTGAAAGGTATTTTCAGTGTTGTCAAAAGCTGATTGATGCTTACCCAGAAGACACTGGGCAGTGGGGATATTTTAGGTATAGTTTGTTATCTGAAACTATACAGCTGTAAGTTGTTTCAACTGCTCAGAAAAAAATGCTCTCTAATGAAATATCCTTAACCATGTGCCTATTCTGCCACCCAGCGTCCAAAGACTGGAATGGAAAGCAAAGGAACACTGGACTTACAGTGAAGGTTCCTTCTGAGGAAGGGAGGGCATCCTATGGGTGATTCCCACCAACCAGTCAGGAGGCAGATCAACTGTCTCCAGCAGTGGGTTCACCCAGATCTTTAGTTTGGAAACTCTCCAAGAAGTAACTAAACAAACTTGAACAATCTTAGCCAAAATAACAAAGCTAACTGTAAAGGTTAAACATGAGAAAAAACACAGCATAGAGTCAATTAGACTGGAAGATTTATAGAACAGAAGGCAAAAGATACAGGCATGCTGAATTCCCCGCCCCCACTTAAAGGGGGGTTAAGATGCCCTCCATTCTTTAGAGTAAAAGGAAACTTCACATTAGGTTCAATGTTCCTTTCTCATCTAAGGAGGAGGGCATCTTATCATGGTATTCATAAAAGCAGTTCCCATGTAGACTGGGTAGCGCTGGTTATTCTAATTGCACCATTTGTTGCAGTATCCTACACCCAGAAGCTGCATCAGCTGAAGCAAGGGTGTCAGTTTTATAATGCCGAATGAATGTGGAACTTGAGGCCCATAAAGCAGCTTTACAAATCTCCTCCACCAACCCATTGGTATCAAAGGCTATGTTGGTAGCTGTGCTGCAAATAGAGTGAGCTGTAATTCCCTTCTTGTTCTCTTCCCTTGGCTTGGACCAAGTAGGTTTAATTTGCTCTTCTCTACTTAAGGACAGATGGACTCACATTCTAGCTGTATCTGAAGAAGTGGCCGGTGTTTCACGAAAACCCATACCCTGACAGAAATTTTGTTAGTTTTAAGGTGCTACTGGACTCTTGCTCTTTTCTACTGCAAATAGGTCTGTGTGTCTCGGTTCTGAAACATGGGAGGGCATGTTGGGTATGAAAGGAGCGATGAGACTAGGGCCGTTGATCCTTCTGTTTGCCCTAGGCATGTTTTTTTTCTTGTACTTGGTTTTAACAAGGATGTCATCCAAATGGTCCCCAAGCAGCTACTCTCCCAAGAAGGAAAAGGAAGCTAAGGTCAGGTTTCAGTGATAATATGCCGAGTATGCCTGGCCATCACTGCTGAAGACATGGCACAGGAAAAAACCTTTAAGGAATCAAGGCTAGAATCTACCACAAAAATGCTGGCTTTGAGGAGCTTTCTCTGTCCTTCCTATCATCTTCAGAAATTAACTGAAATAACTTATATGCCCACATGACAAACATGAAAAGTGAAGTGGTAGCAGATGCCCTTATGGCTAAGGCAAAAGATTCATAAGACCTATGAAGGACTGTCTCAGCTTGGTCCTTTAGGGAGCCTTCGCCATCTCTGGTAATGAGGACCCCTGAGATCAGGGCTACCACCAGAGCCTCCACAAGAGGAATCTGCAAAAGATCCATAGCATTGTTAGATAGACTGTGTAGCTTCTTGACTATACGTAGGTTCCTAATGCTGGTCAGCAGAGAAGACCATTCCTCCTTCATTTGATTTTCAAAAAAATTCAGGGAATTCAATTTGGCCTTAGCATTCACTTCCTCAGCCGGAGTAGGCGGTTCTGAGAGCTCAAAAGCAACTATGGCCTTTGCTAGTAATCCATATTAAAAAGACACCTAGGGGGTGGCTACTTCCTCCTCAGATAATTCCCCCTCCTCCCTTTCAGAATGCTCAGAGATTTCTGTATCAATAATTCAGCAATCAAATACGGTTTTTGTGGATCTGTGATGACACCTCATCTCCAGACCTAGAAACTAGGGATTTAAATTTCCCACCCTATAAACATCTTTTGGTTTTATAATTGAGGCTTTTGGGACCACTTAGTCTTCTAGTCTTCAGTGAGGGCAATGCCTGGATTCAGGGTGCCACCCTGCCTATTATGGCCCAACTGGTTGCAATGGTGTACCCTGGACAATTTGATTCTTTTATGAGAGGATTAGCAGATTGAAGGAACCACATAGTAGACTTGATGAAAACCACTCAGAAATAGGTTTATTTCAGTGGTATGAGTGGCTTGGTTGTTCCTTTGTTTTCCTTTTCTCCAGCCCTCTCAGTATTACAGTAGCAAAGATACCAGACAGCTAGGGCCTGAGAAAGTGTAATGGTTACAAAGCAGGTTTCATGTTTGACTGATTCAGACTTCTAAGATGGAACAGAAAATCTTTTAACTTTTCAGTTTTTGACGGAAATAGCACCCAATCCGACCGATTTTAAAAATACCTAAAGTCCCTAATGGACTCCTTGCCTAACCAGCAGACCTCCTAACCCCCTACCGAAATCGGACAACCCCCAACTTTTTCAGCTGGCCAGTAGTTCAACTGTCCAATTCCTCCCCCCACCTCCCCTTTCAACATTTCAATCCACGGTTTGAAAGTGATTGGCTGAGGCTCCTGGAGAACAGAACTTGAAACCATCTTTCACAGGGTCATGTTCCCTAAGAGAACTGGTTGGCGGAGTCTATTGTGCTGCTTTTTGGCTGGCCAGCACCAGAAAGGCATATTTTATCAGAAGAAGCTTGTTTTCCTGCCTGAAAGGGGGAGTGGTAAGGACTAGAAGGATCTGATATGTTCCTCTTGTGGCCACCTGAGCCACTTCTGCTTGAAGAAACCTCAACTCCTCCACCATTGCTTTCCTTAGTCATCCTCAGCCTGCTATTTCAGGGGGGCACTCAGGTAGGTATTGAGGGCCCCCGGAGAACCCCTGATGATTCCTTCAAAGCTCCAGGGGGGGGTCAAATGGAGCTGTGGCAGCTGTTGTGTCGGTCCTCTGCCACTGGCCTCACTTTCCTTGTAGACCAGTTTCCCACCAAAATGCCCATCCTCCCCATTGTCGCCTGGCAAATCAGGGGCCTCCGTGCTTGTTGCTGCATTGCCTCAGCTCACATTCCCTACTCGGGCCTCTTGCAGCATCCTCTTTAGGAAGGGGGGTAGTGTTTGCTTCCTACTTTGGGGATTAGGAAAGGGGCTCTGTCCTTTGGAGAGGAAAGGAAACCGTTGGGAGTCGGCCCCTGCCTCATTGCAGTCAGCCACTGCCTCAGCAAAAGTGGCTGCGCTCCTTCTCCCCTTTAAAAAATAGAATGATAAATTAAGATAGAGCTAAAAAGTAGAAGAAGAATAAGTGAAAAAGAATAAAGAGGAGACAAGAAGGTGAGCTATCTAGCAGAGCTCCTCTGGGGCCTGTGCTCCTATCTAAGACAGAAAATGAACTGAGGATCTGGGTGAACCAGCTGCGGGAGGCAGGAAGTCTGAGTTGACCTGCCTCCTGACCGGTTGGTGGGAATCATCCGTGATAATCTGCCTTCTCCCTCAGAGTGATCAATGGTTCTTTCAAAAACCTTGCTCATTTGGCTAGAATTCAAGTTATGCATTTATTATTTATTTATTTAAAAGATTTCTGTGTTGCCTTTCCACCCAAGTAGGATCCTCAAGGCAAAGTTTGTGGGATTGTCAGCCCCACAGACAAAGAATATGGACATTTATAGATTTGGATATTTATACATTTAGATCTCTATATACAGATACTTAGTTAATATTCCAAAAAAAGTTTTATGCTAGAGCCTAACATTTCCATACTCCTTATTCTAAGAACCATAATCCATCTTTAGTTCCACGGGGCTTGCAAGTAAGGGCAGCTTTCTGCCTTCGAGGGGGGGAGGCTGAATCCTCCTTTGAAGGCGGTGCGGCTGTGCTGCCTCCAGCCACCAGCGCAGCCCTCCCCTCAGGAATGGGCTGCCCAACTATATTCACATTTATATACATATACAATGCTCCTCCACCCAGTACTCCAATGTACAGTTCTGAAGGGGCAGACATATTATGAAATTTCAGATTTTCATATGGTTAAATGGAAATCTTAAGATCTGAATCTATTTTCAGTTCTGAAATGATTTTGGTATTAGGGACCTACACAGCAATGCTCGTAACATGGTATCAAAGATTGGCTTTCAGCTTCAAGGTTTTTTTAAATTAAATATGAACTTCCTTAAAATATTAGGAAGTACTCTTGCTTAATAGTCCAATCAATTTTTCTTCATGAGGAATGAAGAAATTGTTTGCAATCTAAAATTCATTACATAACAGTTTACCAATGTTCTGAAAGGAGTGGAAGAAAAAAATGCTCTTAAGTTCACAAATTTTCAGTTTGATAGAACAGAATATTTTTAAAATAATCTAATTCAAAATAGCCATCCTTTTGGTGATGATGATTCACTTTATGCAACCCATGTTTTAAAATAACTGTTTTGAACTGTCCATTTCAATATTGCCTCTGTATATATAAGATATTGGCTATGGATCCCAGGAGGGAGAATGGTAGCTTTTAACAAAATTAATAAAAAAAACAGTTCTGATCTTTAGAACATCTGTCATGTAGTAGGTGACTGGCATTTCCCAGTCATTATTATGCCATCACGCTGCTGAGATTGCCTGAATAGATTCATAATGTGCTTTTCAAGGTCTTATCCAAATGCCAGTATGGTAGAGAAAGTATCACAGATTAGAAAAAAAAATGGAATTATGTTATCTTCAACATGATTAGCTTTACAAGGCAAAAAATAAAACAAGATCAAAAGGTACAATGAACAGATTTGTTTAATATTTGGACAGCACTTTCTGGATTAAAATGCATTTCAATTCTTATCTAATTTGCTACAGACCAACACTCTATGGAAAGCCAAAACATGATGAACTGTCCAAAATGACCACAATAACCTCTATGGCTGAGATGAGGGAGGCTTGGGTCTCCTAGCAGGAACACACTATCCACTACACTACAGTAGCTCTTCTTCCCCTAGTTAAGTGGAATGGACACCCTCTGCTTCAGAGATGGCTTTTGCAAAGGCCATTCAAAACATTTTTGTTCAAAGAGATAAAATAAAAAGGGATACATGTTCTTGTCCAAAATCAGATTGGGGGATATGTGCCAAACAGCCACCATTTTCTATTCTCACCCATCAACAATCATGTCAGGCCATCAGAAGGAAGGCTGAGATTATAAGTAATCACCTTTAAAGAAAACCTGGTGAAACAACATTTGGAACCAAGACAGAATGCGCAGATTTTACCGGAACCATCTCCAGCAGCATGATGACCACTGCCACTATGATGCCATTGCTTGCTTGTTCTGAATATCCCTCAGCAATATTTTCTCAGCATTTGCAAATAGTCCCTATGATTGAAAGAAAATTAATGGGGGCTAGATTATATATAATATTTCATGTTTGTAAGTCAGCCCATCCACCCCTTTCTCCTAAAGACAATGGCAGGGAAGAATCCATCCCAAAGGAGCAGGAAAAGGAGGAGAAAAAGGAGAAGGAGGAGGAGAAGAGTTGGTTTTTATACCCCGATTTTCTCTACCTTTTAAGGAGTCTCAAACCAGCTTACAATCACCTTCCCTTCCCCTCCCCACAACAGACACCCTGTGAGGTAGGTGGGGCTGAGAGAGCTCTTAATAGAACTGTGACTAGCCCAAAGTCACCTAGCAGGCTTCATGTGTAGGAGTGGGGAAACAAACCCAGTTCACCAGATTAGAGTCCACTGCTCTTAACCACTACACCACACTGTGTATTAACTAGGATCTTCCACTTGTGAAGAATTCACCCCAAATGCTTATTCCATCTGGAAATGCAGAGTTCTACAAGGTTGCAGGCTTCAATGTCTAATATGAATAGCCATTATACCAATCCTCTTGTTTCCTATACCGATTTGCATGATTACCAGGATAAACTGTGAGCAACCTCTTACTTAAGAGCTTTCATAATAAAACAGTTGTACCTTATCTCAGAGAAAGCTGCTCACGTGTGCTGTGGATCAACTTAACCAGCTTCAAAGAAAAGTAATGCATTAGCATTAAATAACATCAACAGTAAGAAAAAATGTTAATATTCTGAGAGGTCAGTTTGATGATAGTATACTTTTAAATATTGTAGCACATTCAGTGTTTAAAAAAAATCAGTAAGTCAGTTATGAATTGCACTATAGTATTTGGGACAACCAGAGATATGTAAAAAACATCAAGTAGACAGACACTGTAATGCACAACGTGTAAATACAACCATTTATAGTTAATGCCTGGCCAGAAGAAACACAAAGATAACACAACAGCTAGGGAAATGGATACACAAATGCTTATTCTTTGAATTTCTTTCCATTGTAATAAACCATATTTGAAGGGGGTCTGGCAAAAGATAATCATTTCCATGGCAAAAGATTAAGATGAATGGGGACAAAAAGAAGCAAGTTAGCACACTACTGCCTATACATGAAACTGAGTGAATACGTGGGAGAAACAGGACAACATTCTGATGGGCTATACTAAACAACAGCATAGTGGGACAGATGAATTCTGCACATTATACAAGGATTTATCCACCTTTATACCCCTTTCCACACCTATGTCTTTTTTGTTGGGCATCTCATGTTAGTTCCACATAAAATGGTCATAAGATCATAGTTTTATGACCACAGGGGGTAGCTGTGTTAGTCTGTTGCATGCAAAGTGAAGACGGCTCTTTCGGCATCCTAACAAAATTCATTGTGGCATAAACTACCATAAGCCAAAACTCACTTTGTCAAATGCAACAAAGATCTTGAGAGCAAGCATGACAATCATGTTCCACAGCTCAACTTGTACATAAGCATGAAAATGTTCAACAAAGATGACTTTATCTTGCTCCCCTAAAGACACTTCTACACAGCTGTGGTTGCATCAGCAGCAAACAATCAAGCATTGTGTAGGGTCTTGGCTCCTTTTCTGGATTGCAGGGCTGCAACACTTTATATCCCATTATTGGTAGCTGCTACTCCTTATAGAGGGGCCATTATGATAGCAAGCAATATTAACTCCTCTGTGAAGGTGAATGTTCGAATGCCATTTTAACCATAGAGTTGTTGCCCAAATACCAGAGTGTCCTTATGTCACCAGTGACATGATGTCACTTCTTGAGAGCTTGTAATTTTATGCTGGCCATTGGCCGTAACAAATAAACAAACAAAGTTCTGGAGAGCATTAGAAGTGACGTTGCTACATCACCGACAACAGAGGCTTAGGCCTCTGTTGCTGCTGTTAAGTACCCCTGCCAGCCAGCTGAATGGCGCTGGGAGGAGGGACCCCAAAGCAGGGAATCTGGCAACCCTATGGGGGGAAGCAGCCTGCAGTTTCAACTTTGAAGTACATGTTACTATCTAAAGAGAGACACTTCCCCATAAGAATATTAAGAGCAAGGGAAGGAGCAGAAACAAGACTGAGTCTAATATAAAATAAGTAGTAGTACAGGAGAAAAGTATGACAAGTCCTAAGGAGGCAAGCTACATTAATTTAACCAGATGTCAGGCCGGCTCTCTGCAGAGAGAAACAGACTGTGCATGTTTTGGTTTCACCAGGTGCGGTCCAAGGCCGAGAACTGGTAACTGTCAAATTCCTTTCCTAGCTGTGGGAACGGCCCTCGTAAGGAGGGTGGTTGCCATGACTGCAACCACTATCTTGATATGACCAATGCTTTTCCATATAGGCCGCAGGCCATGCCTTTAGTTCCCATTCGTGCCAATTTACCTGTTAGCTCTGTATACTTGTAGGTTTTCTAATAAATCAACTCTCTTTTGGACTACTCGTCTGTGGATGTTGTTTATGGGATTACCACGGGGACAAGTGCTCACACCCTGTTTGAATGTCTGCCTACCCCAAAAGAGTTAAAGCTACAGATAAGAACAAGCTCCAAGACCTGAAGGGCAAGAACAGTTGGTTATTTACCTAATTTAAAGACTACAGAATATTTATTAGGGCAGTATTATGCAAAATGATGTTTCAGAAAAAAAAGTGTTAGCCTTCCTTATCCCCAAAGAACACAGGGTAAGATGACCAATTATATTTTATTGATTAACAAAAAAATTACCCTGTCCTTCTGCCCTCATCGGGGCCACCGGACGGCTAACAAATTAAAAACATGAGTAATAAAAATATGCCTTAAAAACCATCAAAACAAAAAAAGCATCATTAAAACAATTGAAATCAAGCTAAAATACATATACAGAAACATAAAAGCAACAAATAAAACACAGGGTACCACTCCAGAAGATATTTTCCTTTTTATTGTTTACAAAGCAAACAAATGAACACAGAAAGACATAAAAAGTGAAAAAGTGTATGTGTCATCTATCTGTATATAAATTAATTTTAGTGCAATGTTCACTATATTACAGGCAATGATTCTAGGATCTACGTTCCAGTTAAGGTCAAGGGTTTCTGGAAGTTAGAAAATGTCCTTCTGTGAAAGAAAGAAAGAAAGAAAGAAAGAAAGAAAGAAAGAAAGAAAGAAAGAAAGAAAGAAAGAAAGAAAGAAAGAAAGAAAGAAAGAAAGAAAGAAAGAAAGAAAGTCATGAAATTAAAAAATACAAATTAGTTAAAGGAGTCTGGTACTATAGAATTTGCTGTTACTGCTGATACTTGTCAAAACCTTTCAGGATAGAGAGATAGAAATTGATTTCTTTGAAGCAAAGGATTTCACACTCTTTGTTATAAATTCCTGTTTCCTCCTTCAAACTACATAAGGACCAATAGCTTTTGAGGATTTTAAAAGGGAAAGCAAGAGTTTACAGCAGTGGTTGTAATCCACATTTTCAGCCTGGAACATGACAAAAGTGTAAAATATTATGTGCACCGTACTTCTAGCAGTGAGAAATTACCGGGACAGCATTTCTTGGGCTGTTTCCCTCTAGAGCAGAGAGAGAACTGTTTGTATAATGTTTGCTTCATTTAACAATGTACAAAAAAGCACAGACACTCCAGAGCACCAGTTACACTACCCCACATCGGATTCCTAGAGAGATCCTGCACCCTTAAGGTGCTTCAGCCAATTTCCAACACGTTGGCCTACTTCTCTTTGCAGATCACACATTACAGTTTTTCTATGGGTTGTGCCTAGGTTCTTTGACGAGACTGTTGCTCAATCAGTCAAATGTCAGCTACAAGTTCTCTGCTAGGAACTCAATTCCAAAGAATGCAGGGTCTCAATTCAGATCAGGCATGCTATTTTCCTGACCCAAATGGCCACAGATGCTTCTATGGGAAGCTGCACATATATGGATGGGCTGCACAAGTAGACCCCCCAATGGGATAGACAGAACCTCCAGGGCCGATTTTGAGTCAGGAAAATAGTGCAAAGGGGAGGCTGAACCCCCTCCTGTCTGCATGCCACAATTCTGAACCTAATCAGGCCCCTACATCAGGGAACTTCCAGCTGATGTACTGATTGAAAGTCAAGTTGGAAGTCTCAAACACAAGCTGTGGAAAACCATAATATGTAGTGTGGCCCTTGGCCAGAATAAAAACTGCCCTTTCTTTACACAGAGACATGCACTGGCCCCCTCCCTTCAGCTGGAAGTCACAAGGCTCCAGGGGGTGCCTGGATAGATCCATTTCCTAAGCATTGCCTTGGCTCTGCAGGAAATTTCCACAGATACTGCCATCTGCCCCCTCTTGCTGCAGCTCAAAATGCCCCTAAAATGCTGTGCTTGGGGGAAAGAAAACTCCAGGAACAACTTGAGGGGAGGTCAGAAGGCTGCAGCAGGAAAGGGAAATGAAAAAATCCCCCCTTCCATCCACAGAAGTCTTCTGTGGTATCCAATCCAAAAAGGAAATTGGTTCTTGTAGGTTATCCGGGCTGTGTAACCGTGGTCTTGGAGCACAGCCCGGATAACCTACAAGAACCAATGAACTCTGACCGTGAAAGCCTTCGACAATATTTCCAAAAAGGAAACATGGGCCTTAAGCAACACTACCATCATTTTGCCGTAGGCTCTGGATCCTTGATGCCCACCAGTTTATGACAAGCCCATAGGGTACAGACCCATTCACAGTAACCAAATGTCAAACTCATAACTTTATTATACAAAATACTTCCATGTTTCAGACCTCCTGAAGCTCAGGGTCATGGTTACTTATATTGCTAACCAAAAGTAATGCAATACATAAAAACAACCTCTAGCTATTGTCGAAGGCTTTCACGGTCAAAGTTCATTGGTTCTTGTAGGTTATCCGGACTGTGTAACCGTGGGCTTGGTATTTTCTTTCCTGACGTTTCGCCAGCAGCTGTGGCAGGCATCTTCAGAGGAGTAACACTGAAGGACAGTGTTACTCCTCTGAAGATGCCTGCCACAGCTGCTAGCGAAACGTCAGGAAAGAAAAGACCAAGACCAGGGCTACACAGCCCGGATAACCTACAAGAACCAAACAACCTCTAGCACTTTTCTAAACTAAAAGGAGGTTGTGGCAGGTGTGCAATATGGTAGCAAGCAGCTATAAAAAGCTTTTTTTGCTTTTTTTGCATGTAATTTGATGTACGCCATGTTTTATTTTCCTTGGAACTGCAGCTCTCCAGGGGTCATTTCATGAAATGCTATCAATTCAAGAATTTAACCATACCCTTTTATTTAATAGCAATTTAGTGAAAAGGGCAATATCAATACCAAATGCTACTCCACAAGAAAATAGTTTCCCTTGTGAAATTATATTTTCGAGTATTACACAATTTGTTCTTTCCACAAAATAAACAAAATTACAGTGAATTTCTTTTGTTGGCAGGCAACCATTTAATACTGGATTAAGCCCCACCAGGGTCAAAGAAAACAAGACTATGTCCCATCTCCAGGGTTTAACAGAAAGGATTGCATTTCTCTTTTAACAAGGATTCCAGTCACTTAGCAAGATGACCAAAATATGCCCCTGGTGCTCACCTGAACAGACATTCACCAAGAAAATGTTCCTTTCATCTGCTCATAAGCAGGAGGGCAT
The DNA here is from genome assembly GCF_029931775.1 of Euleptes europaea. Classification (NCBI taxonomy): domain Eukaryota; kingdom Metazoa; phylum Chordata; class Lepidosauria; order Squamata; family Sphaerodactylidae; genus Euleptes; species Euleptes europaea. The sequence goes on along the minus strand of NC_079326.1, from coordinate 9,374,250 downwards.
TAAACATTGGTAAACCATCACCATCATGGCAATCATCTGGGATTTGAAGGTTCTCTATAGGTTCCTTTGGCCAAAAGGCTGCCCTGGCCAAGACACGTGTTAGTCATAACAGGCCTTGTAAAAGTATGGACCAAGACCCTGAACGATGTCCTTCAAATTTCTCCACTGAGGCCACTCCCCAGAAAGCCACAAAGCTTGAGTGAACCTGATTGCCCTCTGCAACTTGCAAGGGCAAAATAACTTCTCAGTGGGATTAATAGCTGCCAAAACCATTCTTCCCAGAAATTAATGCCTTAGACCCCGAGGAAGGCACAGGGACTTAATATGGCATACACTGGACAAAGGTTCAACATACAGTGCCACATTTACTTCTTGGGAACAGCTTGGCAACTGAGAAGGCCTTAATAACCGAGCCCTTTAAAAAGCCTTCTGTCTCTTTTTTTAAACTGGCGAGAATGTAGCTTGCTGATTGCGGGCTTATACCCAATACACTACATACTTACAGCTCTCTTCCATCAGTCCCTGATGTTGTGATATATTGCTGCAAAAATAGATGAGAGACAAATATCTGTAATGCAAGCAAACATCAATAATGTAATTTTCCATTTTCTATATGCTGCTTTTTTTACTATGTTTTACATACAGGGTTGCCTTTTGTATAAAGTGAACAGTGAAGCTGCCTGATATCAAGTCATACTGAGTCAGGAGGACCATTGATCTACCAAGGATAGTATTCACTTGCTGTTGTCGGATCTTCTCGAAAACTATGGGGAAAAGGTAAAAGGAAACCTGGAGAACAAATGTACAGTGTTGACTATGACTGCATCTCCCAGCAGTGTCTGATACCATACCATATTACCTGTTTGATTGTGCAAATGGTGGGCAGGCTGATCACAAGGACCTTGAATATAGCTGCTGATTCTGGTTATGTCACAGGGCAGTCAAGCAAATGCTATATGTGGTAAACCAACTGACTGAAGCATTTAACTCCCCTTTTAAAAGCTAAGCCACTATGGTTATAGATGCTTACCCATCAAAGATGACAGGTAGCCTCCCTAATGTGTGTCGTGCAGATTCATCACTGTTGGTTTAGCTATGCTTTTGCAGATGCTGTCAGTGCAGCTCAGTTTGTTACAATTGGCTAGCCTGTTGGTGATCCCAAGGAATCTTTGTGGTTCGCTATAGATCCTTGAGGTTCCTTGAGGTTCTATATAGATCTGTGAAAGGTTTCCTACACCACATCCTCCTGGTCCCAACAGGCTGTCATCCATGTACAGTGGTCACTGTTACTGCTTTTCTGTCTGGAACTACGAGTTATCTCTGCCGTCTTCTTCTACTTGGGCCAGCAGGATAGTCTTGTAAATCTAGATTCCCTCAAAGGTTTACATCTGGATCTACATCATAATTGTCCATTCTGAAAACACAGAAAAATCTGCAAAGGACTAGAGAAAAAATGAATAGAGGAAGGAACACAAGATCATTCTCAGAAACCTGGCCTGATATAAGAGATTGACCTGCCACTGCTTGATCTTTTAAGCTACAATAATGAGGATAAAAATTCTCTCCTTAAAAAGCAGTCATTTCAGATGGACTGTGTGCTAGAACTCCCAAATGGTAGATTCTTCAAGATTAGTTAAGGGATTTCTTTGCCCATGAAATTAGGCCTCTAGGTTGGATTATGGCTACCTCTTCCAAGTTCATTATTTAATAGAGATCCGATTGAACTACTACGCGTTAGGGCCTGCCAGTAAGCTACCAGAGCCTTTAGAATTTTTATGGCAACTTAAGTCAGATCAAGGGGAAAGGCCAGTTATCATTACTGGTGGTTCTCATAGCTGTACCCTCAGCAAGGCCAAGGATGTGCAGATTAGACCACTCAAAGGCCTATCAACATTAGAAAACCTCCTTGGCTGAAGCTTGCTAGGATAGAACAAAGGAGCGATCTCTTGAAGGCCATCCTTACTAAGAATTTTTCACTCAAAGGCCAGTGTTTCCCTGGTAGCTGATTTCTTGGGATGGTGGAAAAACACCAAGAGTTATTCCCCTCTTGACACCACACTTTCTATCCTTCACCTCCAAGAAATGTTGGATGACCTTGAATATTCTGCCTTCTTTCTTCTGGATTGCTTCAATAAACAAATAGAACAGGAGATTGCAGTGGCAGCCTTCCTTCACTGTTCACAGGATCCACTTGTCTGATGTAATTTCTTTACAGATGTCTGAAGGTATTCCCCCAATAAGGATCAAGGAATTTAAAGGAGACATCTAGAGGAGGCAGCTGAATGCTCCATCATAGAACACTGACCTTCTGGATTCCTTCCTTTGTTATTATTTTTCAATGGAATGTGCAATCAGATCAGAGGGACACAAGGAATGCTTTGAACTGGAAGGCTTAATTTTTGAGGGAGGTACACGTATGGTTTCTTATCTTGGTCTTAACTGACACGGCTTTAAGAGGATCTTAGAGTAACTTCCAGCTAGAAGACTCATTATATGGACTTAAGGTACATCTACAATACCATAGCATAGCTACACAAGGAACTCGGTAACCACAACCTCTGTTTAGTGTCCAGAGAAGTTGCAAAAGCAACTTATTATAACTAGTCATAGGTCAGGAGAACTACCTTGTTAAAGAGGATCATTCAAACACTGATAGAGGAACACAAGGCATTGCTACAGAACACTCAAAATCCCCACGGCATGTCTTCTCTGGCCTACTTCAAAAAGCTGTTCTTCCTAGTAAGGGCTGCCACTAGAGTATTTACCATGGACATCCAAGTCTCACATCTATTCCCAAAGTATGGAAATTTTCTTTAAAAATTGAGAAGACTCACCCCACTCAGTGTTTTCAAAGGATTATGAAAAGGAACCCATATCCATAACTGGAATAGGACAATCCTGGCACCTGGTTGGCCACTGTGTGAACAGACTGCTGGACTTGATGGGCCTTGATCTGATCCAGCATGGCTTTTATTATCCTGATGACATGGGAATAGATACTGAGGAGCATCAATCTCCTCAGCAGCAACTTTAGAAAAGGAACAGCAGGCTAGAGCCGCTTGTCCCTCTAATCATGATCCTTTAACAATTCTTACTCTTCCGCTTGAATCCTAGCAACATGTTGGGGAGGCACAACAGGACTTGCCTTATATAGGGACTCCCTAGATTTGGCAAGAGATGCTTGAATCTCTTTTCTTGAGTTCAACACACAGAAAGGAGACAACAAGGAGCATGCAATCGATGCACCATTGCAGCCTTTCATCCAGCTAGTATGCTCATGAAGGTCAACCAATCTATGGGAGGCAGCTTGATCCCTTCTTCTAACATTGTTATTGACTCAGCTGGCTAAAAAACTACCATATTTGGCAGGGCAGGAAGAAGAGTCCAGTTCTTTATGATGATCCTTAGTCAGTGGTCTCCTTGACTCTTCTCCACCTGTGCAGAACAAGGGAGATGTGGGAACAATCTGAAGTAAACCAATACTAATTTCTGCTGCAATAGGAATCAATGCTTCTCGCCTTTTCTCCCTTTTTTGGGTGGGGGGAGGAGTCCTAATAGGCCCATGTACCCCTATTACAGGAAAGATAAAAACTGTATTATGATGCAAGATAGTTCATCATCTGTTCGCAGCACCAGGCCTCATTTCTAGACCCCATGTATTATAGCGTACCTCATGAATCTGCCCAGAAATATGGTACACGAGCTCAGCCCAATTTTTTCTGAGAGAATTTCATGAACTGAGAAAGCATCTTCAACCCATGGAATAAATCAGTAGAAGTCAGCTAGTCAAACTGTCCACGTGGACTTCCTTGGTTGTTTGTTTTAATGTGTTAAAAACATGACTTAAAAACGTAATTGCACACTTATGCCTTTTTCAACCCACAACATTAACAATGCAATTAGTGACAGAACCAGAAGAGGGTACTTTATAGTGAATATATTTAGCTGTCTTTACAATCCCAACCTTTCCACATGATTCATTCAGTAATTGTATAAGAGTGTTCTTCAGCAGCAGTAAAACCACCTGTGCAACTTCTGCAAGGGTCAGGCTTTTGGCAACTGCACATAATTGAATAACCGTTAAAATTCTATCAAGAAATGAAACAGCCTCCCCTTTCATTGATTTAGTTTCCCCCACCCCCATCCCACAAATTCCATGAAAACACTAGTGGGTGTTCACCAATTCAACTCCAAATTTGACATTAAAAGTAAGACAGTAAAAGTTCATTAGAGAGTACAAAAGAGGAGTTAATCATAACTGAACGACAAAACACTTTTGTAGAACACTCAGGAATGTTTCCTGCACAAACCCCTTGTGTCTATAATTTCAGTTCATTTTGATGAAGTTTGTGATGAAGTTACAACCTTCTCAACGGACAAGCCTCCCTTCCAGTTTAACCAACAGACAATCAAAACCATTACATTTCACAATGTGATGCATCATATTTCTTTAAGGAGAAGTAGTATGGTTATTAAAATACTGTAATGCCACAGAGAACTAGTAAGTTTGAGGGAGGGAAAAAGTTTAGTATTTGGCTGGCAAAGATGGAGCTGTTCAAGGGGACAAACTAACAACTCCACATAAAAAAATGGTATCTCTTGTTAAGTTTCCATTTATCCTCAATAAAATATTAGAATTGAAAGAAACAAAAAAATGAATATGCAACTTTTCAAATTATAACCGTTAATGTTCTAAATATAGGCTCAATTCAGTAATACTGCAGCAATGACAGACGCTACTGATTCACTGCTGGAACTTGCTTTCCAAAGGATTAAGTCCTTAATGTCCACTCAATAAGTTGGCAAAGCAGTAGATCTGAAAGAATTATGGCATACTTGATAAAGTTGTGTGCAAATTTCAAAGACCAGGAAGATTTCAGTATGTCTAACTTTCCTTTTTAAAACAGTGGCCTTCATAGGAGCACCAAAACTGAAGCCAGGTAAGAATAGTAGAAAACTTTGGTTGAACTTGAGTGAGAACTAACTGCTTTGAATATGCCTGATAGAAGAAGAGTCTCTGTTGAGGAAGCATCATTGGAAGGAACATCAAGAGACAATTTCAGAGCAACCACACTATTATCAGGCAAAGAACCAAATGGTCAGGGAAACATTTGCTCATAATATTTTTTAGCATCAACAGTTTCTTTCATGAATTATCCATTTCAGTACAGAGATCAATTACTGCATTTCCAGAAAGGCTATTATGTGAGTGGGAAAACCTATGGGATCGAGAATTCCTTAATAAATCCAACCCTCTATACTCTCAGTGGTGAAATGTCTTGTTAATTCCATAGCCTATATGTTTGGCTACTGAAAATCACAATAAGCAACATCTTTCTTTAAAACTCTTCTTGTTTTTGCTGCTTTTCTTGCCATTCTTGTCTTTGTTTTCTGACATCTTCTTGGCTCTAATCTCCCTCATTAGATCAAAGAACACCTAGAAAGGAAAAGCCATACATAAGACTTTGTAACTACATACAGTTCAAAGGAATAGGTTCTTTTACTGGCACATTATATTAAGCAAACATCACACAATTTTTTTTAACTCACTGAGTAAGTGAAACGTATTTGGGCTGGTAGATCTTGCCAGCATTCCATGAATTTTGTAGCAGCCCAACCCCCCAATAAGTTTATTACCAGGCTTGTAGAACCCATGCAAAGTAATAGTCATACAGGTCAGGAGGTTTCAGTTCATCAGTGCAGCTCTACTGACTGACGATGCAGGAAGGAGGATTTAATCTTCTTCTCCATACTGCAACCTCCTGACCCATCTGGCTCTTAGTGCAAGCAGGTCCTGGGACCCTGGGAATAAACTTCGGTGCATTGGAAAGGACTGCTGTGGGGAGGGAAATGTGGGAAAGATCTGTGACCATTAGCGCCTTTTATTGACAGATCAATGAATCCAGCCCTTAGACAAAGTTATTTAAATAGTAAGAATTTAAAACAACATGCACAGCTCAGTGCAATACTATGAGAAGCCAACTTGATAGGAGCTTGCTAATGCCTATGAAAAATTCACGTGAAACAAATCCTATACATGCAATATTAAGCCGTGGTGCTCAGATTTAAATTGAAGTACTTTGATCTATGGTGATGCAGTCCCACTGAGTTACAAGGGTTGTATCCTCTCAAAGAGATCCATGCAGTGGGGGGGGGGGTTTCACCGATTCTCCCCTCCTACAGAAGCCCTCCAACACCCTGCCCATGCTCCTCCTGGGTGTCCCTCATCTCCCATGAGCAGCATTTTAGCTGGCATTTTGGGCTGCAGCAGGGAAGTTGTGTTTCCATGCATGTGCATTTTAGAAAGGATCCTGTAAGAAAGAAGCTATTGTAACAGCTGGGCTGGCTCAAAGGGCAATCTGGCCTTGAGAGGTTCACACCCTGGGGAATTACAGCTGGGGTGGTTTTGGGAACAGCTGAAACTAATGAGGATTGTATGATGCCAAAGTTGGCCCATTAAGTGAAAAAGGGAGGTTTTTCCATGGAGGAGGTTTTTTCTTTCGGGTTTCCGTCTTTCACTACATAGATCAGCTCTGCTTTGTAAGAGTGAATGGGATCAGCTCTGCTTTGTAAGTAGTTAGCACAGCTTTAAAAAAATTTAAACTACTTTTTTTTGCCTGTGATGGTATGAGAGTTAGCTTTCCTTTTACTCTCCCTTTCCAGAAACAAACCTCAGGGCTGGAATAGTAAAGCCTGAGTGACAGGAAACTACCGGCCTGAAATAAAATAGGTCCAGGCGTCTCTCTCATTTGTGGAGTCGAGGGGAGGCTGGAACCATACATGGTGGCAGAGGACTGGGCTGGGTGTTGAGTCATGGCAGGCTAGGTCCTCCATTGATGCTTAACAGGCAATAAAGTGAGGATAAATTAGTTGTGATAGTTAGGGATATAGAACAGTGATGCCTGTGGATTTTCCTGAGCCAGAAGTACATGATATGGATCCAGTACTATCCTCTGGAATCCGAGAGAATTTCTCCAGGAGGAAGGACCCTTTCAATTGCATTCCTTTGAAGATTTGAAGATCGCCTGACCCCAATGGAATATAAGGACACAGCCGCTTCCCTGAGGAGGAGAGCGAGGCATCTGGAGGCAGACTCCAATTCTTGGCAATTGGAATTACAAAACAGAAAAAATGAGGGACACTTGGTAGGATCTTCGCATCTCCAGTTGCATGCTTAGGCTCAGGAACAACGGGTAGTCTCTGCAATAAACCCTTTTGGAGACACCCCCCCCCCCCCGGGAGCCGTACAACCACCAGTTGATGCTGCAATAGGTACACCAACTCAGCCAGCTCCAGTACCACCAGCTCAACCAGTGGACTCAGTGCATCAGCTGTGTGCTCTGATGACTCAGTTTCTGGGGCAGAGTGGACAGCAAATGAATTTGATGCAAAATCATCTAATACAAAATCAAGATGGTAGATGGACAAGAATAAAATTTCCTCAGCTGAGACCTGGTGATGACGTGGCTTTCTTTTTTTTTGCTTTGTTTGAGGCTACAGCCCAGGACTACTATTTGCCAGATGCTGAATATATGGGAGCCTTGCGAAGGTGCTTACATGGAGAGGTCATGGAACTGTTAGCACAGCTGACACCCCAGCAAGCAAGGGACTATCGATATTTTAAATATCTGGCTCTCCAGCAGTCTGGTCTTTCATCTGACCAACTCCGGTGATGATTTCATACTGCAGGGCTTATGCCAAAGCAATCTTATAGTTCCTTTGTTAGCAGGATTCAAAGAATGTGTCTACACTGGATCAAATCTGCACAAGCTTCTACTTTTCAAGATTTGTTAGAATTAATAGTTCGGGAGCAAATCTACCAAGTTATCCCACAAGAGCATGCAGCATTGGCCCGTGCTCAAAGACCTGCTACTCCTCGGGAATTAGCAGCAGTGCTCGATGAGATAGTGGCAGTTGAACAGCCCTCTTTAAAGTGGTATGGCCTTGGAAAACTGCCTGGCGAGCAATTGGTGCCCCCCTCACGGCAGTTTAGTTAAGAGCAAAAGAACGAACCTATATCTGTTCCTTGCCAGGCATCTCAAATTTTGGCTGGGACCCCAGCTAAAGAGGAAAAGGGTTTGGTAAGTTCAGGGCCAGCTCTGACAGTGTGCTATTATTGTAAGCAGCAAGGGCATATCAGAGCTCGATGTCCCAAGTTGGTGGCCAAGAATGAGTGTCAGCAGCCAAAAGTTCAACTGGTTTTCAGCTGGACTCAAGCCCAGTCAAATATCGGGGTTAAACAACAGAGAATTGGGAGACTCAAGACCAACTGACAACTACTTCTACAATGGAGATAGGGCAGACCAACCTGTGGTGTAAGGTAGCCTCTCAGGATTCTATCTGGCCTGCTAGAGAAGTAGTTAAGAAGTGAGCAAGCATAGGGTCAGCCCCAAGATCTTTATCATCAGTCTGGCATGCACTTAGGCATGAATCGCATTCCACTGGCCTCTTTACAGAGGAAGCCCACGTTCTGTTACATTAGCCCAGGACAAGCAGGTTGGTGTGCTCAGACTAGATGTATGCAAGTAAGACTGCAAGATCATATTAATCTCCATACTAGCTGGGATAGCAGGGCAGACATGTCTAGTTTAGCAGAGGATATTTTCCACGATTTCGGCTTGAAAGCAGAAGGCAAAATTGAAATTTGTTCTTATGACTCCTTATCTAAAGAACAGCCTGTCACATTTGCCAAAGTGCAGGTGGGGGATTGGAGTGATAGCATGCCTCTCTTGGTGCACCAGGGCCAAGATCCCCAATTTCTGGTGAGCACGGACATTCAATATAAAATGCTAAGAGCAAAACAAAACATTTCTCAGCTTTCAGTTACGATGAGAAGTCAAGTGAAAGCAGTTGAAAGCCATCTAAAGACACCTCTGGCTGTAAGTTTCTTTGAGCAGCCTTTAGAAGGAGGGGGGGAGGCGAAAGAGATAGGGGGAGAAATGACAAGTTTCACATTCCTCCACCGTTAGTTGGTCAGTTGAGAAATCACAGACACTTTTAAAATCATTTTGTAGGAAAGATTGATCTAAGGCTAAATGTGAGTGATTTAGGTAGTTTTCAGACGCATAATTAAGACTATGATGGTCATCTGCCCTATTTAGTTTGGGAGAGGGGAATATAAAATCATCAAAAGGGCAGTTGCAATTACATTTCATAATAAAATTCTAACCTTTATAACCTTTGTAAAATTTCAAGTCCCCTGAATGGCCATGTATGTGTGTGTGTGTAAAGTGCCGTCAAGTTGCAGCCGACTTATGGCGACCCCTTTATGGGGTTTTCAAGGCAAGAGACTAACAGACGTGGTTTGCCAGTGCCTTCCTCTGCCCAGCAACCCTAGTATTCCTTGGTGGTCTCCCATCCAAATACTAACCAGGACTGACCCTGCTTAGCTTCTGAGATCTGACAAGATCAGGCTAGCCTTGGCCATCCAGGTCAGGGCATGGTTATGTATACTAATATGGATATAAAGCTAAATTATATACATGTATAGATACAAATATAAAATAAAAGAAGTTCACTATAGAGAAGATTTGTAAACTTTACAATGCTTCTCTATGAAGGAAGGGGTTAACCCCTTCAGGACCCATAAAATTGGACACACACACCCCAGTCCCAAACTTTGAGGTTCATGTAAGGAGAGTCCCTTGCAGCTACGCTGCGAATTTGGTGACTCTACCTTGAAAATTGCCCCCCTGGAAGAATTTTAAAAGTACTTACTTTTCACAGTCTGTAATGGCTGCATCTGTACTTAAGAGTAGTGGGAAAACTCAATTTCCCATGAATGTTTGCACTGGGCCTGTGCAAAGCTATTGCTACCCATAGCTTTGTATGGAAACCCTGCAGAGAAGATATCTCACCTTATCTACATTTGCTCTGGTTTTTGCAGATGTCTCTACATATTGTACACCCCACTCCTCTGCTTTGCTTCTGGCTGCTTCTACAGGCACTTGTCGGCGGTCTTCCAAATCAGATTTATTTCCCACCACAAGCAACGGTATTTTGTCCTCTTCAGCTTTCACACGTAAGATCTGTTCCCTAAATACAGAAGAACAAAACAATAGTAGCTTCCAAATGGTGACAATCAGATTCCATGGTGCACCAAGCAATTATGCTAGTAATTTGGCCACACTGAAGTCTATGCAAAAATCATTGCACAAACTCATACGTTCACTAACTGGAAATAGACATTTTTTGCCATCCAACTTCAACACAAAGGGAGCTCAGAAAGCAACACATGTAAAAAAAAAAAAAGTTTAAGCGAAAATTGTGGATAAGTTGAAAATAGAAATACAAAATTATTTTTTGGAAAATATTGATAAAGGGATATCAGATGATATTGTATGGGATGCTGGTAAAGCAGTAATAAGAGGTTTACTAATACAACAAAATTCGAGGTGGTATAGAGAAAGAGAAAGTAAAAAGAATAAATTATTAGAACAAATCAAACAGGGAGAGAGACAGCTGAGAGAAGCACAGAGTAAACTGCTTAAACAGGAACAGATGGATAAGATTAAAAATCTGCAATATCAATATGAATTCTTAATAAATGCGGAAATAGAAAAAAAATTATGTACAACAGGCAAAAAAAATTTGAACATGCAAATAAACCAGGTAGAATGTTAGCTTGGCAACTTAAAAACAAAGAAAAGAAATTACCCATATTAAAAATAAAGAGGGATGGTAAAATTACAATGCATAAACAAAAAATTGTAGAAACTTTTATAAATTATTACTCAAACTTATATAGACAAGGAGAGGTATCAGAAAAAGAAATAGAAGTTTATTTAGATCAATTTAAATGGGAAGGAATTGTACAAGAACATAAAGAACTATTAGATGCTAATATAACTATGGAGGAATTAAAAGCAGCAATAGGTAAAAGTAAATTGAATAAAGCTCCGGGGGCAGACGGATTCACAACACTTTATTATAAAGTTTTTATGGAACAAATTTCTCCATATTTTTTGAAAGTAATGAATAATTGCTTGCAGAATGGGTCTATTCCAAATACCTGGAAACAAGCAAATATAGTTTTAATTCCCAAACCAAATTCAGACTTATTGGATGCAAAAAAATATAGACCAATTTCACTATTAAATAATGATTATAAAATTTTTGTAGGAATTTTGGTGAACAGATTGAAGAAAGTCTTAAATCAGATTATTCATAATGATCAAGCAGGTTTCCTTCCAGGAAGGTTGTTTACTCAAAATGTTAGAGTAGTATTAGATCTTTTAGAATATGCGGAATTTAGTACTACACCTTTTGCAATGATATTTTTGGATGCAGAAAAAGCGTTTGATAATGTAAATTGGAAATTTATGAGAAAAGTATTAGATTATATGGATTTTGGAAAGAAATTCCAATTAGCTATTGGAAAGATATATACATGTCAAACTGCTAGATTGTTGATTAATGGGGAGTTAACACCACATTTTGAGATTCAAAAGGGTACGAGGAAAGGTTGCCCTCTTTCACCATTATTGTTTAATATAATGTTAGAAGTTTTATTGAAAAAGATTAGAAATAATGTAGATATTATAGGTTATAAGGTTGGGAGAAATCACTTTAAGGTTAAAGCTTATGCGGATGATTTAGTGTGTTTTTTAACTAACCCCAACAGTCAGATTGTAGAATGGAAAAAAACGATTGAGGTTTATGGAAAGCCTGCAGGTTTTAAAATTAATAAAAATAAAACGAAAATATTGGTTAAAAATATGACATTCCTACAACAGCAAGAACTATCAAAAAGTACTGGTTTTACTATTGAACATAAAATAAAATATTTGGGTATTTGGCTAACTTCAAATAATTTCAATTTATTTAAAAATAATTATGTAAAAATTTGGCACCAAATTAATACAGATTTGAAAAACTGGGAAAAAATACCTTTATCATTATGGGGTAGAATTTCAGTAATAAAAATGATGGTTTTACCCAAGATGCTTTTTAAATTTCAAAATCTACCAATTATTAAGGGAATCAAAATATTTAAAATTTGGAAAAAAGATATTTTAAATTTTTTGTGGGGCAAAGGAAAGCATAGAATAGCATATAATAATTTGTTTCAACTAAGAGAAACAGGAGGCCTAGGGTTACCAGATTTAAAAATGTATTATGAAGCATCGTGTTTTGTATGGTTGAAGTCTTGGATAATGTTAGAAAACATTGAATTATTAGAATTAGAGGGTTATAATCTACGTTTTGGATGGCATGCTTATTTATGGTATGAAAAATAAAAAATAAAAAGAGAGTTTAATATTCATATTTTTAGAACTGGATTGTTCCAAATTTGGAAAAAATATAGAAAGATTTTAGAAAATTAAACTCCCAGATGGATTAATCCAGTAGAAGCCTTTATGAGAAGAGGAATCCATCTGAATCTAGAAATGGATATATATAGAAATTTGATTGATTGGAAAGAAGTGAAATGGGTTTTAAAAAGTAGGGAAGAACTTGACATAAAGGATTGGTTTTTATATTATAGGTTAAAGGATATATTTAATAAAGAAAATCAACTTGGTTTTAATAAAAATAAATCAGAATTAGAGAAAATATTAATAAAAGGAAATAAAGGACTGATAGGTAGAATGTATAAATTATTAATAGTAGCTAATCTAGAACACGAAAGAATTAAACCAGTTATGATTAAATGGATGAAGGAGTTAGGTTTTAATATTGATTTGGAATTATGGGAAAATTTATGGAAGAGAGAGTTTAAATTTACAATAACCAATGAAATTAGAGAAAACTTATACAAAATGTTTTATAGATGGCACATAACACCAATGATGATATCTAAAATGAATAAAAGAGATAGCGGATTATGTTGGAAATGTGGAAAGGAAAGAGATACATACATGCATGTATGGTGGTTTTGTAAAAAAATTAAAAAAAATTGGATAAAAGTATTGAGGGAAACGAATAATTTGATCAACAGTAGGGTAAAAAGAAAACCAATATTTTGTTTATTGGGAATACCACCAAATAATATGAGTGATAATGACAGGGTTATTTGTCAATATAGTTTTGCTGCTGCAAGAATTGTGATAGCTAAAGTTTGGAAGCAAGCGAATAAACCTTCAATTAATATCTGGAGAGAGAAATTATGGATGTATTTGAGGATGGCCAAATTAACGGAATTCCTGCACGGGAATGATATGGAAGAATTTAAAAAAACATGGTCTAAGGCCACCTTATATTGGGATAAGTTGGCAAATATGGATTTTACAGTTATAATTAACGAGATATAGAAATTAGAGTAACTTTATATCTTTGTGTTATTAAATATTAAATACTGTTTAGACACTTCTACGGAAGTCGGGTGAAGGGTCACTTTTTCGGTGGGTGGAGGGAGATGGGGTATCTTTTTTGAATATTTGAACTTTATAATTAAATTGTATTAATTAAGGTATATAGATATCCTTCTGATTCTGTATTTTGTATTTTATTTCAATTTATGATATTTTTTGTATTGTTTTTTGTTTATTTTTTATTTTGCTTTTGTTATAAAATTCAATAAAAATTTATAAAATAAAAAAAAGTTTAAGCTTTTAATTTATAGTGAACTCTTAAAAAGATAAAAGATTCCTACTTTTATAAACAGTATCTGATGCCTCAAAGTTTGAAAATGCAAGATTAGGAAACTTCCAACCAATGAAGAATAATAAATGCTGAAGACCATAAGCTTTCATAAGTCTATTTATCATATATTTACATCTTGCCTTTCTACCATACAAACTGCATGGAAGCCACTCACAGCAAAAATTCTTTATGAGAGGGTGAAGACAAGAGCTAAGTTTTAAAAGACAAGAGAAAAAAATATGCATGGGTCTTTTAGTGGCGGCAAGAGCCCAGATTTCTAATCTTAATGTCTGACATAAGTACCAGTGAACCACACCACTGTTCTATCACCAGACTTGCTCCAATCTCATGCTTCAGACAAGTTATCAGTTTTTTGTTTTGTTTTAAAGCACATTTTTACTCATTAACCTGTCACCTAATAAGAAGAAAGGAAATTTTTTTAAAAATATAGAACTGCGTCAAGGATCAGGGAACTTGGTTGGGAACACCACAAGTACCATACAGGGTGACACACAGCCAGCTTCTGCTTCAAACTTTCCAAAACTCCTAAGAATCTGATGACTAAAATCTTTTAGACTTCCTTCAGCAAGGAGACTTCCACAGAAGCCTCAGCATTCTAAGAAATGATACATCTTCATCCCCCGCTCTGGCCACACTGCATTTTACTAAGAAATAAACATCCATTTTTTCTTTTTGTATCTACTTACAACACCTCTGATCTCAGCATTACATAGAGCATACTATATTATACCCTGTATTTCTTTAGTTATATTTTTGCATTATGTGTTATCCAGATTTAATCAAGCACCAAGATCAAAGACAGTTCATATGGACAAGTCATTACTTACCTAAACTCTGCTGTTGCTGTAAAGGATTCATGCTCAGTAATGGAAAAAACTAGAAGGAAACCTTCTCCACTACGAAAATAGTTGTCTCGAATAGCTGCATAATCTTCTTGACCCGCTGTATCCAAAATATCTATCTGTACTTCTTCACCATCCAGAACTACTTTCTTTCTGTAGCTATCAGCCTTTGTAGGTTCATAGTCTTCAACAAACTAAGGAGAGAGAGAGAAGCAATTAGCTTGGGAATATCAATAATCACTTTCAAACCCTTGATTTTGTCTATGTCACTGTCCTGCAACCCCCGGAGCCCCGGGAGTCGCCGGACTTGGCGAAGCTCCTCCTACGTCCCCAAGAGGGGGCAAGCCACTGGAGGAGGCGTCTGAGCCGCCGCCGCAAGCGGCGGCGGGGTTCGGGCCGACGGCGGAACAGGCAGGCGGCGTGGGGGGAAACAGGGCGACGGGGAAGCGGCCCGACTCCCCCGGGAACTCACCAGGCCCCCCGGTCTCCTTCGCAGGGGGCCGCGAACCTCGCCGGCGGAGGGACGGGCCAGAGGACGGCAGCAGCAGCGGAGAGGGAGAGGGGCGGCGGCCAGGAGGCAGCCCCGAAGAAGAGCGGAGGGGGCGGCGGCCCGCTGGACAGCTGATGGGCGGCCGCGCCCGGAGCGGAAGGGGGCGGGGAAGCCCAGCCCCGCGTCGGGAGGCGGGGATCAGGGAAAGGCTGGGAAGCCTGAGGGACGGCAGCTGGGGGGAGGCGGGGAAAGTCACGGGGACGGGTGGAGGGCGGCACCGGGAGGGAGGAGGATAAAAGGGTGGAGGATGCTGAGGCCGAGGAGGAGCACAGGAGGGGTCTTTTTGGATCGACTGGGCAGGCGGCACAGTGATCCTGGCTTCCTCTGTGGGGGAGTTCAAGCCAGACTCGCTCCCAGAAAGGTCTGAGGCCAAGGAAGCTCCTCCACCTAGAACTCCTCCTGTACCGGCGGGAGACGTCTCGAGCGCAAGGGGGGCAGGGCGCCCCACAGTCACTCCATGTGCATTGACAATTCCCAAATGCCACCTAGCAAACCAAGAGCCATTATAGGTGGCAATAAAATAATACACGAGTGATCAAATGATCAATGGGGGCTGACAGGAACAATGTGAAATAAGATATTAAAATTTATTTATTTAAAAAAACTTTAAGCTGACCTTTCTTCCAACACAGTTAAGATCCAAAGCAGGTAACAAAACAAATAGAAGCAATACAATCATTTAATAGTTTAACAAGCAATCTTAAACACAGCACTAGCAAAAATCTATAACCCTCAAAAACACATAGATTTGCCATTTGCCCCAAACCAGTACTCAGACGTTAATGTCCTAAAAACTCAGTTTTATAACCTTTTCCACGTCAAGAGGAGTCTTCCTCATATCCTCTCAGAGGCTATTCCAAAATACAGTAGCCACAACTGCAAAAGCCTAGCTGTCAAAAGCCTAGCCTGGGCAATAGCTGACCCCACACTACAGAGGGAGGGAACAACAAAAATATGTTGTTGGGAAGTGCAGAGTTGCCACAGAGAAACATGTAAGGGTGGTATTGAAAACTGTAATTCTAAATAGGCGACAAACAAGAGTGGATATTGATGATTCCAGGTAGGGGGGAATCAAGATTTAGTGTTTCAGCTGTAATTAATTTCCCTTTTTAAAAATCCTAGTCCTATTGCATTGTTTGCTATCTGACTGTTTTTTATATTTTGTAATCCGCATTGAGTCTCAGTGAGGAAGGCGGCCTATAAATGAAGTATGTACACCAAGACAATGCATGTATTATGGCTTGATATTGGTGACCATGGGAAGTTACCACAGGTGTCTTCCATAAACTCATTTATATGAGCTTTTACTGGTGAACTTCCCAGTAGCTCTTAGCTTTTACTTCTGAATGAGACTGTCTGCCTCTGTGGGACAGGGCAGGGCTGATAGTCTGCCCCTTCTCCTTTGTCCTAAAGCAGAAGGTAACACTGGAAAGAAGCAGCACCATCTGGCATTGATTCTCACCAACACCGCTACAGAAGCCAGTTTAGCTGTAGGTTGTAAAACACAACCTATGTAAAAATAAGCAATTATTTTCTTCAATATTTAGGAGAGATACAAACAACCCTCTGAAGTTGTATATAAAGATTCTACTCCGTTTTAGTATTTTTTACAGGAACAGCAACAGTATCTAAACAATGAAAAAATGGTGATTTAAGTAATTCATAGGAGACTGAGACTGGGAAGGGCAGCCATGAAGGAGCTAGAAAATATTTGAAGTGTAAGGATGTGTCACTGGCCACCAAGACTAGATTAGTTCATGCCGTCGTATTCCCTATTACTATGTATGGGTGTGAAAGCTGGACAGTGAAGATAGGGAGAAAATAGATTCCTTTGAAATGTGGTGTTGGAAGAGAGTGTTACGGATACCATGGACTGCCAAAAAAACAAATCAGTGGGTTATAGATCAAATCAAGCCTGAACTGACCCTAGAAGCTAAAATGACTAAACTGAGGCTATCGTATTTTGGTCACGTCATGAGACGACAAGAATCACTGGAATGTAGCCTTGGTACTCACCGAGATGGTTCTTTCCACTCTGAGGAAGAAGGGCATCTTGCAGCTTGGGTTTTCCCACCCTTTGTCCGGGGAGGCAGGACCAAATTTTCACTTCCTGTCTCTCTGGCGGGAAAGCCTACAACTTCCAGTTTCCCAAAAGCATAGACCGATAGAGACAGGAGTAATAACACTGCAACATTGTCAACCATATAGATAACAGCGTATATAGGCTAAACATGCAAAAGAGAGTAAACATATATAGATATATATACGTAGATCAACTTGGTAGAGTTAGTAGAGTCCAACTGGACAACACATAACTGGGCTAACAGAAGGTAAGAACCACAGTGTCAGAGGTTAGGACTAAAGCAAGGACAATGGATGGGCCTTGTCATGGGAAATAAGTCCTCTGAGCTTACTGTTATTGGAAATGCCGAGGAAGGCTCTATCAAAGATGGCATCATCCCAGCCACTTAAGAGTGACCACCCAGGCGATTAACCTTAGTGTGTAAATATTTTGGGTGGGCAAGATGCCCTTCTTCCTCAGAGTGGAAAGAGCCATCTCGGTGAGTACCAAGGCTACATTCCCACTCTGAGCGAAGGGCATCTTGCAGCTTGGGATGTCCAAGAGCTCGACCTCCAGGTGGGGGTTAATCGTCCTGTTCCTCGACAACATGCTGGAGAACACGTCTCCCAAAGGCGGCTTCGGCTTCGGCATAGGTGTTTATGCGATAGTGATGCACGAAGGTGGAGACATTGGACCAGGTGGCCGCTTTGCAAATCTCTTCCACTGATGCCTGGTTGTGAAGAGCCGCTGTGGTCACCGCACTCTGAATGGAATGGGCAGAGATGCCCTCTGGGATGGTAAGCTTGCTGGAACGATATGCTTCAATGATGCACTGCTTAATCGCCTGGCTGAGAGAGGGTCAGGATAATTTACGACCCTTGTTGGGTTTTGAGAGGGCCACGAAAAGCGAGTCAGAAGATCTGAAGGGAGCCGTTCGGTTGATGTCAATTCTAATGGCTCGACGGACATCCAAGATGTGCCACTCCTTTTCCTTTGGGTTCGCTGGGTGAGGACAAAAGGATGGTAGTTGGAGTTCTTGCTGCCTGTGGAACACCGAATTCACCTTGGGAATAAGGGTAGGGTCGAGTCTCAGGACTATTTTGTCTTTATGAAAGAAGCATAACTCTTTACGGATGGAAAGGGCTCCAAGTTCCGATATTCTTCTAGCCGAAGTGATGGCTGTTAAGAAGATCACTTTTAGACCTAGGAACCTAAGAGGGACCTCTCGTAAAGGTTTGAAAGGAGGTTTGGTAAGTGCCTGGAGGACGGTGTTGAGTTTCCAGGTGGGGAACCGATGAACAGGAGGAGGGTTGGATTGGACGACCCCTCGTAGAAAGGCTCTAATCTGGGAATGCTCGGATAACTTGTAAGCGTCTAGTGTCGGAACGATTGTAGAGATAGCGGACACTTGTTTACGTAAAATGGCAGGCCTAAAGTTTTGATGGACTCCATCCTGTAGGAATTCCAGAAACGATGGTAAATCAATGAATAGGAGATCTTTTTATTTCCTGCGGCACCACCTGGCGAAGGTTTTCCAAGTGTACTCATAGATCCTTCTAGTAGAGGGACGTCTGGCTGCGATGATGGTGTTGATGACATCCTTGTTTGACACCCAGGTGACTTAGCCGGAGCCTTTCAATGTCCAAACGGCTAGTTGGAACCAAGCCGGGTTGGGATGGATGATGGGACCCTGTTGTAGCAGGTTGGGAAGAAGAGGGAGATGCCATGGTCTCTGGACCGACATCTGCTGGAGAGCTGCGTACCAAGGCCATTGAGGCCAGTCTGGAGCAATCAGAATCACCTTGGCTCTTTCGGATCGAATCTTCCTGATCACCCTTGGCAGGATGGGTAGAGGAGGAAATGCGTAGAGAATTCCCCGAGGCCAGGGTGCAAGGAGAGCGTCTATCTTTTCTGCTCGTGGATGGTGAAACCTGGAGAAGAATCTGGGAAGGCTATGATTCACCCCTGACGCAAACAGGTCTACCAGTAGGGGACCTGCTTTGATGTTGACCATCTGAAAGGCCTGGGAGCAGAGAGACCATTCCCCTTCGTCCAGGGAGCGACGACTGAGCCAGTCGGCCTGAACGTTTTGGACTCCCTGAATATGCTCCGCTTGAAGGTGGAGAAGGTTCTTTTCTGCCCACTTTAGAATGATCTGGGCCTCCAGATGCAGGGACGACGATCTGGACCCACCCTGCTTGTTTAGGTGGGCCTTGGTCGAGATATTGTCGGTTCTGATTAGGACATTTTTGGAGCACAGGAGGGTTGGAAGTGGAAGAGAGCTAACCGAACCGCCCTCAGCTCCAGGATATTGATGTGCAGATTCTGTTCTGATTTGGACCATTGTCCCTGAACTGCTTCCTTGTCCATAGTAGCTCCCCAGCCCTGAAGTGATGCGTCGGTAAAAATCTGGATGGGATCCGGAAGGATGAAGGGTTTGCCCTTCTGAAGGTTTGGGGCGTGACTCCACCAGAGTAAACTCTTCCGGACCTGATGTATTACTGGAATGAGCTTGTTGATTTTTTGCGTAATGTGCCGCTGATGTGGTCTGAGGAGCCACTGTAGGGGACGAGTGTGAAAGCGCGCCCAGGAGATGGAGGAGATGCAAGCAATCATCTGTCCGAGTAGACACGCTAGGGACAAGAGGAGTGCCTGGTTCAATTTGGCTATGGTGTTTGCCAGTCTGGCGATCTTTATGGCTTTGTCCTCTGGAAGGAAGATGATGTCCACTGAGGTGTCTATGATCACACCCAAATGTCGAATCCTTTGGGTGGGTGTGAGATGACTTTTTTCTTCGTTGATTAGGAAACCGTGCTCCTCTAGAGTTTGAATGACTCTGCTGGTGTGTGCATGGGATAGGTGAACCGACTGCGTGCAGATTATCAGGTCGTCTAAATAAGGGTGGACTTGGATACCTTCCCGTCTGAGCTGGGCGATCAAGGATACCAGGACCTTGGTGAAGGCCCTTGGAGCAGAACCAAGTCCAAAGGGCAGTGCCTTGAATTGCAAATGGTTTCCCATGTACGCAAACCTCAGGAACCTCCGATCTGATGGGTGTATCGGAATGTGCAGGTAAGCTTCACGAAGATCTATGGACGTCATGTAGTCTCCGTGTTTGAGGGCTTCTGTGATGGAGAGCAGGGTCTCCATCCTGAAACGTCTCCGGGGCACGTAGCGGTTGAGAAACTTGAGGTCAAGGATGGACCTCCAGTCCCCGTTCTTCTTGGGGACAGTGAAGAAGATCGAGTAGACCCCCAAGAAAAACTCCTCGGGGGGGCCTTCTCCACTGCCCTTATGAGCAGAAGACGACGTATGGCGTCCAAGGTTCTTGAGTTCTTTGCCTGGGACCGAGATGCTGGGGATGGGAGGTAGCGGTCCGGAGGGGTCTTTCGGAACTCTATGCTGTAACTGTGTTGAATGGTTTGCAGTACCCAGGCATCCAACTGGGAGGTTGTCCATCGTGGGCTGAAATGCTGTAGTCTTCCGCCCACTGGCAGCAACTTGGCATATCTGTTTTTGGGACTTCTGGAACCTTTCACTCTTGTCGCCTCTAAATTGCTGCTGTTGTTGCTGAAAAGGGCGACCATATCGCCCTTGGCGACGAAAGGGCTGGCGATTGCTAGGCCAGGATGAACGTCGCTGCTCTTGTCTGTAACGAGTGAGAGTGTGGGAGGACCGAAAGGGCCTGGAAAAGGGCCTGGACTCCTTTTTTGGAGGATCGGGCATGGTGCGTTTTTTATCCTTTGTCTCTGCCAGCATTTTGTCCAGGCGGTCTCCAAATAACTTTCCCGCCTGGAGAGGGATTGACAATAGCATGGACTTGGAGTTGCCTTCCACCTTCCACGCTCTCAGCCAAAGAGCCCTACAAATTGCTGCATTAGAAGACATGGAGCAAGCAGAGAAGGACAGAGCGTCCAAGGATGCATCCGCCATGAAGGCTGAGGCTCTTACTAGTCTGTCTACTCCGTCAACTATTCTCCTATCAGCCCCCTGAAGGAGTTGGGAGATCTTCTTGGCCCAGGCAATAGACGCTCTGGCCATGATGGCAGCTGTGGTAGTAGCCTGAATCGCCAGGGCTGAGGACTCATGAACTTTCCTGGAGAGAAACTTCATTTTGCGGTCGAACTTATCCTTAATAGTCCCCGCCCCATCCTCAGACAGGATGCCAGAGGATTGTAAAGATGCTATAGGAGCATCTACTACAGGCAGACTAAGGAGATTCATGGCTGCTGGGGACATATCATATAGCTTTTTTATGGCAAATGGGAATTGCCTATTTTGGGTAGGTTTATCCCATTCAGTTTTGATGAGTTTGACAAAGTACTCTGGCATGGGAACTTTTTTGGCCTGGGTGGAGGCTCGGGGAAAATACCCTTTTGCCCCAGTGGGCCACTGCTTGGTTTTGGGTTCCTTGGTGGTGTCTGGCTCTTCAGAGAGTTCTAGAGCAATGAGAGCTTTAGACAAAAGGGCCTGGTAGTCCTCTGGGGAGAAGAGTCTCTGTTGATCCTCCCCTTCCCTGACAGGGTCCTCTGTATCGGAATTATATTCTCCCTCCTCCCTGTCGTCCTTGTCAGAGGAAGAATAAGAGGAGAAATCAGCCTCTGCCTGGGAACGAGAGCTCTCCTTCAGGGCAGGCTTAGTGGGCCATGACTTGGAAGCCACCTGGTGGCTGCAGCAAGGCTCGCTACTCAGGCACTGGGAGGGGGAGTGAGAGCTGCTCTGAAAATTGGCCAGTAGGAGCAGGAGCTGCAGAGATATTAAGCTGTGCCTGCCTTCTATTCAGCACAAACTGCATCATAGCCTCCATTTCCTCAAAGGAGAAGAGGTTCCCCCCAACAATAGAAGTCCCGGGCATAGGTACTTTACCGTCCGACGTCCTTCGGGCTTGCCCTGAGTCGTTGGGGGCCGGTGCTTCCACTCGCTGTGTAGTGGAGGGAAGACTGGTGGAGGCGGCTGGCAGGGTACCCGAGCTACGCTTTGGACCCCGGTGCAGTTTGGAGCTCTTTCCAGAGCTAGAGGATTTGACCTTTCGCTTTCCTCCCGTCTTCTTTCCCGATGCGGTTTTGGCGGGAGCGGGCTTGCCCGGCTCTGCGATCTCCGCTGCACCGGAGCCGCCGCCTGTTGTTTCTAGCGGCTGCGCGGCTCCAAGGGGGCGAAGAGAGGGATCGTAGTCCCTCTCCGATAATAGATCATCCTCTCTGGGGACCTCTTGAGTGGCGCCCGCCATTTTGGGGGGGAACCGTTCTTAGCAGAGATCGGAGGGGAAGGGAGGGAGGGACAAGAACAGAAGAACAAGAAAAGAGCGGTATAGAGTATTAGGAATAGGGTAAGTAGAGCGGAGCTCTGCTAATCACCAGCTCTCCCCGTCAAAGGCAGGAGGGAAACTGAAAGTTGTAGGCTTTCCCGCCAGAGAGACAGGAAGTGAAAATTTGGTCCTGCCTCCCCGGGCAAAGGGTGGGAAAACCCAAGCGGCAAGATGCCCTT
This sequence comes from Euleptes europaea, assembly GCF_029931775.1. NCBI lineage: Eukaryota > Metazoa > Chordata > Lepidosauria > Squamata > Sphaerodactylidae > Euleptes > Euleptes europaea. The sequence goes on along the minus strand of NC_079326.1, from coordinate 9,351,707 downwards.
CGCTCAGAGTGGGAAAAGACAGTCATGTTAGGAAAAGTTGAGGGCAGCAGGAAAAGAGGAAGACCCAACAAGAGATGGATTGACTCAATAAAGAAAGCCACAGCCTTCAATTTGCAAGATCTGAGCAAGGCTGTCAAAGACAGGACATTTTGGAGGACTTTCATTCATAGGGTCGCCATGAGTCGGAAGCGACTTGATGGCACTTAACACACACACAAGTAATTCATGTCAACCAGCCTTTTTCTTCGTGATTTGAATCAATCCACCCAGCAACAAGCTATGCTGGATAGAAACTCCATTTTCAAGAAACACTCAACCCATTACTTCAGAGATTTGAAGTAGCACAAGCAACACCACACTTATCTTTGCTGTCATAAAGCCAGTCATGTGCCTTTTCTTTTAAAGGAGAACAGATGACCAGTTGCAGTTTCTGTGCTTATGTTGGGTTGCCATGGTATCACAGGCAATATACAACTCCTTAGAAAAGCTGCATGTGATGTATTGACAATTTTGCATTTATACAGCACCTGGAATTAAGGGTGTGCATATCAATATGCCAAACCGAACCCCCCCCCCCCAAAACCTTTTTGGTATTTCCAGGGTTTTTTTTTACCAGCAAAAAAATGGTGGCAATAAATGGGAGCAGAAAAGTGGATCCCCAAATAACGCCGATCTTCACTTCCTCCCTGCCCCAGCCAAGCCTCATGTGGAACTTGACTGGGGCAGGGAGGAAAACTGAAGATTGTGTTGTCTCCTGGCCGGGAGGCAGCACAATCTTCACTCCCTCCCCACCCCAGTCAAGCCCCATGTAGAGCTTGACTGGGGCGGGGGGGAAGGGACAGAGATGATCATACTGTTTTTCGGACGGGGGACAGCTTCACTCCCGCCACAGCCAAGCCTCATGTGGAGCTTGATGGTGGGGGGAGAGAGATGAAGATTGTGCTGGCTCCCAGCATGATCTTCAGTTCCTCCCTGCTGATCCAAACACCACCCCCCGGGTTCAGATGACGGCTGCTTGCCGACTCCTGCCTCCTCCATGAGGCAGAAGCCAGGAAGAAGAGGTTATCTGAACCCCCCAGCAGTGCAGAACTGAACACTGGGCTCCAGGGAGCCCAGCATTCAGCTCTGAACCTGTATTTTTCAGGTTTGGGTTTTATATTTTCAATTTTCCAGAAAAGCTTAATCTGAATGGTTTTCCAAAAATCTCCAGCTGTATTAAACCCAAACAATACTGCACTCCCCTACTTGGAATATCTGCTTCACTTGGAACATTAGGAATATAACATGAGCCATAATATTTAAATTCCTGCTTTTCAGTATAAACTGGTCTAGTGGTTCCATTACCATTTTATAGAAAAGAACTTCACTATGGAAGAACAAACCTAAGTTATTTCTGGAAACAATCATATAGTTAGCTGTTGCACAGAAAGGAGTAAATATGCAGTCAGAAAAATTACTATAGACCCACCCTTGAGCAATTCTGCAACTGAGAAAGTACATATAAAGTAAGATGGATAAGTATCAAAAACCTCTTACCTCATCATACATAAATTGAAGTGTAAGGGCCGATTTGCCTACACCACCACTACCAACCATGATTACTTTGTGGAGGGCCAAAGAACTCTGGTTTTTCGTCTTGCTAGCAGCCATCTTTCTGTACAGTTGCTAAGATTCACCACAGCAGACCAATGAGCTACAAGCCAAGAAACAGAAATTGCATTTCACTAAATAAATCAGGTATCCAGACTGAGAATACAGATTAGCATCAAGGGGCATGGTGATAAGTCTTAGAACAAAAGCATGAAAGTGTCAAGAAAAGGACCCAAGAAACAAGTTGCATTCCTTCAACTCCTTCCTAGAATCCTATTCTTTAAGAAAGGAGGAACAAATAGACCTTGATAAGGCAAAGAAAATTAGAGTTCAAGAGTCTGAATTCTAGCCTGTGTCAAACTGCATCAGTGTGCACACACACATAAAAATTCCGAGCACAAAGGGATTAAGCTTCTGCCTACCCAACTCACAAACACACGGCCACTGACTCACAGGAGACAGTGAGGCAACTGAAAGGCTTGAAGCATCCTATTATAGTAACTGCAGCTGGAGCTATTTAAGAAGATGCGTAATTTAACTCTGCTATGTGGGTTGTGTGTTTTTTGTACAGGCCAGATACTCTCAATATGAGAGTAGAAACATACTTTTGAGTCTTATGATTTTCAACGACATATTAAGGAGAATACAGTGCGAGCACTGTTCTGATGACATGTTTTCCTTAATGAACAGGAGCTTCCTCAAGGCACATCTTTTTTAGAAGCAGAGCACTACTCTCTACGTAGGTAAACACAATTATGTAAATACTACCAGAAGATTATTACAGTATTTCAGCACAGCTTTAAGTTTATCCTCATTTCTCTTGAGAAGCTAAGGAACAAACAGCTTACAATAACCACCATTGGTCCAAATTAGAGACAAAAATCTAACCACACTTATATACCTTATTTTAATGCAAAACAATTTAGATGTTGAGGTTACCACATTAAATTAAATACTTATGACTTCATTTCAAATATTGACACTCTCAACTTTTAAGAGCCAATAAAGATTTGTGTTTCTGTTTTAACTATAACCACGTGTCTCCAAAAGCTAGAAAGCCATCCAAGTACTTTCTGAAATTCTGCTTAAAAATCAATGGAAACACTTGAGCAAGCTAGCATAATCTTTCCACCCATTCAATTTGCCATGCAGCTGGCATTCGCTAGATTTCTCCAGTTACTATGCAACTGAAAGCACTTTCTTTAAAGACAGAAGCCCAAGCTTTTGGTCTATACAGATACAAACAGAACTCTCCTAATAAATCCTTTGAGCATCCAACTCCTAACACTGGTTTAAATGTATCTAAAGATATTTGTCTGAACTGCATAATAGTAGACTGTATTTGTATTTATATTTTTGTAGCATGTGAAAAAAATATTCACTGTCTATAAAGTGAAAGTATTTTGAGGAAGTCAGTTGCATCCTGACAATGGAGACAGTTTAACCTACAATACATCCAGATGTTCATAAGTGCATCATTTTAAAATGTCCTTTAATCTGGCAGGGAGTGACAACTACAAATTTTATTACTGGGGCCACCTTTATTACTGGATTGCCAAGCTGAGAGAGCATCCTCTTAATATTCATGATTCTGAACACACTGATTGATATACAGAAGACAGGAGAAAGTGTCACACTGTATATACCAGAGGACTCAGAAGAGGAAGGATCAGAATTAAACTTCATTCTGGTGTGTGTGTTATTGTTGTTGTTTTTGGGGGGGAGACAGTGAAGCCATGAGACTAATACTAGTGTTTCAAATGCCAGCATAAGAACATAAGAAGAGCCATGCTGGATCAGACCAAAGACCCATCTAGTCTAGCATTCTGTTCTCACAGTGGTCAACTAGCTACCTCTAGGAAGCCCACAAACAGCCAAAGCTACAGAATGTCTGGCTAATAAAGCCCCTGCATAAGGACTACCACAAAAAGTCCTGTGGCGCGGAGTGGTAAGTTGCAGTACTGCAGTCAAAAGCTCTGCTCACTACCTGAGTTCGATCCCAACGGAAGTCGGTTTCAGGTAGCCAGCTCAAGGTTGACTCAGCCTTCCATCCTTTCGAGGTTGGTAAAATGAGTACCCAGCTTGCTGGGGGTAATTTCAGGCAATTTATTGTTATGGCCATTGGCCAGCATAAAATAACAAAGCTAATACAGGTACCGATATAACATTAATTAAAAATAGAAGTAAAAAGTAAAAATAAAAAGTAAAATAACATGGCCTAAAATAAACTGATTAAATACATTATCAGTATAATAAGGTACCAATTAAACATTGCACACTATACATTGTACATTACTTCACCCGTCACTCATCATCTGATGAATCACTAATAATATAACCCTTTTTATTTTGAACATTCCTTTTAGTAATGGCCTTCCAGCAAAATTTAGCTACATCTTAGGAAATAGCAGGGGGGGGGGGTTATCTTCAGGGAAAAATTGGATAATTGTGCTTTCTTCAATTATAGATTGATATGAATGACCAAATTGTTGTAACCAAGGATCAACTGTAGATCTTCTAAATTCTGCATAAAATTCACAGTATAATAGAATGTGTGACAAAGACTCCTCTACTCCCGCAGTACATGAACATTTTCTCATCTCTCTAGGTTGATTTGAAAATCTACCTAGAAGAACAGCAGAAGGGAGGGCATCAAAACGTGCTCTCGAGAATGCCCATCTCATTTGGGACGAAGTAATATTAAAGCGGTATGGGGTCATGGCTTTGTCTCCACCGGATAATAAATTCTTATATACCCCAGAAAGTTGTGCACTCTCCGACTGGAGCTCCATATCATGCAGCCGTTGATGGATCGTAGCTTTTGCTCTATCCAGCCCTAGATCCATCAAACGCACAGGGTCAATGCCCATTGAGGCAAGTTTTTAAATTATCTTAGTTGACCATTGTGGATACGGAATAGCTGATAGGAAATAGCTTAATAGACCAATTGGGTTAAGGTGCACTTTCAGCCAATAACTAATGGTAATAACCCATATCTTTGTTTCTACTTTAGGAAGGCCCGCCTCCAATCTGAGTACAACATTCAGTACACAGTTAGGTGCATTAAAACGAGCCCTAAGATAGATAGATTGGACTCTTTCTAAAATGGTGAATTTATTATAAAAACCCAATTGTGCTCTGTAGCAAAGCTGGGATAGGGATTTGGCAGTAAATACCTTAATGGCCGCAGGTATACATCCCCCACCCCCTGTTCTGACGAACCTTAAAATAGCATTAGCGCTCCTTTGTGCTGATGCAATCACAGATTGGGTATGAGCCTACATTTACCATTATATGAATATACTACTCCCAAGTATCTGAAAAATTTAACTTGCTCAATCTGACATTCACTGATTTGCCATGATAATTTCCTAAATTGTGAATTGAAGCACATTATTTTAGTCTTCTCATAGTTAATCACTAGTTGAACCAGCTGGCATTGTCGAGTTATTTTCTCTAGTGCACATTTTAGTCCCTTCTTAGTTAATGCAAAAACGCCTCATCGTCCGCGTACGTAAGAATGGGGAGTTTTTTCTGGGTGGATAAATATGCAGCAGCTGTATTCTCATTCTGCAAGCATATTATAGAAAAGGGGTTAGAAGACAACCTTGTCTAACCCCTCTCTGTGTAGGTACAGGTTAGACAATGACCCGATGCTTGCACAGGGGAGTACCTTTACCTTTATAAGGACTACCATTAGATAAATCTTTCCAAGAACTTGGCTAACTAGCCATTTTAATGTTTGGTTATGAAGTCCATGAATGAAAATATTGCTATTTAAAGCTAGAGCAACGCCTACAATAACCAGGCCTTCTACAATAAATAAACTTGGTAACTGATGCTCTCTAACAATGAGATCTAAGAAGTAGGCAGTAGCCCATTATTATGTGAATCCAAGTATGTCTGCGGAGGATCAGGCTTTTAAACTTTTGCCTGTTGACAAAGATAAACAGAAACTTTGTATAAACTTTGACAAAGCAATTAGGCACAGCGGTTCAAACTCAGATGCAAGTCATTTAAATACAACTTGAAGTTTTATTTACTGAAAATGTAAACCAGTGTGCAATTTTTATCAGACACTGGAGGAAAGCCAATAACTCGAAGCAAGTTCAGATGTCTCCATTTGGTTCTACTGGCAATTTTGTTAGCAATCTTGTTGTCAGCTCAGGCGTCGATCCCTAGCTTCCCATAAACAGACATGCTCAGGCAGGTGAACCAAAGCAATGCTAATTTATTAGGAGCAAAAAAACAGATTTAAGAAGTTGACTGCCTCTCACGCAGGAGAGGGCGTTAGACAAGTAAAGCAGATGGGTTACAATATAAAAGCATTCAAAGCGAAAACAGTGAAACCACAGTGAAACCACAGGTTACTAAGGTTACTAAGAGTTAACGGTTCTCACAGCATCAAAGCCATAACACGGAGACAGAATAAACAGGATTTGCAGCATGAGATCATAACCTTGACCAGCAGCCAGAACCTGGCCTTGACAGGAGGCCAGCCTCTGGTCTGCGAACGATGAAGCTTAACTTCGAAAGGAGCCCAGCCAAGGCCTGACACTTGTGTTTAAGGAAGTTGGGATAAATATCTTAAAATAAATCCAAACAATATGGAGATGTTGTGGTGTGGTGGCTTAATGGCCTTGGGAGCAGGTTCAAACTCTTCTGCATGGGATTATACCTACAATGGGCACAATATGGGAGTACTGCTAGACAATCACTTACTTTGGAAACCCAGATGATCTTCATGGCCCAAAGTACATTTTAGTAGCTTGAGCTATTATTCCATCTGTACCCCACCCAGACCACCATGGATAACCTACACAGCTCCCAAACTTCAACTGGTTTAGAATTCAACAGCCTCATTAGCGTCTGGAGAAACTGCCATTATTAAAAGATCTTCACCAGCTTCCAGATCATTTCCAGTTCTGCTTTTTACCTATAAATTCTTATACTACTTGGAAGTGGGACAACACACACAAGATCCTACCAGGCCTTACAGATCTCCTGGGTCACTGCATCAAGTACCCCATTCTCCAAGGTTAAGCAGATGATAAACAGGACACCTGTCTTTGACAATGGTTCCATGCTTATGGAATTCCCTGCCCAGAGACGTTTGAGCAGCACCAAGTTTGTCATCTTTGAGGTGTCAAGAAGTATTCTTCTGGATATTTAATGATATCTATTGCTACTTCTAGTTCCTAGTTATTTTGCTTTCTGATTTTGTTACATGGTTTGCCTTACAGTTTTAATTCATTGTAAGCCATCTGAACAGCTCTTAAAAGAATGATGGGATACTTTTTTTAAAAAAACTACATTTTTAATCATAAGTAGTGTTGACCTTCTTGCAGAAAAAGGAACAGTGTTTTAAATAAGGACATGAACTATCACTTACTATGAATATTGATTACCTATAAAGTAAATAATGAAGCATGTACTAGCAAGAGATAATACATAGCCCTATTCTTAGAAACTGTATTGCCTTTATTGAAACGAAATAATGGTGGCTGTGCAGGTTAATCATTAAAAAATACATTAATTCAAACAAATCATTTGAAGACAGGCCATAAAGCTTGTGTCAGGCAGTAAGCATTGAACAAGTAAGCCACAAAATTACTATTTTTATTATGATTTGTTACCTAACTTTGTGTGGGCAGCACTTCAGCTACTCAAGTGATTAGCTTTTGCCATTCAGTACACCAAGATGAATTAGGTAGCTATTTTTGTATCTTTCTTCATCACTTAGTTTCATATAGGCCAGACCATTCAGAAAGTGTACCACTAATATCTTACGAACACTAAAGATACTGATGAATTATTTTTAGTAGAACAAAACCAGGTAATTCTATCTGTGCAAGCATGTCCCAGCATCTTAACAGAGGTAGTAATCTCTCTTACCTTTCAGAATTTAGTTGTGCTTACAGATTTCCAGAATCCAACTGCAGTTTATATAGAAGAAACCCTCTGTTTTGAAGCTTACAAGTTAAGAGCATCAATAACATTACCCTCACTCCGTCCCCAAACTGACCGCTCAAGCTTTTTGCATTTAAAGCAATTAGATGAAAATGTTGAGCAATGGTGCAAGCATACCTGCGTCCTCCTACATAGAAAGCCTACACAAAAAATGTTGTTGCCATGGCTACATGAGATTTTTGTCTTCTCTTGGGACCACAATAGTATGTGCTGTAACTGATGAAATATTCTAGCTTTTTTGTGGGTATGAATAATGAAGCCTGCACAGTGACCAAACCTAGATTTGAGGAAATACATGCTCAGTGCTCATTAGTTACTCTGAATCAGAACTGGCATCTTACTGAAGAGGAAAAACTGGTTTATATCAGGCCACCATCAAGACTTCACAGCCCTAATCTTGAAGCATCAAACAACCATAAGGAATTACAAAGCGCCAGTCCAGACTCATAATCATGAAATACTTTGAGAGTCCATTCTTTTTCAAAGTTCTCTTCAACCACCTTTGTACATACAACACTGACTGGCCAACCTGTTGAACTAGTGTGAGATACCTACCATCACAAGTAATCTGTAGCGTCAACTAATTTAAAAAAGTAATGCAAATCTATCAGTTCTAGTAAAAATGCCTACTACAAAGAATGTGTGAATGCCGAGCAATTTAAGTGTCAGATAGTATTCATAAAACAATCACCACCAAATTCTTTTGACCAGGTACATTCCTATTACATACCCTTTTAATATCCTCTTATGGCAAGCTATTTCTGAACCAAAGTAGAATATTTAGAATAACAGATGTAATATCTACTTAATTATTTATGTAGGCCAGACTCAGAGTGCCTAACAACACTCTAAAACAATTTAAAACATTTCACGTAGTTACAAATGAAATGAACAATAAAACCCTGGCACCTTAACATATCATAACACACTAATGCTATAGCAGAATAACAAACTAAATCCTTATAAAAAACAGTATAACAAACTATATCCAGGCGAAGAAAACAAGGGTGGGGGAGGCCAGCGAGACAGAATACCGTCGCTGTCATTATCACCATTCCTTTATTGGCATAAAAACATAATACACAAGGGGTACAAAAGGGATGGAGATATTAAAAAGTGCCCTTTATGGCATAGTTAAAAGACAGTTACATCGATTAGCGATGTTTGTTGATACTGCCATCTAATTAACAGTTTGGCGGACTTTTAAAACAAACTTTTAAAACTGTGCCACAGTCTCCAATATATGGGGCGAACGATTGTTCAATAAATAGGTAACGTTAAAAGAATCTGAGATTTTGTCTGTTAACCAACAGGGGGCTTAAAGGTTCGTTGCGAGATTCTGTGTAGAAACTACAATAAAATAAGACATGAGCAACCGATTCAATACAATTGCTGCCACAAGGGGCAGCAATACAATTGCTGCCTGTCAGAGGAATTTTCTGAAATCTGCCTTCTAGTAGCGCAGATGGCAAAACATTAAATCTGGCCAGAGAAATGGCTCTACGTTGAGAAGGATCACACAGGTGAGATAAGTATGGGGAGGGCTGATAAACATCAAGAGGTACCCCTAAATTTGACGGGGAGCATGTTTTATTAGCAGAGCTGTTTAGGTCTTGAAGTCCTATATCTAAGAGTCTGCATTTTATCCTTTGAAAAGTTTCTGCCTCAGTAAGCATAAGCAAGGAGTCGAGGTTAAAGCCAATAGATTTAATTTTGCTCTCAATATGTTGAAGCCACGTAGAAGCATGTGACTCCATGAGCATATAGCAGATAAGGGAAGAGGAATCTGCCTTAAAATGGAGGCATAACCAGAATTTTACAGTCATGAGCCACTTTCAAATAACCAAAAACGTGGCAAAATTTTTGACGATAGTAGTCAACTGATGGGAATCTAGTCGGAAGTAGAATCACAACATTAAGGAATGATTTATTTTAATTTTATTTTACTCTAACTTTTATCCTTTTATATACTGCAGATTGTACTATGCCAATAAAGGTATTTGAAATTTGTACTGTCTTTGTTTTCTAGGAATAGGTACAAGGTCTGCCTGTTTCAGGGGAAGGGACAGAATCAGCTCATGGAGTTGCTGCCACCTAGCTTCCTGATCATGTTGGAGCTCTCGCCGGAACATACACCGATTGGGTGCTGGGAACCAATAGCTCGTTCTCAAGAACTGTAATTGACTGAGTGGCACCTGGAGGGCTCAGTCCTAACACAGTCATCATAATTATTTCTGGTATAAAATTGAACTAGTTTTCACTGTTTTTCCAGTGCAAGGGCTTTTTGCAGATTAAGATGATACACGGCATCCATGTTTCAATTGAATACCGAAGTGCATTCAACTGTAGGGATGTGCATTTGGTATATCTGAGCCAAAAAAAATGCCCGAAAAACACCTTACTGGTTTTTTTTGGGGGGGGGGGGTATTTTGCCAGCTGGATACACATTAGAGAATCCCCCATACTAGCCAGTTATTCTAATCCAGGAAAAAATTCAGGTTTATTTGGGATTATTCAGGAATGCCGAACAGCAGCAGTTTAAGGGTTCTGCAGTTGCCTTATGCCTTTTTCTTGCCTTTGGACTGGTTTCCAAGGCAACAGGAGGGAGGGGGGATGAGGCATTTCTTATAGGCAAATAGGAGAGCACATTAGGGGGAGCTGTACTGTTGCCCAATCATAGCTGTTGTTTTACAGGGAGTTTGGCTTCAAATGTGGAGTCCAACAACCTTCTCCGCCCCATTAGCAGTTTCCCAGGGAACAGGAGGTGGGGAAAGGAGGCAGTGGCAAATAGGATTGCATGTTAGGTGGAGCAGCGTTCTTTGCCCAATCTCAGGAGTTGTTTCATGGCTGGTTTTCTTTCAAATTCTTCTGAGTATGGGCAAGGAGCACAAAAGCAGGCACCAGCTGCAGCCAGAGAGAGGTTTCTAAAGTGTGCACTGCTAAGCTTGGCTTCAGATACCACTCTGAGCCTCTGAAGGTCTGCTGTAGCTGCCTGCAAGTTTTCTGCGACTGGAGCTGCATTGGAACCTGTCAACCTGCATTGACTGGTTTGAATAAATTGGTTTATTTTAAAACTATTTAAAGTTTTCGGGCAGCCCATTCCTGGGAGGGTAGATTCTCAACAGCCAGGAGCGGGGCAGCTGCGCCACCTCCACAGAGGCTTCCGGCTGCCTAAAACAAAATAAAAGCAAGTTAAAAAAGGGAAAAGGGGAAATGCTCCAAAGCAATCAGCGAGGCTACACCACCAAAAAAGTTAGCGTAGTCATGCTGCAGCTTGAGGGGGAGTTCCTGGGCCCAAAGCAGTTAGGAAGCTGCCTAACAGCAGCTCCGCCCAAGCAACGGCCACCCCATGCCGGCATGGGCTCCCACTTCCAGGATTTCACTGCCTCTGAAGCAGCGCCAGAGCCCTGCACAGCAGAATGACTTCCTGGCACTGGCATGTTTGCCCCTGTGCTGGTGTAGATTCCACTTTAGTTCATGATAAGCTGGCACCTATGCTTTGTGGGGGGGGGGGGCCTTCAGGATTACAGCCTTACTTCTTTTTTACATTTGTTCTTTGGGCCAGGTAGTAGGCTGTGTGTGTGTTGGGGGGAGGCCAAAGGGCCTAGTAAGGCCTACAGGCCTTTTGTTTCCTTCTGTTTGGCTCTTTGCTTTTGCTGTCTGTGTTGCTTGCGTTGTGGTTGACTTTTGTTTCTGTACTTGTGCAGGGGGGGGGCGGCTCGTGCTTGTTTTTTTTAAAGCTATTTTTCTTTGTTGGGTTTTTTTTCTCCTTACCAATCCTATCCTGCTGGTTTTTTCTTTTTTCGGCTCTGGTGGGGGGGGGGGCTTTGTTTCTTCTATTGTTTTCTCTGGTGGTTGTTTTTCCTTATTTCCCTTTGCTTTCACTTTCTGCTGCTTTTATTTGTTGAAAGACTTCTGTTCTGCTTTTGAGTTGCATAGGGGGCTTGGGGTCTCTTTATTATTGCCTGTTTTTTCCCCTTCAATTTCTAAAGGGTTGTTTTGGGAGGAGGTACTCTTCAGAATTTTAGCATTACTGCTATGTTCTTTGAGGTCAGTGGCATTATGCTGTGCTCTTGTTGGTCTCAGTGGAGCCATTTAATCGGTAAGGTTTTTAATAGAGGCTACTTTTAATAAGGGTGTGTTAGGAATTGGTTAAAAAGCTCAAATAAAATTTCAGCACAGGTCTTGTGTTCCTCCTTAATTAGGCTAGTACTAGGCAATTAACAAGATACAAGGTTGTTTGTCAAACAGTAATTAGTATACATTAACTGTAAAAAACATTTTCGCGTCCTCTCTGAGCTTTAAAATTGAAGCCAAGCAGTTTTAGATAAATAGTGCTTTAGGCTATCATAAACACCTCTGCTACCATCAAGAAATAGTTAGAGGAGTGGGTAGGCAGGGACATCTCTATGGGCTTCATGGTGACTGATAGTGGCCCAAACGTTAGGGCAGTGGCACAGGCATTAGGCCTCAGGCAGCCTGCCTTCTACATCTCATGATTAAGGATACCTTGGGTCTGCAGAGAATCCCAGATTCTGGCATCACCTTCAGAAATGCCAGCATCTCAGAAGTCACTTCTCGCACAGTGTGAAGGATACCCATCAACTGTATGAGAAGCAGGTACTGACAGGCATGCCAGAGTACCCCCTGATCTACAACGTCAGCACTCACTGGAACTCCACCTACACCATGCTTGAGTGTTTGGTTGAACAGAAGAGAGCCTGAAAGTCTTGATTTCTGAGATCAAGGTTGTCTTGGTTGAGCTGGCTCTCCTCTCACACAAGTGCTTGACTACCTTTCACACCGTGGAGATCCTTAAGCCTTAAAGGGACCACATGCAGTTGTTCTCGCCAGCCATGGCAATCTTAGTTCTGGTCATTCCCATGATCCAAACGGCTCATGAGAAGATGGCCGTCTTTCTGGAGCCAGCTACAGGATGAGCAGACTTGCTTCCAGCAGTGTGTACACTAGTGAAAAAGCTGCAAGAGGGCATCAAGTCCCGCCTTTAGCCTCTCACCCAGCAGAAGGTCTACAAGTTGGTGACCGTGTGTGACCCGTGTATCAAGGGCAGGTACTCCGAGCAGGCCGACCAAGTCATTAACTGGAGAGATGAGCTCTCCTGGCATGTTGAGCACAGGCAGGCCAAGAGGGGCACATTGGCAAGAGCGGGGGGCGGGGGAGCAGTTCCGCTGCTGTTTACCTCCACCTCCCCTGCTAGGCGGCTCCCCCGCAGCAATTGACAAGATGACCTTGGAGATGGAGCTCATCAGGCAAACACTGGTGGCTGCAATGGTGACAGAGTACCTTGCTGAGCCCTACTAGTTGCACACCAACAATCCACTGAACTACTGGGCCATGAAAGATGGTCTGGCCAGACCCCTCTGCCCTGGTCCATAGGTTCCTCTTGTTCCCTCGGAGGAGCTTGCAGAGTGAGTGTTTTCTCCCACATGGGCAACACTGTCGGCCCACATCGCTCACGCCAGTTCCCATGAAGGATACCCAGGAAGTTGGTCTTCTTGAAGGTCAACTTGCTGCTGTTCAACTATCCAGTTCTGGACTTTAAAGATGATTGAAGTGTACATGTGCCTGCACCCTCTCAGTCTGTCCTGGGAAGCTGGGGCGAAACGCTCTTCCTCAAATTAAAAAGTCACTAGGAGGTAGCAGCAGGGCAGTTACCCAATTTGATTGGGAGAATCCCCCCATCTCTAATGGCATTCCAAATCCACCTGCACCAAAATGCCCTAGTAGCTTTGTGTCACAGGGGGATGTTGAAGGTGGTGCTTACTTGGTCATCAGCCACCCCAAACCAAAAATTGCATGTTAAAAAAAAAATAGTTACAACAAAACTGCTTTTCATCTTATTGGAGATGAAATGGATACAGTAGGATAAGTACCTTTCTGTTAAATAGAAACCAGCAGGGGCCACAGGAGCACTATGAATAATAAAGCTAATCTGCATGAGTGTAATCTTGTTTGCAGAAGTGGGAAAAGGAGAGCCACAGCTGCAGCACCTAAGGCTCCTTCTGTGAGGCAGTGATGTTGTGAAGACTGTTGAGAGAGGAGGATCAGGGTGCACACAAAAACCCCTTCCTCTCACTTTCTGAGGAAGTAATGCTGCATATGTTTGTTCATGGATAGCCATTGGTTCTGCTGTACTTGCAAAAGTGGCCCCCTGAGCTTATGATGGTTCTGCTAGGCTTGTATGGATGGCCCTTGGTTCTTAAAAAAAAACCTGCTGGGATTCTCTGGTTTGACACTGGTTCGGTTGGGCTTGCTACATTGGCTTGTGATTCTGCTGGGATTCCTGGGCTGTTTGGTTGTTGGGCTTGTGTTGGTTCTTGGCATGGGAGGCATTGACCTGTGGTTGCTGCAGGCATGCCTCTTTACTTTTGCCATGGAGAAAAAAAGGCTGTTTTCCTCCCCCGTTGCAAACAATGGATGGATGGGACACCTTCTTTGGGAGCCCACAGAATTGACCCCCTGACCCAATCTTCTTGAGACTTGGGGGTTCTTCTGTGGACAGGCAAAAGCAACTCTGATGCAAATTTGGTGCCTCTATCTTAAAAAATAATCCCAGACCCCCAGATAACTTCCCCATAGGATATAATGGAGCCAAATAAATTTGGATTCCTGAATAAAACCCAAATACCATACCAGTTTTGGAATTTGGGGATATCAGGAATATCAGTATTTTTTGGCTGCTATATACCTGAATTCAAAAAATATGATTTTTTAATGCACACCCCTACCTAACAGTGTTGTTCTGAGGATGCTAGCGGATGAAAGGCTGCATGGGGCATATGTGAAAAGAGGATCCCAATGTTTGCTGATAAGGCAGAAGCCTGCAAAAATAAAATCAGAAGTTGGGTCATCAGGTTTCTAAGTTTGAGAAGAACAGTAAGAGGCTGACTATATCAGATTGGCATGTGGCAGAGATAGAAAATATTTTTCTTAAGCATGTCACTGCTAACTTAGAAATACTGATTTTTACCACAAGAAGCTTAACCTGTAATCCAAGCTAGTAGTAATTTATCACTGATTACTTCTCCCAGTAACCTACTAACCTGAATTCCAGAGTTTGCTACAGAAAATGTGAAGCTGCTGAATTAGGGTGCCTAACTTATGGAATAACAGAACAACCTACCCTCACATTAAAAATCCACTGGTTAATGTTTGGTTCATATAATGATCAGTCAACATGTCTTTTCATTGTTTCTATAACTCTAGATTTAAAATGGCAACACAAAAGGAAGTTATAAAGGCTCTTAAAAACTCTGTCATGGCCACTTGTTTGACAGGTGGGTTACATCACCAAAAGGGCTTATATTAGGCTTCTAAATTGTACAAAGATTATCTAGCAGTTTTCCAATATGTTTTACTATAGCAACTATTAATATGATTTTCAGGGAATATGAATTTCCAAGTGGAAATCATATAAATTCAGTCTGAAGACACAAATTTCAGGAAGCAAACTCAATGCTCTCCTAATGCTGTGTTGCACAACTGCCCTCACACCATACTGCAGGTAGAGCAATGTATCAGCCACAGAACCCAAGGGATTATATGCAACACATATACATACAGCTCCCTTTGATAGGAACAGATACGACATTTGGAAGCCATTCTGAAGTATTAACATTACTAAGCATCCCTCTACAAACTAGAGTAGCAAATAGATTATGAACATATAAAGAAAGGAGATAAAGTAGAATAAATCTATATATTTTACCAGCCCTTCTTTTCCACTGGTACTGTCCTTGTACTGAATTAAAGGGCAGCACAAGCTAAGTGAAGCGCCAATCATGCAGAAGCTAACTCAAGCAGAACCCCTTGTGTAGTTTTATAGTGTTAGAAAACTATATTTTTTGAAGGCACACAGTTTCAGATGTTTTAAATATCAAGATCTAGGACAAAAATCCTGTCACTTAAGCCACAGACTAAGCACTTGGTAAATATTTACTAGTTTAGTATAAAGAACAACATTTTATATGCATCTTCAGAAAGCCAAAGCTTAACTTAGCAGCGACTTAATGTTTGGCTTCTAGTATAAATTCACTTCGTTCATCATACTTGTGTTTCCATATGCACAAGAAGGTCTGAAATCAGCCTGGCAAGTCTCAGATTTGCAGAGTGGGGGGCACAGGACCGTTATCATTTCAGTTGTTACTCTTGTAAGAAAGAAAAACCTCATACCAAAATATTGTTGAAGGCTTTCACGGTCAGAGTTCATTGGTTCTCGTAGGTTATCCGGGCTGTGTAACCGTGGTCTTGGTATTTTCTTTCCTGACTTTTCCCCAGCAGCTGTGGCCGGCATCTTCAGAGGAGTAACACTGAAGGACACAGCTGCTGGCGAAACGTCAGGAAAGAAAATACCAAGACCACGGTTACACAGCCCGGATAACCTACGAGAACCTTCTCATACCAGTTTTCAATGGAATGGATGGGGCATTTCCTATCTATCCCATCTCTCCCTCCCTCAACAGCGCTAGCTCATCTCTTACCTCCTCAAAACTAATAGTAAGCACCTATATAGATTGGGTTGCACCTCAGGGAGGAATTCTGGTAGAACTCCCACCCACCATGCTGTTCCAGGGGTTCCCCCACCACAAGGAACAGCATTTTAGTCTGAGCAGGCAAAAAAAAAAAAACCTGCTTAACTGATAAAAATATTTCTGTCAATGGGAAATTTCAGAAGAATCCAAACTTATCAGTGGGCATACCACAGTCCCTGGCTGCATTCATTGCAGATTTCACACCTAGTCAGATACTTTAACCACATTAGTTCTGAAAGGACTGCATCCATGGGGTCGTACCCTACCACTCAGTGCAGCTGCAATATACTCGGTCAACACAAAGACCCTTGGGTGACGTTGAGGGTTCCCAAGAGTTCTCCCATATAGGCAGTGACCAGACCAGAAGGAGGCCAGTTTAGCTTCAGTCACGTGTCCTCCAACCATACCCTCAGGCCCTTCGGGGTCACAATAAGGCAACAGCCTTCCTCGTTTGCCCTACCGACTATCATTACTAAATGGAACTTCAACGTTCAGAGGCAGTCACCCTCATTTAAGTAACATCCGACTGTAAGTCGAGAAGTTAGCATGGTGTGGGAGGGGGGGAAGAGAAGAAAAAGTTTCCTATAAACTCTATATTGCCACATATAGGAAGGAAGCCACAGCCTTCAATTTGCAAGATCTGAACAAGGCTGTCAAAGACAGGGCATTTTGGAGAACTTTCATTCATAGGGTCGCCATGCGTCGGAAGCAACTTGACGGCATTTAACACACACACACACATTGCCACATAAAGACCAAGGGAACCACTCCTAAAAACCAGAGGGCGTGATGCCCAAGAGAAGAAAGGGTGACTTTTATCATCTCCTCCCAAAGCAAGAGACACATAACTGGAAAAAGTTATTAACGAAACAGGAGTCCAACAACATTTATTCCAGTTCTCTCAGGTGCCACTTGGACTTCTGCTTCATTCTGCTGCTACAAACAAACACGGTTACTCACCTGGAAGGGATAATGATACAGAAAACCACCCTCCCCTTTCTTCTGGCTCTCTGTCCCAGATCAGATTTTCTACAAATGAGGAGGGGGGGGATGAATGGCCCCTCGTTTAATGCCGCCATTACAGGGCAGGAGAAACACATCCCTCCTTCCCCTACTTGTTACGCCTCCATTGGGTGAAAACGCACGGTCGCTTGAGCCTCCTTTCTTCCCTGTTCCAGCCAGGATCGAACGCACAAACGTACTAATGTACGAATGTACTAATAAGTATATATAGTACTAATATATAGTACTAAGTATATATATGTACTAATAAGTATATATAGGGCGAAAATGCACGGTTGCTTTAGCCTCATTTCTTCCCTGTTCCAGCCAGGATCGAACGCACAAACGTACTAATGTACGAATGTACGAATAAGCATATATAGAACTAATATATAGCACTAAGTATATATATTTGTACTAATAAGTATATATAGGGCGAAAACGCATGGTCACTTGAGCCTCCTTTCTTCCCTGTTCCAGCCAGGATCGAATGCACAAATGCACAAACGTATGAATAAGTATATATAGAACTAATATATAGTACTAAGTATATATGTATGTACTAATAAGTATATATAAGGCGAAAACGCACGGTCGCTTTAGCCTCCTTTCTTCCCTGTTCCAGCCAGGATTGAATGCACAAACGTACTAATGTACGAATAAGTATATATAGAACTAATATATAGTACTAAGTATATATGTATGTACTAATAAGTACATATAAGGCGAAAACACACGGTCGCTTTAGCCTCCTTTCTTCCCTGTTCCAGCCAGGATCGAATGCACAAACGTACTAATGTACGAATGTACGAATAAGTATATATAGAACTAATATATAGTACTAAGTATATATATATATGTACTAATAAGTATATATAGGGCAAAAATGCACGATCGCTTTAGCCTCCTTTCTTCCCTGTTCCAGCCAGGATCGAACGCACAAACGTACGAATAAGTATATATAGAACTAATATATAGTAGTCAAAAAGGGCAAGAGTCCAGTAGCACCTTAAAGACTAACAAAAATATTTTCTGGTAGGGTGTGAGCTTTCGTGAGCCACAGCTCACTTCTTCAGATACAGCTAGAATGGGAACCCATCGGTCTTGAAGTAGAGGAACAGTATGCAAATGTGAATAGCCGGCTTGATGGGAGTAGGTGTGATATGCAGAAGAGTCTGTGATGTCCAGGGGAGAGATGGGTGTGGAGAAATCAGCACTGGTAATGGGCCAATATTCTAGCTGTATCTGAAGAAGTGAGCTGTGGCTCACGAAAGCTCACACCCTACCAGAAAATATTTTTGTTAGTGTTTAAGGTGCTACTGGACTCTTGCCCTTTTTGACTACTGCAAACAGACTAACACGGCTACCCACTGTGTAATATATAGTACTGAGTGTGTGTGTGTGTGTGTGTGTGTGTGTGTGTGTGTGTGTGTGTGTGTGTATATATATATATATATATATATATATATATATATATATATATATATATGCACTAATAAGTATACATAGGGCGAAAGCGCACGGCCGCTTGAGCCTCCTTTCTTCCCTGTTCCAGCCAGGATTCAGCCAGGATCGAACGCACAAACGTACTAATGTACGACAAGTATATATAGAACTAATACATAGTACAAAGTATATATGTATGTACTAATAAGTATATATAAGGCGAAAATGCACGGTCGCTTTAGCCTCCTTTCTCCCCTGTTCCAGCCAGGATCGAATGCACAAACGTACTAATGTACGAATAAGTATATATAGAACTAATATATAGTACTAAGTATATATGTATGTACTAATAAGTATATATAAGGCGAAAACGCACGGTCGCTTTAGCCTCCTTTCTCCCCTGTTCCAGCCAGGATCGAATGCACAAACGTACTAATGTACGAATAAGTATATATAGAACTAATATATAGTACAAAGTATATATGTATGTACTAATAAGTATATATAAGGCGAAAATGCACGGTCGCTTTAGCCTCCTTTCTCCCCTGTTCCAGCCAGGATCGAATGCACAAACGTACTAATGTACGAATAAGTATATATAGAACTAATATATAGTACTAAGTATATATGTATGTACTAATAAGTATATATAAGGCGAAAACGCACGGTCGCTTTAGCCTCCTTTCTCCCCTGTTCCAGCCAGGATCGAATGCACAAACGTACGAATGTACGAATAAGTATATATAGAACTAATATATAGTACTAAGTATATATGTATGTACTAATAAGTATATATAGGGCGAAAACGCACGGTCGCTTTAGCCTCCTTTCTTCCCTGTTCCAGCCAGGATCGAATGCACAAACGTACGAATGTACGAATGTACGAATAAGTATATATAGAACTAATATATAGTACTAAGTATATATGTATGTACTAATAAGTATATATAAGGCGAAAACACACGGTCGCTTTAGCCTCCTTTCTTCCCTGTTCCAGCCAGGATCGAATGCACAAACGTACGAATGTACGAATGTACGAATAAGTATATATAGAACTAATATATAGTACTAAGTATATATGTATGTACTAATAAGTATATATAAGGCGAAAACGCACGGTCGCTTTAGCCTCCTTTCTTCCCTGTTCCAGCCAGGATCGAATGCACAAACATACTAATGTACGAAAAAGTATATATAGAACTAATATATAGTACTAAGTATATATAGGGCGAAAATGCACGGTCGCTTTAGCCTCCTTTTTCCCTGTTCCAGCCAGGATCCAGCCAGGATCGAACGCACCTTGGTGCGTTCGATCCTGACTGAATCCTGGCTGGAACAGGGAATTCGTGCGTTCGATCCTGGCTGGAACAGGGAAGGAAGGAGGCTCCAGCGGGCCGTGCGTTTTCGCCCCAAGACAGTTTCTTCACTTAGAGGCGGTTCCCCCCGCCCCCCCCCAATAAGAAAAAGTAAAAACAAAACCCCCAGTTTTCAAGGCGAGGCCTTCCCTCACGGCTTTACCTGGCGGGGTGAGCCAGGGCCGCTCCCTCGCCCGCGGCCGGCCGCTTTAAGCCCCGCTGCCTTCGCTTCCTTCGGGGCTGGGGCGGCCGCTGCCTCCGCGCGCGCGCGGCCGGGCGCGGCGCCGTCTCCGGGAGCGAGCGGGGCGCGGGCGCGCGCACGCCCGGCGCTCACCAGCCGGCAGCAGAGGCCGCACGAGCCCATGCAACTTTTTTTTCGGGGGGGGGGGTGGTTAGTGGTCCAGTCCGCCTCCCTGAACGTGGCAAGGGCCCTGACGGCAAACGCCTCTGCTTCTCCCCCCCCTTTTTTTGTTCGTAACATCCGCTCCGCCCCCGTTCTCAAGCGCGCGCCGACGTTTTCGGAGCGCGCCCCCCCCTCATCGGCGCGAGAGGCTCGGTCACGTGCTGAAGCTCCAGCCAACGGGCGGGAGGAAAAGGCGTCTCCGCTCGCCAATGGCGAAAGGAAAAGCAGATGTCGCGCCGGGGGGGGAGGGGGGACGGTTGAAAGCCCCGCCCTCGGTCAGTAACGTTCTCAACGGCTCGCGGTTGGGAGAGGGGCGGTTGGAAGTCAGTCACGTGGAGCCGACGGACGGAGCTGGGATCAGGCGGGAAGTGACGGGAGTTACGACCAGAAAAGTGACTAGTTTTGTAAATTCACCGTGGGCAGCCGTGTTAGTCTGCCTGCAGTAGTAGAAAAGGGCCAGAGTCCAGCAGCACCTGAAAGCCTGACAAGAATATTTTCTCGTAGGGTGTGAGCTTTCGGGAGCCACAGCTCACTTCTTCAGATACCAGTAGTAGAAAAGGGCAAGAGTCCAGGAGCACCTGAAAGACTAACAAGAATATTTTCTGGCAGGGTGTGAGCTTTCGTGAGCCACAGCTCACTTCTTCAGATTCCAGTAGTAGAAAAGGGAAAGAGTCCAGGAGCACCTTAAAAACAAACAAGAATATTTTCTGGCAGGGTGTGAGCTTTCGGGAGCCACAGCTCACTTCGTTAGATACCAGTAGTAGAAAAGGGCCAGAGTCCAGTAGCACCTGAAAGCCTAACAAGAATATTTTCTGGCAGGGTGTGAGCTTTCGGGAGCCACAGCTCACTTCGTTAGATACCAGTAGTAGAAAAGGGCCAGAGTCCAGTAGCACCTGAAAGCCTAACAAGAATATTTTCTGGCAGGGTGTGAGCTTTCGGGAGCCACAGCTCACTTCTTCAGATACCAGTAGTAGAAAAGGGCAGGAGTCCAGTAGCACCTGAAAGCCTAACAAGAATATTTTCTGGCAGGGTGTGAGCTTTTGTGAGCCACAGCTCACTTCTTCAGATACCAGTAGTAGAAAAGGGCAGGAGTCCAGTAGCACCTGAAAGCCTAACAAGAATATTTTCTGGCAGGGTGTGAGCTTTCGGGAGCCACAGCTCACTTCGTTAGATACCAGTAGTAGAAAAGGGCCAGAGTCCAGTAGCACCTGAAAGCCTAACAAGAATATTTTCTGGCAGGGGATGAGCTTTCGGGAGCCACAGCTCACTTCTTCAGATACCAGTAGTAGAAAAGGGCCAGAGTCCAGTAGCACCTGAAAGCCTAACAAGAATATTTTCTGGCAGGGTGTGAGCTTTCGGGAGCCACAGCTCACTTCTTCAGATACCAGTAGTAGAAAAGGGCCAGAGTCCAGCAGCACCTGAAAGCCTAACAAGAATATTTTCTGGCAGGGGATGAGCTTTTGTGAGCCACAGCTCACTTCTTCAGATACCAGTAGTAGAAAAGGGCCAGAGTCCAGTAGCACCTGAAAGCCTAACAAGAATATTTTCTGGCAGGGTGTGAGCTTTCGGGAGCCACAGCTCACTTCGTTAGATACCAGTAGTAGAAAAGGGCCAGAGTCCAGCAGCACCTGAAAGCCTAAGAAGAATATTTTCTGGCAGGGTGTGAGCTTTCGGGAGCCACAGCTCACTTCTTCAGATACCAGTAGTAGAAAAGAGAAAGAGTCCAGGAGCACCTTAAAAACTAACAAGAATATTTTCTGGCAGGGTGTGAGCTTTCGTGAGCCACAGCTCACTTCTTCAGATTCCAGTAGTAGAAAAGGGAAAGAGTCCAGGAGCACCTTAAAAACAAACAAGAATATTTTCTGGCAGGGTGTGAGCTTTCGGGAGCCACAGCTCACTTCTTCAGATACCAGTAGTAGAAAAGGGCCAGAGTCCAGGAGCACCTGAAAGCCTAACAAGAATATTTTCTGGCAGGGTGTGAGCTTTCGGGAGCCACAGCTCACTTCTTCAGATTCCAGTAGTAGAAAAGGGAAAGAGTCCAGGAGCACCTTAAAAACAAACAAGAATATTTTCTGGCAGGGTGTGAGCTTTCGTGAGCCACAGCTCACTTCTTCAGATACCAGTAGTAGAAAAGGGCCAGAGTCCAGGAGCACCTGAAAGACTAACAAGAATATTTTCTGGCAGGGTGTGAGCTTTCGGGAGCCACAGCTCACTTCTTCAGATACCAGTAGTAGAAAAGGGCCAGAGTCCAGGAGCACCTGAAAGCCTAACAAGAATATTTTCTGGCAGGGTGTGAGCTTTCGGGAGCCACAGCTCACTTCTTCAGATACTAGTAGTAGAAAAGGGCCAGAGTCCAGCAGCACCTGAAAGCCTAACAAGAATATTTTCTGGCAGGGTGTGAGCTTTCGGGAGCCACAGCTCACTTCGTTAGATACCAGTAGTAGAAAAGGGCCAGAGTCCAGTAGCACCTGAAAGCCTAACAAGAATATTTTCTGGCAGGGTGTGAGCTTTCGGGAGCCACAGCTCACTTCTTCAGATACCAGTAGTAGAAAAGGGCCAGAGTCCAGCAGCACCTGAAAGCCTAACAAGAATATTTTCTGGCAGGGGATGAGCTTTTGTGAGCTACAGCTCACTTCTTCAGATACCAGTAGTAGAAAAGGGCCAGAGTCCAGTAGCACCTGAAAGCCTAAGAAGAATATTTTCTGGCAGGGTGTGAGCTTTCGGGAGCCACAGCTCACTTCGTTAGATACCAGTAGTAGAAAAGGGCCAGAGTCCAGCAGCACCTGAAAGCCTAAGAAGAATATTTTCTGGCAGGGTGTGAGCTTTCGGGAGCCACAGCTCACTTCTTCAGATACCAGTAGTAGAAAAGAGAAAGAGTCCAGGAGCACCTTAAAAACTAACAAGAATATTTTCTGGCAGGGTGTGAGCTTTCGGGAGCCACAGCTCACTTCTTCAGATACCAGTAGTAGAAAAGGGAAAGAGTCCAGGAGCACCTGAAAGCCTAACAAGAATATTTTCTGGCAGGGTGTGAGCTTTCGTGAGCCACAGCTCACTTCTTCAGATTCCAGTAGTAGAAAAGGGAAAGAGTCCAGGAGCACCTTAAAAACAAACAAGAATATTTTCTGGCAGGGTGTGAGCTTTCGGGAGCCACAGCTCACTTCGTTAGATACCAGTAGTAGAAAAGGGCCAGAGTCCAGTAGCACCTGAAAGCCTAACAAGAATATTTTCTGGCAGGGTGTGAGCTTTCGGGAGCCACAGCTCACTTCTTCAGATACCAGTAGTAGAAAAGGGCCAGAGTCCAGCAGCACCTGAAAGCCTAACAAGAATATTTTCTGGCAGGGGATGAGCTTTCGGGAGCCACAGCTCACTTCTTCAGATACCAGTAGTAGAAAAGGGCAGGAGTCCAGTAGCACCTGAAAGCCTAACAAGAATATTTTCTGGCAGGGTGTGAGCTTTTGTGAGCCACAGCTCACTTCTTCAGATACCAGTAGTAGAAAAGGGCAGGAGTCCAGTAGCACCTGAAAGCCTAACAAGAATATTTTCTGGCAGGGTGTGAGCTTTCGGGAGCCACAGCTCACTTCGTTAGATACCAGTAGTAGAAAAGGGCCAGAGTCCAGTAGCACCTGAAAGCCTAACAAGAATATTTTCTGGCAGGGGATGAGCTTTCGGGAGCCACAGCTCACTTCTTCAGATACCAGTAGTAGAAAAGGGCCAGAGTCCAGTAGCACCTGAAAGCCTAACAAGAATATTTTCTGGCAGGGTGTGAGCTTTCGGGAGCCACAGCTCACTTCTTCAGATACCAGTAGTAGAAAAGGGCCAGAGTCCAGCAGCACCTGAAAGCCTAACAAGAATATTTTCTGGCAGGGGATGAGCTTTTGTGAGCCACAGCTCACTTCTTCAGATACCAGTAGTAGAAAAGGGCCAGAGTCCAGTAGCACCTGAAAGCCTAACAAGAATATTTTCTGGCAGGGTGTGAGCTTTCGGGAGCCACAGCTCACTTCGTTAGATACCAGTAGTAGAAAAGGGCCAGAGTCCAGCAGCACCTGAAAGCCTAAGAAGAATATTTTCTGGCAGGGTGTGAGCTTTCGGGAGCCACAGCTCACTTCTTCAGATACCAGTAGTAGAAAAGAGAAAGAGTCCAGGAGCACCTTAAAAACTAACAAGAATATTTTCTGGCAGGGTGTGAGCTTTCGTGAGCCACAGCTCACTTCTTCAGATTCCAGTAGTAGAAAAGGGAAAGAGTCCAGGAGCACCTTAAAAACAAACAAGAATATTTTCTGGCAGGGTGTGAGCTTTCGGGAGCCACAGCTCACTTCTTCAGATACCAGTAGTAGAAAAGGGCCAGAGTCCAGGAGCACCTGAAAGCCTAACAAGAATATTTTCTGGCAGGGTGTGAGCTTTCGGGAGCCACAGCTCACTTCTTCAGATTCCAGTAGTAGAAAAGGGAAAGAGTCCAGGAGCACCTTAAAAACAAACAAGAATATTTTCTGGCAGGGTGTGAGCTTTCGTGAGCCACAGCTCACTTCTTCAGATACCAGTAGTAGAAAAGGGCCAGAGTCCAGGAGCACCTGAAAGACTAACAAGAATATTTTCTGGCAGGGTGTGAGCTTTCGGGAGCCACAGCTCACTTCTTCAGATACCAGTAGTAGAAAAGGGCCAGAGTCCAGGAGCACCTGAAAGCCTAACAAGAATATTTTCTGGCAGGGTGTGAGCTTTCGGGAGCCACAGCTCACTTCTTCAGATACCAGTAGTAGAAAAGGGCCAGAGTCCAGCAGCACCTGAAAGCCTAACAAGAATATTTTCTGGCAGGGTGTGAGCTTTCGGGAGCCACAGCTCACTTCTTCAGATACCAGTAGTAGAAAAGGGCCAGAGTCCAGCAGCACCTGAAAGCCTAACAAGAATATTTTCGGGCAGGGTGTGAGCTTTCGGGAGCCACAGCTCACTTCGTCAGATACCAGTAGTAGAAAAGGGCCAGAGTCCAGCAGCACCTGAAAGCCTAACAAGAATATTTTCTGGCAGGGTGTGAGCTTTCGGGAGCCACAGCTCACTTCTTCAGATACCAGTAGTAGAAAAGGGAAAGAGTCCAGGAGCACCTTAAAAACTAACAAGAATATTTTCTGGCAGGGTGTGAGCTTTCGTGAGCCACAGCTCACTTCTTCAGATACCAGTAGTAGAAAAGGGAAAGAGTCCAGGAGCACCTTAAAAACTAACAAGAATATTTTCTGGCAGGGTGTGAGCTTTCGTGAGCCACAGCTCACTTCTTCAGATACCAGTAGTAGAAGCCTGTGGCTCACAAAAGCTCATACCCTGCCAGAAAATATTTTTGTTAGTCTTTAAGATGCTCCTGGACTCTTGCCCTTTTTTACTACTGCAGGCAGGTGCTACTGGACTCTTGCCCTTTTCTACTACATTCTTTTTCTACTACATTCTTTGGTATCTGAAGAAGTGAGCTGTGGCTCACGAAAGCTCATACCCCACCAGAAAATATTCTTGTTAGTCTTTCAGGTGCTACTGGACTCTTGCCCTTTTCTACTAGTTTTGTAAATGTGCCCAGTCGCCTCTTTGACATCTACTGTGGCTTAGACGTTCGCGCTAGTTCCGTTCAGAATTGTATTCCGAGTCTTTGAGGGAGCTACATTGCATTGTCTTTTGTATTTTTCTTACCGCTCCTGAAAACAGGCTGCAGTGATCGAGCTGGTGTTTTTGCGCCTGAAATGCGGAATGGTCCTTAGAGCGGCCACAGTAATTGTCAGGACGGTGCCCCAGAGGTTCAAGGGAGCCATCCCGTTGAGTTTGCATCTTGTCCTCTTTGAAGACTTCCAGGGAGGCAAACTGGCTTTCAAACTCAAAACGCAGGAGTTTGTTCTCAGCTAAAGTTTTTTTCAGTATATCTATGTTCAACAGAGTTATTCCATTAAAAGCAAATGGAAAACCATACGAATTAGTCTAAAGACTCCAGTGGGTTTTTTTTATTTATAAATCCAGGGATTTTTGAAGTGGCATGAAATCTATGAGTATAAAGTGTGTTTCTTTTTTAAAAACCTGTTTTGTAGATCCTGCAGTAGTAGAGCACGGCAGACTAAAGAGATGGTAGAAGTGGATTCATCATGGTCTTAGAAATCATGGGAGGAACTTGGCAGAATCTGATGTTTACTGGATTGTTTACATGGGGAATTTTATTATGGAAATATTGGCTGGTTGTCAGCTCTAGAAATGGAAGCTAAAGGACCTTTTCACAATTTTTTCAGTACAGTAAAAATGTAGATGTTACTCAGTTGTAGGGGATTCAGGCTTCTTTCTGCCAAGAACCAGTTTATACTTGTGTTCTCCTATCCACCAAAGAGGAGCTGTTGTCTGTTGCAAGCTCTCTACACACGTTACGAAACTCGGACTACGCTTATTAGCTCCTCTGTTGTAGCACTGTAGCATTTTAACTGTGTTCAAACTGCATGTAAATGAAACTACTGGCATGTGTAGCAGCAAAAGATAAATAACTCAAAAGAAAAATGGATTGCTAGTGGCCAAACGGAAAAATCTCTTTCTGGCCTCAAACAGGTGCAGCATCATGTGAACCAAAATTCCCAAGGGGAAAAAAAGGAGCAGATTCTCTTGATTCGCTATGGACCAGCTCCATCAAAAGTTTGCCTTTCAAGATGAAATTTTCAATGTTAACAACAGAGTGACAATTTTTTTCAACTGTCCCCTGCATCTGCGGCTTTATCTGCAGCCAGTGACACTTTTACAGCATGGAGATATACATTATCACCTGCTAAGCATTGCAAGTCAAGCAGCCATACAGGAGGCTGTACAAAAGCTGGTAATGTTATTTATAAGGAAAGTATGTTGGACTCGCTTAGAAACTGCACTGTGCAAAAAGAGGAACAAGTCATCTTTACAGCCAGGAAGCAATGTTTTCTAGATGAAAAAACGGACAGCATTAGTGGGCAACTGGTATGACAGCAACTCAAGCAGTGTAGTGATCAATTTTAGCTTAAATTTATTAAATCAATTTACTTCGTTTATACCCTGCCTTTCTCTGTAATGGGGATCCAAAGCAGGTATTCATTTTATCCTCACAGGACCCTTATGAAGTAGTCTAGGATGAGAGTATATGACTGGCCCAAGGTCACCCAGCAAGCTTCCATGACAAAGTAGGGATTGGAGCCTGGGTTTTCCAGATCCTAGTTTGACACTCTAACCACTACACCACACTGGTATGTGTGTGTAAAGTGCCATCAAGTCGCATCCAACTTATGGCCAAGCAACAAAGCATAAACAGCCACACAAAATGCACACATGCAGGTCGTACTGGGAAACTGAAATATTCTCATACCTGGAATATGAATACATGGTAGAGTTGCCAGGTCCCTCTTCGCTATCGGTGGGAGGTTTTTGGGGTGGAGCCTGAGGAGGGCAGGGTTTGGGGAGGGGAGGGACTTCAATGCCATAGAGTCCAATTACCAAAGCGGCCATTTTCTCCAGGGGAACTGGTCTCTATTGATAGGGTGGCCGACCTCCAGGTGGTGGTTGGAGATCTCCCGCTATTACAACTGATCTCCAGCCGATAGAGATCAGTTCACCTGGAGAAAATGGCCCCTTTGGCAACTGGACTCTATGGCCTTGAAGTCCCTCCCCAAACCCTGCCCTCCTCAGGCTCCGCCTCAAAAATCTCGTTAATCCCCAACCTGGAGCTGGCAACCCTATCTATTGGCTGGAAATCAGTTGTAATAGCAGGAGATCTTCTACTAGTACCTGGAGGTTGGCAACGCTAATACATGGTTTTATAATAAAGCTGGAGTCCTTCTCAGGCAGCTCCCTGCAGCTTCAGACCTTCCAATAACTCTGGGGAAATTGTGCTTTTTCTTCCTTATATGGAATACCCCTGCTCTTTAGCTCCCCTAGTGGACCCAGGATTACACTTGCATGAAAAAACAGCACCCCACATACTGACTCTGCTGCAGCCACGCACCTTGCCCATGACAAGCAAGATGCGGATAGCTTGGTGCGCACAGCGGTGGAGTGCGGAAGAAAGCGGAAGCGATGTTGTAGCAGAGTGCACACGGTGATCTATCCACTGGGAAGCGTGGTCACTTCTCTGTTCACTCTACTCTGTTTTCTATTTTCTTTTCTCAGTCACTTCTCTGTTTTCGTCACTTCTCGCTTCCCTCTGTGGCCCCCTAGTCTCGTGCAGTGCCCCCCCATTTATGCAATTTTCACCTGTGGCCCCCTTGGAATATCCTGTGGCCCCCTGGGGGACATGGCCCCAGGTTGAGAGCCACTGCTCTAGTCCTTATGCACTGGAGAGTTTCGTGGATGACATGATTGGGTAACGTATGCCTACTTATTCTTATGATATTCTAGATACTTTGAATTAAGATACTTTTAACTAAATCAGATCTTGTTTACTGAACTAACCATTTTACAGATTTCTGTAACTTGTATTTTCTGATTGAAATATTACTGTTTTAAGGTTTGAAACTTGTATAGAGATATAAAATAGAGATTGCTTTAGAGATTGTAACATGAAACATGTTTAAGACTTATAATGTCTGAACTTTTGTAACATTTAAAGACTTTGTAACCATCTACGTGCATACATACTACAGTATGTTAAGACTATACATACATATACATATTTATATATTTTTAATTGAGGCACTTCAATAAAAAGTTTACTTTTGTAAGAAATAAGTTGAGTCCTGCTTAATAGGTGTCTGGCTGAATAAGATAACATACTTCTTCTCAGGAAGGGGTAGATTCTAAGAGCATAGTCACTGAAAGGCATTGACCTGCTTCAGCACCTTTTGGACAAAGTACAACAGCTGTAAGTCAATCTGTCATTAAGGATAAGTTGGGCAGCTGGAGGATGCTGTATAAAAATGTCCAGCATGTTGCAGACTTGAAATATCAAAAGAAACAATCCTTTCCACTAAACAAGCCCTTCTACATCTCTACCCAAAGTAGACTTTGCATAAACTCTCATTTCCAGTACTTTCTACTTCCTCTTTACTGCTCTGCTCTGTCTCCCTCCTCCAAAAGGTACAACTTGTGTCTTGAAATTCCTGGTATCACATTGCAAGGATCTGGTATCTTTAACCACTACCCTGTGCACATGGAGTGGATATGTGTTAGGAAGCAGTGACCCATCATGGCTTCCTACTCTGTATACTGATGGTGGTGCATACATGCCCAATACCCAACAGTGTTTTTACCATCCAGAAGTGACCTTGTGAGGAGGGCACTTTTTATAAAGGTAATAGGGTTGTAATTTAATTGCCTGTGAAAATTTTAGGTGTTTTATTTTCTCCTTTCCCTTCATATTGCATTGGTAATTGGATTATCACACTGTCTTTATTTCATTGTTCTCCAATTTGAAATGTGCTGTGTTTTGTATGTATTATACTGTGTCTTACAGTACTTTTTATAATTCTATAATCTTCCTTGAGTCTCAACAGCAAAATCAAACAATAAATGAAGTAATCATATTTTTGTCATTTTGAAGGCTTTATTCCTTTACCAGAAAAAACATTTTTGGTTGGAGTCTTATGTTAGATTTTTTCATCTCTTTATGTGGACTAAAATCTACATTAAACTTGCATTAAACCAAAATTGTCCAAGAGAAGTCCCATTGCTTTTGACTACTCTAGAATATGTGTTTTATAGAGCATTACCACGGCAACAATCTTTTCAGAAAAAAGGAACTCTCCAGTGAGAAAGACATTGAAAGTGCTATCACTCAATTTGCTATGCAGCTTCAGTTTTCTTTTGTGTTTTTAAATAACAGAGCTTTACTCTGTTTTAGAACCGAAAAAGTGATTTAAAAGCAAACACACTCCTATTACACAAATATTGTATATCAGCTCCTCTATCTTAATCAGTAAGAGCTTGATAGCTAAGAACTTGTCAGCGGGAGCTGAAATTTTCATTAGAAGCCTAACGGCTGGCAGCTAATTATGACAGTGGTAAATCACTGGTGCACCACTGCATATAGTGGCCTCACTCAGGCTTTCAATTAACTCCACTCATCAATGAGCCACTTAAGTGCCTCTAGGCACACAACAGTTATGTTTCAAGTGTTCTGATATTTCTGCTGCCCTCTGCCAGATACCACCATGCTGTGTTACTTAATGCCTTGTCCTGTATTGGGGTCGGTAGGCCTTTAAGGCTGCTGTCCTGTGCTGAGTGTTTCTGAGTATACACATGTGGGACTGCTCAAAGGATGCACTCCCGGGCACACTTACTGGGGAATTAATCCCACTGAGCCCAGTAGGGCTGCTGGGTAAATGGGGATACGGCTAAGGTTACCAACTTCCATGTGAGGCCTGGCATTCTAGAATTACAACTGATCTCCAGACTACAAAAATCAGCTCCCCTGGAAGAAATGGCAGCTTTGAAGAATGGACTCTGTGGCATCACATCCCCACTGAGCTCCCTCCCAAAACTCCATCCCCAGATCTCTAGGAATTTACCAGGCCGGAGCTGTCAACCCTAGATAAAACTGAGCTGCATACAGACAACATAAGGGAGTGTATTTGACAGGTTTGTTTGTTTTGTTATTTGTAATTCACCCTTCTCACTGAGACTCAAGGCAGACTACACAGTGTAAGTCAATACAATCAACAGGATGGGACATCCAATAAACAGTGCAATAGGTTTTGGATTGCAGAAATCTTAAAGTAAGAAAAAAAATCTGAAACAGCTGAAACAAAGCATAAGTATTAATATGGCATGTTAAACAATCAGAAATTACATATTAGCAGGGCTTTTTTGTGGTAGTAGTCATTGGTACTGAGTACCAGCATCCTTGGGGGGGGGGGGCTCTCCCATGTCCTGAGGGGGGAAGTGGTGGAAATTAGTGCAACCTTATATATGAGTATGGGCACTTTCCCCCCACAAAAGATTACTGCATAGTAGGACCTACTTACAAGTTCTGCAGGTGTATCTTCCTACATAGTAGGACCTACTTACAAGTTCTGCAGGTGTATCTTCCTACATAATGTGTTACAGTTGTGCAAAACTTGAAGTAAAAGATGTACAGAAAGCAGGTATATGAAAGACTTTGTTATGTCTAGTTTGTACTGAAAGCATGGATTCTGTTGTACATCTTGCGTGGCCTGTACTGATCCCCCTAGTTTTGTTATCATTGAGGATGGGTGGGAATTAACCAATCTGCTCATAATGACGGTCCACCAAACCAATCAGATGAAGAGCCAAGAACACAAAATGTAATGTCCTGCCCACAAATACATTATTTCCAAGTCACAAAGTCTGTGTGGTCTCTTCAAGTCTTCAGTAGTGGGCACAAGAGTAACTGAAAATTCGTTAAACTACAAGCTGCTCCTGAAGCATCCCTTTCTTTTAAAAATCTTCACCAAATCAGTTTTGCTTTCCATTCTTGTGTGCTTATGCCTGTGTCTAATGTGCTAACATCTTCTGACAAGCAAACCAGCATACGTGTTCTGCTTGAATTAAAAGGTCATCTATGCCTAAAAGTGAAATAACACACACAAAACTGGCTAGCTCAAGAATCTAGGGTGATTTGCTGTACAAGTTTGACACTGACCAAAGTCAGCTGAGAATGCGAAGTGAGAAACCTTGGGGGTCTGGAATATCAATGGTTTTGTTCAGAATAAAAACGAATATATTACGGGGAGAAAGAGAGAAAAGGAGGTTATTAAAGCTAGGCTTGCCAATATGAATATTTCTCTGTTTCTATGCTTTACCTGTATGAGACAGAAGTGAAGCTTTGCATACTAGATTTGTGTCAGATCCCTCATGGAAAACACACTCCTTGTTTTCAGAATGTTTTAGGACAATCGTGCAAAGTGCTGAACTGAGCTCTTAGGAAGGAAGCCACCATATGGAGGGCCCCTGAAGAGTGTGTGTAATCTGTGCATTGTTGAAATGGTGATGTTTGGATTTCTTGCAAACCCAGAAAACTTGGAACTATTTAAAAGAGTTTCCCTGTTCTATTCTCCCCCTCGCCCCCACTCTGGAATTTGGTAAAGAATGAAAAACATGTGGGAGATGATGAATTAATAGGGGAAATTAGAGCAAGATGGGGGTGGTGTGTGAGAGAGCACTAGAGGTTGCCCCTATCCTCAACAGCATGTTGTGGATTCCCCATATAATTTCCTCTGTCCTTTAATTTCTATATTTTTAACAGAAAAGAAGAGAGTTTAAGAATGAATAAGGCTTGGCTTCCTGTCCTGAAAACCTCCAGACTAACAAAGACTACAGTCAACAATAGAAATGCAGATTAGCTTTGGATTTCACACATTAACCAATCACTTCAGGATACAATGGTTCCATATTAACATACCACACCCTCATTAGCACATTATCTTGATACTTACAGGACAATGATTAGCACATTACCTTTGATCCTTTTTGCAGGACACTGATTCAGCTCAACCCAACCCCTTTCTGACTATATATTACTGTTCCTACACACTTGACACTGAGAGACACTGTCCTTCAGTGTTACTCCTCTGAAGATGCCTGCCACAGCTGCTGGCGAAACGTCAGGAAAGAAAATACCAAGACCACGGTTACACAGCCCGGATAACCTACAGGAACCAATGAACTCTGACTGTGAAAGCCTTCGACAATATTTTGTATATTTTTAATTCCTTTTCCAATCAAATTGTTTCCTTATTTTAAAATAAAAGCCTACTGTTACAGCATAGGGGCTGCCATCACTCCTTCTCCCCCTCTCAATCTTTTATAGCTGAAATGGCTCCTGATTGCTTTTTATGGTGTGCGGCATGTAGGCAGATTGCTGAAATCGTGTCTTCTATGTGCTGGGTTCGGTTTTATATGCCTTACCTTTCCAAAGCAGCTACTACATCTCTTCCCTTTTTTAAATTAGGAAGCACAAGGATGCTTTGCTTGCATCAACTGAAATCTACTGAGTCTTTCTGCACAAGTTTATTGCTGCCACAGTTTCTTAAATTCCCCTGGAAATTTCCCATTCATTGCTGGATGAAGGGAAAAGTGCAATTAAAAAAAGCAAAAAAACAACAACACCAAGCTCTGTTGAGGTAGCAGTGATTAAAGTTCTGTTTCAGTCATTCAGTTACTCTGCATAAGCTAATATGGGCCTGAATAAATTGCCCATTCTCAGATCAGAAGACAAATGGTTAGAGCCACATATTCAGCCCACAATGGTTTGGATCTAAAGAAAGCTGAGTGCACATCAGGGAATAGATCTTCCCTACTTTCCCTTCCTGCTGTAGCACCTGAAAAGCCATTCCCAAGGGCCAGAGAAGCTTTCAGAATGGTGTGAGATACAACATGGGGGTCTGCAGTGGGAAAGGAAAACTATCAGAAATTGCTTCTCCCTGTTACATGAGCAGAAGTACCTTGTGGTAGGTAGAGTTTTCATCAACCCCCTGCAGTCAATGAGAAAGTGCTGGCAAACACTAGCCCAAAACAAACAAAACGCGCAACAGTTGTAAGATATGAACTCCCCCCCAGCACATCAGAATACTCTGTCCCTACTGTTGCTATTAGAAAGTAGTCCCTGGCACATGTCTGTGTGCTGATGCCCTCTTCATAGGTCTGGCCTCAAAGAAAAACCTGGAAACTAAAATCACACAAGTTTGGAAGAGACCAGAAGGGCCATCCAGTCCAACCCCCTGCCATGCAGGATACCACAATTAACGCGCTCCCGACAGATGGCCATCCAACCTCTGCTTAAAGACCTTCAGAGACAGGACTCCACCCCACCCCCCGAGGCAGGGCATTCCACCGTCGAACTGCCCTCACCATCAGAAAGTTCTTCCTAATGTTTAGGTGGAATCGCTTTTCTCTTAGTTTAAATCCATTACTCCGTGTCCTAGTCTCTGAAGCAACAGAGAACAAGCTAGTTCCCTCATTAACATGGCATCCCTTCAAATATTTAAACATGGCTATCATGTCACCCCTTAACCTTCTCTTCTCCAGACTAAACAAACCCAGCTCCTTAAGTCTCTCCTCATAGCGCATGGATTCCAGACCTTTGACCATTCTGGTCGCTCTCCTCTGGACATGCTCCAACTTGTCAACATCTGGACACAATATTTCAAATGAGGTCTGACCAATGCAGAATATAGTGGTAGTATTACTTCCCTTGATCTAGACACAATACTCCTATTGATGCAGCCCAGAATTGCATTGGCCTTCTTAGCCGCCATATCACACTGTTGACTCATGTTCAGTTTTTGGTCCACTAAGACTCCCAGATCTCTTTCACATGTACTGTTGTCAAGCCAACTATCTCCCATCCTGTACCTGTGCCTTATGTTGTTTCTGCCTAGGTGAAGTACCTTACATTTCTCCCTATTGAAATCCATTTTATTGTTTATGGCCCAGCCCTCCAGTCTATCAAGGTCATTCTGAACTCTGATCCTGTCCTCTGGGGTATTAACTACCCCTCCCAACTTGGTGTCATCTGCAAATTTAATTATCATGTCCTCTATTCCATCATCCAATTCATTTATAAAAATATTAAATAGTACTGGTCCCAGGACAGACCCCTGTGGAACCCCACTGGTCACTCCTCTCCAGGATGAGAGGGTTTGGTTGGTCAACCAATTACCAATCCACCTGACATTGTATTTATTTATTTACTTTATAGTCTGCCTTTCTTTCTGACACTTCAGGCAGATTACAACATTTAGCAATGCAATAGAAACAGTATAACATATAAATATTGTATTAAAACTAGGGCTGTCGATTCGGTTCAGCCCGAACCGAAAACCAGCCGAATTTCCCCTGATTCGGCGGTTTTTAGTTCGGGACGAACCGAACTCAAAAATGGCGGGAAACCAGGGGAGCTGAATTCAGCAAGTTCGGGAGTTCACGAATAAATCCGGCAAATTCGGGGCCGTCAGTAAGCAGCATTCTCCTCCCCCGGCCAATCGGTGGCCAAGCTGGGTCTTCTTCTGGCCAATCAGTCAGGATTGAGTACTGGAGGAATCAGCTGCTGCGCGGCCGGGCCGGGGAGAGAGAGAGAGAGAAATCCTTGTGTGTGTGTGTGTGGGGAGGTGCTTGTGCACATTTGCTCCTTTCCGTGGCTGCAGGGGGCGCATTTTTGAAGGTACAGACCCCAAACTATCAGTGGAGCTTCAGACAAGCCTTCTTAAGAGACCCCCAAAGTTTTGTAAACATTGGGTCAGGGGGTCCCGAGATATGGGCTCCCCCCTTTTCTCTTTCCGTGGCTGCAGGGGGCGCATTTTTGGGGGTACAGACCCCAAACTTTCAGCAGAGCTTTAGATGAGCCTTGTTAAGAGACCCCCCATGTTTTGTAGACTTTGGGTCAGGGGGTCCCGAGATATGGGCTCCACCCCTTTCCCCTCCCCCCTTTTCCATTTCCGTGGCTGCAGGGGGCGCTTTTTTGGGGATGCAGCCCCCAAACCTTCAGGATATCTTCAGACGAGCCTTCTTAAGAGACCCCCCAAGTTTTGTAAAGATGGGTTCAGTGGGGGCAGAAATATCGGCTCCCCCCTTTTCTCTTTCCGTGGCTGCAGGGGGTGCATTTTTGGGGGTACAGACCCCAAACTTTCAGTGGAGCTTCAGACAAGCCTTCTTAAGAGACCCCCCATGTTTTGTAAACATTGGGTCAGGGCCCCCCGAGATATGGGCTTTCCCCTTTTCCCTATTGGGATGAATGGATCACCCGATCCTGTGTGCATCTCCAGAGCAAAACGTCCCGTGCTTAAATGGAATCGTCTTAGATTACCCAGTCCTCCTCCCAGCCCCTCTTGATGGAACAGAAGACAGCCACAGTAAGACCCCTTTGGGGGCTTTAATCTATACTTTTTCTCCTGTGTGTGTGTGTGGGGGGGGGAAAGCAGAGTCTGTGTGTGTGGGGGGAGGGAGCAGTTTCTGTGGGGGGGAATCCAAAGGGGGCTTTCGCCCGTTCTGCCTGGGGGGGGTGCCCCCTCGAGTCTCTCTCTCCCTGGTTTGAGCGGGGGCTTCAGTTGTATGGCCTCAGGTTTTCCCTCATTCATACAACGGTTAGGTCTATTTTGATGCTTGCTAAAACTGGTTTTCAAATGGTGACTTAAAGAATGCATTTTCCTGGTCCCGAGTCCCATGCAAAAGGGGAAATTCCACCCCCTCCTGCTCATTATGCACAGCTAGCTGCCTCTGTCCCTTTCCATGGTTTGCAAACTCCCAGGTGTCAGGTGTTGCTTTGCATGTTTGCAAAGGTGTTGCTTTGCAATTGTGTTGCTTTGCAATTGTGTTGCTTTGCAGTTGTGTTGCTTTGCAAACTTCTTAGCACCTGCCCCGCCCTTTGCATGTTTGCAAAGGTGTTGCTTTGCAGTTGTGTTGCTTTGCAGTTGTGTTGCTTTGCAAACTTCTTAGCACCTGCCCCGCTCTTTGCATGCTTGCAAAGGTGTTGCTTTGCAGTTGTGTTGCTTTGCAAACTTCTTTGCACCTGCCCCACCCTTGCTTTCATCAGCTGTTTGTCGGGGATGGGAGCTTTGGGCGGCAAGCTCTGCTCAGAGATGCACATTAAGGGTGGGGGGGCCCCTTTCGGTGCCCATATCTCAGCCCCCCCTGACCCAATCTTTACAAAACTTGGGGGGTCTGGCAAGAAGGGCCTTTGAAACTCCGCTAAAGGTTTGGGACCTCTACCCCCAAAAATGCCCCCCAAGAGGCGTGGAAAGGCACGGTTGTGTTTTTAAAGGCTTTATTCGGCCAAAATTTTTTTCCGAACTTTGAATTCACGCCGAATTGCACCGACCCGAAGTGGGGGAGTTTGGACTTCAGCATATCCGGAATCTAAACGGGCTGAATTCAGCCGAATCCGAACTATACCGAATTTTTTTTAATTCAACAGCCCTAATTAAAACTGGAATGCAAAATTGGAAAACAATGCAATAAAACAATATAAGACACAACATAAGAAATGCAAAAACTGGATTACAGAAATTAGAAAACAGTGCAGTTAAAACAAGAAATGCATACAATATACAGCGCCATAAACTTAAGCTCTTGTCTGTTTGTAAAAGCATCTTCCTGAACAATTCCATTTCACTACAGCCCTGTTCCCTTTATAAAAACACCTTCCTGAAAATTCTGTTTTACACATTCTGTGGAATGACAGGAATGTGGGAGACTTCCTGGCCTCCTCAGGCAAGCCATAACAGAGAATGCTCTGGTATGGGCAGCTGTTGATCTTACCCATGTGCAAGGTGGCACCTTCAGCAGACTTTGTACAGATGAGCACAGCTGTCACAATGGGGCATATCAGGAGAGGCAACCTTTTAGATATGTGGGTCTTTGTAGGTGATAGTCAAAACCTCAAACTGAACCCAGGAACTAACTGGTAATGAATGGAGTGATTGCAGAACAGATGTAAAACGCATACTTCCTCATTTCTGATCATAATCAAGCTGTGGACTTCTGCACTATAAAAGGCTCCTCCTCACCAGAGACAGGGCATAGTCAGCTGGCCTGGTGGTGGGGACTTCTCAGAGCAGAGCAGCTAGACTGGGAGTGAGTGGTTTTTAGTTCATTTTAGTGTGGCTTTTAAGGTGAGAGGCTTTTTGTTTCATTTTAGTTTTGTTTTAGTTTCATTTTAAACGTTTCATTTTAAAGTGTGATTCTGGCTGCTTCTTTTCCCTTTTCCCTGGGTTGTAGGTGATTGCAGCTAGTTGCCCTAGGGGAGTGATTATTACTGAGTGGGGCTGTTGCCTTGGTCTGACTCTGCCTTTTGCTGAGTCACCCTTGCACTATAAAAGGCTCCTCCTCACCAGAGGCGCGAGCTTAAGGGCTCTTAGCCTGGGGGTCGTGTCTGGGGGCCTTGAAACAAAGTTTTGTTCTGTTCTTTACTCTGCAACCAGTGAGTCTCGTGAGGCTATTGGAAGGGTTATCATTGGGGGAGAGTACAAGGAACCATACCATGTCTGTACTGAATTCAAGCAGAATGGCTGGTGAGGGAGTGGAGGCAGTGACGTGTAAGGTCTGTGGAATGTTTGTTTTCCTACCTGAGGGTAACTGCAATTACACATGTAGTAAGTGCAAGTTGGTGGCTCTATTGGAGGAGAAAGTAAAGGGACTTGAGGCAAGCTTGTCCACACTGCAAATTATAAAAGAGGGTGAGGATCTCATGGACCAAACTCTTGAAATCCTCTTGAGAGGGCAAGAGGAGGAGGAGGGTCACAGAACTCAGTGTAGGGAGGGGGACCCACCTCAGGAGGAGAACACATGGAAGAATGTTACCCACAGGAATAGGAAAGCCAGGAGACATTCTGTTCCTCTGCTGCTTAGCAATTGGTTTGAAAACCTCCCCATAGATGCTGAGTCTGGACCGTTGGAACAAAGGCTAAGAGCCCAGTCCTGTCTGGTCTCTCAGGACCCTGTGGATGACAGGACTCAAACCTCTGCTCCCCATTGTAGAAGTAGATGAGTGTTGGTTATTGGGGATTCCCTACTGAGAGGGGTAGAGGGTAAAGTGTGTCGACCAGACTTGTCGTCTCAAGAGGTGTGCTGTCTGCCAGGAGTGCGCATCCGGGATGTGACGGAAAGTCTGGATAGACTTGTTAGAACCACAGATCATTATCCCTTCCTGCTTATTCAACTGGGAACAAATGATGCTGCCCAGCACAGCACAGAAAGTATTAAAAGGGACTATACAGCTCTGGGTAAAAAGGTGAAGGAATTGGGAGCACAGGTTGTGTTTTCGTCATTCCTTCCTGTAGTAGGCCACGGCTTGGGAAGGGGAGGAAAAATTCTGCAAATAAATGAGTGGCTGCGTCGATGGTGTCGCCAGGAAAGGTTTGGTTTTTGGACCATGGCTTATGCAACCTAGATGATGCTCTTCTATTGGGAGATGGCTTGCACCTCACAAAGGTGGGGGGGAATGTGTTTGGCCAGAGCCTTGCAAGCCTGATAAGGAGGGCTTTAAACTAAATCTTCCAGGGGAGCAAGACATAAATTTAAAGCCTCATATGAGGACAATAACTGCAGTTATAGATATGAAGGATTTGCAGAGGGTAGCACATGCGCAAGGAAAGACAGTTCAAAAAATCATAAGTGGGAGGGAAACAATCTTAAATAAGCTGCCAAGAAAAAGGACCCATGGTCTAAGATGTCTCTACACTAATGCACAGTGCATAGGAAATAAGCAAGACAAACTAGAACTCTTAACGGAACAAAGCAAATATGATATAATAGGCATTACGGAAACCTGGTGGGGCAAGTCTCATGATTGGAATGTAATACTTGAAGGGTACAACCTATTTCGAAGAAATAGACCTGATCGAAAGGGGGGAAGAGTAGCATTATATGTTAGGGATGATTACACCTGCGAGGAGGTCCAGGACTCAAACACTGGAAGCCAGCTTGAAAGCATCTGGGTAAAAATTAAAGGGGGAGAAAAACAGTTATGTCATTGTGGGGGTATATTATAGATCCCCAAGCCAGACTGAAGAGTTAGATGATGCCTTCCTGGAACAGATGTCCAAACATTCAAAAAAGAGAGATGCGGTAGTGATGGGAGATTTCAATTATCCTGACATCTGTTGGAAGACAAACTCTGCCAGGACAATAAGGTCTAATAAATTCCTCACTTCCCTTGCAGACAACTTCATTGTCCAAAAAATGGAAGAAGCAACAAGGGGAACAGCTATTTTGGATCTGATCTTAACCAATAATGATGACCTGGTTTATGGGGTGGAAGGAGTGGGATCCTTAGGTGGGAGTGACCATATTCTCCTGGAGTTTGTTATACAGCAGAAAGGAGAAGCAAGGAGTAGCAGGACATGTAGTCTAGATTTTAAAAAAGCTGATTTCAATAAATTTAGGGAACTACTGGGTGTGATCCCATGGGTAAGAATACTAAAAGAGAAGGGAGTGCATGAAGGATGGGAATTTCTTAGAAGTGAGATATTGAAGGCGCAATTTCTATCAGTTCCAATGAGGAGAAAAAAATGGTAGAGGTTTGAAGATCATGTAGCCACCTAAATCCCCGCCTCAACCCACACTGATAGGCCTATGCTAATCCAAAGGTGTCCATCATTGGGTCGTTGTGTATCTATGCACTATATTACGTATATTGTAACACCCCTGACCAGAGGTTATAAATGTTGTGGCAATCCTTTGTTTGGCGTGCGAGCTGTCCTGCGCATTTGGGAAGCTCCCACCCTGTATGTATTATTAAGCTTAATAAACAAACTGCTTTGAATTATCAACCTCTTCCTGTGTTGACCAAAGCATGTTGGCTTGTTCTTTCTAAAAACTAGATTGGAAAAGCACCTTGTGCCTTTGTATTTGCTCTACCAGTAACACGGATGGTAGAGAGAAAGTAAATTTGCTTATTGTCATGCTATCAGAAAAGTAACTCCACTCCACCCTTCCCTGTATTCTGACCTTTCAGGCATAGTCACAGAGGTGCCTTTGGGTGCAGTCTTCCTGTTGAAGTCCAACACTCTAGTTACGCCACGTGGTGATAAATCTGTGACTGGGCTTTATCACTTCAGTCTGAAGGTGGGGAACTCACACAGTAGAATGTTTTTACCTTCACAATGAGAGCCCTCATGTCACGGAGAAGGCTGACCTAGAAGTCTTTTCCCTAGACCTTTTTCAGTTGTGAAATTTTTGGCACTACTACCCTGTCTACAAGGACAGCATACTACACTTGTTGTTCTCCTTATGGGCAATTGCCATTTTGCATGTGTAGGGCAACATGCATATTTTCAAGTTTCAACAGGCATGATTAAAAACCCAGTTTTTTATGGGTACACATTTGCATGTACTGAAAACTGAAAATATGCACATTGCCTTATGCAAACAAAATGGTGTTCCAGTGTATCAGGAGGATTATGGATAGCACATTCTCCCAGCACACAAGGTAGCAGTTCCAAAAATGTAATGACTAGAAGGGTTCCTGAAGCATATTGTTCTGTATGAAAGGAACCATTTTCATGGAGAGACATCCAGTCATAAGACCCTCGCCACCTGAATCAGTGTAACCCAGACGCAGGTTTACCATCTTAGTCAGAATTAGCCTCTACCCAGAAAAGCCAAATGACTGGACACACCCCTATTTTTAAGGGACATGTCCGGTGAGTTACAATACCAACAATTAGACACTTTAACCATTCCTTTGCTAAAGAGTCACTGTGGTGTCCATTATATCCTGAACGTAATATTTGCTGAATAAATCTCAGCTTAAGATCCATGGAGAGAGCAGGTGAAAGCTTTAATGCCATATCCCATTGGTTTGCCAAAATAGGGTGACCTAGCTCCTTATTCCATTCATCCCCGAGACTTTGTATATTGTATTTATTAATTGACATAAAATATTTATAAACAAATATTGTAGGTTTTGTTTTCTGCCTTGATTCAATTAGAGCTTCCAGGAGCAAAGCAGACTCTGAGTCCTTTAATACTGCAGGGCCATATTTAGGTACCAAAAGATGCTGCAACTGTAATTATTGCCATTCTACTGGCAAGTCATATCTAGAAATTATTACTCATATCAATTTTGTATTAGAATGTTCATTGATTTTTGAGGATGTCCATGTACTTTTAAACTATTCGCCTGTATTGTGGAGAAAGGCAATGGTGATCAATGAAAATGGACCCTCTGTGCCCATACTGCAGCTAAAAGATTTATATTACAATACTGGAAAGATAAAAGCCCACCTTTGATAAATCAGTGGATTGAGGACCTTAGAACTCTATCAATATTTGAATGTATGCCATATAGATGGCAATTGTGCATGGACTTGTTTTTAGATATTTGGAAGCCATTTATAGAAACATATGTCTAGATCCACCACTGTTATTATATTTTGTCTTTATGTATATTCTTAAGTGTATTTTTTCCTGTGTGTTTCTTTGAAGGAAATAAAGAGAGAGAAAAAAGAACTAGCCTCTATGAAGAAGTAAAATTATAAGCAGTTGTTCTTAAGTTGCTTTCACATGTTCCTGTTCTTGCATCTGAGAAAGCAGCCCTCTTTCAGTAAGGTAGCTATTTGTTATGATAGTGATATGGATCCAGCATATTAGAGGCAATAAACTAGGAGTAACAGAAACATTTTGTGCTTACGTTAATAATGTCAAGTAACGCTCAGCTGAGCTATTTTCTCAGCCTGTGTAGTTTGGAGATGAACTGAGATAAACAGCAACTGTTGTGTGTGGGTTTTTTTAATGCCTTCCACTGTTGTGGTTTTCTGACGTTTGGTATTCTCATCACTTCACAGAAGATGACAAGAGAAGCCTTTCACAATGTAGTACAGTGTCAAGTTTTTACTGGAAACCACCACTAACACAAAACTAACCCACTAAACATTGTTTACTCCAGAATCAGCTGGAAAAGTGGAAGTTGCTTCAGACTGTTTACGTGCATTGTTTTCCTGTTGCTAAAACCCAGTATTGATTCCATTCACTTTCTGAAAACTAATCTGCTGCCTCTATTCTGTGTGCTTGAGCAGTGTCATGAACTAGGAGATATTCAGTCTGCTCACAAATATATCACTTGAAAGTCCCATTTATTTCAGCGAGACTGGAGTTTACTTCCAAGTAAATATACTCAGAATTGCAGCCATTATATCACTAAACACATAGTGTTTAATTACGTTAATGGAAAACTCTAATTTACATTAGGAAATACTGAGGCCAGGGGCTATTTTTGATTTTACAGATTGAAAAAGTGATATAGGACAATTTGCCAGATCAAGTAATTTTCAAAATACTGGAACCAAAGTTGTATCAAGGTTATCAAATGTTAGCATTGCTAGTCTCAAAACTCAGGCTCTGGTTCAATTAAATTATATACTTTTATGAGAATGCTCTGAATATATATCAAGATAATTCTAATTTTTAATTTCAGACCTGAAAATACAAAGTAGACTGGAAGATAAGCAAAGTGAAGAAGTCTGACACTGTCATGAAAAGTCCCAGTTTATTTTCTATGTTAATATAATGTATTAAGTATTTCCACAAAACGTGGAGGAATAAAAACATATTTGATGTTTTGTAATTTTTTAAATGAAAAGCAAAGCTTTTAGGAAATAGGACAATCTGCTTGAGTTCATATTAGCAGCAATATTCGGTGTTTGCAATGTAGTCATGGAAATAGAGATTCCTAAATTCTCTTGTGTGACTCAAACAGACTTGAATTTTCTGTACTCACCAGGCTTAGGAATGTTCCTTACTTTGAATGTTCTTGAGTTTGTCTTCAGGGATGAATGAAACTAGCTGGTGTTACATGCACTCAGCTGTGTAATATTCCAGGCTGGGCCAGCCTCATTTGTTGACTTCTGTAGACGATTCAAAGGCTGAAGGGAAATAGGGAAGGGCTCCGGATATGATATCATGCATTTTTCACTGTGTGTGCGCACTTTTTTTAAAAAAGGGAACTTGCAGAGATAAATAAATGCTTATGTTTGAAAAATAAGGGAGTGGATCATTATGACCAGCATTCAAACTGAAGTTGAATCCTGGTTCCCTGTTGCTTCTTCACCACAGAGATACCCAGCCAGCTTGAACTAAGGATTCAAGCTTATATACCACTATACTTTAAA
This sequence comes from Euleptes europaea, assembly GCF_029931775.1. Classification (NCBI taxonomy): domain Eukaryota; kingdom Metazoa; phylum Chordata; class Lepidosauria; order Squamata; family Sphaerodactylidae; genus Euleptes; species Euleptes europaea. Next base: position 9,307,864 of record NC_079326.1, on the reverse strand, counting down.
GTAATCTTTTAGCTGCCCTAAATCATATCCCCCTGAACTGACTCCTTCCAGATGCCCTTGGATTTTAGCTAGCCCTAACTTTTGTTTTTGCACAAGTCACTCCAAATATGATATACCTAAACCAACTATATTATTTATTTGCCATTAACCATGAACTGGGGAATTTGTACCTCCTCCCTACCCCAATAGAAGCTGAAGTCAACCCAAATTATCTACTCCCATCACCTGGGGACCTTCTCCTAGATGCTCTAGAATTGTCTCTGGTCCATAGCTTTGTTAATGTACTTTGGTGTTAGGAACTAGTGTTTTAAAAACTGACACTTTGTTGTTTTCCTTTGGCCCAGAAAAGTAAATTTGCATCAGTTTTAAGAGAGCTAGTATGTGTAGTGGGAAATCCAAGTTTGCTTCCCTACTCATGCCATGGAAGCTAGCTAGGTGATGTTGGGCCAGTCAGACACTCTCAGCCTTTCCTACCACACAGGGTTGTTATGAGGATAAAACAGAGGAAAGGAGAATTATATAAGCTTTGCGTTTCCATTGGGGTGAAAGGTGGGGTATAAAGTAAATATCTATGTTACTTTGAAATAATTTCAGCTGTTGCTGGATCACAGGGTTCAAATGGTTGACCAGAAATTTCCTAGCATTACTGACTTCCCTTTTCTTTGAGAGCACATACTTAATTACTGTTTTTTAAATTTTCCCCTTGTGATTAGTCAACCCTTTCAAAGCCATGTAATTATAAGTAAACATATTCATGCATACAATCTAGTTTCTAGTGCAATTCCTAGTGGTATGTGGAAATTGTTCTTCGCCAGGGCCAATCCAATGAATATTAGGGTAAAGTTCAGAAGACAAGTTCCCGGGTTGTACTTTTTTTGTTGGATTCATCAGTAAATGTCATCTATTCTTAATAAAAATATATTTATTTTTGAAGAAGTAATTTTAATCTATAAGTATTTTTAAAGATGTTTTTATGGAATGATGCAAAAGTATACAGATTTTTTATAAAAGGTTTTTACCTTACTTAGAAATTTTTTTATGTTAACTGTTCTGTAATTCTTTCATAAATGTTGCTATCTGTGAAAAAAAAATTATGAATTTACTACCTGATAATATTTCAACTTGCCGAGAAATTTCAAACAGTTAAGAAAATATTTCATGTTGAACTTATGTGATAGTGGACTTTACTCGGCAATTCACATCTTTTGCAGTAATTATAAAAAGAAGTTTTATAATTGACTTAAAGAAATACCATTTTTATACCTGTTATTAAAAATAAAAATAAGAGGGTAAGGAAATAAATAAATAATAAAACCAACTGAGGCAATCTACAGACACTGGGAAATAAAACATAAAAGGGTACTACTGGTATTAGCTGTGCTGTGTGAGAGGTCCTGGTTCTCATTTATTGTTTGGGAGAATGTATTATTACAGCATTTAAAACTGAAGAGTTCTAAATTGATGGTTAAGTCTTGGTTATATTGTTGTATGTGAGTCGCTTTTGAGCAAGTATGGAGTTTTATGTATTTCTGTTACTATTATTACTATTATCATGCCAATAAAGGTGACTGAAACTATATGGTTGTTGTACCTGGAATTCTTCAGATGGCAGGCTGCAGGCATGGTGAGTTATCTTCTGACTGTGGTTGTTCCTATGTGACTTCTGCCTGTGGATGTCCCTCTGTTCTGGCTTCTATTTCCTCTTTGTCAGAGGAGGTCTGCCCAGGCTGACTCATGACATGCGTGGTACTCGGCCTTGGAGTCAGCCTCAGCACCACGTGCTTCCTTGCTTGCTCCCTTCCGGCAGCACTCATGCAGGCTGATGAGGAAGGGCGGTGCGCACAGTAGCCAGGCAGGCAGCCATGCCGACAGCCTCTGGCGCCCCCCTCTGCATGCCGCCTGGGGCAGCTGCCCTCCTTGCCCCCGTAGATCCGGCCCTGGTGGGAACATTTGGCATTCCGATGTGACATGGCAGACTCAGCAAAAAATAGCTGCTGCAATGTGGCTGCTGCAGGAGATGGGGCCAGCTACAAAATGATTGCCACAGCTTCACTTCGGTGACACAGTGTAGATCTTTGTGTTGTGGTGGCAGCTGCTGCCAAAGCAATATTTTTATAAATCTGCACAGCCTGTCAAATCTCCAATAGTCAATCAGAAGCCTTGTTGGGCAAAAGGCCTACCTGGCCCCACCCACTTCCTAAAAACACTTGGCAAACACCAGAAAAGGTGTGGGGACCCCTGGTCTATGGCATCACATCCCTGTTAAGTTCCCTTCTCTCCCTAAACTCTAGCCTCCCTGGGCACTGCCCTCGTATCTTCCAGAATATACCAAACCAGAGTTGGCAACCCTACATTGGCAAGAATACATAAAGCCCATCCGGATTGGTGGGCTTCTCTTTTAGCTGACCTATTTACAGTAGTTGATAAGTTTGGTCAAGTCCCTGATTCATGGACAAATGTTATTTTGGTCCTAGTATTTAAAAAGGGTCGTTGTTCACTCCCAAGTAATTATCGACCCATTAGTTTACTGTCCATTGTAGGGAAACTCTATGCTAGACACTTGGTAAATAAACTCACGTTGTGGATGACAGAGCAGAGACTTTTAGGCCCTGAGCAAGCAGGCTTCTGTCAAGGAAAATCTTCATTGGATCATTGTGTTGTTTTAACCCATTTTGTCAACAAATACAGTTGTGGGAAGAGCTCTAAATTAATGGCGGCCTTTTTAGATCTAAAAGGAGCTTTTGATTCTGTACCTAGGGAACGGTTATGGGATAAGCTCCTGAAGATGGGTATTGACAAGAGATTATTATACCTAATAAGAAGGCTCCATATCTCTACAAGTTGTCAAGTTAGGTACACCCCCTCTGGGGACTTAACATCCAAAATCCCGATAAACAAAGGGGTAAAACAAGGCTGCATACTGTCCCCCCACCTCTTTAACCTGTTTATGAATGACCTTGCTTCTTTTCTGTGCTCCTCAGATTGCCATAGTCCAAAACTGGGATCAATTCATGTGCCATTACTGTTGTATGTGGATGATGCAGTGGTGCTTTCACTCACACGAATACGCCTGAAACATTTACTATCTCGTTTCTTAGATTATTGTGACAGTAACAGTCTCACACTGAATTTTGAAAAATAAAAAATTATGGTCTTTGCAAAATCTCGGAGTCCCTTCAAATGGAGTATGAGGCAATTTGATCAAACAGGTGAAATGGTTCAAATGTTTAGGAATATATTTCCATTACAGAGCCAGCTGGGTGATGCATAGGAAATTTGCAATAGACTCTGCTCATAATAGTGCAAGGACAATTACACATTTCTACTTTACCAAAGGACACCAGTATGTTCCAGCAGCTCTTAAGGTTTTTAATGCAAAACTAAGTTCTCAACTCCTCTATGGTATACAAGTATGGATTCATGCCTTAAACTAGGATGTTGAAAGATTACAATCTAAATTCTTACATAAAATTCTTGGAACACCAAAATGTATTCCTTGTGCAGCCTTGTGTCTAGAAACAAATCAAAGACATATGGACACTTGAGCTTCGCTGGTAACAATCAAATTTTGGCTTCAGTGGCATTTCAAGGCTGATCTAAATTGTTTTATGCTAACTGAATCTCAATCATCATTATGGATAAGACATATTGAGACAAAAATTAGATCAATAGGTATTTCTTTAGATTCCCTCTATTGCCTCACAGAAAAGTCAGTGTTTGACGTGATCAGATGTAGACTTTTAGACATAGAAATGCAGGAACTTAGAAGCCATGCAATTAGTAGATGTTCCCCCTTGAGTTGGGAGCCTGGGCCAAATAGACAGCATATAGCACTAGACTTTACGTGTCTAACTGCACCGCAACAGCGTAGAGCATATATGGTTGCCAGGCTAAATGCACTACCCTCCGCCTTGCTATATAGAAGATTTAATAAAATCCCATTTGTGGACAGAGTTTGCTCCTGCGGGAATTGTGAAATTGAATCCCTTGTGCATGTCTTTTTAAATTGTTGCTTTTATGCTTGTAGCCGATCCCAATTCATTGACCCACTGTTCGTAAACAGGGAATGGCTCTCTGGTGAAATAAGGACATCCTATCTTATGACCACACAAAACCCAAAAATAATTGAATCAGTGGCAAGGTTCTTACAGTTAGCAAGCAGGTATTGTGAATGGGGTGTAGCTTTCCTTAATGGCTGATCTGGGATGGTTTTATCCAATTTTATTTATTTGTACTCAGTTTTATCCAAATGTATGTTCTTCCTTTTCATATGCCAATAAAGGCTTGTGTTGTGTGTGGGAAGAATACAGATGGATTTTCTTTTGAGTAACTATGCATAAGCTCTGCCTGAAAATCTCATTCAATTGCTTTCATTTGGAATTAGGACTTTTATTGGTTGTGTTAATTGGTAGAATGCTTTGTTTTACACAGTTAATTTTTTGGAATGACAGTGTAGCGTGTTGTATTTATATATGGTACTTTTTTCTTCAAACTAACTGTTTGGGCCTAACCCTCTCCCCTATTTTATCTCCTAATCAAGGTCACAGCCCACTCTACCAAAGTCTCTACCCGACAATTGAGTAGGGCTGCCAACTCCAGGTTGGGAAATTCATGGAGATTTGTGGAGTGGAGACTGAGGAGGGAGGAGTTTGGGGAGGAACCTCAGCAGGGTGTAATGCTTAAAGTCTACCCTCCAAAGCAGCCAGTTTCTCCAAGGGAACTGATCTCTGTAATCTGGAGATCAATTGTAATTCCAGGAGATCTCCAGGCCCCATCCAGAGGTTGGCAAACCCTACAACTGAGTTCCCAGAACAGAGCGGGTTGGCAATTATGTCCTTAAGACCAAATAGGAAAGATTATTTCCCATAGCTTTAACTAATGTACTCAGGGAAGCTTTAACTAATGTACTCAGTGAAGTTTGTAGTGGTATGTTAGAAACTAAAGTAATGTATTCTGACTAAATCATAAATAGTCAAAGTCCTCTGGGAAGATGACATGGCTGGGTTTTGGAACAGCTGGGATAAAAAGGCTGTTTTGTGAAAACAAGCAAAAGTCAGGAAGTCCCCTTGCAGCTGACAACATTTAACCAGGCTTCCTCTTCCCGTCCATCAGTCTATCTACCTACAACAAACTTCCTCTCTGCATCCAGGTCTGACCTCTTTAGGACATTTATAAGCAGAACTGTACAGGCTGCATTCAGACAAGCTTCCATGGAACAATGTGATGCATCTGCTTCTTTTTCCAAAGCAGTTATACTGATTATGGCCTCTTTCCTTTATGGCAGGTTGACATAAAAGAAGGGAAAAAGTTGGACAAAGGATACTTCCTAGTTCTATGGTCCTTTTAGGCAAACCTACAAGGGATATGCTCCTGAGAAAGTGTAAATGAGTATATTTTGTGTTTGGAAAAAGACAGCATTTCTGTCTAGTATTTTCAATCTAGTGGCTTTGATTGCTTCCTGTAATTGTTATCTTTCAGGCTTTTTTGGTTTGTTTGGTTGCTATCTTTGTTATTCTGTTGACTTTTAAAGATTTCATTAGCAAGGTGGGACAGAAAATGTTCTGGTGCTTTATTTTTTTGGAGGAAAATTTCCCATCTCTATAGATTGTTTAATAAAACTAATGGATGGCATTGTCATTACAGTATTAAGCAACCTTGGCAGTTTCTCAAAGTTATAATTATAGTTTTCAGGAGATTGTCCCTGGGAATTTTGTGAGAGAGTATGTTTGATACATTAGTAAAATGTGTGGGGAGGCAGTGGTAAAACCCATCAATATAATAATAATTTCAGATTAAAAAATCAAGTGATAAATGCACCTGCTTGACTTTGATTGTAGCAGCCGGAATAGTCCATACTAGCCTGACCTTGTAAAAGTTTGGACACTAAGCAGGGTTGGACATGATTGGATGGGAGGCCATTAAAGAAGACCTTGGTTGCTCTGCAGATGAAGGCAATGGGAAACAACCTCTGCTCATCTCTTGCCTCGAAAATCTCATGAGGAGTCTCTATAAATTAGTTGCAATTTGGCAGTACTCAAATATTAATATTTTTGGGTTTTGATTTGACCCATAGAGTCAAAGCTAGAATTCTTATTTATATATCTCTTAGCACACTGTGGAAGATATATTGTACTCCTCAAGCAGGGAGGGGAGTTGTGGGGACATAGCTGCTGCTGTCGGCTGAACAAAATTAAGGTTGAGCTTCTCTCAGTATCTTTAACCCCATTCAGACACACAATTTTTCTGTTCCTCCAGATGATTGACAATCTCTTTGCTGATTATTTTCCTACCAGATCTCATAACTATTCTTTTCTACCCAATTGCATAGTTTATCACACCAGTAGTAAATGGGGGGGGGGGACAGGAGGACACCTGCCCTTATCTTTTTCTGGTTGCCTAGAGACCACACTTTGCACAACATGCATATTCTTTGCCCTGTTTTGTTTATTCCTTTCGTACAAAGTGTGTTTTCACCGTAGCCCCTGCTCTGCTTGTGTGCACCTTGTTCTGTAGGCACGGGGGCAGAATGATGTTGCCCTGTGCTGTACTTCTTCATGTGTGTGGGCATTCAATGTCATGGGAACTCAGTATTAATTTTTGTGCATCAATATCAGTCATGTCAGCTCTTTACCAAAGGGGCTCAAAATAATGTTCTCAAGGACATTGTAACCCTTAACGTTTATAAAATAGTATTTCCTTCTACCTCCCCCACAGTAGCACAGGAATTGTTGTCCTCAGTTATAATCCTGTTAAATTCTGATTGCCTAATTCCAAGGTATCGAAATCAGATATCTGACAATTAGAGTATAATGGGGACCCTCCCATAAAGAGTATTGAGTCTGTGAGATGGGTGACTGGGCCATTAATAGGGTTGCCTGCTCTGGTTTGGGAAATTCCTGGAGATTTTAGGGGTGGAGCCTGGGAAGGGTGAGGTTTGAGGAGGGGAAGGACTTCAGCAGAATATAGTGTCATAGAATCCACCCTCTGAAGCTGCAATTTTCTCCAGGGGAACTGTTCTCTGTAGCCTGGAGATCAGATATGATTCTGGAAGATCTCCAGCCACCACCTGGAGGTTAGAGAAATAGGTACACCTACACTGAACTAGTCAAAACTGTAGAGAGGCGGCAGCGCGTGGCTCAGTAAATATAAAATGGAAATTAAAGAGAAAAGCAATGCTGTACTTTAAAGTTCAATGCTTATTTCTATAACCAAACCTAAAAGTCTCTATATAAAGTGTTTGCTTCACACAATATGCCTCGCAGGGCTTAAGATGGAAAAACAAAGAAAGCAATTGATGCTAAACAATCATTGCAACCCCTTGGGCTCATAACATACATAGGCAAAGTGTAAGTTCATTGCAGCCAGTAGGGCTCATAACATTTACACAGGCAAGGTGGGGATTCCACGAAGGTGAAATACATATGATCACGAAGAAAATCAAAAGCAAGAGTTCATGGTCAATTACGTGGTAAGGTAGCAAGGACGCCTTTCGAATGTCTTCATCAGCTTGCTGAACCAACGAAATTTAAAGAGACCATCTCAAATACATTAATCCCATTCGGGTGCAGTGTGCATCTGAAAACTGATAACCATAAACAACGTGATTGACCTGAGAACGAGACCTGAGTTGCGAGAATACATATAACCCAATTCAAGGTATGTATAAAGAGCATGAAACTGACATGATTGGCTTACCCACTGCTTGCTACCTTACCCACTGCTTGCTACCTTACCACGTAAGTGACCACGAACTCTTGCTTTTGATTTTCTTCGTGATCATATGTATTTCACCTTCGTGGAATCCCCACCTTGCCTGTGTAAATGTTACGAGCCCTAGTGGCTGCAATGAACTTATACTTTGCCTATGTATGTTATGAGCCCAAGGGGCTGCAATGATTGTTTAGCATCAATTGCTTTCTTTGTTTTTCCATCTTGAGTCTTAAGCCCTGCGAGGCATATTGTGTGAAGCAAACACTTTATATAGAGACTTTTAGGTTTGGTTATAGAAATAAGCATTGAACTTTAAAGTACAGCATTGCTTTTCTCTTTAATTTCCATTTTATATTTACTGAGCCACGCGCTGCCGCCTCACCACCTGGAGGTTGGCAACCCTAGGGCCATAGCCAAGCCATGGCTTGCAAATGGCCATACAATCTCAACGTGGAACACTTTTTCACCCCACGTGACATTTTAAAAAAAATCACATTCTAATTTGTGCCATGGCTGTTTGTATTTAAAGAAAAGGAGTTTGTTTTTAGAATATGCCTGGATACTATTTTTGTGTGTGTGATATGATACTTAAAGAGGGTACAGCAGTATCTTAAAGCAAAAACAGTCAATGTTTTCAGCCTGAAGGCTGGGTTCTCAGTGCCCATGATAGTACTGTTTCATCTCCTCCTTGCGAATTAGCTGGGGGACACTGGAAATGCAGGCTTGGTAAGAAACCCTGGCTCCAGATCTGCTATGCTGAATGGATACAGAAAGACTTGCAGGCCCTCTGCTGGAAATGGAGGGTGTAGATTTTAGTTACTTCCTAAATAGGAGCCAAACCAGATGTTTGCTTTTTTAAACGGGTTCCCACACTGGGGGGATGAGCCCCCTAAAACTTCATAGTATCTTGGATGAAGGAGAGGGGGTTAGGGGAATACGTGCCATGAAACATGCATTTGCCAATTCTGTCCCCCTCATCCCATATTCTGAAAGTTATACTCTTTTAAGGACTTGCACTACTTTGAAGCTAAGAATCCAAGGTGAAAGGATGAATTAGAATCAGAGGATCCTCTGTCAGCTCCAACCAGTTTAAAGAATCCTAGAATGGGGTATGAAATCTGAGTTAATATGCATGGCTATCCCTCGCAAACAGCATAGGCATCGAGGGCAAAAACTACTCTCTCCTTGAACCATTCTGTTATCCTACGTGGGAGTTAGCTGGAGACAGAGAAAGCAAGAGGGGGTAACTAGGATCAATAAACTATGTATACCAGGATCGCCTCTGGTAAGAACTCTTAAATGAGCAGGCAGTTGTGTAATTGAAATCAGTTTTATTAAAGCATAAAAATAGTAGTACATGCAAAGCATACAAGAGCTGACTAAGATAAAAGGGAGGAAGTTGAATAGGGTTTCAGGGATGGGTGATAGTTACTAGTCTTGAAGGGATGTCCAGGGAAAGCAGTGCTGAGGAAAGCAACCAGCTTTTCCAGGAGCAAAAAATTACTGGAGAGGAGATTTTCCAGTTGTTCTAGATACAAACAGTCCATTCCTGAGAGCTGCAGCAGCCGGGGACGGCATGGCCGTGGTGGCGCCATGGCGCCTACAAAGAAGTTTGGCCACTGCAGCAAGGGGGTAAGGGGCTTTTAAAAAAATAAAATTTATAATGGGGGGGAAAGCCCCATTGAAAAAAGCTATGCTGTTGTTTAAGGGAGCATTCCTGGGCTGAAAGGGTTAGGAAGCTGCCTACCGGCAGCTCCGCCCCTGAAACACCCCGGGACTGCCTCCTGGGAGGTCGGCACAAGGACTTGCACTGGAAGGATGCCAGCGGGAGGCCGAGCGGGCGTCTGAGGACCGCACTGCCATGGTCATCCAGGGGAGCCAGCACAATTGGCACTATGCCAGCGTCCATGCCAGTTTGCATGGTGCAAGTGGCACGGATGCCAGCATAGAGATCACGTTGCCTCCTAAGGCGATTCGGCCCCCTGCCCCAGGAATGCACGGAAAGTTGCTATAGAAGGTATCCTTATAAGGTTTGTGAGCCTTTTAAATGTTCTCCCAGCCAACCATGAACTGCTAATTTGTGTGTGGATCTCATTATAATTAGGAGCTGGATCTAAGTCATCTAGCCGAGGCAGATTGGCAATTATGGCCACTAGGCCTGCCGCTACACAAACACCTGGGATGGGCCAGCCCAGTGATGAGAAGGGCAATGCCAGCCTGGCCAAGCCGCACAGGTGTGGTGAAGCTGATGCCTGACTCAACTGAGCCACACACAGCACATCACAGAAGGTGGCACCTGGCTCAACCAAGCCATGGTGGAGTGGGACTGCCTGGGCTGCCATGGCACCTCCTTTCTTCCAGCTGCTCTTTCCCCCTCTCTCCTTTGGGGGCTGGGTATGTGTGGACCAAGTAACAGGACTGTTTTCTCCTCACAGTCCGCCCTATACCTAGGCTCATCACATGGGTCTTTCCCACAAAACGGCACTGGGTACATTGGGAAAACCCATACAGTCATCTCCACCCATGTGGTAAGATTGTTTGGGGAGAAGGATCAGATTTCCCACTGTTAAAAACTGTGTATGCCACTTTTCTCCCTAACTAGGCCCAAAGTGGCTTATCACATTATTGTCTCTCCTCTACTTTATCTTCACAGCAACAATGCTGTGAAGTAGTTTAGCCTGACAGATTGTGATGGGCCCAGGGTTATCCAATGAGCTTCCACAGCAGAGTAGGGATTTGACCCGTTGTCCCAAATCCTAGTTCAACCCTCTAACCATGATGCCACACCAGCTCTAAAGTAAAAAGCAAAAGCAGTCCCAGGCTTCCTAATGAGGAAAGGACAGCAGCATGGTGAGATAGGGAGGGCGAATAACCACTCCTGGTGCCAATTTCCCCCCAACTGTTGTTTGTCCCGCAGGAAAAAGATGAACGTATAGTGCCTGTATCTTTTTCCCCCTACAAATAGTACAAGGGGAAGGGGTGAATTTGCATCACAAATGGTGAGGGAGAAGGGTTCAGACTCACTAATTTATGCAATAAAAATACATAGGAGATACCGATCTTGGATCTCCAGCCACATGGGATCCATTCACACGTAAGCAACTCCTATGTGGCTGAAGAACAATTAAAAGACACTCAAGTGATTCCCAAGTATTGGGTCAGGATCCCAAATCAAATTTATTAACTGACCAATCACATTCCAACACATCAAAATTTCCAGACTAAATAGTTTTGCACCGCGGATTCACAGACTGCCTGTACAAATAAAGGTGTAAGATCAATAAAAACAACCCCTGGTTAAAATTATAACCTTAAAATTGATAAAATGGTAAAATATTCTAACGATCATTCTCTAATAAATTTTAGTAGCATATTGCGTATTTTAATAGCAACCGCGCAGAACTTGGCAGTTTGGAGCATAAACTGAGGATCTTCTCCTAATAGGAGCTTCTTTGCCAAAAGCTCAACTGACTCTTCAGGGAATTTACCAAGCAGGAGGAAAATAAGCTTTGATCTAGTTTCGCGGTAGAAAGGGCAACATATCAGTGCATGTTCTTTTATGCTGGTCTTGGACTGTATTAAACTCTCTTTATACTCAGTGCATGTTCGATGATTTCAATGTCCCCTGTCCCACACAGACAAAACCTCTCTGATCTAGGGATCTTCTTATACTTCTCTTCTAAAACAGCCGATGGCAGGGCCTAGCATCTGGCAAGGGTAAAGGCCTTCCTATAATTAATAGGCTCACGATGAGAAAAATAAACTGCAGGTGAGACTAAGTATCTAGACGTATCAGGTACTAGGAACAGTGGTGATTTTCCAAGGTCTGTCTGGCATTCAGGATCCCAAAGTGGATTACAAGATACCTGCTGTTAGCATTGAGAATAAAATTACATAAGGATGGGATAGCTAATATTTGAGATCAGGGAGTAGCTGGTCAGCTGCATCCTTTCAGTAGCCTTTAGTAAAGTTCTGGTGGTGTGTTAATTGTCAACAGGAAGTCATTATTCTAGTAGAGGAAATGGTAGGGAACCTTTCACACTCATTGAGATTTTAAGCAATGTCTGAGACATAGATCCATTCCATGATAAAACCAATACAAAGTTTAGGTGACTTGGGCTGCAATCTTAAAAAGATTTTCCTAGGCGTCAGGCACAATAAATAAAACAGGACTTAGTCCTAAGTAGGGCCATCTTAGGTTTGCTCCCTGGAATTACTTTTTCCCAGTTTTAAAACAACATCCTTTTTTGTTACAGTGAACTGTAATGACACGATTTAATTTAATCCCCTACTGGCATCTCCAGTGCTGCACTTGGTAACTATCTGCATCTCTGATAGCGTGTTGGCACCATAGTGATACATGGGCTAGTTTGGCTTGATTGCTCACAGATCAAACCATTTCATGCGCTATTTTTTTTTCTTCCAGATTCATTTTACTTCAGAGCTGAAATTCAATTACCTAGGGCTTGGAGGTTATTGTTAAAGAAAAATCTGTTGCAGGCTGAATTATTCCTCTGAGAACATTCCAGTAGGAAAACAAACAAACTTAAAGGGGTGGAGGGGACTTTGAATCTAGGTAACCCAAATCATGATGAATTTTCTGCAATGCTAAATCAATGTATTAAAATGCAGGGCGCAGCTGGGGTGGGGAGAGAAACCAAACCAAATCGAAGCAGAGTTAAAAAAAGAAAAAAAGAGGCTCATCTTGATTTCCCTGACTTGAGAGAAATTGGAAAACAAATATATTTAGAGAATGTTCCCTGTGCATGAGGAACTTTTTACACACCAAACTCTGGGATAAAGAACTTCTGAGCCATCATCTTAGAGGTGTTATGTTTTGCAATACTGAAAAGCCTGGTTATAGGAGCAACTGCTCCTTTAAACAGGTAACTCAAATGAATAAAGTCACTCAGTTTTGCTACATTTGAGAGAAACAGACTGATAACATGTAAACTTGAAGCTTTCTAAGTCAGCTATTACTAAACCATCGATAACAATATATCAATGGAATCAAATCAACAAACACCTTCCAATTTGAATAAGTTTCTGTTATAAGCATGCCTTCTATCATTGATCAACGTGTAGACTTACAAGAGTATTGAAGTACTATCCTCTTTGCCAGCAAAAGCACACTGAATCGGCATCTGTCACAATTAGGGTTACCAACTGTCAGGCTACTCAGGGTTGGTTAACATAGTTAGGCCTTTAGGCACTTGCTTCCCAAGTAAAAGAACTAGTCATTTATCTTCAGATCCAAACATCTGTATTATTTAATGTCTAACACCAACTTGATAACAATAGAACAATGCAGAACTGGATACACCAGACTGCAATATGCAATTCAAGAACTGTTAAATCAGTAACTGCTCATATATAACTAGATAATTTTCTCCATAGTAACTCCTTGAAGCCTGAAGGGAGTTAACTCCAAACATTTTTGTGGAGGGCAATATACAATAATCTCTTTCAGTAAAAAATCTAGCACAGTAGCTGTAATCTAAGCAGTAAGTATAACATAGGCCTAATTCTCACGAGGAAGAGTCAAACCTGAAACAGCTCTTGCTGCTACGTGCTGCAGATGTTCCACAGCTGAAATTATGGTCGAATCGAACAAACTACAAATGGATTTCACCTACCACTGTGAATGAAATGCTTGAGATCGTGGCTCACAATGTTCTATGTATACTAGTGAGAGAGATTACAGCAGCTGTTTATTACAATGTAATTGTAGATGAGACACCACACAAGAACAGGTTTCATTTTGCTTCTGCATTGCTGCAGAGGATATGTTTCTGGAGGAATTCTTTTTTTGGATTTTATGAAACTGCATCCATATTGTTAAAACTCTCTTTTCTATTTTGAAAGATGTACTCTGTCGCTTTGATCTTCCTCTTGACAGATGTCGTGGCTAATGCAATGATGGAGTGTCAATTGTTGCTGGATATCTTAGTAGAGTACAGGCTCTTGTGAAGGCTGAGGAGCCAAGAGCAGTATATGTTCATGGTTTTGCACATGTTGTGAACTTAGTGGTACATGATGTATCAGATAATGTTACTATGTGTAGAAATTTTCTGAGTGAGTTATCTGACATGATCACCTTTGTGATAACGTCACCAAAACATCTTGCTTTGTTTAAACACTTTCAGCAGGTAGAGAACAAAAATCTGAGAGACTTTTGCCCCACTAGGTTCTTTGAGAACGTATCATAAGAGAAGAACATAATAAAAGCCATGCTGGATCAGACCAAGGCCCATCAAGTCCAGCAGTCTGTTCACAGTGGCCAACCAGGTGCCTCTAGGAAGCCACAAACAAGGCGACTGCAGCAGCACCATCCTGCCTGTGTTCCACAGCACCTACTATAAAAGGCATGCTCCTCTGGTTCTGGAGAGAATAAGTATGCATCATGACTAGTATTCATTTTGACTAGTAGCCATAGATAGCCCTATCCTCCAAGAACATGTCCACTCCCCTCTTAAAGCCTTCCAAGTTGGCAGCCATCACCACATCCTGGGGCAGGGAGTTCCACAATTTAGCTATGTGTTGTGTGAAGAAATACTTCCTTTTACCTGTTTTGAATCTCTCACCCTTCAGCTTCAGCAGATGACCCTGCGTTCTACTATTTTCTCTCTATACCATGCATAATTTTATATACCTCTATAATGTCCCCCCTTAACTGCCTTCTTTCCAAGCTAAACAGTTCTAAGTGTTTTAACCACTGCTCATAGGGCAGTTGCTCTAGCCCCCTGATCATTTTGGCTGCTCTTTTCCGCACCTTTTCAAGCTCTGCAATATCCTTTTTTAGGTGTGGTGACCAGAACTGTACAGACCAGTATTTCAAGTATGGTCTCACCATAGATTTGTACAAGGGCAGTATGATAGTAGCAGTTTTATTCTCTGTTCCTTGTCTAATTATGGCCAACATGGAGACAGGAGACCCGGGGGCAAAAGCAGATGGATAGGCACAAAGCTTGTTAAGATTTGCTACTTACTTCATGCTATAGTTACTGCTGCTTGTGTTTGGTCATTTGGACACGTTAAACACAGCTCTTCAAAAAGTAATCTACAGTTCCATCAAGCAGAGCTTTTTCTTGCTTCTGCAAAGGAGAGTACAAAGCAACTGTGGAACAACCTTGAACAGTTCTGGTCACAGACACTCATGACAGCAAAAGACTTCGATTTAGAGAGTCCTACTGTTCCTAGGTGCAGAAACCCTGCACGATGTGTTGATCCTCACCAGTTTCAGTCTCCTAAGGTTTTCTACAGGAAAATCTTTTATGAAGTCATTGATAGTAACTATAGCAGTTTACACAATCAGTTTTCTTCAGATGTGTTGCAAAACTGAAAAGTTTGCCATAAGAGAGGATGATAGTACATATATTCTAAACTTTTATAAAACTAACTTGGATGCTGCCTGACTACAGCTTCATGATTTTCCTGTAATTTTAAAAATGTAAATAAACAGTTTGCATTGTTAATTAAAAGTTTGCATTGTTAATTTAAAGTTGTACTGCAGCTCTCTGAAGATCATTTGTTGAAGCCTCCCTAAATTTCTGGGAAGCCTCCCTAAATCCCCCATGGCCCCTCCCTGTGATGTCACTGGCTCCTCCCTATGACATCATAGCAATGCTTCTTGCCCACCCACCCACCCCAGGAAATTGGAAAGTCTGCGCCCCTGACTGTGCATGAATTTTACTGCTTCAAACTGCAAGTGAGGGTCTATGGGATGGAATGCTTCCACCTAGAAAAAAGAAGTTTCCTACATCTACAGTACAATCATTAGCTTAAATCAATGCATTTAGAATGGTTAGGATGCTGCTGCTAGGATTATTGTATGTCAGAGAGAAGAATATTTCAGCGGATACCCCATTGTTGTAGGTAAGAAACTATTCTAGGCTGGGGGGTTGTTGGTAAGCAAGGAAAGAGTCGATCCAGGATGGGCTTTAGATCCCGAATCGTTATAGTGTGCTTAGAGTGACCTTTTCATGTCATTCTAAAATGTGCACTTGCTTTTCTCTCATGCTGTGTAAATGCAGTCAATGAGGAATGAAATGCGGAAAATAAATCTGATATAATACTTGCCAATGCATTAAAAGACTGAATTAAAGATAAACCCGTTTAATCGTCATGTAATAATACCCTTAGTACTTACTAAACCACCCGTGTTTGCTGTGGGCACACCCTTAGTCCTAGAGCTACTCCCTCTTTCGTCATTCATTGTCTGATCTCCAGCATCTTCCTGCTAATTCTGTCACAATCATGGGGAGCCACTGCCTACCCTCTGCATTGGCACTTCAGGCCAGAGACATAGTTTTTCATAAGCTGAAGCACTAATGATGGTGTATATGCCATCGCACGTTTGCCTCTGGGAAACAGATCGTGCAAGTTTCTTTATTGTTAAAAATAAATATGCTTTTATGGGAAGCAAAATTCTCTCACACCACACTCAGTTCTTGATCTGAAAGATATTTGGCTGAATGAGGGTTAGCGCACTTGACTCTTTTGTTAGTTCCTGCTTTTATGTAGTTTGATGGATTGTAATTTGTATTTATTTGTAAACAATTACCTGTATTTTAATGTTAGGCAGGATAAAAATGAAATTACTGAATAGCTGTTAGAGAGCTGGAGAAGGATCTGGGATATCCACGTTTGAATCCCCCCTGTGTCATGGGTGATTTTGGGTCAGTCATTCTCTCAGCCTAACCTACCTCATAGGGTTGTCATTGTGAAGATAAAATGGAGGAGGGAGAACAATGTTGTAAGCCACTTTAGGTTCCCACTGAGGAGGAAAGTATAAATATCTGAATAAATAAACCATTTTCTTGTGTGTGTTTAAGTGCCCTAAAGTAGCAGCGGACTTATGGCGACCCCACAGGGTTTTCAAGGCAAGAGATGAACAGATGTGGTTTGCCATTGCCTGCCTCTGCATGGTGACCCTGGACTTCTTTGGTGATCTTGCATCCAAGTATTAACCAGGGCCAATTCTGCTGAATTGACAAGATCTGACAAGATCCGGCTAGCCTGGCACATCCAGGGCAAACTATTTTCTTACAACAATTGTCTGTGGAGAAGGTGGGGGGGAGGAAGAGTTCATTAGCTTCTAGTAGTAGTAGTGGTGGTGTTTTTTGGAGCCGCATTAATTTCTTAAACACACTACTGAAGAAGGCCTATGATTTTATTTAAAGGGCACTAGTGAATTTACAACAGGATTCTAACCATTATAATTACTCTGAAATAAATGCCACTGAGTTCAACAGGACATACCCCCCTAGCACGAGTTCTTCCCTGCTATACATATATATATAATATTTTTTATTGACTCAAAGATTGGTTATAGGATGTATTGTCAAATGAGATGTACAGCAATTCTTGAAAAATTATATATATATGGTTTTTCAATAATTGCTGTACATCTCATTTGACAATACATCCTATAACCAATCTTTGAGTCAATAAAAAAATTAAGAATTAGTTGTACGTCTTCAGTATTAAATATAATTAGTTATAATTGACTTCCCCACCGACTTCCTGCCTCCCTACAAATATCTAGTATCTCCTTTGTATTAATATTTTCTAATCCTTATAAGTCATTATTTTTAATGTTATACTTTCCCCTTATTTAATATACTTCAATAAGTAATAATAATATAATATTGATAATAGAGAGAAAAGGAAAGAATCCTTTAAAAAATAAAAACAGAGACAGAACAAAACACATTAACGTAATTTCTCCAGTCATTCATCTCCGTCATATAAAATGGATCAAATCTTTAAAAAACTTTATATACCCCCAAGTAAAAAATTAAGTTGATTTCATTTTTCTTCTACCCCCCCCTTTCCCATGTGTGTGTGTGTGTGTGTGTGTGTGTGTGTGTGTGTGTGTGTGAAGTGCCGTCAAGTCGCATCCGACTTATGGCGACCCCTTTGGGGGTTTTCATGGCAAGAGACGAACAGAGGTGGTTTGCCAGTGTCTTCCTCTGCACAGCAACCCTGGACTTCCTTGGTGGTCCCCCATCCAAATACTAACCAGGGCTGACCCTGCTTTGCTTCTGAGACCTGACGCGATCAGGCCAGCCTGGCCCCCCCGTTTCCCATCTGAAGAGTCCAAGTGGCCTTCTCCCGGCTCTCTTAACCCTTCTTTTCAAACTTTTCCCCCCGCCTGGAGTTCCTGCGGCCCCCCGCGGGCTTTCTTGGCGCGGGGTCCCCTGCCCGTCCCCTCTGCTCCGTGGGCTGCTGAGCCTCCCAGGCTTGCGGCACGAAGCCCTGTGCAGCGGTGGCACCTCTTGCGCCTTGCTGCGCGCTTCCTTAAAAGGGGGCCGCCTCCCCCCCTCCTCCCCCCCTCCTCCCCCCCGGCCTTTTTGGCAGCCCCGGCCCGGGAGCGCGCGCTCCGCCGCGGGGGCGCGCCTTCCGGAGACGGGTTCCGACGAGCGGGCGGTAACGGGGCAGAGCGGCGGGCGCGGCGCGCGAGGAGGAGGAGGTGAGGGTCGCTCGGCCGGGGGGCGAAAGAGGGCTGCTGCGCGCCTCCGCCTCCGCCCACGGGGGTGGCAGCGAGCGATGGGCCCTCGGGGGAGGTGGGCTTGAGGGCGCGGGCGGGCGGGGGGCCAGGCTGAAGCCCCGCCGCTTCTCTCCAGCGGGGCGCGCCCGGGGAGAAGTGTCCCCCCTTCCTTGGCTCAGGCTCCTCCACCCCCAACCCAACCCTACCCAACGCAGCCCAACCCAACCCAGTTCCATGTACTTGTTGGTGGCGCGAGGGTGGTCTCTCTCTCTCTCTCTCTCTCCCCCCCCCCGTCTCCCTTCGTGCCGCTTCCTTTCCTGCAGCGCCGAAGATTGCAGCTGGCGTGGCTCATCTTTCCAGAAGCGGCTGTGCCCCCTCCTGCTACCCTCCAGACCTCTGCGCCCTAGATGGGGCTTCCGCACGTCCGTTTGACCTTCCCCACCCCCACCACACCACCATGGCCATTTATTCACGGGAGGTTTTGCATTGGAGTTGCCACTCTCTAGATCAGTGGTTCCCAACCTTTTTTTGACCAGGGACCACTAGGACTTTTTTGTTCAGTGCAGGGACCCCAAGGTTCAAAATAAAGATTCCAAGAATTTGAAAATAAACTTTAATCATAACTGTTAGCTAAACATTAAACTCAGAATGATATTTGAATATATATATTTTATAATAGAGAACTTTTAATTGAAAGTATTAATTTATTATGGGTTTATAACTTTTTTTCGTGGACCTTAATTTAGTTCTCGCGGACCCCTGGGGGTCCGCAGACCCCTGGTTGGGAACCAGTGCTCTAGATGCACATTTCCCCCCTCTGAATTCTCAAAACTCTGCACGGCGGCTTACCGTTGAGTTTGGAGAATATGGGGGGGGGGGGGAAAGTGCATCTAAAGAGGGGCAAATCCAAGGCAAAACCTTCCATGAATAAATGGCCATGCATGTCTTTGGAGTCCAGCTGGCCCCGAGAGAGAGGGGGGGCCCGAGTGAGCCGCGGCTGGCCAGTCCCCCCTCAGGCTCTCCCAGGGCCGCGTCTCACGGGCTGATGCGCTAAGGGAGTGGGGGTCCCGTCTTCGCCTTCCCACACGTGTTTGTGTTTTGGCTCTGTTACAAAGCAGGGGTGCCGAACTCTTTTCTTACGAGGGCCGGATAGGACGTATCAATACCGCTTGGTGAAGGCCCAACACGAGATGGGTTGATTGAGTAAAAGCTCGCTTTGCAAGACCTGAGCGAGGCTGTTAACGATAGGGCGTTCTGGTGGACATTCGTGCATAGGGTCACCATAAGTCCGAAGCGACTTGATGGCACTTCACACACCCGCAAATGAGTGGTCATCACCACATTCTGACCCTATTGCAGAAAATCCTGGAAATTAATCCTGGTCTTCCCCAAAAGGAAGATCACCCTGCGTGTAAGACACATGGCCTAAAAGGGTTATATTGGGTGGGGGATCCAAACCCCGTACATATCTGCAACTGGGATGCATCTCCAGCCCAGGTCGAGAGTCGCGGGGGTGGCTGCCTTGGCTGGCTCATGGCCAGATAAGAGCACTCAAGGGGGAGGATCCGGCCCCCGGGCCTTATGTTTGACACCCCTGTTATAAAGGGTTTTGTTGTGGTCTCTGCTGTGGGGAAAAGGGGTGAAAGAATGAGCAGAGTCCTGAGGACTTCTTGCTCTCTCCTCTCCCACTGTGGATGGGGAGGAATGGTGGAAACGATGCCCTCCGCCCTCCTTTGCCTTGCAAATCTTCTCTGCGCATGACTTGGAATCCCCAAGCAACTCTTTTCTAAGGCTGCAGAACAGTAACAGTGATTAGTTTCTAGTGATAAGGTCACTAGATAAGTGCCGGAATGTAAGCTTGCTTGAAGTCCCAACTTTTGACCTGGAATACCTTCTCCGCCCCATTCCTGGATGTATAGGGTGAGGAAATACACTCTGTCTATGCTCACAGGTACACTGCTGTTGTATTCTCTTGATCCAAAAACAAGTGTCTTGGCATTGAAAATTCCCAGGCTGGAGCCTTTGATTGGATTCCAGTTTAAATTTCTAGAATGAGGGAGCACAGGAGTCCCTTCCCCTGCAAGAGAATGAGGGAACCAGTGGAACCCCACTGTTGCTTTTGAAGCACATTCTTGTTTTCTGTTGGGAAATGAGCAGTGATATGATACCTTATTAAACAGAGAAGGGAAAAAGGAAATTAGAGGTATCTTGAAAATTATAAGGAGTGCAAGAATAAAAAGAGACTTGCAAACTGCTACACATTCCACTAACTACTGCCTAATCATTTGGTTTCTGTGTTTATTTTTAAATCTACTAGACCAATATGCTGTGTAATAATTTCCATAGACTTTTCCAGTGTACATAGTGCATGACCCCAAATAAAGTATAAGGTGATTTTTGCCTGTGGTCTTTGTGGCTAAGCAGGGATTTAATTCTGGTTTTCCACTAGGGTTGGCAACCTCCAGGTACTAGCTGGAGATCTCCTGCTATTACAACTGATCTCAGTCTGATAGAGATCAGTTCACCAGGAGAAAATGGCCACTTTGGCAATTGGACTCTATGGCATTGAAGTCCCTCCCTTTTCCAAACCCCACCCTCCTCAGGCTCCACCCCAAAAACCTCCTGCCGGTGGCAAACAGGGACCTGGCAACCCTATTTTCCACTTCCTTGTTGGCATTCTCTTGCGCGCCAGTGTGTAGTAGTAAGTGCTTCCTTGTAATAACTAGGGTTGTTCTACAACTTCTTGGATTATCAAATGTCACTTATTGGCATTCTCTGGTGCGCCAGTGTTAGCATTATGTGTTTCCTTGTAATAACTAGGGTTGTCCCACAACTTCTTTGACTCTTGAATGTCAGAGGTCATTAGGGTTTTGGGAGAGTCCTGATCAAATTAGGGCAACAATTTGTTAGGCAGAAAAAATGTGAAAAGATGTCTCCTAACATAATATATGGCATCACTTGCCAGCAGTACCCTTTTGCCATTCACATTGGCCAGACCAATGTATCTATGCAAGATTATTTATTCATTTACTTTATTTATTATTCACTTTTTTCACTGAGACTCAAGATGCAGAGTAAGTCAATGCAACCAATAGGATGTGACAACTATCTATTTATTTAAAACATCTTTATGCTGCATTTCCACTCCCTATCGGCCATCTTGATGCTGAGATAAATCTCCGCCTTCGAGTTGTAGTCAAGGCGATTGGTTCTCAGCTCGACATTGAGAAGGTTCCCCCAACTCAGACTGCAGATCAAGTCATACCCACTATGGAGAACACAGCAGACGAGACCTTTCTTCACCTCGACGCCAAGACAGTCAGGACTGACGTGGATCAGCGCCGAGGGATTCGCATTGATGTTGAGAGGATCATTCGACCTTGGATTGGTTGACTTTGAGACAACACGAATTGGTATCGAGGATACGACGGGACACCAGGGATCCATCGACCTCGGAAAAGAGGCAACCTCGAGTCAGACTCAGATGGGAGGGACATATCGGATAGGGATTTTGAAACGACCTCCCTGCCATCGCCTGATGATGTCGTGGGGAACCCTTCACCAGTTTCCCTCACAGAGGACATATGGTGACAGCCACTGGAATGGTGGTTACACTTTCCAAGACGGAGGAAGATGATCTGGTGATGGACATACTACACTCCTCCGAAGCAGTGCCAGTACCAATGGTTAAAGGGATCAGAAAGATCGCCTTTTCGAATTGGGCTAAACCCACATCATATCCACAAGTCGCTAAGAAAGAGGACAATCTGTACAAGGTGCAAGATGAGGAAACATACTACCTCTACCAGCACCCTCAGAATAACTCTCATAGCCGAGCTAAGGGCAAACCTGGACCCCATTCCACTCCCCTTGATAAAGAGGGTTGGAAGCTGGATCTGCTGGGTAGAAATATGTATTCCTCAGGCTCCCTAGGGGTACTCATAGTGAGCCACAGTGCCCTGATGGCCCGCTCCCAAATGCTAATATGGGACCACATTAATCAATTAATAGATCATTTACCTGAGGAGAAGAAGGTATTAGGTAAGGCGATGCAATCTGAGGGATATCACCTAGGGTCTCATCACCTTGACTCTGCTAGACACACTGCAGATGTGTCAAGCTAAACTATGGTTTCCAGCATCCTTCTTAGAAGGCATTCCTGGTTGAGATCCTCCAACCTCAGGATGCTAAGGCCCGCCTAGAAGACATGGCTTTTGACGGGAAAGCCTTGTTTAACGAAGCCAGTGATGAATACCTTCGTAAGTTTAAGAAGGACAGAACAATGGCCAAATCCCTGGGGGTAGTTTATCAGTCATTGTCCACAGGGGGAAAACAAAGATACTGCCCTAGGCAGGGGGCTTCATTCGTTCAAAGGGGTTACAGGTACCAACATTATACTGGTAGTGTGTTCCATTACAGGAAAATCTGAGAAATTTTCAGCAAGACTGTCTAATTGTGATATGAAAATATGCGTCTTTTAAGTCTAAAACCGCGAAGTACACTTCCTGAACCAAGAGTGCTGCAATCTCAGAGATGGACACTGTTCTGAAGGATTTGGCTGTTATGAACTTATTGAGGGCTCTAAGGTTCAACATAGGGCTGTTGATTCGGTTGGTCCCAAACCAAAAAACAGCCAAATTTCTCTTGTTTCTGCAATTTTCAGTTTGGATGGAACCGAATTTTTAAAAAGGCGGGAAAACGATGAGCTGAATTCGGCGAGTTCGGGGCGCACCGAATAAATTTGGCAAATTCGGGGGCTCAGAATCAGCAGCATAACCATCAGTTAGTAAGCCGCATTCTCCCGCGGCCAATGGTGGCCAAGCTGGGTCTTCTCCTAGCCAATCAGAGCAGGGATTCTCACTTTTGAAATGGCCAGGAGAAGAGCCTAAAAACTGCTGTCCCTCCCCTCCCGTCCTGACTGTATTCATTGCCTTCCAATTTGGTGGCGGACGTTGCTGCTGAGAGATCCGATTCCTGACTGGGCCGAGCTGCTGGTGCTTACCGGAATAGGATTGGATTTACTTCTCTCTGCTCCTGCTGGAAGACATCCACAGTTTGATTTTTTTTGGGGGGTTCTCTGTACCTTTTCTCCCTTGTGTGTGGGGGGGAAGCAGAGTCTGTGTGTGGGGGGAGCAGTTTCTGTGGGTGGGGGGGAAGTCAAAGGGGTTTTTCACCTGTTCTGCTGAGGGGTGTGTGCCTGCTCACCTCTGTGAGAGTGTGTTCTGCTTTTAAAGTTTTAAAGTTTAACGTTGAGTCTGTGTGGCGGCTAGCGAGTCTCTCTCCCCTCGGCACCCGGGCCGCGCCTCCTCCTCCTTGGTTTTTTTCCCGTTTGGGGTTGAGCAGAGCCGTACTGGTTTGAGGGGGGGCTTCACCCATTCTGCAGAGGGTGTGTGCCCGCTCGCCTCTGCGGGAGTGTGTGCTGTACTCTGCTTTTGTTTTTTGCCCCTAGCCTGGGGTTGAGTGCGATGGTGCGGCTTGCGTGAGTCTCTCCCCGGCACAGCTCGGCACCCACGCCTCCTCCTCCTTGGTTTTTTCCCTGTTTGGGGCTGAGCCGTACTGGTTTGAGAGGGGGGGTTTCGCCCGTTCTGCCTGGGGGTGTGTGCCCACTCGCGTCTCTCTCTCCCTAGTTTGAGGGGGGGGCTTCAGTTGTGTGTCCTCAGGTTTCCCCTCATTCATAAGATCAGTTAGGTCTATTTTGATGCTCGCTCAAAACTGGTTTTCAAATTGTGACTTAACAATGCATTTGCCCAGTCCCAAGACTCCCGACTCCCGAGTCCGATGCAAAAGGGGAAATTCCACCCCCACCTGCTCCTTATGTATAGCTAGCGCGCCTCTGTCCCTTTCCATGGTTTGCAAACTCCCAAGGTCGCATCACGTGTTGCTTTGCATGGTTTTGCAAACTCCGAGTCCAAACGGTCTATTTATTTCTATTCATTCCAGTGGGCGGAGGGGGGGACCCCTTCCGGGCCCCATAACTCGGGACCCCTACCCCAATTGTCACCAAACTTGGGGGTTCTTGCAAAAAGGGTCCCCTCAAGCTACGCTGAATGTTTGGGGCCTCTACCTCCAAAAAGCCGCCCCCCCAGAGCCGCGGAAAGCCTTGAATGTGTTTGTAATGGCTTTATTGCAATGGGCAGATTGGGGGGACCCCTTCCAGGCCCCATATGTCGGAGGCCCCTGACCCAATCTTCACAAAACTTGGGGGTTCTTGCAAGAAGGGTCCCCTCAAGCTACGCTGAAAGTTTGGGACCTCTACCTCCAAACATGCCCCCCCCGGAGCCGTGGAAAGGTGCGAATGTGTTTTTAATGGCTTTAAACGGCCAAATTTCCCCCCGAACTTGAATCTCGCGCTGAATTGCACGGATCCGAATCGGGGGAGTTCAGACTTTGGCATTTCCCAAATCAAAACGGGCTGAATTTTGCCGAATCCGAATTTTACCGAATTTTTTTTTCAACAGCCCTAGTCCAATATGGGTCACTTGCTACCTCCTTTATGTCAACCAAGAAATATCACGAGTAAAACCCATAGTCAATGGTGTCTGATGGCACCTTTGAAATAGCTCCTTTAGCCAACAATTCTGAAACCTCTAGGACCAATTCTGGAGGGCTTTGAGACGATACAGATATGGGAGGGCCACAATGAGGGACATGACTCCATTCCAATTGGTAACCATTCTTTATTATGGAAAGAACCCACCTGTCATTAGTGATTGAACACCAGCTAAAGAAATAAACACACAACTGGTCCAAAAACAGGAAATGAACTGTTTTCTGGCTGGGTGGTTAGTCATGTGTTCTGCTTCCTAGCCGCTCCTCTATTAGGGGATGGTTTATCTGCCTTCTTGCTCTTAGCCCTTGGGGTAAATCTCTAACATTAGAGAGGCCTACAGAATAGCCAATAAGGAATGTCCATCAATGGCCCATGCTCACTCCACCAGAGTCCGGGCATCATCGGCTGACTTCGCTGCAGCTGTTGATTTGCGGGACATTTGCAGGGCAGAAACTTGGTCCTCTCCTGGGACGTTCATCCGCCCTTACTCCATTGATGTGGATTCAGGGTTGGATGCTTCTGTGGGGGAAAGCAATTTTATGTTCAATACTGCAATAAATTAAAAAAAATGTCATAAGAACAAAACAATAATAAAAAAATTCTGAGTGTGTGTAGCAGCCTGACTCCTGCCTTCTGTTTTTATAAATGTGCTAAAATTCCCATGTGGGACTGCACAGAAGCTGTGATGATGAAAAACAACATTGTTTACCTGTAACTATTGTTCAGCGAGTAGTCTTCTGTGCAGGCATACATCCTTTCCTCCTATCCCCTCAGTGGGCTGTTTCAGTACTGCCTGGGGTGTCTCCACGGCGGCGATGTGTCCGTTTCAGCAGAAAGAGCCATTGGCTGAGGTGGGAAACAGACAGGGGGGAGGAGAATCTTCCTTTCTAGAAGTGTTCTGCACTAAAGTTTTTTCCATGGCTAGCCTGCGCATGCCCGGTTCCCATGTGTGCCTGCACAGACAACTACTCAATGAACAACAGTTACAGGTAAGCAACGTTGTTTTTCCATCTACATATGTTCAGCCACACAAAACATATACTTGTCATTGAATCCACTGGGCATTTACGTATTGCAGCTCTAAAATTGGGTGATATGATGAAATGGCTTGCATATGTCCTAAAAATCCTTGAGCAAATTTTTGAAAGAAATTATTTCTCTATTCCTTCTTCTCCCCAGTGCTGGTTTGTTTTGCTGTGAAGTCAAAAAGGTGTCCTTTATTCTATGAGGTATTCTCACAGCATACTTTTGAAAAAATGGTTCAAGAAGTGGCTTGCTGAAGATGTTTCCTGTGCTACATCATGATACTGCTAAAACAGGACTGCTGGGGCACCTTCTTAAAGACTAATGACTAACTAAGACTCCTGTTTTTCTTCCTGCTGCAATAACAAAGAATTCTTTAGCCAAGGAAGCTGAACAATGGTTGATGTATCTCAATGGCAAGGCTAGCCATTTGAGAGCCAATGGTGTAAGTCAGAGGTCCCCAGTCTTTTCAAGCCTGTGGGCATCTTTGGAATTCTGACATAGGTTGGTGGGTGCAATCACAAAATTGCTGCTGCAGGAGATAGAGCCTGGAATTACATCTGAACTCCAGACAACACAAATCAGTTCCCCTGGAGAAAATGGCTGTTTTGGAGGGTGGACTCTATGGCATTATACCGTACTGAGGTCACTTACCTCCCCCAAACCTCATCCTCCCAAGGCTCCACCTCCAAATCTCCAGGAATTTCCCAACCTGGAGCTGGCAACCCTAATGGGAACTGATCTGTGTAGTTGGGAGATCCATTGTGATTCGAGGAGAGCTGCTGCAGCCACTGCTGTGTCATGGGGAAAGGAAGCAGGTGGGAGGCCCACTTGTAAATACCCTAATAAGCAGTCAAGAAGCAGGAGAAATACTGTAAAATCAGCATGAAATACCATAAAACAATCCCAACAGCTACACCAGGTACAAAAAGAACAAGGCCTGTTTATCTTAAAATACAGGTAAAAATCAGCAGCTTGGAGCCAGCCTGGATAAAATTAACTAAAAATATTTAAAATTGTAAGAACCAAACAGCCCATTTCTGAGAATCGGCATAGGGGAATGGCGGGGAGAAGATGCAGGCGAGCTGCCTCCTAAAACTGTTCTGGCTACGCCGATAAAAAAAAGGATATTCGTGGCTATTTTTGTTAAACAGGGCCTTTCGCCCCATAGAGAACAGTGAGGCTGCGCCTGCTCAAAAGCAGACTAAAAAGCAGGCGCAGCAACGCTGTTCTCAGCGCCGGTGTAATAGGGTGAAAGGGAACAGGAAGCCACCTACTGGCGGTTCCTCCCCCCAGCCAGCCCCGGAACGCCCCCCCCCCCACGCCGGCGCCGCTGTCATGGGCCCTGCTTTGGGAGCTGAGGACTCGGAGGACTCTGAAGCTGAAGTGGAGGAACAGGTTGCCTCTGGGCCCTCAGTACCTCCATTGCAGCCAGTAGCACAGGAGCCTGAAACAACTCAGCAGGAACCACAGCTAGGCAGGGAGATGGAACAAGGGAAGACAGAAGCTACTCTTCCCCCAACCCCTGCAGTGGAAGCTGAGAATGGCAGCCCTCCAAGATCACCTGTACCTGATAGGCGTATCAGGACTTGGCAGCGTGTGGTTCTGCAAGGTAGAAGGAGAAGTGCTCGCTTGGAGAGGCTAAGCAGACAGAGAACTGGTGCTGAGTCATTTCAGGATGAAGCCTAGCCTGGAATTGCACTGACTGATAAAGGCAGTGCAGGCGTGCTTTCAATTTGCGGAAGCAACCGTGCAGTTTCTCTGTGTTCCAGCTACCGCTCATGATTAATCTCTCTGGCCGTTGACTCCTGCCTGCTTTGACGACCCCTCCGACTTCTGACCTCGGTAGACAGCATAATCTTCGTCACCTGCTCCGAAAGGAGCTAGATACCTCCCGCACGTCTGAGGACTGCGGGCACCGCCTGGCCCTTGGCCTATGCCGGCACAGCCGCAAGTCTCCACCGTGGTCTGCACCACGAGGAGACTGCGCCGGCGGAGGAGTGGCGCGCAGCTCCATGGTGCTTAGGCGTCAACAGAACTGCCCTCGCCACCAGCATAAGTGCGTCTTGTGCCGTGATTAGATGCACTTACACTGGCGGCAAGGTCACGCCACCTCCTATGGAGATTCGGCCAAATTCTCAGGAATTTTCTAGCAAGAAAAATAATCTGTAACTAAATTGGATCCTAACCTGGATGGCCCAGGCTAGCCCAATCTCGTCAGATCTTGGTTGCTAAGCAGGGTTGACCCTGGTTATTACTTGGGTGGGAGGCCACCAAAGAAGTCCAAGGCTGCTACGCAGAGAGAGGCAGTGGCAAACCACCTCTGTTCATTGCTTGCTTTCAAAACTCTACAGGGCACCATAAGTCAGTTGCGACTTGATGGTACTTTCCACCACCAACCAATTTGGACCTATAAGCATTTTGTCATTTGGAAAAAAGCAGAAATTTTTGAATCCTAAGGTGTTCTATCAGCTATCACAATTTTCCTGTTTTTTTTTTCTATTACACTTTTAGTCTGTGATACTGTGGAGAACTTGTGGCATGGCCACCATTTCCAGCTGACCCAGGAATGAAAAGAAAAACAGAATATTCATGGAAACCGGTACAACAGACCAAAGCTTCTCCATGTGATCGATTTAAACATGCCTGCTGCATGTGCAGGGGTTTCCTTTATGTTTATGGCGGTCGGCACACCACCACCTTGAATGACTTCTGGCGATACAGCATAGGTAGGTTTGACTGTTAATTTGTTTTATCTTTCCACCAAGCCAAGTGTTCATTTACTGATGATGGTTGCCATTACTCTGTTATAGCCTAGTGATTTTGAAATTTCAATGAAGTGCTGATTCTTTCTATAACAGCTTTTTCAATCCAGTCAAGTAATGTCAATAAATAGTGGAGGAATTCTTATGGAACAATCTTTCTATAATAAGATTTATAATAAGATTTAATATAATGATCACTGTTTGGTCATAGGAGAGACAGTAACATCCAATACCCAATAAACTCAATGTAGTCCTGCTTACTGCTGTTAGACTCCTAATAGATAAAACTTCAGACTCTGGGAAACATAACCCAATCACTATTTTTTTCAGCTTATGTGATTTCTCAGTTCATATATAACAGGACTTCCATAGTAATGTACGTGTGTGTTAAGTGCCATCAAGTCGCTTCTGACTCATGGCGACCCTATGAATCAATGTCCTCGAAAATGTCCTATCTTTGACAGCCTTGCTCAGGTCTTGCAAATTGAGGGCTGTGGCTTCCTTTATAGAGTCAATCCATCTCTTGTTGGGTCTTCCTCTTTTCCTGCTGCCCTCAACGTTTCCATGCATGACTGTCTTTTCTAGTGACTCTTGCTGTCTCATAATGTGACCAAAATACGATAGCCTCAGTTTAGTCATTTTAGCTTCTAGGGTCAGTTCAGGCTTGATTTGATCTATAACTCTCTGATTTGTTTTTGTTTTTTTGGCAGTCCACGGTATCCATAACACTCTCCTCCAACCCCACATTTCAAAGGAGTCTACTTTCTTCCAGTCAGCTTTCTTCATTGTCCAGCTTTCACACCCAGACATAGTAATAGGGAATATGACGGCATGAATTAACTTAATCTTGGTGGCCAGTGACACACCCTTACACTTCAGAATCTTTTCTAGCTCCTTTGTGGCTGCCCTTCCCATTCTTAATCTCCTTCTGATTTCTTGGCTGCAGTCTCCCTTTTGGTTGATGATGGAGCCAAGGAGTAGAAAGTCTTCAACAATTTGGAGTCCATAGTAATATCAGAATAAAAATACTATAGGAGATTAATAACCTGTCCACCATTGTAAGTATCTGTAATATACACACAGAGACATTTGTTGATGATAAAGTATAACTGCATTCATACATCTTAAGCAACCCACAGTGTGTGTTGTGAACAAGCTGCAAATCCTCAGCCTTGTGCACTCCTTCCAATCTCCCCTTGAACATATAGCTGCAACTGCAGTTCCAATTTTTTGCGACATCTAAATTTAAATGCCTTAATAAATTGGGGTTTGTTGCTTTCCCAGTGACCAGGGTTCCAAGCCACAATTTAATCCTGACCTGGAATCCTGGCTACTAGGAAAGAAACATACTCCAGTTTGTTAGGGAGGGCAGAACAAGATATTAAAACACATTGGAGTTCAGCTTCCTAAACCTGCAAGTCTTCAGTTGTGGTTCTGCATATGAGGGGAGAACAGAGGAGGGAACATGCAAACCTGAGCATTTCAAGTTAATTTGCTGTTCAATTGAATTTAAGAGCGCCTACATGCCCCACTGGTATCTGGAGCTGTCATGTAAAAATGAACATAACTACTCAGGATGCTTCTAAGAGGACTAGTGTCTCCCATGTGAGCTTGCCCTTTATTTGAGAATGTTATTGGAGGACCTTCTCCAGATACCCAAAAATTAGCCAAGTGTCCACTGGAGACACGAATGCTCTTGTAGTTGTCTCTTACCTGTGGAACTGACTGAAGATATGTTCACTTTGCACCATGTTTTTCATGTTTTAGGTGTCAGGTGAAATGTGTTCTTTTTATTTTATTTTTTTATTCTTAATTTTGGGTTGTAGTCCTTATTAGGTATATATATGAATATGTGTGTGTGTGTGTGTGTGTGTGTGTACACATACATACACACTGGTCAGTATTTGGATGGGAGACCACCAAGGAATACGCAAGTTGTTACGCAGCGGCAGGCAATGGCAAACCACCTCTTGAATGTCTCTTGCCTTGGAAACCCTACAGGGTCATCATAAGTCAGCTGTGATTTGGTGGGGAAATTTTTTATTTATATATATATGTGCGTGTGTGTGGTTTGATTTTAGAAAAGTATTTAAACCTGCCTTGACTGTTTTCTGTGGGGTGCAAAGGCAACATATTATTTTTTAAAAATAAAAACAAATAACAAGTTTGTTGCTGGAAAGGATGCTGCACTAGGTGTATCCTTGGTGTGACCCAGCAAGACTCTTCTTACCTCCTGAAGTTTCTGTTGTTTCACACACTGGAAGAATGTTGGGATTATCTAGGTATGTTTGTGTCAATTTGGACAGGGAAGGAATTCCCAGTTTCAATTTACCTTATCAAATCTTTTTAAAATATCATACATGTAATATTTATTTCATTTATTTAAAATACTTATTAGCCACTTTTCTACCTATAAGAACTCAAGGAGGCTTATAATGTAAAATATGTATATATTAATGCATGGTGATAGTAGGACACTGTTGGGCATTTGTCCACAGAGTAAAGATTCCCATCCACCAAAAGTGGTAGTTCTGTGTTAACTGTTCCACCTCTGTCGCTGTAACATATGGTAAAACCTTGCCCTGTGTCCTGACATTGTTATCTCGTATGTGTCCCTGCTGTACATCACTGGCTGCCACTGGAGAAGCAGGGCGATGCTTGGCGTAGTAAGCACATAAGGTAAATTGAGCGGTGCATTCTGGAGAGCAAGGGTAGAACTTGATGTGGGGCTACTGTTTTTGGTGGAGGCTGCATAGTTCCACCCATAGTTTCTGAAACATTTTGTTTCTTCCATGAGCAGCAACTGAAGCAAAGACTGAGAGACACGTTTTATCTAATGATACATACTGTTCTTGGTTTCTTTGTAATGCAAGGCACACAAGACTATCTGCGTCAGAGAATCACAGTGGGTTGAATCCCACTGAAAACTCAAGGTGTGTGTGGGGAGATATTTTTTGCTGATACCCCTCTCCTTTGTCAGCCATCTAATTCCCCTTCATGCTGATGTTGAGGAACCTCTATCCCCCAGGAACACCGTTGGGAGGGGGGAGCTTTCAGGCTTCAACAGGACAGGGGAGAAGTGGAAGTCATGCTTCCATGCTATACATTTTAGATGGAATTCAGCCCAGTGTATCTTAATCAACTTTTGTCTTCATCTTTGTAGGGTGCTACTGGAGTTTAATAGTGTAGAACCATGTTAAAGGTATGTGTTAGGAGGTAGACAGATGAGGTGATCACATTAATCTGTTTCTTACCTTAATAACCAATTAAAACATTTTCTAGGCAGCAACAAATGGGAAAGACTGGACAGTTCTGAAAATGGCCCAGAAGAACTGGAAGAGCATACAATGGTGGAGTATCAGGCAAGTTCACATTAATCCAATCCTGTAAGGTACTGTAGGTTGCTTTCTTTTGTGATGGTGACTTTTCTCCTTATGGTCTGTGGCTGGGTGCTGCGGGAAGTTCACTGGCAGTCTCTGGTAAAAGAGCCTTCTGTTTAAGGATGAGAATCTTCATTCTCACTCTTTCCAATAGCAAATACAACAAACACATTTCTTTGCAAATGCACTTCTTTCACACTAACAATAGACAGGGAATTGCAGCCAACCTTGGCTTCCCATCCAGGAAACACTCTGTAGCAATCCCAGGCTTGTCTTGCATGTTGTGTGAACTAAGTGTGATTTTTCTCCAGCGTGTTGCCTCATGGGGGTGACCTGTGTTCTGAGCAGGAAAGGGAGACTTGGGACTGCTAAAAGAGCTGCTGTGTGACATTCCAAAAATGGTTGAATTTCAAGAGTTGTTTCTCCATGTGCAGTTTCTAGTACATCAAAGCTTTTTGTATTAAAGGATAGGCAGAAAGCATAAAGGATTGCTTCACCCTGGATGTCTCTTCAAGACCCTCCAGTAACAACATTTAGGACTCTACATATTCCAAAAATTGCAGCTTTATTAATTAACACCTTTTTCTTTGATTGAGCTGGAGGTGTAACCCTGGATTTGAATTGTACAGGAGAGCTCAGTGGGGCACAATATATTTACAGAGCCTGTATGGATTTTACTAATTTGTGAGTGGATAACGTTGTTAGTTTTTAATGTGCTGAGATGAAAGTAAACTCTTACCAGTTTTCTTTCTCTCCCCCTACCCCCACGTTTATTCCTGAGGAGGAAAATGATAAGCATGATATTGGATGTATTTTGTTTGCATACTGCTCTTATCCACAAGAAAGCCTGCCTTTGTTGAGGGTGAAAAAGAAGAAACAGCCATTCCCTTTTCGGAGGATATTTCCCCCCTGGAAAAATTACTGCATCTTTGACCTCAGGGCTGATAAACTATAGTTCATGTAAGGAAGCTTCTGAAAACAGCTTCCTGTGGTGTTGCTCTATCTTGTGGGCAAAAGCATTAGATCCCGTGCCTCTTATCTGTGTCAGCTCAAGCATATGAAGTATCTTTTATAAGACTATGTGGCTTCTACCTGCATTTGGGCTCATGTATGATAAGGTGTTATGTCTGCTGCATACCAGCAAGCTCGGGGGGGGGGGGGCTGTAACATTTAAATCAGCTCTAAGTCTTTGCCCTAAGGAGGAACTTACACAAATGTAAAAGATGTGTCTTGAAACTAAAACTTGTTGTGTAAATTGCACCCACAACAGGGTCATTACAGCAAAATGCTACATGCATTGATAACCAGCATTGTTCTTTATTTTTATGTACCACTATGTACTATCTAGATGTACCTATCTAGATCAGCATTGGCAAACTTTTTATCTCTGTCCAATGTTTGTGTGTACTCTGTCACAAAAGCTAGATAGTTTCAGGTGGGCAGCAGTGTTAGTCTATAGTAGTAGAACAGAATTCAAGGACAGTTGCACTTAAGAGCCAACAAAAATTTCCAGGGTGTATACCATCTGATGAAGTGAGCTTTGACTCTTGAAAGCCTGTACCCTGAAAATTTTTGTTGGTCTCTTAAAGTGCTACTGGACTTGAATTTTGAAAAGCTAATCAAGTGATGCTATCACATCCTGTTTTTTTCTCTTGCCCCTTGATACATACAAGATTTACATTTGAGGGCTTATTGCAGGCCAATCTGGAGACTTGTTGAGCTTTTTTTTTGAGGTGGGGAACATAGTCTGCTATACTTATATACTAGGCATAAGTGATTATTTCAGGCATCTGATGGATCCCCACCGTTTTCATGCTGAGACCTAGAGAGGAAGCAGCACTTTGCAATGCTTCCAGGATTCTAAGCTCTGGCTGTGGTGCGGTAGGCTCTGATTCCCAGCTCATTGAGGTGGTTGGGCATGAAAATCTTCCATATGTATAGGGACATGGGTTTGTATACTGACTGTTGCTGAGTTGCAGCTCAGGGTTTGGATTTTGCAGCTCAAATGTTTTTGTTTTGGCATTAGACTTTGGTAAATGTAAATATGGCTGACTGGGAAATCATTATTCTATTTGCAGGGTATCCTCTACATCTTTGGTGGGACGGTAGATTCTGCTTTCACACAGAAGAAGACTCCTCTCTGGCTATATGATACTGGTATGGCTCAAGACTATGGTATAAACAATTCTTCAGAGGAATGTCTAAGGCCAAAACTAAGGTTACATTTAGTGCATGATCCCAATGGGGACTGGTAGCAAGATTCCAGCTAGGAGTGCCCCCTGGAAACTCAGTTCCAAAGTGCTGCAGGAGCCTGATTCAGATGGTGATTCAAAAGGTGTCTGGCTGTCCTTTTTCGACCCTGACCCGGTGGAACTCTCTCTCTCTAGAGAGACCAGAGCCTGTAAGACCAAGATGTTCCGCCAGGCCTACAGTTCAGGGCAGCAACATTTTTTCATCAGAGCTGGCCTCCCCAACCTACTATGTTATTATCTAACCTAATTGGGGACCCTGATTGCTTCCCCAAGCCCACTGTAGACCTATGCACTACAGATGGGCGCCAATTGATTAACTGATTGATTAAAAACAGGGAAAAAAGTTTTAAAAGTTGATTTATTTACATACTAGTGGTTTTATTGTATTGCATTTGGGGAGGGGCCGTGGCTCAGTGGTAGAGCATCTGCTTCATATGCAGAAGGTCCCAGGTTCAATCCCCGGCATCTCCAATCAAAGGAACCTGGCAAGTAGCTGATCTGAAAGACCTCTACCCTGGAGAGCCGCTGCTGCTCTGAGTAGGTAATACTGACTTCGATGGGCCAAGTGGCTTATTCAGTATCAGGCAGCTTCATGTGTTCATTGTATTGTATTTGATGATGTTAGCTGCTCTGAGCTCAGCCTCAGCCAGGATAAAAAAGGTAAAGGTCCCCTGTGCAAGCACCGGGTCATTCCTGACCCATGGGGTGACATCACAACCCAATGTTTTCTAGGCAGACTTTGTTTGCCAGTGCCTTCCCCAGTCATCTTCCCTTTACCCCCAGCAAGCTGG
Organism: Euleptes europaea; assembly: GCF_029931775.1. NCBI lineage: Eukaryota > Metazoa > Chordata > Lepidosauria > Squamata > Sphaerodactylidae > Euleptes > Euleptes europaea. The sequence continues at coordinate 9,272,901 of NC_079326.1, read as the reverse complement.
GTACTCATTTTACTGACCTTGGAAGGATGGAAGGCTGAGACAACCTTGAGCTGGCTACCTGAAACCAACTTCCATTGGAATCGAACTCAGGTTGTGAGCAGAGCTTGGACTGCAGTACTGCAGTTTACCACTCTGTGCCACGGGGCTCTTCTCAGCCAGGAGAAATAAATAAAAATAAATAATCAATAATTTGTGACCCTGGCATGTGGAGGGGTCTGCCCATGCAATCATTCACTACACCTGCAGCCTCCAATGGTGCAAATAGTGCCCCCATGGGGCTGTTTTGGGACAGGAAAATGGTACCGGGAGTAGGGTGGAGCCCCTTCTCTCTCTGGGCCATAGTCCTAATCCAAATTAGGTCCTTGAGTGCCTTGGAATTGGGGAACTCGCTGCTGGTGTATGGCTTTAAGTCCCTGTGTTGATCTTGCATTAAACGTAACATGTGGTTTCGACATAAGTTACAGTGACCTGTATCCTCCAAGTGAAGAGCCCCTTAAGTTGGAGAAAGGTTCCTTCATTTGGATGAATTTCTAAGGTAGGATACCACTCAGTGAACCCCCTAAATAAAATAAATAAATTGAATTGAAAAATAAATAGGAGACTATGAATGTTGACCAGCTCAGACAAATTTCATGAATGTCTGAAGATGCACATTTTCTACTTTTGGAACATATACCAAATATGACAATATTTAAGAGACTTTCAGTGTTGGCTGATGCATTTTTGGATATTCACCAAATTTGTCTGGGATTATCACCACTTGTATGTGAATATCAACAACTTCTGGACATTTACAGCAATATAGTGCTTTGCAGTCAGTAGGAGGGGCTGGCTTCAGGTTGCCACAGGCCTGGCGAAAAATGGCGTGTCCCTTTAATAGAGTCTTAATGTGTGAAAATGGGCTGGTGTTGAAATGGAGGTAAATAAGGTCACCTGGCAAATTACATCCCATTAAGTCTTTATTAAAGGGATGGGACATTTTTTTCTTTGAGTTGGCAACCCTAGGTGTAATCATATCTGACTTATGGTGGTGGAAAGTGCTGTTTAGTCACAGCTGATTTAGCGTGACACCAAGAGGGGTTTTCAGTGCAAGAGATATTCAGAGGTGGTCTGCCATTGCCTGCCTCCGTGTAACCTCCCTGGTCTTCCTTGGTGGTCTCCCGTCTAAGTTCTAGGCAGGGCTGACCCTGCTGAGCTTCTGAGATCTGACGAGATCAGGCTTGCTTGAGCTATCCAAGTCCTATATGCCTTTAAATGCTGGCAAAACATATAAATGTGTTGTGTAGATAGTTTCTTTTAACATCAGATTGTCTGTAATGCTTTCCATTTCATAGCAGTTTTTTCTATAGCTTAAAGCTGCTAGCATCCTTCTTATAAATGACATTGTATCAGAAATGTAGGCGGAATTGACAAATTTAATTGTGGGCCAAATAGAGGGCCTTTTCTGTTTATTTAGGTATTTATACCTTGCTTTCCTTCCTAGTGACCCAAAGCAGTTTGCATCATAATCCTCTTCTCTATTTTATCCTCACAACAACCCAATGAAGTAGATTAGGCTGAGTGGCTGGCCCAAGGTCACCCAGCCAGCTTCCATGGCAGAGTGGGGATTTGAACTCGGGTCTCCCACATCCTAGTCTGATACTTTAACCACTGCACTATGCTGGGTTTTCCTATCAGACCTGCTTTATTTTAGGTGTTGTGGGAGAAAACAAATGCAGCAGGTGAAGTTTACAGATGGTATTTGTAACAGAATGACTGTGTCCAAATATTTAGGCAGCGAAGAGGAAATATCAGTGGTGAATTTTATTTCTTACTTAGCTTGTTTTGGTCTTGTAATTGTGCCATAAGGATTAAATAATTTTGTCCTACAATAATTGTACTTTAATTTCAGGAATGACAGAATTTTGAATGCAATTTAAAGCATCTGATTAAAGAACATTAGACCTACTGAAAAATGTTGATATTCCTTGAGAGGGAGGGCAGTGTGGGCTGAGCCGAGAGAGGAGACATTTCCCTTTTTATTTTGTCATTATGCCATCCTGAACTTGCTTGAGGTATCATGTTTCCAGTCCAGCGCACTCCATCTAGTCAGCTTGCAGTGTTACAGCATTCTAGATCTCCAAATTTATAGAAAAGGAAACACCTTTCTGTCTACTGAGAGAGAAGTTTCCCAGAGGTTAGCTGGATTGTTTTTGAAGGATTTGAAAGTTACTAGCAACTGATGGCTGCTGGAAAACAGGATTTGTATAGTTAAGAGGAACAATAGACGGTGGCCACGTTGCAATATGTCTGGAAGCCACTGTGCCAAAAAAACTGCTAAGCTATCAACTCACCTTATTCACAGCAAAAATAATATCTCCTTACAGGAACAAGAGGATGAGAATTCACCCATCTTACTTGTATGGCTTATATGTTTCCTAAATCCAAATTTTTCTGGCAGTTTGCTTCAGAAACAGGTTCTATTCCAGCAAGGACATTTCCTTGGTGTTTTATCTTTTCTGTAATGTTTGAAGGAGCATTTGTGGGTCTTACATGCCCATGGGAACCCTGATTGGCTTTTTCCGCTTGGTAGTGCCCTTCACAAGCTCAGAAAAAGGCATAGTTGAACTACTATGAAAAGGCAGAAATTCACCTTTTTGTTGCCGTAACATAAGGTCCACTGGAAGAAGGCAAAATGTGATCTCTCTCTCACACACACGTATATGGAAACGGAGAAACAAAAACATGAAAAACAAAACAACCCCCCCCCCCTTAAAGCTTTATAAGCTATTTCTTTGGCTTTGTAAGCTTTAGAGATAAGCATTTCAGTTACCTTGTATCTTAATTTTTAAGATCTGTTATCTGGTAGAAGTTACATTCGTCTGCTATTTAATTTGAAAAATCTTTAAGCATTAGAAATCAAAAGGCTAAAAAATAACCCTCTAGAGAATATTACTGGGGACACAAGTAATTTCCACAAAGTAGTTATCCTAGCATTCAGTCAACATCTTCTCTTCTAGGTGTTTTCCTCACCGGGACAGGGTTGCATTGTTACCCTGCTGTGGCTACTATCCACCTCCTACCACCAGGGGTTTTCCAGTGTTTTTAAAATCAGCAATTGAATATCATTATAAGGTTATATGTTTATCAGGTGCTCTGAATTCCTAGCCTTCACATGTTAAAAAGTAATTCCTAGTCTGTTTTGTTGCAGAGATACACCTTTCCAAATTGAAAGGGGGTAGATATTTGCTTTAAAAAAATAAAAGCTAGAATTCAGAGAAATTGATACACAGATTGCTGTAATATTATATTAAATTGCTGGTTAAAAAATTAAAAGACCGCTGGTGGCACAGGCTGCCATGTGAGTTGGACCAGAAAAATCTGAACTTTGCTGCAGTCTTTCCGAAACTCAGCAAACAGGTTTGGGAAAGGTCAGAGAAAAGCCAGGGAAACCATGGCAAGTGTACAAATGTGCCATAGTTAAGCAGAGAGAAAAAACCTCACTTCTCATCTTACCTGGGGCAAATTTCCCATGTGGAAATAGTCCTAGGAGTATTATATTTATTCACTAAATGAATCGGCCTTTTTGGTCCATCTAGCCTTATATTTACTGCTTAGACAGGTCCTCAGGTAGAAGCCTTCCCTAGCCTGTCTACTTGAGCTCCTGTTAACTAGGAATGCCTGAAATGGAAACTGGGCCCTTATGCATGCAAAGCATATGCTGGGCTACTGAGCTCTAGGTCCTCTTATGGAAATGACTGGGTTGAGAAGCGACTTATGAGCTACCTTAATGGCACACATTTTTCCTTAGTAGGTGCTGAAGGATTTGAGCAACTGAAACTATGTCCTTTTCCTTCAAGATGCCCAGGACCTTATATTGCATTGCATTGCATTGCATGGCAGAGCATCCCTTGGAGGTGTTACAGACACTTTGTTAAAATTGTATTTCTGCAGATTCAGCCAAGTGGCTTCAGTGCCAGCTCACAGCAGTAGAGGGTGAGGTAAGAAATTGGAAAAACAAATGTATGAATCATATATGAAACATGTTGCTTTGTTGATTAAACAGCTTGCTTTGGAGTATGTTCGGAAAACAGTTCCATTGTGGACTTGGCCAGGGAAATGTTGCAGTAAAATGTATGGTATGATGCTGTATTGTTTTTGTTAGAGAGCCTTTTATTACTCACCCTTTAAATAAGATACCTGTGAAAAACTAGTGTACTGTTCCAAAGTACTCTATAAAAACAAACAAACCAAAGGTACCCCATTCAGATCCCATCCCCCCAAAGCCAAATCTCATACGGGGCAGGACATGGTTTATGTGTGTATATGAGTATGCTTTCATTCAAAGTGTGTACCTCTCAAGTCTCAAACTGCCTTCCTCTCCTTCAAGGCTGCAGCAACAATTGGGTGAGCAGAGCACCCTGGATTTCCAGTTACCTTCCCTCCTACATTTCAAGAACTTCCAAACTGCTTGTGAAATTGTTATTTAAAAAGACATAGCACCACCAACTTTATGCAAAGTTTGTATCTCTTTTTGGAAGGGCGAAGTTTGATAATTCTGAAGTTATGCTAGTTTTGAGGAGTGTTGCCTCATGCTAATTATTTGAAGAAGAGCTTCCACCCATGTGGTAACTGCCACTTTGTTCTTTTTGCTAATTCATCTTAGAGATCCAGGACTCTAAGGTGTTAAAAAAGGGGGGAATGGCTTTGTATTAAGGTGTCAGTATTTCTGTTTTGCTGGACAGAAATGGTGGGGTAGCATGTGTCTCCATTGTACTGTAGTATAGTGAAAAAAAAGTTAGCTTGGTGCTTTTGCCACTTCCTGAATGCTGCGTCCTAAATGCTTTTGCCACTTCCTAAACATCTATTCCTCACTCCTTCAGTTGATTGTAACTAGCAGAACGATGTTATTGATGATGGTAAAGAAGGGTGACTGCTTGATTTTCATGTGTGATGGCACAACTGTTAATAGATTGCTGCATTTCCGTCATCTTTCCAGGGAACAGCTCCTACTAACCGCAAGGGCCACAGTGCAGTTGTCTACAGGGGCAGCATGTATATGTATGGTGGATACATTGACATTAAAGGTGTTTCCCAAGAATTCTGGACTTTTTGTTTTGGTAAGTATAGACATATGAGAATGGGAGTGCTGACTCACAGCTGCCTTCAGCTCCACGATGGTGACTGCTGAAGCTAACAGTAGTAATCCTTTGTTTTCAGATACAAAACAGTGGTTCCCTGTACCAGCCACTCTGTATGGTGGCAGTCCAGGCCCCCGGCATGGTCATGCAGCTGTGGTTTACGGCCATGGCATGTACTTGTTTGGAGGGCTGATGGGACTGAATGAGCAAAAGGACTTCTGGAAGTGGGATTTCATAGCTACCAACTGGTCTAGCATCAGAAACAGGTAAACTTTTAATCTGAGAAATTCACCTGCATAGCCCTGGTGATCAGCAAATCTGACAGAGGGGAAACTCTTTCCTACCTAACAGTGATGCTGTTTGCAGAAGTAAATTAGCAGGATGCTTAGATCTGGTGCAGATGGGCTCTGCTTGTATTTGTATTACTGTGAAAGTCACATTGCCTTCTTTGATAGCTGTACTGTCAAGTGCATCATCATCACATCATTCTAGTTACATTAGCCAGGATCTAAAGAACCTTGTGTATGACTAAAAGGCACTTCTGTGCACGTGGTGGCCACTGCTCTTGCCTAACTGCATCCTCCTGTACCACATCGAATGCTACCCCCAAAGAGATTCTTGAAGGTCAGAAGCAAGCTCTGGGTATTTTGGAAAGGGTTGCTGTAGGAAAGGAGAGCCTGAAAAGTTCTGGTGAGCATACTGGTCTTTGGATCCAAGCTCTTGATTTTAGTTGAAATTAGTATTGATATAAAGGTAAATTTACATGCAAAACTATACCTTTTAAAAGAGAGTACTGATTTCTCCTAGCAGCAGTCTGAAAAGCATGCAGTTAGTTATTTGGATTAGTGCAATTTATAATCAAAATTATTTGTATTAGAGGGAAATTTGTGCTGACAGGATCAACACACAAGGGTCCTCAACAGCCATCATTGCACCAGATGAAGAACTGGTTTAGGATGTAGTGCACACATTCCATTGGTTGGTTTAGATGTGTAACATGGGGGGGGGGGAGAACTGCACTGAAAGGAAGAATTGGTTCCTAAAGGTAGTCTTTCCCCTGAACTCACTGAACATGCATTAAAAAAATTCTCTTCATGTCATCTACATGAATATCATTGTCCTTGTACTCATTAATGTGTATCATCTCTGTATTTTAGCCAGGGGCCTCCCAAAGTGGTGGGACACTCTGCTTTAATCTTTCAAGACTCCATGCTAGTATTTGGTGGAGGAATCTCTAATGCTAAGCCAAATGGCACACTGTGGAAATACCACTTTCCTTCTGAGATGTGGAAAAAAGTAGCTTGCCCAAGGGATGGAAATCCTTCATCCAAAGCCTATCATTGCCTCCTGGGACTTGGATACGGTTTCCAGGAGGTGGCTGACTCGTCAAGTGAATCACTCAATTACTGTTTGCATCGGAAGGAAAAGCACTGTTCAAAGCTACTAGCCATCTCAAAGCAGCACTCCTGTTTCTGTGAGTACTTTCAGACAGAGCCTACGTACCAAGCATTCAGCAATGATGATGGTAATGAAATAGAAATGAGCACCTTTCACCAACCTCAAAAGGAGCCAGAATTCTGTTCACTCCAAACTACTTCCAATGCAGAACTGAGTGCAATTCAGCCAGCAGGCAGTTTGTCCAAGGAAGAGAAAATCTCATACCTCAATCTTTCAATGGAACAGGATCATGCTACACTTGACCTTCCAGAGGAGGCGGCAAACTTCAGCTATCTAAACCCTGACTCTGTGGGTATTTGTGAGCTCTCCACTGTCCTGCTTGTCATTGGCGGCAAACCTTTCTCTAGTTCATCTGCAATCTCATTTTGGAAAATGGAGCTGGACAGAATTTAAATGGCGCACATACCAAGGAGGGAGAGAATTATGCTTAGAATTAATGAAAAGGAAGCCCAGGAGACAACCATTCATATTGATGAGTCACTTATTACAAAGGCAAAGTGGCCATTTGAAAGAGTGATCATCCTAACAAGCAGCCCAAGTGTTACTCTCCATTCAGACAAAATATTTGGGAATGACATTTTGAACATGCTTTCCTGCAGTCTCTTAAGCTGCATTGTTTGCACTCTTTTCCCCCTTCAATGAACCTGCAGACTGAACCATTACATTTTTTGTGCAGGTTGCAGATGCAGAAGAATCCAGAAGACCTGCTGAAAGTTACAGTTTCTAAACATTTGTGAAGCAAATAAATGTGTAAAATCTATGGATCTTTACAACAACCCTGTAAGGAAGGGCAGCATTATTCTATGTACCATTAGATATGTGTTTTTTAAAAAGGACTTGTCTGCAATATACCAGCTCTTGCCAATAATGCAAGCGCCTTCTACATTTTACATGTCAGCTGTCTTGCTGCCAACATACAAACTTTTTGTAGAGATAGGTTGTGTAGGGGACTGCAGAAGGGCCTTGCACTATCAATGGCAACCAGGCATGTGTGATGTTGTTCTGGCCCACCAAGCTAAGGAGGGACAGCATCAGGAAGGGGAAGAGAGACCTCAGCAGAACCTATAGAGATACTCTCCAAGTATGAGGGCTCTGAATGTGCAGGGGATGAATGCCATTAAAAAATGAAATTCAGATGTTCTAAAGGTATCAAATTCTGTTCTTAATACCAATTTCTATCATTATCCAGTGTGATCACAATACTCTATTTGGTTTCACAATTAGTACTTCAAGTAACAAAACTGAGGGTCAATAAAGGTTTCCTTTGCTGATTTCATGGCCTCTACAGTTAAATGAAGCCACCCCTGCCATTGACTTTGTAGGGTTGTGAGTGAAATATTTTATTCTGCAGTCAGAGGTGGAAATTAGTCCTTTGAAGTTAATCTTTGCTTAGCAAGGTAATGAAGTGTATGAAGGAATTACAAAAGACTGCCATGTTGTTCTTAAGTGTCTAGCCTGGTTCACAAATGCCAACCTCATACAGGAATTATCCAGATTTTGGCTAGCATTCATATTTTTGTGATTTTTATACAGTTAGACAGTATAACCTTTTAAAATGTAATACGCTAAAGATGGTTCAATTGTATTATTTCTTTTCACAAAGAAAAATAAATGTTTGGTAAAGTATTTAATCTAAACAACTACAGCCTTTATTGGAGTAAGGAGAACACCTATTATTTGTCAGTTCAGATTTCCTGTGGGGCACAAGTTGCCACATGCAATAGATTGTAAATGAACTGTAGCAACTGCATAAGGCACGCCTGAAAATCTATGAATCTCCCATGTTACTTGTTCAGCACCATCTCAGATAAACGCGCGGTCAACTTTATTGAGACTGGAAATGAATTCTAAATAGCTGGCTGTGCGGGGGGAAAGTAAGCCCTCATTCTAGTCTTGTAAATTATATTGCTTCGTTTTTCAGGCACAAATTGTAAATAGGGTCTCTGCTTAATACAAGATTTCTGTCATGAAAACTGTCACCTATCAACCTAGTCCACTGTTGTTTTCTCGCAATATTACTCATCCAGCACAATTGCTACTTATAAGCATTAATGTACCTTGTCACCAGAAGGTGATGGGAGCATGCTATGAGTTCTTCTGGGAAGAAAACCCCTGAATCATGCAGAAGACGAGGAGCAGATTTCTTCAATGTGTCTGTAATTTGTGAGCAAACTTTCACTTGTGCTGGATCACCGTTCTGTAGAACAACACTGAAGAAAGAGGCATCCAATTTGCACAGTTGTGTTATATTTAGAAATAGTCTACAGCATAAACAGGTTGTGACTTATTCCGAATGTACTACAAATCACAGTGCTTGTTCCCCATATAAAGATGCTCTCAGTGCAATGATTCTAGCACAGTTTATACATCTTATGAAACACAGCGCACCTCATACGTACACACATATATAAAACAAATAAGTTACACTTTAGAGCTACTGTAAAGCTCTACATTATTTCAAAATGAATTACGAGTTAGTATGTTTGGGCTTTAAAAAAATCAAAATATTCTAGAAATAATAATTCTCACATACTTTAAAGTACATTTGTCCAGTTAAAAAATGAGGAGAATGGAACCAGTAATCGAAACACTTAATCTGCTGCACATGCTACAGTAGAATCCTCCCCACCCCTTTTAGGCATGTGGAACATAATAATGCCTTCCCCAGCTCTACTTTCACAGTTAGAATATAGATTATGTTTCGAAAGGGATGAATGCTGATGCTCAGTGTTCACAAAAGAGATCTGGTCTTAATCTCCACAGAAACTCAAGCTCTCCTTTATCAGGCTATGGCTGTGATCCACCTGGCATGCCCCTTTTTCCACGCAACATAACAGGAATGGAGAATTTGTCCATAGAAGCTTAATTTGCACAATTATACATAATCTTTCAATGTTGCATAGTTACCTCACCTATTTAGGTTGGAGCCATGACTCAATGGTAGAGCATTTGCTTTTCATAAAGGTCAAGATTCAATCCCTGGCATCTCCAGTTAAAAGGATCAGGTAGTGAGTGATATGAAGGACCTCTGCCTGAGTCCTTGGAAAGCCACTGCCAGTCATTACAGACAATACTGACCCAGTATAAGGCAGTTTCATGTGTTCATGTTACATTATGTGCAAGGTGTACATATTGAACCTAAACACTGAACCTAAATATTCTTGAAAATTTTTTCAAGAAATGTGTCTAATTAAGGTAATTATTTTGCATACATGAAGCTGGTCAAAAGGTACTTCCTAAATAGTCCTCAGACTTTTTTTTTCCAGGCATCAATATGGCCTTTGTCTGCTTCAGTATAATGTCCTAATTTTCAGGCCAAGATAATCTGATCAATACACTACACATGAACCTCAGTCGTCTTACTGAACCATTGCTTTACAGCCAATCCCAATAATCAGTGGAGCAGGAACTGGGATTACATGATTTTTACCACTGTCACCGCCACTGACAGTGGTTCACACATGCAGAATGAGGTGGTTGACTGCTGAAATTCAGAACAGGCTGCACCACATGAGAGTAGCACATTTTGGAATGCTTGTCTATGTTAACAATTCCCATCAAACAGAAAACCAGTACAAAAAACAATGAGCAGAAGAACTTCTTTGCGCTAGTATGTTACTATTCGAATTGAATCTTTTATACAAAAGCATATTCAAAAATTGAATCCCCAGCTGATGGCCCCAAGTGATGCAATCCATTATCCTACCACCATCTCCTGCATGCGTGAACCAGGCCTAAGTTCCATGATAGCTATTTTGTACAGCCAAGCTTTTATATGAAACTTACAATCATCAAATAATTGTTTGGATCCAATGGAGAGTTTCCACAAAGGAAAGGATTTCCATCCACAGAGCACAACTTTCTCACCTCTCCACTCCTGCTGCAGCTCAAAATGCCTGCCAGTGCAGTAAGCAGGGAGGCAGCAAACACAGTATTCCACACCCTACTTCCCTGTACAATAGAGATTTTCTTATTTCTGGACAGGAGTCTGCACATTTCTGAATATTTTGTTAAAAGTCATGTAGCTTCACAATTAACATGAATAAAGGAAAGTAAGTCTCATATCTTATACAAGGCTGTTCTGTCAAACATTAAAAGGGCAAGCAAGCACAGCTATTTGTTTCAATATATTTGATTATTATCCTAGACAGCAGTAGGGTTTATTGCAGTTCACAGTAATTCACAATTTCCAGATACCACACGTGAAATCAAACATCCCCTGCTTCTTTGGCTAATGGGAAACCTTTATCAGTCAGTAGAATTCTTGGAAGCAGATGAACAGCAGTCAGGCCTTGGCTTTTAAAAAGGTTTAGGGCAACAAGGTGTCTGTTAATTCGGATGTCACTGCATACCACAGCATCTAAAAATGTAGTAGTCTCTTTAAAAAGTCAGGTTTCATGAGGTAATTTTGAGTTTACCACCACAGTTCATTTTGGAAAACGTTTTAACAAAAGCTACCACTTGTATCTTGCTCATAGCAATCTTGAGTTACCTGGGAGGAATAAACTACCAGAACTGTTTCAAAAGGCAAAGAAAACTGACCAGAGGAATACTGCTGCATCTGGCAAGGTAAGAGCTTAGTTACTGATGAAGAGAAAGTGGTCAGCCACCGCCCCCCATGCCAGCATGCAACTTTGTAAAAAAAGATGCTTATTCTTACAGCTTCCTTCTTTTCAGTTCTACTGATTGCCCTTATATCAGGCAAGCAGTAATGCAAACAAAAGACGAAAGTGATCCAGCAGTTGGCATAGTGGTTTGGTCCAGTGGGGGTCCCCTCTCCTCTTTAAAGAAGTGAAATTGCAAAAACAGGAATGGGTCCTCTTAATCTCAAACTACAAAACACAAATTCAAATGCAGCTGCAGCACAGAGGCAGCTCTTACACATTATGCTCACTTTTCCTTCCAGAGTTTCATCTTTTCCTTTTGTCATACTGATTTCTCTTGAGAGAGTGTCTCTCTTGCTTTATTGTTTAAACAGTCAGTTTTGCAGAAACATGGAGCTTCCTGCAACACAAATGAAGTCTTGGAAACAGACTTAAGACCAGCAATTCATGGTTCAAGAGGACACACTCCAGAAAAATTTAAGTCCTTTTAAGTCAACTTCACAACTGGGCACCTCTGTAAGCAGAAACATTGCAATGAATGCATTTAACAGTTCCACTTTTCAAAGCAGACAGGAGAAGTATTGGGCTAGTTACTGAATGTAAAACATGGAAATTGTGCCCTGACTATGCATGCCAAGTTTTGCTGTTCTCTCTCAGTGGTCAAGGGACTTGTCAAATCACTAACAAATATGCTAAAAACTAATTAACAAGTAACATTCTTCCTGAGTTTGTGGTAGAAAAGGTTTCACCATTAGTACAAAACAAAGTCCAAAGCACTTTAATACACAGAGGAAGGCCCCTTCCCCAAATGTCCAATCATCACTCTGATTTAAAATAGATTGGTGAAGCTGTCAGTGTACTTTGCCCAGCTAAAAAAACATCTGGAGGAAAACACACAAGAAAACAGTACAGCTCTAATGTATCAGCCTATAACATTTCTATCATACCCTTCACTCCATGTCTTCTTTCTTAAATTCAAATCCAGTAAAAGGCATACTTTAGCCTATTCTACAGTACTGCAGATAGATCTTTATTAGAATGGTAAGTGTGGGACCACTCCACCCACTTCCCATATCCTTCAGTAGTTTGGTAGTTGACTGCTTTTCCTCCCTACCTAATTAAGAGAAAAGCCTGCCAGTGGGAAAAACTGGTATCAAGGTGCTGCATTTCAGTTCCTTCCATATGTTGTAAGAATATGTGCAAGTCTAAAAAGTGGATTAAGGCCATGAGCATTCGTCCCATGCTGGTACAAAAGAAGCAATCAGAGATGATCATACAGAAAAAGAGGGATGTGTGTGTGTTGTTCTCTCAAAACATTATTACCGCTACTTGCTTTTATACCAACAACCAGCAGATGGCCCTAGAACTTCTAATCCTCCCCTCTGCTGGGTTACAATATTATGAGCCAGATAAAAGCTAACGGGCCCAGAGCAGCAACCACCTTCCATGTCTACCTATAAAGCAGCAAGGACATATTACAGCCAAAAGCACTACAACGGATGGAAACCTCATGGTTACATGTCAAAACTTGTTCCACTGTACATGCATGGGGTTCTCAAGCTTCCCAGCAGCTCTTCGTCCTACAGTCATACACTTCATTCCAGTTGAGAGTATCCCAGGTAAACCAGCCAGGCATTTTGGAGTGGGGGTTAATTCCAGGTATGTCCTTTCTAAAGGTTCACTGACGATGCTAGTAAGATGAGACTTGCCACAACTCAGAGTTCAGTAGTGAGTAAACATTTTGGCCTCGTAGTGTCCTCAGCAACAGGACTGAAAAGAAAACATGAGACGTGGGAGATGAGTCTGGGAGGCAAGAGGCAGGGAGTTTGCTGGAAAGAAGGGTTATTTCCTGGAGTGTGGATGGACTCTTACAGAATCAACTCAACTCGCTCAAGTCAGCCAATCAAGTCAACAACCCAACAGACAGCTAATTTGAATTCCTGCTGATCAATTTAAGAGGAATCCAACATGAAAGAAACATTTTTACTACACAAGGCCAACAGTGAGCAGACTGCAGTAAAGTATATAAGAGTAACTGCACATCTTCATCCTCTTATGATACCCTAGTCCGTGTTTTCTTTTTAAAAAATTGTGTAGTAGTTGAAAACCAATCAAAGATGGGTTCCAAGGATTGGCCGAAAATCAATGGTGAAGCCCAAACTCCACTCCCTCTTATAAAAAGGTTTATGAATCACTGATGCAACTGTCTTTTCTCACAGCTTTTAAAAATATAATAGGAGGGGTAAATTAATACAGTGCACTTTGAACCCGATTAGGATTCAAGTTAGAATTTCAGCATCCTTAATGAGATGCACCAGCAAGGAGGAAATCCTTACCTGGCCGTCATTTCAGGTGAGTACAGTGGAGGTGAGGAGGCAGCTGCTGTCCCTGTGCTGCCTTTTACTGTCTTGAGAGCTGAGGCAACTTCATTCCCCAAAGGTCCATTGGAAATGAATCCACTCTATATTAAAGAAAAATGAAGAAGGAAAGCCCTTAAGACAATGCAAACCCACCATTTTGGAGGAAAGAACTCTGCCTTATCTCTGCAAGTGGGGGAGAGGTGTGTTCTCAAAACTGCATTTACAAGTGCAGGAAGAAGGAACTTGCAGGAAAGGGCTAGTAGAAGCAGCAGAAGAATTGGGTTTTATACCCCACTTTTCTCTACCTGGAGTCTCAAAGCGGCATAAAATCACCTTCCCTTCCCCTCTTCACAACAGACACTTTGTGAGGTAGGTGGAGCTGAGAGAGTTCTGAGAGAACTGTTATTAGCCCAAGGTCACCTGCCAGGCATCATGTGGAGGAGTGGGGAATCGAACCCGCTTCTCCAGATCTTAACCACTATACCATGCTGGTAGATGAAAGACGGGCTTATTTCTTGCCCCTCTTTCTCGCAAATGTTAATTAGCATTTTATATTCAGAATATAAACTAGAAATCTCCAAATTTTACCAAAGTTGTTTGCTTTTTAATATAAAAAAGAAACTAAAAAAAACATTGTCCTAGTTATTAACTAGGAGCCCTGTGGCACAGAGTGGTAAGCTGCAGTACTGCAGATGAAGCTCTGCTAACAACCTGAGTTCGATCCTGACAGAAGTTGGTTTCAGGTAGCCGGCTCAAGGTTGACTCAACCTTCCATCCTTCCGAGATCGGTAAAATGAGTACCCAGCTTGCTGGGGGTAAAGGGAAGATGACTGGGGAAGGCACTGGCAAACCACCCCGTAAACACAGTCTGCCTAGTAAACGTCGGGGTGTGATATCACCCCATGGGTCAGGAATGACCCGGTGCTTGCACAGGGGACCTTTACCTTTAGTTATTAACTGCAGTTAGTTCAGCTACCAACATTTAATCAAATGTGATTTATTTTCTAAATCATCTGAATCGTAACAAAGCAAAAACATTCATTGTTATTAAATATTATTCAAGAACTTACAGGCACTAACCACCTGGGCACAATTGTTGGTGGTGACGACACCTAAAAACCAAAAACAGACAAGGATCTCAGAAAGGCAGAGTGCTTTACCTCTAGGATTCAGAAATGGCTTTCGTGGCTTTCTACTTGTCTCTCCCCCTCTCCACTTTTAGACCTTACCAGGCATGCAGCTCATCAAAGGTCCCCAAGCTATGATTTCAACTCCCAGGGACAAAGGAAGGGAGACTGACTCATCCTTTCTATGTAATGTGATCCTGAGGCACAAAATACTGCAGCCTTTCTGAAGCTAAGCAGGTTAATGAGGCTGGTCAAAACCTAGGTGGAAGATCTCCTCGAGAACTGCCTGATTTCCATGATACAAGAAAGGCAGAGTATAAATAAAATATACAAATTCATAGTATCCTTATGGGGTGTGTAGATCCCTTCATATACAACTATGTGAGTCTATTTGAGTCACTTATATTTCCGCCATTTCCACATAATGGCAACATCTGAAGCCACAGCATACCGTATTTTTCGCTCCATAAGACGCACCTGACCATAAGATGCGCCCCCCCAGCTGGCTGTCGGATCGGGGAACGCCGGCTCGTGCCGTCCCGATGCGCCCAGCGGGCTCTGTGCGGCCCGCCCGCCTCCCAGCTGTGCGCCCCGCCCGCCTCCCAGCGCACCGTCCCAACGCGCCCAGCTCTATACGCCCCACCCGCCTCCCAGCTGGCCGTTGGGGCGGGGAATGCCAACTCGCGTTGTTCCGGCGCGCCTAGCCAGCTGGCGAGAGGGGCGGGGGTCCCTCCGCCCGGCTCTGGGAGTCCCGGATGGACCGGGCTAGGGTCCATAAGACGCACATTCACTCCATAAGACGCACAGACATTTCCCCTCACTTTTGAGGAGGAAAAAAGTGCGTCTTATGGAGCGAAAAATACGGTATGTGCACAAACCCTATCTGTATGCACATTCCATTCTTAAACATTTATTAAAAAATCAAAATTAGCCCAAAGCTGCAGTGAAAGGAGGAAGGTAGTAGAAACAAGGTCTGTTTCCTTCCATTGCCATAGATGCAGAACGAGCGCATTCTCTCTCCAACTATGTACTCAGAGGGACTACAGAGACTTTGAAGGGATGAATAAAAAAGAAGGCCACTTGGACTGGCTGAACGAAAACATTGCATGGATCAGAAGTAGAACTGTGATATTTGCAGCCAGCTCCAGAACCTGATTTCTGGAATGTGCTTGTAAAACAGAATTCTAATATAACCTTAGCCCAAGGCTTACTTACAGGAGAATTACTACATGAGAAATCAGCCCAGGCAAGCATCTGGCTAGAAGCAGATGCTTCTGTACGCACATGACAGAGACATAAATAAATTATGCTTTCCTTCTAAAATTATCAACTCCAACAATGAAATTGTTGAGTGCCAAGTAAGGATGCAGTGCCATTGATTTTCATACTTACCCGAGGCATGGTTTCTGTGAAGTCAATGAGGTTTTCAGCCTGTGATGTCAACAAAATCTCCAAGTCCTCTGGAGAGTTCTGCAAAACAAATGGAGTTGCTGAACAGTTTAAAAGCTCAGAAACCTTTTCTCTAATACCATCCTTTTCCTCTGCTACTTTATACCCTTGCAGATTGGAATACAAGAAACTATCCTGCCAACAAGCTTTCATTAAGCAATATGACCCTAATTATTGCAGTAGCAAATAGGCATTGTTCTTGCACTCTGCTGATATAGTCAATGGTACAGTGACAGCAAAGAAAAACCACCTGTCCTCACAGACAAAGCATTCACATACCATTAAAACATCAGCTTCCTCTGCTGGGACTAGATTAGGAGGATTCAACAAATCTTCAGGGCCAGTAGTCATGTTCTCCTCATTTAATTCATTCCTGGAAGAGAATAATGTTTCCCCATGATGCACAAAATAACCAGCTCTGCTCTTCATGACCATTGGCCTTGAAGACACAACAACTGATCACTGAGGAGCAAAGAGAGATTGCTGCCAGGAAGCAACACAGCCTTTGGAGTCACTGTCATGTGAAGTACAGCATCTCAGCACCTGCTGCCTCAAGCAGGCCCCCCTGCATGTCAAGGTGCCACAAAGGGCTCTTGGCCCTTGGCTTGCAACCCCCAATTAATCAGTCCATAGCGTGGTTTTGTGCTTTTTCCTTGTCTGAATTATATTTTATTTGTTTTACTTGTTTATTTAAATATACCTAGTTGTTGAGTGCACTTTGCTTTTTAGGTCCCTATTGGGGGGGAAAGCGGGGTTATGTATCACCTAAATAAGTAACTCATTATTCTTGAATGTTCTGTCACACTCCTTAACTGTCTGCTAAGCCAAACATTTGCCTGCTATCTGGGATATGCTTACAGGCTTTCTCAGAAAAGGGCCATCTGTGCAGAGATAGAATGGTCATGGCTCCATTGTGCATATGGAAGCCAGGAAATGGCCAATCACCCTGGCTTTCCATATGCCTTGCTTAAGTCTGCATCTCTCTCAGCTGCCATTATTTCATTCTCTTTGGTGAGCAGGTAATTCTTGGTTTTGTCCCTGCCAACTGCAGAGCCAGTTGCTGGGGTTAACAGGCTGAAAAAGTACCCTTTTTTTAAAACTCTTTGTATTTTGCAAACTCAGCATGGATCAAATTATTAAATAAAAGGGCTCACTGGCTTAGGGTCAAGAGACTGAACAAAACAGAGGACCAAGCAGAGTTGGTCGCAATTCCCATCACAAAATGCTGCTACGAGAGCATTCAGTGCATGTACAAGAGATCTCAATTAGTAAGGATACAGAGAACCTTCATTAGCATATTGGTTTCCATGGAAGTTTGCAGCGATGAAACTAGAATGAAGCTTCTTTAAGGGATGCACTGTAGCACAGTATCTTTAGATCTTGCCCTTTCCAAAGTAGCACAGGTCTGAAGACAAAGCACTAGTAACACTCTTCTAAAAACTAATCTCTTAAAAGCTGACTTGCATAAATGAACATCTAACACATTTTTTGTTTATTAATATTTCGCTTTATTAATAGGATAGCAACACTTTTAAGGGGCTAGAAGCACAGAACCTAACAAGCGTCTCAAAAGGAAGTAGCCCCTATATGCTAGAGGTCGTTTTCAATTAATAGACCCAATCTTCGCAGACAAAGACTGGCTACCTGTAAGCACTAAGGCCTCCATCCTTATGAACGCGCAGGATCCACTAATAACTGATATGGTAGCAAGATTTTTACTGAGGGCATTAAAGTGCGTGAAAGCTTGTGCAACTTAGGAGGTAATTTTAGGGCTGTGAAGTGAGTAACTTCTAATGTCTTTAAACCTGTTTTAGTGTCAATTTTATGGAGATGATTCTAAATTGTTTTTATCATGTTTATATAGATGTTGTATAATATCTATATATGCCAATAAATTGCCAATAAAGGCTTCGTATTCGTTCGTGTGATTTTATAGGCCATCTAGGTATTCGTAGCTCTGTAATTCCTTGAGATGGATTAACTTAATAAAGGAAGCCACAGCCTTCAGTTTGCAAGACCTGAGCAAGGCTGCTAACAATAGGATGTTTTGGAGGTAATTTATTCATAGGGTCACAGTAAGGCAGAATTGATTTGACAGCACATAACACACACCCTCCCAGAGTACTTACAGAACAAAGGCATTTGAGTTAGGGACTGTTGTCAGGCCCTCTCTTGGCTCCTGGAACACTGGGCTGTGGGCTCGTAGGGGGCTGTTCTGAATTTTTCCTGTTAGAAGAATGTTTCTGAAGAAAAAAAGATCCAAAGGTATGAGTCTGAAGTTCTTTCCCCTTATTTTCCCCAAGAACATTTCCCACATCACCATTAAAAGGCCCAGCTCCCTAGCAACACAAATAGTGGCAATTTTCAACCACGTGTCTGTCCAGTGCTTCATTCACTATGTGCGAACACACAGCAAAGTTCTGGATCAAGATAACCTAAATTCTGAGCTAAGAAAAACAAGTTTCTGCAAGATGTGTCAAGTCAATTTGTTTCTGCCAGATTCTGTTCATTCTGAGATGAATTTTGTGCTCATTGCATACTTCAGCCACCAAGTGGTGTGTCATCCCAGAACTGTGGAACATGCCGAGCTTTCTTTTGAATCTTATGGATTTAATCTGAATTTAGCAGACAAAAATCTTAGCAAGTCCTTGGCCTGTCTTTCCATGGCTTGCTTTCACATCTCTCATGCAGAAATGAATTCCTTTATATCCTCTCTCAGGAGAGTGGTCAAGAACTGACACTAAGCCAGTGGAATTCAGCTAATGCTCTGTGTCTTAAACTGGTTGACTGTTCATACTGTGAAACAGCGAGGTGATACATGTTTTCCCCAATCCAGCAATATTCAAAAATAATCTTCATTTCAAAAGGGTTAAACACTTTCAGTGGGTTAAACAAAAAAATAGAATGAGAGTTACAATGTACATGAAGCATTAATGGGAGCTACAAAATGCAGAAGCCTTATCCTGTAGGTGTGTTTAAGCCACACCAGTCTTAAGGCATGTGGCTTCACAGAGTGATGTAAGTTTTACCTAGCAGCACCATCCTGGACATTAGTGTTCTTGTTGCCAGACATGCTATCCTCCCTTGTGATCTATGAGAACACAGACAAAAGAGAATGCTTTAGACATTATCCAGAGTTTCTAAGTTTATGGGAAAAATAATTCTTCAAAGGACCAAGTACATGTCAGGCACCAGCAGTTCAAAGAAAGCAGTGTCCGGAGGCTGGTTTCCTCCTGACTCCAGCCATCCCCCCTCACGATACTCCCTCTCCTGGTAGGCCAGGATTGTTCTGGTTGTCCCCCCTCCCCAACATTTACCCTCCCAGGAGAGAAACAGTGTTGCACTTACCTGTAACTGTTGTTCGTTGAGTGGTCTTCTGACCAGGCACACATGGGACTGCGCTTGCACAGGCCAGCCACGGAGATTTACAAGCTTCTTAGAAGAGTTAGCTCCCTAGGAGCGCTCCCCGCCCCCCGTCCGTGACCAAGCCTTAACAGCTTTTCCCGCCTAAGGATCTTGTGACAGGGGTGGGGAGCACTCTTCCCTCAGTTCTCCATTTGCCGCGGCACGGAGTGTCCAGAGACACTTGCCTCAAAAACGGGTCGCCGCCAATGGGTCTGGCCCCGATGGCTTAGACGTTGACTGCAAATGTTGCGTGGCTGGCTGATCGACATCAACATCTCCCTCTCGACGCCGATCCCTCGGCGTCAACCGCTCAATGTCCTCGTCTTGACGTTGACGATGACCAGCCTCGGGACGACCATGGGCAATGAACGGGCAATGAACGGACCATGGGCAACGAACGGCGGCGAGACTTCGCCCCAGCCCCCAAATAGCGGGTCTACGTCGTAGGGCCTAATATCCATATATCCATACCCCAGATAGTAAGAAGGGCAGTAGGCATACGGCATCCAGCCCGGGTATCAGTGTCTAGGTCCCGCATCGACTCTTTCGCCGGTAGATGGGCCCTCGTCTCCTGATGAGATCATCTCGGGAATATCAACCTCTTACTCGTCCGAGGAAGAAAATTGCAGCTCGACCCCTGGTGGAGATGGGGTACGAGGTCGCCCCATGGCAGGTACTACCGTACTCTGCGGGCATGCTTCACTTCTGCCTCTTTCCCGATTTGCAGCCCCTTCCGAGGCATGCTTCAGGTGCGGCGACACAGCCCGCTTCCTCGGAGACTGCTCCCCCTGCCTCGACAGCGATCGATGGGGAGGCGATGGAAACTTCTTTGGCTCCGAGAGGGGGTTGCGCTCAGTAGATGCCGAAGCCTTCGGCGACGGTGATTGGCGTCTAATGGGGCTCGGTGCCGAACATGTCGATGTCGACCCCTCCATGTCAAGCGGCTTGCGACCTTCCCCCTCTTCAGCAAGGGGCGCTCCGCCTAACTTTGGGGAGGAGGAAGACCCCTTCTTATGTTTGTGCTTCTTAGAAGGAGGTTCAGAGGCAGCTCTCTGCTCCTTCTGAGGATCCTGCCAGCTTCTCTTGGGGTGAGATGCCACTGAGGCCAGGGAACCTAGTGAGGCTGCCCTCTCTCCCTTTCCTTGAGGGAAGATAGACTGCTCATAGAGCGCGGCTTTAAGCTTTTTTGCCCTATCTTGGCGACATCTGTGGGTGAACTGGGCACACGCTCTGCAAGCTGAAACAATATGCCCCTCTCCTAGGCAAATAAGGCAGTCGAGATGCTCATCGACCTTCGCCATTTTAGTGCCACATGTGTGGCATTTTTTAAAGAGAGCCATAACAACTAACTCTCTTTCACTTTCAGAAAAAAACTACACCGACCGTGAAATCGACAACCAACAAGACTCTTGAAGGATCACCACACGGTAAGTGTACTAAGCAACCGAAGCTGTGTGTTCTCTCTGCGGGGGCAGAAAAAGAACTGAGGGAAGAGTGCTCCCCGCCCCCGTCACGTGATCCTTAGGCGGGAAAAGCCATTAAGGCTTGGTCACGGACGGGGGGAGGGGAGCGCTCCTAGGGAGCTAACTCTTCTAAGAAGCTTGTAAATCTTCTCCGTGGCTGGCCTGCGCAAGTGCAGTCCCATGTGGGACTGCACAGAAGCCAGGAAAACGAACCACAGTTCACCCCGTGGCCACTTTGGATGGCTTGTCATGTTGCCCTGAGCTTGCCAGCGCCAGCTTCTGTGATGCCAGAGAAGCCGGCAAGGCTGGCATGAGCAATGCTGCCAATCAGCTGTTTGGTGGGGCCCTGACCCCTGCAGTGCAATGGGCCAAAAGTCCACATGGGGGTGACAGACAGTCCCAACACCAAGGCCAGCAGGAGGAACACTGGCTTGTAAGGGCAACAGGTCTCCTGAGAGAGGCATCGGGAGAGCAGAGCCAAAGACTGGTGGCCTGGGATATTTAAAAGCCTTGCAGGCCAAGGAGGATACAGCCTGGCGGGAGATGGAGGACCTGGGTGATTTAAACACTCCTCCCCTCCACATAGCTGGAGCAGAAAGCAGGATAGCCCTTGGGTGACTCCTTCCCTGTACTATGCACTGACTCCGCCATTTAGCCTGGCAGCAATTAGACTGATGGGTCATACTCTTCTTCAAGTAGCTCAGCTAAAGGGCAGGGCCCTCGGTCTCCTTTCCCCTCAGCAATACACACAGTTTTAAGTATGGAGTACAGAGAGCTGCAGTGTAACATGTCTACAAGTCTCTCAGTATTTATCTGCTTATTTTTAACATTTGTACACCCTCTGTGACGCATGAGACATTATTACTGCATCTTATGGTTTACTGTCACCACTTGAGGTACCCGCTGTTGTTGTTGTTGTTGTTTTGCCATCAAGTCACAGCTGACTTGTGGAGACCACGCAGGGTTTTCAAGACTAGAGACGTTCAGAGGTGGTTTGCCATTGCCTGCCTCTGCCATCACGACCCTGGCATTCCTTGGTGGTCTCCCATCCAAATACTAGCCAGAGCTGATCTTGCTTAGCTTCTGAAATCTGATGAGATCAGGCTAGCCCACCATACCCTCAAATATACATGGATACGTTGTTTAGTCAGATGCTATAACAATTTTATAATTCTCGGCTCTTCTGTTTGTAAAACCCTGTACACTGTTCTATTCAAATGCTATAGGAAACTGCAGGCATAGCGCTAGTATCCAATATCAAATATTATTGCTAAAACCATCTTACAATGGTTTAAAGCAATGGTATTCAACCTCTTCAGACCCAGGACACACTTTTAACTTCTCAGCTGATGGTATGGAACCCACTAAGGTGCAAGCATGTGACATCTCAGACATGTGTCAGGAAAAGAGGAATTCAGAGGTTTACTACCTCACCACTGTCAGGCCAGGCGACAGCCAGAGCTGGAGACAGGAAGTGCAAGGCCAGCACCTGAAGGTGAACTATATTAAGGAACAAGCCAAGTGTTAGAGCCATGGAGGAAACCTCTCCATCACTGAGTAACATAGCCACTTTGTAATGCTCCTCCTCTCAGTCTGCATACACAGGAGATGTGTCACTCTTGCTCTCTATGAATGTACAGTAGAAGCAGCAAAAAAGCAGTTCTATAGGGCTCACAATCCAGCAGGTGGGGATCTGGAACCCACCTGGGGATCCTGACCCATGGGATGAAGACGACAGGCATAAAGCATTCTGAAGTAAAAAGCAAACTAAGTAAGGTAACACATGCAGTTAGAAAACTGGTCCCCCAATATTATCTGGGCTCCAACTCTTATAACTTTTGCTGAGAAATAAAGTTTCCTGAGTGCAACAGAAAAGGGTAGTTTTGGCGATGATAAATATGGACTTCAACAACCTTTTCCATGAACATGACAGCATTAACAGCACATTATCTACATGTACGGCTAGAGAACTGATTGATATCTTAAAATCACACTTATTCAAACTAACTAGGGCAAAAGACATGCCATCAGCTACAGTCATAACAATTAATTTTAAAAGCCTTTCCTAAGCCTCATTAACAATTAGTGCACCTTTCTGTAAAACCAAGATCAAACATTTTTTCAGGTGTGGTGGTGGAGAAGTCACAGGGCACAAGAAGCAAGATCTAACAAATCCCTGGACTGCAGCTCTTACCTTGTGCCCTGCCTCGGCTTGGGCCTTCAAAATGTTGCTCTTGAGATCTGGAGGAAGCCGTGCCGAAGCACTCCCGGGGCTCTCAATGGCATTGTTCAGACATTTCTCTGTCACTTTCACCACCTCCTCCTTGGAAAGAACAGAGCCACATGTATTAGCAGCATCTCCCCAGGGAGAACCTGGGAGGTGAAGAGTTGTGGAAAAAAGCACAATGGGCACACAAAGGGGACTCAAACTGGAAGACGTAATCCATGAAGCTCCAGATGAATATGCCACAGCTGTACACAAAGTGTTGGGAAAAACTGTGTGCCATCTCAGAAATATGGTTTGCACAGTAAGATGCACTTACCATGCATATATCTAGTTGCTTGCTTAGTTAAATTGTGGAACTCCCTGCCCCAGGATGTCATGATGGCTGCCAACTTGGAAGGCTTTAAGAGGGGAGTGGACATGTTCATGAAGGATAGGGCTATCCATGGCTACTAGTCAAAATGAATGCTAGTCATGATGCATACCTATTCTCTACAGTATCAGAGGAGCATGCCTATTATATTAGGGGCTGTGGAACACAGGCAGGATGGTGCTGCTGCAGTAGTCTTGTTTGTGGGCTTCCTAGAGGCACCTGGTTGGCCACTGTGTGAACAGACTGCTGGACTTGATGGGCCTGGGTCTTATCTAACAGGGCCTTTATGTTCTTAAGAATCTCTGAAAACTAATTAGTGTCAGAATCCCAATTAAGGCCTACATCTACAATACCAGGATGCTTCATCCCAAACTAAAGTTTTAGAACACAAAGTATATTAAGAAATTAATGAGACTATGACGCACCCCCCTTTCAACCGCTTCAATATCCCACTCTCTCAGCCTGGCCGTATATGCTGAGGGAAAAGTGTTGGCCTGAGTATATTTGTGAGGAGATTATTTTCCTTCTCCTCCAGTCCCACACCCGTATTTACCTCAGAGAGAAATATGACACAAGAGGCTTTTTAACTTAAACAGACAAAACAGGGAAGTTTATTGAACAGAACTCACAGAGATTGGTTTTCAAGGAAAAGGCAGAAATTGGAGGGAAAACTCAAAGTCAGGTTTATCTACGTAAGATTACTTCAGAGATAGCTTAGATGTTTTCTTCACTCAAGTTCCTTCAGTTCTTAGTTTCACGCTTACTCAGATTCAGAATCTCAGACTCTGTCCCCAGCGTAGCTCACAGGAGCGAAGGAAGTCTGAGTTCCTTTCCCTCCTCAGAGAACTCACAGAAGGTTGGGGAAATATCCAAAATCCCTCTTCCAGTCCTCTCTGATTACCCCACACAGGTGGCTGTAATCCTCCACACCTCCTTGCTACCGGAATAGCTCTACCTCAAAGACTAATTCCCCTTGTGACCTGCGAATGGGCCCTCTCTAACCCAATTCTCACTCCTGTCACTTCCACAGGTTGTGTGTTTCAATAGCCTTGGCTTTAACAGAACCCCTCAGGTCCACAGAGTACAGTCTGGCTTCCGCTCGGTCTCGCTACCAAGCTTCCAATCTGTCACAGCCTCCTCTCAGGCTGGTTCCCAAGCTTCGACTCCTTTCACAGCCTCCTATCCAGGCTGGGTCCCAAGCTTCGAATGCTTTTCTGTCTCTCAAAGCTCAGAGTGTCATCTCTCTGGCTCTGCCCACTCTTGGTCTGTCAGCTCTTGCTGCAGATTAACCCCTTATCCGTCACAGAGACTACATTTCATTTCCTATGGAGCATTTTATTTTGGATTTTTATTGCCAGGATGGCAAGGCTCATCCAGCAATATAAATGCACTTTCCACACTAAAGCTGCCATTTACCTTGAGCACCAGGAGCCAGTGTGGTGTAGTGGTTAACATCATCGGACTCCAATCTGGAGAACCGGGTTTGATTCCCCACTCCTCCACATGAAACCTGCTGGGTGACCTTGGGCTAGTCACAGTTTTCTCTGAACTCCCTCAGCCACACCTACCACACAAGGTGCTTGCTGTGGGGAGGGGAAGGCTATTGCAAGCCTCTTTAAGACTCCTTAAATGTAGCGAAGAAGTGGGGTATAAAAACCAACTCTTGTTCTTCTTCAGAAAAGAAAACAGTAGGGTAGATCGAACCATCTTCCAAGGAGACTTCCTCCAACTTAAGTGGATATTTCTCCAATGGAAGAGCCACAAAAGTTGGAGGAAGGCTCCTTAAGCTTCAAACTTTGTTGGAGGAAGGCTCCTTAAGCTTCAAACTTTGTTTAGGGGAGTGGTAGTTTATGGATAGTATCCATCCCTGTGATTTGACTGAACAACTGCTTGCTTCCAGGGAAAGAACAGTGCTATGTCAGATCCACTTTTCTGTAAACTTCCCTATATTGTTGCAGCCAAGAACAGGAGTATCTGAAGATATTCTGCTGCCCCAAGTGGCTGCAACACATAGGCTGAAGCGCAGAGTCCAACCCTACCCGGGAACAATCTCCCACCACCATAACTGGTGCTTACAACTTAGCTGTTCTTTTTCCTCTTTCTGGAAGCACCCTGGAACGCATCTGGGAGGTAAGGATCTCCACCAATGCCTGTTCTGCTTGCCAAGAAAATGTTCCCATAAACTTTGTAAATACTTTCAGCGACTCATTAAAATCTCCTTCTCATCAGCCATTAGATTCTCAAAGTCCTCTCTCCTCTGCAGATCCTGTTTTCCTTCCTCATAGCCTCTCTTTCTTCTCTGCTGAGGTCCAATGGGGGTGGGGAAAGAAGATAATTCTCTTTTGCCTCTCTTCCTTCCACTATAATTATAGTGCTTTGTAAACAAAACAGTTTCTGAAACCAGTCCAGATTAAATAGTCTGCCTGTTATTGTATTTAATCATCCAGGAGTTTGATTTCAATTGAAGAAAATCTTTCCTGTGGAATGCCCTTACAAGTGAACCCAAGCACAAATGATTGCAGAGCAAGACCCATAATGGCTATACAGGATCCAAGAGACTCTTTTTGATGTACTACTACAACTAAGCAGTTGTCTACACAATATAGCTACCTAATGTATATAATATACATTTACTGGAAATTTTAAAAATCTGACAATATACATTTTTTTTAAAAATCAGTAATGAGGGTTATACTGTTCCCTACATTCCAGAAACTCAAGACACTGGAATGCTTGTGCATCTGAAAATTAATTACTCCTTTCAGTGCCAAGTTTACATGCTTCCAGTCAAACAAACTCAGGCAGAAAGCTGCCAGAAACCTCAGCAACTCCCTTGTAAGAATAAGGCCATTCATACTATAGTTTCAAACAGACAATTTATAGACACAGAGATTATTTCATATCCAAATATAGTATGATGCCTTCTCTACCGGGCCCTGCTGCAATCCAGCGTCTTGCTGGAGCACCACACTACAACACAGCTGTGCCGCATTCCTTAAACCCTCCATCTTGTTTGCCTCCCCTCCCAGGTGTCACCAAGCGTCTGACCCACCAGTGTCTTGGCTTCGCCTGTCAGCTGTTTGGTGGGGTGATGGGCAGCTCCGGGTGTCCCCACCGCTCTCAGCTGTGCTGCTGGGTTGTGGGTGGCTCCCAGCCTGAGTTCCCACTGCGTCTTCCCCCCAATTGTCAGCTGTTTGGCGGGGCAATGGGCGGCTCCCAGCATCCCCGCCGCTCTTAGCTGCGTCACAGGGTTGTGGGCAGTTCTCGGCTTGAGCTCCCACCGCTGGAAGGAGATCCAAGCCAGGGGTGATTTCGCCCCCTTCTCAGGGCTCCCATGAGGCTGTGTTTTCCTCCTGTTCCCCTGCCTGAGGAAGGGGACTTGGTGGTAGTTGCGAGGAGCCGAAGGGCATCTCGCGACAGAGGAAACAATTATTTTGCACAGACTCAACTTACATACAGAGTTAAACTAGCCTTTGCCCTTTGCAATTTGTTTACAAAAAGCACAGGATGAAGGACGACTGGTTGTTACATCAAGCCAGGAACAACTGTTTGTTTTCTAGAGTTCTGCAGAAACTTTATTTGCTCTCTTCACTAACAACTCAGCAAAGTATGGTTTGGTTTCTCAGATACTCATTTATTCTCTGCTCTTTTGACAACAGTCTTGAGTACAAATAGTTCCAACAACAAAACAACAATAAAAAAGAGTAACAATAATAATAAAGTAACGATGCCTATGGCAACTAGGGCATCGAGTTGCTCAGATCTATCTAACGGTTTGATTTGATTACATGGGCAAAAAACTTGGCAACTGCCCGGGTGATATGATCACTTCCAGCCAAAAGGGCCTGTAGCTTACAATGGGCTGGAATGCTAACCAGATCCTTTAGAAAGGGGGAGACAAACACAGTTCTATACCTATAAAATTTTGGACACTCCAATAGACAATGGAGCAAGGTGTCAAGGCTCCCCCCATCAAAGCTACAAAGTCTATCTGCAAATGGAATCCTCCCAAAGCAGCCAAAAAGTTCTGCCGCTGGGATTGAATTAAGGCGAGCCAACATAAAGGCACATCGGTATTTGGGAACTGTCAAGGAGTCAAGATAGACGGGGCTGGAGTCTGGATAAGCCAATCCCAAATAAAGAAGAGAACAAACTCTACAGGCCCGGATTCTGATACTGAGCGAATCTAAGGCATAGAGGTATTTCAAAATCAGATTTTTAATAGAGGTCAGACTGAGGCAATCGATGTCATTAGGGGTTTGGTTTCTAGCTATAAACATGTGATGTGATGTTTATTTTTTAATTATTTAAAAACCTCTCTTTTGAGCTTAAGGAGGGATCAAACAGGACATATGTCACTGAGAAAGATGTGTAGCCAGTTCCGAATGTTGTTATAAACTACTCTGAAACTTTTAGAAAAGGACAGGGTACACATTTAAATAAAACAATACTTTCCCCCTTGAAAGATCTATTTAAAACCATAGAATTAAAATAAGGGGTGCTTAAATGCAACAGATTTTCATGGAAATCAATGCTATTTTAGGTGCGCTCTTTCAAAATGGTACATAAACGTTCCACCTGCAGCTTGCAACCTTTAACCAAGGTGCCTCAAACCTCTGCTGAAAAATGCATCCTTCAAATAATTAATTTAGACTCAAATAGTGTGATTCATTCCATGACAATTGCTTTTTGGCTTACAAAGCTAAACAGTCTCTGCAGAATAATATGCTAATTTAAAATCCATATATCAGTTATCTGTGTATCAGTTACATATCAGCCGTGCAGCAGCCAGGCTCCTTCACATTCCTTAATTATAATGGAACGCTCTCTTCAACATGGACCTTACAGTTTGTGAAGGTATTAATATCCACAAATTCACAGCAGATTCTCAATTAGTATCCAATAATTACATATGAAGAAGAGGAGTTTAGTCCATAAAAGCTTATGCTGGGATAAAATTCTGTTTGTCTTTATGGTGCCACCAGACTCCTGCTCAGTTTTGGCTGCAACAGGCTAACACAGCTGAAATCACAAATTCAGTGTTGTTAAATGAACACTAACAGCAAGCTTAGTTTGCCTCACTAGTAATCACTGAGAGAGAGGGGTCCCTTTCATTAGCTACTGAGACTTTGTTTCCTTTGACTCTTAAAGCTGAACACACAGCAGAACAGATACAGGCAGTGGAACAGGTTTTTGGGTTTGTTTGTTCCTGTTTACTAAGAGGAAGAGCATTCAACAGGACAGAAACCTGGGCTAATTTTCCTACAGACTGTGTAATCTTTATAATGCCTTGACCAAGCAGAACTGTGGACAAGGGAAAAAGAAAAGCTGTTATAGAGGCTCCAAACACACAGACATAGTGATCTTTTCCTTAGGAGAAGGGTGCATCAATACAGCCAGGGAAACAGAAATACTAATCACAAAGAGCTCAATATTCTTCCACAGACTCTAAACTACTTGCCATTCGTCCCTGCTAGGGAGAGAAAGAATGTATTGATCTAGTGATTATATTTTTATCTTGCTTTTCAGCCAAAAACAGACTCCCAAATCGGCTAATAGCAATAAAAATCCAATGCAAATAGTTAAAAAGTAATACAAATGGTTGTTCTGTGGTAGGTGTAGTTCGGTTCAGGCATGGTGGAGCAGACTAGCTGTACCTTTCTCTCCCTCTTATGCCCTCAGAGATAGCAAATGCTAAACTGCAGGGGTCACCCCCCCCCAAAAAAAAAGATTAGGATGAAAGCACGATAGAAGAGAGGGGAGTTGGCTGCAGCCACCACTTGCTCTCAGCAGTTATGATTGCTTGGATGAATGTGAATTCGGAGGGGAGAGATTTTCTCAGCAGGAACAAATTCCAGCCACAACAAAAGGGTACCTGGCATTAACGCTCTCTCTCGCTAATGGCCTTGAGTAAACTAAGAATTTAAACAGTGAGACACAACAAAGCCACTCTGGAAAGAGTGAAAATACTACAGAATTCTCATCTTGTCTGTGTTACACTTGTTTGGCCCCAGGTGTGGCTGGATGAAACGACAGGTTAAGATAGTACAAATACTGGATTCTTTTAGTCTAGATGTGACAGCAGGAGATTTGTCACTGGATCTTCTCCTTTTAAAAATATAAAATAGCAGCTGGTAGCTCACTCCTGATTCAGATCAGGACTGTGACATAGTGGAAGAAGGGGTCTGATCTATTCTCACTATACCAATTCTGCAGTCTCAGACTCCCCTGCCTGGTTCCTGAGGTGATATCTGCTTCAAGAAAAACAAGGACATTGCAAAGGCACATATATGTCTTCTCCCTGCCAGCAAGGGGCAAATGAGATTTATTCAACAGGATTATATTTTACACAGCCCAGAAACTGTTCACGACAGGATATAAAAATAGGATTATAAAAATGGAGTAGTGCAAAACAGTTACTCTTCCATACCATGGTCCAAATCCAAATTTGGGGGCCCTGAAGCCACTGGATGCAGCTTTAAAGACAATAGGAGACCCATTCATGGGCCTCTGGCCACCCTACTTAGTTTGATTCATCTTCAGTGCCTGGGTATTTGAATTCTGGTTTTGTCAGTGTCTTCATCCACAGCATATGATTTTTCTATAAACAACCCCCCCAAACAATTCTGCATGGGAAGTACCTGCAGTCACAATCAGGGATCTACTGCAGGGTCTTGCAGACAGGTACTCCACAGAGAATCAGGACAACAGCCAGCAAACAATGGGAATCAGACAGAGTTTCAGGTTAA
This sequence comes from Euleptes europaea, assembly GCF_029931775.1. NCBI lineage: Eukaryota > Metazoa > Chordata > Lepidosauria > Squamata > Sphaerodactylidae > Euleptes > Euleptes europaea. Next base: position 9,242,569 of record NC_079326.1, on the reverse strand, counting down.
TGAGCAGGCCCTTGTCAGTGGGACTGCTGCTCCAGCTCAGTGGGAGCTTGTCAGTGGGACTGCTGCTCCAGCTCAGCTCTGGAGTCTACTCAGGCACATGCAGCAAAATGAGGCAGGAGAATTCTGAGGTGAGAGGCTGGGCAGTACCACTTCAGAATGCAAGTGGAGGAGCTTGTATTCCCCTATGCAAGCATTCCCTACAAATAAAAAATTAGTACGTCAGGAAGATTCTAATCTAGCTCTCCAGATGCTGTGCTAATGTTCCACTTACAGGGAATTATTACATAGAGTAACTCTGATAAAACCTAATCCCTCACCTGCTGTCTAAAGTGGTACAGTCTACTGTGCAACCTCAGCATTGCATGCATAGATCCAGCCTGAGTTCTACAGGGACTCGAGTGTCCTGACTTCTTGGAAGACTCCCCGACTCTCATTGAGCATTCTGTTCCTCTAGTGGATCTGTGATGCTGCAGGCTATCTGTAAAAAGGTAAAGGTCCCCGTGCAAGCACCGGGTCATTCCTGACCCATGGGGTGACGTCACACCCCTACGTTTACTAGGCAGACTGTGATTACGGGGTGGTTTGCCAGTGCCTTCCCCAGTCATCTCCCCTTTACCCCCAGCAAGCTGGGTACTCATTTTACCGGCCTTGGAAGGATGGAAGGCTGAGTCAACCTCGAGCTGGCTACCTGAAACCAACTTCTGTCGGGATCGAACTTAGGTCATGAGCAGAGCTTCTGACTCCAGTACTGCAGTTTACCACTCTGCGCCACGGGGCTCTTGAGGGCTACCTGTAGGTCTAATGAAATTTGGGATTCCTAGACCTGATGTCAGTATCTGTAAGCAACCAAATCTCTTTGGGAGTAGGGGTATAAAGCATCACAGTCATGCAGTGTTCTTTCTCCTCCTCAGCTGTAAGAATCCTTGGCAAAGAATCTGCCTCGGCAGCTGCTTCCAACACAGCACTGGGAAAAGGTATCCCACATCCTAAGGTCACCGGACTCCTCTACTTAAACAATTTGGGTTTGGAATATGGGCCATGATAGTTATGAGATCCGATCAGATACTGCTACATGTTTCTAGATGTTATGGAGGACAGAGAAAAGCAATACCACTGATTATAGCTCCATCCTCAGAGATTAAGGCAAAAGTGTACTGTATAACAATCATCAGGCACTGATTTGCCAGAAGGAAGGACTCAAGTCTCTTCCAAATAGCACACCATGGAAATATCACTCTTGAGAGACCAGATTTATTTTCTTAGTGAAAGCCAAATAAAGATAATGTACTCAATTTGACATAATTTCTGGAATTAGCACTGTGAACCTGCATACATACTGGTAAACTGAATCCTGGTATCCATTTTTTGGTCACTGTGTCAATGGTGGTTTTGTGCAGAACTGCCCAATTTCAAGCTTTTTAACACAAAACAAAACACTATTATAGAACCTAGCTTTGTTTTAAATAAATTAAATAAAGACTGACATTTTTGGGATTCTGAAAAATACATCAGATTTTTGTGATAGAAAGTTAGTTATACAAAAGGTAACTAAATTATAACTAAAAGATAACTAAATATATATCAGCTGCTAAAGCCACTTCCAAATATGGCTTACAGCCAGGACAGATAGCTGGAAAGTCACAAGTGCATTAGAAACCTAAGCCCTGTACCTCATAACCCTAGGAGCAATGAGCTTAGAATACCTGTTTGTTGACATTGACGTTTACATTTGAGTGAGGAACTGGAACGGGGCTAAGTTCTGCTTCCAGCTGCTTCAATTTCAATGATGCATTCTCAGCTACCAAAAAAATAAAACAGATGGGATATGTGGATTTAAGTCTAGAATACAATTCTGCAAATCTTTATGACACAATAATATGTTTTACCAAGCTTGAGCATAGCATAGAAGATACAAGGGACGGAGAGAGAGCAGCAGGACAAAGTGGTTTCATTTCAGTGCCAGTAAGTAACCTTTGGCATTAGAATTCCGTTATCCAACACATGACTGGGTTTCTGGAATGAGTGCCTCCAGTCAACTGATCATCATTCTAGGGAAGCTTTATTCCACAATGTAACATAGCCTGTAAACTCTGCAAGCAACTCAGATGCTTTGCAACGGTATTTAATTAATTAATCAACTGATTAATTAATCTTATATCCCGCCCTCCCCAGCAAAGCAGGGCTCAGTAACAGTAAGTTTGCAGGTGTCCCAATAAAGACTGTTTCACAGAGCTCCTCCTTACCAGTAGGATCCACCTTCTCCGAAGAGTGCTCTTTTGTGCCATAGCCAAAGAAAATAAGGCCTGCCTCTTCCACAGTTCCAGATGACTCTCCAACAGAAGGCAAGCCAACAGCATTGTCAATACAAGTTTCCAACAAGTCCTTGTTATCCAATAAATCAACCACCAGAGGCATGCTATACAGGGAAAGGAAAGGAAAAAGATTTAAGGCAAAACAAACCCAAAGCAAGCATATCAGCTATGCAAATACAGGTGTGGTATTACATGCCCTCTCCTTGCTGGTACCGCCATTTCTGAAATCCTCCTCTGAAAGCCTAGGACCTTATAACACCAGAGGTTCAGAGGGACTCCACCTTTGATACCAAACCAGAGAAATATGGCTGAGTGCAGCAAAAGGGCAATTGCAAGAGGAAGTGGACTGTTTGCATCAACTCTTGAGCTCTGCAATCAAGACCCCCTTTTTGCTGTGATTCTCCAATGCACTGCACATTTAGGATGATATGTGACCTGATAATGGTAGGTTAATAATCCAATCTGATAAATGCACTTAACCCTATTAAAACTAGCAATCAACCATTAGCCAGGCAGAAGGGCTCCTCTCCTGACATAACCACATTTCCCATCACTACAACGTACTGATGTCCTTTCTACCTGACCCACCCACCTTCTAGAAGGAGCATTTATCTATATGTACCCCACAAGGGATCCAAGATCTCCCTGACCCACCCACCTTCTAGAAGGTAAATAGTAAAGGGTATAAGAGGGGCTCCCCACCATTTTGTAGTTGGTTCTGCTCCTGAACCTTCTTCCAGTGCTGACAGGAAACAACAGGATCCTTTCTTCAAGGAACAAGCAGCATATTGATTTCTCCTGTTCTACCTTACCATCTTTCCCATGACTTTCTTCCCTCCTTAGCTCACCCTTTTCCACACACAGAATTATAGTCCTCAAACGCAAAACATAAAGTTGCAAGTGGGTGTGTTTTGACTGTATAGAATTTTGGGGTGGGAACAACCAGTTAAGAAGATAAAAGCAACAATCCGCAGGCTCCTTGATTCCAGGACAATCTTTTGCTGCAGTGGGCTTTTCACCATTCCCAGCCACCCTTCCACAACAGGATTTAAGTTGCAAAGAACTTCTTATCACTTAAAGAATGGGAGATTCAACCCTGGGCTTTCATGTCATGTCTTAGGATGACACATTTAGGTATGATGGAAACAAATAGAACCAGGAAATATTTTTGATGCACAGTAGGGGACAAAAAGGAGGTCTTTCCCAGTTAAAACAGTATTTTGAACATTCACAATTAAAGCTTGGTGACAGATTTTGGAAGTAATTCTAAACATATATACACACATTAGCAAGGCCCATCTTATTCAGTGGGACTTACTCACAGGAACATGTTTCTGGGATTGCAGCCTAGATCTCACATCCTTATCAACCATCAGATATAGACAATCATATATGAAAAATTATTTAATATTGTTAGTATATCCTCAGTATACATCTTGGTATAAAGACGGGCCACACTAATTTCACTGTTGTAATATTCTCATACCAGAAACATAGTTTAAATTGTTCTGTCCCTATCAAACAGTCACACATTGGATCATTAGATGGGGAGGAGCCTGGTTTATCCTTTCCATACATACTTCAAGTATTGTGAAATAGCCTTGAAAGCACATTAAATCTATATCCTAATAGTGAAGTCAGACAAATCTGAGGATACTTAAATCCAGTGACTGGAGCTGTGATTGGGAAGACAAATCTTTCTACAAACCTGAAAAGGACCCAGGTTTGTAGAAAAATATGAAACCTGCAAAAAAATACATTGGGGGATTAAAAATACTCAAAAATTATAAAAAGAACACCTGTAGCTTTAAGCAATGGATATCTTCCATGGATGTAGAAAGGCAACCACACTATTCCAGGCTTGGTTTCTGTGAGTTAAAAGGCAGGGAGAGACAGCAGGGTCTTTTCTAGACTTATTTTGGTCTTTGAAAATCTGAAAATTAAATAAGGCCCCAAGTAGCTTTTATTTCAAAATGCCATTGACTCTTCAGTGGCCACTCCCAAAAAGAGACTTGTAGGGACACAGGTTTTACTCTTCAGAGGCCAAGCAACTATACTTCTTCCTAGCAGAATCACATTTGGATCCCTAGAAAGATCTACAGGAAAAGATTAGGCTCCCAGACATTCTAAAGGAAGCACATAATGAACAGAATGAGTCTTTCTTCAAATTTCTTGTGCTATCCTGAACCCACTTGGAGTAAGGGAAAAAGTGACATCCATGCATACTTCTAGAGATTCCTTTTAACCATCAGCTACATCCGCAGTTACAAGGACATGCGCCGACGCCAAATGAATACAACGAAGTGTGATAAAAGTAACAATCTCCACAAATTTTGTTTTTAGCTCTGAGCTTCTCATCCACAACTATGTCTATACAAGTCTGCATCATCTGACCTTGCCATGGAGACACGACTGGGGGAAGTGGGAGTCAGATTCTTTATTACTAAATAAAAGGGAAGCAGAACACAGGACAATTGACTCTGATTGCCGCAGCAGGTAAGGTTCTTTTATTTTTTTAAAAACAGAGCAGTTTTCCTTCCATCTAATAGAAAGGAATGATGAAGACAAGGACTGCCTGACAGAATAAGCAATGTCAACCATGAGTATTGTGATATTCTGTCCGATTTCACCATAGACCTAATCTCAGACTTAGCATGTTTGCAACAAAAAAGAAAGATCACACAGTGATGTCATACAAACTGACGGGGTTACATAACAGGAACAAAGGAAAGCATACACACTTTTCTCATGAAAACTACTGAATATGTTTCCCATTCAAGCAAAACGTCTCTCAAAACAGACAGCTTCAGATATCCTCTATTTAGCATTCCTTCAAGTCCATTTGAAAATCATTTGTTTTAAAGTGTAAATATTTAATTCTAATCAGGCATGTAATTAAAAGTGCAAAACTACTAAAAAGAAGGACACATTCATATTCCAGTTACCTCCATCTGTTTTTAAAATATAAAAACATTACAAGATCAGGTTGACTGTAATTAATCTACTGTTGGTACTCATGTTTATTTAACACTTGGATAACAAAGTATTGTTTCCATGGGTCAAATATGCAGCTTTATTACAAACAAGGAAGCCATTTAAAACCAGTTTTCAATAACAAAAACTGTAAAGACAGCTCTTCAATATAAGAACACCAGTGGCTATCTATGTTCAAAGATTAATAACTGTGAGCAATTCTTCATATTCAGGCATTTCAGCATATGAGTTAGTTTCTGAAAGACAACTTCCATTCTCACGTCCTTCGAGTGTGTTAATGTTCCACAGTGTCACCCAGAGGATAGTGAAGGCTTTCTAAAGAGAAAAGTCCTACAGGTCAGTCATGGTGGTTTGGACACCAGAACCCACTATGTACATTCCTGCATTCTTCACATTGTGTTCACGGACAAAGCCATTGTAGTATCTACCCACTGAATGGGCCGAGGACGGGGGCCACGCGTTCCATGCACTTCCACCACGTTGACAGTCACCACCATCATAGGGCCTGGATTGTTGGGGAATGGGATGGGCGCACAGTTAGTGTCTAGTTACAAATGAAGGAGAGGATGGAAGGAGGAAGATGTAACTTTATGAGCAGCAAGACTGTAGAGCAAGAATGAACTTGTAGAATATTAAGCACAACACATGGGATTTTGCAAGTACATAATTCAATGAGATAAATGACTGTCACATTAAACCCTTCCTTGCTGTTGCCAGGCTGTGATAGTTTCAATTTATAATAGCCAATTCCATTTGAATACTTAGCCTTTTCATATAATGTATCCTCCACCCAACAGATGAAATCAGAAATTAATGAAGTCACCTAACCATTTCATGTCTTACCACTTTCTTCAGTTCATGCTTTTTACATCTCCTGAAAGCAAGCCTAGAAGACTCTCAGGTTGAATTAATTGTATGATACAAATGCCTGTCTGTCTGTCACCTAAACTCTGAGACAGGGATTTTATCAAGTATTTGGTAGGCTCAGCATCATTAAAGGGTTTAAATGACTTGGTTAAATGCTTAGGGCAAAGAGCACTACTTTAGACTACCAGAAAATTCAGGATTGTTTGAAATGGAATGTTTACCAGATAGGCTACAACATAATTCAATGAAGTACACAGTTACATGCACACTTTTTAATTACAAACAGTGATAATCCTGCCGGTTTGATGCTGCCCAGACTCTGCTTTAGGAGACTGAGAAGTTACTAGATACGTATGTAGGTTTTATCCCATTGGTTACACACTAGATTACTTTTTTCAGCAGCAATAATCAGTTCAAACCAAGATGGGATGTGTGTGTGTGTGTGTGTGTGTGCGCGTACGACTTGGTAATCAAATAGTTGGTTTTATAAGGGGGACTGAGGCACAAACATATGCCTAGGTAGCTCTGAGTATAGTAGGAAGGTTAATTTGGAATATGGGGAACAGAGCATTACTTTTTAGTATATTTTTAATTTTAACATAGGAATTGTCTGTGTTTGAAGGTGACTTAAATATTGTTTGGCTCCTGACTTGCCAAACTCACTCATAGTAAGCATAGATCAGAGCACCAAGTGAGGCAATCAGCTCATTCCTCAGAACAGAATATCCCTCCTACTTTTTCTACAATTTAATATTTATTCTCTTTTAATCCTATTTAAGAATCACTAATAAGTACGTAAAATAGTTCCTTAACCAGAATCAAGGTATTGCCATTAACCGTAAGGTTAATCTCTATTATATTTCATCATGCCAGAACCAAGGAGTGCTACTGCCAAAATAGTTTTTGAGCACCTCATAGTCATTCAGAAGCAAGGATGCTGTATACTTTGTTATGTTATGCTGTATACTTTGTTATGAGCACTGGGAAAGTGGGGCTCCCACAGTTGGCGCCCCTCGTGAAGGCGGGGGAAGGAGGAGGGGGACGATGAAGTGAAGGGCCGTCACCGCCAAGGGCCGCGGCCTGAAAGGCACTGAGTGAGCCGAAGGCTGCAAACCGAGCCTCCTCTGCCGCCGCCGCCGAGTCAGCCCTACCCTGGTCCCTTCAGAGATGCCCATCGGGTTGGCCCCACCGCTCTGGCCCCGTCAGGCCCCTTCTTACTGCGCTGCGGTGGGCAGAGGAAGGAGAAGCCCATGGAAGGGAACCGTGCCGAGGCAGAGAAATGCATCGGCATCGCCCCGGAGGCCCTGGAAGCCAGCAACTGGGAGCGGGCGCTGTGCTTCCTCAACAAGACCCAGAAGCTCTACCCGACTGAGAACGCGAAAGGTGAGAGCGGGCGAGGGAGCGCCCTTCCTGCAACGGCATCGCCGCCCCATGGAAGGGGGGGAACGCCCCCTCCCTCCCTCGATGATCGGCCTCCAGAGGCCCACAGTAATAACCAGAGCACTCAGGCCAAAACATCCAAGAGCCTTGTGTGATCTGAAAGACGCTCGCCTTTTTATCGTGAGATGCTTTATTAGCCTTGATGGGGATGCAACGGGGTGCTTGGTTGCTTTGCCTGCGGCCACCTCTCTGAGGCCTTTAATCGTTACCACACTGATCCTTAGAACAGGCTACCCTCTAAGGTAGGCCCGTCCTTTTATCCCCATATTGTAGATGGGGGACCGTGGCTGGCCTAAGGCCATCATGGAGAGGGGCCGTGGCTCAGTGGTAGAGCACCTGCTTGGCATGCAGAAGGTCCCAGCTTCAATCCCTGGCATCTCCAGTTAAAGGGACTAGGCAGGTAGGTGATGGGAAAGACCTCTGCCTGAGACCCTGAAGAGCCACTGCCGGTCTGTGTAGATAATACTGACTTTGATGGACCAAGGGTCTGGTTCAGTAGAAGGCAGCTTCATGGGTTCATGTGACTTGATGGGCCTTTGATCTGATCCAGCATGGCTCTTCTTATATTCTTGGGGGAGGGGCTGTGGCTCAAGGGTAGAGCCTCTGCATGGCATGCAGAAGGTCCAAGGTTCAATCTCCGGCATCTCCAGTTAAAGGAACCAGGCAAATAGGTGATGTGAAAGACCTCTGCTGAGACCCTGGAGAACCGCTGCCGGTCTCAGTAAACAATACTGACTTTGATGGGCCAGGGGTCTGATTCAGTATAAGGCAGCTTCATGTGGGGGGAAGGGGGAATCTTACCAAATTAATCACCTCAGCATAACCAAGGGACAAGTTTGTGTGAATGCTGCTGATCCAATTTCATGTTTTTAAAATAAGGTACAGAACAGAAGATTTGTTTCTATTCTCAATAAAATTAAGCACAACACTTGTAATCATTACACAACGTACAAACAGGCAGGATCTCAACTAAAATAGCCATATTTAAGGAAATAAAGAAGTATTCAGAACACCAAGGCAAATGTGGCAGTAAGAGTAGTCTTCTTTAGAAAAGATTTCCAACAGGTTTGCCTCTAAGAGCTCCATAAAGGATTTGGTTCTTTGTGGTATGAATTCAAATACCACATCAGGATATTTCTTTTATGAGGAGCTGTTTATAACAGCTGCTACTAGCACACCTGTAATGGCTTACAGCAGAAAAAGTGGTTGCCAAAGTGCCATTAAAGCCTTCTGACATCACCCAATTTAATGGAATGCCGACAAACAGGTTTTCCAGACATCCAGAATTTCCTGTACGCTAGAGGAACACTTGTCTTACATTGAGAGCAATTGTGGTCTTTAGGATTGCCAACCTCCAGGTACTAGCTGGAGATCGCTATTACAACTGATCTCCAGCCGACAGAGATCAGTTCACCTGGAGAAAATGGCTGCTTTGGCAATTGGCCGTTTTATTCCAGAGTTCAGCAGACCTTCAGGAACATCAACTGAGATGAAGTGGGAGGTCTGCAGTGGGAGGGGCGAATCAGCAAAAACTGCCACTCCCTCTGACCAGCATTTCTGATGGTGGAAATCAGAGGAACCAAGTGGGAGGATACATGCCATTAATACAGGGCAAACTTTGCAATTTAACCTGCGTATTATTTTCTTTGCTGTGGATCGACTAGGAATGATGCAAAAGTGCTTCGCCACTTGGAGGCTGCAGTGCACACCCTTTGGAATGTCACTGACTGCATTGTAACTCAACACTAGCAAAATCATTTTAAGTCTGAAGTGGCATAATTGAAATACCTGACATTCAACTTCATTTTTCCATACAGGCAAAGAACCAGTCCCAGAAAACTTACCTATATTTTACCCAATTAAAAATCTTAATCCACTGCAGTTCTTGCAGTTTTAGTTCTCAAAATAAAAGTTTTCTAAAGAAGGCTTGTAAAAATAACTTAAGGTCAAGTAAAGGCAGCAGAGTAATTAAAGGAGTGACAGGTTGATGCAGGAAAGCCCCATAAGCAGTACCAAGCAGTTTCTCTTCAAGCAGAGACAAACATTCCACCAATGCAACCAGCTTAATCTCATTCCAGATTTCACACTCAGAGCAGCACACTTTATCGACTGCAAGCTCCAAACAATTCTTTCTTGCTTTCCCTTTAGTGCAGTACTCTATAAAGGATGTGACCCGGAAGGATGCACATTTTCCCACTATTATCAAGGGCAAGTAGGATCATTTCATATGCTCTCTCTCAGGCACGCACACCCACATCCCTGCTTCAGATGCTGGTCTTCTGCTGCAGCTAAAATTTGTCTGCTAAAAGATCTAACAGCCCATTCCTGAGCTTTCGGGGTGAGGGGATGGCAGGAAGGAGGCACCGCCGCGGCGCCTCCTAAGAAGTTCCCCGCACAGCAAAAGCACGAAAAAGCCTTTAACTGGCTTTTTTCATGTAAAATGGGGCCAAAATTCCCATAGAGAATAGCGAGGCTGCGCCTGCAAAAAAACAGGCACGGCAATGCCATTCTGGGCGTTGGCGTCTGGGGCTGAAAGGGGACAGGAGGCTGCCTAACGGCAGCTCCCCCCCCCCCCAGAAATACCTCCTGGGACGCCCCCCGGAATGCCGGTGCAGGCCTTTACGCCAGTCCAGAGACCGGTGTCCGGCCTCCACGCAGCGCTGGGGCCACTAACGCCACTGAAAGTAACCTGGGCGCCAGAGAAGGGGGCCCAAATGCCGGCGTGGACCCTCCCTGGCCTCCTAAGGGCTTTTGCCCTTGAAGGTCAGGAATGCACAGTAAGGGTCCATTGTGCTGACAAGCTTCCTGGCATGAGGACTAATGCAGGGTGTAATATAGGGCCATGAAGCTGAGGAAAAAGACAAGTTCTATGACTAGGAGTTTTTGTTTAACACACATACACCTGTTATAAGCTACAACTCTTCTTTTCTGGGACAGAACACTGCAACTCACAGCTGGAAAAGCTGGGAGCATACTTCAGGGAGGTAGGACATGAACCATGGGAACAAACAGGAAGTTGTATATCATCTGTCAAGCTGTGGAGTTTTCCAAGAACTGCTTCCAAAACAACACTGTTCTACACAGATTTAAGACAGTACTATATCATATATCCATTCTTTAGTACATACACATAGCAGGAAGCCAGAATTGGCTGCAGCTTTGCAACATGGGTACGTAGCTAAAGACATAGGAGCCTACACATCATATGTGACTACATTTTTCTTTGTTTTTTAATTCCAAATTACTTTCAAGTAGGAAACATCACCTATGAAACAGCCCTAGGCTTTCAAGAGAAATTGTCAATACATTACGGGTCAACTTACACACTATTCTTTACAAGTGTAAGGACCAGAACATGGTTCTTTTAATAATGAAAGGGCAACAAGCTTAAGTTTTTTTTTTTTTGTACACTGTATGATTCTGATATTCACAGTACAAATACAACCATGCAGATCTAGACATCCTATACATATCATTTATCCTCTTGGAAACAGCATCAGTTTGTAGCTACCCCTTGGCAAAATTTTACAGGGCTATAAAAAACACAGTCAGAGCTATTTGGAGCTGGAGTCTAACAGTTCCACACAAAGATGCTACCAACCAGCATGCACACTGCAATTATGCCAAGCTTATAAGAGATAAGTCGTCATACCAATAAGACAATAAAAATAAATACCACCACCTTTTAACCACCACCAGCAGGGAAGGAAGAAACTGACTGATCAACCAAGACCTCAGAGAAAAAATCTCCAATTTCAGACACTAGAACAGATCGTGACCAAAAAGAAAAGAGAAAGTACCCTTTGATTATGCTTTTGATTGTAGCAAAGGAATAGTACAAGCAAAGGTATATACTTCAGAATAAAGCCATACTTTTAAAAAATAGACAGACAAATATCATTAACTAAATCTGCATAAAACACATTGGTCTAAAACAACAATTAGGATCACACAAACAATTCATATTTGCAATATCATTTCCCTTAAGATATAAAAGCAGATCATATGCAGGAGGATTTTTGAGAGGATGGAAACAGTTTAAGACAATAAGTCCACCGGTCCTCTCGAAAATGTAAGAGAATTAAAGGTCCTCTCTTTAAGAGTATACTGTTCCCTTTGAAGTTAAAGTCAATATTCTTGAGAGAAAATAAGGCTGAAAATGAGTAACTATGGTCTTATCTTGATGGACACCCAGAGCTTGAGCCACCAAGAGAAGAGAAATGAATTTAAATGAAACTCGCATGTACAATCATTTCCATTTCTAAGCAAACACCTCCTGATCACTGCAGAAATGTAGGCAGCTAAAAAATTGAAGTTTTGTAATTGTGTATATGTGTCTGAAATACCTAAAAATATGGCTATTCTCCTATGCCCTTTTGTGTTGAGCACTCTGTTGAGAGCACAATCATGGCTGAACAGGTTGGATGGAGAAATCTTCCTTCTCATTCCCCATCAAGCAACCAGAATGATACTCTGATAAAAAGCTGCTACACCGAAACAGGTTGGCCCCAATGAATCCAAATGGTGCATTGACAGAGCACCCAGATTGGGCTCAAAACAGGCTTTGTGCTCAAACACCAAGCCCCCAGATATTATTAGAATGTCTACAATCACTTGTGAGCAAAGTATTTGCAGTGAATCGTAATAACATTCTCTTTCCAAAGAAGTGCATGCAGAGACCAGAGTCACGTACCATTTGTTATCTTGCTGGCTGGTCCCAGGACTCCTTGGAAGAGTTTCTATTTCAACTAATGCTGCGCCAGAAGAAACTGCTGCTACAGGGGGCAAGGCTGGCATTGCATTCCAGTTCTTGAAAGACAAAACATGAAGGCTAAAATATTTTAGCTACACGCACATTATTGTATAGACAAAAACAAAACAAAGCATTTCCCCCTCATGCTCAGAAAATCAAGAACAGCTTGCTTTCCTCACATGGCTGGATTCTAACAGTGAGCACCCCACCTCACACTAAAAGGTACAGAATACATTCACAGCACATGGTTTCTAACAACAGTAATGGACAGGTCTATCAGTGGCTACTCATCATGGGGACTAAAGGAAACCTCTACATCCAGAGGCAGTAAACATCTGAATACCAGAGCCAGGAAGAAACATCAGGGGAGGGCCTTGGCCTTTGTGCCCTGTTTGCTGACCCTCCAGGGCAACTGTGTGGCCACTGTGTGAGACAGCATGCAGGACTAGATGGACCACTGGTCTGATCCAGCAGGGTTCTCCTTTTGTATGTTTTTAACAGCATGAAACTGTTGGATGGGAAGCTGCCAAAATTAGTGCTGTCTCTAGTGTACATATTTCTCCATTCAGGGAAACTGGGGAAGAGTTTTCTACTTGAGTATGCAGTTTAATTAGATTAAGAGCTCATGGACCTAGCCATGCTGTTTGAGAAGCCGGTTGGTGCAGTGGTCAAGAGTACTTTCTATCAGTTGCATCTGGCTCGCCAGCTTTCTCCTTTCTTGGATTCAGATATCCTGGCTATTCTGATCAATGCTTTTGATGGCTATTCTGCTCTTAGCTGGATTACTACAACATGTTCTACATTGAGCTGCCCTTGAAGACTACCCAGAAGCTGCAGCTAGTCCAGAGTGCAGCAGCCTGATTATTGTCAGGGGCTAGCCAATGGGAAAATATGTTGCCAAGTTTTGAATTGCTACATTGGCTGCCAGTTTGTTTCCAAGTTTAATTTAAGGTACTAGTTATGACCTCTAAAGCACTTCACCGCTTGGGGCCCAAGTATGCGAAAGGCCATGGGAGGAGACAGTCCTTCATATGCCCATCCTCCAACTATCTATCATCAGTGCGGCCTATCTGGCATCAACCAGAGCCCACTGCAGCCCCCACTGTATAGAATAATGGGCTTCCATTATTCTATACAGAGAGAGCCAGCGTGGTGTAGTGGTTAAGAGGGGTGGTTTGGAGCGGTGGAGTCTGATCTGGAGAACCGGGTTTGATTCCCTATTCCTACACATAAGTGGGGGAGGCTAATCTGGTGAACTGGATTTGTTTCCCCACTCCTACACACGAAGCCAGCTGGGTGACCTTGGGCAAGTCACACTCTCTCAGCCCCACCTACTTCACAGGGTGTCTGTTGTGGGGAGGAGAAGGGAAGGGGAGGAGAAGGGAAGGTGATTGTAAGCCGGTTTGATTCTGCCTTACAGTAAGTGGTAGAGAAAGATGGCATATAAAAACCAACTCTTCTTCTTCTTCCCTGAAGTGGGGAGAAAAGCCCCCTCATTGGGGATCTTTATGAGGCTCTGCCAGTTTTGTTTGTTTGCCAGTGCTTTTTTATGGAATATGAACAGCAAGTATCTTTGTGGAGGAGTTACTTGGGTTTTTATTTTGTTTTGTTTTGTAATGCTTTAATTATTTGTAAGCTATCTTGAGCCAAGAGGAAAGGTGAGGCATAAATACTTTAATAATAAATAAATCTTCAAGACTAAATTAGCAAATTACCATTTTCCCCACTTAGTAGTTGGAAAATAAGGAGAGTGTACATTTTTCAAATTCTGAGGCCATTAAGTTCTGAGGACAGTTTCCTTATGGCCCAAAGGCTTATTAGAAGAATTTTAAGTAAACAGAATAGTCAGACTTACCTGCTGCGATCCATTATTTTGGCTTAAAGCATTATTTGGAAGGCTGAAAGAAAAATCCAGTAATTTCAACTTAATTTCTCAAAGACCAAATTGGTAAATGATAGATTTGTCAAGTCTCAGAAGCAGAACAGCCAGTGAAAAGACTGATCTAAATATTCTTTGCGCTCCAGCATTCAGACTAAAGCATTATTTATTTTGAGAGTTACATCTCACCATTTGGCTCCAGGGGAGCTTTCATAGTAGCTCTTTATGATAAACACCACATTAGATGGGCTTTTCCCTGAGCCATCATCAATCTACATGAAGCTGAAACTCAAAATATGATTAACATTCTACAAATGTTATCCAAGTCTCATGAAGTAATGCAAAACAATCTTGCAAAGAAAGGAAGGATAAAAGTCTGCCTGAAGTGAAGGCAAAATTGAAAACGTGAGAGGATAAAATATCCCACTGACAATTTGAAAGCATTTGTTTCTCTTATAAACCCTGTATACTAGGATGTAAAATACATTACTTGCCTTAACTCTATGTGCATCCAGTTTCACTGTATGCTCCTAGAAGGGCATGAAAACACACCTAAAACTATATTTGGTTGCTCTATTCTCTTATGAAGTTCTCTGTAAAGGAAGATTCAGACCTGGTACTAAAGAATACTTCTTTGAGCAGCAGTATATTTCTCTCTGCTGAGCTAATGTTTTTGACTGAAACAGTATGCATCTTTCATGATCAATTTTAATTGCCAATGTTAATTACCATGTGCAGTCAAACACAACGTTACTGGCTCTAGGGTGAACATCACACAATGTTCTCAGTAAACAATCAGGGCTATAGATTGCCTTCAGGCTACTTGTCCTTCATCAGGCAGGGAAATTAGTACAACTACCATAAAGCACTATGGAAAGTGTGAAGAGATCTTGGGTTGGATCTTATGACCCCCTTCTACCAAGTTCTCCATCAGAGAATCTGCTCCATCAGAAAAGTCGTTCTCCATTTGAGAAAGTCTTTCTCTGTTGAAAAAAGTCTGACAGTACAAACCTGGCAGTAAATCCTTCTAAATCTACTGAAGTAAAAGGGATAGAAAGGTGTAACTGAGCTTGGTATAGCACTGTTAATGGAAGACGGTCATAGGATCCAACCCCTTCTTTCTGCAAATCTGGACACTCAAAGATCAGTGAAGGAAAACCTGAAACCTTCTTCAAGAACCAACTTGGGCTGCAACATAAATTCAATATCCCAGAGTACAGGCCTCCTAGAAAGCATGTATAAACATTAATTCTTCGGCTAGAAGTGAAAAAATTAACATGGCACCTCTGAGCACATTCTTTACTGCCAACATATTTAGTTCAATATTCTCATTCACTATGAGGAGATGGTGAGGGGGGAGATTATAAAAAAATTGGGCAAGCTTGAATATTCTTAACATCTCATTCGTTAAGTAGTTTTTAGACAACTACTGAGAGAGGCAAATGAGGAAGACAATATCAGAAGCATTTTATGGCAGAAGAACACTGCAGGTTGTAGCAAGGAAATTTCATTCCTTTCGCCCCTAACACTATGTATCTAACCAATTAAAAGTCTTCCTACAAGTTTTAAACATGCTGTTTTTTACTACACAAAATATCAAAGTTTCAGAAGAATCACCTAGCTGCTCAATCTTTTTTTTTCACTTAAATTTTCTCATGCAGATTTGTAGTTTTCAAATAACTGAATGACCAGTCCACATGGGTAGCCAATTCATGGAAGCTCCATAAGCAATGGCAATTTGGTATTTTATATCCTCAGCGCATAGATCTTTCCTGACAGTCCTATGTGGATGACCAGATGAGGTAAAGATGTTCAGAAAGAAATGATTCTCAAGAAATACTCATGGGCGGAAGAAACATTACTCTAGAGGAAGACTTTTTTATCAAACAGGGTAGTCTTACCTGGTTTCTTCAGGTTTAGTAAGATTGGCTGCAATAAATTTTTTAAAAATCAGTTACACAGTATCAAGAAATTTGCATTAAATGGTTAGCATGCACTAAAGCCAAAACATATTTTAAAAACAACTACAATGGGGGGAAGGGTGGGGGGAGAACATTCAGGGATTCCATGCTATGCAACTTTTCAGCTTCCACAGGTACTGCCACTAACTAGAACGGGCAAGTTGATTAGGAGAGAAAGGGAAGTAAAACTACATAGCCCCCTGTGAGCAGTACTGTAATCCTTAGCACTGGCTAGGATCCAAACAACTGTGAGTTCATGTCTTGTTTTCAGACTTGTTTTACCTCATCCATCAGCTCTCTATGCCATGCAGCACTCTGCTTTTGGAACTTCCTTCAGTGTTGAAGGCAGTTTATGACATGGGAGTTGCATTTTGAAACAAGAGAAGTCAAAAATTCTACTGGGTTCGTATGATCTTAAGAAACTTTTCAGATCCTGGACATGGTCTACTAGCACAGTAGCAATGTTAAATAGTAAAAGATAAGTTACCTCTCATTTGTAGTGTCCGCCTTGAATATCGTTTGCTAGGCCTTCTTTCAAAAGATGCTGATCTTCTAGCTTTGTTCGTCTTTGTTGTCTGGTACTCTGTTTTCCCACTAGATTGAAGCGAGGAACACAGAAAAGGAATAAGATAAACCTTTAATGATGGCCAAGTTGACAGCATACCTCTGGAAACAGATCACTCTTCTGGTGCTTCTAAATACCTGGTTCTTATCAGGCCATTCTTATTTTGTTAAAGCCAGTCATTTACTTACAAGAGACAGGCAATATTTGCACATGCTTAGTCACGAGTAACTTATTCCACCTCCAAGATACATATTTTTAAATGATCACATGGACATTTGTGGAAGCTCCAATGGAAAGAGCTAGCAGGGGAAAATTAAAGGAGGAGTACTTACAAGAGCTTTACAAGCTTTTCAATAATCTATATACTATTTCCCAACTGTGCCCCCCCCCCACAATCTAGATATCTAAATCTGCAGAGCAGGGCCACACAGAAAACAGATATTTCTGAAAACTTGGGGGGTGGACCCCCCCAGTTTGCAGAAAAATCTGAAACGCTTAAAAAATTAAATTGGGGGTTAATCCCTCCTCCAAACAAAAGTGGTGTCTGCACATGTGAAGACAACATAAAACCTCCTCACCAGTCCTGGAGCAGTGGCGGCGATGGGGGGGGGGAGCCACAGTGGGCCCAGTTACAGAGGCTGAGAGCCTTGCTGGGCCCGGGTGCAGCAGCAGCAGAAGCAATATAGGAGGGGGGATGGTAAGAGGGGGGAAATTCAATGGGGGGGGGTTACATCCACTCCAAACACAAGGGTTGTCTGTGCCCACCCTGAGGCAGTGAAGCTGCAGGCAGCCGGCCAGGAAGGTTGCTGACGCTGTTGGGGGGGGGGGGACTGCCAGGAGACTCACTGCCACTGTTGGTGTGTGTGGGAGGGGGAAAGCTGCTGAGTGGGTGGCCAGGAGATTTGCCACTACAGTAGGTTTGCATGGAGAGGGGAAGCTGCTGAGTGGGCGGGTGGCCGTGAGAGTCACCGCTGTCCTTGATGTGTGCGTGCAGGGGGTGAAGCTGCTGGGCAGGAGAGTCGCTGCCACCGTTGCTGCTGTGAGGGAGGAAGCTGCTACTGGGCTGGCAGCTGGGAGTTGGCAACATTGTTGCTCTGGGGGATGGGAAACTGTTGAGCAGCTTGGGAAAGTTGCTGCTGCTGTTAAGGTAGAAGGAAAGTGAGAGAGACAGAGATGGGTGGGGGGCAGAAAGAGAGAAAATGACAGTAGGTATAGGGAAAAGAGGCAACGAAAGACAAAGTAGGAGAAAGGGGGAGAAAGGGAGATTAAAGGAAGTAGGGGGAAAGAGGAAGAAGCAAAGGTGGGGAAACAGGATAGCCGCTACTGAAAGTTTCTTGCAGGTCCTCACTTGTCATGTCTATACATCTGCCTTTCTTTTTAAAGAGTGATAAGACAAATTCACCACCATACAAAAATGTTGATACATGGGAAATGCTGAATACAGGCAGTCCCTGTTTTAATGACTAAAAAAGATGTCCTTGAAAGTGAGTTGAGGGAACCCATGGGAAATAAGGAAAAGACGGACTATTTTTAAAGCACTAACTGCATTCTAAGAGCTAAATATTTTTCCAACTAATGGAGTGAATGTAACTATTCTCCAAGGAGCCTTCCTACAACTAAAATGGCTCTTCTGCAATGGAACAGCCATTTAAATTGGAGGAAGACTCCTTAGGCTGGAAGAAAGCTTCAAACTCCTATCCATGGAGTGGTAGGACCCATATTCCAGAGAATACTTTATCAGTAATGCCTCTAACAGATACTTTGTGCACTTATTCAAGTTTTCATGAATCTATCATCATGATGACCTGGAAGTATAACCTCTTAAAATATTGAATGAAAGGTATATATGCATAGGAGGAAGAGGACTGACGCTAGAAAAACATGAACGTGGCATTATAACTGTTCTGCCACCTGAAGTATAAACAGATAAAACAGAAGCTACTCATATATGTTTAGGTCTTTTCTCTATAATAATAAAGTAGAGAAACTTATTCTTGCAAGCCATGGGATAGTCTATAAGCAGTTCAACTAGCCTGAACAAAGCAAAAAGGCCATGAACTGGGGTGCTATTTCCATGTTTACAGATTATGACCAGTTTAACCACCACTTTAAACTCCTTTCCTTTGTGGCAGTCATGACTATACTTTTAGAAACAGGTCAGGCAAGGAGACCCAGAATAAAAGAAAGACTGCTGACCTGTATCTAAACCGTGACCCCAGCCGAATGAAGCTTGATCGACTGGAACCTTTTTGGACGGGTCCACGGAGGCGGAAGAAGGCATGATGCTCAATTGCACACTTCCACAAGTGTTTGCAGGCTTTTGGGTGATCCAGCCTAAAGACGAAAGTGTGCTCCTGCTCCTTGCCCTTGAAAGACAGCACACACAGGAACTTCATGACACAAAAAGCATATGAATGCTAATTTGACAGCTCCAGAAACAAGCTACATCATTTTTGGAGGAAAAAGATTTCCTCTTTAACATGCACTAGCTGCAACCCAGGAGATAAGATCTACCAGTCCTGTTATAATGTTCAATACTTAGTATTTACATCTTCAAGAACTACATTTTTTCCTGTTTCCCTGGCATACAATAAGCCACAGATAAAATAAAAACTGTAGTTGACCGTTAAGATTCTTGTTTAGGATGAGCAACCTGCCCCTTGATTATAATGCTTGTTTAAACAACAGCAGTTGATAGAAAAAGCTACAGATTTAAAAACAAACAAAAAGTCAAGTCATAGATTCAATCATATGCACCACTCTGTTGGCCTGATCAAGATCTGCCTGGTTTTTTTATATGCCAGAAAGCCAATCCTACTTAAAATGTTCCCTTACTAATGATTTAATAGACTTCTGTGAAAGAAAGAGCAATCTTGGAGGATGTAGTGAAATGCTTTCTATTACTCTACCACAGTACATGTAGCATCACAAAGTTATTTCGTTTATATTTTTATAATTGAGGACATGGTAACTAAATGTGAACAGAAAATGTGCCTGTTTGTGTGCATGCACGTAAGAGACAGAGTATGTTTCAGCTACATCACTGAATCACTTGGCATTATCTATAGATTCTAGTGATACTTCAGTGGCTAGTGTACATGAATGGAAAAGGCTGTGATTCTACTTCCAAGATACTCTGGAAACAAAATTTTACCTTTTTAAAATTATTAAGTCAACTTGGAGCAGCAGCATTGCCCTTTTAGCTGACCTCCTGATTACCATTAAATCATGTCAAACATTTTGCCATTGTTCAGTTTAGAACTGCTTTTAATTTTCGCACAGAAGCAGCAAAGCTTGAGGGGTAGAGTGCAACCTCCACTAGGCAAAACCGAAGGGTAAGGGGAAAGTGGCGCCCTTGCCAACAGGAAGCAGTTTCACAGCTGCCACAGCTACGGCTCCATGCAGGAATGCAGCTTCTGAGACTTCTAGCAGACGTCTAAGTGAACATGGGGCCATGTCTCTTGCTGGCACTGGGTTCCACGAGCCCATGAGAAGCTGTGTGTCTGCCTAGTGCTGCAGCTATGTCCCCAGTAGCTATCACCAGCACCTCTTACTGTCTACCTTCTCCTCACTCTTCAGTGCCACACAATGGTGGAGGCTGGGATATTCCCTGCACTTCTGACATCTCTTTAATGAACACATTTCCCCATGCCAGAGGTCAACCAGGGCATTAACAGGAGCACTGACCGTATCAGCAGAAAAATCCCCCCAATGCCATCTAAAAACCTATTGGATTCATCGGTCTACAGGGGGGATTATCTTAATTGATCCCCCACTCATGCAGAGTCTTGGGTGTAAGTCCCCTCCTCCTTCAGATCACCTTCTTCCTGCCCAGAACAAAACACCGGATCAAGAATGTGATCTGCACAGTGTGGGAGGCCTGTTATTACCTAAGACAGGCCCATGGTTATCATAGAGACCATGAAATCCTGAGCCATTCCCAACAAGGTAGTCTTGGTATGGATGTTGAAGTCCCCCCAGCAATCAGCCTAGGAGTTCTTAACACCACATCCGAGACCATCTCCACAAGCTCAGGCGGGGAGATGGGCAGCAGGGTGGGCGTTACACCAACCTGTTTACTTGTGAGGCCTGTTCTTTGGCCTACAAGGTAATGTGATGTAATTTACAAGAAAAGAATACAGAGCAACTTGAATACAACCTCTTTGGCACAGGTGTACATTTTGGCAACCCAGCACTCCTCCTTTTATATGTCACTAGCATTTGTACAGCCTATCAATGTTCATCTTTGTGATCATCTTTCAAGTACCACAGAGGTTTAGCGTGTCATTCAAGCAAGACTGAGTGCACAGCACATCATCAAGTCATACATATATTGTATACACCTTACATTAACACACAGAAGTATTCATATTTTAAAGATGATGAGACAGAACAAGAAAGGAATAGGGTCTACTGCTCTGTGGAAAGACATGGATTTTTTATATTTATAAAAACTTTCCTAAGAATACAGATATTTAATCAAAACTTCCACCCATTTTGGATCAGTTTTGTTCATATAGTGAGGGAAAAAAGTATTTGATCCCCTGCTGAATTTGCCCGTTTGCCCTCTGACAAAGGAATGACCAGTCCATAATTTTAATGGTAGGTTTATTGTAGCTGTGAGAGGCAGAATAACAACAGGAAAAACCCCAGAAACCCAGAAGACAAAAGTCAGAGATTGATGTGCATTATAACGAGTGAAATAAGTATTTGATCCCCTATCAACCAGCCGGGTTAGGGTTAGGGTTCTGCTGTCGACAGAAGCAATCAATCCATCAGATTCCAAACTAGCCACCATGACCAAGACCAAAGAGCTGTCCAAGGATGTCAGGGACAAGATTGTAGACCTGCACAAGGCTGGACTGGGCTACAAGACTATTGCCAAGCAGCTTGGTGAGAAGGTGACAACCCTAACCCTAACCCTAACTGTCAATCTCCCTCGGTCTGGGGCTCCATGCAAGATCTCATCTCGTGGAGTTGCAATGATCATGAGAACGGTGATGAAGCAGCCCAGAACTACACGGGGGGAACTTGTCAATGATCTCAGGGCAGCTGAGACCATAGTCACAATGAAAACAGTTGGTAACACACTACGCCGTGAAGGACTGAGATCTTGCAGAGCCCGCAAGGTCCCCTTGCTCAAGACAGCACATGTACAGGCCTGTCTGCAGTTTGCCAATGCACATCTGAATGACCCAGAGGAGAACTGGGTGAAAGTGTTGTGGTCAGATGAGACCAAAATCGAGCTCTTTGGCATCAACTCAACTCGCCGTGTTTGGAGGAGGAGGAATGCTGCCTACAACCCCAAGAACACCATCCCCACAGTCAAACATGGAGGGGGACATATTATGCTTTGGGGGTGTTTTTCTGCTAAGGGGACAGGACACCTTCACCGCATCGAAGGGACGATGGACGGGACCATGTATCGTCAAATCTTGGGTGAGCACCTCTTTCCCTCAGCCAGGGCATTGAAAATGGGTCGAGGATGGGTATTCCAGCATGTCAGTGACCCAAAACACACGGCCAAGGCAACAAAGGAGTGGCTCAAGAAGAAGCACATTAAGGTCCTGGAGTGGCCTAGCCAGTCTCCAGACCTTAATCCCATCGAAAATCTGTGGAGGGAGCTGAAGGTTCGAGTAGCTACACATCAGCCTCGAAATCTTACTGACTTGGAGAGGATCTGCAAAGAGGAGTGGGAAAAAATACCTCCTGAGATGTGTGCAAACCTGGTGGCCACCTACAAGAAATATCTGACCTCTGTAATTGCCGACAAGGGTTTTGCACCAAGTACTAAGTCATCTTTTGCAAAGGGATCAAATACTTATTTCACTCATTATAATGCACATCAATCTCTGACTTTTGTCTTTTGGGTTTCTGGGGGTTTTCCTGTTGTTGTTCTGTCTCTCACAGCTACAATAGACCTACCATTAAAATTATGAACTGGTCATTTCTTCGTCAGAGGGCAAACGGGCAAATTCAGCAGGGGATCAAATACTTTTTCCCCTCACTGTAGATTTTCAAATATTTCCTTGGGAGAATGCAATGTTAGATTTTATATACACATATGCAAAAAAAATGCCAAGTAATGTGTATGTCAGATTCTAGATTCTGTATGTCTGTAACACATGCACAGACCCAATTATAAGATCTTTTTTGGGGGGTGGGGGAGGTGTAAACTTTGGAGGGGAGGAAAACAAGTCAAAACAAAAAAAATCAAACCCCCCATCTTTTCTACAATATTATAGCTCTTACATGAATATTAAAGTATATTATAAAAGTATATATTTATTGTTGTCTGGCTGGTGCCATATCAATAAACATTTAGATACTAAAGTATATTGTACAGAAATTGCTAGCTGTGATACAAGATACATTTTAAAATAATTAGATAAAAGTTTCAAGAAACTTAATAATTAGCCTTCTCGCTGGACTAATAATTAGCCTTCTCAGAGTTCTAGTATTCGGCTAAAAAGAATGCATTTTAAGCACTCAGTCTTTAGGAGCATGACAACTCCCATTCTACTTTTTCGTGACAATTTCCCAGCATACCAAAATTGCATTCCATAATGCAATCATAATAGAAAGGCAGACAATACCAAGCAGGAGTTAAAGGAAAAAATATTAGAAGTAGACATTTAGGAATACAAGGTCCCCTCATAACATGTTCCATTTGCCTTGAGCACTAGAAAGAGATACTGAACCGCCAAACTATTGCTTGACTGAATAAATGCTAGGGCTAATCTAAAGATAAACTCCTTAACAGGTGGGACTTTAAGATTACCTTCTGGCAGACAGCTTTGAAAATAAGAGGTAGCAGGGAATTATATTCAGCCAGTCTGTAAACATTTGCTTGGCTATCTGAACACGTGCTTAAATCTTTCCACTGAAATTAGTATATAACTTTGGATGCACTGTATCACAGATGCATCTATTTAGTTCTCCTGCCCATCTCTAGGATTTAGGAGGATAATACTTTAAAAAAACACAAATAAGTATAATAATTATTTCAAAAGCTGGCAAAAATGTATTTAAAAATGAGCCCTTCTGATGCAGACTTAATCTCTGCTAGTCAGCCTAAACAGGAAGTTTTAAGCTTCACCTGGATTTGGGAAAGACAAGGAAGATGTTCCACAATTGTGAAGAAGCCACTACAACTTTGTACAAAGAAATCAAGTGGGTAGAAGGCAAATTTTATATTGATTACAATACATGAAGATGGTGAAATAGTTTGCTAGACACATTAGAACCCAAACCTCTGAGGGCTTTCAAGGTATGCCTATACATCCTAATAAAAGTGTGTATTTAGGCATGTCCACATAAGCACCACAGGGGATACATACATATTCATTTAGCACTACACCACAGAAAATTTTTCTTACTACTTAATTGGTGTTTTATGCAATCAGGAATCCTTTTAGACAAACAGACACAGGATTTTGGCATGATTAAGCCCTCTAGAATGGATTTAAAGATGCATCTGACAGAAGAATCTTCTTCCATTCATGGAAGGGCACCTTTGGAGCCAATTCAATGACAACAACAGAACTATGAGCACAAGTTTATAGCCATTACTCCTTTCTAACACATGGCAAAACAGGGAGGACTTTTCTTCTACCTGTTCATCATCTTCAACCACCACCAGCGTTAATTTATTCTTTTTGAAGTCCAGTCTGGTTATCTTTGGCCTGTGGAGTGGGGGAAAACCAGTCATACCTCTGTATTTTATTGTAAACTGCACTTTTTGTCCTAACAAAACTAAGATACCACACATTATCTTGTGATGTAAGTTAAAATATATATAAATTACAAAACTAATAGGATATTGTGAAACACGAAGGTAAATTCATCAATAGTTTCAATGCATAAAGACAAGCACTTTAATTTTCTCTGTTTGTGAATGTTTGCATTTGATTCAACTATACCACTTTCCTAGATGTTTCAGAAAAACATAGTCAGAGGTTTTTTTTTTTTTTAACTAGTCTGGTGCTTTGAGGGAAGGCTTGAGAAAACAATTGGCCCTACCAGCCTGATCACTCAAGTACTTCACGTTAATTCCAATATAATACAAATGATGATACCAATCTAACACAATAGTCACTAATTTTACAAAAGACTCAAATCAAACAAATATGTTCACTTCTAAGAACTTTGCCTCCTCCCAGCAAGGAGAGTACTGTTGGTGAAGGTGGCACATATCAGAGATTGCCAATGTTGAGTAACGTTTGCTTGGATTTCAAATGGCTTAGGAGTCCTTATTAAGAGCTAGGCTGTAAACTCTAAAGCAATTATGAATGATCCAGCTTACCAGAAGAACAAGCCAATCTTGGTTTCTCCTTCAAACACAAGAACTCCTGTGGGTGTTAGTCCAAGGCTATAATCATTACCATCTCTTGCCTAATTGACAGCAATTAACATATTAAGTTAGAATATCCCCACAGATGTGAATTCATGCTGGTACAGATTACCTTTGGTTTAAATATACTTTCATTTATTGTCAAGATTGAGCATTTAATCTTGCATATATTCTAATCTTGCTACAGAATCATTAAGTATCTCAAACTCTGCTACTATGAATATACTCTATTATAGTGAACTCCCCCCTACTGAAAAGAAAGAGTAATAGTGGTTTTTATGAAGTGTTGTAGTGGTTAAGAGTGGTGGTTTGGAGCAGTGGACTCTGATCTGGAGAACCGGGTTTGATTCCCCACTCCTCCACATGAGAAGCACAGGCTAATCTAATGAACTGGATTTGTTTCCCAACTCCTACACATGAAGCCAGCTGGGTGACCTTGGGCAAGTTACAGTTCTATTAAGAGCTCTCTCAGCCCCACCTACCTCACAGGGTGTCTGTTGTGGGGAGGGGAAGGAAAAAGTGATGGTAAGCCGGTTTGAGTCTCCCTTAAGCGGTAGAGAAAGTCAGCATACAAAAAAAACAGCTCTTCTTATTTTGTACTTTTAATTGTTTATGAAGGAGTTATTCCCCTTAACTTGTGCAAACAGAAGCTACTTCCACTTGGATAAACAAAAGTGAAAACACGTAGCTTCGTAATGCTGGATCAGACCACTCGTCTATCAAGTCTCAGACCAGCAGCAGCTCTCCCAGGTAGAGGTCTTCCACATCATCTGCTATTGGATCCTTTAACTAGTATGCTAGGGATTGAACCTGGGGCCTTCTGCATGCCTAACAGATGTTATGGCCTGGACTCTGTGAATTCTCTCCTGCTGCTGCATCCCCCTACACCATATTCCACACCATTCCCAAGGATCATCCAGCCCTCAGAAGTGATCTGAAATGGGACACAGGGACCTGTAGCAGGCAAAGGGAAGAGTCCTACTCCTCAAGCAGAATCTCTGGATCTTGCACAACATATTGTTGGTTGCTCTGTCGGTTCAGTTTAGGAAGGATATAATTTTTTTAACAATGCACACTACAGCAACATGAGACATTTTACTTATAATTACTCTAGACTGAAGGCTTCTATTCTTTATGTGTTTAACTGAGTAGCCATCCAGGTCCTAGTCACATTTGTTGGAAGAAAATGTTCACCAATTTGATCAGAATTTGTCTTAAAGTAATGCATTGTGAAATATCAGTTTATTTTCACCTCCATAGCTTTCAAATAAGGTCAGCAATTCCTCTTGTACTGAATACACAGCAGTGAATTCCGTTTGCTTCATACAGGAGCTGGGCGTATAAGCAGTAGACTTTAGCTGCAATACTACACAGAGTTGCACATTTCTAGGTCCACTGTAGTTAATGGGGCTTAGAAAGATGTAACTGCTTAGGATTGTACTACATGTCATGGAAGTTGCCTTTTACAGGCTGTAAGAGAAACAGATCCCGCACATTCTTATATCACATCATGTACACAGGCTATAAGCTTAGTTATCTTGTTTTCTTTCGATTTCATTTTCACAGAATCAGAGTTGGAAGGGACCACCAGAGTCATCTAGTCCAACCCCCTGCACATTGCAGGAAATTCACAACTGCCCCCCATACCCCAGTGACCTCCTACTCCATGCCCGAAGATGGCAAAAAAAAAAATCCTCTATGATCCCTGGCCAATTTGGCATGGAGAAAAATTCCTTCCTGACCCCAAAGTGGTGATCGGCATTACCCTGGGCATGTAAGAAAGGGCCACGAGAGCCAAACACTGACACAACCCTTCCTGCCCTCCCTCTCATAAGCTGCATAATTTGTAATTAGTATTAATGCTACACTAAGAATATCATCATTCCCCAAAAAACTGGCCTTTAGACAGACACTTACCTTAACTATATGCATGTCTACGCCATACATTTCCAGCCATTTTGCTTTGTTCAAATAATTTGTTTCTGCCTGGGCTGGTGTTTGTCCCCTGAAATTTAGGATATGAAACAAAAAAGTAACAGATGTCATGACAGAAAACTAAGACTGGAAAAAGAACCAAAGAGAAAATCTTCATGGGTCTGCTAAAGCAACCAAGTAGTACTGGTCTCCAAGCTCAATTTTACTTGTGCCCCATGACTAGATCTGAAGCTTTGCCCTTGAAATGCCAGTCTGGGAAAGTATTTCATTACAAAATTAATATGCGGAACCTTAAGAGAGTTTGCCCATCAGAGATGCCATGACTGTATGTACCAAGATGGCACACAGTGTTGTCCAAACAACTTAATAACCAATCTTAGATATAGTGGAAGTTGCTGCAGGTGATCAGAACTGGAAAAAGGCAGTTTACACATACACAAGGCTATTATCCATTCAGTCTCGAAGCTGAGGAACACCCCCCTCCCCGACCTATCACATATTTTGGATTCTACAGGCCCACACAGGCCTCTGAAGTCAAGACCAGTCACAGGTGAAAGCTGTGATAAAATTAAAACAAATCCAATAAATGCATTGTTCCAGCTTCTAGCCACACAAATCTTGCCAGAGGATGACTCATATTTCCTCTGTATAACTCTTGCCATTTCAACCAGTTGCTACAACATTTTACGTACTACGTTTCCTTGGGTTGGAGCATACTGTAGGACACACATTTTGAAATATATAATCTGATTTGCCACTGTGAATAGAACAACAGTACTCAGGCATGTTCCAGTAGGGACAGAAAACTTTTTCCCAGGACAGAAATATCTATACTGACAATTCACAGGGTAACTGGAAAGGATTCAGATTTTTTCATATCATTATTTGGGTATTTGTTACCTGTATTCCTTCCACTTCTCAAAGATGGCTACTTCCATATCTTCAGTCTGGTTAGGCACAAACCTGAACTCTGACACTATGTCTGGGATGTGCTCAGCTGGGTCGTAGTCACCAAGTTCAGCTGCAAAGAGAAATATTTCAAGCAGAATTCCAGAAAGGGAAGCGTTTTCTAATTACCTGATTGGAACGGGGCAGAATCCAAAGTGCCTAAATAGATGCATTATTTTAGTTCAAGTGTTCTAGATGCTGAATTTTTTTAAGCTTTTATTTTTATTAAATTAATCCCATCCCAGTTAAACTGTTACTTTCAGCCAGAAAACCACAAGGAGAATATTCAGGACAGCTCTATTGTGGCCCATTTCTGAAAGCACTGCATACTGATTTGTTTTTTTGCCAGCTCTTCTTTTGTGAAGACCAGTCATCTTACAAATGCTTGAAAAGATGAGTATTTCCTCTTTAATATTGTTAACAGAATAAATGACACATTTTTTTCTGAATAATTATTTGTTTTCCTATCAAATTCAAATTTCAAATACCTTTATTGGCATAGTATGTTTTCCTATCATCCTATCATCTTTTGCTGGATACCTAACATATATATACCCACATGCCCAGAAATGAAAGCACAAATGAAAAATACTTAAAATGAGTGCATACCAGAAGAGGAGGGAAAGTGCAGGTTGGGGAAATTGATTTTTTTTAAAAAATCATTCAATTTTGGTCACTTAAATATTTTAATACACATCTTGTGTCTTGAATACCAATTTTCTTATTATTAAAATTTCTAAGTAGCATTTTCATGAGCTTTTAAATCTGACACAAAGGAAGTTTCTAAACGTGTAATTTCTTCCCACAGTGCTGCCTGACTGATGAAGAGGATTGCTTTCAAAGCTAGCTTAGGTTTCAGCTGATTTAAA
Source organism: Euleptes europaea (assembly GCF_029931775.1). Lineage (NCBI taxonomy): Eukaryota > Metazoa > Chordata > Lepidosauria > Squamata > Sphaerodactylidae > Euleptes > Euleptes europaea. Next base: position 9,213,693 of record NC_079326.1, on the reverse strand, counting down.
CATCTACACAGCTAGACATGAAGTTTGAAGTCTGGAGCACTGCATTTGCTGTTGCCTGTATTTGTAGGAAGAATCTATGACCAAATCAGATTTGCAAGTCAGATGTTAAGGCAAGAGAATTTCCTGAAGCCCCAGTCTGGAGATTGGGATCTCTCCATCTCACCACTACCTGAAAGATGGAAACCCCTACACAATCAGCATCCACTCAATGGCTTGGATCCTATCTAGAATTTCTGCAGGTACAAAGAGGATTCCTCCCTCTCATTGCAGCTCACAATATTCCTTGAAATGCTGTTCCTAGGCAAACAAGGGCCTCTAGAAATAGGTTGAGGGGAAATCAGAGGTCTCCCACACGATAGGGGAATCAGTAAAAATGGACCAATTGTCCCTATGGAAATGCTAAGTAGGATCCAAGCCAATACCTGTGCCTACTTTTATCTTCAGCTGCATCTTATTTTTAATTGCCATATGTAGCAGTGCAGGAAAGTTAAGCAAGTTTATTTCTTTCCCCATGCCTGTCTGCTTCATAATGCATCTGAGTGAGCTCTAACTCACAAAAGCTTACACTGGAATACATTTTGTGAATCTTAGGGTGCCACTAGACTTCAGCTTTATTTTATTGCTACAGACTAACATGGCTACCCATCTGGAACTGCTTTTCCCTAGAGGATCAGATGTACCATTTGGGAAAAAAATCCTGTAACCATAACCTTGAGTATCCCACTGCCTCACCTACCCTATCTAAAGCAGTGATTTGTTTCTTGTACCCTATCTTCAACTCTAGGAATACAGATATAATCTATTTTAAATTTACACATAACATTTTGAAGGAGAAAAAACAACAACAATCCAAGCCCAGGATTGGCTTGGTAGTAGCAAACAAATGAACAGCACGGCAGCTAGAACCTCACAAGGCCAGGGCTCATGAACTTGATTAGCATGTGGAGGAATAAACTTGGAATAGATCTTTAGGGTGCAAAAGAAAAAATAGTAGGCAGGATGACTTCAACTACTGTAATTTACTAGAATCCCTGGAGATTATAGCCCAGAACTCACTGAATAAATCATTTATGTCTTACAGCTTTACTATAGATTGGCAGATGTGTACAGCCTGTGACAGCAAAGACAGCAAAGATACAATTAAGTTATCTTACTTAAATGCTATTGCTTAAACAGCCAAAAGGCCACAAGCAGCATCACACTAATATAATCCCCCAAATTAACCCTTTTTACATTTAATTACTGCCCTCAGAAATTTAGCCACTAATAATGTACTTCTTTTATCTGTGCCAAATAGCAACCATTGAATTAAGCTTTGCAGGTAGAGGTAAAATATATAGATAACAATGAAGTTATCTATATCCATCCTGCATCCATCTTGCCATATGTGCAAAGTCACAAATCTTATCTTTGCTCTGTAAACATGCCCTGTGAACATGTGGATTTCAAGGTAAATGAACATCTCTTGGCAAAACAACAATCCTTCTCTTATTTTAACAGCTGTGAGACCTTTTAATCTTTGTACCCACTATTAACATATTAAGTGAAATCTAGCTCCCAAGCAAGTAGTCACTGGCCACCTGATTGTGAGAATCTTGATAATAATGGCTGATCCTAGCATTTCACATGAGTTTAGCTTTTCTAGAAGTCAACTGAATTACCACTCCAAAAACTCCTGGAAGTTGGTTGGTTTCTATAATGGCCTCCTTAGACACACTTGCCTAGTAACAACTTTGCTTTCTTAGGTGACAGATTACCTATCTGTTTCCCCAGGAATCTGAATGATGATCACCTCAGCACATGCCGCTCTTTTACATAAAGTAAATACTGCTAAGTGTAGCAGCACATGCAATGTGTTGTTAAAGAAACTGCCAACAAAAATAGGTAGAAAAAGCTGCTTGTGCAAGCACAAATCTATAGTCTGTACATTATCTCAAATTTAGGATTTAAAATCTGTAATCAGTTTTTGCAGCTTTATTAAAGAGGCTGGGGGGTGGGGGTACAGCGTTGCCACAAAGACATCACCAGAAAACAAGAAGTGCTCCTTTCAAGCTAACTTTCTCTTTGGTGTTTATTAATTCCAACTTCGCTTGCACCATCTCTTGATACAGTATTTGTCAGTTTCAGAGTAACAGTTGTACTTATAGCTGGATAACATACTGTGGATAACTGGATAACATATTGAGTACCTGACCTCATCTCTAGAGAAGGAGCCTTCATCCTTGGCACAGTAAAATTGCAACATGGACCAATAGAAATAAAGAGATGTTTCACGTGTTAAAGAATTCTTTTTTCAAAAGTCCCTCCATTAAGCCATCCCCCCCCACTTCTTGCTCATGCCACGATCATGTGATGGGAATCGATGGCCAACTGCAACATCCCATCAGAGGTACGCACAATGACTGTGAAACTGTCCATATGGTGCCCCCCAACTGCTGTCTATATAGGCCTCCAGCAGTACACCCACATAATTCCCTTCAACCCACTCACCCTGTAACATGTAACCTGCCAACTGTACAGCTGTTTCAAATGGACATTCCAACCTGTAACAGGAGAAGAAAAAAACAAGGCAATTTAGAAAATAAAAGGATTTTGTTAAGGATTTGGCAGTGGTAGTGATAAATGTTAGTGATATTGCCAGATGATTCCTAAGTGTGTCTAAAAAAGCACCATTCTATATAGTCTAGAGTGATAGGATTTTCAAGACTGTACAAACTGCCATATGCTTACTGAGCCAAGGAAAAGTTTTACAGGTATCTTACTCAAGCACATGACTAATGAGAACCAACTGAAAATGCAGTCTGTGCTGAAGAAACAAGTTAATACATAGTTAATACAAAACAAGTACTAGACAAAAATAATACATCCCTGCCCAAATTGCTTCCCTTTAGCCCTGTAGAAAGCTGAATATTCTCTGAACTGGATAATGAAAATACATTATAACAGCATTCAGCAAACCAAGACGCATCACTGTGGGACATGAATACCGCAGTTGGATCCAAAGCATTTATGAAAGGTGCTGGCTGACATGGATCTTTGCCCCATCTCTCTTCTCCCAGAAACTGGACTCTCTTAAAAGCTGACAACCAGAGTCATAGGACCTATACAGATAAAAAGCCACAGGGCCTGGCAGGACAGAGAACTGCACTGGTGAAAAGGAGCTCGGCAAGACAGTCACCACCCTGCTCTTGCATCAAAGGAAGCACCACTAGTGGAAAAGAAACCCTGAGATCTGTTCTCCCTTCCTCACGAAGGCACCATGGGATGCATGGCTTTTTGTCCCTGAGGGTCCCACAACTTTCAGTATCCATTTTTGAGTAGTCTGTGAGGTTTCAAAAGGAACAGAAGGAAATATCTATGTCTATGATTGCTCTTATGTTTCACTGTCTGAGCAAACCACACATATTTATTTATTCACCAACTATTAAAAATGCTCACTTCCACAAAGCTGAATGAGTAGTTATGAATAACTTTAGTCTTTTGGTGATCAATAATTGTCCTATCTATGTTATAGTATTTGCAGCACACTTTTGATGGAAACAAGCCATACACTAAGCAGAATCATCAGCAGTACTTACTTGCCATTCAGAATGTCTTGTCTTAGCTGAAGGACAAATAAATACCTGTTACAGAAAGGAAAAGAACAAAGCCATCAGTTCACATGACCAGCCGTAAAGCTAGGCAGCAGTTTTGAATATGAACTTTAAAATATTAACCTGAGCTATCTAGAACAATCAGCTGCTGCACTTCGGTCTCTCACTTTCGGGCATGGAAATAAGGAACAACGCATTCCATAACAAGAGGATGAAATTCATCTTGTAGCTTGTCTTAAGAGCCCATGATACATTTTAAAAAGGATAGATTTCCGAAACAGTCAGAAAGCAATAACACCAAATCTGCCAAATTTCCTCAAAAATGGTTTCATGAACTGATGATTATTAATATAATGCAAAGTTAGAAGCTGATGAACAGTGTGAGAGCATTACCGGTTCCAGACCAGAACTCTCATACCAAAGAATCATAATGTTATTGAAAACCCAGAAAACAACGTTCACTGGCCTGCTAGAATGGGACACTTGGGGGAAGTGACCATTTACAGATCATCTTGCTCTGTAACACACTCCCTGGTGTGCTACCTGGCCGTTTTTGTCTTTAAGGACAGTACATGATGACTGGAAGTTTTGTTTATTTCTCCTTTCCCTAGATTTAACAGTCACTGGCTATTCATCTAACATTTCACGCTTTGAAAAAAAAGGGGAGAATGTAATGCTTTTCTTGACATGCTAAACATGCTAAAACAATGTGGGCTAGGGAGTTTATTTGATCTGGACAAAATGGGCATTTGTGTTCTTCTGCAATAATTTTATTGTTATCTCCCTTGCATTTCAGCTAAAACTAAGGCATTACACTTTGCCAATAATAAAGCTTGTCTAAATTTATGGATTTCTAACCAGCAGAAATTGTCTGGCAAGAAAAAAGTTCTGTTAAAGAGTATCTGGAAGAAGTGAACATTTACAATTTGCATCCTTAAACACTAGACCAATCCTCATTTAAGATCTTGTTTTGTAATTGTTTACAGCTTGCTTTCCGAATACTATTCCTTGCAGCTTTCAATCGCTCTATTGGCAGGGAAAATCTTTTGTCTAACCTTCTAGTCCAGGTAGACACAGAGATATCTGAGATTAACAACTGAAACACATCAGGTGTTGATGGCTCAAAGAGGGAGTACCAAAATTTAATGACAGATTGATATATAATAGATGTTAGGTTTGGGAGACCAAGTTCTAACCATAGAGTGGAGGAGTTTTGTTTATTTATAAATGAAACACTGATAGTGGTGACACACTGAAAAGCTTGTTAGATACAGCATTATTAACACAAGTTTTGCAATCCCTGAATAAATTGGAAGCTTTATATGCTATTTCTCCACAGACCTTTTCAAGGCAGCACACAAAGCAGAATAATACAAAGTATACAAACTAATACTAGACACAAGCTTGGAACCGGTGCAACTTTTCCATGAATGGAAAGATTTCAGCACATGGAGAGAAAATTCTTCCCCACAGCAGCAAAAAATGCTGTTCCTGAGGGTCTTCTATCCCCTAAGAGTATCACGAGGGGCATTTCAGGCTACAGTGGGAAGACAGAGGTGATAAAGCCGCATCAAGAGGAGAAATCCTTCCATCCTTGGTAATGCTATGCTGGCTGATCCAAACCACACAATACACTGCAACACAATGTAATAAAATCACAAGAACAGAATACAATGAATAATAGTTATTTATTATTATGCCAATTTATTATTCTGCTATCTGCCAGAGTTTATAGCAGATTTTTTGGTCTCCTTTCTGTGTCATTACGTGGAAAGATATGCACTCTATGTACCTTGTGAGTTCTTCACGCAAGTTGTTTGGCTCAGAGGAATAAAACTTTACACGAAGGTGGAGACAGTATGGTGGACCAACTACAAAAGAGAATGTATTTAGGTTATGGACAGCAAAGAAATCATTCTGCAGATTCTTTCATTAGTAGTTAAACTCACAGCTTTACAACAATTGACCTAAAAAAAAATGTCTTGGATCCTACGACATTGTTTCCCTTTTGCTTGTCTCCAGCCACTGCAGAGGCTTTCCTCCGCTGCAGAACTTGCTGCAGACAAAAATATTTTTATAAATTAAGAAGCCAACTCAAGAGTCACACCACATTAAGTTGATTTGTCTGTGCAAGAACAGATAACTCCAGGTTAATCCGAATATCGCAAGACACTATCCAAGAATGAAAAAATCAATTTATCTTGGCTGTGCACCCAGTCAAATCCTAGGAAATTGTTCCTGAACCTTCATAATCTTAGAAGTATCTGCTACGAGTATCTTGTATCAGCACAAACTATTGAATTCCGAGTCAAATCTGGAGACAAGGTTACTTAAGGGAGTCAAGCATTTTTTTTAGCTCCTACCCAAGAAAACTCAACTAAGGACAGATGAATGGTTCTTTCAAATTATACAAATCCAGGTCAAGTTTGAGAGCCAGGTCTTCTCCTGAGGTATTATTGTAATAAGCATAACTGGCTAAGCGAGGGAGCCTGTTCCCAACACAAACTTTCTCCATCCACTGAAATCTATGACCCCATTCTTAAATCAAATCTACGTGTCCCCAAACCAAATTTTACAATTTGGCTAATAACGTGCCACCACTTTGGGAAAGTGGAAGTAATACTTATGACAATGCATAAACAAGTGGAATACTCATTCAAGCAGGACACAGCTTCATTCACACTTATCACTGCCTTCCTCCTTCAGGAAAATCAGGGCTCAGAGCAACATCCTGTTTTGGTAGACTTCCCACCTCATTCTCCTCCAATGGCAGACACTGTCCACAGGGAGGCCATGATGGTACTTATGCTCAGTCTCAACTCCCAGTGAGACATTTGTTATGCCGGATCTTCTAATTTCTGCCTCATTTTGCATTTTATTACTAGGACAGATCCTTTGTCAGATGTGTTAATCCCAACAATGAAAGCCAAGAGAATTCTGAAAAAGGCTGGTGATGCAAAGAGTGTTATAGAATGCAATCCTCTCAATATTCTCTTTAGTCAAATGGCCACAGGAAGATAAAATATATGGCAATTTGAAGGGTGCTTCAGAACCTTTTGTGGTTGTGCCTCAAACAAATCTTTTCCTCCAGAATTAATCAGCCTTCAGTGTGTTAATGCAGAAAGCAATTATGTAACACATGTCAAAAGGAATCATGTCACCACTAGTCAGCTGCCAAGTTTCTGGCATTACAACATTCTTCTTTGAACACTGCCAAAGTAGATTCTGGAGATATAAATACTTTTAAAATAGGAACACATTTAGGTGAAAAGAAGAAGGTACGCAAGAAAACAAAGGCAGGGGCACTTACTTTTAACTTGTTTTTTAATACTCTTGGTATTGTCCAACCAATGCTGAAAGAAGGAGAATCCACAGAATAAAAACAATGTTTTAAACAAAGTGTTTTATAACAGAAAACGGTTAAAGTTAGTTATTAAGAAAACTACAAAAAAGGGAATGAACAAAAATCTTTTCCACTTAAAGCATTCACAGTGTAAACCATATTATCCCAAAGCCTTCAAATCTACACATACATTAAAAACATGCCAAAATTAAAAACACACCCTACACTTAGAATTACAGAACCACATTACATCTCTCTCTCTCTCTCTCTCTCTCTTTTTTTTGCCTTTGTCACAGCTGACTTACGGTGACCCCTGGGGGGGGGGGTTCAAGACAAGAGATGTTCAGAGGTGGATTTGCCATTGCTGCCTCCGCGTCACAACCCTGGTATTTCTTGGAAGTCTCCCATCCATGACCATGCTTAGCTTCTGAGATCTGACGAGGTCAGGTTAGCCTGGGCTATCTAGGTCTGGGTGGTATTACATTAACACCTACCTACTGCTCACTTCCAAAAGGACGGATAGGTACAAAGAGGCACATGAAGTAATTCCAATACCTCTAAGCCAATTTTTATACACTGTATACAAAAGGCATAATTACACATTACAGTTGGCCTGATTTCAGCTACACACACACACATATATACATACACACACACACACACACGTAGCTGATTTCAGCTGCATACATATACATACACACACACACACACATATATATATATACACACTCATATGTGTGTGTGTTAAGTGCCGTCAAGTTGCTTCCGACTCATGGCGACCCTATGAATGAAAGTCCTCCAAAATGTCCTATCTTTGACAGCCTTGCTCAGATCTTGCAAATTGAAGGCTGTGGCTTTCTTTATTAAGTCAATCCATCTCTTGTTGGGTCTTCCTCTTTTCCTGCTGCCCTCAACTTTTCCTAGCATGACTGTCTTTCCCAGTGACTCTTGTTTTCTCATGATGTGACCAAAATACGATAGCCTCAGTTTAGTCATTTTGGCTTCTAGGGTCAGTCCAGGCTTGATTTGATCTATAACCCACTGATTTGTTTTTTTGGCAGTCCACGAAATCCGTAACACTCTCCTCCAACACCACATTTCAAAGGAATCTATTTTCTTCCTATCAGCTTTCTTCACTGTCCAGCTTTCACACCCATACACAATAATAGGGAATACGACGGCATGAATTAATCTAGTCTTGGTGGCCAGTGACACATCCTTACACTTCAAAATATTTTCTAGCTCATTCATGGCTGCCCTTCCCATTCTCAATCACGTTCTGATTTCTTGGCTGCAGTCTCCCTTTTGGTTGATGGAGGAGCCAAGGAATAAAAAGTCTTGAACAATTTCCATTTCCTCATTGTCAACGTTAAAGTTGTGTAATTCTCCGGTAGTCATTACTTTTGTTTTCTTGATGTTCAGCTGTAGTCCTGCTTTGGCACTTTCTCTTTTAACTTTCAGCAGTACTCGATTCAAATCTTCACTATTTTCTGCCAATAATGTAGTGTCATCAGCATATTTCAAATTATTAATGTTCCTCCCTCCAATTTTCACTCCACCTTCATCTAAATCTAATCCAGCTTTCCTAATTATATGTTCTGCATATAGATTGAAGAGATAGGGAGATAAAATACATCGTCTGACACCTTTGCCAATTGGAAACCATTCCGTTTCTCCATATTCTGTACTAACTGTGGCCTCTTGTCCAGAGTACAGGTTGCGCATCAAAACGATCAGATGTAGTGGCATACCCATTTCCTTTAAAACCAGCCATAGCTTTTCATGATCCACACAGTGTGTATATATATACACACACACACATATTTTAAAAAACTGTTAAGAGGTTAAGACTAGATTTTGTGGTTGCAAATAATTTGGAAACATGGTCATTAAAATACAAAACCCTGAAGGCTGAAAAATGACTCTGGCTCCTGAAGCCAAGGTCAATGCCTGAGCACATGTATGCTCATATTAATCATTTTCATTTCATGTACTTGGCTTTTACTCATACACAGAAAATGTACGTTGTCAGAATTATGCTTTAAAGCTTGTAATGCAGAGCTGACACCCATGGCCTCCTACCCCCTTTATAATTGCATGGCAAGACTACCTTCAGCTCTCCAATGGGATTCATTGCACTCCCCATTCCATAGTGTAGTACGCTGGCAGACATTTGATCGTAGTGGGAATTGTCAGACCTCAAGTTAATGTAAGTTGACATTACATCTCTCTCTTTTTTTTCCCGTCACAGCTGACTTACGGTGACCCCTGGGGGGGTTTCAAGGCAAGAGATATTCAGAGGTGGATTTGCCATTGCGGCCTCCGCCTCACAACCCTGGTATTTCTTGGAAGTCTCCCATCCATGACCATGCTTAGCTTCTGAGATCTGACGAGATCAGGTTAGCCTGGGCTATCTAGGTCTGGGTGGTATTACATTAACATCTACCTACTGCTCACTTCCAAAAGGACGGATAGGTACAAAGAGGCACATGAAGTAATGCAATACCTCTGGGCAAATTTTTATACACTGTATACACATAATTACACACTACAGTTGGCCTGATTTCAGCTACATCACATCATGATGTCATTAAGAACACAAGAACCTTCTGCTGAACCAAACCAGTTCTCCATCTAGTCCAGCACTTAGAGGGGCTACATTTTGTTACTGCATAAAAGTAAGGATACACATCGAGAAGGTGATAAGTTTTAAGATTATTTTCCTCCCAAAAAAAGTGCAACAAAACAGGGAGACAGGTGGTATAAAAATCATATTTTATCAAGAATTTCAATCACAAAAGCATATTAAACAAAACAGCAGTTTTAATATCATAGCTTTGTTTGCACAGAAAAACAGATGAATAATGTGCATTACTGAATTGGAAAGGAGAAAAAATTCTATACATAAAGGAACATTGATGCAATACTATCAGCGTATAGCAACCTCTATCAATGTAGTTACCAAAGCTGAATAACACCAACCTTCCTACTGTATCACAGTGGTCATTTAATTGTCTCCAGGTATCTCTTTATCATGTCCAGCGATATGTCTGATCGTAAACAAGAATGAAAGACAAGGCACACTGGGCATCACATATGGTCTGCAGACGATCACAGCATCACTACAATGCTGACTAGGGCTGCTAACTTCCAGCAACACTGTGATAATACTTGCCTTTAAAAAATCAAAAACAAACTAAAAGCTACAGACTAGCAATGGAACCCATTACCAGGGATCAGTAAAGACAGTAAACTTTAAAATCTTTAAAAGCAAGTTGTTCATTGTTAAGAAGCTGATCCAATAGAATCTCAGAATCACCTTGCAAAATTGTTTATTAGTCAACAATACACAAAGTCCTGGGGATAAAGGTTACCCATTCTGGCACCAAGTGTAAGCAACCTGGATAGCCCAGGCTAGCCTGATCTTGTCAGACATCAGAAGCTAAGCAGGCTTGACCCTGGCAAGTATTTGGATGGGAGACCTCCAAGGAATTCCAGGGTCATGACATGGAGGCAGGCAATGGCAAACCACCTCTGATCATTTCTTGCCTTCAAAATCCCAAGTTCCTGGGGTTGCCATGAGTAAGCTGCAACTTGACGGCACACAATTCTTATTATTAGGCATTCCATAAACAAGGCACTGTAACAGAAATGGTCCTGCTCCTTAGTAGCCACCCACCTCATTTCTTAGGGCAGAAGCACATGGAGAAGAGCCTCAGAAGGCTCTCTCAAGACTTAGGCAAGCACATACAGGAGCAGGAGGTTTTTTAGGTACCAAACATATTTCCTTTAGGATTTAAAGGTTAAAAACCAGCACTAGGCAACCAGTGCCATTTGTTAAGTACAGGCAATGGTATACTTGCCTGCAATCAGTATCTGCTAGTAGCTTCACTACCAACAGGAGTACTACATGTGGCCTTTGCTAAATCAACAAATTCCATCGATAGAGATCGATTATGGGAGAAACTAACAAAAACTAACATAGACAAAAGACTACTGCTTCTCCTAAGAGAGCTTCATTCGGACACATATGCAAAAATTAGAGTGGGCACCTTGGGCTCACTAACAAATGAAATCTCAACAGGAAAGGGAGTAAAACAGGGGTGTGTTTTAGCACCCCTTCTCTTCAATCTGTATATAAATGACACAGTGCCGAAGCTAATGGATCCAACTTTTGTCACCCCGTCTGTTGGCCAACAAAAATTATCAATACTGCTGTATGCAGACTATATGGTTTTAATATCTCTAACTAGAGTTGGCCTGAAAAGGCTTCTTAACAGCCTGGGGGGGGGGGGTACTGCAAAGAAGAAAAACTTTCAATTAACTATGCAAAAACTAAAGTAATGGTTTTTAGAAAAAGATCAAGACAGTTTCCCTGGTGTATACAAGGCATCTGAATTGAGCATTGTAAAACCTTTAAATACTTGGGCATAACCTTTAGCAAAACCTTGAATTGGAATGCCCACCTCTCAATCACTAAGTCCTCAGCCTTAAAGACTATAGAAGCTATCATGAGATTTTATTATACCGGGGAGGATTTCTTATAGATCCGGCACTTAAACTTTACACCAGCAAAGTCATCCCTCACCTAATGTATTGTGTAAAAGTTTGGCGGTGGAAAGAACAAATCTTATTCAACCTGGAAACTACTAAAAATATGTTCCTACGCTGCATTTTGGCATTGCCAAAAGAACACCTGCAACCTTGATGAGGGCAGAACTTCGTATTCCTTTGATTAAAGCCCGAGCTGAGTTCATCATCTTAAAGACACTGAAAAAGTATAACTTAAATAATATCAACTTACTCAGTAAACGTAGTTTTCAGTTATTGCAAAACAAGGTTACGGAGCGTTCAGATTTGTTTGAAATTATTACTTCCCACTTTACCATCCCAGATGACATGCTCCAGCCCACAGGAAATAATTTAGACCTACGGGAATGGATTTACAAGGAAGATGCTCTAATTGATAGCCATCTACCGGTAATTGCCCAAACAAAATCAGCCCTGTGGTATAAAATGATAAAAAAGATCATCTCAGATCTTCTTATCTGGTAGATATAACAACTTATAGAGCAGCTCTCACATCACTGCGATTTCAAACTATGCCCACTGAGCCGGTCGTTTAAAAAAAACCCCATGGGCTCAACGTATCTATGTGGCAGCTCATGGAAGATCTACTCCATTACCTCCTGGCCTGCCTTCTCTCTACATCAAGCCTCGGAATAAGTTCCTGGCAAATATTCTTTCCACTTTTTATTTAATGCTGATAAACTAATTTTCTTGCTTTCCGATACTGACCCTTTAGTTTCCCAGAAAATGGCACTTTATGGCCTGGCGGCCAGGAAAACCAGGACAAAGAAAGCCATCAAATGAGGAAAGGAGCCAAATTGGTACATTTTAATCTTACGACTTTTAATGGTTATATATATATATATTTAAGTTGTTGTAATATTGTGTTGATTGTAAAGGCCTATGGCCATGCACAATAAACTTGACTGACTGACTAGTAGCCACTGATGCATTTGGATCCAATTGGTGAAGTTTACAAACCATCTTCAAAGGCAGCTCTATGTAGAATGCATGACAGTAATCTAACCTGGAATCAACCAGCACATGGATAACTGTGGCGAGATCTCACTTTACAAGAAAAGGTCAATGCTAATGAACTAGTCTGTTGGTTAAAAGCATTATGCTCTACAGATGAAACTAGGACCTTGGTTACTTACCATGAAGGTTCCTTCTACTCTGAGGTCACAAGGGCATCTTGCAACAGAAGAGTTATTCCTCTTTCCGGTGCTAGGGCAGGCAGGAAGTAGTTAATTTTTCCCCTTCCTGTTCCTGGCCAGAATCGCCCTCTAGCTCCAGTTTGAAACTTCCCGAGCTAGGGCTTCTCTTATGTAACAACAGGAAGCTGAGGGAACAAGGGTCGCCGTAGAGAATAAAAAATCATGCAACCACGGTGATGGCAAGAATAACTGAACTGTATGTAGTATCGTTATAACCACTGAACCTTGAATACGCTCAATATAACATTTGAATAACTCAATATAACATATGCAAGACACAGATTAAGTATTGTGTGAATACCAACCAAAAACCTAAGGGGTTAGGTATGTCAGACAACAGTGAGTAACATGTGACCCCAATTACTGCCAGGAGGAGTCCTGCTCACTCCTGCTTGTCGTCGCCAGATCGTCATCCTGAAACGTGCTCCAGCTTTCACCCCAGGGTGGGGCAAGATGCCCTCGTGACCTCAGAGTAGAAGGAACCTTCTCGATAAGTAACCAAGGTCCCATTCTCACTATGAGTCAGAAGGCATCTTGAAACGGCCGGGATGTCCAAGAGCTATGGCATCCAAGGGTGGGAATCGTCTTTCTCTACTGCGTGCTGGAGCACTCTGCAGCCAAACGCTGCATCCTCTGTGGAGTACGTGTTCAGGTGGTAGTGTCGGATGAAGGAGGAGATGGATGACCACGTAGCTGCTTTGAAGATCTCCTTGACTGATGCCATGCTGTGAATGGAGTGTGCTGTGATGCCTGGCGGGACCGGTCAGTTGCTGACCTTGTACGCCTCCTCAATGCACTTGCGAAGGGTCCTACTGATGGCTGTCTTGGAGAGCTTCTTGCCCTTGTTGGGTGCAGTCTGGGAGACGAACAGTGAGTCCACCTTGGTTCTTGTAGGTTATCCGGGCTGTGTAACCGTGGTCTTGGTATTTTCTTTCCTGACGTGTCGCCAGCAGCTGTGGCAGGCATCTTCAGAGGAGTAACACTGAAGGACAGTGTCCCTCAGTGTCAAGTGTGTAGGAAGAGTAATATATAGTCAGAAAGGGGTTGGGTTGAGCTGAATCATTGTCCTGCAAAAAAGTATCAAAGGTAATGTGCTAATCATTGTCCTGTAAGTATCAAGATAATGTGCTAATGAGTGTGTGGTATGTTAATATGGAACCATTGTATCCTGAAGGTTGGCTTGGCTTCCTGTCCTGAAAACCTCCAGACTAACAAAGACTACAGTCAACAATAGCCATGCAGATTAGCTTTGGATTTCACACATTAACAGTTCAGGATGGTGGAGTGAAGAAGTCTTCGATCCCCCGTTTGTTGAGATGGGCCTTGGCTGAGACTTTGTCTGTCCAAACTAGCATGTGTGTGCCCTGGACCACTGACTGGAATGCTGTAAGAGCATTGTAGATGGCCCAGAGTTCCAGGCGGTTGATGTGCAGGGTTCTCTCCTGCTGCGTCCAGGAGCCTTGGGCTAGTTGTTGATTGAGTGTGGCTCCCCAGCACTCCAGACTTGCGTCGGTGAAAATCTGGACGGTGTGGGCATGCTAGTACAGCCAGCCCTTCCAGAGATTGGAGGGGCGAGTCCACCATTGGAGGCTGAGCTTGGTGGATGTCGGTAGTGTAAGCCGAGTTTTTCTCTTCTGTAGGATGTGTTGTTGGTGGGGCATGGGGAACCACTGGAGGGAACAAGCATGTAGACGAGCCCAGGGCACCAAATCGATGCAGGTGATCATGTGACCCTATAGATGTGCCAAGGCCGACAGTCCCGCTGATCTTGACTTGATCAAGTTGGCTGGGCCAACAGGGAGATCTTTGTGGCCTTGTCACTGTGTAGGAAAAGCACGCTGGCCTTGGTATCTATGATCACTCCCAGGTGTTGGAGGTGCTAGGATGGGGCTATGTTGCTCTTGTCCTAGTTGATCAGGTACCCATGGGTCTCTAATACCTGACGCCTGGTTTTTAGCACTGTTAATTTAATATTGTCTTATGTTTACTATGTTTACTACGTTTTATGTTTCCTAACCTTTTTTTGTGTTCCCCTCCCTTCCTCTTTCCTTGGTCCAAGACTGCGGTCATAGACCTAATAAATTATTATTATTATACCTGGATCACTCTCTTGGTGTGCTTGATGGCCGTGCGTTCCATGGGGGTGCTGACTAGGATGTCGTCCAGGTACAGGTAGACGTATATGCCCTCCTTCCTGAGGAGGGCCACTAGTGTCACCAGCACCTTGGAGAACACTCCAGGAGCTGGTGACAGACTGAAGGGCAGGGCCTTGCCCATCGTAGGCAAATCGGAGATACTAGTGGTGCCTGGCATGGATGTGGATGTGCAGGTATGCCTCTGTCAGATCTATGGACGTCATGAAATCTCCTGGGCAGAAATCTTCCACTAAGGAACAAAGTCTCCATGTGAAAGTGTTTGGCGCGAATGAAGTGGTTGACGTACTTCAAATCCAGGATCGCATGCCAGTCCCTGTTCCTTTTGGAAATGGTGAAAAAGATAGAATAAATCCCGGAGGATCTCTTTTCCTGTGGGACCGGCTCAATAACTTGTATCCTCAGCAGGTGCAGGATGGCAGAGGTAGTCCTTGCATGCTTTTCTTGGTTGCTGGGTCGCTGGGAGGGAATGAGGCAGTCTGGGGGGGGGGGTGATTTTTGGCGGAACTTGTTCTGGTAGCCTGACTGAATTATCTGTTGTACCCAGAGGTCGGGGTCAGCCAGTTCCCATTGTTGCCTGAAGAACTGTAATCTTCCCCCACACTGGCACTGACCCAGCGTCACTGTCTCTTCTGCTTGGAGAAGCGACCGGACTTGTCGTGACCTTGGATCTAGGAGTTGCTGGTAAATCTATTGCCTTCTCTAGGAGTGCCCCTTCTGGTGGGCCACAGCTGCCGGCGGGCATCTGGGAGTGGTGGAAACAAAAGGAGGGGTAGGAGGTCGATGAGCTCCCCCTGCTGTCCCTTTTGAGGCTTCAGGGCATGGCCTTCTTCTTGTCCCTCATCTCGACCAGGATGTCATCCAGCTTGTCTCCAAAGAGGCGCCCCCCCCGGCATGGGTAGGCCAGGAGCATGGCTTTGGAAGAGAAATCTACTGGCCAAGCCCTCAGCCAGAGTGCTCTCCTGGCGACCGTGTTGGCCGCCGCCGCCTTGGCGCTTAGGGACATGCAGTCCAGGGTGGTGTCTGCCAGTAAGGCCACAGCTTTCTGGATCATGTTGATGCCCTCCATGGCCTTGCGATGGTCAGGGGGAATGAGGGTGGCCAGCTTCCTAGACCAGACGACTGCTGCCCTGGTGATGAGCAAGGCGGTGGCCAATGCCTGGATAGAAGTTGTAAGGATCTCATGAGCCTTTCTGGAGGCCATGTCTGCTCATCTGTCCCGTGGGTCCTTGAGGGAGCCCATGCTGTCCTCTGCGAGCAGGCCTGAGGACTGGAGCGCGGCTATCGGTGTGTCCACTGGGGGGGGGGTGTCCTCAGCATCTCCATGGCATGTGGAGCAAAGGAATACATTCTCCTAATGCTGTGTGGGAACTGCCTTAGCTTGGCCAGCATCTAGAAATACTCCGGGAATGGGGTCACCTTATTTGAGGACTGGGTCCTGGGGAAGAACTCCTGGGGCCCTTTGGG
Source organism: Euleptes europaea (assembly GCF_029931775.1). Taxonomy (NCBI): domain Eukaryota; kingdom Metazoa; phylum Chordata; class Lepidosauria; order Squamata; family Sphaerodactylidae; genus Euleptes; species Euleptes europaea. The sequence continues at coordinate 9,197,351 of NC_079326.1, read as the reverse complement.
TCTGGAATTGTCCTTGGCCCCCTCCCCTGGCTCTACACTCAGTGAGGTCGAGAGCCATAATGGCCTTGGCCAGGAGGTTCTGGTACTCCTCTCCTGGAAAGAGCCTGGGCTGCTACTTTGGTGTGGCATGAAAGTCCTCCTCTTCAGAGGATAATTTCCCCTACTTCCTTTCGTCATTCTCTGAGGATCTAGAGGAGGCTGGAGAGGCTTCCCTGTAGCTGGATCCGTGCTGAGGCCATGGCTTCTTTGCTGCCCTGGTGGGCCATGGGCATGAGGGATCTCTGGGGCTTTTGCTCCTGCTTTCCCTGGGGCAGCTGTGAGCTTCAGGGGAAGAGTCCCGCTGGGGCAGGGGTGACCTTCCGTGTGTGGGACCTACTCTAGGGTCCTGCAGGAACGGGAACTCCTCCCTTAAGGCCCTTTTCATGAGAGCGAGCAAGACCTCGGGGCGCTGGAGCTGCCCTCCCTCAGCCCCCGTTGGCCCTGTTTCCTCGGGCCCTCTAGGCTCAGCAGTCTGCTGCGTGGGCTGCTCCAGTTGCTCCTGGCTGGTCGCAGGAGTCCAGGGTGGCTCTGGAGGCTCCAGCTGCTTCCTGGAGGTTTCCGGACTCCAGAGTGAGCCAGACTTCCCGGGGGGTCCTTGTTGCTGCTGCAGACCAATCGGACCTCTCCCGGGGCTTCGTCGTCGTCGCGGCAGGGCTTCTTGGTGTCGGGCTTGCTGGAGCTGGCGCCTTTGGTTGTCCTCGTCTTGCCTCCGCTGGTCTTCATCGCTGCTGCAGAAGCCCGGTTGCCCCTCTTCTTCTTCCCTGACTTGTTGGTGCCGGTACTGGGCTCTACCGCTCAAGCGGGAACCTGGTCATCCTTCTTCTTCTTCCCCGATTTGCTGGTGCCTGGCTCTACAGCCTTCGTGGGAGCCCAGTCGGGGGGGGGGCGAGGCCACTCCGATAGCTGCGCCACCAAAAGGAGCCCAGCCACGTGGCCTCCTGATTGAGGTACCCGTCAGCTTCAAGCTCCACCACCGCCATTGTACTCTCTCCCTCTCTCTCAGATCAGGGCTGGAGAGAGAATCTGAAAGTTGGCGGTGTGTTGTAGTCCTTTAAGGTAGGTGTGTACCTTCTGGTGCAGAGTGATCTGCGATGCTGCCTACTCTTAGCGAGGCAGGAGGAAAAACTGGAGCCAGAGGGCAATTCCGGCCAGGAACAGGAAGGGGAAAAAATAATTACTTCCTGCCTGCCCTAGCACTGGAAAGAGGAATCACCCGTCCGTTCCAAGATGCCCTCTCACTCTGAGTGAGAATTGGGCATCGAAATGAAGCAACAGATCTAAAGAGCTAACAGCACCACTAAACTGTGAACCTGCTTCTTAAGTGGGTGAGTAATCGCATAAAGAGTAGAACGAATCCCAATTACAGGACTGATATTACCACTTGTTTCTACAGAGAAACAAAGAAACAGATCTATTCTTAAAAATCACCTCTAACTTAGGGGACAGGGAGAATATTCACATCTGCCAGTCCAGTCTGTAGAGATTAGGTGTGCATTTGGATATGCCAAACCGGGGGTGGGGTGGGGGGAAGCTGGGGAAAAACAGCTATCTGGATTTTCAGTTTAGGGAGGGGGGCTCTTCCGCTTTCCCACGGCCCATATAAGGGCATGGGGGGGGGAATTATTTTTTAAAATTTAAAGCTCATCTGAAGGGTGGCAATTAGGCTTTAAATAAAAAAAACCACCTTTAAACTTACCTTTGCTGGTGCTCTGCTGGGCTTGCTAAGGTGCCCCCCCTTTGCTAGATTGCTCCTTCCAGAGCAATCGCCTGTTGCCCTTTTCTTGCCCTTTGTCTGGTTTCTAAAGCAACAGGAGGGAGGGGAAGAGGCATCTTGAATGGACAAATAGGACAGCTTGCTGGAACATTCCTATTTGGCCAATGGCTGCAATGCATTTTGTTTGCCAAATAGTTAATTTGCATACAGTATACCTTTTCAGTGTCGGCTCTGAGCTTCATAACAATTGAAGCCAGGCGGTCTTAGAGAACCAGTTCATCAGTTCCCGTAGCTTGACTTTGCAGAGGAGCTCTTCTCAATTCCTTTATCTGGAATTGGGGAGCTTGCAGTAGAGGAGACAGGACAAATTTTAGTGCAGTTATTTTCACTAAAAAGTTTTGACATTCCATCTTCAGGATAGTTGCAGGTTAACCTTAGACATGTTCTAGAATAGGAAGTCACTAGGTAGTTGTTCTTTTAACAAACAAAAAGGGAAAACCCCACTTTAAAGCAAGGTTAGATGAATTTTTTACAAAACAAAACCTTAGTTTTCTTGGCAAAGGGTTCTTAAAAAGCTTTCAGGGTCTGTTAGGTTGCAGTGCAGGACAGGTAGTTAGGCAATTAGTTTCCCTGTGTTACTTAGCCAGAGTTTGGCCAGGGGTAACAATGAGTGACAGGAAGAGAACGCAGCGGGACCCTGGGGAAAAGGCAAAGGAGAATACTAGAGGGGTAGGTGGGAAGGCGGTGGCTTTCCCCCTACCTGTGCGGAGACCTGTTCCTCAGCCACCTCCCACCACCCTGACCTCTGGCTGGAGTGGTGCAATGAAGAAGCCCCGCATGGAACTCTGCATTGAGGCAGCTGCTGGAGCAGTGCCACCTGCACAAGTGACTGCATGGGCTGGCACCAGGCAGGGGTCTGCTGATCAGGCTGCCTCTTCTCCAGCTGTTGTTGAGACTTCCCAGCAGCAGGAGGAGGAGCTGCCTGAGCTGTCTTTTGGGGTGAGCTTTGGGGACAAGAGTGTTGTGGCTCTGGAACTCACCCCAGGGATTAAGAGGATGCTGGAGGAGCTAAAGGAAGGGCTGCATGCACCATCTTCTTTTTTGGTTCCTCCAGAGCTCAGCAGGCCTTCTGAGGGGAAACAGGAGGAGAGGCCAGAGGTGGCGCAAGAGAAAGAGATGGAGGGGCGTTCCTCCATCGCTACTGACAGGTGGCCCTTCAGAGCTGTAGAAACAATTGAAAACTCCATTGGCTAGATGGGGTTTTATGGGCCCTTTGGGGGCCCATAAAATTGGACTCCCTGATCCAAACTTTACCAAATGTAGCGGTTCTTCTAAAGAGAGCCACTTGCAGCTATGCTGCAAATTTGGTACGTCTATCTTGAAAAATAGCGCCCCCAGAGCCCCCCTCCCCAATCCCCCATAGACTTTAATGGAGCCGAAGATTTTTGGATAGCCAACCCCCACACAAACCCATTTACCAGTATGGGTATTTGGCTTCTTCAAAATTTTTTGAGTACAATAAACCCAAATCCAAATGGTATACACCCCTAGTAGAGATTCCAAATGGCAGCAAAAGTTCATAATCTATAGCAACTAACTGAAAAATGCAAATATGTACCGTATTTTTCGCTCCATAAGACGCACTTTTTTCCTCCTCAAAAGTGAGGGGAAATCTCTGTGCGTCTTATGGAGCGAATGTGGGGGAATCCGGCCCCCAGGGAGAAGGGCAAAGCTGCCGAGAGGTCCGGCCGTGGCAGCCCACGCAGAGCTGGCACGCCCAGGAGCCGGCTAGGAAGCCGCCAGCCAGCTGGGGGGCGGGAGGCCCCCCCCCCAGCCGCCCAGCGCAGCGGCAATGGGGCCGGGCCACCCCGGGAGCCGGCCAAGACTCTGCCAGCCAGCTGGGGGCGGGAGGCCTTTGTGAGCCGCTGAGCGCAGCGGGGCCAGGCTGCCCCGGGAGCCGGCCAAGACTTTCCCTCCGTCCCTCCCTCCCACTGAGAGCAGCGGGGCCGGGTCGCCCCAGGAGCCGGCCAAGACCCTCCCTCTGCGCTGCCGAGTGCAGCGGGGCCGGGCTGCCCCGGGAGATGGCCAAGACCCTCCCTCCCACTGAGAGCAGCGGGGCCGGGCCGCCCCGGGAGCTGGCTAAGACCCTCCCTCTGCGCTGCCGAGCGCAGCAGGGCCGGGAGGCCCTGGGAGCCGGCTAAGACCCTCCGTCCCTCCCTCCGTCCCTCCCTCCCAGCCACCAAGAGCAGCGGGGCTGGGTTGCCCCAAGAGCTGGACAAGACCCTCCCTCTGCGCTGCCGAGCGCAGCGGGGCCAGGATGCCCTGGGAGCCGGCCAAGACCCTCCCTCCCTCCCAGCCACCACGAGCAACGGGGCTGGGTTGCCCCGGGAACCGGCCAAGACCCTCCCTCTGCGCTCCCAAGCGCAGCGGGGCCGGGAGGCCCTGGGAGCCGGCTAAGTCCTCCCTCCCTCCCTCCCTCCCTCCCAGCCACCAAGAGCAGCGGGGCTGGGTTGCCCCGGGAGCCGGCCAGGACCCTCCCTCCCAGCCACCAAGAGCAACGGGGCTGGGTTGCCCCGGGAGCCGGCCATGACCCTCCCTCTGCGCTGCCAAGCGCAGCAGGGCTGGGATGCCCTGGGAGCCGGACAAGACCCTCCCTCCGTCCCTCCCTCCCAGCCATTTATTCATGGAAGGTTTTGCATTGGATTTGCCACTCTTTAGATGCACTTTTTCCCCATCCATATTCTCAAAACTCAACAATAAGCCGCCACGCAGAGTTTTGAGAATTCAGATGGGGAAAATGTGCATCTATACAGTGACAAATCCAATGCAAAACCTTCCATGAATAAATGGCCCCAGCCACCAAGAGCAACGGGGCTGGGTTGCCCCGGGAGCCTGGCAAGACCCTCCCTCTGCGCTGCCAAGCGCAGCGGGGCTGGGATGCCCTGGGAGCCGGACAAGACCCTCCCTCCGTCCCTCCCTCCCAGCCACCAAGAGCAACGGGGCTGGGTTGCCCCGGGAGCGGGCCAAGACCCTCCCTCCCAGCCACCAAGAGCAACAGGGCTGGGTTGCCCTGGGAGCCGGCCAAGACCCTCCCTCCGTCCCTCCCTCCCAGCCACCAAGCGCAGCGGGGCTGGGTTGCCCCGGAGCCGGCCAAGACCCTCCCTCCCAGCCACCAAGAGCAACGGGGCTGGGTTGCCCTGGGAGCCGGCCAAGACCCTCCCTCTTCGCTGCCAAGCGCAGCGGGGCTGGAATGCCCTGGGAGCCGGACAAGACCCTCCGTCCCTCCCTCCCAGGCCATTTATTCATGGAAAGTTTTGCCTTGGATTTGCCACTCTTTAGATGCACTTTTCCCCCATCCATATTCTCAAAACTCAACAATAAGCCGCCGTGCAGAACTTTGAGAATTCAGATGGGGGAAATGTGCATCTATAGAGTGACAAATCCAATGCAAAACCTTCCATGAATAAATGGCCCCAGCCACCAAGGGCAACGGGACTGGGTTGCCCCGGGAGCCTGCCAAGACCCTCCCTCCTAGCCATCAAGAGCAGCGGGGCCGGGTTGCCTCAAGAGCCGGCCAAGATTCCGCCAGCCAGCTGGCAAAACCCAGCTGGGAGGGGGTGGGCGTGACACGCAGGCGCCTCAGGGAGGCAAGCTGTGGAAAAAGGGCGGTTTGGGAGGAGCAGGAAGGAGGCGGTCGTTTCTCAATGCGCAGCGAGGGGCACGTGGTGGGGAAAGACGGTCCTGCAAGGAGAGCTTTTGCTGGGGAAGACGGTCGTGCAAGGAAAAGTCACCTCCTTACCCACCCCCCCTTCGTGCAGGTAGAGCAGGTCGCCAGCGCCAACAACCTGAAACTTTGAAGGTTATATCCCTCCAACACTAGATATATGCTGCTCAAGATCAATTGATCAAGGAGCTTCTAAGGGATAAAAGGAAAGGAAAGGAAACTTTGAAGGCATCACTGAAACTCTGGCAAGAATTTCATGGGGCGCATGCAAAAGAAAAGGGGAAGAGAAATATTGGGGGGGAGGTTTTCCCCAGATTATTATTTCTGTATTTTGCCTGTATTATACACACAAAGAATGGTGGCTGGGGATGTCCCCCCCCCCATTTCTATTGCCCACATTTCTCCACGCATTTCCTCTTGCTGCCCAGCTCAGTGGCAGCGGGCAATAGGAGCTAGGGGTTATTCTGTCCCCAGTGGGAAAATGGTAAGCCTACTACAAGGCCTTAAACAAACCATCTTCTGGGCATGGAGTAGGGGTCACTGGGGGTGTATGGGGGAGGTAGTTGAGAATTTCCTGCATTGTGCAAGGGGTTGGACTAGATGACCCTGGTGATCCCGTCCAACTCTGTGATTCTATGAAATTGCTGTTATCTTAGCCTGGACACCTCTGGCCCCCCCCCACATGCTCACCGCACCTTGCAGGGGTGTTGCACAAATGACAGCGAATGTACAGGAAGCACTTGAAACACTCCAGGTTTGTCAGGTGCTCTGGGGAATCCCTGGGGATTCTTACAAACTTATCTAGCATTCCTCAACGTTAAGGTCAGTTCCAATGGGAGAGACCTCCTGAAAGAGAGTTGGCTCATCCCATATGATCTGCTCCCACAACCTGCCGTGGCAGGGAGGCTTTGGGCGCAGTTCTCAGCTAACTTGGAACAACTATGTGAGAATACTTCCCAGAATCTTTCACAATACTCCGTTCCATGGTAGACATGGACCATTTCTTCAGAGCATTCTGTAAGTGCCAAGCACTATGAATATTTTGAGATTTATTAGCCCGATTGCTAGTTTTAAACAGGCAGTAGACGAGGACAACCTCTGAGCTCTGAACCCGCTCTCTCTCTCTTTCCCCCCCATCGGGTCTTCCAACAGTTAGGATTTTGTCTGTGTTAGAAATTCTGAATTTTGAAATCTGGCATTTCATCTCTGTCAATCTGGAACAGCACCTGGAATTTCCATGCTGCTCATTCCTCGGGGGGGGGGGATTCTTCCCATGATGCGCAGGGCTGTCTGTTGTTCACGGAGAAAGCACACACTGCCTTTTAGCAAGAGGGGCTTCTTTGTTTTCTTCGTGCCACCAGAGTGTGTTTTCTGATTGAAAACCATGGTCAGCGGTCAGTGGTAAACATTGGAGATATAGTTCCTTCATTACTGTATTTTCTTGCAGAAAACCTTCCCCATTCCACATACAAGGATGATAAAGCAGAAGAGATTAGCATATAAGATTCCTTTTAAACTAGAGGTAGTAAAATATGCTAAGGAGCATGGAAACAGAGCAGCAGAGAGACATTTTGGGCCACCTCCAACTGAAAAAATGATGAGAGTGGAGGAAACAGGAGGATAAGCTGCAAAAAGCAGATAAAAGTAAGCACACTCTTCGTGGAAATGCTGCAAAGTGGCCACAGTTAGACGTGGCCATGAAAGAATGGATAACACGTCACCGGAATAATGGCCTCTCAGTCTCTACAAAAATGATAATATATGAAGCCAAACGCATTGCTTTAGAGAAAGGCATTCATGATTTTACTGGATCACCATCGTGGTGCTACAGATTTATGAAGCGATGTGGCCTTGCTATGCGCACCAAAACCAGAATTGCGTAAAGAATGCCAAAAGAATATGAATCTAAGATTCTGTCTTTTCATAAATTTGTAATTGATGCTAGGAAGAAATATGGGTTTGAAATTGGCCAGATTGGGAATATGGATGAAGTCCCGCTAACCTTTGATGTGCCATCTAATAGGACTGTTGATCTGAAAGGTGCCAAAATTATCACAGTGAAAACCTCCGGACATGAGAAAACCCATTACACAGTTGTGTTGTCTTGCTGTGCAGATGGCACCAAATTGCCACCCATGCTAATTTTCAAAAGGAAAACATTTCCAAAAGAAGTGATTCCAAGAGGAGTTGTTGTACATGTTCATGAGAAAGGCTGGATGGACGAAAATGGAATGAGAGTATGGGTTGAAAAAGTGTGGTCCAAACGTCCTGGAGGGCTTCTGAAAAAACCTGCCTTATTAGTACTAGACCAGTTTAGGGCACATATTAGTGAAACTAAAAAAAGTGCTTTAGAGAAGTGAAGACTCATCTAGCTGTAATTCCAGGAGGTCTTACCAGCCAGTTGCAACCTCTCGATGTTTCCCTCAACAAACCATTTAAGGTCTTCATGCGAGAAGAGTGGAACAAATGGATGGCTGCTGGTAATCATGATCTGACACCTACTGGACGAATGAAGAGGCCCACTATAACTCAAGTTTGTGAATGGGTGAAAACATCATGGCACTCGGTGAAGGAGGAAATCGTTGCCCACTCATTCAAAAAATGTGGCACTAGCAATGCTTTGGACGGTCACGAAGATGATATCTTATTTGAAGATAGCGACGAAAGTGATGACAGTGATTGTGAGCAACTGAGCTTCCTAAATTCTGACTCTAGCGATGATGAGTTCTTGGGGTTCACAGAAGACTAGAAGAGTACTCGAACCATAAAGTCTCTCTTCATTTGTTAATGACAGTGATGATGGTTCTTAATGCCACTGTTGGCTGTTGTTCACTTTATATGGTTGAAATATTATTCTAATAGCTTATTAAATAGTTTAGTACACCATTTGTTTCAGAATATTTTTTTTCTTGTTTTCCTCCTCTAAAAACTAGGTGCGTCTTATGGTCAGGTGCGTCTTATGGAGCGAAAAATACGGTACTTGGAGCAGAAGTTCTATATGCATTAGAACTAAGCAGTACCTTAAAAAGCAAACAGGAATTAAAACAAGTAGGCATAACAATGCACTTCAGTGGCCTGACCTTTTTTTAGGAAGGAAATGGTTATGATTTTTCAGGACACACAAAGCAATCAATCAACAGTAGGAAATTATGCAAAAACATGTCTTCTTTGGACAATTATCTGTCATCAGCCTGTCCCCACCCACCCCAAATTTCCTTCACTAAGAATGTTCTTCAGGTCTGAGTATGGAAGGTGCTATGAAACTTTACACAGGCATGACAGAAAGAGGAGAGGAAGGATGTTCCCAGGCTGCAAGGCAAAGGGGATGTTTGGCGATGAAACAATCTGTTTTCCTTCACCTCCTCCACATACCAGAGGAAGGCAGTTAACAGACCACAGACAGGCACGATACCACTTAGTCCAACTCAGTTCCTAACACCACCACCGCCTGAAAGATTTAATCTCGAATGGCAAATGTAAGGGAGGGAACAGTTTTGCAGACAGAGCTTGGAAGACACAACAGCAACTTAATCTCATGGTTCTATTACATTTGATTGTTCGTCTTTGCTCCAAGTGAACTGCCACATATTATAATTCTTTCCCTACTGCACCTCGTAGGATATTGTTATTCCACTTTACTAAATCAAACTCAACAAAATGAGGCAGGGAACATACAGGATTACGTTTTAAAAAGAACCATAAAATAAGAATATATTATGTGGCTTAAAGAATTTAAATTACAACTGAAAACTTGGAGTTTCTAAAGCACCATTTTATCCTTCCACTCCCCCCATCAAACCAGTAGCCAGCCTCCTTGCCCCGACTCTCCAGCTGCAAACCACATGTGGAACTATAGCTAAAGCTTTCTCCTGCTTACCAAATAAAGTGCTACAAGTTTGCAAGCACCATTGCAGTAATTGCAAAAAAAAAATTTGACTTCTATGAAAAGTCAAAGCTCTCAGTAGATTTACAGTAGAAAAAAGCAAGTCCAGTAGCACTTTAAAGACTAACATAATTTCCTGCCAGAAATTTTGTTAGTCTTTAAGGTGCTACTGGACTCTTGTTCTTCTCTACTGCTAGTGACAGACTAATATGGCTACCCAACGTGATCTAGCTTTACAGTGGGTGTGTTCATCAAGCACATTATTTAAAAAGATTCAAAGAAGAGTACCCAGCCATAAAATAATAAAGATCTAAATATCATTCAGCTTATGCAAACCCTTGATCAGGGAATACTTGGCAAATGTAGCTACAAGACAAAGTTTTACTTCCTTAGATTAGAAATAAGAATAGCCCATTCTGAGTTAGTGAGAAACAGGAAAGGAAGTCTCATTGATGGGATAGGAGAGAATGGGTACAGAATATTTGATCTAACTCAGAAATTCAAATGAATAATAAGCACTGTTAAGTGCAAGCTAAAACTTTAAAAGCCTATAACACTGCCCCAGTTAAAGTTACCCAATTAAGTGCAGGAATTTGCCAGCTGTGCATTTCCGTCTATTTGATATTTACTTTGTTTCAGTCTTATGCATCAGCTCTTCACCCACAGAGATTTTTAGCCACTGACTTAGAAACTCTCCCACTGCCAAGATAAAGAGGCACAGGATACCATTCCATCAGATGCTCTTCACATCGCCTCAATCCACTTGTGGAGACCCATTGATTTCCCCCTTCCTTTTTTTTCATCAGTTTACAGGAAGAAAGGAACAAGCTCTGCCCACCAATACCTTGGCTATTTTGTGTTTACACATGGAGACGCCCAATAGTTTCCAAACTCTGTAAGTTAGGGAGGTTTGTGGAGACAAAATTTTAGAACTCTAATGAAATATAATGCAAGTCAGAAAATGGCAGAGTAAATGAAAAACTCCTGTCTCTCACACACTCACAAACACACACTGGAATACAGATATTAACAAGCATTAGTACTATTCCAATCATAGAACTAATTGCACATCTATGTACCATAATGATGTTTGCCATAATGAGAGCATAGAACTAACTTCGATTTAAAAGGCTGTAAGGTATCTACCATGGATGCATTCAAGGGAATATTCTGAATCAAGCAGCAGTGGATCAGTGGCATTAGTGCTGCAAGAGATTATCTTTCAATACCCTTCTAAGTTACCAGTAACGTAGGATACAGTGGTAGAGAGACAAAAGAAGTGATAAGAGAAAAGAGCCAATGGGGTCAGAACACAAGGCATTATAAATTGTGAAGTAAATCCTAATGCATAGGGGCACAATTACCAGAATCAGTATGATTTTCCAAGAAAAAAATGTATTAAATGCACCCAATTCTAAGATTAATTAACGCTGATACAAAACAAGACTATATGCTCCTGCCCTCAGGAAGCAATTTAGAACTACAAGGATGGGTCTATAAAGAAGATGCTTTAATCAACAGTCATCTAGCTGCCCATATGAAATTTGCCCCATGGTTCATATCGATAAAAAAAAGATCATTTTAGAGCCTCCAACCTGGCAGACATTACAACATACAGCCTCAGAGCAGCCCTTACATTGCTGTTTCCAAACTACCGTATATACTCGGGTATAAGCCGACCAGAGTATAAGCCGACACCCCAAATTTGAGGCCAGAAAACGGAATTTCTTATTGATCCGCGTATAAGCCGAGGGTCAATAAGAAATTCCCTTTACCGGCAATGCTGCGCTCTAAAATGGTGGCTGCCATTTTACAGCTCAGGGCCCCTGCCCCAGGTTGCCCTCCCGCCGGCCTCCCGGGCCCTCCCGACCCACCCCAACCCACCCTGACCCCAGTGCCATCCAAGGGGGGGAGGGGGAAGAGCCCCTGAACCCCCTACTTACCGGAAGACGCGGCGAATCGGCGGTGGCGGCGCGGCCTTCCTGGGCCAGCAGGAGGCCCCTCCAGGCCCCTGCCGGCGGAGGAAGGCGCCTGGGCGTGTGGGTGGCGGCGGTGCGGCCGGCAGGGGCCTCCTGCCAGCCCAGGAAGGCTCCTGCCGGCTGAAGGAAGGCGCCAGGGCGCGTGGGCGGCAGCGGCGCAGCCGGCAGGGGCCTCCTGTCGGCCCAGGAAGGCCCCTGCCGGCAGGAGGAAGGCGCCCAGGCGCCTGAGAGGCGGCGGAGCGGCCGGCAGGGGCCTCCTGCCGGCCCAGGAAGGTCCCTGCCGGCTAACAGAACGCGCCCGGGCGCATGGGCGGCGGCGGTGCGGCCGGCAGGGGCCTCCTGCCAGCCCCTCCAGGCCCCTGCCGGCCGGAGGAAGGCTCCCGGGCGCAGCGGCGATGGCGGCGGTGATGGCGGTAAGTTTCCCCCTCCCTCCTCCCCTACCCTACCGTATTGACCCGCGTATAAGCCGAGTTCGGCTTTTTCAGCCCTTTTTTGGGCTGAAAAACTCAGCTTATATGCGAGTATATACGGTATGCCCACAAAGCTCCTTGCGGGCCGTTTTTTAAAAAAACCTCTGGCTCAACACATTTGTTTATGTGGTGGCTCAGTAGAAGATCTCCCCCATTATGTCCTACCCTGTCCTTTATACACTGAGCCCTGGAACAAGTTTTTGGCAAACATTCTTTCAGCGTCACAGTTATCTGATGTTGACAGATTAATCTATTCGTTATCAGATATGGACTCATATTTCCCAAAAAATGCCACTGTATGGCCTGGCAGCCAAGAAAATCAGGGCGAAGCAAATCATGATAGGTGGTAAAGCTGGACAGAGCCGAATGGGCGCATTTTAATCTCTTAATTTTGTATTTTTTTAATGATTCTGGTTCTGTACATTTTAACTTGTTATATTGTTATACTGTTTTAGATTGTAACGGTCTATAGCTTTATATAATAAACTTGACTTGATACTTGATACAAAGCAAGTCTTATTAAAGTGAAAATAAGCTTTTAACAGTAATCTTTTGGTACCTGACAAACATCACTGTTCCATTAAAAGAAAGCAAAAGCACCCACATTAGACTGAGAAAAGTACCCTGTCGACTGCAAATTAATTACTACAGCAGAACGGAAACAAAAAAAATGCCTAAAGTTAACATGTTACAGTACCTCGGGAGTATAAGAACAAGTTGCACAAGAAGACATAATTGAGACAGGAAGAATCTCTTGCTGTGCTAGTAGAAAGAAGAGCAACAGCCAAAGGATCTAAATTGGGAACTTTAATGTTGGATTTGAATTAATAACTTCTGATGTTTTGTTTGTATTAGTCATGTCAGTCAATCATGTTTATTGTGCATGATCAATTGTGTTTATTGTGCCTTTACAATCAACACAATATTACAACAACTTAAAAATATATAAAACTATTAAAAGTCATAAGATTAAAATACACCAATCTGGCTCCTTTCCTCAGAGCTTTCTTTGTCCTGATTTTCCTGGCCGCAAGGCCATAAAGTACCATTTTTGGGGAAACAAAAGGGTCAATATCGGAAAGCAAGATAATTAATTTATCGGCATCAGATAATAAGTGGAAAGTAGAAAGAATATTTGCCAGGAACTTATTCTGAGGCTTGATGTACAGAGGGCAGGGCAGGAAGTAATGGAGTAGATCTGAGCTACCACACAGATACTTTGAGCCCAGTTTTTTTTTTGAAAAACGACTGGCAAGAAGCTCCATGGGCATAGTTTGAAATCACAGTGATGTGAGAGCTGCTCTAAGGCTATAAGTTGTTGTATCTACCAGATAAGAAGATCTGAGATGATCTTTTTTATCATTTTATACCACTGGACTGATTTTGTTTGGGCAATTAGATGGCTATCAATTACAGCATCTTCCTTGTAAATCCATTCCCATAGGTCTAAATTATTCCCTGTGGGCCAGAGCATGTCATCTGGGATGGTAAAGCGGGAAGTAATAATTTCAAGGAAATCTGAACGCTCTGTAACCTTGTTTTGCAATAACTGAAAACTACGTTTACAGAGTGAGTTGATGTTATTTAAGTTATACTTTTTCAGTGTCTTTAAGATGATAAACTGAGCCTGGGCTTTAACTGTTTTTGTATTATGTTTCCTTTTGTAAGCTTCCTTGAGCAGGTTTCCTCGAGTGTGCATAAAATGTTCTAATTAATTAATTTAATTAAAAGTAATTCCATGTCCAGTCAAATAACAGGATAATTATACGCACTTAAATGCATAAATGAAGCAGGAATTTAAGATAAGGTACAAGTAATCACTTCAGTATAGTACAGCTAAAACATTTTATCGAGAACTCATATCACTTTTGCCAAAAACCCCAAAATGAGACCTTTTAATTTAACTCTTGTGTTCAACATTCTCTATTTGTAATGCAGTTCTCTCTCTTATTACAGCCCATTCCTTGGGGGGGGGGGGCGTTTTTAGGCCGTGCCACCTCCAGAGCGGATTCCACCCCCCCCCACTGAAGCAAAGATTCTGCCCTTACCTGCAAGCCCCATTGAACTGCTCCATAGCATTCTACAGGGCTAAGCCACCATTTTTGGTGATGTAAACTCGAGTAGGGGCAGAGGGGGTATTCCCAGCCTGAGAGGGCTTAGGAAGCGGTATAGAGGCAGCTCCGCTCCCAGGAACACCCCCTGGATGCCAGTGTGTGTGCTAGTTTGCATGGCACAAGCAACACGGATGCTGGCATAGGGGTCACGACAGTTGTGTGGCTCCACCCCCCTTCAGGATTGCACACTTAGTTACAAGACTGAATTTAGGTCTGCAAGTTTAAGACATAGTTTTACATTTCAAATATGAATGCTATTTTTAGTCCCTTAACATGCTAACATGCTTTTAGCCCCCTACCAAGCAGCAGCAGATGTTGACAAAAACACAAAACAGACTAACACAATACTGAAGACCGCGATATCAGAATGACATTATATGTTATTTGAAGTTCCAACACATGGCTTGGGGTGTGTGTGCAAAATGTACTGAGATATCTGGTGAGGTCTCTCAAACACTATACATTACTAGTTAAAATGCCACAAGATGCGAGTGTCAGGTTTTACGATTCCCTACCCCCGCTCCCAGTTTCTTTACCACTGAAAAAGGGCTACATGAATGGACAGATCATGAAAGAATGCATGAAATGACAGGAGAAGGGAGCGTGCATGTTTTGACAATAGAGATAACAGGGAAAGGTGTCTTAGCTGACACTAGAACACTATATCCAACCTAACAAGCAGCAGCAGATAAAGCACTTATCCTATGGGATACTTCTATGATGGTACACTGTCTGGGCTCAAGAAGCAGCAGACAGCTCTGGAATCTTATTCATATACTTTATTAATGTTTTTCTACCACACAATGCCTAAAGCAACATGCAATTTTTAAAATCTCAGGCAATCCACTAATAAAACAAATACTTGTACATATAGTCTGAGACTGAAAGAGTCTGCTGAAGTTATATCTGCAACATGAACAAGTCATCATTGCTACACGGCTATAAGAACACAGTACTAAGATTGGCACCAAGCAGTAATGAAAGACTACTTTTGAAAGTGACAGGAGACACTATACATTCACAAACTACTATGGTTTTGACCATCTCAGAAAAGGTGCAGGCTAAATTTCTAAGAAATTTTTTCCAGGCGACGAATATTATTTCAAACGCGGCACTAAGAATTGAATCTGGGATGATCACAGTTCAGGCCAGACTTTGGGTCATCACATTTATGTTTTGGTTGAAACTGCAATATCAAAAAAAGGGGCTAATAACCCTGATACTAACAGATTCATTCACGTCCTGGCAAACAGCACTCAATAAGAAGTTGGGCTATTATGGGCTTTCCTGTCAATTTCTTTTAACAATGACCTATGAGAAGGCAAAGGAGCTTCTTAAGAACAGAGTAGCTGAGGTAGACAGGCACCATGACCTAAATAAGATTCTGAATCCTCTCTTTAGAAAGGATCTGCTTATCAGGAGTAGGACCATGTTATATCTGTCCAATATTACAAATCCTGAATATCGCAGAGCCTTTATGCTTCTTCGGGTATAACGCCCTGCCTTCCAAGTTCATAGATGGGATATATAATAAACGCCCATTAGAAGCACGTAGATGCATATGCAAACAGGATGCTCTTGAAACTACTGAACATGTGCTATTTGAGTGTAATTTATATGATCATATCCGCACAGGTCCATTGATTCCATTATTAGTGGACTGCCCCAGATCTCTGAGAAAACAACGTCTAGCGCTCCTCCTATCGGACACAATAGTTAACCTATCTGCTAGCATGGCCAGATTTGCTTGGTTAGCAATGAAAATAAGGCAAAGATCGCTTAAGGCTATACAGTAGCCAAGCAAATTGGGAATATGTATTCTGTGTACTGTATTTATCTATATACCTAATGTATGTGCTTTCTGATAGACTTATTTTACCAAACCTCTGCTATTATTAAGCATTCCAATTTTAATAATATACTGCTTTCGTTCTACTTGATATTAATTAGCTATGTACCTCTGCATTCCCCCCATTAAGCATCTAAATTTTAATTGTATTTTGTACTTCTTTTACTTTATATTATTCAGTTTGATGGTCTATGACTGCAAATAAAATGATGATGATGATACTATGGTTTTGGGTATTTACTACCGTAAAAAAAATTCCTCATCACTCACTGCCACTTGCGCAGAGTCCATGAACCGTAGTCCAAAGTAGTCATTTTCAATGAGGTCCAGATGGTACATGATCTGCTCGAACAGATGCTGTCCTTTGGCTTTTTTCTGAAATTACAAAAAGAACTTGTATTGGTAAGAGACAGATTAGTAGCTGATTAAGCTTATTTTTAGGGCAAATTTTGCAAGCATTCTACTGAAGTATTTTAGCGAAACACCCCACGTTCTCCAGACATTAGTCTTATCTGTTGCTACAGAACTATCAGTATCAGAAAAGCTGTTCTGGGAAGCGAAGTAAGACAGACTTATGGGTGCTACTACTCAAGCAATGCCTGATATGCTAAATGTGATGCATTTTAGGTCTGTCATATGCCAATGCTATTCTAAAATTACTTGAAAACCTCTGCTCCTTTTAGTTAGGCTAGCAGAAAGTCAGTCATGGTATAGAAAGGGGATACAAGGCTAGAAAAAGTACTTGTTTCACTTTCAAGATCAGGAAAGGCCAAGAAACCATTATGACTTTATTGTACCGGTACTTGATTTTATGTAATTTTTAATGTGACTTCTTCAGTCATTTATTCTACTGCTGTTTTAAATATTTTATTGATTTTCAGTATATCACTGTTTCAGCTTTTAAGCTGCCTTGGATATAGCAATATAGAGAGGTGAGGTATTTCTAGCCATTCTAATCACTTAGAAGCTGGAATGTAAGTGGGCAATCCCCCCCCCCAAAGTCAGCATGATCTTGGTTGCCAAAGAGGTTGTCTAAAACACCCTTAAGACATGTAAACACAAAAGTCAAATTGATGAGGAAATGGGAAAGCGCTTTTCAAACAGTTTTTCAGTAAGTTCTTATGTTTACAGGGTCTCAGTTGTGACCAGAAATTTTTCATTATTCAGAATGCCAAATCAAATTGTTCACATTCAGGAACAGCCAAGGGTTTCGATCAAATGATTTTTATATTGATAAAGTGCATAGTGAGCATTTCCATCCCCTTTCTCTAGGAGTTTTTTTTAAGATTCATAATACAATTAAGGCGAACACAAGGTCTGTTAAGAACCCCCAGGACCTTGCTGTTTTGCACCATACAAGAAATTCTTGTGTTCATTGTCTGTTCTTAGAAGTCTGTATAAAACTAACAAAAGATTAAGTTCACTGAATCTAACAATTAAAAAATATTAACACTAAAAGTAATACTTTTAGCTCCCTCCTTCCCCAAAATCCCTTGATGATTGCGAACCTGTTTATATTAAGGCCAAATTACATTTTACATGCCAATGCCTAGAAAAAGAAATACAGCTTTAGGAGAAAGGGGTAAAGTTAACCTTTTCCCATGTCTGCTGCCTCTCTGCTCAAAACTGTCCTCTCTCCAGCCACACCTTTGGCAGGTTCCAAACAACAACCAGTGTTTCACTATACCAGTGGTCCCCAACATGGTGCCCATGAGCGCCATAGTGCCCACCAAGTGTTTTTAGAACGTGGCCTGGACCTTCACTCCCTCATGCCCACCCACCCACACCTCCCCAGAGCAGCCAATACTCTTTTCTGCCTTATTCCTCAGTAGGGTTGCCAGGTCCCTCTCTGCCACTGGCGGGAGGTTTTTGGGGTGGAGCCCAAGGAGGGAGGGGTTTGGGGAGGGGAGGGACTTCGATGACACGGAGTTCAAATGCCAAAGCGGCCATTTTCTCCAGGTGAACTGATCTCTATCGGCTGGAGATCAGTTGTAATAGCAGGAGATCTCCAGCTACCACCTGGAGGTTGGCAACCCCATTCCTCAGGTATCTTGAAACACAGAATGACACATCCAACAGGGCTTTACCAACACTCAGGAGTTCAGGAAGCTCTATCAGATATGCATGGCTTGTCATGCTGTGTTTCAAGACACCTGGGACAGTAAATAGCTGCTCTGAGGAGGGTAAGGGAAAGGTGGGTAGGAGCAGCAGTCAGAATCCCCAGACAGTCGCCGCTGAATCAGAGCCACTAGCTTTATACAAGTGCTAGGGAGCAACCACTGGGGGAGGGTTTGGCCTACACGCTCTGCTTATTGACCTTCTTGGGGCTTCTGGTGGGTCATGGGCACCTGGTTGTCAAAGAGGATGCTGGATTAAAATGGACCGTTGGCCTGATCCTACACAGCAGTTCTTATGTTCTAGCTCTGCATGTTCATCCTTGTGCAAGGGCTCAACAAGAGTATCTAAACCCACCAATGACTAATGCTTCCTGAAATATGAATATTACTAAACCAGTCTCTCTTCTACTCCCAAATAAACTAGCATGTCTATGAACTATCCAGAAATCACATTGTAATGGCAGATCCTTCAGGGGGTTTGCTGTGAAACCCTCTTTCATGACAAGAAGCCCAGTTCCCAACACAGAGCATGCATTCAGAGAAAACAGTAGCAACAGCTATTTCACATTCTAATCTCACAAGTGCCCATCTAAATGGGACAAAGGTCTTGGGAAAATGCCTAGTTAGACTCAGGAAAAATTGGACTTGTATCACCGAGTCGTGGAAAATTATAAATGCCCCAAAGCAATAATTCTCAGTATAGTTACTTCTGCTTCTATTCCCCCCATACCAAACATTCCAGAGATATTAAAAACAAGAAAGCACAAACTGCACTCTAATGTGAAACAGAGAAATTGGAAGTGTACTGCAGAATACAGATAATTTCATAGCCCTGGTGGAATTTCATCAAATTAGGGACATTTATGCAATCATTTTTTAAAAGATCCTTAATTTAGAGTCTCATACCTACAAGTGTTTTTACTAACTTCATCTAATTCCTGAGGGCCATGTGACCAATAGCCTGTTTGATTAGTAATGCCCCTAAAGAGGAAGGGTGCTAAGATAATGCTGTTGGTCTCTTGACCCTAATTATGTAATCTGTACATTCACTTCTCCAGTCCCCGCTCCCACTCCTATCAAATCCTCCAACCCTTGAACACAGTTACATGGGAAACCTTGAACACAGTTACATGGGAACACTCATTAGTGTCAACCTCCATTAAAGTTGGTGCCTAGGTACATGGGGGAAAACTGTATTTTGAGAAGGGGGGAAGGAAGCATTTGACCTATGGCCAACATGGGTAAGAAACTGGGAGAATTATAAGTCCACCAGCCATCTGTACTTTGAGGCCAGCCTTAGACTGAGGTAATCTGAGGACAGAATTAAAATTCAGTAGTTATTTTTATTTAGTAACATGTACTAACACACTGAGGGACACCAGAAATCTGAAGAACATGATGTAAAAATACAAGACATATCCATTCCATGCAATAGATTTCTCTTTAGTAGAACCAAACTATAAAAATAACTTATCCTTCTCTTTAAATAGTGTTTTGCCTGTTGGAACCACTGCAAAGGAGAAGCAGTTAATACTTTATTGTAAATCATTATCTTTGGGGTGTTTAACTACTTCACTCATAAAACAGACCAGACGTTTATCCTCTTGAGAGACAGCAGGCTCCCTTCTGATTCTTTAAGATCTCAATGGTACTAATTGCTGCATTAATCAAAAAGAAACAAGGGATAAAACCACACAAACATTAACAGCAGGGCTACACACTGGAGATATTTAACAGTGCCATCCTATGCAGAGTTAATGTAGTTTAACCCCGTTCATTTCAATGGGCTTGGACTACAGTATCTTTGCGTAGGATTGCACTGTAAATCAACTGCAAGATCTCTATTAAAGGTTTGAGAAGCATCTTGAGGAAAAATGAACTTACTTCAAACCAATGCTAGAGAACCTTCTTTGGCTGTAATCTAATCAAACTTTTAACACATCACGAAAAGCCGCTCTAAACCTGGCCTCAGCTGGGGAAGGCAAGGCAGAAATTTGATAAAATAAATAAATAAATGTTCTCCACACCTTATCCAAATAGCAGTACACAAACTTCATACTTTTTCATTATACAATAATTCTTTGTATAATTACAGCAGTGGAATTCTCAGTCATATTTCTGCCTTCAGGACTCTTAGGGGATTAACGCATGGGCAGAATGTTCCTGGTTCGCTCCTCTGTTATCTCCCAATATTTTAATCCCACAATATTTAAGTCTGGATAATCAAACGCATGACGCCAGCCTATCCCACATTAAGTCTGACACAAGTCGCTGCTGGAGGCTCCCCGTGCGTTTGAACCAACCATATAATGTGGGATAATTCGCAGTGCGGGATAGCAGGGGAGTGACATCGCCCAAGGATTGGCTGAGGGGTAATCCAATCAAAGGGCGATTCTCCCCCTTTTTTTCTTGGAACACCAGCGTTCCGGTATACCATCGTCTCAACCTGTTAAGCATTGATCTTCTCAGGCATAAAATGGCTTTTTGGAGTGGGGCAGTGGAATGCATACTAGAGGGAGGGAGGTGCGTTGGTGCTACTGAAAAAAAGATGTGGGTATTTTTTTGCTGAGATGTTAGAAAACCGGCAATCTGGTGAAGCTAGCATACCTCAGAGGTTTACAGGCATTGCAAACGAACTCACTAGTAGAAGCTGGTGTGGATGACAGGATGGCTTGTGCTAGTCCCACGGGCTGTCATTCCAGTCCCAGAGCTCTGGGTTTAGAGATCTTACTGGAAAATCCATTCCACATTTTCTTTGCAACTCTGTTTGTGCTGTAATGTATTTCAATGGGGCTCATGCAAGGCAATTGGCAATCCAGGCTCCTTCAATAGGCTATGCATCCTCTCCCATTGTTTCTAATCGGCTAGCCTGTCATTCATTTTAGTGCATCCCGACTTCACCTCTTTGCTTCCACCCACACCCGGAAACTAGCTGCGATGATCCCGAGGTGGCCAGCCCAGAGGAGAGGGGAAGGAAAGCCTTGTGCATTTTTCAGCGTGCCGCTTCAGAGGCTCACAACAGCACAGCGGATGGGAACGCGTTGATCAGATTGACGGACCGCGTTTTGCTTCCACCCAAAGCTGGAAAGTTGTGCCTTTTCCTTCCGAGTGTAAAATAAAGCTGCATGGTGAGGGGGAGGCAACAAAACTGGCCGGGCTTATTCAAAACAGGACAAAATGGGCATTTTAGTTAAAAAGACGGGACGGCCAGGAAATGTGACAAAAAACGGGTCAGCCTATACAAAAGGAAGGTAGGACAGGACTGTGCTTCAGCTGCCATTTGCCTTGGGGTGGGGGCTCAGTCCCCCCTCGCACGTTCAGGGGGGCTCGAGGGCTTGAGCCCCCCCAAAGTTTACGCCTATGTGAGGGAGACCAGTAAGGGGCGTGTCCTTGAACGAAAGGAGGTTAGTAGTGGGCTAGTCATGTGATTAGACGCACGCCGGCGTTCCAGTAATGTAGCGAAATTAAAAAAAAGTAGCGGTTTAGCACTGAAAAGATCGCTACAAACCAGGGATTGCTTAACCCGGTTTTTTTTGCCTTAATTCGCGACTAAGGCGGGTCCGATGGGCAGCACTTGGACGGTCGTGCGTGTGGACCACGGAGATTCGCTACTATTAAGGCACAAAAGCGAGGCAAATTGGTCGTGCGTTAAACCCCTTAGTCCCAAAGCCTAGGAATTCCAGTCTTTGAATGTTAATTTCCAGATAAACTGCACGACTCAGTAAAAACATGGAACACCTGTCTAAGGGATTTGTTCACATCTTTGTTGTTTGCCACTGTAGAAAGAACTCTGTTATTAGCTTATTTTGACAACCTTATTTTGGCCGTCTGTCCTGGTATACCCCCCCTCAAAGAGCATTACGATCTGCTGATAATAATCTACTGGTGATCCCCAGCCCTAAGAGTGTGTGGCTGTCCTCGACAAGAGCCAGGGCCTTCTCGGCCCTGGCTCCGGCCTGGTGGAATGCTCTGTCTGGTGAAATCAGGGCCCTGTGGGACCTTAAACAGTTCTGCAGAGCCTGTAAGGCAGAGCTATTTCGCCAGGCCTATACTTGAGGGCAGCCACGGATACAACTTTTGCAGCCTCCCTATTCCCCCCCTTCTGTACTTTATGCTGGAATCCATTTGAGGGGTGGCTTCCCTGTCTACTCAGTCAAGTCAGTAGAAATTGATGCACCTTGAGAGTTGCCTGGTTTTAGTTAAAATGCTATTGTTTTAAATTTTTATGGTTGATGTATATTTTAAATGATGTGACCTGCCCTGAGCCTGGCCTTGGCCGGGGAGGGCAGGCAAGAAATTGAATGAATGAACGAATGTACAGGCAACTAATCTATGAAAAAAAATTATTGGTCTACTCTTAGAAGCTACTGATCAGAGATAACAGCTAACAGAAATACCAACACAACCAAGAAGCCACAAGGGAACTGATGGCTTGGAAAAGTGAGGTCAAAAGAAACAAAGGTATGTATCAAATCACAGTTTCAAGGATGAAATGCCACTGTTGATTCTCCCCAGTGATCTCCATTTTGCCCCCAATGCTGCTGACCCCCATGAACAAAACCCTGGTGGGCAAAGTGAGCTACAGGAAGAGGTAGAACCAGTAGATTTGACCTGACATCTTTTCTGATATTCTAATTTCTGTGTGCCAAAATTAGAGTTCTGTGAAATGAAAGACTCCAAAGAAGTAACACTGATCTTTCCGTTACAAAATGCCTGAAAGGGAGCTTAAATAAAAATATGACAAAACTGCAACAATAAATGGGATGGATCTAATAGAAAAATTCACAGATGGTTGTCATGGACAGCTGAATACTGATGTGTTGACCCAGTCATGGAACCCTTGATTGACAGGGGGTTCAAACAGAATTCTATGGTTGGCAGTTGAGAGAGGCAGTTGGGAAATGACAGTTGGAAACTGACAGTTAGAAGGTGACAGTCAGTGGCCGGCAGCTGGAGTAAGAAGAACACAGTTGTGTAGAATCAAGAAGGATCCTGTGTGAGGGAAGTGAATTGAGTGTCCTTCCCTAAGGGGAATAGCTCCAAAGAAAAACGGGTGATCCCTAGCCAGTTTTATGGAAGAAAACTCAGAACTCATGTGTTTTGTTCCTGCCTCCAAATACCAAAAGGTATATAGATATCATTCAAAAATTGCAAAATGTGATAGATAATACAAAAAAATTATTATGATTACAAAAATACAAGGTTAAATCATAATATATCCAGAAGTCAAAATGGCAACTATCAGAAACATTATCAAAAGATTTACAAGCCAAATATAACAAATAACAATATCAATACAGAGATTGTGTACAATTTCAATATGGCAATTCTGTAAAACAGTTTACAAGCTGGGGAAGAGCACATAACAAAGGACAGGATGCTGGCTACGTTCCTGTTTTGATGTATGAGTCTTCATCAGTCATGAATGACCTTGCACTGGTTAATTTGGAAGCCAGAAAATCAAGAACAAATTCATAACTTGTAGTGCGGGTAACTTCAAAGACAATCACCATGCTCCTACCAAAAGATTGATCTGTGTGAGTACTGGATGTGCATAAATGAGAATGCTATTCAAAAAAGAGGAATGAGAAGGGGAGGGCGCACCTGCCTTGAATTATCAAAGCTAAAATGGAAAGCGTGGGACATTTCATATGTCTCTGGAGTAAACTTGGTGAGGAACAAAAAAATAAAATTTCATCATAATGGTTTTGTTGGAGTGGATCTTTCCTAGGCTTCTACTTCCATAAGCAGTCTGCTGTTCACTCTAAAAATCTTCCCAGGGTCAACAGAGCCTCACGGAAGAATGGGTCACTTTCGTGACAAGAGGGAAATCAGGTTCCTTCTTCAGCTAGTGGCTTCCACTATAATGGCCTTTCACTTATAGGCCATATAGAACATATGGAAATGTATAGAATTCATAGAATTTTCCTATTTTGGATTGTCCTATTACTTATTGATTTCTATTAAGAGGTTTGTCTTTCTGTAATAAGGCTGCAGAAGGCACAAACAGGCAAAGAGACTTTTCCCTATAACATTACCAATGGGTAACAGCAAGAACAACAATCAGAATGACAACAGACAGTAGAGGAAACTACGGGTTCTAGCTCGCTCCAGGTATGCAAGGCATCTGCCTTGTGGTTGTCTAAGGAATTTATCATATATTGAAGGTTCGATATTAGTGCTCAGAGTATGATCAGGGTGGGCAAGACGCCTTCCGCCTCAGGAGAGAAGGAGCCTTCACGGTAAGTAATCAAGGCTCCGTTCTCCACTGAGGCTTCAGGCGTCTTGAGAAGTGGGACCTTCAAGAGCTCCCAACTGGGCGGGTTACGAACCTTCTTGCACTACCTGCTGCAATACCCTTCGTCCGAAGGACGCCTGTGCAGAAGACCAAGAGTTGATCTGATGAAGGTAGAGATTGTAGACCATGTTGCGGCCCTACAAATCTCTTCTAATGGTGCTTGTCTGTTAAAAGCAGCCGTTGTGGCTGCACTACGTAAGGAGTGGGCTGTGATGCCAACCGGAACAGGGTTCCCACTAGCCCTGTAGGCTTCAATAATGCAATGTTTAAGGGTGTAACTAATTGCAGCCACTGACATTTGTTTACCCCTGGTGGGGTTGTTGATGCGTATAAACATATAGTCAGTCTTCCTAAACTCCGCCGTTCTACGGATAAAGGTACGGATCGCCCTCCTAAGATCCAGAGAATGCCAGGTGCGCTCCCTAGAACAAGAAGGTCTTGGGCAAAAAGAAGATAAATAGATTTCCTGCAATTTGTGAAATGGAAAGTTTACTTTGGGACGGAACGTCGGGTCTGGTCTCAAAACCACTTTACCCTTATGAAACACACAGAGACCTTCTCTGATGGATAATGCCCTAATTTCCGATACCCGTCTGGCCGAGGTGATGGCCACCAAAAACAAAACCTTCATGCGAAGGAATTTTAAAGGAACTGAGTCGAGAGGCTCAAAGGGAGCGGAGGTAAGTGCATTCAAGATTCTTAAAAGCCACTGGAGAGGTCTCGAGTGGAACCGAGCCACTGCAATGCATGAGATCATGAGTCCTAAGAGCTTTGCTAACCTCATTAGACGTGCTGATCTCGACTTGATTACGGAGGATGCTAAGGTGACAATTTTGCAAATTCGCTCCGGGGGTAAGGAAAGGGAATTTGCCTGAGAATCTATCCGAACTCCCAGGTGTACTAGGGAGCGAGAAGGTATTAAGGAACTCTTTTTGAAACTGATTATGTAACCATGGTCCTGGAGTACCTGCACTACTGTTGTAGTATGCTGGATGGATTGCTCCCTGGATTGAGCACAGATCAGGCTGTCGTCCAGGTACAGATGTACCTGGATCCCTTCCTGTCTGAGAGCCGCCATGACCGTCACGAGGATCTTTGTAAAAACCCTCGGGGCGGAAGCCAGGCCGAAGGGAAGCTCCCTGAACTGAAAATGACATGGGCCAATTTCAAAACGGAGGAATCGTTTGTGCCGCGGGTGAATGGGCACATGCAGATAGGCCTCGGTCAAATCTACCGCCGTCATGAAAGTATTGGGGCGTAATGACTCCACGATGGAACGTAAAGTTTCCATCCTGAAATGCTTTTTTGTCATCCTCCTGTTTACGTACTTGAGGTCCAGGATGGCCCTCCAGACCCCATTTTTCTTCGGGACGGTGAAAAATATGGAGTAAACCCCCTGGTGCATTTCGTGAACGGGAACCTGTTCTATGGCCTTGATGTTCTGCAGCTGTTGTATGGCCCTGAGTGTTCTGATGCGCTTCTCCCTCTTGAGAGAAGTGGGGGAAAGAATGAATCTGTCGCGTTGGTGGCAGGTGAACTCCAGAAGGTAACCCTCTGATATGATTCTGGAAACCCAGTTGTCTGGGTTGGAGGCTAACCATCTGGTCAGAAAAAAATGCAGCCTCCCCCCGATCCCTGTGGGTGGGATAGACGTCACTGGGCATTGGATTTTGTGAACTTGTCACCCTTGTCGTTGTATCCCTGGTTTCTGGTGGTGTTTTGAGGTCTTTGGAACCTACCGCCCCTTCGAAAGGGCCGGGAGGTATTCCAGGATCCTCTCTTGTAATCAGTCCGGTACTTGGAAGAGGGCCGAAAGGACTGGGTGTAACTAAACGATCTCTGTTCCTTGCGAAGTTGTTTGGGCATGACATGTTTTTTGTCTTTGGTTTCAATAAGAATTTTGTCTAATTTCCCCCCAAATAACTTATCCCCTTGAACGGGGTAAGCCATAAGGGTAGTTTTGGCCCTGAAGTCTGCTGGCCAGGCTCTAAGCCACAGGGCTCTTCTCAAGGCTGTGACGGAGGCCATGGATCGAGCTGTGAATGAGATTGAATCTAGTGAGGCGTCGGCCATTAGGCTGACCGCGCTTAAGACTTTCTCCAATCCTCCAATAACCCTGTGGTTATCCTCAGGTACCAACTGAATGAGTTTTTTGGTCCACAAGTATGAGGCCCCAGCAAAAATGGACATGGTTGCATTGGCCTGAATTGCAAGTGCAGAGGACTCATGCACCTTTCTAGCCAGAGAGTCCGACTTTCTGTCTAGTTGGTCGCGCAGGGTGCCTACGCCATCCTCCTGAACCAACCCAGGATTTTGTAGATCTGCCACTGGGGCATCTACAAGGGGCACTTTAAGCATGGTCATGGCATGTGGTGCCAAGCTGTACAGTTTTTTAATAGTAGGAGGCACTTGTTTGCTGGATGAAGGATTCTCCCACTCATCACTGACTGCTCTTACAAAGAGTTCAGGAAAGGGAACCAAGTTATTGGAAGCTTTCTTTCTAGGAAAACACTCCTTGACCCCTTGTTTTAACTTGGGTTTAGGTTCCTCTGAGGAATCAGACTCTTCATTTAAATCTAAGGCTAGAATAGCTTTAGCTAACAATCCCTGATAATCTTCCCCATTAAACAGTCTGGTAGGCTGATCATCTGACTGAGAAGACTTGTCCCCTGAGTCAAATTCTCCTTCCTCCCTCTCTTGATCTGAATCTAAGGAAATGGAAGAATCCAATTGACTAGTCTGAGCATTCAATCCCTTTGATTTCAGTGCAGCTTTAGTTGGCCACTGAGATGAGGTAGACGCCTGGGGCTGAACAGGCGTTGGAGCCATGGCGTGATTTAGGGCAGACTCCCCATCTCTAGTACTCCGGGAATGGGAAAGAGAAGTAGAGGGAGACCCTATGGGCCCTGTCCCTGTGGGCCCCGTCCATGGAAAGGGGGGGATCCTAAGTTGGAAAGCTTGAAAAGCCTGCCACTGCCTCTGCAGCGGATAGTTCACCAAATCGTCTGCCTCCTGCTGGGAGAAAACGTGCTGTCCCGCCAATTCAGAAGGGGGGGAAGTACGTTACCAACTCCAGGTCGGGAGACATCGGGTGCTGCAGCCGAGAGGGCATTGTTAGTTGCGTTCACGGAGGTTGCCGAGTAGGCAGGAGACTTCTTCCCAGCTCTCGCTTTGAGACCGGTCGCTTTAGAGCCGCGCCTCTTTTTCCCCGCTCCAATCTTTGTAGTCGCGGCTTTTCGCGCCTTTTTTGGCGCCACGAGCCGCGTCTCTCTCTCCGCGCTCTCCAGCGCGATCTCCACAGCGCTCTCCCCTAAGGGCTCACTATTGCGGCCGTTGGGGCAATCGGGCTCGTGGCGGGCCACCTGAACTAAACCTAGTCGGTAATCCTCTACCGACAATAAATCGTCTTCCCGGGTCGAGATGGCGTCCGCCTTCTTGGATTCTCCCGGGTCTCACTAAGTCCCTCACAGGAAAGAAAGAATTTACACACAAAAGGAAGGGATGGTGAGGGTAGGCCGGTAACAATGAAGAATAGGAAAAAACAGAATCGAAATAGAAGATAGAACAAACGAGAATAAGAATATCAGATTCTTCCTGCTCTAACTGAAGCACGGAGCTGTGCCAAGATCCTGTTTCCCCCTCAAGAAAGCAGAAGGAAACTGGGCTTCTGCAGGCTATTTTCCCGCCAGGAAGACAGGAAGTTAGATTTTAGTCCTGCCTTCCCCGGATGGAACAAGGAAAATAACCCACTGCTCAAGACGCCTGAAGCCTCAGTGGAGAACCAAGAAAACTGTTTAAATCGCTTAGTATCATCTTCTGGAATCTGTTCAATGGATAAGGGATAAAGTGCCAGTGCTTCCAACTCTCATTACAAACTGATGATCTAGAAGGATAATACAGAGAATGGTTTCAAAAGCAGCTGAGAGGTATGGAAAAATCAATAAGGATACATGCCACTTTTTCTCCAAGTGATTATTAATATGGAAACCAAAGAAGTTTCAATCCAAAATTGGTTGTGAAACCAGACTAAAATGGGTCCAGATAATAGGAATGTCTGCAACTCAGCCACCGCCATTTACCAACCTACCAACCCATCAATTAAATACACTTGCTTGGTGAGCACATGAGAGAGGGCCTTTTCCATAACAGACCCACAATTAGGGAACAACCTCCCCAGGGAGGTGCGCCTGGCCCCTCATAGTTGATCTTCATGAGACAGTTGAAGACAGTTTTTTTTAGGACTGTGTTTTGATTTATTCAGCTTTTACTACTGCTAGTCCTATTTGGAGTTTTTAAACTGTGATATGGGTTTAATAGCCCTTTTTATTATGTTTTTATAATGTTGTATCTATGTTGTAAGCCGCCTTGAGCTCAAGAGAGAAATGCAGCTAATAACTGGTTTAAGGGAGTGAATAAACACTTGAGCACCTTGCCTCAAAAGAGAAGTCTGTACTTTGAGAGTTAATAAAGTCCATTAGCCTTAAGTGTAGCCTCACAGCTGCCTCCTTCAACACAGCTCATACTGCTTGCTACTTCAATTACGTATTCAACAGCTCCCAAAACCATTTCTAGACATTGCCTATCTAGTCTGATAACATCTAGCTGTGGGGGAAACAGCAGGAGATGGGAGGCAGTTTCAACTGCAAAAGTAAAGATGGAGTGGATAAAGAGCCAACTGAAATACCAATTTGCAATTTTGACTTACAAACATGAAATGAAAATTAATCAGCAGCTTATAAGACAACATTCAAAAACTGACCTCCACAAAATCTGAATTCCTATATTCAAGGTTCCAAACTCAAAGCTCAGATTTCACAACAATGAAAACAATTCATAATAACCGAAGTTTAAAATTGGCACGGTAACATTAAAATTCAGTAAACTCTTGTTTTATTAGCTGCTAGTCACACATACAAACAATATAATGAAAATGACGAAGTTATTAAAGTTATCCAATTATCTGGTATCTTGGTCTAGACTAACAAAAAGCCCAGTGGCATCTTAAACACTGACAGATTTATGGTGCTTGAGTAGAAGCTAATCTACGAAAGCTCACATGTCATGTGTTAATCTTTAAACGGGCACATATGTAACAAACAAAGGTGGCTACCATTCTGGAATTTGTCACCCTAAATAGAAATAAGACTTTTAAAATATCTGATTTCATGGCCTGTCATCAGCTCCTGTGAATAACCTTTTCACCTTTCAGGACCAGTTCATAGTTTCTGTATGGTTGCCCACTATTATCATTCACACATTACCCTATCTAGAGATGTCAAAGAAGTCCCACACAATTACTCTTTCAAACATGAGTAAACTATGTTGAGAAAAGAAACTATGTCTCATACCGGTAAGTCCACACTGACATCAGTCCCATCCAGTAAAGAGACTCGGCATGTAATTATGGATTTTGCATCTCCAGCAGCAGGGATATGAGTTGCAGCTCGCTGTGCCTCTCTCAGCCGCTCCTTCTCTGCATGTTTGCGCATAGACCGGCGCCCCAGCGTTCGTCGAAAGAAACTCAGCATCATTACTAAACAGGCCAAGAAAAGAAGTTGTAAACTGAAGGAGAGAAAGACTAGTGTCTTGCAACCAAAATGTTTCAATGCATTCAGATTCCACTAAGTTTCTTGATATTCCTGAATCAAGAACCACAGAAAAAAAGCTTGCAAAGGTGCATATTCATAAGTCTCCTTAAACTGCCAGATCCTTTACTATCAGTATATGTGGCTTAACAGCTATCAGAAGTACTGGTTCCACGAGCCATATGGAAGAAAGAATTCATACCAAGGAGATGCAATGCACTCAGGGCTGCCTTAAAGTTGCTCTCATGATATGTATACCCAGATCCTTCTAAGAAGAAAAGTTATAGTACCAGGCAGTTGTTATTTGGGTTTGTTTCTTTCAATTAAAGAATCATCAACACATCTTTCAACCATAAGGTCTCACAATGATTGCAGTGCTTGTACTGATGGTGGGTTAAAAGCATATTTGGAAAGGGAACATTCCTAATAGTGCTCCCTTAAGAATGGTAAAAAAAAAAAAAATGGCAGGTAATTTAGTGCCAACCCTACTATCCAAGCTTTTTGTGGCCTTAAACAGGAACAGCTGCTCACAATAATGTACCTAGTTCAAGTGGGCTCCACTATTCATTAAACATACAGCCTTAGGATGCAACAGTTGCTCCTTGAAAGGGAGAATTGTATTTTATGCAGAGTTAAGAGAAAACATATTTTCTGGCCTCTTTACAGCACTGGTTTTGGCATATATTAATTTATGAACACTTTGGGATTCACTTAGTACCGGATCAGATGGTGCAGACCATCCCACTCATTCACACTGCTATTTTCAGACTCAAGAAACTGGACATATATCTTAAACTCTGATTTTACTATGAAGCAGATCCAAGTCTGCAGACAGATTCCATGGAGTTTGTGAGGCAGTGAAAAGCTAACCCACCCACATATGTTACGTTAAGAGTGTTCCAGTTTGCACCTTGCATGACTCATAGCTGAATCCAAACAATCTGGGTTTCTGACATAGTTTCATCCTCAGCCATGAGCCAAAAAGGATAAACCGGCACACACACCTTCCACCTTCTGTCTGTCTGGACTTGCCTGACACATACTATCTCTGTGAGTGGTTGGAATTCTTAAAAGGTCAAGTTAGAACAACTGGAAGATTTAAATTTTAAACCGCTCCAGAAATATTGCTTGTGGCATAATCCGTAGTAATATGGCCAGTTATTACAATATAATCCAATAATATCTACTTCCATTCACAACATCCAATCTACCCAAAGAGACATCTTCATTAACAGCCGGTTCTTCTGAACATCTCTGTCTAGTTCAAAATGAGACAGTCTGAAATCTTAACATACACATCTGTTTTATAGTGATGCAAGTCATAGCCTAATGCTGCTTGCTGTGATTAGCAATAGGCCTTCGAGGTTTTGGACAAAGGTCTTTTCCTTCTCAACTGGACGTATCAGGGACTAAACTAGGATTTTTTCCCTGCAAGCCACTTTCTCTACCACTGCAACCTCCCATACAAAATAGTTGGACAGACTGATTTTATTCAAAGGAGACCCAACAATGCAGTGTTATTGTTTAGACCCAAAGGAAGAGTCCAAAATCATTCCACCCAGGTAACCTTCCACAGCTATCAGCAGACTAATACTCATCACCAGACACTAATGACACCACAACACACTAACAGATCTGACCCACTTTCATTACTACATCTCTGTGTTGAGCCATTATATTAAAATAACTATTATTTTGTGACTTTATGAGAAATTGTTTAGGCTCATTGTTATATCTTACTTTTCAATGTGTTGTAGATTTTATGAGATATATATATATATATATATATATATATATATATTTGATATGATATCTTGGGTTTTTTTTTGTTCTGTCATATTATATTGGTTTGTCCATTTGATCTGCTGTGATGTATTGGTTTTACGCTCAAGACCTTTGGTCACACAAGCTTAATAATAAAAGGATGTTTTCCTTCCATGGAAAGAACCCATCACCTCTGGCCAGATGCACATAGATACAGCTTTAGCAAAAAAAAAAATCCCTCAGTATTATCAATCATGGGATGTGATTGTTCACAGGAAAAATGGCTGGGGAAGTAGATTATATGGAAGGAAGTGTGTGCATGTTTAAATACACAGAGACCCAGAATACACCGATCAAAGTACATAAGCGGTGTGGCTAATGTGTATACTGAACGTGAATGGCTGTGACACAGAGTTGAGGAAAGTGTCATTGTAGAACACTCTCTATTGGACTCAGCACTGGACCCTCTATGTTAACGCAACATCAGAGCCAGGAAGACATCCCATTAGTCCAGTACATGATCCCAGCACAAGAACCATTACTAAAGAAGAACCTATAGAATAAAATCTAGACTAGAGTAGACACAAAAGAGTGTGTGTGTGACACTTTATATATGGAAATAAGGTAAAGGTTTGGCCTTCTCTGTTGGCACGGTTGTGAGAATCTCCAAGGCAGAAATCTAATTTCAAGATGCAAGATATGTGGGTTTAAAAAACAGAAGATGTTGTAACAGCATCAATTAATCTCAAAATTAAGCAACTAACAAATCTCATTTTTCTTTCAATTTGTGAAGCCTGCAAATGTCCAAGCTGGCAAACACACAGTATGTCATTGTTTCTGAACAAGTATCTATCAACCATCCAAATGAACTAATGTGGAACAGCGTAAGCTTCAATTTCCTTTTCTAACAAAGTGTTTCATGCTCTCCAAGTAAAGAAAAAGTCCCTCACAACAGCAATATTTTTACAACTGTGGGATCACTACAGCAAACACTTTTCCTGTGTTACTTGTTGTATATTTAACATGCCAACGCATTAGTGGAAAGAATGAAAATAAATTCCTTGGTATTGAATATACACTAGTAGAGCATAAGAGGCCGAGATCAGAAAAATAAATACTTACATATTCAGAAAGGACTAAGTTTAAGGTAAGAACTCCAACCATGTCATGGTAAATTAAAATTTAGAGAGATTAAAACCAAATAATAAAGATTCAAAGTGTAGTTTTGTTTTAGGAACACAACCAGCTAAGTACCCAGAAAAAGGAAGGAATCGCTAAGTTCTAATGTAATCTTTATTGGCCCCCAGCAAATGGCTTTACTAGCAGCCACACGTCATAATCTCAAAGTTATCCAATGTTGTCTTGCTCATAACATTTTTCAGGTCGCATGAACACATAAGGTGACTTATACTGAATTAGACCCTTGGTCCATCAAAGTCAGTACTGTCTACTCAGACCGGCAGCGGCTCTCCAGGGTCTCAGGCAGAGGTCTTTCATGTCACATACTTGCCTAGTCCCTTTAACTGGAGATGCCGAGGATTGAACTTGGGACCTTCTGCATGCCAAGCAGATGCTCTACCACTGAGCCACGGTCCCAACTAAATCATTGGCATATCATCAGAACAGACCTGTAAAATGACATGTCTGCGTAGGGAAACATATAAATCTCCCACGCAGGAAGTCAGTCAGTCAGATGCAGTTAGCATGCATGTATTTATTTCCTATTGTATGTAGGAATTTTATCTTGTGCAAAGTGATTAGGATGGAAGGTAAAGGAGTATGGTTAATTGGATAAGGATATTGCACATGGAATATGGCCACCCCAAACTGGGAAGGAGCAAATACTCACCCTTATCTACTGTATATATTATACTGTTTAGTGTGGTGTTCCCTAATATTGTAATCTAGTTTTATTGTACTGTTTCCTTTTCTTATTGCATTGTTTTAACTGTGTAATCCACC
Source organism: Euleptes europaea (assembly GCF_029931775.1). NCBI lineage: Eukaryota > Metazoa > Chordata > Lepidosauria > Squamata > Sphaerodactylidae > Euleptes > Euleptes europaea. The sequence continues at coordinate 9,163,853 of NC_079326.1, read as the reverse complement.
CTGAGTCTGAGCAAGAAAGGAAGACTACAACTGAAGTAAATAATGTCTGAGCAGGCACAAAGTGCCTTTCCCTCTTAACTGAGGAATTATCACTCAGCCACACATACTTGACACCAAGAGGTAAAGCTTCCAGGCACACTTGAGCTCGACACTTCTGTTTAAAAATTAACCAGTTAGAAGATGAAAAAATGAGCCAATACTCAAGGCAGTTTGCCCATGGGGAATAAAGAGTACAGATACTAGTGGGTTCAAACACAGAGGAAACAGTCCAGGAGAAATAATGAACTCCTTTGAAGAAATGGTGAATGAACGATGCCATCCTAAACCCACCGAAGTCAATGGGCTTAGAAGAGTGTAACTCTGTTTAGGATGGCACTGTAAGACAGCATTCTTACTTGAAGTCAAAAGGACTGACTCCCAAGTAAACATGCACAGAATTGGGCTGTAAACAGAGTTAGCAATACATACCACTAGCATAGATATTAAACTTGATATAAAGCTGGAGAGAGCATGAGTGCATGCAGGAGCAGGATCTAAACACACAGATACGACGAGAGCACCACTGTGTAGCATAGAAGGTTAGGGAAATGTGGTCATGAAACTCAGATGATCTTCTCTAAAATGTGTGTGTGTGTGTGTGTGTTAAGTGTCGTCTAGTCTCTTCCAACTCATGGCGACCCTATGAATGAAAGTCCTCCAAAATGTCCTATCTTTGACAGCCTTGTTCAGATCTTGCAAATTGAAGGCTGTGGCTTCCTTTATTGAGGCAATCCATCTCTTGTTGGGTCTTCCTCTTTTCCTGCTGCCCTCAACTTTTCCTAGCATGACTGTCTTTTCCAGTGACTCTTGTCGTCTCATGGCGTGACCAAAATACGATAGCCTCAGTTTAGTCATTTTAGCTTCTAGGGTCATTTCAGGCTTGATTTGATCTATAACCCACTGATTTGTTTTTTTGGGGGGGCAGTCCACGGAATCCGTAACACTCTCCTCCAACACCACATTTCAAAGGAGTCTACTTTCTTCCTATCCGCTTTCTTCACTGACCAGCTTTCACACCCATACATAGTAATAGGGAATTCTCTAAAATATTTTATTCATTTTGTGTGTGTGTGTGTGTTCAGTGCCGTCAAGTCGCTTCCGACTCATGGCGACCCCATGAATGAAAGTCCTCCAAAATGTCCTGTCTTTGACAGCCTTGCTCAGATCCTGCAAATTGAGGCCCGAGGCTTCCTTTATTGACTCAGCCCATCTCTTGTTGGGTCTTCCTCTTTTCCTGCTGCCTTCAACTTTTCCTAGCATGACTGTCTTTTCCAGTGACTCTTGTCTTCCCATAATGTGACCAAAATACTATAGCCTCAGTTTTGTCATTTAGCTTCTAGGGAGCTATCAGACTTGATTTCATCTGTGTTAAGTGCCGTCAAGCTGCTTCCGACTCACGGCGACCCTAGGAACGAAAGTCCTCCCAAAATGTCCTATCTTTGACAGCCTTGCTCAGATCCTGCCAATGGAAGGCTGTGGCTTCCTTCATTGAGTTATTCGCGTTAAGTCCCTTTTAAACTCCCTCCCATCCGGGTCAGCTCACATCCTGACCATTCCCCCCCCCACCCACAATCCCATCTGGCCATCTCTCCCCCACCCCACCCACCCCCCGGTAATACCACGCACTTTGCAGGCTGCTCCCTAGGCACGACTTTAAATGGGTGTTTCGGTAACGTGGAAATATCGGGGGAAGAGAGAAATGGCTGATCTGAAGCGAGGCTCCCCGAGCCGGGTGTGGGTGGAAGGGGCCCACTCCGGATCTGGAGAGCGCGAGGGCACGGGACCCTTCCCCCACGCGCGGGTCCCCCCACACCGGGCCGCCGTTGAGCGGCCAAAGGCGCCGCCCGTCTGAGGTAAACCGCGCTCGGGGGGGGGGGAGGGGGGAGGGGGGAGGGGGGAGGGGGGGGGCGGCCGGCCGGCCGGCGGCCGAAGGAGTCCCGGAGTCGGGAAAGTCGGGAAAGAAGGAGGGGGGGGGGGCCCGAGAGGCAGCGACCGGTTGCGCTCGGAGGGAAAAGGCGACTCTTCCTCACGCACAGGCCGCTTCCCCTCGGGAGAGGCGCCCCCTGACGCGACCGCCGCCACTTACCGGCCTCCCTGGCTCGCTCTTCCCGACCCGACCGGCGTCGTCGAAGGGGACGAATCGCGACGGGCGGCGAGGGAAGGGACAAGGGGCGGGGGCAAATGGCCGCCGAGGGGAGGCGAGGAGCCGCCGCCGCCTTCCCTGGGTGTGTGTGCGCGCGCGCGCGTCTCGCGCGCGCGCGCACACACACCCAGGGAAGGCGGCGGCGGCGGCGGCGGCTCCTCGCCTCCCCTCGGCGGCCTTTTTCCACACGCGGCCGCGAAGGCGCGAGGGGCGGCCTGGCTCGCTTTCCCGCCGCCCCACGCAACAATTCACACTTCCGAGTTTCCTACGCCTAATGTACTTAAAAGAACTTCTTATTGTTGGCCTTGACGTGTTTGGCAAAACGTCCCTCAAAAATCGAGAGGCTACAGTCGCTCTCCAATCTAAACTGGTGGCAGTATCCCACTTGTATCCTACAGTAGCTCTCAATCTAAACTGGTGGCAGTATCCCACTTGTATCCTACAGTAGCTCTCAATCTAAACTGGTGGCAGTATCCCACTTGTATCCTACAGTAGCTCTCAATCTAAACTGGTGGCAGTATCCCACTTGTATCCTACAGTAGCTCTCAATCTAAACTGGTGGCAGTATCCCACTTGTATCCTACAGTAGCTCTCAATCTAAACTGGTGGCAGTATCCCACTTGTATCCTACAGTAGCTCTCAATCTAAACTGGTGGCAGTATCCCACTTGTATCCTACAGTAGCTCTTCCAATCTAAACTGGTGGCAGTATCCTACTTGGAGGTGCGCATTATCCTAGTTGATCAAGAGAACGCAAACGCTGTCTTGGACGCCTGGTGCTGGCAAGGAAACGCACCACCCAGGCAAGGGGGTGGCCTCCGCTTCAGCTCTGGCCTCCTTGACAGCAGCGCTGTGAAAACGGTTTTTTTCTGCTCTCCATTATTAAAGCCCAAATGCAGTTATGTCCAAGTTATTGCTGTTGTGAAATGGTCACTAAGTTTATCGTAAATACAAGTCACAGATTGGGCCTCTTGCATTTCATGGCTATCTAACCTTACTTTTGTAATGCCTGTAATCATTATTATTTGAATGTATGCTTTTGTGTTCAGTCTGCATACTTGATTTATGGAAATGCTAGGCCTAGAGTATAAGAGCTGGTTTGAAACACTATGTATTCATGTGCCCACACATGAAGGCTTTGGGAAGGTGGCACCCAGGAGCCACGAGTCAGTAAATCAGGCTCTCTGTCTGGTACAGCCTTCCACCAATACACGGCCCAGACATACCTACTGCTTAAGGAATGTTAAGTTTCGGTTCCCCGTCCCAGATCATGTAGCTACCTAAATCCCCGCCTCAACCCCCACTGATAGGCCTATGCTAATCCAAAGGTGTCCATCATTGGGTCTTTGTGTATCTATGCTCTATATTACGTATATTGTAACACCCCTGACCAAAGGTTATAAATGTTGTGGCAATCCTTTGTTCTGGTGTGTGAATTGTCCTGCTTGCTTTGGGGCAATCACACCCGACTGCATTATTTTGGCCACAATAAACAGATTGTTAATCTTCCAACCTCCGACTGTGTTATTTATCATTGGCTACTAAATAATACAGCAGCACTTCACTTTTTACATTTTTTTTTGCTCTGTGTATATGGCATCTAAGAATGAACTTCATGCAGCTGAAGACTTCTTTCAATGTAGAATTTCTATTTCAAGTAATCTAATTCTATTTGATTATAATAGTTATTTCAAGTATGGCCCTAGCTCCAGTGGGAAGAAAAATAATTCATGCAGCTTGATCCTATGGGGAGGAAATTTGACTATTTAGTGAGTGAGTACACGTAGGATTGTAAATCTAACCACTCCAGTTTATAGGACAACATGGTTAAAAAGTTAAGGGACAAGAGATTCACATTTGTTCCCTCAGAATGGGAGTTAAAGGATGAAATGTAACATAGAAGTGTACATGCATGGTTCTTGTAGGTTATCCGGGCTGTGTAACCATGGTCTTGGTATTTTCTTTCCTTTTACACAGCTCGGATAACCTACAAGAACCAATGAACTCTGACCGTGAAAGCCTTGTACATGCATGGTTTTAGAGGTACCAACCGTCTAAAACTATTGCAGTATTTCTTCATTTCATTTCTGAACTACTTGAATGACTTGTCTAATCTCAATTTTTAAAGATTCTTTCCAATTCCCACCCCCCCATCTTTCTCAGCCTGGGCTTTACGTCTACATTCTACTTAGCTGGTCTGAATCAAATAGCTAACAACCTATCATATGCTGAACAACACTCTTTTCTTATCTCTAATATGCCAACTATTATGTAAAATGAAACAATAGCCCACAGATTGGAAACACTAAAGCCTTGTGATAAAAGGATAATACACAATATGTAAGATCATCCTTACTTTAAAATTGCTGGGTGACCCTGAGCCAGTCACACACTCTCAGCCTTGATCCTGGCAAGTATTTGGAGAGGAGACCTCCAAGAAATACCAGGGACACAGAGGTAGGCAATGGCAACCCACCTCTGAACGTCTCTTGCCTTGAAAACCCTGCTGAGTCACCATAAAATCAGCTGTGACTTGACGGTAAACACACACAGAGGAGCATACGAGAGAATTTCAGAAGAAATTCTTTCACAGAAGCAAAGCTTTTGACTTTGTGGATCATGAAAAGCTGTGGATGGTTTTAAAAGGAACGGGTATACCACAACTTCTGATTGTTTTAATGTACCATTCATACTCTGGACAAGGGGCTACTGTTAGGACTGAATATGGAGAAACATAATGGTTTCTAATTGGCAAAGGATGTGTTTTATCTCATCTATTCAATCAATATGCAGAACATCATAAGAAAAACTGGATTAGATTTAGATGAAGTTGGAAAGAAAACTGGTGGAAGGAACATTAACAATTTGAGATCTGCAGACGATTAGGTGGTTGGAGTGCCTTCCCTATGAGGAGAGATTAAAGAGTCTGGGACTTTTCAGTTAGAAAGATGACTAAGAGAGGACATGATGGAGGTTTATAAAATTATGCACAGGGTGGAGAGAGTTGACAAAGAGAACTTTTTCTCCCTCTCCCAAAATACTAAAGCTCAGGGGCATCCAATGAAGCTGATGGGCAATAGATTCAGGAAAGGAAATATTTCTTTACACAACAAGCTACTAGAATGTGGAATTTGCTGCCTGAGGATCCAGTGATGGCCACAGGCACAGATAGCTTTAAAAGGGGATTAGACAGAAAAATGGAGGATATGTCTATTGATGGTTAGTAGCCATCTAAAGGGAACCTCCACATTTAGAGGCAGTAAAACCTCTGAATACCTGTTTCAGGAGGCAACATCAGGGGAAGGCCTCTGCGTCCTGTTGTTAGACCTCCAGAAGAACTGTGTGACACAGGATACTGGACTAAACTGACCACTGGTCTAATGCAGCAGGACTATTCTTATGTTCATATGACACCACTTTTTATGCCCTCAAGTCACATCTGACTTATGGCGACCCCTGATGGGCTTTTCAAGGCAAGAGATGTTTAGAGGTGGTTTGCCATTGCCTGCCTCCACATCACAAGCCTGGTAATCCCTTCGAAGATCTCATTCAAATACTTGCCAGGGTCAACCCTGCTTAGCTTCTGAGATCTGATGAGATCAGGCTAGCTTGGGCTATCCAGGTCAGGACGATACCACATTACTGGCACAAAATAGTGAAGAACAGCTACAGATGAAGGTTAAAACAAAAAGTGCCAAAGCCAGATTACAGCTGAACACCAAGGAGACAAAAGTAATGACTACTGAGGAATTACACAGCTTTAAGATCAACAATTAAGAAATTGAAATTGTTAAAGATTTTCTATTCCTTGGCTCAATTACCAACCAAAAGGAAGACTGCGACCAAGAAATCAGAAGGAGATTGAGAATGGGAAGAACAGCTGTGAAGGAGCTAGAAAAGTGTATAGATGTGTCATTGACAACCAAAATCAAGATAATTCATACTATAGTATTCCCCATCACTATGTATTAGTGTTAAAATTGGACAGTGAAGAAAGCTAACAGTGTAGAAAGTTGATTCATTTGAAATGTGTTGGAGAAGAGTTTTATGGATACCATGGACCACCAAAAAATACAAATAAGAGGGTTCAAATCAAGCGTGAACTTTTCCTAGAGGCTCAAATGACTAAACTCAGGCTATTGTACTTTGGTCACATAATGAGAAGACAAGTCTCACTGGAAAGACAATAATGCCAGGAAAAGTTGAAGGCAGCAGGAAAAGCGGAAGACCCAACATGAGATGGATTGACTCAATAAAGGAAGCCACAGCTTTAAGTTTGCAAGATCTGAGCAAGACTGTTATGATAGGACATTTTGGATGTCATTAATGCATAGGGTCAAAATAAGTTGAGAGTACATAACACATACTCCCTCACACACACATATCACTAGCAACATTCTTCTGCCATAATAGGATATGTGAAAAAAGTATCTTCACCCAGCGGTCATGGAATTATGTTCAGTGCTTCCTAGAAACCCTCTTTGAATTCTTATGCTATACTTGTAAAACTAGAAAAAAAACAGCTTATGATGGCTCTGAGTGGGTTCCCCATTTCAAGAAACTCCTTTTGACGACAGCTCAAAATGGTTGCTCTTCCATTCCGTTTTAGAACACCTAAATGTTTATTTATTTAGATATTTATACCCTGCTTTTCTCCTCAATGGGGACTCAAATCAGCTTACAACATTGTTTCCCCTCTTCCATTGTATCCTCACAACCACCACCCTTTGATGCAGGTTAGCGAAGAATGACTGGCCCAAGGCCACCTTCAATAGCAGAATGAGGATTCAAACTTGGGTCTCCCAGACTCCAGTCCAGCATTCTAACCACTACCTACACCAACTCAAAGAGCCAGGATTTACAGTAGCTCCCTATCAAATGTATATTGGGCTTGCTGCCAGATAGTGTATAGAATGACCTCACACATGCACAAGGCCCCAATCTAGGCAACTTGGCAAGCAGAAAAACAGAGCTATTACTGCTTGCCCTCCCATTGGTTACAACTAAAGTTCCTGGGGAGAGAGAATATAGGTGTAGGGTCTTGACACATGCACCTTCTGACCAAGGTATGGGATCCTAAGTCTGCTTATACACGAGTGCAATCTTAGGGTGCTATTTAGGGAAATACTGGGGGAGCAGGCAACTTAATTGAACAAATTTTGATCTTTATTGACTACAAGAATGGACAGAAATTCAAGGGAGAAGACACAGATTACGGACATGCAACATACTGAAATAAAATACAACTCAGGGAATGCAATGAAAAAGTAACTAGATACACAAATCTGAGAATCCAATGGAGAACAATGAAACAGTGTCTAGTGGAAGTGGGTCCCTTTCAAGTGAAATGTCCAGCCATAGCTAGTCCAAGCAAAGTCCAATCATGGATATGTGCATGATGTCCCCCAAAAGACAAGGAGGAAAAGGAGTGTTGAAAGCAAGAAAGAGGGAGGGTTGGGGGAATAAAAAGAGGAGATAAAAAGGCACAGAAGTATGGGGGTTAAGGCGTAGGCAAACACAGCTAGGAAGAAAGGGGAGAGAAGTGGAATGAAGCTGGGGGGTGGGGAAGGGAGGAAAAAAGGAAGGAGAAGCAGGTAGCCAGTAGAGAGGATGGACATGGTTGGAATGAGCAGAGAGCAGGAGACTGACAGACACAAAGGTTCATGTGTTACCTGTAGTATGTATGTAGTCAAGAGTCGTGGTGGTGGGGGAACAGTCCCAGGGTAGAAATAACTTGGTTTTTCACTCATGTGTAACTGGGTCACAGTTTAATTTTAGGTTTTTCTTTGGATCTACATGAAACCATATACCTAAATATTTAACTTGATCCACCAATTTCATCTCTTCAAAACTTTTTATGAACTACTTTTCAAATAGTCTTTATTGTCTTCAGAATTTAAGGTCTTATATACAACCATTTTCAACTATACATGTAACACTGTCACATACCACACCAGTATTTTTAAGGATATGTATGACCAAGCACTGCACAAGCAGTTTTTAGCAGTAGCATAGCAATAGTGATAAGATAGCAGCATGATAGGTACAACCAAATCCCTGGTGTTAGGTCATCTGAGATATTCACTGTGGTCTGAGCAGCACGAGCACATTATGATCAACACATGAGAGAGTTCAGTAACTCACCTATGTGTCATGTGTGTAAAATAGGTGGTAAAATGTTAATTTCTTAAAATCACTCGTATGAAGTTATGCAGTGTATCTGCAACAGATAATAAAAATCTCCACATTTTAAATTACTAAAGCACATCTTTATTTTGCAATTAAACAATTAAGACTCACAAGTAAACTATATATTTTGCTTCAAGTTTGTACCTAGACAACTATTTGTCAATTGAAATTAAATATATCCACAAAATATGTATAACAGCATATATTTCACATAATAGAATGAAAGTGCTCTTAAGACTAAAATCAAAATTTGTTAAATGTTAAATATCCCCCCACCCCCGGGAAGCTGCTGGTATAGTATGTAGAGTGTTAGTGTACCTTATACTTAATGGCAAAATCTCTCCCTTTACCCCAATGCAGGCAAAATACATATGGCCCTTTTAAAGCATATAGTAGCTACAGTGATGAATGCTGACTTCTTTTCACATCGTCCAGTGTTGACCAAATTCAAGTGCATGTCATTGTCAACCGAGAACATTTCCTGCTGCCTAGTATCAAGGCCTTTTGCTAATACACTTTGTAAACTTAAGGAACACGCAAGTTTGTAGACAAATCTGTTTATATAAAAATTAACTTGTATGATGTTCAGAGAATGTGTGAGAGTATTGGGCTTCAGAGATGACCCACCAAGACACTTGAAGTCAATTCACTGAGTAGTGCAAAACCCAATTGAACTGGACAAATGCAAAGCCACAAAAGAAAAACAAACTAATTACCATCAAATCACTAGCAACAACAAAAAAATGGCCACACTTAGGACTGTGAATATGTTCCAGACACAAGACTATATTTTTCACCCTTTATATTTACACACATAGCACCTGTGACAGGGGAAAAACCCTCATATACAAACACAAATATCTTTTTTTTAAAAAAGATTTTGCTAGAACTAGATCACTTTTTTAGTATCCTGGTGAATTTATGTTAAATTTGAAGCCAACCCCTAAAGTTTGGAAATAACTGAATTAAGAAATGTATTGATATTCTTTACTAGAAGAATATAAAATAATGTATTATCAATGGTTTAACTACTCCAATCATATTATAGCCACTGTGTGTGTTAAGTGCCGTCAAGTCGCTACACTACCTACGAGGAAAAAAATTGCAACTCTTAAGCATTAATTTCTGTGCATTCTTTTTCTTTACTTATAATTTGCAACTTAAGTACAAAATGTATTCGTTTCCACATTTTAAGTGAATGTTAAAAAACACGTCTTAAGCAGCAATACATAAGCCAGGAATCAAAGAGCTCCTTAGGTACATGCAAACATTTCTGAATGTGTTTTAAGGCTTCCCACTTTTTTTCCACTGAGCACATCTCTTTCTGCTTTATCCGAGGTACTCTACAAGGTCCTCCGCATTTAGAAGCAGCCTGTAGGGTGGCTCAAGGGAAAATGCTGGGCCTTACAAACTGTACTGCTTATGGAGAAGCCTGTCTGCAGCTCTTTGGATCCTGGCCACAGTAAACTGCATTGTGGCTAGCCAAGACACACACAAAAACTTAACCCCAAAATGAACTTTTAACGATCTGTTCTTGTGGGGATTATTTTTAGTATCATTCTTAATCTCTCCCCGCCCCCAAATTCTTAGTGCATCAACAGTTGCATCAGTACAATACCATAAAAAAGGGATGTTCCACAGCACTACAGGTTGATATACAGGCATTAATACTTAGAATTAGGATACACTGCGGTAGGATTGTGATTTCAGAGTTATGGAAATGTATCCTAAAACAGATGGATATGAGCCAGAAAATAATGCACTGGTAAAGTTTCATATCACAGAACAACCCCAATAAATGCTGCACAGGAATCCATTAAGCATCTCTCTTCAACCGGATAGCAAATTTATTTTTATCCAAAAATTGTCAGTAGTAAAGCATGAGATAAAGTGCTACTATTGGAAATTCAAGAAATGTAGGCAAAACACCTTTATAAATTGTGTTAAATATCAAGTAACTTCACCAGCAAATATTGTCAGTCAAAGTCTCCATCTCAAATTATTAACATTAAAAGATCCATCTCAAATTATTAACATAGTAGTCTTCAAGTCACTCTGTACAAATAAACCATATGCCAGGAACATTTGTTTTAAAGCAATTAAAATTTAACACATGTGCATTAATAATGTTTAAAAGCATAGAATTTCCCTTAAGTATCTTAAAATGTTGTCTCAATTCAGAAAGTAATCAATGTGCAGGAAGAATGAAAAAGTCCATGGTTTTTAAAGTACCTTACATTTTGGCTTTGGTTTGTCTCTCTAGCTTGGCTGCATCAGGTGAATTAAAGTAAATATACTAGTTTTCCCTTTGCACATCTCCAATATTAAAATTAATTTGCGTCTACAACTTTAATAAATCAAATAGTCTGCTTTGTTAATAAATGGACTTTATCATGACTTGCCATCTATAACCAATCTTCTTTTCCTTTGTGGTGTGCAGTAACGGCACAAACCAAGAAGTTAGTGGTGCTGTGCTGCTGAAAACAAAGTCTCTGCTTGTCTTACAGGGCAACCAGGTATTAAAATTAGAAGTGTCCCACACTTCCTAATTTTAATACCTGGTTGCCCTGTAAAACATGCAGCGTCTTTGTTTTCAGCAGTACGATACCACTAACTTCTTGGTTTGTGCCATTACATATATTTATACATGCTATCCAGTTCATAAATAAACCATTGAATTCATGTTTAAGGCATATTTCTCAACTTGTTCAGAACCAAATCCAGCAAATCTGCTTGCAATTAGGTGTGGCCATTGGCTGCAATTCCGCAGCTAATCTAAACACACTAAATTGAATGTAGGGGCTGTATCTACATAGGGACACAAAAAAGTCCCTTTCTATGGTAGAAGCAATCAGGGTGGAACTGGGTGAGAATGGAATCCATGTAACCTGTTCTTATTCTGCTCACTGCTGCTGCCCAGCCTCTGCTCCTCTCGTTGTCCTGTCCTGTGCATGTGAACAAAAGCACAGTGCAGCAACGATTACCTTGGGACACCCCCCCCCATGTGTCCTTAAACGTCCTCCTTTTCCCTCAGCCCAGCCACACTGTAAACATGGCTGGTTGAGGAAAGGGAAATTGTTCTTTAAGGGCTAAAGGGGGCTTATTGGCACAAGGCAATAAACTGCCCAGCCCCATATTGAAAGCAGAGATTAGCACCACCTTGTAGTGGCTGTGAGAGGAGCACCCAGATGGATGCTCTACCTGTGGCCATACCACAACTGGGAACCGGATTAAAGAGGGTTTTTTTGGGGGGGGAGCCTGAGAAGCCAATGAGTTGTGCTCAGAATGAGCATGTCACATGGACATTCCCTTTCAATGCAGAGGCTTCCTGCTATCTGTTGTATTGGGACATAGATAGGACAGGCTTTACACAATACGCAGAATCCAGCTAACACAGACCAAACCTCAGAAGCTGCAACCATTTACAATGGAAGCAGGAGAAACTGGCTCTAGGCAGGAAGTGGGAGCAACCTCTCAGCTACATTTCCTACATCCTTGAGAACAGAGATCATTATGAGGTGGGTCCTACCTAGTATGAGCAAAGTTGCACTAGTTAAAGGGGAAATTTCCGTCTCACCCTCCTGCCTCCTGTCAACTTCCCCCCTCTCACCTGAATCAATGTAGGAGGCACAGTGCACATCTGTAGTGAGAAGTGAGAATCACTGAAAAATTGCCCCAATTCACCTTCTTCCATGGTTGCCTTCCACAAATGGGGAAGGATGTTAGGATCTAAGCCTGTATAACAACAAAGAGGGAGATAATCAGGGACGTTCCACAATGTGCAGAACTTTCCTTAACAGCACACGCAGAACTGATTTGTGACTCAAACTGCTCTATATTTACAACATCCAACAATAAAAATATTGCACATGGGACCAGATGCCTCCACTTCTTTCTCAGGGCGAGGAGGTGTACCTTTACAAAATGTGTGAGAGCTACAAATAGACCACAGGCTAGATATCCTATACCACCACTTTCGGGGGCTGGTACCAATTTGTAATTTTCTGCACCCTATTAATTAACGCAGATACTTCCCCAAAAGTCTACGTAAGTTCTGTTCTACCAGATGCAGAAGCTGCTGAAATTCCATGCATGACTTTTCCACTTTTTGGCCTCTTTGAACAGCTGCAACTGCAGCATTTCTGCTGCTTTTCTCCCTTCTACTGATACTGCAGTTTTATTCTGCACAATGCTCATAGCAAGGTGCTGGTTATACTGGTTCTGCCACAAACCTCTCCTAGCTCTCTTCACTTACAGTTTGCTCCTTCCATTGTAAGACAATGGCAGCTCTTCTAGACCTTATTTGTGAAATTCTGATTAAACACAGAATTTAAACACAGTGAGCTACTACTGAATGTTGTAACATGAATGACTTGTTGCATACTAATAATTTGGGCTTTTTTTGTGCTGTCAAGTCACAACTGACTTATGCTGACCCCATAGGGTTTTCAAGGCAAGAGATGTTCAGAGGTGGTTTGCCATTGCTTGCCTCCATGTCATGACCCTGGTATTTATTCCTTGGAGGTCTCCCATCCAAATACTAACCAGGGCCAACCCTGCTTAGCTTCTGAGATCTGACGAGATCAGGCTAGCCTGAGGCTATCCAGGTGAGGGCATCTATTTGGGCTGAAATGCATAAATTTGGTAGGTTTTATTACTTGACAAGCATCTAATGCATCAGTTTAACAGAACCTATGATCTGACCCTAAATTTAGTTGTCTCAATATGAACATTAAGGGATAGAACACACTGATGGCTGCGCCAGAAGTCTTGTCCATGTGCTAGCACTGGAATGAACATTACTTCAGTACTAGAGGCAGATGCTCCCCTTCATCTTTTTGGAGAAAGGCATATTTAAAATGGCATGATTAGCTGACTTGCTTAGAATAATATTTCTCAGAGATTGACTGACATCATCTGTGGGTACTTCATATTTAACTACCCCAATTATATCCCTATTACCCCAAAAGCCACACAACTAAAAAGGCAATTTAAAAAACACACCTTAAGACTCCTAGATTTCTACATATGACAAACCTTCAAAAGTACCTTAAATAATTGCAGTTTTCAATCCTGAAGATAGAACAAAACTCCCATACATTTAAACATATATTGGCACAAAACTATTAACGTATTGCTCTTATTTACAATGAAAACAACTGGAATTTTAAAAAAATCTGGAAGTGTTACAGACTGCTCTCCCCACCTTATTTTTTAGCAAACAGTATGAAAATAATTATCCATAAATTCCAACATTCATAACACTCATTATTTTATATGTCATTATGCCTCAAACATACATTCATGTTTTGTACAGCATGAAACACATACAAAAAATATTTTGTTTTAGTTTGATACAGATCTTCATAACCCAACGTGAAGTCATGAGCAGTATTAACTTTCAGGACGTATAAAAATATTAGTAAAAGGTTATTGATACCATAATGAGAAGATGTATTCGGTGGAAATTCACGTTTATGGCATAATGTTTCATTATTACTCTGTCCTTACCATATGCGCACTGAGGAAAACTCCCACAGCTTAATGATTAGCTGGTGACCCTGCCCAAGCTAGTCATTCTCAATATTTCTTCATTGCAACTACATGGTAAGCCCTAAATCAGCTTATATCAGGAGGGAGAGCCTTTTAAGACGACTAAATGTTTCTGCCTGTACATTGCAGCAAATGTACTGAATACGAAAAATATCCTCCAACAAAGCTATACATTGTGGTATAAATATTTCTCATGGATTCAAATTGCTTTGGCAACCTCACATAAGAATACCGCATATGTAAAATACCAATGATGCACAGTGTCGCTATAAACTCTCTAGTCCTGTCACTCGTAAGTTTATCAAAAGGGCAATGCTACTTTAATTTATATGTTGGCAATAGTGAAACCAAACGTTGTTTCAATAGAATGTACACAATCATGTAAGGGTTCCTTTGATTTGCTACAAGTGCTTAAATTAGCCCTGTAAATAACCAAAACCATGGTCTAGAACAGTGAAAATAAATCCTTGAAAATAAAAAGCAGGGGAAAAAAACTTTCCAGGTATTATATCGTGACACTTTTGATGCAAAACATATTACCACAGTGTGAAGTATGTTTACCATTATTTCTTTTCACTGCCATCACATTGGTTGGAAAGAGCCACTGTAAGATTTATATAAAAAGGGGGTTTACGTCGCTTGCTCCAACACCTAATGATGGTTTTAGGCAACTGCGTGGAAATTTTCTAAGCAGTCACCACATTGCACTTTGTCATCTGCCCTAAACCTAATGAAAATGCAGACACCCCTTCTCACACCCGACTGAATAATAATGGACTATGAAAAAAGTGGCTTCTTCAATTATTACTTTGCATAGAACAGCATTGCTCTCACCAAGCCCTGAACTTTCACAGCTTTCAAAAGTAGATGCAGATTTAGCAAGTGGGCCAACTTGTCAAAGCACAAAAGTATTGTGTTCCTACAGAGAGTACAACTGCTCAACTCAAGATTTTTAGAAGCCCATTATAACTAATGCCACTTCAGCCACCCATGGTTAAAGGAAACACCAACAAATGTCCCTGGCAGTGGAATATATACCCTAATGAAGTTACCCTGTTAAAGGAAAATAATGAAATCAATGTTCAATCTAGAAACATATACCAGAGCCCTGCTTTGTAAATAAGGGCTGATTTTAAAAAACTTTTTAAAAGAGACTTTGGTGCTGGGTTGCCTGCCATTTTACACCACAGAGCTTCAGCTCATGAGGGGTAAACTTTATATAGTCTGTCTGTAGATCCTTCTAAATATCTGTACAAAAGAAGATATACCGTAATTTTTAAAAAACCCAAACACAACAATTTTTAAATAATCAATTTTCTCATTCTATACGTTGCATATGCTGATTTTTTTAAAAAAAGAAAATGTTGTATAATCAAACATTTAAATATAGGGTTTGAGGATATTTATATAAAAAAAAACAATTCCCAACTTACTGGGCAAGGCTGGATACCCTTACTAGTCTGTTGGCTTCACCTTTTTTTGAAAAGCTATACATGTCTCTAGAATGAGCTCAGATACTGTATCAAAGAACTGCCTCCACTGCATACATGCTAACAACTTCAGAAAGGAGGTGCACAAATATTAACATTTTTGTCTCACAAAACAACAACATGGAAATCCAAACAAGGCCAAATGTTTTAGGGATGAGTTGATGGCCCTTTACCCCTCTGACCCTCTCTTTAAAAGCAGTTCAGTGCAAGCATGACTTGAAAAACAGCAGAGGAAAAACTCAGGGGAAATAAATGGCAAGCAGGTGATATGGGAAAGATCACCTTAGATAGGCATGTTTAAAGCAAAGTATCAGTGCTACTAAACAGTTATACCTTTCTAAGCTGCAAAGCTTTTCCTTCTCTCTGTGAGGGTAAAACAGGAACAAATTCTAAAACTATCTGCTGTCTTTCCATTATACACTGCAAACATTTTACCAAATGAAAGGAATGTGTCACATCTTCCCACTTCATTTCATAGCAGTAAACAATGCTTATTTAATAGGCTGGGGTGCTTTTGCTACCCATAGTAGCATGCAGATACTTGTAGAAAGAGAAGGAATGGTGTTTTTGTGACCCCTCCCCCAACCATATTTTAAGCATCAAGGGCCATGCTTTAAAATGTGAACCCACTAAAATAAAAGTTTCAGTGATGATACTTCCCCCTTAGGGCCTATACCAGTGCCTATTCATTAAGGCAGGTTTGGATCCTAAGCAGCACAAATGGAGACGCACTTGAGGATGGAAGCTTTTGCTTTTCTTTCCTCCCAATGAAGCCTTCTGCCCAAAAATGTGCTCTTGCAGGTCGGTGTACCCCCAAGAACAGGGTAGAAGGCAAAGTGGGAGTCTGCAAAAACTGCCCTCCTTCCTCTGCAAACATAAATGCTGTTCAGTCAGAGGAACTGCTGTTGTACCATGGCACCTTAGGATCCGAGCCATACACTGCATGTTTCAAGGCACTTAAGGGGTTAAGACAAATTGTTTCCATTACGTAAAGTTATCAAATGGTTTGAAACACGCCAACATTATGACACACTGAGAAACTGAACTACCAGTTCAAAAGAAATGTCATTTCTACCCCACCCTAAAAAAGATGCTGGTTAAATGGGCCTTTATGCAGTTACTGCTGGGTTAGAACAGATTGCAGCTTTCTACTACTAATCGTTATATTCTAGAAGGGCAAAGAGCAAAATGTGCTGCTTCAGTAGGCAGTGTATAGTAGCCGTAATATTGCTAATGTTTCACCAAAATGAAGACAAAGATAGCAAGGATCTGAACACAGCAAATCAATCTAGCACTGGAAGAGATGGCTTTGTATGTATTGTTACTTTGAAAAGACACAAGTGTCAAACAGAGACTAAAAGTTTCCAAGCTTTTTCTTCTTTTCTTGCAATAGTTCAAACAAAAAGGAACTATATGGCACTACACCCAAGTCTGGAAAAGTCATCTTGAATACAGGGAGTTCGTTCAGTTTGTGGTTTGTTCAGAGCAAAGCATGAAGAGAGTCTTCCAACACAGAAAAAACAGTGTTTTTAGAGACTATTTTCAGTTTCAACATAAAGTGCAGCAGTGCTGAAGTTTTTCCAAGTTCTTTTCAGTTCTTCATTGTTTTCAGACACCATTTCTTGCAAGCAAAGTTATGGCACAACAAGTGCAGCCAGTATCTTGTGCCAGTTTTTCCATAAAGTGTCTTTTACTTTCTATTTATTCAGTGATGTCATTAAAGGTCTAACAAGTCCTTCTTCATACACTTTCAAAATAGCCTCACAAACGAATCTGTATTGACTCTGAAAAACAGTTTAAAAAGTGAACTTTATTATAAAAATAAAATGTAGCATTAAAATATCAAAGAATCAGTTTCACAAAGCTTTATAGAAAACATATGAAAATAACCCATCTTGGAATTTATCATTCCAATATACAATAAACATTTCATAACATAGAGTGTAATCGTTTTTTCTTTGTTTTCAATAATAAGTTAACTATGCTAGATATTCCGCATCCCAAACTTATGAAAACCAGTCTATAATGCTAGGAGGGTCTATTCTCTGCAATGGATATTCTTGATGCAATAAAAGGCTAACTCCTAGTTCCAAAACTTTATGTTCTACTTCATTAATTAAGTAACCATCAATTGCTGGATCCAATTATAAATCAGTTGCCAAAATGGCTGAGGATAAACACTTTTCCAAAATTCATGTAGCAAATCTGCCACAGACTCTCTACATCTCCAATATACATCATATTGAGGTCCATACATCTTAGAAATTCTGTATGGAGTAAGGTACCAATGAAACATTTCATAAAAGTTCTGCCTAAGGGCAGATGTTACTATCTTAAATCAGACAGTTTCCTAAATTAATTGACATTCATTCCTAAGGATTTTCCTACCTAGAAGTAATTTTTATACAAACTTAATAAAAGTATCTTAATTCATCGAAATACACAATTAGATTATTCATTCCAAATTCCTGAAAGGGTAGAAATAACTCCTCAGTCACAGCAAAGCTCTGCAGGTGGAAGGAGGAGGACAGAGTAATTTCACCCCTTCCCCCTCCTCACTGTAGTCCACTGGCTTACATGGCTGTTACTCAACACAGGTCACATAACTTTCAGCTCTCCTAGGTATGCAAACGGAAATGGAGGCAGGGGAAAACAAAAAAAGATCCATGATAGTCATGCCTTCCACTGATTGTTCACTGGTCCCAACCAAATACTTTATAAACATTAGTTGCCATCTCCAGAGGGGATTGCTAACTTCATGCATACTCTACTCCCTGTTCTATTTATTTATTTTAAAAAAACACCTTTCCACTATTCCTGTAGCCAAAAGAAATGAAAAGCCTCGATGGATGACATTGAAACTCCTTACATTGCTAAAGATACATGAGAAGCTAAAGTAAAAGGTAATAGAAATAGAATCAGAAGGCTAAATACAGAGTTCCAGCAACTTGCATGTAGAAACAAAGAGAACTATTATAATAACCAGTGTAAAGAAATAGAAGAACAAAAAAGGAAGAACAAGAGATCTGTTCCACAAGATCCAAAAATCAAAGGCAAATTTAAAGCACGGTTAGGCATGCTGAAAGATCAACATGCAAATACATTAACTGAACAGGACAAAACAAAGAAAATATGGGAACAACACACTGAAGAACTATACAGAAGAGATGAAAAGATAACAGATTCCTTCAAAGAAGAATCTTTAGAAGAACCACCTGCAGTTTTGGAAAGTGAAGTGAAAGCTGCACTCAAAGCAATTGGGAGAAACAAATCCCCAGGAGTAGATTGGATATCAATAGAGCTATTTCAAGCCAAAGAAGCGGAATCCATCAAAATCTTTACAAGAATATGCCAACAAACAAGGAATACAAAACAATGGCCCACAGACTGGAAATGCTCAATTTACATTCCAATTCTGAAAAAAGGAGACATCAAAGACTTCAGCAACTATCGGACCATCACATTAATCTCTCAGTGATGCTCAAAATCTTACAACAAAGACTGTTACCATATATGGAATGAGAAATGCTAGGTGTTTTAGGGATGATGTTACAAATTTATGTAGGTAATTGGAGCATATGAGAGAATTTCAGAAGAATATCAGCTTGTGTTTCATAGATTTCAGCAAAGCTTTTGACTATATGGATCATGAAAAGCTATGATTGGTTTTAAAAGAAATGGGTGTGCCACAACATCTTATTCTTTTGATGCACAACCTGTACTCTGGACAAGAGGCTACTGTTAGGACAGAATATGGAGAAACAAAATGGTTTCCAATTGTCAAAGGTTTCAGAAACAGTTGTATTTTATCTCCCTATTTCATCAATCAATATGCAGAACACATCATAAGGAAACCTAGATCAGATTTAGATGAAGGTGCAGTGAAAACTGGTGGAAGGAACATTAACAATCTGAAATATGTAATGACACATTACTGGCAGAAAACAGTAAAGACTTCAAACAACTGTTGATGAAGGTAGAAAACAGAATGTGCCAAAGAAGGGTTACAGCTGAACATCAAGAAGACAAAAATAATGACTACTGGAGAATTACATAACTTTAAGGATGACAATGAGGAAACTGAAATTGTTAAAGATTTCCTATTCTTTGGCTCAAACCCAGAAATCAGAAGGAGACTGAAACTGGGAAAGGCATCCATGAAGGAGCTAGAAAAAATTATTGTGTGATGATGTGTTGCGGGCGACCAAGCTCAAGGCAATTCATATATTATTGACCATTAATAGGTATGGGTGTGAAAGTTGGACAATGAAGAAAGCTGACAGGAAGAAAGTCGATTGCTTGGAATTGTGGTGCTGGAGGAAAGCCAGGGTGCTCCTGGCCTCTGCTGCCACCTGCTTATCCAACAGGAGGTTTGGGTTCAACAGTACCCCCAAGCGGTGAACCTTTTTTAGGGGGAAGAAGAAGAGTTGGTTTTTATATCCTGCTTTTCTCTACCTTTAAGGAACTCAAAGTGGCTTACAAATTGCCTTCCCTTCTCCTCCCCACAACAGACACCTTGTGAAGTAGGTGGGGCCGAGAGAGTTCAGAGAAAACTGTGACTTGCCCAAGGTCACCCAGCAGGCTTCATGTGGAAGAGTGGAGAATCAAACCCAGTTCTCCAGATTAGAGTCTGCCACTCTTAACCACTACACCATGCTTGCTGTGCAACCCCATCCAGAACAGGAGAC
Source organism: Euleptes europaea (assembly GCF_029931775.1). NCBI lineage: Eukaryota > Metazoa > Chordata > Lepidosauria > Squamata > Sphaerodactylidae > Euleptes > Euleptes europaea. The sequence goes on along the minus strand of NC_079326.1, from coordinate 9,143,752 downwards.
ATCTCCATACCCAAGTCCGTCCTTCCATTTGTCAGAAGCATCCATGTCTTGTTATGATTAATTTACAGTTTATTAAATGAGATTTTCTACTTTTGACTTATTTCACTTTTACTTCTAATTATTTGCTCATCTAATATTATATTGCTGCTCGTTCTTATTGGAATAGAAGTAGTTTTTACAGCCTTGCATCTCACTGCACAGTTGCTGTATGCAAGCTTCATATGAGAATATGAAGATGGTAGCAAAGTTGGAAGTTGCTTTTCCTGGTTTCAGAACTGCTCAGCTCTGAACATTTTCAAATTTCAACAGCATCAATATAACTAATTCTCAACATGGCCTCATCTGTTGGGCCATGGATAGACAAAACAGCTGTTTCTACAAACTTGAGAAAGCCCCAGAATTGCAGAAAAATATGAAATGTATATAAAAAAAATACTTTGAGAGGGTGGTTATAATCCTCCCAAATGAAAGAAGCAGCACCTGTAGCGTTAACAGACAAATGCCTTCAGTGGCTGTTGATCAAAAAACACTACAGTATTGCCAGCCTTCAAGCTTTGGTTTCTGTTAGTTAAAGGCAGGGGGAGGGGGAAGGGCCTTTTTCCAGGGTGGATTTGGCCTTGGAAGGAGGACTAATTGGGCCAGGGCCAGCAGCAACCACCAAATAACTTGCTGCCACACAGCTTGCATGACTCCCCCAGGCTGGGTACTTGCTACTGTTCAACAGGAGCCACCCAAAAAAAAAAAAAAAAAAACAGCATTGTGTAGTAGTTAAAATTTCAGACTATGATCTTGGAGACCCATGTTCAAGTCTACACTCTGCTACAGAAGCTCATTGTGTGACCCTGGCCCAGTCACACACACTCAGCCTAACCTACCTCAAGGATTGTCGTGAGGATAAAATGGATGAGAAGAGAATGATATAAGCTGCTTTGATTCCCCATTGAGGAGAAAGGTGGGGTATATACAAAATAAATAATATAGCTGAATATGGGGGCAGATAAATGGTAGGTTGCTGGGGGTGTCTGAAGGAGAGAAGGAAAGAGGAAATGGTGAGGACATGCGGGCCACTAGGAGGAAAGAGGAAATAATGTAAGGTGAATATAAAAGAAAGTGAGATTCTCCCCCTCCCCCACAATTTCTCGCAGATTCCCCCCAATGCAACTCAGCACAGCCCAGTGCAAGTGGGCCAGACCTTTCCTGAGACAGGCTGTCAGGTGGAGGGACACTGAGAACACCCTATGGATACACCAAGAGAGAATAAACAGTATCTGCTCTGATTTTGCCAATCTTGTATTAGGCAGGGATTGGGAAGCAGATACTGTCTTCTCACAATTGTTTGGCTGCTGATGGAGCTACCAGAGCTGACAATACTGATATCTATTTGTGGGGCAGTATGGGAGGAACACTTAGTGAGTACACAAGAAGTGGTCACACAGAACAATCAGCTCATGATGAGGAGAATTTGGGATATAATAAAATATATTTAATGTTGTTCCAAGAAGAAAACCCTGCTCCTGCTACATAGACCTGATGCTTCTGTCTGAGTTTGCTGTTCAATGGAAGGAGGAGATTGCCTTTACTTTCTGAAACATACAATTTATTGCATTTAAAGTGGCAAGAATCTGAACATTATTTTTCTGAACCTCGAGTTGTTTTAGTAGTATTCTCCATCTGTAATAAGAACTGGTAATTACCTAATTCTTGCACCCAGGGTGGACACCCATAGAGAGGAGGAGGGAACACACACACAAAGAAGGCTAGCTCCCAATTTGCAAATCATGGTTTACTGGGGGTAAGTATCTTTATACTTTAAGACTGCAAATCCAGTTTCATCCTCAAATTACTGCCTTGTGTTAAATGCTGTATGTGTTGAAGTGGGCTCTAGTCCACGAAAGCTTTATGCTCCATTAAATCTGTTTAAGGTTCTACTAGACTCCTTTTCGTTTTTACTAAATCCTTTTTTTACAAAAAAAAAACCCAACACTGCAACTATATGGCTTCTTTAAAAAGCAAATGCCGTTGGAAAGAGTTTATTCTAATGTATATCAAGTACTCACGGGAGTTTGGATCATCATGGCTCTTTGATCTCTCATGGTTCTCACAATATCTAAAGGATAAACAGGCTGATTACACTCTATGAGACACATGGCTGTTTCCATAGTGATAAGAACTCCTGTTCGTCCAATGCCGGCACTGAAAGAAGAAGAGCTGCTTTTTTATCACATTTTAAAGCATTTAACAATTTATATAACAACTCAAACATTCAATTGCTGATATAGATACAACTTTAACGCTTTGAAAAGAAAAATGCAGAAACTTAACTGTTAACTCCACAAACTAGGGCAATGAAAGTTTCAGGTATGTGGTAGATGTTTTGCCATATAATAAAATTTCACAAATCTTATGGTATGTTTTTGCTGTGAGCTGCTTTGGGTCTGTTTGGAGGAGGGGTGGGAAAAAAGGCCAGATAAAAATATTTTATTCAATAATGTAATACATTCAGGCTGCTCTCAGGTAAGCAGAAGGTCCCTCTCCCTCAGCTCTAGCACACTGCTTTTGAAGGGTTTCCTGCCACAGAGGTAGCCTGGCCAGTTATTAGATGTTTGTGATTGTGTGTGCCTCCCATAAAGGTAAACAGGGAACACATGGCTGGCTCCCAATTAGTAAACCACAGATTTTACTAGTGTTGTATCTGGACTGGGGAGAAGCATCTGCACACTTTAAAAATGCAAAGCCAGTTTCATTCTCAAATTACAGCTTCATGTTAAATGTTGCCTGCCAATTATCAAAAACATTCTCCTTCCTGCAGTTTGCACTCCTCCTGGCTTTGTAAGTATGTGTGGTTCAAGTGGGTAGGATAATTACGTACCTTAAGAAAATTACTATCACAAGGTAATTCATTTATTTATCAATTGTAGAAATAATTATTTTCTTATAGAATGAACTACTTTCAACACCTTCAGGGAGTTTCACATGCGACAAATCAACAACCAGAATATTTTAATGGAAACTATGCTATTATCTAAAAGATTCAAGGTAGTAGAAGGGTTATTTGGAAATGGGATAATTTTAATGTTAATAATTCTCTAGTCTCTACATTCTGCCAGCTAGATATTCCTTTTTCTTCCAGGAATATCTCAAACATATTAGTGCTAGAAACGGCCTGCTGTTTTAAAATTGTTAGTATATGCTGAGTATGAGAAAGTACAGAATCACAAGGCTCTGGAGAATGAGTATGGTTAGGGGTTGCACCACAGAGAGTAACTGGAGTTAGTGAGTTCCAGCTACAGAAGCACATATACATTTCATCCCCCCCCCAATAAATAAACGTTAAGAGATACAAAAATAACTGTTCAGTATGGATCACAGTGGCCCTTATAAAATCTTAGGTTACCAAAGCTGTCATGGTTGAAAACCATAATCTAATGAATCTAGGACTGAGCTACAAGGCCTACAGCCTCTTTGGAAAGGAAGAGGGGAGTGCAACATTAGCCTTAAATCTGCAATAAATACTAGGAGTGTAGTTTTCTACCCTTGCTATACTTCAGGCTGTACTTCAGCCTCTGTTGTACTACAGGCTCTAGCATCCAGCCTCCTTCTCCAGGCCTTGTGGTTACCTATGATGCCACATGTGATTGACAGGTGGCTGGTATTCAATATGTACCATTAGCTATGCCTGACTTAAGTAATGGTGGATTACTTGCCTTTAAAATGTCCTCATACTTTTCAACCTTATTGTGCTCTTCTCAAATGTAAACACTCAGACTTATACATTGAAAAGGTTCTTCACCCTGACTGTGATCTAAAGAATGCTATCTAAAAGCAACAGAAGTACTCACTGTACCAAAATTGTTAAGAGTTTTGTTTATTTAGAACATTCATGTGTTGCCCCTCCAGAGATCAGCTGAAGGCAGTTTCTAAGGGGGCTTACTCAGAGGAGAATGTTACCAGATTTATCAGAGAAGGACATCACCTTTGTATATATGTCGTCTACAGATTAAAACAAATGTGTAAATATTTCAGTTGAAAATCAAAACATTTGCTTTTAAAACCATATTTTACATACATTAGAAAACTATCATCAGTCATTTAAAACAACTCCATTTAAGTATAGTTCTGCAATTTTAGCAACAGGTTAATATATATTTTTGTCCAGAAGATGGCATCAAAGGATAGCTCAAATGCAATTTATTTCTAGTGACAAAAGAGAAACACACCAGCAAAAGGGGCCAAAGGCCATCCACTATAACCATGATCTGTCCTCCAAAAGCCTCCACAGATAACCCTCTAAAATTCCACAAGCACATTAATTAGCATCAAATGATGCAAGAAAACAGGCCAGCCACTAAAGGTCAGGGAGGGATAACAGGCCTAAAACTTTAGCCCAGCACAACAGTCACACAGTCTTTAGCAACACTGACCTGTGATAATGAAATCAAATAAGGGATAAGCAAAATCTAAGCTGCCCAGACGTGTTCGCGTGTATGTAAAACAACTCATTAGTCTGTTCCCAGCTGTAACAATCTCTAATAGCCTACCGCAGAAGGGGGAACCTCACGAAAGGAGTCCTGATCCCCACTGACTCATAAATCACAAGACATCTTCCATAAAATGTACCCATCTCAGTCTTCAAGCCAACAACATTGTTCTTCCCTAACATCTATTTCAGAAGCAAGTTATTATAAGAAGAACACCTCAAAGAAGCCATGTTTTTGAGTGACTGAAAACTCACAGTTCTTCTTGCCATTCCTGAATTTTCTCTTCCGTAGAAATGCAAAATTATCCCATGGCATATATCTGTGTTGATATAAATTTCAGCCCAAAAAGCAAAGGAAATGCAACACAGAAGTAAAACTATGTTTTCCAGTTTAAAAGACGAAGCGTGCCACAATCAGTACCATTCATGACACAGCAAACTGTATGCTTGTTCAAAAGCAATACATTAATTTAAAACATAACACGAATCGTTTCCTTTCCTGAACCCCACCACTTATATCCTACTTAGAGCTTGCTATTTTTTTCTAACCAAATATAAGGTTGAAAAGCCATCTTACATAATTGTTTTCATATATATTAAAACGTTTTCCCCTATAACACAGAATTACGGTTTTTACCTTTGGGAAAGGAATTTCTTAGCAGGGTACCCAAGGCTAGGTAGAAATATAAATAAATAAATAAATAAATAAATAAGTGTGTGTGTGTGTGTGTGTAATTTATTGGAAGCACTATGTCTAGATTAAAATGATTAAAAAATGTTAAAATAGCAAACTGGCATTTCCTGAGGTTGATGTCTCTAGTCACATGCCAGACGCATTTCGGCCTATTTGGCCTTCAACAGTGGTCAATTAAAACCCATGTAACCCCTGCACACATTTACAGAAATATATACATATACAAACAGTTTAAATCAAACCAGGCATGTATATAGGTTGTATACTATATTACCAATTACTCAAACATCTGGTAAGATTGACTCTAGTTGTAATACTGGTTTACATATGTCTCCCTTATACGATGTGTGCAGTTATCAACCTAGTAAAGCAATGTACATTCGCAGTACATTCTCCCCATATTGTCATCCTTTCCTGGGAACTAAGAAGAAGCTCAAGTTTCCCTTCTCTTAGCAGACTCCTCTTGGGAGATAACCATTCAAGTAGCCAAATTTTGTCTCCGGTCCAGTGGGATTCGTAAACGGCTAATTGAAAACCCTTCCCCATAGAAGATCTTTCCTCCTCCTCTTCAAATCATCCTTCCCAGAATCATCAACTTTTATTATTTTATTTTATTATTTTAAACCTAACTTTGATTTTTATTCAGAGCTGATATTGTATCGAAATAAATCTTGATTGAGATTTGGGTACCCAGCTTCTGTTTTCTAGGTTGGGTTTCATTCCCCTCTTTTTTCTTCTACAAAGGAATTTCTCAGACAGGAATTACTGAAGGGGTACAGTAATGCTTACAAATATAATGTAAGGTACCTTAAAGGTATGAACAATAAGCACATTCAAGATGGATAAGCATTTGAATTGGAGGAATCAGCATTGTCTATTTTCCCCTTGTGCTCTTTCTCACGGTGCCTTAAACTATAGATATTTCTACTGATATCAGATATTGTATTTTCTCACTGCAACGCTATGTATTGTTATGTATGTTTATTGCTTAAAACTGTAAACCTAAAATGGAATAAATTAATTTTTTAAAAATGCTCTCAAAAGCGTATACCCCCCAAAACAAAAGTAATACATTATTAAGCATTACCTACTAATTTCAATGACATTCAATGTTTTCATCTTAACTTTTCCACAAGGAACAATTGTTCATATATATGTCATATCATGATTAAGGCAATCCAAAAAAAGGCGACACACTATGAAACTCCATTTAAATTGTGGTAAGAGAGGAGGATTATACCAAAGGAATCCAAGTCACAAATGGAAAGTTGACTTTTGAAAACAATATGAATTATTTAAATTGTATGGAAATTTCCCCCCAGTTTTTTTTCCTGTCTTATACTAAACACTCCAGATTAGATATGAAGGTAACAGGGCTCTTAATTCCTGCTACGGTATTATTGCAATATTCCGGTATTATACCTAATTTAATGCCAGAACTCGGCCACGGAACATAAAGTGTTGTTTTGGTTAAATTGAATGGGCATTACTTGTTAAAGGATAGTTTGCCAGCAAATTTATAGCACTTTTCCTAGACATACCCCAGTTATTTCATACAAGTATTCTGGAATCTCAGTTCTTAAATTTGGGAGCATCAGGTTTCTTATGGCTAGACCAAATGCAGACATTTCCTCAATACTGAATAATCTAAGCCAGCCTATATATATGTGAGACTTACAGAAGAGAACAAGACCTGATAATGTGGTTTTCATTAGGAATTCCAGTACCTTTCATTTTCCAACACTAACTGATATCACCTGTTTTTGAACAGGGATTCAAGGCTGGACATGAAGAGAATTTTGATCCAACAAATGCAGTCAAGTTTTCTACATTTGGGGAAACCACAGGGATCAGCACACCAGAAGTGCCATGGATAAGCTTCACTCTGATAGCCTTGGTTTGCTTATAATGAGAAAACTGAACTCTAGATTGGCCTCTGCTTTTAACATAATGGAGAAGCTCCTAATAAAACCCATCAGCTTGACTTCTAGTCAGTGCAGTCTTAAAATCCAGCATAGTTCATCTGTGGTGAGTAACAATTGTCTCCAGGTACATCCTACATCAACAATAAAGACAGTACTTGACATAGAGCAAAAGTCATAAAAGACACAAAGATGCAAAAGTCAAAGAGACTCAAACAAATAACTGGATTGGGTAAGGCAATTGTGTTGTTCTGTGTTAAGCATTTTTACTACGCATCTCACTAACAGATGCTTTGCTTCACCGATTTTTTTTTAGCATCAGAGTTTATATGATAGTCAGTAAGGTTTCCTAAATGTTTCTTTCCCAATCCTGTCTTGCTAAACATTCTGTCGTAAATAGGCCTTATACTGTTATGATGCATGAAAATATGTTTTGAGGATATGAGGCAAAGTTATTGCCATTCAAATTACCTTAATCTTAGAAAGTAAAAAAAAGAAAATGGCATGAAACTGTTTCTTCTAATTTAAACAGGGCTGGATTTAATAATTGTTACACAGTATTTGAAAATGAATATAAAATGAAATAATGCTATCAAACTTGGTAAAAAAGAGGAAAAATAAGTTTTGCTTATGAACTAAATACCTGCAATGGACAACAACAGGTTCTTCTCGGCCAGTTCTTCTTTTCCGTACGAGACTCACAAAATCCAGGAAATCACTGGAATCATCAGGAACCCCATGATCAGGCCATGCTATGTACTGGATTTGAGTGAGCTGACGGTGTTCATTTTTCTTGTAAGAGAAAATGTACCCAAATGTAATCAAATGTATCTCACTATTTTTCTATAATAAATTTCACTTTTAAAGACATCACTTAACGTTTCTGCTTTCACAAGAGTTTATACCAGTTAAATGCAGTTATAATCATTCAAAGGGTAAAACGGTGATTTGGAGATTAAGCATGCCATGAATTTATAAAATCAGCTCCATAGGTCTTCATGCTGTGATGATCTGGGATAAATTTGAATTAAAATAGGCACATAAATTTCCTAAATAAAATACATTTGAGAGGTAAATTGATGTTTTATTAGATCACTTTAGGTTGAGTTAAGAATATGAAGCACATCAAGCACATATCTATGAGATCTATTACTTTACTTGCTTGGTATTTTCTGTAGTTATATTCATGCAAAAATGTTTGTGGAGAAACAACAGCTACAAAGGGCAGCATTCAAAGCTCTATGAATAAAATGCTACAGTGCAAATAGGAAATTCTCATCTGTTCTTCTTGTGGAGAGTTCATTCTTCACTGGGTTGGTTTTACCTCCTGAACTGTAGGTAAGGCAAACCAAATCTGCCTGTGAGGTGGGACTTCCCCCAAGCATCAAGAAAAAAAACAGGCAAGTAACTTGTACTATTTTTCTTCTCACCTCAAGAATAGGAATTCATCCTTCATTTGATGGGAAAATAACCCCCTTCCTACCCAAATCCCCTGGCTCCAACGAAGTTCTTAAGGTTGAGGACACTCTTGAGTACCTTATGCCCAAAGCTAATACAGTTGAGCTATTGTTTAAACTTTTTAGTGCACTTCCGGGTCGGGCGACCCCCCCCCGGTTGCAAGCACGGAGCCGCGCTCCTGCTGTTCGCTGCCGCGGGGCATGCAAATAGCCCCGTTAAGAACCGGCAAGCGGCACCCCTTGGAGTAAGAGGGGATGCAGATTCGGGTGCCGGTGGTGGACCTGCCATGGGAGCGATAGTCGCCGAGAAATCGGCGGCGGTTGCTCTGGTGGACTCCACTGAAGTGCCGGCGCCATCTTAAAGAGACGGCAGGAGAGAGCGAGGTGGGACCCGATTTTTTCCTTTTAAGTTGGATTATAAATAAAGTTCATTGACTTTAAAAGCACTAAATTGGGGTGTGTGGCAGTATTTTTTTTTTTTGCTAAGAGACAACTCTGAACTACCTATAATTCAGTTACGCTCTGTTTTTGTGACTTTTGGCTTTTTGCCAGTTGAGTGACGCACTCTAAAAAAAGTTTTTTGCAAAGCAAGATCTTTGAATCAAAAGAAAGGAGTTGGAGAATAATCAAGTGACATGGCATAGAACATTTCAATGGTCACAGTGATTGCTTCTCCAAACTGATCTCTTCCATCTCAATAAATTTTGTACAATGATTTAAAAGGAACTCTCTGCCCCCCCTACTCTCCTTTGGATTACAAGTGCCAGCTGTTATTTCAGTTCTTCTAGCTTACCAATGGCTGAGAAGCATACCAAGAATATTCTTAAAGATACAAAGTTGGTGGTACAGCCTCCTCTTAGACGGGCCTCTGTAACTCAAATAACTCAACAGACAACTTCTCCAATAGCATCTGCATCTATCACTTCTAAGATGCCTTTAAAACCTAAACCTGAAGTTAAACCTGAAGTGACTTTGAACTCTGTGTTTGAACTGTTAACTAAGACTCACCAGGACGTTACAGAAATGAAGCAGGAACTATCCCAGAATACAGCTACTATAGCTCAGAATTCAGCTGCAATAGCCTCCTTGCAGGACACAATTTCATCTCTGGCTGTCAGACAAGATATGGTTGAAACCAAGCTTAAAAAAAATACACAGGAGACTAAAGAAATCAAGAAGAAGGTGGATACCTTGGAGATGTCAATAGCATCTGTAGTTGATAGAGAAGAGACGCAAAATGATCAAATGGCGATGATTGAGCTTAAGATAAAAGAATCTTCCCTACGTATACGTGGTTTGAGAGAGAAAATTGAGGATCGGGACCTACGTGGATATCTGACAGTTCTTCTGGCGGATTTCTTACAAGAATCTGAAGAGGTTATTGCAGGGATGATAGTGACAGCTTACAGAATAAATTCAGCTTATGCGACAAGGAATAAAGTACCGAGGGATTGCCTGCTTCAATTGTTTTCCAGAAGTCACAGAGACTTAATACTTAACACCCACTACAAGACACCATTGAAGATTGGGGATGAGTCTCTGAGACTGTTGAAAGAAATACCTGCAAGATTGCTGAGGAAAAGGAAGGATTTTATGGAGATTGCTCAACACTTAAGACTCAGTGGAATACAATTTAGATGGGAATATCCACAAGGTGTTTCATTTATCTTCAAGGCTAAAAGGTTTAAGTTTACAGAAGTGGATAAGGCAGACCAGTTTTTAAGAAGATATGACACTGAACTGGTTAAACCTTCCAAATCAGCCAAACAAGTTCCAAGCAGAGAATCCACAGAAGAAGAAAAGGCATCTGAAGCTTCTGGAGGGGGAGACATTCCAGCAGTACCATCAGAGGACTCTCCAACTGATGATACAGAAGACTGAATAGAATAATAAGGGGTAGGGGGGTAGCAGTAGTAGTAGTAGGTGGTAAGCATGTTAAAATTAATTGTGGAAATATATGGGATCTAATTGAAATTTGATATGTTACAGGTTCTATCTTGGAATGTTAATGGATTGAACTCTCCCAACAAAAGGAGGAAAATATTTCATCATTTACGAAAAACTAATGCTAACATTATTTGTTTACAGGAAACGCATATACTCCCAAAGGATGTATTTAGGTTGGAACAAGCAAGATTAGGTACCCTATTTGCGGGATGTAATGATAGTAAGAAAACCAATGGAATAGCTATGTATATACCTGTTTCACTGCAACCAAAAGTTATTTACCAAGATACAGAGGGAAGAGTTTCGTTGCTGGAAGTAACGTGTGGTTTTCAAAAGATACTGCTTGTGGGAATATATGCACCAAATATAAAGCAAAAGTTATTTTATGAAAAATTAGCTTTACTATTAGCTGAATACGCTACTGAAAAAATTACATGGATGGGGGATTTTAATGGTGTTATGGTACCTAAGATTGATAGATCTGGGGAAAAGAAAAAAGCAAGTAATGAAGGAAAACTACCAGGGATTTTTGATGCTCTTACAGGTCAGTGGGATATGTTTGATGTCTGGAGGTTGACACACGGTAAGAAGAAGGGATACACTTTTTTTTCACAGAGACATCTTACGTATTCCAGGATAGATATGATATGGATGTCAAAGGGTCTGGTAGAAAAATCAGAAAACTCAGAGATTTTGCCCAGGGTGTTATCAGACCATAATGCGGTTCTAGTTAAAATTAAAATGGGAAATAGAGGTTACAAGCCCTGGAGAATTAATGATTTTCTTTTAAAAAATAATAAAATGGTTGATAAATTGAAGGTGGAAATATGCAACTATTTTAAAGAAAATATAGATAAAGGTACCAGTACAGATATAGTCTGGGATGCTGGTAAGGCAGTAATTAGGGGACTTTTGATTCAACAAAACACAAGATATTATAGGGAAAGGGAGAAAAGGAAAAAATGTATATTAGATGAAATAAAATAGGCGGAACGATACTTATGTAGATTGCAAGATAAAGGGGCTAAACAGGAACAACAGAATAAGATTAGAAATTGGCAACATCAATATGAATTTTTAATTGCTGAAGAGATTGAAAGAAAAGTTATGTATAATAAACAAAGATTTTTTGAACATGCTAATAAACCGGGTAAAATGCTAGCTTGGCAACTTAAACAAAAAGAAAAAAAATACCAATAACCCAAATTAGAAGGAAGGGTAAGATAACAAGAGTTAAAGAGGAGACTGTTGATACATTTGTGAAATTTTATACAGATTTATACAAAAAAAATTTAGTCTCAGAGGCAGAGATAGAAGCCTATCTTACTAAATGGGATTGGGAAAAAATAACACAGGAAAATAAAGAATTTCTAGATTCTCCAATATCTAAGGATGAACTGGAACAAGCAATAAACAAAAGCAAACTGAATAAATCTCCCGGACCAGATGTTTTACAGTATATTATTATAAAACATTTAAAGAGCAATTAACTCCTTATCTTCTGGAAGTGATGAATTTAGGGATGACAAAAGGTATTATCCCTCAAACATGGAAGCAAGCAAATATAGCATTAATACCAAAGGTTAACTCTGATATATTGGAAGTTAAAAATTTTAGACCGATCTCATTATTAAATATTGATTATAAATTATATGTAGCAATTTTAGCTAATAGATTAAAAGGAGTATTGAATCAATTAATACATGATGATCAGGCTGGATTTTTACCAGGAATGTTGATTAGTCAGAATGTAAGGGTGGTAATAGATCTTTTAGAATATGCGGAACAAGATACAACACCAATGGCTCTGATATTTTTGGATGCTGAAAAAGCTTTTGATAATGTTAATTGGCAGTTTATGATTAAGGTATTAGAGTTTATGGATTTTGGTGAGAGTTTTAAAACTGCTATAAAAGGCATATATACACAACAAACAGCTAATCTGATTGTAAATGGAATATTATTACCATGATTGAAATTCAAACGGGAACGAGACAGGGTTGTCCTCTTTCCCCTTTACTTTTTATTTTAGTTTTAGAGATATTATTGAATAATCTTAGAACGTCTAGTGATGTAGTAGGGGTACGAATAGGGAGAAATCATTATAAACTTAAAGCATATGCTGATGACAGTATGTTTTTTGACTGATCCGATTGAACAGTTTGACAGATGGAATAAAATTTTGGAGGTTTATGGAAAGCTTTCAGGCTTTAAAATTAATAAAGCTAAAACTAAAATTTTGGTTAAAAATATGACTCTTGCTCAGCAACAAATATTAGTCAAAAAGACGGGACTCAATATTGAAAACAAAGTTAAATACTTGGGTATATGGATATCGAATAATAATCTTAACTTATTCCAGGATAACTATGTAAATCAATGGCAACAAATTAAAAAAGACCTGATAAATTGGGGAAAAGTACCTTTATCACTTTGGGGAAGAATATCAGTAATCAAAATGATGTTATTACCCAAAATGCTTTTCTTGTTTCAAAATTTACCAATAGTGACAGGTGCACAGATATTTGAAGATTGGAAAAAGGATGTTATGAGATTTCTTTGGGGTAAAGAAAGACATAGGATTGCATATAATAATTTAATAGAATTTAAGGAAACGGGAGGATTGGGATTACCGGATTTAAAAATGTATTATCAAGCGGCCTGCTTTACCTGGATTAAAAACTGGATCCTCTTAGAGAATCCAAAGCTATTAGAATTAGAAGGACATAAGTTGCGATTCGGGTGGCATGCTTATTTATGGTATGAGAAACAGAAAGTGAATAAAGAATTTAATTCTCATATCATCAGAAAACATTTATTACAAATATGGAATAAATATAAAGATGCTTTAGAAAGTAAAACTCCCGGGTGGATAAATCCTATAGAAGCTTTTATTAGAAGAGGTGCACATTTAAATTTGGATTGTAATATCTATAGAGAAATGATAGATTATAGAGATGGGACATGGGTATTGAAAACACGTGAAGAACTTCAGATAAAAGATTGGTTTATGTATCATAAATTAAAAGATGTCTTTACTAAGGATAATAGATTCGGATTTAATCGAACCAAATCTAAATTTGAGATAATATTACTAAAGGGTAATAACGGTTTGATAGGAAGGATTTATAAAGTACTTATAGAATTGAATTTAGAACAGGAAAGGATCAAACCAGTTATGTTGAAATGGATGAGAGACCTAGGGTATAATATAGACTTGGAGATCTGGGAAAAGTTGTGGAAAAACGAATTTAGGTTTACTATTTCGAATGAAATAAGAGAAAATTTATATAAAATGTTTTATAGATGGTATATAACTCCAGTATTATTAAGTAAAATGAAAAAAGATGATAAAGCTTTTTGTTGGAAATGCGGTACTGATATAGGTACATTTATGCATATTTGGTGGTATTGCAAAAAAATTAGGAGATTTTGGCAATTAGTTCTGAATGAGACAAATAATTTGATTAAAGTAAAAATTAAGAGAGATCCCGCCTTTTGTTTATTGGGCATTCCAAAAAAAGAATTGGATAAAGGTGACAGAGTCATATGTCAATATAGTTTTGCAGCAGAAAGGATTACAATTGCCAAAAAATGGAACCAAAAAAATAAACCTTCAATTAAAGAATGGAGAGAAAAACTATGGATGTATATGCGGATGGCCAAAATTACAGTATCTTTACATGGTAAAGATATGGAGGAATTTAAAATTACATGGTCAAAGGCCACTGCATACTGGGATAAATGGGCAAAAACGGATTTTAAAAATATAGTTAACGAATTGTAGTACAATGGGATTTTAATTAATGTATAATAATGTGAGTTTGTTAAATTTTGTCATGACACCCCATCGGAAGTCCATTGGTGAAGGGCACAGTGGTGGGGGCTGGGTTTTTTATTTGGGGCGCAATATATAGTTTTATATGAATAACAATGAATAACAGAATAACAGAATCTTACGCTCTATATATGTATATGTATTTTTTCTTTTATATGTATCCTTTTTTTTACTTTTTTCTTTTCTTTTGGATTTATTATAAAAATGCAATAAAAATTTATTAAAAAAATATAAACTTTTTAGTGAATGCATGAAAGAAAGTATGGACCAATGCCCACATGACTATAGATGTCTTCCAAGACCCTTCTCTAGATTGCTGCTGAAGTAGCCACTCAGTTTATAGGTAACATGGGGAGGATGAGTAAACAAGTATCGAAGGGTAGAGGGTCACAATGTTTGGTCTTGGGAATGGGTGGGAGTTGCTCAGGCACGGCTGCTGTCAACAACTGATGAGCTTGTGCTGGAACCAAAGGGATGGTTAAGTATCTCGGATTTGAGATGTTGTGGCCAATGGAGGCCGAGGTTGTGTTGTCCAGGAGCGATCTAGGGCCTGAGCTATCTGCCACAAAGGGTGTTGAGCAGAAGGCGCTTATTAGTCCCATGCTGGTGAAGACGGCTCATGCTGTAAAGCAAGAGCTTAATCCAGAGGCAGATTGGTGGAGTGACTAGGAACCAGACAGCATGACAATTACGAGGCACCTGATGGTGGACTCCAGGAATGGCATCCCCTTCTGAGATGTAGCAGTGAGAAATCAAAGGCTAGTATAAAGAGTAGGCAGAAAGCCCACTCTTATAGTCATGTGACAACCAGTAGCGCTCAACACAACATGTACAGGAGCAAGATCTTGATCAGTACTGAGGGGACCAGTGTTGGCTCCACAAAGATAACTCCCAGCATTCCCAGGGTGGGTAGTCATAGGAGGCCTAATGTCTGTCTGTCAGTGAAAACTCCTTAGATTGAGACCGTCATAGCAGGAACAGTCTTGGTATTGAAGAAAATGTTCTCTGAAGACCTTTCATGAAGACCATTGACATGGAGGAGTCAACAGTGTCCACAGAAGTGTCCTCTACTTGCCCTTCAGAGACGGAGTTCAAATATTGCACTTTAGAAGAATGGTGAAGGAGGCAGTGGTGCAAGGCTATCCAAAATAGGCATAGCAGAGGCAACTGCTGACAGTTTAGGACCCATCCTCTTCCTGCTCCTCTTCCAGCTCAATGGATGTGGGATTCAACTTACAAGGGCACTTCAGAGCTCAGACCTTAGCAGCAGTCAGTGCCAATTCTGAACTCACGGTTGGCTGCTGGGTCAACTTTGAGATGGAAGCAGGGACCTCCTTCTTGTATGGTGCAGGAGATGAGAGAGAGCACTCAAACGATAGGACAATTTCTACGGACTTGTTTAGTAAACTGAAAACAGTGATGGCAGGAATCAACCTGCTGCTGCTTGTTGAGACACAGGAGGCTATCTATAAAACTATTTGTAGTGGCTAACTTCACCCCACAGGACATCACCTCCCCGCCCCCATTAAGACTCTAAGAAGGAGCAGAAGGAACCAGAGAAAAAGCCCTAAGAAATTTATTGCAGTGGGGATGACTAGTAAACGACTCTCTTTCCTGAATGCTGGATAACACCAAGACTTGTCCTCTTCCCCTGTGTCTTAACTTCAAGTTCAGGCCTTTTTGAAAGACAAGAAGGAAAAGCTAAGAGCAGATACAGAATACTTTGAAAAACATTCCACAAAAACCTTCAAGGCATTGTTTAAACGTTTTTGCTGGGAGAGTACCAGATGCCCTCTTTGTTCTTTCTTTAATACTTTTTTGTGAGTCTAAGTCAGCTCCCAATGAACCCTGTGTTCCTGAAAGGCAAAAACGTAACTGGGAGTCTGATAAAGGACCCCTTTCCCAGGCAAATTAGCTTTGCTCTACCTACCAATACCAGGAGATGGGACCTAAAATCAATCAAGAACGAACTCATATTCAGAGGGTGAGAACTTAATTTTTTTCTTACATGACAGGGTAATTTCTTCAGTGTCTAAAAATGTATATGCAAAATGCTGTTTCAATGATCTTCTGAAGCAAGATAGTTTTAGGGTTTCAGAGACTTAGATGAATCACTGAAATCTTACCTCCAAGTTAGATAATGTCATCTCTCTGAAGACATAAGCGGGATTTCCTTCTTCTGAATGGCAGGTGATCTGGAAATTCCCATATGCAGAACTTCCACCAGGCTCTGGCCAGTACTGATGACATTTTACCTAAAACCAACATTTTTAAAAAAAAATCTGTTTAGATTTCAAAAGTCTCATTTTGCCCCTTATTTCTTTTAAGCACTTGTTAGTTACTTTTCACTCATTCTATGAAACATGCATTAGGACTTGTAACTCAAGATGAATAACTTTTATTGCACAATGGAATTAAGAAAATGCACTAATGACTAGTTGACATCTCAGTAAAGACTACATGAGATTGTTCAACTAGCGTACTTCTTTTCACATAATTTACCACACAACTTGTGATTGCAAGTACATGTGGCTCTAAGAAGGTAAATGGGCCTGCTGATTTAAAATTCGAAACAATTTCTTAGTTAAACTTACCAAAAGCTCAGAACTTTTCAAGCAGTATGGTCTCCAAGCCTATGCTATTTTGTACCCATGGAAAACTACTACCTGATTACCAATGTAGTAATTAAAACCCTGAAGCTCTTCTAGATTACTTATGCAGATGAGGCTACAATCTGTTCACTTTTTAGTTTCCAGAATACACTCGTTATTACTGAATGAGTAAGGCACTTAGAGCTACCCCTCAAGATTTATAAATGACGTATTTTATGTTAATGCAGTAAAATAAGGTTGGGTTTGATAGGAATGTAAGTACTGCATATATTTCCCCAAAAAACCCTCAGGAAAAAAAGTGCCCAAGCTCTTCAAATTTTCAGAAATGCTGTAATTCTAACTGAAATCTGGTATTAATCCTAGCAGCATAAGAATACTTCCTAACTACAGATATAACTACCAACCCAATTCAGACATGTATAATCTTTTAAAAGTGAGAGTTAAGATTACAAGTTAACTTACTCTGCCCCGTTCCACTTGAGTGGTTAACATTACAACCATAGAAGAGCCTTGCTCCCATGTCATCTGCCAAAAATCAGGACAAGTGTTGGGTAAAGGACCCTGGCAAGCAATGTACTTGTTTATTATACTGGAAGAAGGGATTTCCATCTAAAAATAGAAACACAAAATAGGTTTATTAGCTGTACAGCAATTTTGTTAAGATTTTGCTGACTCATATGTCAAAAAACAAGTAATAAATATGTTAATAGATATGAAAAGATATGTGGAGGACAAAGAGTAATGTAATTCAAAGAAGTTGATAATCGAGTCGTAATTCTGAATGGTATATTGGTATATTGTGCTTATGTTTTAATGTTTGTTTGAGTTTGTTAAAAATAAAATTAAAAAATCTTTAAAAAAGATTTTGCTGACTCAAGTTTAATTTTAAAAGGCTACAAAATCAAATCATTACATAATTGTAAAAAACCCCTATATTTATAAATTTGTAAAAAATTCTATGCCACCTTTCCACACAATTAGGGTTTACAAGGCAGCAAACTTACAAACTTTAAAACAATTAAAATACAGTTAAAATATAATATTCTCTTAAAAACATGTAAACAAACAACACTAGAAGGAGAGCCAAAAACTGTTATTGGGTGTATACCAGACAAACTAAAAAAGTCTTCACCTGATGGTGAAAGAAACCAATACAGAGGACAGATGACTCTCCCTGGGGAGGGAGTTCCAGAGTTTTGGTGCCACGATGGAGAAGCCCCTTTCTTGGGTCACCAGATGTCTGGCCTGAGATGGTGGGGGCAACCAAAGCAGGGCTTCTAAGGTTGACTGAGTGAGAGGTTGGGTTCATGTATAACTGACGACCAAACATCAGATATAATCCAACACAACAACAACCAAACAGTTGGAGTTAAATCATTAACAGCAAAATCCTAAGGCCACTGGTGAACCTCTAAGCTCTATGGTGGTATGAACTGGAGATGGGCTGGTGCAGCACCCTGCTGGTGTAGCTCCGCTCTTCTAGGGGGCCAGAAATGTGTGGCACAGGCTCAGTCAGCATACTAAACCTCCTCAATGCATGTACTGCCCTCCATTGCAGGGTAGTATTGTGCTGCTAAAAGCCTTCCATTTAACTCATTGGGAAAGGAAGAACTGTTTCTGCCACCACAATACATGGCACCATGTTTTACAGCTATGGTATAACTTAGGATACTAAGTCTGCAACTGATCAGATGTCTCCTAAGCATGATACAAGCCCCTGTTAGGACACTTATATCTCAGATGAAAGGATGTGTAGCATGGGGCTGGTCTCATATTGGTCACACACACACAACCACCAAGGGAACTTTGGTCATGGAATGCTAGAAAAAGGGTACTTTGCAAAACAGAAAAACAAAACAAAATGAGCACTTTGCACAAACATTTGAAGAGAGCAAATATATTACAGCATATTGCTAATACTGCTCTGCTCAGAACCCTTACAGGTACACCTCATAACACAAGCTCTGACAGAGAGCCTCTACTCCTTCTCCTGGGAATGCAAGGACAATGAACCACACACAGGCAAGGAAGGAAAAAGAACAAGCAGGATTCCCTACAAATCACTCTCCCATTGCCCACACAACACATATCAGGTGTATACTGCCTCAACAACCCTGCCTCTCCCAATAATTGCTAGTAGTGTCTTCCCCAGAGGGCAAGCGCAAGTAGTTCAGAATGCAAGTTAAATCTGAAAGGCAATGTACAAGACCACCATAATCACAAACTCACATTTATATAGTTTGCATTGATGTAATCATCATTACTCTTTAAAATGACCCGTGTAGCATCATCTGGGATAAGGAACAAAAAAAGAAACCAATCAGCACATTTGTAAATTCAGCATCAGCACATTTGTAAATTCAGCAAAGACAACTAATATATCTAATTACAATATATCTAAGACATCAATATATCTAATTCTCAACATGACCAAATCTGTGGATACTTAAATCCAGAGACAGACAAGTCAGATCTAACTACTAACATGAAAAAAGTCCCAAGTTTGCAGAAAATTTGAAATCTTACACAAAAAACCCCCTCCCCAAATAAAAGAAGCAGTGCCTGTAGCTTTATGAAACAAATGCCATTTTAGTGGTGTTGTAGGGATTACTAGGCAGAAAAACAATATTGCCAGCCTTTAAGGTTGGTATATGTCAATAAAAGGCAGGGGCAACAGGCAAGGCCCTTTCCAGGGCTGCTTTAGCCTTTGAGAGAGGACTCATCAGGACCAGGCCTGGTAGCAGCCATGGATTGACTTACATAACTCACCCAGGAATGGCTGTTTGTTTTTGTTCAACAGCAGTCACCCCACCAAAGTCACTGTGGTGTAGTGGTTAGAATTTCAGACAAGGACCTGGGAGGCCCAGGTTCAAATCTGCTCTGCTACTGAAGCTTGATGGGTGGCCTTGGGCCAGTCAGACCCTCTAGCCTAACACACCTCAGGGTTGGGGTTGTTGCTGTGAGAATAAAATGGAGGTCAGGAGAACGATACATATACCCCCTTGCCCAGCTACTTAGGAGTTTCCGGCTGGGGTGTCATCAGGATGCTGATGACACCCAGCTGTATCTGTTGATGGGCAGCTGGCCAGATGCCACCCCAGACATGCTGGCCAGGTGTCTGGAGGCTGTGACAAAATGGCTGAAACAGAGTCGGCTGAAGCTAAATCTATCAAAGACGGAGGTCCTGTGGCTGAGTCGGGGAGGCTCAGAATTGGGGTGCCGGCTCCCAGCTCTTGACAGTGTGCAGCTGAAACCTATGCCTGCTGTCAAGAGTCTGGGTGTGATCCTGGACACCTCCTTATCAATGGAGGTGCAGGTCACAACCACAGCCAAGGTGGCATTCTACCATCTCCCAAGGCTAGGTAGCTGGTGTCCTACCACTCCTGCCCTGACCTCGCCACAATGATCCACGTGATGGTCACCTCCAGGCTAGATTACTGTAACTCGCTCTACGTAGGGCTGCCCCTGAGACTCAGATGGAAACTCCAGCTGGTTCAGAATGCAGCAGGGGGGTCTTCACAGGGACCCCATTGAGGGTGCATATTAAGCCAGTGCTCCAACAACTGCACTGGCTCCAGGTGGAGCACCAGATCAGGTTCAAGGTGCTGGTTTTGACCTTTAAAGCTTTACATGCTCTGGGACCTTTGTATCTTCAGGATTGCCTCACCTAGTACGCCCCCCCAGAGAGCACTACGCTCAGAGAATACCAACTTGCTGGTGGTCCCCGGCCCCAAAAATGTCCGGCTGTCCTCAACCAGGGCCAGGGCTTTTTTGAAACTTTCTTCGGTGGAACTCTCTAGCGAGACCAGGGCCCTGCACATTCTTGCACAGTTCCGCAGGGCCTGTAAGACGGAGATGTTTTGCCAGGCCTATGGTTGAGGGCACTAACGGTTTCCATTGTAGCTGGCCTCCCTTTCCTGTCCCCCCCTTTTTAATAATTCAATCTACATGTTACAACTGGGGGCCCAGAGTGCCTCTCTCCAAGCTCGCCATGGACTTCTACGATTAAATAGCGCCAAATGATTTAATAATTTATTGTTAGTCAACCTAGCTTTTAATTGATATGTATTATGTTTTAAATGTATGTACATTATATTGTTATAACTGTTAGACGCTCTTTTAGGGCCCAGATCACCGCTGCAGGGTGAGAAAAGGCTCATGTTCCCCCCATTTTCCTGCACTGAAACAGCATGGTGTTTTATGTTATCTTCCCATTTTTGCTGCTCCACATGGAATATTCTGCGCATGTGGAGCAGTAAAAACATGGAAGTAACTCACCCTCAGCACTGTTTCAGCACAGGAAAATGTCTGGAGAGGGAAGGCAAGTGTCCTTCCTCCCCCCACAGCAATGATCTGAGTACAAATGGGCTACTGTACTTTTAACAGCCATTCCCTGTAGCTGCTATGTGGCTGTGGGGAACTGACACAGCTTAGTAATGGATTTTAACTTTCATACAAGTACTTACAAGGCGAAATGTCTCTGTATCTATTTTTGGAAATGTTTTGAGGTAATTTGGCACAAGACATTGTCATCCCAGGCTTCTTCCTATAAAGTTGCTGAACAGAAACAAACAAGACAGGCAGTAGCAAGAAAAATATGACAAATCATGATGGCATATGCAAATAAGGCAACATTTCACTAAAAACACTTTCCCCCGTGTGCGAACAAGGAAGACAACACATGCATTTTGTACCTCTGCAACTTTTCGGGAAACAGAGTATTCATCATCACTTAAATTTCCAGTAAAGACATATGCTGAGGGTGTGAACACAGAGTTACTTACATCAAGGAAAGAGCCATGAGTATTAGGCAATGTGGAAACCACTATCTGTAAGGTATCAAGACATAGACTGTGCTGTTCCCCAAACTGACAAAAGACCTTTTCTATGAGCAGAAGGCAAGAAAGGGTTTACTGTATTTAAACAAAAGAAATCTAGCCAGATTATTCAGAAAAAACCATGGTAAATGCTCTTGTCCATTCCTATCTCTACATTCCAACTGAGGGTAGCTCTTAATACATTTACAGCCTTATGCAGCCATATATAAAAGCCAGAACTTGCTCCTCAATTAATAATTTATAAATTTAATTAACATTTATCAATTCAAGAAGGTTACACTTAAAGGTCCCATGCTGCATAAAGCAGTAGATGTAAAACAGTGTTGTGCTTTCTTGTAATTCTTGTTCATCGAGTGGTCTTCCATGCAGGCACATATTGGAAGTGTGCAGGCCTGATACCAGAAGATCTTCCAGTATTTTCCTAAGCATTAAAAACACTTTGGGGGGAGCCTCCCCCATTGGAACACACTAGTGACCATTTTCCCACTCAAACGGTCACGTACTCTGAGTGGGAGCGCACCCAGTTCCCTCAGTTCTCCTGAGCCACTGCAAGCCTTCAGAGAATTAATATCTAACAGAAGTAATATAGAGAGCTCATGGGTGGGGTGGGGTGGGGATGCGGTAGGGAAAGAATGTGTGCCTGCACAGAAGACAACTCATTGAACAACAACTACAGGTAAGTGCAACACATATTATTTTCATAATATTCGGTCTTCTGTGCTGTCCTACATTGATAGACTGACAAAGTACTCATCATGGAGGCGTGGTGAAACATGACCCCCACTCAGCCACCCTCTCAGAAAAGTCTAACTGGGCTGGTTCAGTAACCATGCTGTCAACCGCAACCTGTGAATCTCGTGGTGAATCAAGGGGCCCCTGCGTAGAAAATTTGACCTGATGGGTAGATGTACGAACAATCCTTTGGACATTAAAAGCAGAACCTTGGAAAAAAGGCAGTTAAGGGGAGACATTATAGAGATCTATAAAATTATGCATGGTATGGAGAGAGTGAAGCTTTTCTCTCTCTCTCATAATGCTAGAATGTGGCGTCATCTGTTGAAGCTGGAGGGTGACAGATTCAAAACAGATAAAAGTAAGTATTTCTTCACACAACTCATAGTTAAATTGTGAAACTCCCTGCCCCAGGATGTGGTGATGGCTGACAACTTGAAAGGCTTCAAGAGGGGAATGGTCATGTTCATGGAGGAAAGGACTACTCATGGCTACTAGCAAAAATGGATACTAGTCGTAATGCATATCTATTCTCTCCAGGATCTGATGAGCATGCCTATTATATCAGGTGCTTCGGAAAACAGGCAGGACAATGCTGCTGTGGTTGTCTTGTCTGTGAGCTTCCTAGAGGCACCTGGTTGGCCACTGTGTGAACAAACTCTGGACTTGATGGACCCTGGTCTGATCCAGCAGGGCCTTTCTTCTGTTCTTAACCTGACACTAAGTTTGTCTAGGCCAAAAAAGTATGATTAGGATACAACAGGCACCCTCTGTTTGGATCTTGGAGAGAACCTTGTTGATCAGCAGATGGGGGGGGGCATAAAAGAGGCCACCCATCCACTGGAATTGAAAATTATCTGTGATGGAGAGGTGGTTGCTCTGGATTGTCAGGCTGAACCAGGCAAGCACCCCATTCTTGGGTAAAAGGTGAAGGTAAATAAAAGATATAATGCTGCCAGGCTGGTGGAGGCGTAGGAAATTGCCATGGAAATAGCTGAGTTGTTTCTAAAAGGTTGAGGAGGGGTCAGGCTCTACTTCACCTTCAGATACGGATGGACTGGTGAAGGCGAATGCATAGAAGGAGTTTTGGCAATAGAGCAGGCAGGCTTTACGGAAGGGAGAGCAACGATAGAGCACTGCCTTGTCCTGCAACATCTAGCAGAGAAATATTCCAATAAGGGAAAACCCTCTTTATATGCGGCATTCATTGATTTTAAAGCAGCATTTGATTCAATTTCCAGACCTTTACTCTGGGACAAGCTCGAAGCCTCAAATGTAGATAAAAGGCTCCTGTTGCTGCTGCGAGCCCTACATGAACGGACAGCACTGAGAGTCAGGTGCAACAGAAGAGGACATCTTACCGGCCCCATAACACCTATAGAGGAGTTAGGCAGGGCTGTTTACTCGTCCCCCTGCTATTTGCCTATTATATAAATAACATAGTCAGTTCCTTGAACGCACCGGATTTACATCCACCTAAACTAGCAGACAGGCATATTCATTCTGCTCTATGCCGATGGCGCGGTACTTCTTTCAAGAACCCCAGTTGGCCTAAGGAGGGCGCTAGTGAGAGTGGGAACGTTCTGTGAGAAGGAACGCCTGACTATTAATTATGACAAAACAAAAGTAATGGCTTTTGGTAATCGCCCTAATTATAGGAGGTGGAGCATAAATGGCCATAGGTTGGAACAGGTAACCCAATTCAAATATCTTGGAATTAGGGCTGTTGAAAAAAAAATTCGGTAAAGTTCGGCTACGGCAAAATTTGGCCCGTTTAACTTCGGGACGTGCCAATGTTCGAACTCCCCGCTTCGGATCTGCGAAATTCGGCGCGAGATCCGGAGTTCGGGGGGAAATTTGCCCCCCCCCTCGGGCCTTCACGGGGCTTCCATGAAGGCGCGCGGGGGGCTCTCTAAACAGATCTGTTTAAAGCACCCCCCCGTGCGCCTTCAGGGAAGCCCCCTGAAGGTGCGCGGG
This sequence comes from Euleptes europaea, assembly GCF_029931775.1. Taxonomy (NCBI): domain Eukaryota; kingdom Metazoa; phylum Chordata; class Lepidosauria; order Squamata; family Sphaerodactylidae; genus Euleptes; species Euleptes europaea. The sequence continues at coordinate 9,119,258 of NC_079326.1, read as the reverse complement.
GGGGGGGGGACTGAAAAAAAGGTGGGAACGCCGAACCTGCCAAATTTATTCGGCGATGCCCCGAATTTGCTGAATTCGGGGCATCGTATTCCCGCCTTTTTTCAGTTCGGTTTCATCCGAACTGAAAACAGCCAAATCAGGGGAAATTCGGCTGTTTTTCGGTTAGTAACGAACCGAATCGACAGCCCTACTTGGAATGACAATCCAGGCATCGTGCTCCAAGCTGGCCCATAATACCTATGTTGCCAATTTAGGGGAAAGATCAGCCCGTTCAACAATAAATTTTCTCCGGACCAAAGGGACACACTATATTCCAGCCGCCCTTAAACTTTTTCAAGCGAAAACTCTAGCACAAATGTTATACGGAACACAACTTGACTCTCCACCCTCATGTCTTATTGCCATGGAACAAGTGCAATCCAAGTTTCTTAGAGCTGCCCTGCAATTGCCAAGATGTGTAACAAATGCTATGATCTGTTTAGAAACTGGCATGATGAAGGTGGAGGCAAGGGTTGTCTTGTCCTCGCTTTATCTCTGGCTGAAAATTAATTTCAACCCCAAGGGTCTTCTTCCACTGATTCTTTGTGATACCTTTAGGTCAAAGTGGATAATAGCCATTGAAGACAAACTACATAACTTGGGTTATTTAGGTTACCCCCTAGCACTACTTCAGTTAGGGTGGGATCAAGCTAAGTCAACTATAAACCAAAGGATTAAAGATATCGAGTGACAAGCAGATCTAGCAAGAGTGCCCCTATTTATGGCTCCCCCCCACTCCAAATTTATCCTTGCACCGGCAGCCTATCTCCGTTACTTAGAGATAAACAAATATAGGAGGGCTTTTACCTTGGCTAGGTGCGCAGCCTTACCCTCTGCTATGTTAGAAGGGAAATTCAAGAGGATACCCAGGGCAGAGAGACTATGCCCCTGCAAATCCGGGGTTTAGAAACCACTGAACATGTTCTCCTGAACTGTAACTTTTACACTATACCCTGTTTTAAGTTTACTGAGCCCCTCATACTGAGAATGGGACCCGACAGGGAAAGAGAAAAGATAGAAAAGCTCCTGCAAGAAGATAATCCCTCAATCACCTCAGATAGCAAAATTTTGTACGGCTGCAATGAAAATTAGTTGCCACAGAGTAGTCTCTTAGTCCAAATGGCAGCTGTAACTTGGATTTTATTTTTATTTTATTAAAAATTAAGTGACTTAAGATTCGGTCTGTAAACCTTTGTCAGTAAGACCATTTTGGTCCATGTATCTTGTTTTATCTGGCCAAGGGCCGCAAATAAAGTATCTATCATAGAAGGAGTTCATGCGGAAGCCAGATCTTCCTGTTTGCCTTGCTCCATTGGTTGAGCTGACAGAACCAATAGGGTTTCTTCAAAACTGACTTTGGAACCGAAAAATGTTTCACTCTGTGTTTTGTCTCCGCCTTAGCCTTTTTGGGAGGCAGTTTAGATGCACAGCTCATTGAAGACCGGATTGATGACTGAGACTGCTTTCGGGTTGGCTGCATATGTGGAACCAATGGGGCAAAAGCAACCAAGGGCAGACCTGAGGGTTGATCAGTCCTTTCTGGGGATTTTGACAGTAAAGTTTGGGAGTGCTCCACCAGGACAGATGTCTTTGCTACCAGGTTTTCAGAGCAAGATAACGCTTTCTCCCACAGACTGGCTTTTAAATGTGCAGCATAGTCAGAGCAGGTCTTCGGGGTAAATTGTAGGCAGAATTTACACAAAGCCATATTGTTCCCCTTGCCCAGGCATAGAAGACAGAAGTAATGTTCATCTGACCTTGTCATTTTTGTGCTGCACTTGGTGCACTTCTTAAAAAATGCCTTCTATGACATTTTGCAAGAACGGCAGAGAATGAGGCCAAAACCTCACTGAGGAGAAAAAAACAAGATAAGCTGGAAGCTCAGCCTCTCACTGGGGTGACAAAGAATGAACTGAGAGAAGAGGGGCACCCCCTCCTTGAAGCATGTGATCATTTGAGTGGGAAAACGGTCACTAGCGTGCTCCAAAGACGAAGGGTTCCCCTGAAGCATTTTTATCATTTAGGAAAATGCTGGAAGCTCCTCCAGTGGCCGGCCTGCACGAGTGCAGTCCCAGTGTGTGCCTGCACAGCAGACAAAAAAATGAACACTTTGTATGTCACCTAATGCCTCTGGGTTAACTGAAGAGAGAATGTGCTGCTGAGATAGCCAGATATAGATCAGAAGGTAAAAAAAATTATATATCCATTTTTTTTTTGGGGGGGGGGGTTCAGTATACATTCTTTTACTATATGATATAATAAAGAAAAGGTGTTAATAACACCAGAAATAACTGTAAAGTACCCAAGACTAATTATGTTTCTGTGTGAAGTTCAAGTGAAGCATGCAATCTATGCATATTTTAATAAAAACCAAAATTATTTGAAAGGGAAAATAATTCCTCAAACTGCTGATGAGATTAGGTCTACCGGGGGGGGGGGGGAATCAACTCATTGCCTTAAATCACACATAGCAGATGAGAGATTTTGGAATGTCAAAATTCGACCTACGTTTCCACCTACAATTCCTACAGACCAATAGTTCTGCTGGAATATGCTGTGTAGGTGGAGGAAGTGGACAGACAGACTAATTACTACCATTTCAGAAATGTAGTTTAGGAGACAAACTGAGCCATGACTATGTAAATAAACCTGGGGGATCCTCAGGTTCATGTGTTCCCTCTCATTTTTAATGTATTTGAGATGAAATGGTTTGTCTGTGTCACCAACCCTTGGATACTTCCAGGAAGCAAAGAAACGGTTAACCTTACACCCCAAGCCCATTTTCTTTGCTGAAGTTAGCGCAAGTGGACTGCTGTCCAGGGCCCTGTATGAAGAAAAAGGCATAACCATACAACCCATTTAGGCAAAGCATTTCACTGCTGGTGGCAGTGAATCCAACCTTTTCCCAAACACCTTACTGGGGGACAACTTCCCTAGATCACCCCAACCCCACAGCTTATAAATGTGTTCGCAAGGGGGAAAAAAGGCATACAAATTGTCTGCTTTATTTGCTCACCCTGTATAAAGCAATTTTGCAGATCTAGTCATAGGTTGATATGAGCCCCAAGGTAAAAGATTCTAATCTAGAAAGCTCATGGGGATGGACACAATGTCCAGGAAGCACTCAACTTACATCAAACTGAGCCAGGACAGTTCCAGTGATAAGCCCTTCAGCCAGCTGAAACATCGATTCTCTCAGAGCATTGTCATCTTGGTGGATGCCATCTAGTGGGGACTTCTCAGGGATATACTGGAAGTCAGGTTCACTCTCCAGTTTCTCTTCTACTACATCATAAACAGCTACAATAAACCATAGTATAATTACTGAGAAAGGGTCCAGTTCTACAATTTTTATATAGCTGCTGCAGTGAATATTCTTCCAGACACAAATCAAAGTTATGCTTTCTGGAATAAAATAAAGAATTTTCTTTGAAGAAGAGATCTTTGCAGTATTTATTAAAATACTCTATATCTCAGCCATGGTTTACGGTATGGCATAAAAAGGTCAGTGCTGCAACCACTGAAGGCACGACTGAGGATGAAAGTATCAACACTAATTGCTGCTATTAAATAACATGGATTTTCAACTGTGTTCTGTGTAAACAGACATTCTATGCAAGATAATCCCCCAAAATAGTTAAGTGTCCTCTCATTACAGATAACAGTTAAATGAAGTTGACCTATGACTCCACAAATACCAAGAGGGTGAGAACTGAGACCGCCCCCCCACCCAGGTTGCAAAAGGGGAGCAAGGTTTTTGGGAGATCATTTCATGCAGCTGAGGAATATGTATAAAGGAAAAGAACTCACAGATAGTTTAATAGTATGGACAACAGCACTTCCTCCTAAGGAAGTACATATCACATATTCTTGTTTTGCTTCTGAGATACCATGCAGCAGAAAAATTTCTTGTGAATCATCACCTTGTTAACCTACACCCTTGATTAAACGGATACTTAAATTTTACTGGCAAGCTATCTATAAGCAGTTGTGTTGGAATACTGCAGAGAACAACTATGTTTACTGAATATTTTGGTTTACAAAGACAATAAAGAGCTTGTAAACAGAAAGGAAAAAGAATCAGAACAACTGAAATTGTTCCACTTTAATCAGCAAAAGGTTTCTCTGTCATCCAGTTATTTGTGTTAATTCATGTATTTTGAGTTCACCTTTTCCTTGCATCAGTCACAGAAAATAAATTATTGTAGGTGTTTTGATTTAACTAGCCAAACAAACTGTGTCTCTCTGTGCTGACTGCAGTATTAGTTTACATAAAAGACCCTGAAATGTTGAATTGAATGGAAGCCATAATTTTCTCCTTCACACTTTTTACAGTTCTATTATAGTACCAAGCATGCTAACAAAATACATTTGTATTTAGCAAACACTGTCTGGCACGTATCTGTATAACACATGTTGTTTCTAGGCAAGAAATGCATACAGGGCAATTGATCACAGCATGCATTCTACTGAAAAACTAGTTTTCTCCTGTCCTTGATTAACACTCTCACCCTTGGACAACGTAAAGCCAAACTCTTAAGACGACATGAAGGAGAGTGCTAGAGGAGGTCAACAAGCAGAGTGTTATTACACTCCAGTTGCAAACAACTGCTGCTATGGTCTGGCCTTTTGACAAGTTTCAGAGAAGAAAAGCATGATTATATCAAAATAAACTTGCTGTTGAATGGAAGCAAATAAACAGTGGATTTGACCAAGGTTCTGCACTAGGACTGGTGATATTTGTGTGTGTGTGTTAAGTGCCGTCAAGTCGCTTCTGACTCATGGCGACCCTATGAATGAAACTCCTCCAAAATGTCCTATCTTTGACAGCCCTGCTCAGATCCTGCAAATTGAAGGCCGTGGCTTCCTTTATTGAGTCAATCCATCTCTTGTTGGGTCTTCCTCTTTTCCTGCTGCCCTCAACTTTTCCTAGCATGACTGTCTTTTCCAGTGACTCTTGTCGTCTCATGATGTGACCAAAATACGATAGCCTCAGTTTAGTCATTTTAGCTTCTAGGGTCAGTTCAGGCTTGATTTGATCTATAACCCACTGATTTGTTTTTTTGGCAGTCCACGGAATCCGTAACACTCTCCTCCAACACCACATTTCAAAGGAATCTATTTTCTTCCTATCAGCTTTCTTCACTGTCCAGCTTTCACACCCATACATAGTAATAGGGAATACGACGGCATGAACTAATCTAGTCTTGGTGGCCAGTGACACATCCTTACACTTCAAAATCTTTTCTAGCTCCTTCATGGCTGCCCTTCCCAGTCTCAATCTCCTTCTGATTTCTTGGCTGCAGTCTCCCTTTGATATTTGACTGACCTATAAATGATCTGGACTCAAAGCTGAACTATGACATAGTATGTTTGAGAAAACACCAAATTATTCAAATGATGAAAACCACACAGACTGGAACAAGTTCCAAAAGAAATCTCTACAAACTGGGTGAATGAGCTATAAAATCACAAATGATATTCACTAGGCCAAAAATCCCAACTTCATTATTGATTGATGTTATCTGAGCTGGGTAGAATCATCCAGGTAAGATCTTGCCAGCATGGTGGAAAGGTCAACAAAAACATCAAGTCAGTGTGCAGCAGCAGTACAAGACCCTAAACCCCAAAACAGTATGGATTGTAATGGTTTTATATAAAATAGTGGGGGTTACCGCACTTTGTATCCCCAGCGATGTATTAAGAGTTTGAAAATGTTATAAAAAACATCGCTTTAAAGGGTTTTTGGATACATGGTTGGAAGACGTCTTCACAGCTAAAGGGGCCAAACAAAGTGTGAACAGTATTTTTTTATAACGTTTTCAAACTCTTAATACATTGGTGGGAATAAATATAAAGTGCAAACAGTATTTTTTATAGCATTTTCAAACTCTTAATACATCGCTGGGAATACAAGTGCGGTAACAGCCAGTGGTGTGGCTACAGTTTGAATACTGTGTAGAATTCTGATTTGTCCTTCTCCCGAAAGAAAAAAAGAAGAAGTCACTGAATAACGGGAGAAGGGCAACAAAAGCAATGAACAACAGAAACATAAAGCATATGGGCCTTTAGTTTAGGAGCAGTTGTGCTTCTGCTTCAAGATTCACATTTGAATTTGGGCCCTCTGTGTTGGATGCCCACCAGCGCTGCACTAATGTAGGTGCAAATCTCCTTCTGCATCTCTCTCTTAATCCAGGCAAAAAGATTAGATTGAGCATTCTTGCCTGATAAACTGGGCACTGCCATGTCCCCCCTTTTCCCTTTCTAGAGAAGTGGTGGCCATTACCTGGAAGAAGAGGGGGAAAGGCTAAGCTGGAAAAGAGAAGGCCCTCTTTTGTCCAAGCCCTGTCACACACCAAGATAGGCCAGCCCAGCATGTACCACCATCTTGCCTCTCTTTCCCACCTTGGCCCTCATGGGGGAGGGGCTGGCCCTCTTGCTTTCTCTCGCCAATCTACAGACCCTGCTTACTTGTTCTGGATGGCTATGGCAAGAGGGATGTTCTACTGCAGGCTCCTAGAAGCACAGGGCAATGCAGCAGGAACTGATGAATCCATGAAGCCTAGTTTCATTGGAATAAGCACAACCTTCTCATGGCTGCTTGGTCTGGTGGGAGGTTGGGTGGGGTGCCTCTGTTGCAGCCACCAATGCTCTGCTGCTGCCTGAGAGTGACAGGGGAGGCTCGTGGCTGAAGCACAGAGTCTCCACAGCTTTCCCTCCCTCCTGGAAACAGAACCCTGGAGGTGGGGAGATCTCGCCTCTAAAGATCACCCAATTCCTGCTCCCAGCTGAAAGATACCCCCCATCGAGACTCTCAAATAAAGCAAAGAGGATGGGGGTGAGCAGCTGGAAAACAGAAAAGGCTGTGGAGACAAAGAGTCACTGAGCTCTTTACAAGCACAGTTAACAACCATCTAACTGCTAGCCAGACAGGGCTGAAACAGGGAAACTGAGGGAGAAGTCCCTTCCACTAGGGTTTAAAAAAGTTAACGACCCTGAGTACCTCCAAAGAGGAACGTCTTCCCACTGGTTGTGTCTGCCCTACCCTGGACCACAAGAGAAAGTACTTCCTTTTTTTCTGTCCTGAATGTACAGGCCCTTCAACTGCACTGGATGCCTACAAATTCTAGTATTATGGGGTGGGGGTGGGGAGTTGTATTCAGCCATACATTCACCCTGTACATTATTTTATTGACCTCTACCATATCCCTCCCAATCTTCTCACCTAAACTTAGAAGTGCCAGATTACTTAGTCTATTTACTAACAGGTAAGGTGTTACAACCCCTTGATAGTTTTGTTACCCTTTTCTGCACCTTTTCCAGTGTTACACTATCCTTTTTGAGATACTGAGAATACAGTTCCACATAGTATCCCAAATGCAGCTCCACCATAGATTTATACAAGGTCATTACAATACCGGATTATTTTGTCTTCAATACCTTTCTTAATCATCTCCAGAACAGAATTTACCTTTTTCACTGCTGCTTACTGAACTGACATTTTCATAAAATTATCCACCACAGCCCTAGGATCTCCTTCCTGGGCAGTCACAGCCCTAAGATCTCCTTCCTGGGCAGTCACTGGCATATATCTACAGTTAGGATTTTTGTCTCAGTGTTTATTACTTTATACTACACTGAATCTCATGTGTCACACTGTCTCCCACTCACCCACTTCGGAAGATCCTTTTCAAGTTCTTCACAATTAACACTGTTTCTTGTTATCCCAAATAATTTAGCCACCTACCTGTTCACCCCAAATTCCAGATAATTTTCAAACAAATTAACAAGCACTGGTCCCAATACTAATTCCTGTGGAGACCCATTGCTTACTTCTTGTCATTGCTGGTCACTTACTCCTATATTATCTGCTTCCTGTTTAACTAGTGTCTAGTCCATAAGACAACCTGTCCTCCAATCCTGAGACTGCTTATTTCTCTCACCAGTAGGTTTGATAAACCCTCTAATGAACAAACAAGGAGAACAAACATATCTCATGATATACTGAGCTATATATCATCTTCATGCCCCTATCAGTCAGTAGTAGCAACTGTAACAGGGATCCTGGGGGGTGGGGGGAAGCATGGTGGAACAGCAGAAAACGAGGAAGCAAACAGCTCTCCAATTGTTTTTAATACAAAGAACTTGGTATTCTAAACAGCTGTGGACAATCTTGAGGCTACAATTCAGTCAGCAAAAGACTGATATCCCTCAAGTCTTGTTCTGACAGGAACATGGTCAGATGTAGAAAAAGGTAACTGTTTCCCCATATGCATAAAATTACTCACCATTAGGTCGAACTAGAAGCACAAGTTCCCCTGAGTGCCTCTCACAGCTAGCTTTAATAAACATGACAACTTGATCATGGGTATGTTCTGATATATCCCTGCCATTGATCAGTACTACCTGGTCTCCTTCATTCAAACGAGGAACACAAATGTCAGCCTGCAACATGAAATGTTTCATGAAAAAGTGCTACAGAAAGGACTTTTCTCCTGCTCTTATTTTTAAGTAATTGCTTAAAGCAGCAGTTCCCAAACTTGGTCAGGAGCCAGAAGTGGGTCAGTACTCTCCCACAGGTGGATTGCAAAGCCAGGAGGGAGGAGGTATACAGGGCAATGGTTTCAATTGGGGAATCACTGCCTTAAAGCACTCACAGCAGAGATAACTGAAATCAGATTCCTCTATCTCAAAATAAAATAATGTTACAAAATGTAAGTGGCAGTTACAGAAGGACTGATTATATTATGGCTCCTCTCGCATTACCCTGATAAAGTCAAAATTACAGATAATTTTTCCTTTATAATAATTAAACTTTGCTGGCAGAAGAAAAACAAGGCAAACTTATGTTTATCAAAAGAAATGTCATTGACAAAAATATTTTTCAAAAGCTTATGATGTAGGTCTAAAATAGCACAAACAGCAATGGAACAGGAATACATGAAATTCATATCATCTTGGCCAATAAAACATTTAATTGTTCAAACTTACAGCCACAACCTACTCCACAACAATTTGAGCCTAATGAAAAACGTTTGATATAAGAATAATTTGTGGTAAATGTGTATGATTTCAATAATTTTCCTTATATCAACAGCTGTCATTGTTTTCTCCTTCAACAATAAATGTATAAAATCTTGACTGGTAACATATAAGGATCACAAATGATCACACAGCAAGCATTATTTATTTATATTCACATTTATAGCCCACCCTCATTCCCAGTCAAACTGGGCTCAGAGCGGGTTACAACCTTTAAAACCAACAGGATCATAAAACAATATTAAAACACAACAAACATGGCACTTTTAAACAAGATGGCGTTAAAACAGCAGTAATTACTGTGAACCAGATAGTAGGAACACCCCCACAGATGACAAGAGGAGGGGAAAGGGAGGGGGGAGGCCAGTAGCTTGTGGCTGCCCTCAGTTGTAGGCCTGTCGGAATAGCTCAGTTTTGCAGGCCCTGTGGAACTCTTTCAGGTACCATAGGACCCTGATGTTACTAGTGAGACTATGCCACCAGGCAGGGGCCAAAGCCCAAAAAGCCGTGGCCCTCATCGAGGACAGCCGCATATGCTTTGGGCTGGGGACCACCAGCAGGTTGTTGTTCGTACAGCGTAAAGCTCTCTTGGGGGCATACCAGGAGAGGTGGTCCCGTAGGTACGATGGTCCTAGACCATGTAAGGTTTTAAAGGTCAAAACCAGCACCTTAAACTTGATCTGATACTCCAGTTGGAGCCAGTGCAGATGTTTTAGCACTGGTGTAATGTGGTCTTGCAATGAGGTCCACATGAGGAGCCTTGCTGTGGCATTTTGCACCAGCTGGAGCTTACGAGACATCTCAAGGGCAGCCTTAAGTAGAGCGAGTTACAGTAGTCTAGCCTAGAGGAGACCGTCACATGGATCACTGTGGCTAGATCAGGGTGGGAGAGGTAGGGCATCAGCTGCCGGGCCTGGCGGAGATGGAAAAAGGCTGTCTTGGCCACGGCTGTGACCTGAGCCTCCATTGATAAGGAGGCATCAAGGATCACACCCAGGCTCCTGAGGCAGGTGCTGATGCTAACTGCATGCCTCAAGAGCCGGGAGCCTGCACCCCACCCCAAAATCGCCCCAGCCGAGCCACAGGACCCCCGTCTTCGATGGATTCAGTTTCAACTGGCTTTTCCTCAACCATCCAGTCACGGCATCCAGGCGTCTGGTCAGTGTGTCTGGGGCAGAGTCTGGATGGCCGTCCATCAACAGGTAAAACTGGGTGTCATTAGTGTACAGATGACAACCCAGCCCGAAACGCCTGACAAGTTGGGCAAGGGGGTGTATAAAGATGTTTAACAACATAGGGGAAAGGATCGCTCCCTATGCCTAGGTATGAAATATTCAAAACCAGGCGGCAGTTGGAAAGATCCTTAAGGTCTAATGAAGGCTTCTTTAAGAGCAGTCATACCACAGCATTGCAAAACAGTACCAAAATATTGCTCTAGGTTTGAAGATTTCACTAATAATGACTGAACATTTAAAACTCAGCTCTAATGAATGATCCTTGAACCCCAATTTAATTCAAATTCTGCCAGTGCCCACAACTATTGTTACTGGTAAGAGAAAGCTTAGTTTTCAATTACCATATTTACTCTAAAGGAAGATTACTTTTTAAACTTTTTTTGGCTTCTATAAAAAAAAGGGGTATACTGATCCGATGAATGTGAGAGGTGATTCACTGTGCACATGGGGAGAGTAGAAGAACTTGGGAGAAAACATGCCAATTCATTCACTAGCAGAGAGCAGTGGTGGCAAAAGTAAGTTGGATGGACGTGCTGGTTAGCTTTAGAAATTGCAGCTTCTTGTCTGACAAATGGTAAGAAATGGTAGGTACACTGGGGGTAGATTTGCTCCTCTACAGACCCATTGTTTGGGCTCAGAATAGTATTCCACATCAGCTTTTGCTTCTTCCTGTGCTTCAGACTGGAGTTGCCTAGTAGTTTGACTTCCCCCCCACCCGCCCTGCCAAGAAGAGCAAAACTCAAAAAGCTGGTGGATTTTACAGCAGTTAGCATAACATTAGCTATAGCTGTTATGGGTTTGTGGACATTATACATAGGAAAGGATAAGGCAGGTAGTTAATTTTAAATGCACCTGATAGATTGGAGATATAACACCTTCCATTGGAGAAGTGTGAATTCCTAGCCTACAAAAACATTGTGAAGGATGTGGAGAGCCAGTGTGGTGTAGTGGTTAAGAACAGTGGTTTGGAGTCTGATCTGGAGGACCGGGTTTGATTCCCCACTCCTCCACATGAGAGGCGGAGGCTAATCTGGAGAACTGGACTTGTTTCCCCACTCCTCCACATGAAGCTAGCTGGGTGACATTGGGCTAGTCACACTCTATCAGCCTCACCTACCTCACAGGGTGTCTGTTGTGGGCTAGTCACACTCTCTCAGCCTCACCTACCTCACAGGGTGTCTGTTGTGGGGAGGGGAGGGGAAGGTGACTGTAAGCCGGTTTGATTCCCCCTTAAGTGGCAGAGAAAGTCGGCATATAAAAACCAACTCCTCATCCTCCTTAATAGTACACTCTTCTAAGCCCACTGACTTAAATGGATTTAGAAGATTTATGAATCAAGGAGCTTCTAAGGAAGAAAGCAAAGCAAACGAAGGGTATAATTCTGCCAACTGGTAAATTTACCTGAGGCTTTTCTTAGTTTGACTCTTGGGGGGTGGTCAAAAAAGTCTTTTAAAATTTGAAACAGAATAATCCAATACTACTTGTGAACAGTTACAATGCAAAGAGGTGCAAAAAGTAAAAGAAATTATTTTCTTCTGTACTCTCTGTTCAATCCCGAAAGGGGGGGGGCAGCCACTTAGGAGCCAGCGTGACCCCAGCGCTGGCATCCATGCTACTTGTTCCATCCAAGGTGGCATGGACGCAGGCTCCAGGGAGCGATGCGACAGCGCGAGCCTCATGCACTGGGACTGCCTTGCCAGCAGTGTTTTTCCAAAGCGAGTGTTTGCACTGAGGTCCAGGGGGGCATTCCTAGGGGCAGAGCTGCCATTAGGCAGCTTCCAAGTGCTTTTGCCCTGGAACATGCCAATTTGCAGGCATCAAGTTACGGCTGCAAAATAGCTGGTGGCGCTCCATGAAACTCAATGGAGGAGTTTCATGGTTGTTGTTTTTTAAACCCTGCATTAAAAAAAAAAAATCCTGGCCGGGAATCCTCCTCGGCTGTCAACTATCTACCCCCCTTTAGGAATGGGCTGCCCATTGTTTATTTTATATTGATGGCTATATAATGAAACACTTGGTTTATACTGCTACCTTTTTTTTAGGAGGGCTCTTTAAATTCTGGGTGATCTGTGTATGTATAACCTTCTCTTTTTTAAGGGAGTAGTCTTACATTCAGGGTCATTTTCCTTTAGAGTAAAATATGCCATTTATGCTATAAACATATTTAGCTGGGACATGAACATAACCTCAGTACTTCCAGGTTTAAACTAAGATGCCAGCTGGAGGACTTTCACTCATCCCCACACAATTACATCATCAACAATAAAACAATAGATTGTTCAAGCACTATATTTTGTGGGATAGAAATCTGAATGAGAGAACGTTACGAAGTATATTTTCCCCACAACTTCGTCCCTCCAGAAGTCCTTTATGTGACACGTATGGACAAAAGGTCATGTGAGCTGGGGGGGGGAGTGCTGCAGAAGAGGGAGAAATAGCCCCTTTATTTTTCCAACTGTTTGTCAAATGTGGGTCCCATAGCTTTGGGTGTCATCTTTTGGTGGTTGAAAGGAACTTCTATTGTGACAGGAATGCAGGAAAAACCCACGGGCCACCGGCACCTTCCACTGGCAGTTGGTTGGATTCAAGCCCATGCATTATTTTACAATGAAGTACAAAAGAGTCTGTATTAGATTTGTGTTCTATTCAGGGGAATTTCTTTGATCTAGTCGAGAGACAAGCGACCTGAATACATGTATCAGAATAGATATCATTACAAACTTCCTGATAACTTACTGGTGTTCCTGGAGCTACTCTCGACACTATGACAGGCATCTTCTGGTCATATCCACCCTTTAAAAGAGAGGTCAATAATCAAAGAACATAAAACATACAATATCCAAAAATAAGGGAGGATTGGTTTTATTAGTACCTTTACATTGAAACCAAATCTTCCATTTTCATCAGGTCTCATTCTGATCAGAACAAGATTATCATGAGGAATTCCGCCATTGGGCTGAAAATAAGAACATAATATTGTTATTATTTCTCTATTTTGAATTTCTTTGGAGAGCTATTCCCAAATCCCAAGGTGATCCTTAATTCCTCATCTATTACTGATTAGGTAAGAGCCTGAAGAGCCAACAAGCAGAGGGAAGACAGTACATCACTGAAAGACACATTATGAATGTGTGTAATTTTAATAGACTTGTAAGTTACCTGTAGAGGACACTGGCTTACAGGCACTAATTTATCCCCACAAAAGAAAAACACTGATTAAAACCAACGGAGCAAATTTGAGGCAGCATCTTACTGTAGGTTTTTCTGGAGATGATGAATCATCATATGTTTCGTTTATATGATTATCCAATTCTTGCTGCGAATGTGAATAATGAATTTGGTTCCAACTGTTCTTTTTAGACTGTTTGGGTGGCAGTGCAGGAGGCTGCCCATCTATGGGAGTTTCTTGAGATCTACACAGAAAATAAACACAGACAACACAATTTTGAGATAGTTTGGACGTTCTATGCTGTATGCCAGATAAACAGAATCTGTCACCTAAGAAGCTCATCAACAGAACAGTAGGATTCTGGCACATCAAATGGTGTACAGTACATATAGTGTTCAGTACAGTTCAGTGACCAACACAACACAGAAATTCCAGGCAGAATACTTAAAAAAAAAAAACCTTTGAAATGACATTTTTCTATGCTTCTTTATATAACTTACAGCAACTTTTTACTTAAAAATTAGGAGATATTCAACAATAAATTCTAGTATAAAACAAAATCCCTTATAAGATAATTTAATTAAACCTTGCAGTAAAAATTAGGGACAACACAGGAATAGGCCTCAGTATAATATATGGCACTAGTTCTCTCAAGACATAGTCTACAGAGGTTTTTAAAAGCTTTTTTTACTTTCTAGTTGGACAAATGCCAGAAACATATTCTGCTATGAATACAATGACAAGTAAATGCTTCGGGGATTCTGGTGAAGTTCAGAGTTGATAGTAATAACTTGACTCATCAGAAGGCCATGGTCTTACACATTTTAAGTAGATGCCCAATTTAAAACACAAACTTAATATGCAGAACTAAAGACCCATGAGTAAGTCACTTATTCATTTATCCGTATAATAAAAAAGGTAATTTACATGCAGCACTCAGAATTTGATACAACCAAATCAAATAACTGTAGAAATCATTGAGTCATTAGGACATAACAGCAAACATTAGGACATAACAGCAACCCACGATATGGAATGGCATGAGTGAACCTGGGGTATTCTTGAGCTCATGGACTTCCTTCTGCTGCTCACACAAGTCCAGATAATTACATATTCCTGGATTAGCAGCAAACCACAGTTTGCCATTATATCTCAACGAACAGGGACTCCATAAGGACTCGTGGGGGTCAGTTCATTTTCCCTTTTATCCTCTTCCCCAAACCAAACATAGAAGTGCTACTGGAAAATTGAAGGTATGACCCAGGACTTAAGGTTTCAACCATTCTGGATGTGGTTGCACTTCCCTTCAAGGAACAGGTCTGTAGTTTCAGCATGCTCTTGGATCTAGGATAAGCAGACGGCAGCAGTGGCCAAAGTGCCTTCTACAAGCTTTGAATGGTTAGCCATCTACAACCTTGCCTGTGGTTGCCCAGAAATCACAGTGTTCCCTGAGATTCTCCTTTCTTAAAGCTACAAGTGCTGCTTTTATTAGTTTTGGATTTTTAACCCCTGTTGTTTTTTTTAGGTTTCATGTTTTTCTGCAACCCTGGGGTTTTTCTCAGGTTCATAAAAAAAGATTTTTCTTGTCTGTTAACGGTCCCCATCTTCGGATTTAAGTATCCACAATGGGGCTGTGTTGAAAATTAGCTATATTGGCAAGCGGAGAACCTGCAAGGACTCATGGGGGACATCTCATTTTCCCCTGCCTCGCTATTTTCCCTTTCCTGAAAGCCCCCATAGCCTCTCTCCTTTTTCTGATTCCTTCTCACCAACCAGTCAACCTACCTTTATCTCACCCTCCCCTATTTTCACTTTCCTTCTTTCATACCCCCTGGCAGCCTCTACCTGGGAAAATTATGATCATGTTGCACAGTGCTGGTCACCATGCCCAATTCTGCAGTGTGGAACCTGCAAGGACTTGCTGGGAGTACCTCATATTCCCTGTATCACTTCCCTGTGCCACTTCCCCTGAATCTTTACTTTTCCCTGCTTCTTCCCGCCCACCTACCTTTTACCTGCCCCCTTTGAGTTACGTTTATTATCATTTTACTTTATTTACACCCCACTTTCCTCCACAATGGGGTCCCAAATAGCCTACATTGTTCTCTTCCATTTTACCCTTACAAGGTCACCAAACAAGCTTCCGTGGCAGAGTACGGATTCAAACCTGGGTCTTCCAGATCCTAGACTGAAACTCTAACCCACTATACCACACTGGCTTTACTAGAGTAGCTAATGTGGAACTGTAGCAAAAATCTGAGTGAGTCACACAAGTTGGTGGTAGCAAGTTGTCCATGGCTGCTGCCAGGACTGGCGCTAATGAGTCTTCCCTCAGACCAAAACAACCTTGGAAAGGGCTTTGCCCCCTGCCTTTTACTGACAGAAACCAAGGCTTGAAAGCTGGGAATACTAATATAGTTAACTAGCAACCCCCACAACGACCATTTCATTTCTTATAGCTACAGGTGCTGCTTCTATTATTTTGGAAGATTTTAGCCCCTTCAATTTTTTTAAGATTTCAGATTTTTCTGCACACGTCAGGCTTTTCAGGTTTGCAGAAAAGTTCTGTCTTGTCTGTTAATGGTTCCAAATCTCTGCATTTAAGTATCTGCATTTATACTGATAGATATATTGATAGGCAAAATAAGTTGTGCGCTTTGCCATTCCAACCTGGATTCTAAACCTGGTTTATTCTTAGAGTTCAATCCTGGTTTGCAAGGCAAGCACAAATCATAGTTTATAATGACAGATTATAGTATGCAGAAAACCCAAAAATATTTGAATATTTGACTGCGTATCAGGGCAGGAGGGAGAATGCAAGTGATCCACTAAACTTTGTAACATAATAGGAAAATATGGTTTGCCTTTGCATCTGAGTCAAATCACAATGAAACATTTCTAATTAGTGTACTTTTAATTTCACAAAGAATGGTGAATTCTACAGACACGCCAAGCTAATTTTACATATTGCTACCATCCTACTGCACATGCTTACAAACCAGTGGGAATCACCATGAAAGATTTATTTCTAACCTTATCTGTGGCCTGTCTGTCTCCTGGCCAGCACACTTTGGTTATAACACAGTGTGCATGATCCAAATTTCAAGTCATTTCCCTTTTAAAAATGCAATAAAGGAACATTGTCAAAGTATATTACATGTCTATACATAGCTGGTGAAATAAATAGACAATGTAAAGCAATAAGACAGCATGACCTTGCAAGGTTGCCTGGTTTCATAGCCTCACAGAAGTTCAGACACCTGATGACGGCAGCCCCATATCTGATGACACTGGAGGTGAATAAATTTACAAGGGCTTTCATGTTAGCCAGATGTGGAGCTTTGCCATCGGCCATCTTAGAAGGCAGATATTAAAAAATTCCTCTTTCTGAGAGAGTCTGCCCGAGCAATGGTGAAGAAATTGAGACCCGCGAACATGTCTTCTTATACTGCCCTCTCCATCATGAGTCAAGAGCTAAGACTACCCAAGAAATTTTAAGAAATAATATAGGACTACCTGATAAAATTTGCATCCAGCGACTACTGGAGGATAGCAACCCACAAACTTCGAAATTTTGTGTTGCTATATATAAGGCCCGAAAGGATGCAATTTATAAACAGATAAAATCTGATTGATAAACATTTTAGAAGCTAGCGTGTTTGCCTCTTTAGATATGGGATTTTATTGATATATTTTACTTTGTGGATTCTCTGACTTATTGATACTGTTTTTATTGTAAATTTATGTTACTCCTGATTAGATCTGTTCTTTTTTTGGTCAAATGACCGTAAAATAAATGGTTGCTTGATTGAATGTAAAGCAATAAACTACCATTTGAAGTAGTTAAAGTAACTCTACGGTCATGAGTATAACATACTGTGATACATTACCATAATAAATTGTGAGAACTAGGATTGAAGCCTTGGGCAAAAATCTCCCTGCTTTATATTTACCCAGTCAGCTTTGAATTTCCTTAGGAATGCTTAGACAATGTGTGTGAAAGCAGGCTATTCTGCAGTCAAAGCAGCTCTCTGCATTCAGTAATTTGCATAATCAAATAAAAAGAAAAACACGCTACTATGATAAACTCTGTGTTGCATATATCCGGTCTGCCTTCTAACATTACTAACATATTTTCTTATTTGACTGATGCAGGTAACATATTTTTATAGTAAACATGGGCTGTTTTTATTTGCTATGCATTTTTTTACTCTTTCCTTCACTATCAATATCTGCAGATGACACAGGCAGAAAACCTTCAATACTTATTGAAACAAAGTTAAATTCACAGCAGGATCTGGCCAGAGAGGCACTTAAATACATAGGAATGTCAATGTGAACGAGGGCCTAAGTTGCACATAAGACCCTTTTAACTAAAAATGCCAAGACTGACTCTAGGACCCTCTATCACTTTATTATTGTGGTATGATCTACTGTGGGCAACCAGTTCCAAAAACCAAGGTTTGAATCCTCAGGTTCTTTCTGCTAACACAGGACATACTTCTGCACATGCTGGATTCCCACTTCTATTGCAGACCCCTTGTAAGCACCACATGTTGGGGAGCACAATCACGGGAATAGGGAGGTAGGAAAGTTCTATTCCATAAATGCAGTTATGTAATGATTTGGGGTTGAATCCTGAACAGAAACTTAGTATTTATACAGCGCTTCACACTTCACACACATCTTGTAATCATTACTGAATTAGACCAGCATTATTCTCATATTGCTGGGATGGCTGAAAAAGCATTTTTGCCTAATGCCGCTCAGTGAATTCATTAGAAATTGCAATGTTGGATGATTCACAGTTCATTTTTAACCAATATGATACAAAGTTTCTCACTATAAAACTATCACTGAATGTAAATATTAGGGCTGCCAATGAACTGACAGATATGTGGCAACAAATAAAATTATTGAAATTAGCAGCACTTAGGACTCTTGACTTACTCTAAAACAAAACATGAAAAAAACTAAACTTACGGTGAAGATTCCAGAATGATGCTGTTCGCCTGTGTGGAAGAAGGAGATCGGTGATTTGCAAAAACCTCACTTGGAGACGTATGGACTACATGGTCCACCAGATGTCCCACTGAAGATGGCCGTAACCGATTTCCCTCCTGAGTAAATGCACAGTTGCGACTAAACAAGGAAAGAACACTTGTTCAACAAAAGCATATTGCTAAAGTTCTACAATAGGTTTCTGTGTATAGAGTATCTATAAAATAGCAAATCCACAGGAAGAATTTTGGATAACGCTCAGTTTGATCTTACTATCGTATAAGGCTTGCCCTTCCTTAGTTGCTTCTTCTACACTGCACGCAACATCCATTCTTCACTAGGCCAGTCCAAAGTGTCATATTCACAATGGCCATCCAGCTCACCAAATGTTCATAAGCTGCTTGGATTTTACAAGTGGAAGCCAATGTACAGCCCCTAATGTGAGACGCTCTACCTATTCTGTCCAGTATTTCATAACTGTATTATTTGCAGGTGTATTTAAATTGGAATAATTGTTTACCTCTATAAGTCCCTGTATATCTACCACTTCCTCCTCAAATTCACTTCACACACCTGACGAAACAAAGTGTTGCCAATCAAAATTCTTGGCACAGTAGTTTGCAAGTTTTGGTTTATTATGGAAATGTCTATGTTTAGCACACATCCAGAGGAAAGTAAGTAGTTGAAGGGGGCTACTTCAGTTATACTTACTGATTAGGGGTTCCAGGTGGGGAGCGTGATGGTAAGCTTTGAGTTTCTAACCTGTCATCAGATAATGAATTCCTGCTGACAACCTCCCAGTCCATCCCACTTATCAATTTACGAGCCAGAGGTTTACTAGGGGACCTAAAACAGAAATATTTACGCAAAACTATCAGTATGATCTCTGGAATTCCTCAATAATTGATAGAATATAAAAGAAACTAGAATCAGTCTTCCAGCATATAGGATCTGTTAAAATGTGCACACATTTAAACAAATTATTTCAGATAGATTTTCCTTCTGTTCTCAGTAGAAGGCTGCAGAATGAATTTGTATAATAAAAACATATTTTACTCATATGACTGCAGAAGATGAATGCATTTTATGAAGAACATTTTATTGAAGAAAAAGAAAAATTAAATTGTAACTTTGCTAGTGCAAAACATTGGACTAGATACCAGTGTGGTGTTGTGGTCAAGAGTGTCTGACTCTAATCTGGACAACCAAGTTTGATTCACCACTCCTCCACACGAAGCCTGCTGGGTGATCTTGGGCCAGTCAGAGTTCTCTCAGAACTCTCTCAGTTCCACCTACCTCACAAGGTGCCTGTTGTGGGGAGAGGAAGGGATTGTGATTGTAAGCCATTTTGACTCCTTAAGGTAGAGAAAAGCAGGGTATAAAAACCAACTCTTCTTCTTCGAATTGTCCTGTTTCACTGTTGCAGATATCATATGTCTAGAACCTCACATATAGTGAGGAGAAGCAGCCCTTGGTGCTTCTCCACTCCTACGTCAAAGCTGCCTTTGCTTAGAAGAAAGAGGTATTCGGTTTCCTTATACACATTTGTATGTAACATGTAGTTAAGTACTAGTCTACACTCATGAATAAGGGCAGTAATTTAGCCAACAGCTGTAGTAAACTGCAGCCTTTATCAGAAAAGGAGAATGAACATTCTAAAGAAGCCTACAGCAGCCCAAGATACAAGAGGATCCACCATAAAAAGTGGCATGAGCATAAAAATGTATGTATGTTGGGATTCTTCATTTTCAGGATATGTTAAACAGTGCTAAACCTCTGTAACCATTAATACAATTATTTTACAAAATAGAAAAAATAACCATGTGTGCAAACATGTAGTAGCACAATTATTGCAAGAAACAAGAACATCAGTTGTGTCTCTAATGAGCAAGAGAAGGAACAATTTTTCAAAGACATTACAGTTCCTGGGTCATACAACTGAATTTGTGGTTTTACAAGTTCCACTAATAACCTGCCAACTGTATCTACTGTTATGCAAGAATTAATCCTCAAATGCTAAGAGTATACACATCTTCTTACTGATATATAAACCTGTCCCCTTTCAAATATTTAATACCACTCACAGCATTTGTCAAATCTTAAAAAAAGGAAGAAAAAAAAGTAAACTCACATGCTCACAGTTTTCTGTAGGCTGAAGGAACTTATGCTTTTTCTCTCCTAGGAATTTAACTCTGAGGAATACTCACCGTAATTACTCAGCAGAAAGTCAGATCTGGAGTAGTGTCCTTAGCAGTTGATAAAGATACAGCAGAAGCACAACTGCCAAGCCACACTTCAGCATTTGATTAACTGCTTTAACCTCACAACCCCACCCATTCACGACCTGTTACCAAAACTTCCTGTTCTTTGTGGAAATTTCAAAGAAACAGTTACCACATTGCAGCAATGCATTTTCCAGTGCCTCAGTTGTATGCTTTCTGCCTTTAATAGGTGGCCATATGAACAGTAATAAGATTACTTTGCTCACATTTTATAATTGTAATTCAAAGCAATGCAGAGATTTAAATTTATTTGTATATCATATTTTACTTAACTGTGTAAAATTATTTTCTAAGTACACAGTTCAGAATGAACATTCAAACTTCAGATGCCAGGCTGGGTTAGGAATGTTGCTTAAAATTTTTGATTTTTCTGTTGTCATTGTTGGATCATTTTCTGGTTTGGAATAACTAGCAGTGGCCGGTACCTTTCAGAGGGATGGGAGAACCACTGATATGGTTTGCCCATAGATCAACAAATTTGGATGGTTTCCTGATAGCTTTGGGTGCTGGCCCTATTGAACTCACCCTGGAAACAAACTGGCTGATATCTGGAATGAGCAAATGGTCCAGGCACTTGGAATGACCATACGATATGCCTTCTCTTGCCCAATATAACTCACTCATATGTTTAGTTTACTGTGGAGGTGAGGGAGATGAGTTGTTAGGGATGACTGCTGCTGCAAAAATAGAAGCACCCTTAGGACATATTTGGCTGATTGCAAGGTAAAACCCATTTTACAGCCTATTTTGTAGAAGTTATGGTGGCATGGAAATGTTGCCTCTATACCATCTTCATTCAACATTATCCAGAGGAATATTTCTGAATGGTTAAGTCTTACTCTATATTAACATTTAGGATAAGACAGGAACGTTCTTGGTACAACACTCTTTGCTACACATTTGCAAACAATTTTATGTTTAAACATTAAATATAAAATCACTCATATCAGCTCTGGCTCAGGCACCATATTAGATACTAGCATTTTTTTTATCACTCTCCTGCTATACTGGAGATTGTAGCACAATCTGAGACTTGCTATGAACGTTCGTCAGCAAGTTAAGTAAAGGGCTTTTATTAATTCCGCCATTCTTTTATCTATTATGTTTTATCCTTGTCAGAAATGTTCAACTGCAATAATTTTATGTTACTATGCAGACACCCCATGTTTCGATTTTATGCCAATAAAGGAGATTGTTGTTGTATTTTTTTATTGATTCCAGAACTACCAGTTTTATTGTGATGAATACCTTTCAGTTGGTGAACTTTGATCATGTGGACAAAACTTTGGGGGATGTGATGCTGATCCCTAGCATGTTCAACCGCTGCCACTCCTGTCAGGAGAGCAGCCAGAGAGGATCTGAATATCTGGACAGCAGAGACTGCCAATGGTTTTCTAACTGAGAGTAAGATATCCACTTCATTTAAAGAGACTGTAGTGTGTCTATTACTGAAAAGTCCATTCTTACCAGTTGATAATTTTACAACAGTTGCCCACACTCCTCTTATTAGGCAAGGTGCTCTAGAATCATAGAATAGAATCACAGAGTTGGAAGGGACCACCAGGGTCATCTAGTCCAACCCCCTGAACAATGCAGGAAACTCAAAACTACCTCCCTCACACACCCAGTGCCCAGAAGATGGCCAAGATGACCCCCCTCTCATGAACTGCCCAAGTTCATAGAATCAGCACTGCTGACAGATGGCCATCTAGCCTCTGCTTAAAAACCTCCAGGGAAG
Source organism: Euleptes europaea (assembly GCF_029931775.1). Classification (NCBI taxonomy): domain Eukaryota; kingdom Metazoa; phylum Chordata; class Lepidosauria; order Squamata; family Sphaerodactylidae; genus Euleptes; species Euleptes europaea. The sequence continues at coordinate 9,096,752 of NC_079326.1, read as the reverse complement.
GAGAGCTTACCACCTCCTGAGGAAGCCTGTTCCACTGAGGAACCGCTCTAAACTTACTCCAGTTCCAGTGCAAAAAGAGCACCTGTACGCAAATGAGTGTTTAGGTGTAGCTTGATTATAACTTTCGGGGTATCTTCAAAGCGGCTGTTAAGTATTAAACTACTGATAGAGTAACAGCCTTATCATTATCAGGCAGCAGATAGATTAAATGGTAGTCATGAGAACATACAGGAAAGTGTGAAATCGATGGAGTAATAAAATAAGATCTAACAGAAGAATATAAACCACAACTCAATAAAAAATGGGTGTTTCTGTCTTTGCTGTTCCACATGGACAGACTCTCTGTTCGATTGGGGTTTTCAAAAATGTGCCAGTTAATTCACTGAGGGGTCAGGCATTATGTCTGGCCAAGAAGAAAAGTCTGCGAAGAGTTGTAATGGTTAAGAATTCAAGATAATCTTGGAGCACTGGAAAAGACGGGGTGCTTTGTCCCCAGAAGGAGGGTACACATTTCCTACTGGCATCACCACATAGTTCAAGATGGTCCCTTTGTTCTAAGTCTATATCTTACTAATTACTAAAGGGAGTTCTGAGGGAAAACTTGGATAGCAAATCTGTAAACCTGAAAGTCTTTCGTCTACTATCTTTATCCAAGAGGACACAAAAGGGTCAAGCACAGTCCTTTTAAAAGATCAGGAAGAAAATCCTGATCTAATAGAAAAAATCTAAATTTTACTACAGCTTTCCATGCTAAGAGGGAGATGGAGGGCAGTCTCTAAGTATAAGTTAGATTGAAATACAATTGAAATACAATTAGGTGCTTGAAAGATGGCACGTAAGAATTTTGATTGCAAAGTTTCAATTTTGGAGGGAAGAGAAGGAAACCAAATTGGAGCTCCGTAAAGCAGAAAATATCTTATTTTTGCCTTACAAACTTCAAGAGTTAATGGAATAGATTACCCTTCTGAGCGATAAAAGAATTTCCTAACAGCAGCTAAATGCTAACTTACTCATTGCAGCAACAGAACGGGTAGAATTTGTCACATATGTGTAAGAGTGGAAAAAGTTCTCCTGGGTTGAGAGAAACAAGGCTGATTGCTTACTGCTGCTACACCCCAAATCCAGAAACAAGATAGCAAAGGCTAGATTGGTGCTACCTCTCCCAAACAACAACCGACCAAAATGTTCAAAGTAAAAACACTGAAGCAGCACTGTATCACAATCTTACCTCTGCCCTCCAATAAATTAAGTAATATAATAAACTAAGATTGGGGTCCCTATATCTTATTTCTTTAAAGCATTTATATGTGACCTTTCCACCCAATTTAGGGCTCCCAAGGCAGAGAACAATCACAACATAAAAAAATGCTTTAAAATATGAATGAATATATATAGAAAATTTAGTAAAATGTAAACATATAGACACAGGCACATATAATTGTGCCTAAATGTCTAACTTTTATTTGCAACACGCATGCCTGGAATAACTTTCTTGCAGGCTATGATAAACTGACATTTTCAAATATTAATTGACTCCAGTGTTGCATCTTAATGGCTATATCACATAAATATGCCTAATAAAATTAAGTGCTTCCCATTAAAAAAACACTTAAACAAAGAAGACTATTTCAAGCACTACTGAGGAAGAAATTTCCATTTTTTAGCTTCACTTAAAGGGTATTCTTTCTTTTATTCTCTGCTCTTATGACAACAGTCTTGAACATGAAGAGTTCCAACAACCGGACAACAACAAAAAAGAGAGAAACAACAATACTAATAATAAATACGCCTATGACAAATAGGGCATCAGGCTGCTCAAATTTAACTGATAAATTTGATTACATGGGGGGGGGGGGGAAACTTGGCAACTGCCAGGGTGGTTTATGATTGCTTCCAGCCAAAAGGTCCTGAAGCTTACAATGGGCTGGAATGCTAACCAGATCCTTTAGAAGGAGAGAGACAAACAGTTCTGTACTTATGAAATTTGGGCAATCCAATAGACAATGGAGCAAGGTGTAAAGGCTCCCCCTGTCACAACTACAAAGTCCATCTGCAAATGGAATCCTCCCAAAGTGGCCAAAAAGTTCTGCCATTGGGATTGAAATATGGCGAGCCAACATAAAGGCACATCGGTATTTGGGAACCGTCAAGCAGTCAAGACAGCCTGGGCTGGAGTTTGGATACACCAATCCCAAATAAAGAAGAGGACAAACTCTACGGGCCTGGGTTCTGTTACTGAGCTCATCTAAAGCATAGAGGTGTTTCAAAATCAGATTTCTACTAGAGGTCAGACTGAGGCAATCGATATTATTAGGAAGGATCCCCAAACAGACCAGGCGAGAGGTTACTAGTTTCTGCTCTTAAAGGGTAATATGAAAGTAAGATTGTGTGTGTGTAAAGTGCAGTCAAGTCGCAGCCGACTTATGGCGACCCCTTCTTTGGGGTTTTCATGGCAAGAGACTAACAGAGCTGGTTTGCCAGTGCCTTCCTCTGCACAGCAACCTTGGTATTCCTCGGTGGTCTCCCATCCAAATACTAACCTGGGCAACCCTGCTTAGCTTCTGAGATCTGACGAGATCAGGCTAGCCTGGGCCATCCAGGTCAGGGCGAAAGTAAGATTAGAATGTAAGTAATACATTAGAACAGTGCTGAGAGAGTGTAGGGAGAAATCTTAATAATTTTTTAAAAAAACTGTAACAATCACAGTAAAATAAACATTACTATAAACCAATTTAAATTGCTTACCTGGCAAACACCCTGTCCTTATTTGCCTTTTCTTTCCCATACTGTACAGACTGAACCTCTGTTCTTCCACTGAAAGGAAATGTATAAATTATAATCTGTGTATGCCATGAAAAAAGATTGAGGGGTATACCTCATTTGGTTAATACAAGCAACTTTGTCACCCAAAGCTAAGAGTAAAATTTTACAATTATATTTTCTTAATTCCTAACAGCCTGAATATTAGATACGACAAGGCCATGACAAATAAACTTAAGTGAGACATAGCTGCTGTCCTTCCAGAATCAATGTAACAGCTGCCAAAAAATTCTTAACAGAACAAGTTTAAAGAACCATGCTGGCCGCAGAAGTCCACAATTATTCCTTTGCTTTATCAGAACATAATGCCTAAAACATTTTGCCACTGAATTTCTCTGTGCAATTATTGGACCACAATTACCTTCAGAATGAGTAATTCCGGATGATGCACAGCATTATACTTTACTAGTGGCCAACAGACTGAGCTTTCTCCTGACTTGTGACAAGCTGGAGGGAGGCTCCTTAGGTTGGAGGAAAGCGTCAAACTTTGCTGCCCAGTGTGGTAGAATACAGGCCATGGTCTCCAGTCCTCACCCCCTACCCCAACAAGGAGAATCATCATCTGAAGACCAAAACATGCCATTTAGATACTTCTCCCTAGTATGTGCCCGGACCTGAATGGAGCCTGCTAAATTCATAGAACTCTCTTCAGTCTTGAACTTAAACAGAACTTTTGCAGCGTCACAGCCTCCAATTGTGCATATCAGTCAGTCAAAAAAAAAATGAACAGTAAAATAGAGGTCAACACTTACTTTGGACAGCATTTATAAAGAAATACCAAGTTTTCAAATTAAGCAGTGATACTGTGCTCTGCAAAGAAGTCTACTGCAACTGAGTGTGACTGTTATTTACATTCCTTGCCCTACATTACTTCCAAGCAACTTCTAAAATAAGTTCAGAACATATTTGGAATTTTCAAAAGTTGATGCCTACTTGATCTCACCAAGCTATTTCAACAGTGGTAGATTTGGAGCAGCCTATATTTACTACTATGCTAATAAACTCCCCTTGTGTAACATCAATACATCATATAGCCCAAACTTACCAGTACCGGTACTTTGAACCCAAAGTAAAATAATGTGCAAAAAAGTTCTTCTGAGGTGGCAGTGGTCTGTCTAACCGGAAGAAGGTGTGATGTTCCACACAAGCTTTCCATAAATTCTTACATGCTCGATAATTCACCATATTGAATCCCAGTAATGTTTCTCTAGATTCGTGCTACAAGGAAAAGTTTTACATTTTATTTGGTAAAATTAGTCTCCTGCTCATGAAATATATTTGAGGCTGTTATGAAAAGTTAATTCTTTTTTACTAACCAGCTCAAAAGGACTCCCAGTGAATATGTCAATGAAAAAAATCCCTGATAAGAATTTTTTTTGCATACTTGTCTTTATAAAAATGTACTTAAGTTGAGAAGAACAATAAAGGGACTCATACCTTTGGAGAATACTTTTCCTATCAGGATGTCTAAAAGAGCCCATGCATGGCTGCCCTAGATATCCACCAATATGTTACAGAGGATTCGAAGGATTTGGGTGTTTTCAAGGCACATAGTTCATTAATATAGAGCACAGGCTAAACCTCTTGGGCCTTAATGTCTTTCCACATAAGGGAGTGTGAGATTAACAAGCAAACACTGAGGTACTCTTTCTTTGCAATATTAGTCTTCCCACAAGGTACATACAATTTTTCAATCCTGTGTACATGACCTAAAGATCTATGTGCTGGAAAGCATGGTTTAAAAAAAAAACACATGATTGTACACCTGCAAATAATTAGTACTGTTTACTAAATGATTCCTTGTATACTTTAATTTTACATCAGCAGTACACATAGATCTTAGACACTCTCCTCTTTTGAAACAATCAAGACCAAAAAGGTGCTCCATAATTCTTAATTTTTTCCTACAGCCCCAAAAAGAACTGCAAAGTACACTGTATGAAGATGGCACACATACTAAATAGACTGCAGTATGTTTTTAACCTACAGATTCAGAAGCATGCATCTCAGTCAGACTATAAATGTAAGTCAAAATCTTCTAACATTTAAGCGTAATTTTAAACTGTCACATATGTTCCCAGAGAATTAAAGCATTACTACATGCTGGTAAAAATAGTATCTCAATCAATGTGAACGCATGTCAACTGCCTGACAAAAGCCACTCTGCAACGTCAGAGCGAATGACAAATGATTAAGACTGGTACTCACCAATTCTTTTCTAAGTTGAATAAAAAACTGCTTGCATTTAAAAGAAATTTTTACAATCTTCAACCTAAGTGAAATTAAAAACAAATAGAATGCTGTAATTTTTCTTCATATGTATAATCTAATATAGGTTCTGACATATATATTTAGCAACCAGAAACAGTACCCTTTTTTACTGTATTCACTGGTGGCGGACGGACGGGGGACGGACTTTAGCTCATCATCCCAATCTCAACTCAGAATAAACTCTATTCTTGTAATACATCTGCCTTTATGTTTCCTCTGAAAACTCACAGAAGGTTCTCTAGTGCTAGCTAATCTGTCACAGGAAACTATTATTCCAACAGATTGGATAACTGCCCTTGTGTTAAAATCAAAGTGTCATCCATGGGGCTTTCCCAGCCCCTTCTGCACTGCAGCTTCTTGTGTCTCACAAGGATAACCTGCCAGAGTGTTGTGCAATTCAGCATTAGGGTGGGATCAGTATAGACATTTGACAACAAAGTCTAACTGTTACTGAACTATAGTTCCTATTAAGAACCAGTTTGGTATAGTGTTGGATTACGACTGGAAAGAAATGGTTCAAATATCCACTCAGCTATGGAGCTCACGCGTGCTCTCAGAATCAGGGTGTTTGAGGGAGAGAGGGAGGAGGGGAGAACCTTGTTTGCTTCTCGGAGCACTTTGGAAGAAAGAGGATAAAAATACGTCATGTTTAGGAATTTTCACCTTCAGTGTGTGGGGAAGCAATTAAATTCAGCCTTGGATCTAGACCGCAGAATAGTGATAAACTTCCATATATTAATCCAAAGGAACAATGGGATTTATTTTTTTCCTTCTCAGAGAGAAATAACCTTAAACTGAGTATTTGCTTCATAAAAATGAAAAAAATGACAGGACTATAAAAACTGTAAACTGCCTTGAACCACAATGAAAGGTGGGGTATAAACACTTTTGAAACTAAGTAAATAAAAATAAACATGCCACGAAACTGGCACCAGGCTGGTTCCAATGTGGGCAGCTAATCTTAGCCATGCCAAAACGATCTTATAATATTATTATTATCCCCTGCTACACACGCCTTGTGAGCTGGATAAAATAACATGCAAGACCTCTTGCCTAGCACAATACAACTTCTGGCTAGCAGCACTACTACAACTGAAATGACTAGCAACATTGTGCCAGCCAACAATAATCCAGCTATGCTAGCACAATGCAACAACAGAAAAGCATGGTACGGTATCAAGGATATGTAAACAGCAGCAGCTCACTGTTCAAGATGCCCCATATTGCACTGCTCTAACACACATGCAACTGAAAATACACAAGAGGGCGAAAAAAGAAGTAAGGAACCAAGGGGAAAGCTCATAATTCATAGGGTAGGAGCAAGGGATGGACGACTGTACAGAAAAAGCTATCAATTTTGATTCATCTGGGAATTCTGCAACAGTGGCTAGGTTGAGACTAGAAGAGATGATACAGCAGAATGCAAAAAGAGAGTTGTTTGAATCCACGTCTCCTTTTCCCTAATGTGCAAATATTGAACACCAGGTTATTTCCCCAGGACAGGTTACTAATTTGGGCTCTGATTTCATTGTTGTTTTTTTTGTCATAGGTTACTGACTAAGCTGTACAAGAAGTGATACAGCAGACATAGGCAAGATCACAGAATCCAGCAGCCAACATTTCAAGTACTAAGCCCTTAAAACAGGGGTCCCCATTTTTTTTTAGCCTGTGGGCACATTTGGAGTTCTGACAGAGTGATGAGTGCAGCCATAAAATGGCTGCCAAAAATGGCTGGTACAGGAGGCGGAGCCAGCCACAAAATGGCTGCTGTACCTTAACTTTGGTCGCACAGTGAAGATCCTTTGCTTTGGCAAAAGCTCCACCCACTTTCTAAAATACTTGGTGGGCGCCAGGAAAGGTGAGGAGGAGGAGGAGGAGAAGAGTTGGTTTTTATATGCCGACTTTCTCTACCACTTAAGGAAGAATCAAACCGGCTTACAATCACCTTCCCTTCCCCTCCCCACAACAGACACCCTGGGAGGTAGGTGGGGCTGAGAGAGCTCTAAGAGAACTGTAACTAGCCCAGGGTCTCCCAGCTGGCTTCATGTGTAGGAGTGAGAAACCAACCTGGTTCACCAAATTAGAGTCTGCTACTCATGTGTAGGAGTGGGGAATCAAACCCAGTTCTCCAAATAAGAGTCCACCACTCTTAACCACTACACTATAGCATCATTCTAAGGACCTGCTCTAAAATGTAATACAAATGTTAACCAAGTTTGATACCTATTAATGAATGACAAAACAGTAAAACAGCCAGCAAAGAGTCAAATTAGTGTTGACATGCAACACCAACTCTTATCTGAGGAAGCACAACTTGTGTGGCCAGAGACAAATGGATGAGGCAGCATCTCAGCTATCCCAAAGGTATACAGCTTTGCGTGGTTGTATCACTTCCCAAGAACAACACATTAAGAAAGCCAAAAAAATCAAACTTCAATGGATTTTATAACTTCCCAAGGACATGCATTGTACACTCAGCAATATGGTAAGAAACACATGGAAATACTTAAAATTATTTACTTCACCCAAACAAAGATCCTCAACCAATACAAATCATTGGTGATAGCTAAGCAATCAGGATAATTTGATTACTTTCGATTGATCAAAGCTGATTTGGAACATGTATAACTTCAAGTTTTCCTAGACACCTATTTTCTTAATTAAACAAGGCTTCGAAGTATGGGATAGTGTTGGACTTGGGAGTCCCAGGTTCAAATCCTCACTCTGCCATGGAAGTCACTGGATGACCTTGCACCAGCCACTCTCTCACTCCAACCTGCCCCATAGGGTTCTTGAAAGGATAACATTAACAAGGGACAATCACGTGCGCCACCCGAAACTCTCTGGATGAAGGGCAGGATAAAAATCTAATAAAATAAAATAAAAATATAAGGCTGGATCACAAAGACAGGATCTTTTCTATGTGATGTTTCCTCTATAATCACTGAAATTCCTACCAGATAATTTCTATTGTTATCTCTGATCTGGCTAGGTCTTACTTTACAACTCACATGTGACATTAGCACACCCAAAAATTAAGAATAAAGTGGGCTCCCACACCTAGAAGAAAGGTGGCATGCATCAACTCTGGAGTATCTTTATTGAAAGCAAAAAAAAGTGCTATATATTATAGAGGAATAGAGAAGAGCGCAGATCTCCTGTGCCCAAACTGTAATATATATATATGTAAGTTTCTACTAATTTCTACAAGCTCAAAACTGATTAATGGGAGAAAGGTCTCTTTCCTCAGCTATACAAGACTGAAGGTGATGTCACCCCTGCATTATGCTTACTCAGGCGCCATACTTCAAGAAGCCTAGCACTCCTCAAAGTTGACAGCTCTGAAAAACCGCTCTACTTAATGTTTCAATGTGATAATTTACCCTATTTACATTGCATTTATTAATGCATTTATTAGGGTTGATTATATATTTATAAATTCATATGAAGATTAAAAACTAGTTATCTCAGATTAATTCATTCAATGATGACATGAGTTTAAAAACAGGCTTTCCCTTTCATCTCTATGAAATCACATTTTAGTTTACAGGCACTTGCTCTATGGTGCATGTAATTCAGGCTTCTTCTATCCAGATACCTATAGAATTATACAGCTTCAGCAAATATAATTTAGAAGTGGAGGGGGGGAGGGAGAGAGAGAGATATTGCATGTCCATAAGCACCAGTCTCTGTAAACTCAGGCCCCATTCCAAGCTGCTTATCTCAAGGTTCATAACTCATGGGATAAATTCTACATCAAGCAGAATATAAGAGATTGGTAATCACTTCCCACGATCTTTTCCTTTCTTCATCTCCACAACTACTTATCTTAACTGAAACCTGGCACCTCCTCCTCTCTGCTTCTCTCACTGTTCTTCAACTTGGTGGTCCAACACACCCTCATGCATCTCACCTAGAGCAAAACTAAATGTGACGGTGGCCAAGGGTTAACCCCATGCCCGCCAATGCCATTTTAGAAGCAGTCCTAGTTCTTAAAAAAATTGCCATGAGGCCTTGTGCAGCACGGTGGCTCCAGGGGATTTTTCCCTCCCCATGCCTTCTCAGGTACAGAAACAACCAGCTCCCTGAGGGATGCAGTGGGGGTATCATCTCATTTCCAAATCCTTCTAGTTTCACTACCCTGGTCAGCTTTTCAGCTTTTAAATTTCATTGTATAGCTTTGTCACCCTCCCAGTCTTCTCTTCAACTCTTGGGTCCCAATACTCTCCCCTCCACCACATAATTAACCTTTCTCTTTCCTTTGGTTCCTTCCCTCCTGCATGCAATCACATCAACATTCTCCCCATCCACCCACACATACACATCCCTTAAACCATCTTCCTATAATACCATTGGCTTTGCCTTCTTTCATTTGTCTCCAAACTCTTGAAGCATTCCACTTACCCCTACTGCCTCAACTTTCTATCTTTCAAATTCTCTCTTGACCTTCTACAGTCTGTCTTCCATGCTCTGTAAATAATTGGAAAGCAATGACAAACCCAAAGAAACCTACCCCTTTGCATCACGTTAATGTGACTCCTCTGCCATACTTGGATACAGCTGACAACACTCCGCTGTTCAAATTCCTTCGTAATCTAGGCTTGTGACAATACCCTCTTCCTGTCTAATTGCTCATTTAATGTTTCCACAGGGGGAAGCTCTTCTTTTGATTTCTCCTTCTGCTGGGGTCCCTCAGGGACCTGTACTCAGCCCTGAGAGTCTCTCTCTCTCATCAGTACCTGAGTGACCTCATCAAACTGAATGGCTTTCAGAACCATCTGCAAGGGCACCTAAGCTCTACTTCAGAATTTTCTCTCTCTCGCCAACATCTTATCTCAAACTACCTGCCTGATATTTCCGGCCCAACTCAATATGTCCTGGTCTTTACTCCGAAACCTTCCTCCCTTCATGTTCTTCCCATATTCATTGGCATCACTGTAACACTGTTTAGTGGGCATGAAAATTTGAATTTACTTGGATTCCTCCCCATCCCTCATTCCCCATATTTAGTCTGTCACCATGTCACACTTTTCCATATATACCCCTGCAAGAATGTATTTCTTCCTCTCTGTTCTCTTGGTGAAAACTCCAGCTTCCACTAAGTCATGCCCTGCTTTCTCTACTGCATTCTTCTCCACTCTGGTTATCCATTGTCATACCTCAACTCTCTCATCCCTACCCAAAGCTGGCACTAAACATCACTTCCCTTTCATCATTAAGACCACACGAGTGGCCTCATAAATTCAGTCCTCTGGCTTCCTGTCTGCTCCACTATCCAGCATATACTCCTTGTCCTTACTGCCAAATCTCCCATGACACTGCCCTCATAATCAGCTATAAGCCTGATGTGAATTTCCTTCCTGGAAACCCTCTTAGAATACCTATACAATACTGCTTCTCTCTTCTTCCCCCTTTGAACTTTCATTTTTCTGTGAAGCCATTGAATTTACCCCATAATCCTCATCCACTAAAATTAAGCAACAGAACTAAATGTGTACTTATCCTGTTTATCCTTATCTCTTTCCTCCCTTTCCCTGTTTTCCCTTATCTCTTTCCCTTTCCTCCCTTTCCCTGTAAATTGTAAACTACTCGGTGCAGGAACTTGTCTTGCTTGTTTCTCAGTAAAATGACATGCACATTGATTGGACTATGTTATAAATAATCAAGTTACACCTGTCACACAACGCTCCATTCAGATGATTACATCAGCAACACATCTGCAATCCCTCTGTCTTTAATGAGATTGCACACTTGGGTGTAACTGCTAATGATTTCTTAAAACTCTGGTGCTTTCTAATCTTTGCTGGTTCATGGGCAATACTGAGCAAGTAAGGCTCTGCAAGCAATATCATACTAGGTTTATGCTACATCAAAATGGTTTGCGGCATGCCAATAAGAACTAGATATCAGGAAGATAGATGTATAATTGCAAATCACGTATAACAACATGCTCTCCCTCAGTCTAAAACTCCAGTAAATTAAATCCAGTCTTTAAAAGATAAAGAAGTTTACAAGATAACAGAAAATGAGCAATTAAGGTCTTTTGATGCAGGACACAGGGTATCAGTCTCAGAATTTCTAGATAAGGAAGCCTAGATTTTCGTTTCTGTAGTCATATTCTTTTGTTCTCTAGCTGAGGAAAAATGGTCAAAACTGAAAATTGGGGAAGGTGCAAAAAGGAGGAACCAGGGATGTCAGAGCAATATATCGCTCCACAGCCAGCCACCCCTCTCTTCTGTACAGCAGCTGTTTGTCTTGAGATCAATGCTAGAGACCAGCGCACCACTTAATTCTATTCCCTTTGGGGACACAAAGCACATCATTCTCTTTTGCTTTTCTAAGTAATAAAGTTTTTTAAAAACTTGGAAAATTGATATACTGCTAAAGCAAGAATCATGCGGCATGTAAATATAGCGTTTTTGCCAGTGTTATAAAAAGAATTGAAAGTTATAGTTCCTATGAATACTTACAGTATGGGCAGAGTATTGATCATAGTTTACTAATTTACAATTGGCAATGTTAAGAGGTCGTTATAAGAAGACCCCATATAATAAGCAAGTCTACTCTTGTGTTGATAGGTCCATTGAGGATCTGGCTCATGTGATTCTTTGGCGCCCAACATTTTCAGCAGACTATGGAAGATATCTTGGGAATATTTTATTGCAATGCCCAGGGAGGTCAGACCATAAGAAACTGATGATATTACTTGCAGATAGAGATAAATAGACAGCACTACAATTGGCAAAGTTTGTGGCCCAAGTTATAAAGATTCAGTTAAAATCCTCTCATGCAAGTTTGATCAATTAATAGCTCACTGGCTTTACCCTGGATCACTCCTTATTATTACAGAAACAGTAAACTATTGTTAATTTTGCTTCTTTTAGCTATAAAGCTTGTGTTTTAAATGCTTATTATGCATTTCAATCTTTTAATGGCTATTTTATGGATTTTACTTGATATTGTGACTGGATTGTTTTATTTGTTTTTTTTATTGTTTTGCTATGGCTTTGAGCTAATACAATAAAACTGCAATAGGTTACAGCTTATAGTTTACAAGAAAGATGATCTAAATAAAATTTCATCCAATTCCCAAACGTTTAAATTGACATTATCATTAATTACAGAAAAAAGTAGGAAGAGCGCCATTTTATATACTTCAGGAGAGCTGCTAAATAGTCTGTGTATGGAAAGCATTTCTACACTGGGGTGGGTGGGTGTGACAGACAAAGGGTTAATCTGCAGAAAAAGAGCTGAGAGACCAAGAGTGGGCGGAGCCAAAGAGTGGACACTCTAGAGGGAGAGAAAAGGATTCAGAGCTTGGAAACTAGCCTAAGCGGAGGCTGTGAAAGTTTCAGAGCTGGGTAACGGTTACAGCCCTGAACATATAGAATATTATGGGAACATATGGAGCAATGAGTTTGTAGAATTTTCCTATTTAAAGTTCATTGTGAAGCCATTCAGAGGTTTGATTCCCTTTAAACTGGACAAGCCTAGACATGCATAGCATGTCTCCTTTTTGAGAAGAAAAATAATTACACTCTTGTATTTTATCCAAGTAGATTATCCAGTAGAATATTTTTCCTACCTGTCATCTAACAATGCCTAGTCAGTAACAGCTGTCTGAAACATTACCTAGTGGTATCGAATAATATTATATTGTGTTTTAAGATTTAAATATGAAAGAATTATGTAGGAAAGTTAAGAATATATTCATTCTGACTATGTTCTTCAGAAGATGAGAATGCTGGTAAAAACAACCATTATGAAGGTATAACAAAGACACAAATTGATTAATATATGTGGCTATGATCAGCAAAATAGCCTCCTAGAAGAGGAACTCCTTATATGGTAGTCTGCCGGGAAAGCTTGCAGCTACACAGCATGTGCAGGAAAATAAATCCAGCATGTGCAGCTGTAAAAATAAATCTCATCTCATAGATCCAATCAGATAAGGTCGGAAAAAAATTATCTTGAATGATATAAAAGAAAGAGCCTTCTAGCCAAGTTAGAGTTCATAATAGGTTAAGAACCCTCTTGCCTAAATGGATCTCTCCATCCCTTGCGTGGGATGTAAGCTCTCAGACTTTGATCCTTGTGTGGATTGAGGCTCTTAGAGCTTTCCAGTCCCCATGGACTGGAGGAGCTTAGATCTTTCCAAGTCTTTGCGTAGACATGGAGGTTCTAAGAGCTCCCTATCTCCCTTCTTATAGATCTCTCCATCCTTTGTATGGAGGCACTCAGATCTCCTTAATTCTTACATGGATTAAGGTGCTTTCACTAAGATCTATTAAATCCTTACATGGGTTGAGAATAGAGGGCCTTAGAAGGTCTACCCATCCTTAGCATGGACTGGGGACTGGAGAGTTTCATAAATGACATGATTGGGTAACGTACGCCTACTTATTTTTATGATATTCTAGATACTTTGAATTAAGATACTTTTAACAAAATCAGATCTTATTTACTGAACTAACAATTTTTACAGATTTCTGTAACTGTTGTTTCTGAAAAGTTATTACTGCTTTAAGGTTTGAAACTCTCATATAGAGGTAAAGAGATTGTTTAAGATTGCTTGCAACATTAACATGTTTAAGACTCATAATGTCTGAACGTATGTAACATTTTTAAGACTTTGTAACCATCTACATGCATATATGTTAAGACTGTACATACATATACATATTTTAGAAGCTATTCAATAAAAAGCTTACTCCGGTAAGAAAGCAGTTGAGTCCTGCTTGTTTGGTGTCTATCTGAATAAGATAACATACTTCTTCTCAGGAAGGGGTCGATTCTAAGAGCATAGGCACTGAAACGCATTGACTGAGAAGAAGCGGTGACAGATTCTGAGCTCATGAGCCCGTGTGACGGGCAGCAGTGAACTCTGTGAACCTAAGGGGTTCTGTACATACTACAGCCAAAGCTAGTGGAACACACAACCCGTGGAGTGACGGGATTGAGAATTGGTGGAAAAGGGGCCCTTTCTCAGGTCACAAAGGGGAATCAGTCTCTGGGGCAGGGCTATTCCGGTTGCAGGGTGATGTGGAGGGGTTACTGCCACCGGTGTGGGGTAGTCATTGAGAACTGGAAGAGGGAATTTGGATATTTCCCATACTTCTGTATTGTTCTCTGAGGAATAAGAGATTCAAAGTCTCTTCACTCCTGTTAGCCAGGCTGTGAACCGAGTCTGTGAGTTCTGAGGGACAGAACTAAGCTTGTAACCTAAGTACTGAAGAAACCTAATTTGTGAAAATATCTAAGCTAAAGACAACTTGAGTAACATCTAAACGAAGCTATCTGTATGAAGGAATCTTGTGTACATATATGTGGTTTGTGTTTTCCCTCAAAAATCCATCTTGTGAATACTGTTCAATAAACTTCCCTGTTTTGTTTGTTAAAGTTCAGAAGCCTCTTGTGTCAAATTTCTCTGTGAAGTAAACCAAGGTGTGGGACTAAATGAGAAGGAGAAAAATAACCTTCTCACAAATACACTCAAGCTAACGTTTTCCCTCAGCATACATAGTCAGAGTGGGTACTAAAGAGGGGTAAAAGGGTGTGTGTCATAGTGGGTAATCAAATTCTAAAAATAATTTAAAAATAAAATCGGAAATGTATGCAAACATGCGATTTCTTAACATCAAACTTGTGACATTTATGAACTTATGAAAGCCTGCTTTTCTTTACAATAAAGAAATGTGGGGGGAAACCTCCACCAGTCTTCATGTAGCACAACTGTTTATGTACTTGTATTATGGCTTGATTGATACTGGGTGTTAGGAACCGGTAAGTAACACCAGGGTTGTCCAGATTAATTTGGGTGACCAAGAATGTGGACATATACTTCCCATTCCATGGAGAACAATGATCTTCCCTGTAACTACTGTTAGGTCTTGCTTGGTTGAAAATGTATGGCAGGGCAAGGCATGGCATTTATATGACAAAGACTAAGCAGCAGATTAAAAAGAAGATGCACCTTATAGTGTTGATTTCAGCTTGCACTGGTATACAAAAACTTGTTATGGGCACAGGTTGTAAGAGTGACCCTACCATTTGTGACATGCCCTTTTTACCAAGTGAGGGGATCTACACAGCCTCTTACCATTTGGGGGAACCAGGTTTGTTTTGCACTGCAAACCTCCTCAGTTACAAGATGTTCTTAGGGTAGCAAGTGTAAAGGCTTTGGGTGTGCTGCCATGAGATAAGTTTTGTGGTGAGCAAGAAGAATACAGAGATCATCGAGGCAGGAGGTGTATGTAAATAACAAAGAAGATTTATTTATGTACAGGTTGGTTTTAAAGAAAAAATCAGAAGAACAAGTCTCCAGGTTGTCAAAGGAGAAACCTGGCTGAGGCACATAAATATAAGCCAGTTATGGTGTCAGAGCGAGGTTTGAATTCTCATTAATGCTTACAGGTACAAGCAGACTTTCACTGACTAGACATTAGGTTGGATCCTTTTACACAAACAGGATTCCATGCACACCAGCCTGTCCATTCCAAGAGTCAGACTAAACGTTATGAAGTCTGCTCATCAACAGAGGCATACCTCACAATCAGGTAGAGTTAAACCACACTGCTATGCTACCGGGATGAGCTACCTTGATTTTTGCTGTCTTGCTGAGGCAGACCAAAAACTGACTCCTGCTATACTTCCTCCAATATTCCATCCCCTCTCTGAATGGTGATTGGATGCTGGAGCAGCAATCCCATAGGCTCAGGAATGAAAAAGCTGAGTAGCTGTATTTCCTTTTAAGGGAGGACAGCCTCTTGTCCATCACACCCGGGGTCATAAGCATTAAGTTATCTAAAAATATCCAGTGTGTTATATACAATATTTTAAAACAGTGAAAGTATTAAGTTAGATGTTCAAAAGACATAAAATGAACTTTCTGAAGTAGTAAAAAGGCTCCGTTTTAAATGAATGTTTTTATGGTTAAAGCAACGTATTAGTACAAATTTTCCATTTGCTTGAATACTTCATTTAAATAGAAGTGTTTAAATGAAGTATTCAAGCAAATGGAAAATTTTCTTTTCAACTGATTTAAGTTGACCTTTGTTTCTTGGTGATTTATTCAATCCACCCTGACCTTGGGGGGGGGGGAGGATGAAGCTGATTTTCTCTTCTGGGAGCACCATGCTATGCCTCACAAAATGAACTTCACTGGTTCCCCTGACACTTTGGAGGGCCAAAAGGTCATGCATGTGTGCACTATATCACACATGGCTTTTGTATCCTAGTTCCATTTGCTATGAATTGCACAATAATCAGTACCTAACGCAAACCACTACACTCTCACTGGCGGATTTCTTAACAAATGAAGCAAGGTTTGCTACGAATTTCCACGCCAATAAGAATTAACAGTTTCCATTTAACAATATCCTGGTGGTAGAAAATGTATTCCCGCTCTGAGTAAAAGGGCATCTTGCAGCTCGGGTTATTCAAGCCCACTGCTAGGGGAGGCAGGACTAATTTTTAACTTCCTGTCTCCTAGGGTGGGAATAGTCCCAACTTCCAGTTTCCCTCCTGCCTTGCCAGGGAGTGTTGGCAAACAGCAGAGCTCCTGTAGCTCTGTAGTTAGCATAGGGAAAATTCTATCTTTTATTCCTCCTTAACAATTCTAAAAGTCTATTCTGTGTCTTACCTAGTTCTATCTATATCTATACCCCCCCCCAAAAAAAATCCCCCTTTTTTTCTGTCCCCTTCTATTCCGTCTGTGGACTTTCCTTCTCTTCTCTGTTGTTTAAAAAAGCACTCAGACGCCATGGCTACTGCCGCCGCTTCCAGAGGACAGCAGGAGGACGACTATTTATCTGAAGCCAATCACGATCGCGCCTTACACATGCAGCAACGCTTGGGCACAGACCAGGACCGAGCCAACGCTCAGACGGCCACAGAGGAAGATGAGCCTTCCGATCGCCGCACATGTAGTCCCTCGGAACGGCAAAAGCCGCCCGGGGAACAAGATGACCATTGGCTCGCCTCTAAGAAAGCCTCACAGAAGAGGCACCATGGTGGCCGCAACAAAAAGAGCACAAAACGGCTGCGCCTCCTGAAGTCTGACTCAGGCGCCGCAGCCGTGGCAAACTGCAGCACTCTCAGCAAAAAAGCCCTGGAGGGAGAGCCGCAGGCTGGGTCTTCGCAAGCCGATTACCCCACTCTCAACATGACGACTGAAGGTAAAGTAGCCCCTCCCCAAGGGTGGAGAAGGGGGAGGGAGAGCTGCCACAATTGACCAGGTTGCTGCTATGATTAGCCAAGCCCTAGCCATGCAAAGGCATTTTTCCAGCCCTTCCAATGCAGAATCAGACTCACTGCCCAGCAGCTCCCCAATGCAACGCTGCAGCCATACAGACACATGTACCTTGGCCCACTAAAGCGGCCATGAAATCAGTCTACCCCCAATCGACCCAGGCCCCACTATTTGAGCAGGGCTTGGTCTATTCCTCAGAAGGCAGCATCAGAGAAGAGGGTTTTATTTATTTATTTATTTGTTATGTCCATTACAAAAGGAAGATCAAGGTAACGATCGGGTCATTGCGTGGAGAGGATGGTGAGTTATTAACAGGGGAGGCAGAAAAGGCAGAATTACTTAACTCCTTTTTTGTATCAGTCTTCTCCCAAAAGGGGAATAATGCTCAACCTGGGAATAATGGAGCAGAGGATGCAATAGCGGAATTACAGGATAGTATAGACACTGAGATAGTACAGGAATACCTAGCTACTCTTAATGAATTTAAAGTCTCCAGGGCCGGACGAACTGCATCCAAGGGTGTTAAAAGAACTGGCTGAAGTGATTTCAGAACCACTGGCAATAATCTTTGAAAATTCATGGAGAACAGCAGAAGTTCCAGCAGACTGGAGGAGGGCAAATGTGGTCCCCACCTTTAAAAAGGGGGGGAAAGAAATCCCAAACAATTATTGCCTAGTCAGCCTGACATCAATACCAGGTAAAATACTAGAGCAGATAATTAAACAGACGGTCTGTAAGCACTTAGAAAGAAATGCCGTGCTCACTGACAGTCAACATGGGTTTCTCAAAAACAGGTCATGCCAAACTAATCTCATATCTTTTTTTGAAAGAGTGAAAAGTACGGTAGATGAAGGGAATGCTGTAGATGTAGTATACCTTGATTTCAGTGAAGCCTTTGATTAAGTCCCCCATGATCTTCTTGAAACAAAGCTAGTAAAATGTGGGCTGGACACTGCTACTGTTAGTGGATTGGTAATTGGTTGACCAACCGAACCCAAAGGGTGCTCATTAATGGCACAACTTCATCCTGGAGAGGAGTGACCAGTGGGGTACCACAGGGGTCTGTCCTGGGACCGGTACTATTTAATATTTTTATAAATGACTTGGATGATGGACTAGAGAACATGCTAATCAAATTTGCAGATGACACCAAGTTAGGAGGCGTAGTTAATACCCCGGAGGGTAGGGTCAGAGTTTAGAATGACCTCGATAGACTGGAGAGCTGGGCCATAAACAATAAAATGGATTTCAATAGGGAGAAGTGTAAAGTACTACACCTAGGTAGAAACAACATAAGGCACAGGTACAAGATGGGAGATAGTTGGCTTGACAACAGTACATGTGAAAGAGATCTGGGAGTCTTAGTGGACCACAAACTGAACATGAGTCAACAGTGTGATATGGTGGCTAAGAAGGCCAATGCAATTCTGGGCTGCATCAATAGGAGTATTGTGTCTAGATCAAGGGAAGTAATACTAGCACTGTATTCTGCATTGGTCAGACCTCACTTGGAATACTGTGTCCAGTTTTGGGCTCCACAATTTAAGAAGGATGTTGACAAGTTGGAGCGTGTCCAGAGGAGGGCGACCAGAATGGTCAAAGGTCTGGAATCCATGCCCTATGAGGAGAGACTTAGGGAGTTGAGTTTGTTTAGTTTGGAGAAGAGAAGGTTGAGGGGCGACATGATAGCCATGTTTAAATATTTGAAGGGATGTCATGTTGATGAGGGAACTAGCTTGTTCTCTGTTGCTCCAGAGACTAGGACACGGAGTAATGGATTTAAACTAATAGAAAAGCGATTCCACCTAAACATTAGGAAGAACTTTCTGATGGTGAGGGCTGTTCGACGGTGGAATGTGCTGCCTCGGACGGTGGTGGAGTCCCTGTCTTTGGAGGTCTTTAAGCAGAGGTTGGCCATCTGTCAGGAGGGCTTTGATTGTGGGATCCTGCATGGCGGGGGGAGGGTTGGGGTCACTGGGGATGTGGGGGGAGGTAGTTGTTAATTTCCTGCATTGTGCAGGGGTTTGGACTAGATGACCCTGGTGGTCCCTTCCAACTCTATGATTCTAAGAGGGCCACCTAGAGGCAGAAAGCCAGCCTAAGCTCTTTCTAGCCAATGATTTCCAGGATCTCTTATCTAAAGCACTGATAGCCTTAGACCTCACAGAGGAGGCCGAGACAATGGAAGAACCAAAAACTCATGTCATCTCCGGCCAGAGATTTCTTCCAGCTACCAGTAGTGGATGCCCCTGTGGCAGTACTACAATCCTCTGACTTCGTAGCTGAGGATGGTGCGGGGTCCATTAGAAACCAGTTGGACCGCAAAATGGAGTTTCTGTCACAAAAAGTGCATGAAGCCTCCATCCTCACCCTCCAGGCTAACACCACAGCAGCCATCATAGCCAGGGCAGCCATCACCTGGACCAAGAGCTCTCCAAGCTCCTAGAGGGCGCGGACAGCAAAGTAGTAGAGGGTTTGGATAGCATCCTTAAGGCTTCATCCTTTTTAGCCAATGCCTCCCTGGATGCCATCTCCTTCTCGGCCAGATCAGTGGTGGCCAATGTGGCTATCCACAAGGGCCTTTGGCTAAGGGCCTGGCCGGTTGAATTCAAATCCAAAGCCCTACTATTGGCCCACCCCTTACAGGCTGGTAAACTATTTGGCAATCGTTTAGATAAGCGGATGATGGATGTGAAAGATAAGCAGCACATTATGCCTAAACCTTATAGAAAGGAGACAAAAAGCTTTCACCAGCCCTTTCGCACTTCCCATACCCTGTCACGTTCCAGACAGGATCAAAGGCGACCCTCCTGGTCTGGCAATCGTCAGTCCTTTCGCTGCCCAGGACGCTTCTCATGCCCCTTCCACCAACAACAGCATTTCCAGGGGAACAAATGGGATAAATTCCCCAAGCCAGAGAAGCAGTGACGTTGGGTCTGCACCTGTGGGAGGAAGGCTGCAGCAATTTTTTCGGCTGTGGGAAGTTACCCAGACGGATGCCTGGGTACTTCAAATAATAAAGGAAGGATACCTCATAGAACTGAAGTCCATCCCACGAGATCGTTTCATACAGTCCCCAACCTCTCGATCACGTGCCAAACATGCACGCACTGTGGAGGCCATAACACACCTCTTGCAGATTGGAGCTGTAGAGGCCATACCACCGAACGAACACTATGCTGGTGTGTACTCAATATTCTTCACAGTCTCCAAGAAGAACGGGGACTGGAGGTCCATCCTGGACCTGAAATACCTCAACAGGTATGTACAGGCCTGGCGGTTCAGGATGGGAGACCCTCTCTTCCATACTAGAGGCCCAACAACACAATACCTACATGACTTCCGTAGATCTGCAAGAGGCATACCTCCACATCCCCATACACATCCCCACCTCAACAAGCAAGGTGGGTCCAGATCCACGACTCTACACCGAGAAGCCCAAAAGATACTTCTTTGGGCATAAAGAAATCTCCTGGTGCTACAGGCCGAACACATCCAGGGCATCCAGAACATCCAGGCAGACTGGCTCAGTCGGCGCACCATCGACGAGGGAGAGGACCCTGTGCCCACAAGCGTTCAAAATGCTGACGAACAGATTCGGCACGCTACAAGTGGACCTATTTGCCTCCATTCAGAATCACAAGCTTCCTCGCTTCTATTCCCGCTTTTACCATCCCCAAGTGGAAAAGACGGATGCCCTGACATCTCATTGGCCTCTGGGAACCCTATATGCCTTTTTGCCCCTCCCCATCCTACCAAGGATCATCAGAAAGTTACGGTCAGAGAGACCGACCGTGATCCTTATTGCACCAGACTGGCTGAGACGGCCATGGTACGCAGCCCTAACAGCTATGTCGACCCAAAGACCATGGCAACTCCCCTTTCTCCCCAACCTGTTACAACAGGGACCTGTCCAGCATCCCAATCCGAGATGGTTCAGACTAACCGCTTGGCCATTAAGCGGCATCAACTAGTGACCATAGGCTTGAGCCAAGAGGTGATCGACACTATTCTGCAGGCCAGGAAGCCATCCACCAGGAGGATCTACGATTATACCTGGAAAGCCTTTGTCAGATGGTTTCGCAAGAAACATCAGGATCCACTATTCATAGACCTTCCTCACCTACTGGCCTTTCTACACGATGGGGTGAAACAAAAACTACAACCAGCCACACTATGAAATCAAGTGGCGGCCATATCCATGGTCATCACCTCCATAGATGGGTTCTCTTTATCAGAACATCCAAAGTGAAAGCCTTCTTAAAGGGGGTCAACCCAGACTAATCCCCCATAGTACACAGATTCCCAACTTGGAGACTCAACGTAGTGCTGACAGCCCTAACCAAGCCACCTTTCAAACCTCTAATAGAGGTCCCTCTTCGTTTCCTATCCATGAAGGTGCTATTCCTAATGGTCATCACTTCAGCCAGGAGGATATCAGAGACAGGAGCGCTATCTGTACGCAAAGACCTTTGCATATTTCATCAGGACAAGGTGGTCCTGCGCCCAGACCCCACCTTTATTCCCAAAGTAAATTCTCCGTTCCATCGTCAGTATTCCCAAAGTAAATTCTCTGTTCCATCGTCAACAGGAACTTCATCTCCCCTCCTTCTCCGCCAATCCTGTCACTCCAAAACAAAAGGAGTGGCATACTCTAGACGTGCGCAGGGCCATTGGCACGTACATACAACGTACAGCTGACTTCAGAAAGTCAGAGGCACTTTTTATATCTCTATCGGCTCCCAATCAGGGTAACAAATTGTCTCGCCAGTCACTAAGTCGACTGGTCAAACAATGCATTGCAGAAGCCTACACAGCAGCCAAGCTTACTGTTCCCGTGGGCATAACGGCCCACAGTGCTGCCACCACAGCAGCATATAACAATCAGGCATCCATTGACGAGATTTGTAAAGCGGCCACCTGGTCCACCTTCGTGAGGCATTACCAAATTAATACCATTGCCTCAAAGGATGCCACCTTTGGCAGAAAAGTACTACAACATATTATAAAAGACTAGACAAGTTCTTCCCACCCAGGACCTAGCTCTTGGATGTCCTGAACTACAAGATGCCCTTTCACTCAGAGTGGGAACGGACCCTTGTTTACTCACCAAGAAGGTTCCTTCCACTCTGAGGGACAAGGGCATCTTGCCCACCCGAAACAGAATTTGAACAGGGTGGCACTCGTTTGGGGGAAAGAATTTCCACACATATGTAGGTCAGAGTGATAAGGACGTAGGAAACTACTTTCACCTACTCATCCTTTCTTCATTACAACTTTCAGTCTCTGTACTTGTTATCACCTTCAAACTACCATTCAATTAACTGTTGTTACTGTTATCCAATGTTATGGTTATATGTTTTTCTCTCCTGTCTCTAGTAGCCGGTTAGTTGGTAAACTGGAAGTTGGGGCTATTCCCGCCCTAGGAGACAGGAAGTTAAAAATTAGTCCTGCCTCCCCTAGCAGTGGGCGCGAATAACCCGAGCTGCAAGATGCCCTTGTCCCTCAGAGCAGAAGGAACGCTGTCGGTGAATAAACAAGGGTCCATTCTGTCTGCTGAATGTGTGACAAAATAATTGACTTGGATCCAAGGAGAGTCCTAGGAAGCAGAGGCATTTCTGCTTACACAAAGGAAGGGGGTTCCTTTATTCTCTCAATTGCCCTTTAATTGCAGCTTCCCATTCTGTATGTCTTCACTTTTGGGTGGGGAGGCGTAAATGTGAAAAGGGACCACAGTGAGAAGGGGTGACAGGATATTACCAATGCACAAGCAAAAGGCTGCCCATACTTTTTTTTGAACTGAAACAAATCTGTGTGGTATAGTCGTTAAGATCGCTTGATTAGTGCAAGGAATACCTGGGTTCAATATTCTACTCATAAAACTCAATGGTCAGCATTGGACCAGTCACTCTTTCACAACCTAAACTCATTCTCAGGGTTGTTGTGTTGGTAAGAGAGGGTGGAAAACAAAACGTCCCATCCCCAGCTCCTTAGAGGAAGGATAGGATAAAAGTGAAACAGACATCATCTATAATTTATATGAGACATATGACAATTCTGAAGGGAAAAAAAGTACTCAATCTCTTTTTAAAAGAGAACTAACAGGAATCATCAAAAGATACATCTGAATGGGATATTTTAATGATGAACACTTGCAATGACCACAAAGTGGTTTCCCTTAAGTGGGTCCTTACCATAGAAAGGTGTTAATTCGTACCCTGTTCTTATATATTAGTATGCCTCCCGACATTACTCCAATCAAAATTTCATTGTTACTTTGATCCTACAAAAAAAAGAAGGAAAAAAGATGAACACATATATTCACCAATCACTTACATGTGTTAATCTTGCAAGTAAGGCTGTAAGATGTCTCCCAGATGAGCCTCTGGCAGTTGTAAGAGCCCTGAGTAAGGAAACACTGGTTTCCCAACTGCCCCAGCCTGCCACTTCACTCTACTCCTCCCTCCACTTATCTTCCAACATACTCAGGGGCCTTCTGCCATCTCCTTGCAGTCCAAAGTGAAGCCATACTTCACATATCTATGAAGAGGAAGACAGATAGACCAGAACACTGCCACTGAATCTGAAATGAATTGTTAACCAAAACTACAGCAGAGCCCCATCTGAGGATCTCACCTTTGCTATAAAACTATCTCTGATCACTTAAAATAACTTAATAACTTCAATATTGAATTTAAATGTTAAATTTGTTAAAATAACAAATAACTTAAAATGAGGATTTAATGGACTATCGTTAATAACTTAAAATGAGGATCTAATGGACTATCAGGACATTACTCGGCGCCTCTGTTTCCTTCTGAACTTCTCCCCTCACGCACATCCTTATTGGGCACAGACACAACTTCTGAACAGGGAGTTACCATGCGTATTTAAACACAGATTAGTTTTATGCTGAACAATGAATATGTATTTTCTAGCAGATTTAATATTCATGGATAAGGTAATGTGTTTAAATGGCCACAGAATCTTCCACACACAGGGTAGAACAGAGGAGAGGCAGAAAGGGCAACTCTATAGTTGTCTGAGAATTGGAATACTTGGAACATTAATTCTAAAGTATTATTTATAACCATGAATTAGAGTCCTATGCACTAAAGGGATTTAATCTTTCAATAAACCGAGCAGGAGTCCCTTTGGGGTAAAATGCAATCTATATGAGGTGCATAATTTCACTTCTGTAACTATTTTTATCCAAAAGGTCTTAATTTGCAGACACGACCACCACATATGCTCAAAGTTGGCAAAGATGGATCCACACAGCGTTTATATTCTGTAACTAGGTACATCTTATTCAGTTTATCTGGGGCCTAATACAATATATTATTTCGTAACAGTTTTCTATAACACCATACTTAGTACTTTTGCTGGACTGGATGCAAATATTGTATACCACTCTTGTTCTGAAATTTCACAGTGCAAGGACTTCTCCCATTTTTTTAAATAAAAAGTCAGCTTTTTAATAGATGTGGATTTCAGAAGACATTTCTACATTTGAGACAAAACTCATTTCGCGTCCTATCACGATTCCAATTCATTTAAGGTTTAATTTCTGCTTTTAAAAAATCAATTTATTTTCTCAGCTGGAAGAAACAAAACTATTTAAAATCAACATTTTCTTCTTTCCAGTTAATCACAGAAAAGCACTGACCAGATTTTATGGCATATTTAACACAGTTATTTGCTAACCAGCTTGTCCATGGTTTCATTGACTGAAAATCTGCACGGAAAATAATAGTCTAGAAGGGACATTGACAGGCTTAAGTCCTTTTGTGAGATATTCTTATTACCAACACATCACGTTTATATTTTGGAATCTAGTGTTTGGCATTTTTTCCCCATTCTTGGCACCAAAACTGCCTTGGCCACACTGACATATTAGGAAAGAAACAGAGGGAGCACTAGATAGTGATGCTCCTAGATCTATCGGTGGCTTTTTGACACCATCAACCATGGTATTCTTCAGGATTGCCTAATCAAGTCGGAGGCATCCTGCTCTGGTAGAGCATAGATTTCAGAAGACAGTGCTGGGAGATTCAGCTCTGGCTCATGGCAACTGTGCTACAGGGTGATACAACATTTCATTTTGTCCCCTCAAACTTTTAACATTTACATGAAACTGCTGGCACTCCTGTAGAGATCTGAAGTGAGGCACCCACAGCATGATAATGATCCCCAGTTCTTCTATGACTTTTCAAATGAATCAGATGCGGTGGTGGATGTGCTGAACAGAAGCTGGAGCTAGGAATTAAAGCTAGATCAGATGAAAGAGTTAGTGAAGTGTCCTTCTACCCTGAATAGTAGTTATGGTTTGTTCTGAACAGGGTAGACTCTTCCTAAATATCAGTTTCACTACCTGGGGATGCTTTGAGAGCCAGTCATCTATGTATTTTTAAGATGCATCTGCAACTCAAAGCGCCTCTCGCTATGGAGAGAAATTATCTGCATTCAATGTGTCTTTGAAAGCCTCTGAAACTGCAACTGGCTCAAAATGCCACAGCCAGGGTATTAATAAAAACATGCCATGATGATAACATTATTAGTGTTTTTCAATACCTAAATTTTTTTCCAGTATGCTTCTGAATAAAATCAAATGGGCTTGTCTTGACCCATGAAGTTCGAAACGATCTGGGACCATAGTACCTGAAGGACGTGTTGTCCCTTTAAGATCACCATCAGAGACCCTCCTCCAGGTCTCTTTCAACAGAGCTGAGGCAGGTGACAACGGGGGAAAGCCTTTTCCATGATGGCCCCATGTCTGTGGAACAGCGTTACCTAATAGATTCATCTGGAACAATTTTTGTTGCCATTAAGAGACTGTGTTTCACCTGGCTTTAGGTTAATTAAACAGGCTTAGTTATTTGTTACTATCCCTTGTTCTTGGTTTACCCTGATTTTTTTTACTTCATTTGTTGCTATTGAGTCTGAGCACTTTTACACTGTGTAAAATTCTATTTTCAACAGAATTATTTTACTGTTCTGAGCTGTCTTGGACTGTACTGTACTGGATACATACATGTAACAATCAGTTTTACAGAAGGTGAAGATATTCATATAGACAATGCCATGAGTTATTTTTTTCCATAATCAGTACTCATCTGTTAAAACTTACCCTTGCATAGTGCAATTCAACACCATAGAGTTCTAAGGTTCTGGCTGTGTTGAGATAACTAAATTCTGCCTCAGCAGGAGACAAACCTCTATAATGATAAAAACAGGCAAATCACAAAAATGCATAAAATAATTACACTTATTTCCAAACACATTTTGCATATTAGTTCATAGAATTCCATAATAACAGAGGTAAAAAGAACTCATTAAATGGTGTCCCTCGGTTATCCAATTAGTTATCTAGTTGCACAAAGTTCTGGTGTTAGAAGCTCTGCAACAGCGGGTCTGCCTCAGGAGAATGAAACTGCAGAATTCTAAACACAAGCACAATTGCACCAGTGTACTTTTCAGATGCCTCACTTAATACACAATGATGGCAGGTATTCCAGGATAAATATGTGTTCAATATTAGTACTAGAGGTGTAGTATCCCTTAGCCAGACATCCAAAAACTGAAACGACACAAAAAACAGACGTTCTGAGGTGACTCGCAGACATTACTCACAGGCCCTCAGCAGTGTGCCAAGCCTCTCTCATCTTTGCTTTCTGATGGGTCAATGTACACAAAAAATGACATTCAGGCTATGTGTATAAAGTATATATAAAACAAATAAATTTTGTGTTTAGACCTGGATCCCATCCCCAAGATATCTTATTTTATATATGCAAATATGCCAAAATATTCCAAAATATAGAAAAATCCAAAATACAGAACACGTCTGGTCCCAAGCATTCTGGATAAGGGATGCCCAACCTGTATTATATGACTAGTGTATTTTTCGCTCCATAAGATGCACCTGACCATAAGACGCACCTAGTTTTTAAAGAAGGAAAACAAGTTTTTAGAGGAGGCTTTAAAGCAGAGTCCCTGGAAGCCGGGCGGGGGGTCTTGAAAGTTCTCCACGCTGCCATCCCAGGCACCCCCCCACCCGACTTCTAGGGACTCCCTGGAAGCCCGGCGGGGGGGGGTCTTTAAACTCCTCCGCGCTGCCATCCCAGGCAGCACAGAGCACTTTCAAGACCCCCCCCACCCGGCTTCCAGGGAGTCCCTGGAAGCCGGGCGGGGGGGTATTTAAACTGCTCTGAGCTGCCTGGGATGGCAGCATGGAGGAGCATGCCCAGGCAGCGCAGAGCAGTTTAACCTCCCCCCTCCCCCCGCGCTTCCCGGTCCGAGGCTCAGCTGTTGGGCGGGTCCCGCCCAACAGCTAAGCCTCGGGACCGGGAAGCGCAGGGGGAGGTTAAACTGCTCTGCGCTGCCTAGGCAGCTTTGCCCTTCTCCCCGGGGCCGGATTCACACACATTCACTCCATAAGACGCACAGACGTTTCCCCTCACTTTTGAGGAGGAAAAAAGTGAGTCTTATGGAGCAAAAAATACGGTACTTCTTCCTGCAGCAGTACATGGAGGATTTTAAAAGAACAATTTCTTCAAAAGAACTGAATAAGATAAACAAGCAGTAACAGGTATAATCCAGAGAGCTACCTTAGGTGTGACCAAGACCTACCTACACACAATTTTTTTCTCTGAATAAGCAAATCCTAAGACAATATCATAAAGTGCTTTTTATATCCTTTGAGCATGGGTTTTTTTTTGGGGGGGGTGGCATGAGGGCAGCTGTCCAAACACCTACTAGATACATGGAGGTAACACAGTTTGCAAGATTGTAACTTTAATGATTTAAGCTTTACATTAACCCTTACATATGCTGTTGATGTAGTTTGGCAACTTCTTTTTCAAAGTCTTGTGGCTGGCCAGGGATGAATGAGTAGTCTGAGAGGTAGCCTGGGAAGTTCTCTGAAAGGTTGTAATCTCCCAGCTCAGCTAAAAAAATAAAAACCAGTCTGTTCAGCAACATCCCAATTTGAACACTTTTCCTGTCCATGTCAAACAACAAGACAGAAAAATAAACTTTTCCTCCAAATCTTTCTAAAAATATTAAATGGAATAAAAAACCTAACAAAAGTTTCTAATGCTGTTTACTGCTGTTTGAGGGCTGTGCTTGTGCAAACCTTAATGCCAGAGTACTTTAATTTACATATTGCTCAAACAAATGCTTGTTTGTTGGAGAGTCCCACAACTTTACTTACTCTAGCTAAGTATGTACAGGACCTGCAACCTCAGTCTCCTTGGTGTTAGCTATATTAGTGTATTTAATACTCTGACAACAAAGTACCCTGGTGTTATACGATCTGAAGAGAAACCAGAGTATGGTGTTAACGTTTGAGTATTGTGTTCATGTGAATGATAATAAGCAAAATTAGGTACTTTTGTACAGTGTCACGAGTGATCACTGAAATCCACAATAGTAAAAGCACTACTTATATAACTAATTTCCTTCGAAATACAGCAGACTCCATTCCCAAGAAAGCAAGCTCTAGTTCAGTTTTAAAAGCCACCAGCTTCTTTGGGTGTGGCAGCTACGGTAGAGAGAACTTCAAAGAAAGACTGATCTACATGTGATCTTCTCTTACCTGTTCTTAAATTAGTTCTTGCAGCATAAGTGCTTTATGGTGCAATCCTAAACATGTATGCTCAGAAATAAAACCCAATGAGCTCAACTGGACTTATTCCCTACTAAGTAGGCTTAGAACTGCATCCTTAGTTCTGGAGTCTTCTGTGCTAGTGGTACTTTATTAATAATCAGCGATACCTTTCTCACATGGCTCATCATGCTCAGTAAAACAACAGAGTAGTATTTCTCAGTTGTGTTCTCCCATAGTTCTTTGCCTGCTCTGCATAACTGAAAGCAGTTGCCACAGAGCAAAAGCAGTCTCTTTTCACAGACAAATCAAAAGTACACATAATTCTTTAAAGAAAAATGTACGCACTTGTTCACTGTCTCGAATTCATTTTTGAGTTGGAACAGAAAAGAAGGGCTAAGAAACATGAGAGTTGTTAAACTGCCTATTAGGCAAAAACAGTGTATGAAATGTGTTGTTCTTACATGCAGGCACAGTGTATGTCATTCACAATAATAGCATTCAAACAGATAGTAACTTGAACACAGTTAAAGTAAAACCATTCTAACAAAAATATCACACTTAGAAAGTTCAATATTTACATTGTCAATCACATTTTGAGATCTATGCCTTGGGTATAGGTATATTTTTAACTGGTATATTTTTAACTTGGGTATATTTTTAACTGATATTAAAAATTCTAGCAACAAACTACACTGCCATATATTTTGAATTTGATAAGTTGTTCTACACTTTACATCGATTTGAATTGATAATACTAAATAGATAACAAAACAGCAGAAAAATAATAAAAGCAATAAAACACCATTAAAAACTCTACATTTTTTCCTACAGCTGACATACCTAAAAGTTTAATTTTTTAGTTAGATTTTTAACCCACCTCAATCCCTGTCCTCAATCCCTGGCTGAGGCCGAGTTAGGAAATTACTAAAATACATTTTTTAATTTAAGTACATTTAAAATTTTAATCTGTTAGAAACAGTACTTACACTGAACAGCATAGGAAGCCAAAAGTGCAGCAGTATTGTAAGGGCAAGGCAATCTATTAAAAGATGAAAAGTAAAACACTTAAATGGCAGTAATCTTCAAAAGCATCTGTTTTTTTCTAATTTATTTGCATCACGTTGGCTAACAACAGCTGAATCATCAAGTGGACAGATTTCCATTTAAGAGCATACAAATATATAAAGATTTTTTTATATTACAAGTTTCAGGATTTGGATGCTACTCTACTGCCATAGGTGCAAAGCTACACATACTTTGGAAGCTTCCAGGTTGCCAACAGATGTTTGACATTGTCAACTTTGACATACCTAGCTGCCTATTTAGGAAGGATGAGAGGACTGAATCTACTCTCATCTCTCCCTGTGGGAACGGGGGTGGGGGGAGACAGAGTATGCTGATTTCAGTACCTTCCAGCTAAAGATACCAACAACTTGTAAGGCATTGTGCACATAGTTACTTCCCGATTCTGTATCAGGAACGATATGTGCAGCCTGTACATACAGGATGCAAAAATCCAGCAATGCAACCACAATATTTACATAAATAGCTGTCTCAAAAGATACACAGGCCTCATGGCTAACAAATCTTACCTTCCAGAAAGAATGTCTTGCTTAATTTGCAAAAAATATTGGTACCTTAAAGAAAGGGTAAACACAGCACAACAGATCAAACAAAATTAAGATCACCTTTGAATTCAGCACATGCATTTTTCATAAACACTTCATAAAATTTCAAAACACTGAAGTGGAAAGAAGTAAGTCACAATGTGGTCTACTACTGAAACATCAGCATATTATCTAAATATATACATAGCAAAACAATGCAAAAACGTATCAAGATTTAACACAACCATAAAGTCCTTCATATAGCTCACACACCTGTCTAATTCAATAAATAAACATAGACATGACAACACTCAAGAAGATACAGGAGCTTGTTTTGCACTAGAGGTCCTTCTTATACAGAAATATATCATGTAACCCACTGGATTTTTATATATTCATCACACTTTGTGTATTGAATATGGAGAACTTGATTTGATAGAATATGGAGAACTTGATTTGATACTTTTATAGTTATTTTGGTTATTTTATATAGCATATAAATGTTTCAACAGTCAACTACATCATGCTTTAGTCCTTAGCACTCTGATATTTTTCCATTTGGTTTGCTCAGATCAGTCTCCTTTTGGTTTTCTTGCAAGTCTCATATTGTCATTTCTAAACCATGTATGCTAAAGAAATCTAAACAGCCATACTGGCCTGTCTCCAACAAACACTGACAAATATTAGTACTGATGTGTTATTCAAATTTGATTCCAGACAGACAGACTGTGGGGGGAGTATGCGTACCCAATGTGTATTGGATCAGATTCTTTAATGTTCCCTGCAACTCAGTTTATTTTGTCTGAAGAAGTTTACTGGGACTGGATTTCAAAATCAATCTGACCGTACAAATGTCTGGACAATTACTGGCTTCCCAGAACCACCTGACCATGAGGTCTAACAAAACTCCCTAACTACTGGTGACTTTTATACAGAGATATAATGTGGTATACTTTAATGCACCAAAATTGTGATGCAATATTTCAAAAATTTGACTTGTATGTTTTTGCTATTAGGACAGAACGAACATCTTATCCAAATATGAACTGGCAATATGATTTGGCTAATGTTATTCATATCTTTATTATATTCTTATTGTATGGTTTTTTATTTCACCTAATAAACTCGTCCTGATTAACCATACTTGTTTAAAATATTGTCGAAGGCTTTCACGGTCAGAGTTCATTGGTTCTTGTAGGTTATCCGGGCTGTGTAACCGTGGTCTTGGAATTTTCTTTCCTGACGTTTCGCCAGCAACTGTGGCAGGCATTTTCAGAGTAGTAACACTGAAGGACAGTGTCTCTGGAGACACTGTCCTTCAGTGTTACTACTCTGAAGATGCCTGCCACAGTTGCTGGCGAAACGTCAGGAAAGAAAATTCCAAGACCACGGTTACACAGCCCGGATAACCTACAAGAACCAACATACTTGTTTAGTTTTACTCTACAGAGTCAAAGGATCTAAGATGTCCTTGTGTGAGTAAAAGGCATTTCTGCCCATGTACAGAGGGGTGTTGCCAATTATCAGTTTTCTTCAGCAGCCAACTACTGTACCACATTATAGAACATTCCAGTGAAGCTAGCGATCTTCAGGAGTGGAGAGGGAAGAAAAGCTACACTGGGAGAGAGAAGAAAAGCCAGATTGCGCACATGTCTTGGATCCAACCCAATATATGACTGGTATTCTTAATTATGTTGGGCAAGAGGACTGCAAGTTGGAAAAATTTCATTGGTGAACAAGGCAATCCTATTAGGTTCTCAGGTACCTTACCTATAAATATATGATGATCTGATATGGCTATTCTAAGACAGGAATAAGAACTAGAGCAGGAAAGTTTATCCTGGATCTCTCTGAGCTAAAAATACTTAATTGGGGAACAAATGTTATCCTTGCTAGTTCAGTGCCTAGTTCCACAGGCCTCAAATTCAAACAACAAATGAGCAAAGCAGCTAATGGTTTTTATCTATAAATGCAATTTGTGGCTATTAAAAGTGTGTGCCAAATATTTATCAACTCAAATTCCACTGCAGACACATCAATCAAAACTGATTAATGCGTCCACAATATTGTCACTACACTATACAAATAAAGCACATGCTTTTATGTATACAATACAGTAGTATTCGGCATTATTGGTTTATATTCAATGAGACCTACTTGCTGAGAAGCACTTTCCTACTTCTCCCTTCTGCTGCAGTCTATTGAGTCCCCCTGTGGGAAGGGGAAACTTGCAAAATTCTTCTCCCCCTCCTTCTGACGATAGAAGTGCCCTTTGTAGTTGTAAACATGGTATAAAATACAAACCACAGTATTTTCACCAGCCCTAAGAACAGTTGATCTAACACTCAAGTATTTGAGTATATTATTTTCGAACAAAAGACCATAAATATTTTTTTTCTTCAGATTGAGGGGTTAAACGTTGCAGAGAAGATGGTCCTGAATCAAAACTAGAATGATACCTTGTGACAGATTAGCAGTCCAAATAAAAGGTAATAGCGCAACAGATGACTTTTAAGACTTATTAGAGAAATCTTTATAATTTCAACTGACACGGCACTGTTATCAAACGCCATTTTCTATTGGAATAATAGCTTACAGTGAGCCACAATAAAGTCCTTGTATTTTTTTACCCGCTGGAGCTGCTCTTAACAAGTGTCCTCACTCTGCACATACCAAAAAGAACTATGGCTTTCTTGTACAAAATGCTGCCTTGAGGCATTATAGGCCCTGGGAATAATCCCATGATCAATCTCTTCATGCAGGTTTATTTTGACAGTTGAGATAAAATTGACCTACAGTGTTAAGCTGGTAACATCTTTCTTGCTTCAAAATGTTGACTGATTTAATTTAAAAAGAACTGTCACAAAAATTTATATGGCTTAACTATATGTAAAAAAAATGGTCTCTACTTATAATTGGCACCTGAGAAATAAAGTAATCACCACCACCACCACAACAATATTTAAGGATTCTATTAATCTCTGTGTGACACAGAAATCAAACTCGGCGAATCAGTGTTGATACAATCAATGAAACTGATGTAGAAGTCTCAGTTATTAAACTGAACTTATTTCTCCAAAATGTGAAGTTTTCGAGTAAACGTGTATAAACTCAATTTCATTTGTTTCCTGAAGAGTTCAGGCTCATGCCTAATATGCAGTGTTGGTGTACTAAAAAGCTATTTTTGTGGATTGTTATTTATGCAAATTAATTTCACTTCGTAATACTGTTCTTTCACATACACAATTATTCATTGGGTAGCAATGGATAATGAAGGCATTAGGAATTATAATTATATTTAAATTATTGTTCTGACCTGTTAGCCTAAACGACCTTGCAAATTAACAGAGGAAAGTTAGCATTCTTTGCAAGAAGATGCAGCCTACAAGTAGGTATCTTCACTTGACAACTTTCAGTAATAAACAAAGTGTTCAAGTCATACTTTACTAGAACGGCATGACAGTTGCTTCCACGTGACATGTATTTGTGCTCACTTGGCTTTTCCTAGCAGACATCATTTGACTGGCCTGAAGTCTAGCTATATGGAAGTTCGGCATCATTCTGGTGACATGAATGGCCCCTGTGGCCAATTCTAAAAAACCCTTAAAAGGAAAGCTTGTTTTTTAAAAAATAGCATTCAATTTGTAGAGACTTATTTGAAAACCATTCAGTGTAGATTGTTTTATTGTACGTATAAGACAGAAAGATGGTGCTGCCTGGGAAAGGTTTTGCTGGCAGGGAGAGACAGGAAAAGAGAAAGTGAATGCAACACTGTGAGTAATCAAGTACACATGGATTTTAATTAGCTGTTTTCCAAATATACTGTATATACATATATTGTAACCCACTTTGTCACTCAACAACATGGGAAATCAATTAAGATTAAGGCTGCTTCAGCAAAATAGTGCTCTGATCTCACCAGTAGGGAGGGTATAGGAAACATTTAATAAAAACAAGCTTTCATGATCATGTCTTAGTATATGTTAGACATGTAACTCGAGTGTAAGAATGTAATTTTTAATTAGTAAGACATTTAGGAAGAAAGTCATGTAGACTTTTTGACATCAGTTTTAATTATTCTAAATTAATTTACTTGCCATTTTACAAAATGGTCTTTTCCAATAGATACGGCATCAATATTTGGAGAGAGAATGGTGGGGGTAGGTGAGAATATGATAGAAGTCAACATAAAATTGTGGAAGTGATACAATTCAAAAGTTTGTGCCTTTGTGTCTCAACACTCAAAAGTGTTGAACCAAATCTAGGCCTCTTATCTTTTATGGAAATAAGAAATCTCCAAGATCTTCAGATGCAATCTAACGCACATACATTGTATACCAAGTAGAGCTGCAACCTATGTAACAGAACATTATTTACATCAACATAGATTTAAAAAAGAGATTGATACCGTGTGTATTCTTCTTGCAGCTTATTAGAATCGCTTACAAAAAACTTGACTCTGAAGTTTAAACTGTGAGGAGATCCTCCTAAAATTAAATAAAGACATCAGTTTAGATTACTTTTACATCCTAAATTAGAAAAATATTTTTATTCAAAATAATAAAATGTTTGCTCACTCTTCAACTGTTTCCTGATAGGCTTATTTGGATCCAGCCACCTCTGGGGGGAAAGGAAAGATAAAATAATTATATGTTTTCCCTCCCAATCAACAGCATATCAAATAACCACCGGAAGTTATCAGCATGTTTGCAGAAATCAATATTAGCAACAAACACTAAGAATTATAAATTATATTTATCTGAGATAGTCCTAGAAAGTACCACCTAGTTGCTAAGCTCTTAAAACGATCTTCCCTGACAGCTAGCCCAAGTGAGCCTCTGGTATCTGCTCCAAGACCTGGTAAAGGACATACTGATATGCAGCCAAATGAGGTGTGGGTGTTATCAGCTATGCAGAAAAGAGATTTACCATGAGATCTACCAGGCTGGCTGTGGAATATTTAACCTTTTTCATCATCTGTAATTGGAATACAATACACTTTGAGAAAGAATGATAAGCTTGCTGAAGTTTACCATTACAAAACACCATTTTCTCCAGGCTAAAATCTATAGGATGTAGGCCCCTGCTATGCTTAATGGCAGCAGCATGCACAGACAACCCGATGTAATTTTTCAAGCAAAAGAAAACCAGGTTCTCTGGACAGTAGCTGCATTGCTCTCTCTCAGTTCTTTCTATAAGAAGGAACTGAGCTGAAACTGTGAGCGCTAAATACAACAGCAATTAAACTCAACACTAGAGGGAGTATACGGGGAACCCTGTAAGGTAAGATCACTCCAGGTACTACGGTTAAATAAAATGGGCTTGAATAAGGATTCTAGCATGCCTAATTATTGTCATATTCTAGGCACAAGCCAGTTTTCCCCCACCTCAATATGCCACTATTTTCCCATACCAGTTTTACTCCTGGACTAAGCAGTACTGTTTTGTTTTGAAAGTGCTTCAACTAGAAAATGCTGGCAAGCCACTGAGGAAAGCAAAGCGCAGATTCCAGAACAGCTTTTAACGTTTTATATGGTCAAGCATTATAAATCTATGCTGTTGTGTATGATTTCGGGGAAAGCCTGTAATGTCCTAAAAAGATCACTTCATAAATACTCAATCCCTGAGGGGGAGAACACAGCAAGATAATAAACACGGGATAGAGGGTAGACAAGGTTCAGTTGGGGACCTGTTGGAAGATTTCACCTTTTAGAGATGTATATTACAAAGGGGGGGGGGAGACCACGTGCATCCTTTAGGCAACTAGCTTGCACATTTCTGCCCTAGAACAAACAACTGTCAGCATGAACTATAAGCCAAAGGGTTACTGACCATATGCACAACATTCAAGGATTGCTTTCTAGGCCACTGACTTTCAGAGCTTGCACTCTGAATAACAACAACAAAAGCACCATCACAAAAAGCACCCATAATCTCAGCTAGTGCACAATCAGTACAACTCTATTTTTAGAAAAAACAACAAACATATAGCATTAACCAGACTACCAGAAGACTTGATGGTACAGTCAGAGATGCTCAACGGAGCAATATTTCTTCCTCTCAGTTTGTAAGAAGTTTGTAAGCCAGAGTGTTTGCCCTGTTGCTGGGGTACATAAGGGGTCTTAAACCCCTGATGTTGGTATGACAGTTGGTACTGGTAAGATTTATTGTACTGGTAGGAATGATGAGGAAAATACCTTTGCTTATAGTTGCCTGATGTCTGGGTCGTCAGGCCCAGTGATTTGGCATTAAGCTTGCTTTTCCTCATCCTATCAAGGATAGGGTCAGTTTCCTCACTGAAGAGATATTTCCCTTCAAAGGACAAGTCTTCTATGTGTGCCCTAGTATCCGCAGGGAGTCTGACCCCGAATCAGATGGCGTTCGGTGTCGAGCCACCTCAGTCAGAGTCGAGACGTTCTGGCGCTCAAGAGGGGATCAGCGATGAACTGTAGGGCTCCTACCCCTCTCGCGGTCCACAGGCATCTTGGCAACAGGGGAGCAGGACTTTCAGCGCCGAGGCAATTGGGGCTGTTTAGGTGAAGCCCATTCTTTGGGCGCCGGGGACTGGCATCGAGAGTCGGTGTCAGGGGGGGAGTGAGTTTTGTCCGGCGATTTTGGGCAGGACAGGGACTCACTTTTATCTATTGCCTTCTTGGACTTAGACATGTCATCCTTTGATTTTTTTCTCTCTTTTTTTCCACAGGGGGCTCTGAAGCCGCTCTTTGCGTCTCAGTGGCCCGGGAAGTCGAAGGCACTGTGGAGGTCAACATGACTGATGGAGTTTTAGATTATTTTTTTTGTAGTAGGCTCCATTGCAGCCATGAGCGACTCTTCCCAAAGCAAAACCTTCAGCCTTGAAGCGCTATGTCGTCTGGGCTTGATAGTAAAGAGGCGGCAAGAGGGGCAGGAATCCACAATGTGGGATTCGCCCAAACAAAATAAACATTCCGAATGTTTATCATTCACTCCCATCTTCATTCCGCGTCGCAAACATTTGTTGAAGAGAGCCATTTGAGAACAATAAAACCTCCGACAACTATCAAACAGTTTGCTCTGATCTAGAACACGTTCTCCCCTCCCCCACGGCAGCGAAAGGAGAACTGACGGAAGGAGCGCTCCCCCCTCCCCTTTCAAATGACCGTTGGGCAGGAAAATGGCCGCTCTCGGCACGAGGGGGGGTGCTTCAAAGCTTCGAGACGCTAGAAAAAAATTCTCCATGGCCGGCCTGCGCAGTCCCATGCGGGACTGGACTGAAGACACGACGACGGAGGAGTTACTAGATTAAGAATTTCAACTGGAAATGCCAAAAAGTAACAGAAGAAAACACAGCATAGTTTCTAGAGCAGCTTTATCATTCTATATCACTGGTTCCCAACCAGGGGCCCGTGGACCACCAGGGGTCCACGAGAACTAAACCAGGGGTCCGCAAAACAAAGTTATAAGCCCATAATAAATTAATATTTATGCGGGCGGCATGGCGGTGGCTCGCAGGCGCAGAGCGCGGCGGCGTGCGGTGGTGACTCGCGGGAGCAGCGTGCAACAAGTAAGGAACATGTGGGGGCGGGGAGGGTGCAAGCGAGCCTCACACAACCACACACAATAGGAGAAACACTCGTCAAACCTTGTTTGATGATAGCTGTCGAAGAGGTTTTAAGGATGGAAGCCAAAAAGAAAATATAAGAAATACCTCTATCGAACAACACGGTAAAAGCTCGAACTGAAATTATGTCAAATGACATCGAGGAGCAGCTTGTTTCGAAAATAAAAAATTCGCCATGTTTCACTTTGCAGTGTGATGAATCGACAAACGTTTCTAATTGCAGTCAGTTGCTCGTATTTGTCTGCTTTTTAGACAATGACAACACTATTAAAGAGGAATTATTGATTTTGCGGAAACTGGAAACGACGTCAAAAGGTATCGACGTCATGAATATAATAGCAGACTATTTTGAGAAACATAGCATTATGTGGGAAAAGCTCACCGGCTTCTGTACAGATGGCGCTCCAGCCATGTTAGGATCATGCTCCGGTCTAGCAACATTAATAAAACTGAAGAATCCTTCAGCAATAACAACTCATTGTATCATACATTGTCAGGCGTTAGCTTCCAAGACTCTTCCTAAAAGCCTTGTTAATACCATAAAAGTGGTCAATGTTATTAAAAGCAGAGCCTTAAATACACGCCTTTTTAAAAAACTGTGCACTGAAATGGACTCCGATCATGAGACTCTTCTTTTCCACACCGAAGTTCGTTGGCTATCGAAAGTTCAAATAACCTTCCCAGCATATTGCCTAAGAAAAGAGGTTGAGCTGTTTCTAGCCGAGAAGAAAATTAAAAATTTACAAGAGCTGTTTTCTGATTCGAAAAGTCAGATGCATTTGGCTGACCTTGTGAATATTTTCTCACATTTGAATAAACTAAACACAGTTGCAAGGTTCTGGAAACATAAATTTAGCAGATGTGGGAAACATTTTTATGTTTGAAGACAAACTGCGTACCTTTATTTTCAAACTTCAATTATGGGTAGGCAAAAACAATTATTCTGCGTTTGTGACATTAAAAGCACTGGTCGATGATAGTAAAGATGACATGATCACCGCAAACATACAAGTCAACATCAGAAGTCATCTGCAAATGCTGGTCGATGAATTCCACCGTTACTTCCCGGAATATAACCAGACCGAATCAAAAGATACCCAAAAGCTGATTCGCAATCCTTTTGGTATTGCTGTTGAAGAGGTTGCAGAAGAAATCCAGGAAGAGCTCATTGAATTCCAAAATGATAGGAACTGTAAGGATGCGTTTGAATCAGTTTCTCTTGAAGAGTTCTGGTGTAAAAAAGCAATTTCATATCCTACAGTTCGGGGATTCGCCTTGTGATATCTTATGCTCTTCTCCACAACTTATTTATGCGAACAAGGGTTTTCTGCTTTGCTTATAATTAAGAACAGGACCAGAAATCAATTGGAAGCAAGTGATGATATTCGTGTAGCTCTGAGCAACAGTATTAGCCCCAGAATTGCCCAGCTTGTAAAAAGGATGCAAGCTCAAAAATCACATTGATTTACAATTAAAAGTTTTCTATTATAAAAAATATATTCAAATATTATTCTAAGTTTAATGTTAAACAGTTATGATTAAAGTTTATTTTCAAATTCTCAGAATTTTTATTTTGAACCTTGGGGTCCCTGCACCGAACAAAAAGGTCCTAGTGGTCCCTGGTCAAAAAAAGGTTGGGAACCACTGTTCTATATGGTAAAGCATTATTCACCTACATGGACAACCACAGATTATTATTATACTAGCTACAGCCAACTATCTGTATTACAGTGCACACATTTTAAAAGTAGCAGACTTACCTATATTTCCCATGTGGTAAACAGGTTGTCTGCATTTATGTCAAGTTCAGCTGGCAAGTTACATAAATGCTAAATCACTATAATGACAGTGGTTTCAATAACCAT
The DNA here is from genome assembly GCF_029931775.1 of Euleptes europaea. NCBI lineage: Eukaryota > Metazoa > Chordata > Lepidosauria > Squamata > Sphaerodactylidae > Euleptes > Euleptes europaea. The sequence goes on along the minus strand of NC_079326.1, from coordinate 9,056,728 downwards.
ACCACTAACACTTCTACCCCCTAAGAAGAGAGGTAATATTTCCAAAAATGTTGAAACTATGGGCAAATTTTTTTATCCCAGCTTTGTTTTGCTTTTTACTGAAAAAAAAACAGAATTGTGGGGGGCGGGCAGAGGGACTGTAATGTATTTGTGTAGTCCTCTCTGGGGGCAGGGGAACATCATTCCTGGAGTCCATGGGGTCTTGTAATCACAAGCCTAGTCACTCTTTCCTTATGTGGGTTATTTTATTTAGCCATGTGCCTTAACCCATCTGCGCCCAGACAGCCATTGCCGCTGCCTCCACAGTTTTTGAGCTTCCCTGGGGCAGACTGTGAAGGCTGCCCTGACTATACCTTTCTGCCCCCTGGTCCCACCCTGCTCCACCTAGGTGAGCCTTGCTGCTGGGCTCAAGAGCTTGTCCTGCCATGCCAGGCAGTTTGATGCTGGGTAGCCTGCCACAATGTGTTACTTATATTCCCTATCAAACCTATTTATACTTCTGCATTAACAACACAAAATGTTTCATTCATAATTTAGGTAAGGCCATTAAGGACTGCTGCGTGGAGGCCAAAAGAGAGAAGATTCACAATATCTGACACTGTGGGATCCAGCTCTATGTTTACAGCATACATAAGAATTATTATCTAATGCTGAATGATTGTCCTGCACATTTTTTTTCATCCTCTACGTTTTGAGTAAGGCCATGTCTTAAAAAGCACTCCACTCTACTCCCTCTAAATGAAAAACAGGTTTAACACAAGTTTTTTTTTCAGTGCCCCCCCATTTACCAATGTTTCCATTGGAATTTTAAATCCTCTTAAAGTTGTGGGTTCCCCCCTCAGAATTTTCTGTGCCCCCCCCCAAACCCTCACATCTCTACTGCTGAGGAAGCAGGTGCTGCTTTTTATGGCCTCGTTATGTCTATAGGCTGCCTTCGGTAGTGAATCAATCTGCATAACCTCATCTCAATGCAGATATGACAGCTGTAATAATTGGGTGCTATAATAACAAAGTGAGAAACTGTTATGCCTTTGTGGTTTGGGATAAGCAGAAGACATCATCTATTAGGAAGAGCTGTGGTTCAGTGGCAGACCACATGCTTTTGCATGCCAAAGCTTCCAGGATCAATCCCTGGCATTTCCAGTTAAAAAGATCTCAAGCAGCAAGTGTTTGGAAAGGCTGTTTCTGTCTGACACCTTGGAAAGCTAATGCCACTCAGAGCAGACAATACTGTGCTAGGTGAAGCAACAGTTTGAATCACTAAAAATCAGCTTTATGTGCTCATTATGTAGTTTATCACCCCTTATAAAGAACTTTGAGACATCTACTACTGTGTGTATATCTGTTCAAAATGAAAAGCTGGCCTCTTAAATTTAAACGAGTATGTTTCTTAAATGATACTAATATCAATGTTTAAAGATCATCTGCTGCAGATGAAAACAGGGGTATGCATCCAGACAATTTGCACAGATGCAAGGGGGCTCAACTCGATTCCTCCCTCCTGCTGCTGCTTTCTAAACGCCCCCCCCCCCCGCCCAGCTCCAGGAAGTGCTCTTTCTCCCATAAGCAGGAAGGGTGTGTGTTTTAGTTTGCAGTATCCTGGAGGAAGCAGGGAAGTCACACTGCCCTGACAGAAATCCCTTCTCTCCATGGCAATCTCTAGTCAATCCAAGCTATGATCCTTTTATTTTAAGAAAGCTGATAAATTGTATAAGACATGGATATGGTGATATTATATTTTATAATTATGTACTTCTGAACTGTACTTTTATGTATTTGTTTTCCTAATGTACTGCATGGCTTTTTATTTTTATTTTTTTGGTTATGCATTGAAAGATATGGCACAGAATTTGTGGTTTCCTGGTGAAAATGTTTCAATGCTTCCACTAGAGATGTGAGGTGGAAATTTTTTGAAACTGCTTTATTTAACTATGGAAAATTGTCCATTTCTAAAGAGTGCTTCATAAAATTAACAACAATGACCAGGTGCCACTGCACATTCACATCTTATCATATACAGGTCTCTGGGTGCACTAAAATCAGTATGTCAAAAATATTCATTGCCTATGTGTTTTTTGTTCCTTAAACAATGAAAGGGAAGTGCATGCATGGTATCAGAGGCATGTTTGGGCACAGCAAGGCTCCTAAGCCTCTCCAGCCCCAGGCACCACCCTGATACAGCATTATAACAATCAAAAACCTTGGCGTATTTTTAAACCATTGAATAGAGGCAATGTAAATAACAAAACTTTTTTATTTAGAAAAATTTAAGGCTGACTCTCCAGGAACCTGCCAAAAGTGGCTTACAAAATAAAAAGAATAAAAACAACACATTAAAATATATTAATTAAAATCCAGCATTGGGGGAAAAACAACAAGCCAGCATAAAAACATACATGATAAAAAGATACCACAGACAGCTTAAAATGAGTTTCCAGGCTAAAAAAAATGGCCATTAATGAATGGCCGCTTTCTCCCTCTTTTCTCCCGGGAAGGCAGCGAATTGGCGAGGTCCCCACGCACATGCTTTGCACAAGCGCGTATTGACCTCTCCCTCTTTCACTACATTCCCGGGAGAACTAAGTCGCGCAACAGAGGAAGGAGCTCGCCCATGAGTGCCGGGAACCCCGAATCGACTCCCCACCGGGATACTTCTGGGCCCCGGCAGCAGCAGCGGTGGCTGCTCCTTTCCCTGCCGGGAGGAAGGCACTACCCATCCCCAGCAGGGAGAGCGGCAGCAGCACCTTCTCCCCACCCCCCAGCCAGGATTTGATGCTCACCTCCGAGCAGCCTGCTGCCTGGATCTCTGCTGTCAGAGGGGAAGCGACTGCAGTGGCCCCTTCCAGCGCCAAGGCTGCGTGCTTCCAGCCACCCAGCCTCTACCCGGCGAAAGGTTGCCAGGTGGAGATTTGTGGTGGCAAGAAGTGCGTGGACCTGGCGCCAGAAGGGGCTGCCACCGCTTCCCCTCTGACGGCGGAGATCCAGGCAGCAGGCTGCTCAAAGGTGAGCTTCAAACGCTGGCTGGGGGGGAGGGCGTGGGGAGAAGGGGAGAGAGAGGTGTGGGTGGGGTGGGGGAGGAAAAGGTGCCACCGCTGCTTTCCTGGCCGGGCAGTGCCTTCTACCCAGCGGGGAAAGCAGCCGAATTTGTTTGCCCCGGAATATGTCCCTGTGCGTTCTATTTTTTGAACGTGGGGACATAAAACGTGAGATAGGCCAGGGACAAACAAATTCGATTATGGCCATGCGTTAATGGCCAATGTTTAAAAAAATCAATCCCTAAATTAAAAGCCTGCATGAACAAAAAGGTTTTGGCCTGGTGCCTAAAAGAAAGTAACGCAGGCACCAGGCAAACCTCAAAGTCTCACCGGAGTCCCATCAATTGTCAGTGGATTGTTAAAATGTTTGTTCAAAATTAGGTCACGGTGACTTCTGGAAAAAAGTTGTATCAAACAATCCCTTGGGACCTTATTTCTTGTAGCATAAGCAGACTTCCGGTTCCGGTGCCGATCGCCGTGGCAGCGCGAGGCTCGCGCTCCGGGCTTCAAAGCGGAGCGGGGGGAGGTTTCCCCCCCCCCCGGACAACGACGCGGCTCCCCCAGAAGGAGAGGGGAAGCTGAATTGACTGCCAGCTCGCGTCCCGACCAAGATGCGCCCGCTGCCTCAAAACGGCGGGGAGCGCAAGGAAGGGAAAGCGGAAAAGCCGAAGCCATTGGATCTGTACGAGCCTGGGAGAGCGGCGTGAAACGGCACGGAGCAAATGCACAAGGTTTATTTTTCTGAATAACAATTTTTAACAATTAACTCACGGGGGTGACTAACCAGTTATTACAAATAAGGAGAAGCATATTTGATTTTGCTTTCTATACTCGCTAACATCAACATAGAGAATCTTGGCTTTTTGCCAAAGCATTGCGCACTTGAAATTCCAGCTGTGCCATTTCAGACCGGAGAAGTATCTAAACAGGTCTGAAAGTGTGTGAGATGTTGGCAATGGAACACTGAAGGATATTTATTATGCTATGATTCTCCAGATTTGACTGTTGATTTGAACTCTGCTGCATGAATCAGAGAAAATGTTTTAAAGAGCCTCAACAGATACAGTTGAACTGATGTTTAACTAATAACTCTCACCCCCTCTCACTTTCCCTGGATTATAGCAGCCATTTTAAGTTTTTTTCATGGGAGATAAAAAAGATAAAGCTAAGAAAGACACAGAAAAGCACCCTAAAGTACTAATAAAAGAGACCAAACAGCTTCAGATCCAACAATCTTTACAACTTAAAAGAAGGGCTTCTGTCACCAGCCCTGCTCTCTCACCAGCATCTTCTCCTGGAACAGAGTCAACAATAACAGTCAAGATGACTAAAAAACCTGATGCCACTCTTAACTCTCTACAAGAACTTTTGACTAAAACTCTTCAGGAGGTGACATCAGTCAAACAAGAGGTGGCAGAAGTCAAACAAGAAGTGGTCTCAATGAAGCAGGAGATGGAATCTGTTAAGCAAGGCCTAAACCAAAATGCAGTGGCTATTACTACACTTCAAGAATCTATCTCATCCCTGACAGTAAAACAGGATAAGCTTGATGCAAAAGTCCAAAAACAAACAAAGGAAAATAAAGAAACCAGAAAAAGGGTTGATGCTCTTGAATTGTCAATGGAAGCTGCCCAAGAACGCGACGAATGGCGTGACGCCAACACTGCAATGTTGGAACTGAAGATAAAGGAAAGCTGGATTCGTATACGTGGTCTCAGAGAAAAATGGAGGGTACAGATTTGAGAAAATATTTGAAAACAGTATTGGCTGAGTTTTTACAAGAAGATGATGCTGTGGTGGAAGGTATGATAATAACAGCCTATAGACTGAACTCTGCCATCTACCTCACCTCTGAAGGTAGGGGCACAGATAGCAGGGCTTATGAGGCAGATCTTAACTGGTGGGCTGGGCAATAAGGGAGAAGGTGGTCATTCAAGTACTCTGGCCCCAAACCATATAGGTAAGAATTTTGAACTGTGCCTGGAAACAGATGTGCGACCAGTGTGGATCTTTCAGTATGGGGATGATACAAACCCTGTATCCCACCCCTGACAATAGTTGGCTGCTGCATTTTGGATTAGTTGAAGTTTCCAGACTGTTTTCAAAGGCATAACAGTAATCTAAACTGGATGTAATCAGAGCATAGAACACCATGGCCAGATCATGCTTTTCAAGGAACAGCCAGCCATAGACGGCACATCAGCTTGAAGCTGATAAAAGGCACTACATGCCACAGACAAGCTCTATACCTCCAGCTGTACACCAGGATTCAGCAGTACCCCCAAGCTACAAACTCCTTCCTTCAAGGGGAGTGCAACCCCCTTCAGGACAGGCTGACTCCTTAGTCCTCAAGCAGCTTTGTCATTCACCAGCAGTGCCTCAGTCTTGCCTGGACTGAGGGCTTCAGTTTACTGGTCATCATCCATCCCATTACCATCTCCAGAACTTCCACAAGTGCTCCACCCAGCCCTAATGAGCTGGAGAACCATAGGACACCAATTAAGGCTGCAGTGAGTAACCCTCCAAAGCCCAGCAAGGACACCCATAGTTCAGATCACAGGATTCATGGCATAGGGCTTTATCTCTTTGCGTTCACATCAGTCAGCAATCACATAGGACTTTTGTGACCGCAATCCCATAAAAAAGGGCATTCTGCACAAAAAGGGAACCTTGAGCACAAACATCTTAGGGGAGAACAAATATTGTTGAAGTATATGTCTAACAGTGCTTTGCTCAGAACACTTACAAGAACTCCATCTCTGGATATAGACTTTAAGTAGAGGATTCAACACCTCCAGCTGGGGGTACAAGAACAACACACTCCGCAGAGGTATGCTGAGTGGGTGTCTGCCCAACACTATTACAGATACAACTGTTCATTCTGTCCCCCGTAGCTAGTCTGTGTATTCCCCAAGCAACATCCCTGTCCCTAAACATTTGCTAACTGTTAAGTGCATATACAGTGCAGTGGACAAGAGAGGCTTGCAGGTATGCTGGCAGCATAGTATAATATTCTCAGCGCAATGCTATGCCCCCTCCCTGCAAGTGAGAGATATAGAGAGCATAATTACAGTCAGGGTGGATTACCAGGCACTCTATTCCAATCCGTACCACTACTGATGCCTACAGCCTTTCACAATCAAAACCCCAAGAAGCAACCCCAGCAGACGGTGCAGACAAAGGTCCCCTGCAATTCTCTACAAAGGGCAGGTAAGTGTCAGAGCAATAGTTTCAACTATGCTCTCTAAAAAGTACAGCCTATCCATATGGAAACCCTCAAGGTAGAAGTGGATCTTGCAAGAGAACCATGTGCAAACCCATGGATCCCACTTGTTCTTTACTGCTATTGTGGAAAATTACTATGGGCTCTTTACAAGCAGCCATCCATGCAGAGGAGGTCAGGATGGGCTCCATTCACAGTACAGTGCTATGCTAAGCCTACAACATGACCAGCAGCCTCAGTGAACAGTATGCTTCCAGCTTCATTGCTGAGGAATTGCCAACACTCTTGTTCTAGCCTACGTCCTTCACCATTGTTTCTTCCCTGTGAATCCAGAAAAAGGGAACTCAAACATGTACTTGCAGAGCTCCCTGGAGTATCTTTCTCTGAATGGCTCTTCCCAGTGATGACACAATGCTCTTTCCAAAGAATGGTGCTGTATTGGTTGTATTCTCTACTTTAGTGTGGGCAGAAGCAGTCTGACATCAGGGGGCATGACCATGCCAGAATGCATCAGTAGCATGTCTCAGTTTGCCCATCACATTGGCACTAAAGGCACACTGCTCCATGCTAGGTGGCTTGTGGTGGAGTTGCTTTGGACTCTGGTGCACTTGCTGTGCTCTCTGCACTTTGTTGAGGGGTGTTTCCATTACATATTCTACCTTTCCCCTTCCACTCTATCATTAAGGACTTTTCAAGTGATTAAATATTCACTATATTCTTGAATAAGCACATTATTATAAACAGCTGGAATATGGGCACAGGGTACTGATTAGCGACGCTGACCTAAGCTACTGAGTGGGATCTGCATGCTATTATTGGAAACAAATAATTACACCAGCACTTCAAACGGAGCCCACAAATTTTGGCTTGGCTGGCAAGCCAGTCATAACTCCTGGTTGCCATTTACCCTTCCCTACCACCAAGTAAGGATCTGAAGGTATTGAAAAGAGGGGCTGAGAAAGCAGGCAGAATTCATGCAAGTCTGCTTTCACTGCTCTGGCTTGCTCTGAAACCCTGTTTGATATGAGAACTGCTCTATCCAGGCACTGAAGGGCAGTTTCACGTATGGGGCCCTTACCAGAGGACCAAGGCTGCTTTCCTTCTCCAGCTAGCAATCTGATTTGGGGAGACCCCAAAGTCATCAACAATGAAGGGACTCAAAAGAGACACAGACTATCGGAACAAAGAGCTAACTGAAGACCTTACACTCTGATACCAAGAACTAATAAGAGGCACAAAAAACAATCTCTTATCCTCTTAAGTTGATGTAGCAAGACAAAGACTTCCTTATTATGTGACTGCTTAAGAAACAAACATTCTAACTTCTACAGTTTCACTCTGTTTGCCTGTGTTTATAGATATCTTTACTTTAACACATTTAATGCTACAGCTTATTTTGCTTTACACATAACTGCCTTTCTATTAATCCATTGCTAACAGCAGTTTGAATTAACTCTGAGAAGACCTTTTTGTACCTGCACACATTGATCATTGCTACTCAACTCTATTCTTAGTAGAAGCAAGAGGGAGGGAAAAGGGAAGATACTGTGAATCACCATATTCAGGGTTTCTCTCTCTCCTTTTTTGCAATACGTAACACTTGCACAGGCCAAAGAGCTATAAAAGTTGTGAACTTACTAAGAGACTGCTTCAACGCAAGCAACATGGCAATAGTGGAGAGAAAAAGGAAGATCTTATATAATGATGATGAAGCATTCCAAAACACAACAGTATGTATTAACAATTAACAGAACCTAATTTACAAATCACCTAACCTATTTTATTTCTTGCACTCTCATGACTTTACTATAATCTATATTTCAATGTCAAACTCCACTTTTCTATCTTCAGTCAGAAATGCTGTTTTTGTTTGAACACAACCTATTTATGAACACTGGTTATATACCGAATGAACAAGCACTACCAAGGTGTACAAATTTGCTTAGAAGTACTTCTATTGTAATTTTCCTGATGGATCATGGAAAGGGAGGGGGGGTGTACTACCAGAAAAAAATCAGGATGTTCCATCTTTTGGAAAAGTATTTCCCAGATTGCTTTAGAGGTGGAAAGTGGAAAAACGAGCATCAGATATCAAGAATTATCTGTAAGTGTTCAGAATGCAGCTTCTCTAACAGCCCTATTCTCCAGCTTCCTATCAACCAACTGAACCCCTGCACTCTCAAGTGGGCTACCTGATCAGCAAAGCTTAATCTCAATCTACAGAAGAATAGCAAATAATCAATTTCTTTAGAAAAAATATTAAACTTACCGGGTTGTCAGTAGAATCATCAGCCAACTGTAAACCAAAATAGTCTCTCTCGGTCAGATCAAGATGCTTGAAAACTACATCCAACAGGATTCGCCCCTGATCATTTTTCTGCAGGAAAAAGGTGTCCATGAATGAAAATGTGTCAAAATGAAATCAACTTTTCAAAGAACCACTGAAGAAGAATGCCTTGCCATTTTCCCCCTTTCCCAAGCCAATACAGAAATAAGAGATGGAGGAAACCGGGTACCAACATTACTTCCTGAGAAAACCTTTCTCCTTTTCAACCACACATATCATCAGCTTTATTCTGCAAAAAACTTGTTCCTGCTTCAACCTGCCCCCAAGTTTAATTATTGTCAGTGATTGCCTTCTTCTCTCTGAGGTCAAAAGAAAGTTTCTCCATACCATGTAAACAGAGCCATTCCTGCTCCTGGTCTACATAGTCTATTTGTATTCAGGAGGAAAGGCCAAGATCTACTTTGAAAACTGAAATTAAACCAAACACAAGCAAACATGTTATCACAAGGTATAATAGGAATATTTATATGAACAAGTGTGGATTTTCCAATCTTTGTTTCTGAAATCTAAAAGTTTAATTTTTTTCAAGCAGAGGCTTTAACACAATCTGCCTTGCCCTTTTGGGGAAGTTATAAACTAATGTGGTAAGGAGCAAAGACATAAAGAGATGCAAGATAACCCAAATGTGAGATATTTTCCCCTTCAGAACAAAGGGTAAAAAGAATTAACTGAAACTTTAATAACCACAATATCTGAAAAGAAGCATCTTTATTACATCCCTGAATGACTCTGCGGTTAAAGGGCCACATGTACATACAGCTTTGCTTTCAGCTATTCACACCCAAGAAAAAAGGAACACTGCAATCTCTGATAGGAACAGGACACATACTCTTCCAAAAGATTTTAACCCATTTTTTCATCAATCTCTTTTTTATTTTGTCAAATTAAACCTGCCTAGTTTGTATGACTGCATCTTGATATATCCCACAAATTTAAAGAGTTTCTCCACTTCTACTATATCACAATGCAGCCTTGTAGCCACAAGAACGCTCAGCAAGCCTGCCCCTGCCAATAAAAAGGCTTTTACAAAATGTCTCTTCCTCCTACACTTCATAGGTTTGTTTCTTAACCACTCCTTTGTCTCCTTCATACATTCCAGACACTGTGCCTCCTTTCATACTACCTTACATGCTTTGGCCTCCTACCCAAGCAATTTATGCAGAACTTCCTTTCTCTGCACAATGCCGAAGATCAAAACCATTTTATGTGAAAGGGTGACTACACAATATGTTTCCCTTTCTCATGCTTCCTCTGTATTCTACAGCTTTGACATAGATACCTTCCTAGCATCTGTTTTCCACAGCTCCCTCTGGTAAGGTATAATCTCCACTGATACAGTCCCTTGATTACCATTGCATTTTCTATTAATAGCTCAGACTATTTAACCATAATCAAGACTATTTGGAATTGCCTGCCAAAGCCACATGTCACCAATTATACTAAAACTGCATCCAAGTACATCTCCTTACCCGCCAAAGCTTGGAAAGAACTACCGTATATACTCGAGTATAAGCCGAGTTTTTTAGCCATGATTTTTGGCTTTAAAAACTCACCTCGGCTTATACTCGGGTCAATACAGTAATTCGCCTGCCGGGCCCTCTCCCAGCGCGCTCCCGGATTATTCCAAATTTGGAAAAAATATAAAAGGATTTTGGAAAACAAGACCCCGGGATGGATTAACCCAGTAGAAGCATATATGAGAAGAGGGATACACCTAAATTTAGAAATGGATGTATTGAATAATTTCCCTATATACATCCAAATCTAATAATGTGAATATTAAAATCCTTATTTACCTTCTCTTTATCATACCATAGATAAGCATGCCATCTAAAACGTAGGTTAAAACCTTCTAATTCTAATATTTTAGTATTCTCTAACAGCTGAGAGAGAGGGAGGGGCGTGGCAAGGTGTTCGGCCACTGCCTCACCTGACCGAGGTGGAGACGGGCGGGGCAGAGATGGAGGTGTTCAAAAAAATTGACGATGTCCTCAAAGATGTCACAAAAACAATGAATTACATCATGGCTCGTGCTCTGAATTGTCGGCAGTTTCAAGCACTTCTTGAGGAGGTTCAGGCACAGTATAATTGTTTACTTATGTACAATAATGTCTGTTGGCTGAGCAGAGGACGAGTCCTGGAGAGATTTGTAGCCTGCTTGGATGAAATTAGGCTGTTTATGAATGAAAAAGGGCAGGAATATCTACAGTTCAGTGATATGGCCTGGCCTACCAACCTCATGTTTTTTTACAGATTTTACACTACACTTCAATGTACTGAACAAACAACTACAAGGTGTAGGGATAACAGCAGAAAGGATGTTTTGTGATATCAAAACATTTGAGAGAAAACTGCAGGTTTTTGAAAGAGACCTTGAGAGTGGGCAGCTGAAATATTTTCCAAATCTAAAAATGCAATTACAAAATTCTACATTTGCAGACAATCCTACAAGCCATCAGGAAATCTACAAGGAATTCACTAGCATTGTAGCAGCTGCAAAAGTGAATTTTAGTAACAGATTTTTACAGTTCCGTAAGATGGAGACAACCCTGTGTTTTCTTACTTCTCCAGATAAAGCCAAATTTGAAGAACTTGATCTTTCCTGCCTACACTGGTTAGATTTAGGAAATCTGGAAATGGAGCTAATAGAATTTCAAGAAAGCTCTATCTGGAAAAATAAATTCTATGACCTGCGTGAAACACTTGAGATGATAGAAGGGATGACAAAGGACAGCACAGTTAGTTCTGAAAATGAAATCCTTAAAGTGTGGAATTCTCTGCCAAATAATTTTAAGTCAATTAAAGCACTTGGGATTGCTTTCCTTACTTTGTTTGGATCATTTTATGCTTGTGAGCAGCTGTTTTCAGCTTTGAATTATATCAAATCTGACATCAGAAACAAGCTAACAGATGACCTGAGTGCTGCATGTGTTGCTCTCAAACTTACAAAGTATGAGCCAAGGGTAGACAAATTATCAGCATGCACACAACAGCAAAAATCACATTAATTGTTCAAAAAATTTGACTATGTCCTCAAACATGTCACAAAAATGGTGAATTACATCATGGCTCGTGCTCTGAATTGTCAACAATTTCAAGCACTTTTTGAGGAGGTTCAGGCACAGTATAATTGTTTACTTATGTACAATAATGTCCGGTGGCTGAGCAGAGGACGAGTCCTGGAGAGATGCATGGCAAATACAAACAACTTTTTATTGAAAGGTAAAACTTTGCATCATTGAAAGCTCTGTTATTGTGTTTTTCTTTTAAGGCAAAATATGTGAATGTATGAGTTGTTTTTTCTAAACTAAAACCTCAGTATTCAGGTTAAATTGCCGTGATGGCACTTGGCGATAAATAAGTGGGTTTTGGGTTGCAGTTTGGGCACTCGATCTCTAAAACGTTCGCCATCACTGCCCTAGGGGGCAGTGGAATTGCTTAGGGGGACATTAAAAGGCAAGGGGTGGGAGGGGGATGCTGGAGGTGGGCCCCTTCAATTGCATTGTTCATTTATTAACAATTGACCAGGTTACAGCACCACGCTGGCAATTGGCATTCCAAGCTTCTGCCTCCACGTAGTGCTGCACTCCAATGGAAATTATCAGAATTTTTAGTAAATATGCCACCAGAGCTCTAGTCAGAGCCGTATATACCACATCACCACACATGTTTTTGTCTCTGTCATTTTAAAATTTTTTGCTGGCAAGTCCTTAACATTGAGTGTGGTATTTATTTTCCTGTATTCTCAGTTACTGAACCTGTTGATTATGAAGTGCACTTTTTAGCTATATTAAGTGCTCTTTTTGTCACAGCCCATCCAATATTAATATTTCTAGGTTATATAAGGATTTAAAATTTCTTAGTAGCTGATTCAAAAAGGGAAAAAAACTTTTTAAAAGAAAAATTTAGGGGGTAGAAAGAAAACAATTAGGTATATTTTCAGCAAAACAAAATTAAAAATTAGACAAATCTTTAAGGAAATTATTGTCTTTATTCAGAAATGGATTTAAATGAAAGAAAAACAAAAATAATAAAAGGTGGCAATAAATTAAAATTGTCTTTATTCTTTTTAGCTCAATCCACTACTTTTCTTAATTTATTTATTTTTTGGACTTCCAGAAACGTATGCTCCCCCCACAAAGTAATAGTATTAATCCTTGGTAAAATACCTTCAATTTTAAATGCCCATAAAGTATGGATGAACTTTTTCTCTTTAGTAAAATTTTCACAATTACATATTACATCATAAAAGTTCAATAAAGGTCCTCTTATTACAATTGTAATATATTTCTTTACTATGTCCTTGATTTTGAGAAAATTCTCAGATACATTTTTAATCCTACAAAGGTATCAAAAGCTAGCAATATTTCATCTCTTTTAACAGCATCATTTATCTTCAGTATACAATAAACAGATAAATTGTTATAACTACTGAGGTAAATTGAATTAAAATCTGGAGTCTTAGCAGGAGTCTTAAATCACCAGGTTTAATAATCTGGAGTCAATTTCTTTGCTTGGAGAAAAGTAAGATTAACACACTAAAACCATAGTCCACAAAATATGATGTTGGAAATGCAACAAGGAGTTTCTTAATCACTGTACATAGTACAGGATAGCAATTAGAAATTTCTTTCTGTATTTTGGATGATTTCTTAAACTTTGGCTTCAGCTCACCGGCATCTTGTAGCTCAATTAGTTCTTCCTGTACTACCCCAGCTTCCTCAGTATCTGAAAATGGACTTGTCACCCAATCTGAAATTTTCACTGAAAGAAGATCCTCAAATCGTTCAGACATATCTTCATGAAGCATATCCAAATGGTCACAAAACAACTTATATTCTACCTTTCTAACTCAGACAAGCTCAGAAATTGGCATAGTTCCCAACAGCCTATGTTGCATTTGAACAGTTAACTTTGCAATAAATGCAGACGACAGATTTACCTCATTTCCTTGCAACTGCAAATTCACGTAACTGAACTATGCAAATAGTTCTGTTAAATAAGCAATGTCAAGCCTGATGTCATCACTGAGCAAAGCACTCAAATATTCAAAAAAACTCCACAACAGTGTCAAAAAGGTTATAAAAGCATCTCACACAGTTGCCTTTTGATAGCCAACGAACTTCAGTATGAAGCAGCAAACATTCGAAATCTCGGAATAGTAGATCATTGAGAGCATAGGCTTTAATTTTATTCACTGCAGTAATGACAGTGTGTAATTACTTGTGCAGGTGATCACTGAGATTTCTTTGCAACCGGATGTTAGCGATGAATGACACAGTGAATGGTAAAAATATTGGGCACTACTTTTTTCAAGCAAGCAACATACCCACGATAGCAGCGAGTCATTGATGGTGCTTCATCCATTGCACAAGCAAGTGGAATTTCCTTGTCTTTGGAGAGCTGCTCAACAACCCGAAATACTCCTGATTATACTTCTATACAATATTCAGATAATTTATTGGATTTTAAGAAATCGACTCCAGATTACTAAACCTGGTGATTTAAGACTCCTGTTAAGTGACTTTAAACCGGACATTGGGAAACTGGTATCACTTCATCATGCCCTTCCATCACATTAAGAATTTATTGAACAGCGAAGTAGTTACTAAATGTGGTATCTAAGATTCTTGCTAAATGACTATCAGACTTTGAAAAGCTGGTATTGAAGTGCCTATGAAATCCCCCCTCTTGTAAGATGCATGTGTAGATAAACACGCATCAGCACTCTGCACACTCTCTAAGTACCTCAAAACAGCACACAAACCCTTGTCTATACTGCTTCTCCCTCCCTCCTCCTGTTCCGTCCCGGAATGTCATTGGCAAGATAGCTAACTTTCTCTCTGTTCTTCTGCTTTTCCTCTGTAACCTCAAAAGTACTGCTTGTTCCCTGATAAAAGGGAACCTTTGGCTAGAACTAGCACACGCGTAATAAAGAATAGCTTACATGTCAATTTCAATAGAACAATGAAACACTATGCAGTTATGCTAGGATGATCAGAATTGTATCTTTATTTGCAAACGTCGTTGCTGAAAAGTCTTTAAAAGTTCTTCCTGCCTGCTTATGTGGGTTCGCAATCCTTCGGCTTGACAGTCAGGGATTGTGCACCCAGTTCTATTTATTCTCAAAACCAATAAACAAACTGTGAATTTCACTGCATCTCAGCTCAGTTGTCTTGATTGGTAACTTAAGGTAAACTGAGGCACAACAGTATCACTGGATCAAGTTCATCAATTTTATTGACTACATTAAACTAAAGTTTTAATTGGATTTTTAATAAATATGCAATTATTACTGCTGTGAATTTTATTGTTATTATCTTCCTTAGTAGGTCGTACAAACCACTGTTCTGAATAATACTTTTTATAGATAGAGTAGGATAAGGGGCAATGTGAATGAGTTTATGGAACCAAGGGGGCAGTAGCCAGAAAATGTTTGGGAACCACTGCAGTAAACTTTGATGTCCTCTGCCAAAATCCTTTGATGCAAGTAAAAACCATGAAAACCAGTTTATGAACTTTTAATTCTTCATTAAGGTCTTCTTCAAGAAAAGAATCATGGGCTTCAACTAAGAAGGGGGTGAGGGTTGCGCTTGCACCACAGGTGGGCAAGAAGTGATGTATATTCTTTTTTTTTCCCCTGTACCTTATTTTATGTATTTTATTTTATTTTCTCATTCCCCTTTCCATGTTTTTTATTTTCTGAACCCTAAAATGTCTAATTAAAAAATAAAAAATAAAATAAACTTTTAATTCTTAATATTTTATACAACACTTCCCTAGTGTCCAAAGCTGATCTGATCTAGTGTCCAAAAAACCTCACATATAGAATTTTCACATATCCTAGAGGAACAATATAGCAAGGCAAGCTAGTATTATTATTATTCCAATATTATTTTGCAGCCAGGAGGCACTAAGAGGCAGTATCTTGTCAAATGCTGCATAAAATTCATGGCACAGCTGTGATTTGAACCAGGAACGGTCTGTCCACAGTTCACACTTGGTCACTAAACTACAGCAGACACAAATACTATTGTAAAACAAATATTAGACGTCAGTACATCACGTTGCTTCGAAATTTTCTTCTTTGAGGATATATGATATATTTTAGCTTTTATTTACTCATTTTAGCAACCTCAAAGGAGGGAGAAACAGGCCAGAACGAAGTCCGTATCTGAGAAGTAGACTTCATGGAGGAAATGAGGACAATCACCCTTAAGATTAGATGCTTGTAAATCCATCCATTTACCATGCCTCAATGAATTGTGGTTATATAAACTGAAGGGAAAACATGCTGTTTATTACCTAATCTGATATATGTGATATTAAAAGCATGTTTTTCTGACCAGATGCAAGATATGTTTTCTACAATGCAAGATACATTTTCTACAATGTTGTACTTACATTAACTCTGAATGCTTGTACAGTGTTATCCAGGAGAAGAATATTGCAGACCACCTCTGTATGCTGTCTATCTCGTGCCAGCTCAGATGCTCGTACATTGTAGGTTCTGCCAGCAGGCAATCGGAAACGTGCGGTCATTACTGTCCGCACAACGTCTTAAAAGGACAAAAACAAAAAGACTATTATAGTTTACACCCATAAGAACTCACAGGTTGGATTTCACAAGTAAAGTCAGTACACAATTAGCAAACAAATTCTATTGAATGCTATATATTCTAACGTTTCCTTTCATGTTGAAACAAGTATCAGCAAACTTTCACTATCCTTAGTAAAGTTCTGACCAGGACAAGATTTCCCGCCCTCTCCTCATAAACATCCGCTTGGTCAATTTTGCAGCAAGTACTTCCAGACATTCGGGAGAGAAGAGATATGGGCTGATTCCTCCTCTTGGTCAATTTCACACTGAGTGTTTTCAGACATCAGGGAGCCAACAGAACTGGACTGATCCCCCCCCCCCCTCAGTTTCACAGTGGGAGTTTTCTTATGATCCCTGCAGTGAGATAGCCAGAAACAAATTAGTTGGTGGTCTGTGTTTGTCCAGATCCTTCTCTGCTTTGGCTGTAAAATGCCCACTCGATTCATTTAAAATGAAAGAATCCCGCTGCAGGATTAAAAAAAAAATACACTCATTTGCTTTATTTATACTAGAAGTCCCCCAACATGGTGCTCATGGGCACCATGGCACCAGCTGATACCTTTACTGATGCCTAAACTTGAAATCATAAAACAAGAAAAGGAATATTTAACATTTCAATCCTGGAAGAGCGTGAACTAAAGTGGACTAGATTAGGACATTTTCAGTGAGCAAATTACAGTATTTTACTTGGGAAATGGCAAACATAGAAGAAATAGAGTTGATCTGAGATTTTTTTAAAAGTTGTTTCAGTGGCAGCCACAACTGCAGTGTTGGTTTTATTCTCTCACTCCCCTTACCTGGTATATTTTTACATTAACCCTCTTATGCCCTGAACTTGAGCTTCCTCTAAGTATGGATGTTCATGAGAGAGATTCCCCCCTCTCAGTAACAAAACTTTCATCTGAAATGTTGAAGAATTACCATCAGAGTAATATATAGCCTTGTTTCCTACCATTTAATAGTTGGATCTGCCTCTTGCAGCAGCCATTTTGTAGTTGACTCCACCTTCTGTGGCAGCCATTTTGTGGTTGTGCCACTGCTCTGTGACAGAATTTCAAGGCTGCCCACAGGCTCAAAAATGTTGGGGACCGCTTATTTATACCATTAAATGTTTTCAAAGAAACAAAATTTATCAAACTATATGGCTGAAATGAGGTTTGTTCATGACATATGAATACAGCCAATACCAGACATTTAAAAATGTTTCTGTTAAAGACAGAATATCAAGCTACTTCCATGTTTTCTGTCTTCAGCTACCCTATAATTATTCTCACTGGACCAAATAAAACAGACAATGTGGTGTCATAGCTAGCACTGCACCTGGATACGGAAGTCCAGGTTCAAATCCTTGTTCAGCATGGCTCACTAGGTACCCTTGGGCAACTCATTAAAGGTAAAGGTCCCCTGTGCAAACACCGGGTCATTCCTGACCCATGGGGTGACGTCACATCCCGAAGTTTCCAAGGCCGAATTTGTTTGCGGGGTAGTTTGCCAGTGCCTTCCCCAACTCATTAGTCTACCCTAAATTACATGTTGCTAAAACCACCACTAGAAACTCCTTGGAGAAAATAAATACATATGACATCTGTGAATAGAGAATGGCCCCTTTTCAGACGTTCAACATTTCTGTGCATTAAGTACCCCTATTAAAAACTTAATTATGCATTATTTCATCAATCAAAAATATCTATCCTTCATTATTCTGGAAATGAGGTCAAAAGTTAAATAGAAGTGTTTCAAAAACTAAGTTATGACTATAAGAAAGAATTCCAGCATGGCAAAATGATTTCAATAAGATGCAATTTGTAATTCAGCCTGCTTTGCACATTAATTCATTAGGGTTCACGGATGGAGGGGCGGAAATTAGCAAATACCCACAAACTTTCTAACTGTAACAACTCTCTTTACAATATAACTTTGTAACTTGTTCAGTCACCAACATTCACTCTAAGAAACCACTCTGTGCTGTACTCAGAACACTCTAAACAGATCCTAAGAAAAGAACAAAAGCAAGATTTTCCATGATGGTTCATCAGAGATTTGCGATGCTTGAACCCTAGAATTACTCAACTGATTCTAATTTGCAGCTCCATTATGTCCAAGACTATACCACTTTAAATGAAAGTGGGAAGAACCACATGTAGGAATGATGCCTCAAAGGAAAACAAAATCTTGATTACTTAACAAGAAGATTCCTTCTGCTCTGAGTTAGAAGGTCATCTTGAAGCTTTGGGTGATTCTTGTCCATTGCTAGGGGAGGCAGGAACTAAAGTTTCTACTTCCTGTCTCCTGGCAGGAATTGCCTGAAGCTTTCAGTTTTAGTCTAAGTGAGATAACTAGGAACAGGAGTAACGTACATAAGAACATTCAGGAACAAAAATTCAATGTGAGTAGTAAAAGGAGAAAACAGTAAAGGTGCTGAATAGCATTGCTTATGTAAGAACAAGTGGAAAGGAAGCAGCCTTTAAAATTATCTATTCCCATCACTTTCACGTAGGAAGGAAACCCTTGATTGTTCGAAGATCTTGGACTGCCACCCTTGGAAGATGATGACTTGGTCCTCTTCGGGTGGGCAAAATGCTCTTCTACCTCAGAGCAGAAGGAACTTTCTCTGTAACTAATCAAGGTTCTGTTCCCACTCTGAGGGAAGGGCATCTTGAAACTTTGGGATGTCCGAGAGCCATACATCCTTAGGTGGAAATTACTGTTCCTCGTCTTCCACCATGTGTAGCAGGACCCATCTACCAAAGGCCACATCTGCTTAGGCATAGGTGCTGATTCACAAATGTAGAAACTGTGGACCAAGTGGTGGCTTTGCAAATCTCAACCAAAGCTTGCTTGTTAACTGCCACTGTGGTGGCTGCGCTGTGGACTTAGTGAGCTGTAATACCCTTCAGAACGGGTAGCTTGCTAGAGCGGTAGGCCTCCACAATGCATTGTTGAATTGCTTTGCTCAGGGCCATATGGGACATCTTTTGGTCCTTATTGGGTGCTGAGATGGAAATGAATAACGAATCTGAATTCTTAATAGGAGCTGTACATCTTATGTAGATCCATAGGGCTTGACGAAGGTCAAGGGAATGCCATTCCTTTTTCTTGTTGTTGGAAGGATTGGGACAAAATGAAGGAAGCTGCAGCTCATGTTGTCTATGAAAGGTTGTGTTAACCTTTGAGGTTAAAGGTGAGGTCTTGATGAAGCACCACCTTGTCCTTATGGAAAACCCCTAATTCCAACATTCACCAAGCTGAAGTGATAGTGGTTAAGAGCACTTTCATCCTTAGGAATCGCAGGTGAGCCTCTCTCAGTGGCTTGAAGGGTGATTTCGTGAGAGCTGACAATACGATGTTGAGACGCCAAGTTGGAAAGCGATGGACTACTGGAGGAGTGGATTGGGAGATTCCCTTTAAGAAAGTCCTCACTTGAGGGTGGCTGGAAAGAGGAATCCCCTCCAAGTAGGGGCAGACTGTAGAAATGGCGGTGACCCGTTTGCATAGAGTGGAAGCTCTGAGATTTTGATGAGCCCTGTCTCGTAGGAAGGCCAGCAGTTTAGGGAGTGTAGGGGGAGTAGGCTCACCTGTGACTTCCTTCTACACCAGCAGACAAACGTCTTCCAAGTGTAGTCATAAATTCTCTTAGTGGAAGATTACCTTGCCTCCAGGGTGGTGCTGACCATGTCATTGCTGAGGCCTAGGCCTAGAAGCCTGCTCCTTTCAATTTCCAGGCAATTAGTTTGGACAAGTCTGGGGCTGGGTGAAGGATGGGATCTTGGTGTAGCAGACTGGAGGGAGGCACAAAGGTCACTGAAGGGACAATTCCATCAGGGCAGGGTACCAGGGCCAGTGTGGCAAATTTGGAGCAATCAAGATCACTTCTGCCTTCTCGCATCGAATCTTTCTTGGGACCCTTGGCAAGATTGGGAGAGGTGGGAAGGCGTAAAGTGTCCCCGGCAGCCAGGGAGAAAGGAAAATGTCTATCTCAGTGATGGCGAAACCTTTTAGAGACCGAGTGCCCAACTGCAACCCAAAACCCACTTATTTATCGCAAAGTGCCAACACAGCTAGAAGTCCACATGGGGCTAGGGGTTGCCAGGTCCCTCTTTGCCACCTGTGGGAGGTTTTTGGGGCGGAGCCTGAGGAGGGTAAGGTTTGGGGAGGGACTTCAATGCCATAGAGTCCAATTGCCAAAGTGGCCATTTTCTCCAGGTGAACTGAAATAGCAGATCTCATGCTACTACCTGGAGGTTGCAACTGGAGAAAAGAGGCACTTGGTACTAATGGAATTTGGGAGAAAATAAGTACCAACACAACGTAAATGCAACCTAAGTTTAGTACAGTGAAAAAGTGCACAGTGAACAAACAACAAACATTACAAGCAGGAAAAATACATGGCTCTCAAAGAGTCTCACGGAATCTTCAACAATCTTCACTGAAGTTCTTACTAAAGTCCAAAAGGCTTCAACAAGCAAAGTCCATAAGAAGGACAATGGAAAAAACGGATTGTGTGAAACGCAGTCCGGATTAACTTTAACGTTTTCACCGCCGCGCAAGCGGCTTCATCAGCACACCGTTCTAATATCGGGAGACAAGGCTCCTAGATAAATACAACAATAATAATATATAATATATATAATCTTCCAGATACATTTTAAATACATTTCAAATTTTAAATTTAATAATTTAAATTGATTGTTACTGTTGCTAAAATACATATTTGCTATTAAAACAATGACCTGACATACCTTTATAATAGGGTTTACAAAAATCTCAAGACAATTTAACAGCGCTGCAAAGCTGCTCCGTTCGAAGTCGGATACTAAGGTTACAGGTGAAGTTAATTTATACAATGCTCCATAGTCGAAACGTTATTAAAGGAAACAGCCAACTAAAGACAATTATAAGAAGTTAATAAGTTTATAAAAAAATTTTTTATAAAAAACAAGACAAGTCCATTTCATTATTGAGCCCATACAGAAAGTAAGATTTAAATAAATATATAAAACACATTTCTTGCTGTAATAAAATTTTTTGTACATTTTCAAGATCAAATAAATTACCCTTATAAGTCCAAATAACAAAAAACCGGATATCATTCTCAGTGTATTTATTGTCTATAAAGTGCATAGTGAGGGGGGCGTCCAAAATCTTCTGTCTAATTCTAGATTTCTCACCTATTCTGAGCTTTACCTGACGAACTGTGCTCCCCACGTACAATTTTCCACATTTACAAGAAATGCAGTACACACATTTACTAGTAGAACAGTTTGAAAATTGTTTTAACACAAAGGAAAAATTGGAGGTGGTGGATGTAAATGTTTTTAAAGGTAAGCTTAGGGGACAGAAGGAACAAGAGCCACAAGGAAAGTGGCCATTGATAGAAGGACTGAATCTCTTGGGATGATGATCCGAGTGGACAAGTTGGTCTCTTAAAGAGATATTCCGTTTGAGTCCAAAAATGGGCGGATTCAAACAGCCCGGTATAGTGGAAAGTAGATGCCAGTGTTTTTTGATGATATTTTGAATGGAAGAAGAATGACGACTGAAAGTAAGTGAACAGAAAATTCTATTAGCATTGTTAGGTTTTGGTTTTGAAATGAGCAGGGAAGATCGATCCTGCAAGCTGGCTTTAAGTTTAGCTTGATATATAACGTCCTCAGGATATCCCCTGTCAGCTAAGTCTGCCTGTAAGTGTCTAGCTGCATGTTCATAGTCCTTGGTATGGGATGAATTTCTTTTTAAACGGATAAATTGACTATAAGGTAAGTTATTTTTTAAATGATATGGATGATAGG
Organism: Euleptes europaea; assembly: GCF_029931775.1. Classification (NCBI taxonomy): domain Eukaryota; kingdom Metazoa; phylum Chordata; class Lepidosauria; order Squamata; family Sphaerodactylidae; genus Euleptes; species Euleptes europaea. Next base: position 9,034,734 of record NC_079326.1, on the reverse strand, counting down.
AGTTATATCTTAGACCTGAGTTTCTGGCCATAGGTTTCTTATAGGGTCTGAAAGCCAGTGTTCTGTCAGATGTTATAAAAACATCTAAGTCCAAGAAATGGATGGATTCTTTACGGTAAGATCCTGAAAATTGTAAATGCTCATCCAAAGTGTTGATCCATTCAGAAAATCTCAAATAACTGTCTTCATTTTTGAAACAAAATAGCAAGTCATCAACAAAACGCTTGAAGAGTAACAAATCATTCGAAAAGAAATTGTTTGAAAAAATGTATCTCTTCTCAAAATCAACCATATACAGGTTGGCTATTGCAGGGGAGCAAGAAGCGCCCATTGCGACCCCTTTCGTCTGAAGAAAAAAGTCTGACCCATACCGGAAAAAGTTGTTTTCAAGGACAATATCAGAAATGTCCAATAGGAAATGAGTCGGTGGAGTTAAGGAGGGGCGACTATCTAGACTGTGTGCTATGATGTTCCGTACTGAATCCAAGGGCACGTTCGTATATAGAGCAGTCACATCTAGCGTGGCTAGAATAGCTTCTTCCGGAATAGAAAAACCTTCTGTCTGGCGAATGAGATCCCTTGAATCTAAAATGTAAGATGGGGTATTTCTGGCAAAGGGTTGAAGATAATAATCAAGCATCTGAGCCAATGGCTCAGTCAAGCTGCCCGAGGAAATTATTGGACGTCCAGGCGGGTTTTGTGGATCTTTATGCAACTTTGGTAGACTATAAAAAATAGGCGTTTTTGGATAGGGAACAGAGAGAAATTTTGCAGTGTTGTCATCAATATAACACAGTAAATGGATAAGGCAAAAGTCCAGTGGAATCTTAAAGGCAAACCAACTATTTAAGCGCAAGCTTTCCTAAGCAGACATCTCTTCATTAAATGCATATGAAGCACATAACCATTTTACAGGCACCTTTATAAAACAAAGTTCCAAAGTACTGTATTTCCTGGCGTATAAGACTACTTTTTAACCCAGGAAAATCTTCTCAAAAGTCGGGGGTGGTCTTATACGCCGGGTGTCGTCTTATACACCGGATGCTGAATTCTGAGCCGGACTGGAGAATCTGCCTGGGGAGCCGCCTCCGCTCTGTCCATGTCCGGCAGAGGAGGGAGGGGAGGCGAGCCCGGCGAGGGCGCTCACTGCCCAGCTCGGAGTCGGAGCCAGGTGCGCCGGGGTGCACGGAGGGAAGTGCTCGGCTGTGCTCCAGCGGCAGGGCAAGGCAGGCATGCGGCTGGCTGGCCGGGGCTGGGGTGGCCACTCTCTTCTCCCGGCACAGGGTGTTTTGGCTGCCGCCTAGCACACCCAACATGCCCCCTTTCCTCCCCGGCCTCCGCTTCAGCTTCTGTCTTTATGGGCTTCCCTCCCCTCCAAACCCTCCTTTAGCCCCGCCCTCCACGGGCCGTCGGCTCAGTCCTCCCCTTGCCTTTAGCCTCGCCCTTCTCGAGGGCCCTTACTCTCGCCCCCGTCCCCCTCTTCTTCCCCGCCCCAGGAGGACCGGGGGTGGCCGCGGGGTTGGGGCGCAGTCCCGAGGGCCGGCCCCAGGCCGCAGACTCGGGACAATCCCAAACTCTATATTTTAACTGTAAAAATGGGGGGTCGTCTTATACGCCCAGTCGTCTTGTACGCCGGAAAATACGGTATGTGTGTGTGTAGGGGGGGGGCTGTTGCACCAGAGAAAGACCTGTTGCAAATCTGTCAGTAATTCAGGTGTGACTCCCTTTATAAGGGACTATAATGGATGTGGTTGTTACACGCAATGAATTACAAGGGAAGTCAGAGGTTTCATTCTCTCATGAGGTTCAGATTCTGGAGAGTGAGTGAGGACCACTAACTGTAGAAGATGGGCAGAATATAATAAATTCTAATCAAGAAAGGTCTAGTGTGAAACAAAACCTGTAAAGAGTGGGTCACAATGGAACGATGAACTCCTATAGAGAACAAGAAAACCCAAGTCTCTGTTCAAGGCTGGCGAGGATGTAGCATTAAATCTCTTGATGAATCCTACGGTAATTTAGAACTTTTGCTTTGGATACTTCCATCTAATTTTTAGTAGGAGAGCAACAACCTTTAGATCTGCAACAGTTAAGTCCTACAACATTAAAATATTCTCCCAGTGGTTTCTGAATATGGTGATTTTAATGTCAGATAGATATAATGTTTAATTTTTCTTTAGAGTATATAAACATAGAATCATAGAGTTGGAAGGGACCACAAGGGTCATCTGATGTATAACCAACATCAGATGTACAGGGAAGATTCCTAAACCTCACAATGCAGATTCAGATGGGCATGCAAAAGTCAACAGTTTTTTTTAAATTTAAATTATTTATTCAATAAAATAAACAGCAAAATAAAACAAAAAACCATACAGCAATCTTTATAATTTAAAATACTATATATGTGTGTGTGTGTATATATAAAAATTATATATATATATATATATATATGTGTGTGTGTGTGTGTGTGTGTGTGTGTGTGTGTATAAACTTAAAAAAATATTTAACCGAATTTTCATATTACAGCTTATTTCAATATCCTCATTCATACTACCACACCAAATACATGGTTTAGTCTTCTATAAAATAGCTAGACGCAAAAGTCAATAGTGATTAGCACAAACAATAGTCAGCACAAGCATGGATATTTTTATGTAATCTGCACAACAAACACCTACCACTACCACTTTCTCTATATGCCACTCAGGGCAGAGAACATACAGTAAGGGAGAACAAAAGACAATATATTATTACTGTTACTTTATGCTTTTTTAAAAACAGAAAGTATAAACATGGCATGAACTGGTGATGGACTAGACATAACAGGGCTCACTGATAGCTTTACAACAGAAATTATTCTATGAGAGTACTTTATTCTAAAAATGAACTAGAGATTAGAAAGCTGGAGTTAAATGAAACTAAGCAATTGCAATTCAAAAGTAATTAGTAGCACCAGCACTATGCTGTCCTTCCAACTACTTATCTTTTAATAATTTGAACACACATCTGATAACACATTTCTCTGGAAAACGCCGAACAAAATCCATTCATTATTCCCCAGGGGGCAAAAAGAATTAAAAATCCAACACAGTAGTCATACTATCAAGTCATAAACAATCTTCTCACTAAGAGAAAAATTCAAAGGAAAACAGATTCTGGGAAATGTAACTAACTAGCTAGCTCCCTACTTAATACCCCTACCTAATGTACATGCTTATGCAAAGTAGTATCAGTTATCTACTCATGCCTACTTATCTGCTAAAAGCACATGTGAGTGAGTCAATATAATAAAGAACAATGCATAATGACATGTTTTCTATTACTGTAATTGGGTCAAAAGGTTTTTTAAAGGGAAAGAAGAAATGAGCAACAGTATTCTACAGGGCACTGCAAAAGGCTACACATAAACAAGCAAAAAAGAAATAGGTCTTTCCAAGAAACAGGGGATTGTACTATGGATTTCCAACTAATAAAATGAAGCAGGGAAAACTACCCCTTTCTATTAGTGAAATCGAAACTAGGTATAGGCAAAGGTGGAGACAGGGTGGGCTGTTCTTGTGACACACAAACTTACATAAAACTTCACAGACCTTCCCATCGCAGCTCATACAGACTAATGATATACAACCCAACATACTCAGTCTAATTAAAACACTGCCAAATCAGCTTTAAGGCAGAGTGAGCTATTTCCTCATCTAGCATTCATTTAGAGAGCCAGTGTGGTGTAGTGGTTAAAGTGTCAGACTAGATCTGGGAAACCCAGGTTCGAATCCCCACTCTGCTGTGGAAACTTGCTGGGTGACCTGGGGCCAGTCACACACTCTCAGCCTTGACCCTGGCTCATATTTGGATGGGAGACCTCCAAGGAATACCAGGGGTGTGACATGGAGGCAGGCAATGGCAAACCACCTCTGAACATCTCTAGCCTTGAAGACCTTACAGGGTCGCCATAACTCAGTTGTGACTTGACGGCAAAAAAAAAACACCCCACATTCATTCAGCTATGTATAAAGGAAGTACCCAAAATGTATACATGGTAAGACCCATGAGTTTTTAACCCTTGTACATTTTTCTTTACAGGACAATGACTAAATCCCATTGTAAAAAATAATAATGTGGTGCTCCTGACTTGAAACAAAACTCCAATATTCAATCATTCTCTAGATCCACCATTTCAGTCAGTCAACAGTACCTACAATATCTTTGGGAAACCAAGTTTTTTTAAAAAATTCCCAATTATATAAAACATTTGCATAATCCATATATGATGCTACACTTAAATTAATAACAAAGATACCAGCATCAATATCTCATGTACATTTTAGTTATATCGAGTTCCATAAGCAAGCATTATATTTTAGTTATATCGAGTTCAATAAGCAAGCATTATATGTATTTATTTAAAACATTTATTAGCCTTGCAGAACTCCAGGAGGCTTACAAGCAGAATTAGAAGTAGACTCCTATTATGATTACATGCTGCCCCTCAATTCAAAGGTTTCTGAAAAGTCTAACATTATGACTTGTTAACAATTCATCCATATCATATCAACAAGAATATTTATGGAGTTAGCAGAACAATGTTTTACAGCATTATTATCGTGCATCCAATAACTTAATTATTATCCTGCATCCAATAACTTACCAACTAGGACTGGTCTACAAACATAAGCTCCAACTGGGAACTGGGGCCACAGCTATACGGACATGTATCTTGGAAACACATGTACTGGACCTGACAGAATAACAACAAAGACATGGGGGGAGGGCAGATAGACACATGAACATATGAAGCTGCCTTATACTGAATGAGACCCTTGGTCCATCAAAGTCAGTATTGCCTACTCAGACCAGCAGCGGCTCTCCGGGGTCTCAGGCAGAGGTCTTTCATATCACCTACTGGCCTGGTCCCTTTAACTGGAGAGCTTGAATCTGGGACCTTCTGCATGCCAAGCATATACTCGACCACTGAGACACAGCCCCTCTCCATGGCTCTCCAGGGTCTCAGGCAGAGGTCTTTCATATCACCTATTTGCCTGGTCCCCTTAACTGGAGATGCCAGGGATTGAACCTGGGACCTTCTGCATGCCAAGCAAAGGCTCTACCACTAAGCCACTGTCCCCCCACCCCCAAATAATACTGAATCAGACCCTTGGTCCATCAAAGTCAGCACTGTCTACTCAGACTGGCAGTGTCTCTCCAAGGTCTTAGGCAGAGGTCTTTCACTTCACCTACTTGCCTAGTCCCTTTAACTGGAGATGCCTAGGATTGAACCTGGGACCTTCTGCATGCCAAGCAGATACTCTATCACTGAGCCACAGCCCCCCCCCCATTTGACATTTGAGAAAATGGGCTCAGAGAACTAGTTTCTAAATCTGTAACAATTTCCAGTTTTTATTTTTTCTATATTTGTGTTTGCTTCCCACTGTGTTGAAATCAATAAAATGCAATCATGAAAAACATTAAATGAGACAAGATTCCTTCATCCCTTGTTTTTCATTTAAAAATCATTACAGGAAAATAATTTTACAACAAGGGGACCTGTAAGGACTTGCAAAGAACACCATATTTTCCCCTCCCCCACTATTTCAGCTTTCCCTTTCTTGAAAGCCCCCATTCCTTCTTCGTCTTTTCCTGCTACTTTTTCTCCATCCCACCCACCCACCCACCAACCTATCTTTATCTGTTCTGCCGTCTTCAGCTTTCCCTCCTTCCCTTTCCCTGGAAGCTTCTATGCAGGAAAATTATGACCAAGTCGTGTAGTGCCTGGCTACTGGGTGGAGTCCCGTTATACAGAGTGGCACCCACAAGAATAGTACTTCATATAAATCTACACAGCTCATTACTGAGTTTATGTTCTGGAGTGTTGTCTATCGTTAAAAGATGTTTGGTCTGTCTCTTAGTAAAGATCGCGGAGCCTTTCTACTGTGACTTGGGTGAAATCCTAGGTGCATTGTCCTTGCAGTCTGATTGTGTCCTAGACCGGTTCTCATCCATATTTTTTGTAGAATGATCGCCACTTTAGTTGATGCTCATCTAATTGTATGCCGTGGATTATGTTTGTCGGCCTTGCCATCGTTGCGTACTCCATCACTTTTTTTATTGTTTCTTTTTATACAAATTTCAAATATATATTTCTTATTCTACATACATTGTTGGTATAACGTACTTTTCTCCTTCCATTCCAGAGTGGGGCTAGGGAGGGGGATGGGAGGGACTCCATCACTTTTGTAATCCATTCAGAGATTTTTGGAGTTTCCTTGTTTTTCCAGTTTCTTGCATATAAAAATCTCGCCGCAGTCACTGCATATTGGAAGACTTCCTTTTGCATGGTCTGTATCTGAGTCAGTGCTATTCCTAAAAGCATAAACTACGGGTTTAATTCAAAATCCACCTGACGAGTTTCCTTAATCTCTTTGTGTATTCGCTCCCAGAATTTCTGGGCCTTTCTGCAGGTCCACCATTGGTGGTAAAAGGTTCCTTCTGTTTCCGAGCACTTCCAGCAATTTGCCTGGTCAGATTTGTACATTGTAAGTCTGTGGGTGCCAGATACCATCAGTAGAACATTTTATACCAGTTTTCTCGGACGTCTTGGGACCCTGAGAATTCGATTTTGGAGTTCCACAGCTTATCCCAGTCTTGCATTGGGATCGTTTCCCCAAAGTCCTGCATCCATTTTATCATACATGTTTTGACTTGTTCCTCCGCAGATTTCATGGCCAACAGCATCTGGTAGATTTTGGACAGCAAGTGATCTTGGGATTTGGTTATCAATAGTTTAAATTTCCTGGGCGTTTCTGAAGGGTTATATTCGGTTTTTAGTCCGTGGACTACTTGGTGGTATATGAACCATGTTATTTTGACATTCTCTGCCTTTAGTTCCTCAAGTGTTTTGATCTGGCCGTTCTCCTTCGTAAGTCCACCGTATAGGTGACATCAGGTTTGACACATGTGGACTAAGCATCCATCTCAGGGAGTCCAGGTTTTCAACAGATTGAAGGTAATGGAGTCCCAGGGCAGAGTCCTGGGCAGTGTTTTTGGTGTCTTAGACCATAGCCAGTAATGAAAGCCTTTTCCTAGCGGGGCTTTTTCCAGTCTGATTTTACAGTCTTCTGGGTATAGCACCCAAACCGTGATGGCTACCAGCGCTGTCACCTAGTGGTATAGAAGCAAGTTTGGCAGTGACAATCCTCCCCTCTCTGTGTCATCTTGTAGCACCACGAACCCGACTCTGGGTTTCTTTCCTCTCCAGACGCATTTGTTAATAGCTCTTTGCCATTGGTTTATTATCATTTTGTTAATATCTATTGGTAGCGTTTGGAACAGGAAGTTTATTCTCGGCAGTACAGTTGGTTCTTGAGGCGTAACGTTTCCAAAGTTTAATACAAGTGTCTTTCTGGCAAAAAGGAGGGGGAAGGGGGGGGGAAGGAAATAAACTATTATTCTCACTAGATACGGTTATGGAAAAAGCTGTCCCTAACCTGCTGACTCCCCTTAACCAATCGTAGGGCTGTCCTCATGGAAGCTTCCAGGAAATGAGCAAACTGCCCCCCCCAAATGAAATTTTCATTCCAATTAAGCCTGCCTGGGAGCATGTACTTGAGAGAGACTGCTATGTGGGAGTGTACTCTGCACCCGGGAGAGGCAGAAACTAGTTCAGGCTGGAAAATTCCTTCAAGATGAATACCCTCTTGACAGGGGACACCACATTTTCCTCTAAATCCCCTTCCTCACACTATTTCCAGGTTCCCTGTTCCTGGCAACCCCAATATCTTCACCTTTCCTTGCTTCTTTCTCCCATTCCCACCCACCAAAGAACCTTTTATTTGCCCATTTTTAGTTATTTACTTCATATATTCTGACTTTTGTCTGCATCAGGTACCCCAAGCAGCTTACATCGTACTTCTCTCATCCATTTTATCCTTACAACAACCCTGTAAGGTAAGTTAGGCTGACAGTAAGTGACTGGCTCAAGCAGTATGGGGATTTGAACCTGGGTCTCCCAGATTCTAGTGTGAAACTCTTAACTGCTATTCCTCACTGGCTTTTGTAAAATGGCTGTTGTTGAACAAGAGCAAGCAGCCAAGCCTGAGTGAGTCATGCAAGTCATGTGGCAGCAAGTCACCCACTGGTTGCTGATGTGCCTGACCCCAATGAATTCTCTCTCAAAGGCCAAAACAGTCCTAGAAAGGTCTCTATTCCTACACCCTGCCTTTTACCATCAGAAACCAAGCCATGAAGACCATAAATACTGCAGCGGTTGCCTATCAATGGTCACTGGGAGCATTATTTCTTAAAGCTACAAGTGCAGCTTTTATTATTTTAGGTTTTTTTAAACATCAACATTTTTTTTAAGATTGAAGATTTTCCTGCAAACATGGGGCCTGTTTCAGGTTTTTAGAAAGATCTAGCTTGTCTGTTCATGATTCCAGTCTCCAGGTTTAAGTATCCACAGATTTAGCCATGTTGAGAATTAAATATACTGATTTTGAAGTAAGAGGAGCAGCAATATGTTAGCACCCTCAGTCTCTAACCCAATTTCAGTTAAGAAATATTACACAAATTGAATAATCTAAAAAACTGCTGAACAAGAAGCATGAACATTTGGGTTTAGAGTAAACAGAAGTAAATACATGAATAAATAGAACAGGCATGTAATCTGCAACACAAAAGTAACAAATTTCAAAACCAAGAGTCAGGGAAACCATTAATATGTTGCTATCCACTAACATTTTCACAGTATGGTTTTTGTATTTGAAAAGCTGAACACAGTAAAAGTCTTGACACTTCCTCCCAATAAAAGGCAGAGTGTATTCCTTTCTCATAACCTTAAATATCAGTACTATCATTGGAGGCTGTGCAACAATGATAACAGACTATCTCAGGGCCAAAGAAAAATAAAGTTCAGCCGGTGCATAAAAAGAAAGAAAGAAAGAACTCCAAAGTCCAGGAGCAACCACTGAAAAAGCCCTGTCACTGGGGGGGAAATCCCTCCCCCCCCCACGTCTTCAAAATTTCTGGAACATTTATATCTCTATGCAAGCCATCATTTTCTCCATCAAGGGTAAGTAATGGCACTTATCCTCAGAGCCTTGAAACAATCACCAACACCAGATTTATAATTGTTGGTAATGTTAAAAAATACTTGGATGTGCCTTGAAAATTATAATAACAGCACAATTCAAATTTCTTTTTTGGTACCAGACAGACAAACTCAAGTACAGAAAATGTTAGTTTATACCATTTTACAGATCGATTTAAGAATACATATATTTAAGTTACACAAAATTCATTTTCAATAAAGATGGTGAATCTTGGCACATACTAACAGCATTTTGCAGTCCAATCCGGACTGCGTTGCTAGTTAATATTTTCTACCGTAATTGGACTGCTTACGGTAGAAATTATTAACTAGCAAAGTATGATACCACAAACATGGCCACACAGTTATGCTGCAAGCTGAGGTAATGGCACTAGCATCAACCACTTAGGTGTGGTTAAAATGCATTTTACTTGTTCCAATCTTAAATCCCAATACCAAGATAGCAACAATTATTTATAACAAATGTCCCCAAGACAGGTCTCTTCTCCCCTTCTAGGAAAAATACATTTGATGCTTATGACTTAATAGCTACACTAGAATTGCACAGGGCAACTGTTTATACTTTGTCAGAATGACAAAGCCCCACTGTGCCCAAAGGGGCTTAATTCAAAGTAATGAATAGAACAAGGGTGTCAAACATACAGCCGGGGGCCAGATCTGGCCCACAAGACTGCTGGGTAAGCCACTCTCCCCAGTCCTGATCTGGGCTGGCAAAGCATGGCCTGTCCCCACCAAGTGACATTTATGTCATAGCTGGCCCTCGTAACAAATGAGTTTGACACCCCTAGCACAGAATTTCAATCAATGTTGCACACTGCTCACAAGGTGATTAATATAAATAGCTAATTGTTTAGTGGCCGGGATATTCAAGCAATGCTTTAATTTTAAATCAAAATGTACATTTGTGAAAATCACCACTTCCAAAGGATGTACAATAGAAATAACACAGACGCAAAGGAGCGGATACCACCCTAGGGCCTTATTGACATTTCCCTCTAGTTTCTGTACAAGTCAAGCAGCAACAGCATCAGCTTAGATGTAGGCAATTGCCAGGCACACAGGCCATTCTAATGGTTCAATTATGCCACATATCCGCGCTGCATGTTTAAAACTGCTATAGCATCTGTTCCCCACAGAAAGCATGCTCAAAATAGTTTACATAGAAAAATGGTCCAGACCTTGGGTCCCCAACCTTTTTGAGCCTGTAGGCACCTTTGGAATTCTGAAACAGAGTGGTGGGTGGCACAACCACAAAATGGCCACCATGGGAGGTGGATCCATACACACATACAGAGGAATGCAAGTGCAGGGGAGAAGAGGGGCAATTTTAAAAATAAATACTTGGAAAGAGGAGTGAGACAGAATAAAACCAACACTATAGTTGCAGCTGCCGTCAAAACATATTTTAATCTACACAGCCAATCAGATCACCAATGGTTAATAAGAACCCTTGTTACACAAGAGCCTCTACTGGCCCCACCCACTTTATAATAAGTACTTGGCAGGCATTAGGTGCCATACTGGGGATCCCTGGTTCAGACTGTCATAGATACCAGATTAAAATCCCAATATACATACAAAGTTATTACGGATAGTTTTTAAAACAAATTAAATTACATATCCAGTAGTCTAAAATAACCAACAGACAACCTAGCCAGAAATCAGCCTGAACAGGACCGTCTATTATACCCTGCAAATGGGAAGGAAGATGTTCAACCGTTGGCCAGCAGACCACTCCACAGACATCAATGGGCTGCTAACATGCTATTCCTCCTATGAAAGGGGACAGACAATAAAAGTTGACCTGATGAAGGGAGCTGGACAACAGATTCAAGCACAGCGAGGCAATCAGCTATGCGGGTCCCAGGATGCATAAGGGTTTAAAAGTTAATAATAAACACCTTATATGTTGAACCTGGATATATACCAGCAGTCAGTGCAAATACTAAAGACTACTATAGTGTGCTGAAACAACAAGACCAGGAGGCGACTGTGGTACAGATCATGAATTGTTAATATTGAAAATCAAGATAAAGCTTAAGAAAAACACCAGAACATTCATAGCACCAAAATATAATCTAGGCAATATTCCTGAAGAGTTTAAAGACCATGTAAAGAATAGATTTGCATTACTGAGTTCAAGTGAATGTAAACCAGAAGAACTATGGGTGGATGTGCAAAGACTATTCCTGTAGCCAAAAGAAACGGAGCCTTGACTACTTACCGTGAGGGCTCCTTCTCTTCTGAGGCGGAGGGCATCTTGTAGCTGTGGGTTATTGTCCCCGCCCCATCTGGAGAGGCAGGACTAAAATGATTTCCTGCTGCCCCCTACCGGGACACTAACCCTCTGTTCCTCAGTCACAGGCTTGCCTAGCTCTAGACAGGAACAAACAAGGTATAACAGAACAAAAACGTAACCTTAACCAGAAAAACAGGAAGGAACATTTCTATAACATGAAAAATAGACAGGACTTGTGACCGGAGAGGTCTGAACTGACTGTCTTCTGAAGGCATGGTTGAAAGTACGTCGTCTTGACTTATCGCCCGGGTGGGCAAGATGCCCTCCGCCTCAGAAGAGAAGGAGCCCTCACGGTAAGTAGTCAAGGCTCCGTTCTCCTCTGAGGCTCGGGCATCTTGTAGCTGTGGGATCTATAAGAGCTCCCATCAGGGTGGGTCACGCATACTCCTCCACGACATGCTGTAAAACCCTGCGGCCAAAGGCCGCTTGTGCAGATGACCATGTGTTGATCTTGTAATGCTTGACAAACGTAGACACGTTTGACCACGTAGCTGCACGGCAAATTTCGTCAACCGGAGACTGTCTGTCAAACGCCGCCGTTGTAGAGGCGCTGCGAAGCGAATGAGCCGTAATTCCCTGTGGAAGAGGAGCACCCGCAGCTTTATATGCCTCCGCTATTGTGGACTTTAAGGCATAACTAATGGATGCCACGGACATTCTGAGACCCCTGTTAGGATTGGAGATGTTAATAAACAAGTAGTCCGTCTTTCTCAGTTCTGCTGTTCTGTCAATGAAGATGCGCAAGGCTCTACGCAGGTCGAGAGAATGCCAAGATCGTTCCTTTGGACAAGATGGTTTTGGACAGAACGATGGTAAAGAAATGTCCTGACCGCGATGAAAGGGAGAGTTAACCTTAGGGATGAAGGTAGGGTCTGGTCTCAATACCACCTTATCCCTATGAAAAATGCATAGCCCCTGACGAATGGATAGGGCTCGTAGTTCCGACACTCTTCGAGCCGACGTGATGGCCACAAGGAATAGAACTTTCATCCTCAGGAACCTTAGAGGTACTGCCCGAAGAGGTTCGAAGGGTTCCTTCGTTAAAGCCTTGAGAACGATGTTAAGGTTCCAGGTAGGGAACCGGTGAATCGTAGGAGGTCGAGTCTGGGATACTCCCTTTAGAAAGGAGACAATATGCCGATGTTTGGATAACGAAACTCCATCCACCATGGGTATAACTGTAGCTATGGCTGCCACCTGTCTGCGTAGAGTAGACACTGCCAGGTTTAATCTCACTCCCTCCTGTAAGAACCCCAAGATGCTGTTAATTGCTGGATGAAGAGGGTCGAATTTTCTTCTACGTGCCCATCTGACAAACGCCTTCCATGATGCGGAATATATGCGCCGGGTCGCAGGTCTACGTGCTTCAAGTATGGTGTTCACGACCTCTGTAGAGTAACCCAGATTGAGAAGGTTCATCCTTTCAAGTGCCAGACGGTCAAACAGAACCAGTGGGGGTCTGGATGGATTAAAGGTCCCTGGCGTAGAGCTCCCCACTGCATTGGAATTCTCCATGGATCTTGAACTGCCAGTTTTCGCAGAGTGACAAACCACGGACGTCGAGGCCAAAACGGTGCCACGAGAAGTACGTTGGCTTTTTCCGTCTGAATCTTGCGAAGGACCTTCGGAATGATTGGCAGAGGTGGGAAGGCGTACAGAAGAGTCTTTGGCCAAGGGTTGAGAAGAGCGTCGATTCTTTCTGCGTCTGGGTGGAAGTATCTCGAGTAGAATCTTGGAAGTTTGGAATTGTCTGACGAGGCGAACAAATCTACCTCTGGAAGACCAAATCTTTGAGTGATGAGACGAAAGGAGTCCTGGTCTAAGGACCACTCTCCTTCGTTTACTTGTTGCCTGCTTAACCAATCGGCTTCCACGTTGAGGGTGCCCTTTATGTGTTCTGCCCGGATTGATAGGAGCTTGAACTGGGCCCACTGGAACAGTCTGACTGCTTCCTGATGCAATGTCGTTGACCTTGTGCCCCCCTGTTTGTTCAGGTGGGCCTTGGTAGTTGTATTGTCCGTCCTGACCAGGACGTGATGATTGCAAATGTCCGCTGAGAAGGATAGAAGAGCCAGTCTCACAGCTCGTAACTCTAGTACATTGATGTGTTGGGTCGATTCCTGAGCAGACCATCGACCCTGGGCAATTTTCCCGTTGAGGGTGGCTCCCCACCCCTCCAGACTGGCGTCCGTAAACAGTTGAAGGGGATCCTCGTGTAGGTACTGTGTGGGCTTGGTTAGATTCTCTCTGGACGCCCACCAACGCAAGCTGTTGCGGACCCTGACTGGTAAGGGAATTAATCTGTCCCGCTTTATCCCAATGTCCCCTTGATACGGACGGAGATGCCACTGTAATTGTCTGGAGTGGAACCTGGCCCAGGGTACCACTGATATGCATGAAATCATGTGCCCTAAAAGCTTCGCTAGGGACATTAACCTGGCTGATTTGGAGCGGACGGCCAAGGAAGCCCGACTGACAATCTTTTCCACTCTCTCTCTTGACAGGGATACAGTGTTTTTCCGAGAGTCTATACGGACTCCCAGGTGGACCAGAGATTGAGAGGGGTTGAGGGAACTTTTCTCGAAGTTCACTAAATACCCGTGGTCTTGAAGGATCTGAACCACTCTGATGGTATGAACCCGGGATTGCTCCCTGGATTGTGCACAGATCAGGATGTCGTCCAGGTACGGATGTACCTGGATAGACTCCTGTCTGAGGGTGGCCATAACAGTCACCAGGGTTTTCGTGAATACCCGGGGGGCAGAGGCTAACCCAAAGGGGAGTGCCCTGAACTGATAATGATCCTTGTCGTGGGTGAAGCGAAGGAACCTTCTGTGGGCTGGGTGGATGAGGACATGGAGGTAGGCCTCCTTCAAATCCACCGCTGTCATAAAGGTTTGAGGCTGGAGGGACTCTATGATGGATTTTAAGGTTTCCATCCGGAAACGTTTGCGCCTCATCTTTCTGTTTACGTATTTTAAATTGAGGATAGCCCTCCAGTCCCCATTTTTCTTCGGAACCGTGAAGAATATGGAGTAGACCCCCATCCCTTTTTCCGGGTTGGGGACCTTCTCCACGGCTCCTATGAGCAACAGATGGTGAATTGCTCTGGCGGTTCTGGCCCTCTTTTCTTTCTTTAGAGGAAAAGGGGAAGAAAGGAAACGATCCCGAGGCAGGGAAGAAAACTCCAGGAGATATCCCTGAGAAATTATCTGGGATACCCATGAATCCGGATTGGATTTGGCCCAAATGTGACTGAAAGCCTGAAGTCTCCCCCCCACTCCCAGTAGTGAGGCGTCATTGTGAATTGTTGTTTTTGGGAAACTTGTCCCCTTTGTCAGACCTAGTCTGGCCTTGTCTCTGGAACTTCCCCCCTTTCCGAAAGGACCTGCTCTGGTTCCATGAGCTGTTCTGGTTCCAGGAGCCCTTTCTATAATCTGCCCGGTATCTGGGAGGAACCTTGGAAGAACGAAAGGACGGGTAGGAAGAGGATCTATTCTCCTTCCGAAGTTGTCTCGGGAGCACGTGCTTCTTATCCCTAGTTTGAATCAAAATCCCATCCATTTTTCCCCCGAAAAGTCGTCCCCCTTTGATGGGGTATGACATGAGGATGGTTTTGGATCTGAAATCGGCCGGCCAAGCCCTGAGCCATAGAGCCCTTCTAATAGACGTGGTGGAAGCCATGGCCCTGGCCGTAAAAGACATTGTGTCCAGGGATGCATCTGCCATGAGAGTAATGGCGCTAAGCACTCTTTCCAGGCCCCCGACTACCCTACGGTTCTCGGCTGGAACCAGTTGTAGGAGCTTTTTGACCCACAAATAAGAAGCCCTCGCAAAAATGGAGGTAGTGGCGCTAGCCTGGATGGCTAGGGCAGAAGCCTCGTGAGCCTTCCTTGCCAGCTGGTCAGTCTTCCTGTCCAACTGGTCACGGATGGAACCTACCCCATCCTCAGGGATCAAACCAGGGGTCTGAAGGTCAGCCACGGGAGCATCTACTACATGAACTTTTAACATCTGCATGGCATGGGGAGCCAGGCTATAGTGTTTTTTGACGTAGGCCGGAACCTGCTTGTTGGATGAGGGGTTATCCCACTCATCTGTAAGGGCCCTAATGAAAAACTCTGGGAAAGGAACCAGATTGGACTGAGTTTTCCTTCTGGGAAAGCACTCCTTTACTCCCTCTTTAAATTTAGATTTGGGTTCCTCTGAGGACTGTTGTTCCTCATTAAGATCCAGGGCAATCATAGCCTTTGCCAGTAACCCTTGGAAGTCCTCCCCCGAGAACAGCCTGGGTTGTTGGTCATCAGGGCGAGGGGTCTCGTCCTCGGAGTCGAACTCCCCTTCCTCACGTTCTTCTCCTGCTGACTCCTGGTCAGAGGAAGGAATATCATGATGGCTAGGAGAGTCAGAGCCAGATTGAGAAATCTGCTGTGACTGTGACTTTCTGGCGGCTTTAGTGGGCCATAAAGCGGATGTCTCTCCTCTGGATGTCCCCCCCGAGGTAGATGTACTGCCCTCCTCCCCCACGGAGTGGGAATGGGAAGCTACAGTGGAAGGGGATCCTGAAACCCCGCCAGAAAACTGGGGCAGGCGCATTTGAAAAGCCTGAAAGGCTTGCCACTGCCTTTGTAATGCTATATTAACCATGTCGTTGGCCTGATCTGCGGTTAAAAATCTCCCTGTTGCCGCCTCTGAGGTGGGAAAGGGATTGAAAAATGGTTGATGGGCAGATGCCTGCTGCATAGGCATAAAGTGGCCCCCTATAGGCCCTAAGGAAAAGGCGGGAAGAGGTACTGCAGGCTGCCTTTCTGCTTGTTCCGCACGGGGGGGGGGGGTACGTTACCACCTCCCGACGGGAGACCTTGCATTGCCACGGGATCCAGAATCGCGGGCGAGGTCGCTGCTGAGGAGGGCTGATTCCGCGAGTAGGCAGTCGGGTCCTTCCCGCTGGCTCTCGCTGCGCCGGAAAACTTCCCGTTGCCGCGTCTCCTGCGTTTAAGGCCGGCAAGGGTAGAGGCTGTTTTTCGCGCCTTTTTATTCCTGGGCTGTGTGGTGACTTCCCGGGTCTCCATCAGCTCTCCGCTCTCCTCTGCAGTCAGCGCGGGTCCGCTCCCGCCGTCCTTAGACTGCGCGCTGTTGCCAGGGGCGAATTGGACCAGCCCCAGAGAGTAATCTTTTTCCGAGAGAAGATCGTCTTCTCTATTCAAAATGGCGTCCGCCATTTTTCCCCCCCCCCTCTTCTTCCCGACACAAGACTGAGGACGACACCAGGAAGGTCGGGAAAAAGACACCGGGTAGGTAGGGTAGGGTGGGGAGGTAAATGGGAGAAAAAGAGGAAAGGATTGAGGGAAAAAACACTCTAAAAGCCTCTAAAACCTAAGCCTAATCCCAGAGCTGTGAAGATCACTGCTCTCTCCACTAGGCAGGACAAAAGACTGAGGAACAGAGGGTTAGTGTCCCGGTAGGGGGCAGCAGGAAATCATTTTAGTCCTGCCTCTCCAGATGGGGCGGGGACAATAACCCACAGCTACAAGATGCCCGAGCCTCAGAGGAGAATGAAAAGTCTCGATGGATGTCTGAGGAAACTCTTAACATTGCCAAAGAGAGACGAGAAGCAAAAGTAGAAGGTGACAGAAACAGAACCAAAAGTCTAAGTACAACGTTCCAGTGACTCACACGTAGAGACAAAGAGAACTATTATAATAACCAGTGTAAAGAAATAGAAGAGAACAACAAAAAGGAAGAACAAGAGATCTGTTCCACAAGATCCAAGAAATCAAAGGAAAATTTAAAGCACAATTAGGCATAGTGAATGATCAGCATGGAAATACATTAACTGAACAAGACAAAATAAAGAAAAGATGGGAACAACACACTGAAGAACTATATAGAAGAGATGAAAGGATGACAGATTCCTGTATCTAGTTGCAAAATAGCTGCGTTTCAAGTAGGAAAGAAACTAAGACACCTTGGGGCCAACAGGTTTTATGAATTAAAAAGAGGAGCATGATAAAGAAAATTTAATATCTTACAGCAGTAAAATAATGTTTAAATAATAATTTTATAAACTGAGAATTATACTTGAATTTAAAACAAATTTAGAATAGAAATAGACAGGGAATGAGCCACACACACTAGTTCTGCTTTTTCAGAGAACTGCAGATATTTTTGCGAGTGTTTTTAAGGTAGGCTAATTATGCCAGAAGACTGCCCACCCACCCCCAAAAGCCCACTGAATCCAAAGGAAGCTCAAAGACAAAAGGTCTCATACATGGTTTTGGTAACATTTAGCTATAGCCCCTTCAATTGGAGCATCTGGCTTTAAGCCACTGGCATCCCAAGCCCAGCATCCCCTTAAGCACACAATGTCTAAGTTCTATTGCAATCAAAAGCTGAAACCTATGCAATTATTTCCACAGTAATTCCACATCTCAATCCAAAGATCTGTCAGAATTAGTGCTTGCAGCATTTTCCCCCATTTTATCGCAGCAGATAAACAAGAGGAAGGAACTGTTTGCAATGAGTCCCTGTGAAAAAGGATTCCCGAAGTACAGTAGTACAGTAGTAGACAAATCTGCTGCCACACACTCTTCTGGATTAAGTCCAGAATAGATGCATGATAGGCTAGAGTAAATGGTGAGACCCTGGGGTCCCACAGCTATGCATTGCAAGCTCAACACTGAAAACTTCTCAGCACATGTAGATCACTCCTTATTGCACACATGCTACTGGGTTAAGATTGGGGCAATACATTCATGAAAGTAAACATGCATATTAATATTGTCGGAGGCTTTCACGGTCAGAGTTCATTGGTTCTTCTGGGTTATCCGGGCTGTGTAACCGTGGTCTTGGTATTTTCTTTCCTGACGTTTCGCCAGCAGCTATGGCAGGCATCTTCAGAGAAGTAACACTGAAAGACTGGACAATTCTACCAACTATTTTGTCAGATTGCACAGAGAAGCCATTGAAATTCATAAACATCAGCACAACTTTAACAGAAAAGAAGAGAGTTTAAGAATGAATAAGGCTTGGCTTTCTGTCCTGAAAACCTCCAGACTAACAAAGACAACAGTCAACAATAGCCATGCAGATTAGCTTTGGATTGCACACATTATCAGATCACATTATCAGATCACATTATCAGATCACATTATCAGATCACATTATCAGATCACATTATCAGATCACTTCAGGATGCAATGGTTCCATATTAACATACCACACCCTCATTAGCACATTACCTTTGATACTTTTTGCAGGACAATGATTCAGCTCAACCCAACCCCTTTCTGACTATATATTACTCTTCCTACACACTTGACACTGAGAGACACTGTCCTTCAGTGTTACTCCTCTGAAGATGCCTGCCACAGCTGTTGGCGAAACGTCAGGAAGGAAAATACCAAGACCACGGTTACACAGCCCGGATAACCCACAAGAACCAATGCATATTAATATTTATGTAGTACATTTTTATCCTGCCTTTCATCCAAGTTCACAGGGGTGCATAACATTCCACCCCTTTTTTATCTTCTCAACAACCCCATAAGGTATGTTAGCCCAAGGGCGGGGGGGACGGACGGACAAGGGGTTAATCTGCAGAAAAAGAGCTGAGAGACCAAGAGTGGGCAGAGCCAAAGAGCGGACACTCTGAGAGGCAGAAAGCATTCTGAGCTGGGTAAGGAGACTGAGAGGAAGCGGTGACAGATTCTGAGCTTGTGAGCCCGTGTGACGGGCAGGCAGCAGTGAACAACTCTGTGAATCTAAGGGGTTCTGTATAGCCAAAGCTAGTGGAACACACAACCAAGGAGTGACGGGATTGAGAACTGGGTGGAAAAGGGGCCCTTTCTCTGGTCACAAAGGGGAATCAGTCTCTGTGGCAGGGCTATTCCAGTTGCAGGGTGGTGTGGAGGGGTTACTGCCACTGGTGGTGGGGTAGTTCATTGAGAACTGGAAGAGGGAATTTGGATATTTCCCCCATACTTCTGAATTGTTCTCTGGGGAATAAGAGGTTGAAAGCATCTTCATTTAGCTAAGCTGGGAACTGAATCTGTGTGAGTTCTGAGGAACAGAACTAACCTTGTAAACTAAGAACTGAAGGAATTTAACTTGAGAAAACATCTAAGCTAAAGACAACTTGAGTAACATCTAAGCTAAATCTAAACTAAGCTCTCTATTCGGGAGATTTAGTGGTACCCCTTTGGAAAAGAGAATTTGTGGCTGTGGCTTGAATCACATAGACTCCATTTATCATATTTTATTGGAATGTGAAATGCTAGTGGACCTACGTACTAAATTTTTAATGCCATCAATTTTGGATAGGAACTCTTCCCCCCACTCTTTGTTTAGACTTTTACTGAATGGGTATGATGCAGAAACTACAGAAATATTAGCCATGTTTTTGAAGCAAGCTCTAATGATAAAAAACAAAAAATATAATAGCTGCTATTCCGGTTACTTGTAGACACTCGTTTTCTATATATACCTTATATTCACTGTACTCCGGCATACCTCATTTTATTCATATGTATTGCTAAAGATTTCGATATTGATGTTTTCATCATTTGTCAAATTCTGGAATACCTTATACGATTTGTTATGCCAATCAAGGTTTTTGAATTGAAAACTAAGCTCTCTCTCTCTCTCTCTCTCTCTCTGAAGGAATCTTGTGTAAATATATGGAGTTTTGAGTTTTCCCTCCAATTCAGCCTTTTCCTCAAAAATCCATCTTGTGAATACTGTTTAATAAATTTCCCTGTTTTGTTTGTTAACATTAAGAAGCCTCTTGTGTCAAATTACTCTCTGAGGTAAAATCTGGTGTGGGACTGGAGAAGGAGAAAATTAATCTCCACACAATACACTCAGGTTAACACTTTACCTCATGCAGAAGGTCCCAGGTTCAATCCCAGGCATCTCCAATTAAAGGGACTAGGCAAGTAGGTAATGTGCAAGACCTCTGCCTGAGTGAGACCCTGGAGAGCAGCGGCCGGTCTGAGTAGACAATACTGACTTCGATGGACCAAGGGTTTGATTCAGTAGAAGGCAGCTTCAGGTGTTCATGTGTTCAGTATATATAGTCAGGCTGAGAGAGCGGCCACTAAGAGTAAAGGGGGTGTGTCTCAGTGACTAACTAGCCAAAGATCACCAGCAGAAAATTTCATGGCAGAGGACTCCGATCCAGCATTCTAACAACTAAACTACTATGTTGGCTCTCATCTCTGACTTCATGGTGTTTTTGCAATGATGGCAGGGTATGGTGGTCTGCAACACTGGGCATGTGCGACAGTCACTACAGCCCATTCTAAACATTCATGGGCTGACACAAGACTCAAGATAGCAGCATTAGTTCAAGTGAAGTTAAACAGCTAAATTTGAATCCACATAGACAATCTCAACTAGTTTGTAGAATGCAATTATTTGTCTCTAACACATATATCAGCATTTGTGACACTATCCAGTACCCTGAGGACTAATGTGCATTATAAAGACTGTCAAAATAACCATCATAGAAGGTTTCAGGTTTATCTCATAAAAGTTATCACAGCACTATTTTATTTTTCAGCAATGTACCACCTGGTAAAGCCATGTCACATACCATACTGTTCTTTTACTTTACAGGGGAAAAAAACATTCTAAGCCAAAGTCTTATTATTGCAATGCAACAAATATCAAGCTTCTGAAATAGAAAGCATTGAGCCCTACATCTTAAAGCAGTTCTTAATCAATGGCAAATCAGAAAAAAATACCTATACTAGCCTTCTGTATTCAGACAAATCACAAGTTCAGAAGATGCATGCAAAAATTATTTTGAATTACAGTTTTTACAACGTGGAATTATGTTTGAAACAAATCAGTTTGCTTCTTATCTTAACAAATGATATGAAATTCTGTCATGTTTATTTCTATTTATAACTAATCACTGTTATTTGCAAACACCTGTAATATTTAAATAAAATGTGCTTTCATGAATAGTTCTTCTTTACCAGCTAACAATGTAATATACAAATTAACATTCAGCAAGTGTAAAGAAAGTTATTACAAATTACAAACCAATTCAAGATCTATTCTATATTGGCTTCTATACTACAATTAAGAACCTGTCTACGTAGAAAACCTGACCAACGTAGATCTAGTTATCATAAATAATTATATGCTTTGAATGAGTTTGTAGAAGGTTCTTAACAGTCATTTAGAACCACATCACTACACAGAACTCCAGTACTTTATGACAAGCACTCAAAATTACCACTGTGCATAACCAATGCATGTGTGCAGTTATGGAAATGATTAAACTGACAGACACTTATGCATCCTTAGTTGTGTGCTGCCACATCCAACATAAATTCAGAATATATACAAGGATATGTACGCCTTGAAAATACAACGCACCATAACTCTAGCTTGGTTTTTAGCTCTGAGACCATGCTGAAGAATCTTATTTTAAAATAACTGCTACTTTGCTTTTTCAGACTATTTGACATACAAAACATTTTAACCATTATACAAGTCTAAAAGACACATAAAACTATATGTAGCATAGAAGGCAACACCAGCATTCAACCTTTTGATCTCAGAAGCCATTTGCAAACCTTGGCGGCCTATCAACTGGTTGCAAAGCTTTTCTTCAAACATGTTTAGCTGCAAACCTAGCATGGGACCCTTTCAAGCCTTATTTCTGCAATATCTCGACTCCCCCTAAAAATAATGTAATCCTGCTGCTTCTTTGGCTCACATAATAGGTCGCAAATACAACAGTATATTACAAAATACCCATTCTCGGTCTTTAAATTTCAGAAATAATTTATACAAATGTTAGCAGTCTGCAGAGACTATAAATACAGCTGCTTCACTAAGTGGGGGGGGGCCCTCCTATCTGACTTGGGAATCCTTTATGGTACTCTAGCAAACCAATACTGGGCTGAGAAACTGTATAACAGACACTATGTTTCTAAAACAGATACTGTGTTTTTAATGATCGTTGTAGATTTCAACAAATCCACAACTCCAAACCACCAGCTCCCCATCATCCTCTCGATAATTATGACCTGGCAACCCTCACAGACTTTCAACCACCTTATTTTTGTGTTCCCACATATTCTCCTGCATTTAATGAGCCCCCCCCCCCAGAAAATCACACATGTAACACCTGAAGCAATCCACAGGGATGAACAAGCAGTTTGATTCCACATCCTTAAAGTGGGTAGCCGTGTTAGTGTGTCTGCAGTAGTAGAAAAGGGCAAGAGCCCAGTAGCACCTGAAAGCCTAACAAGAATATTTTCTGGCAGGGTGTGAGCTTTCGTGAGCCTGCAGCTCACACCCTGCCAGAAAATATTCTTGTTAGTCTTTCAGGCGCTACTGGACTCTTGCCCTTTTCTACTGCTGGTATCTGAAGAAGTGAGCTGTGGCTCCCGAAAGCTCACACCCTGCCAGAAAACATTCTTGTTAGTCTTTCAGGCGCTACTGGACTCTGGCCCTTTTCTCTGAAGAAGCGAGCTGTGGCTCCTGAAAGCTCACACCCTGCCAGAAAACATTCTTGTTAGTCTTTCAGGTGCTACTGGACTCTGGCCCTTTTCTACTACTGGTATCTGAAGTAGTGAGCTGTGGCTCCCGAAAGCTCACACCCTGCCAGAAAATATTCTTGTTAGTCTCTAAGGTGCTACTGGACTCTGGCCCTTTTCTACTACTGGTATCTGAAGTAGTGAGCTGTGGCTCCCGAAAGCTCACACCCTGCCAGAAAATATTCTTGTTAGTCTTTCAGGCGCTACTGGACTCTGGCCCTTTTCTACTACTGGTATCTGAAGTAGTGAGCTGTGGCTCCCGAAAGCTCACACCCTGCCAGAAAATATTCTTGTTAGTCTTTCAGGTGCTCCTGGACTCTTGCCCTTTTCTACTACTGGTATCTGAAGAAGTGAGCTGTGGCTCCCGAAAGCTCACACCCTGCCAGAAAATATTCTTGTTAGTCTTTCAGGTGCTCCTGGACTCTTGCCCTTTTCTACTGCTGGTATCTGAAGAAGTGAGCTGTGGCTCCCGAAAGCTCACACCCTGCCAGAAAATATCCTTGTTAGTCTTCCAGGTGCTACTGGACTCTTGCCCTTTTCTACTTCCACATCCTTCCCTCACTGATGCCACACATTTTACATTTCAGCAGCGACCCCAGGACTATCCCACAACCTCGCTGGGTGTTTTTCCTCACACACACACGCCCCCATTTCAACCAACCCACCTTTATTGCATATCGACCTATTCCTTACCTTCATCCAACAGCCACGTCCTTCCAGAGGAGGAGGGCAGACCAACCCCCAAGGGGAGAGAGTGAGTGGGGACGGAGGGTCAAGGGGCAACGGTGCTGGTGCTGGGGCCTCCCCCCAGAAAAGGGTCCCTCCCAACCGACAATGCGGATCCGTTCTAGAACGTCCAGGCAGGCCAGGGGGAGGCAGGGGCGGGGGGCCCGCCAACGGCCGTGTCAGCGCGCACGCCTCTCCCACCTCAGAGCTCCCCCATATTTCCACCGCAAACAAACAGGGGAGGATGGCGAGCATCGATGGGGAGGGGGGGGGAAGGCAATGCGACCTTCCCCCCTCCCCACCTGCTGGGTCCCTCCAGGCAAGGGAAAGGGGTTCAGCGGCCACCCCTCCGTCTGCGGGGGACGAGGCCTCCCTCCTTCCCTCCCGCCCCCCAAGGTCGAGGCTTTCTCGTCGCTCCTGCTCTTCCTGCAGCCGTGGACGGGGGGGGGGGAGGGAGATGGCAGCTAAACAGCAGGACTCTGCCAATGGCGGGGTGGGGGGGCGAGGACTGGCAGCGACCGCCTCCTCCGCCTTTCCCCCCTCCCTAGAGCCGGCCTCCCTCCTTCCTTCCTTCCCGCCTGCCTTCAGACAGGCGGCAGCATAGCAACCAACATGGCAGCTGCGCAGTCACCCAGCGGAGAGCGCAAGAGGCAACTCTCGCGAGAACTGCCGCCTTCCAACGGCTCTGCTTGACCGTTGGCTGCGAACTTCCGAAGCGACGCCTCTCTTTCCTTCCCTGCCTGGTTCCTGGCCCAGCGCGCAACGGGATTGGTCGGACGGCTCAAAAGACCGCCCCTTTTGTTTTCTCGGGCAAAGGATTGGCTAGTCGAGATGTCGGCGATTGTAAAGATTAGTCGCTCTCGTCACAGTAGTAGAAAAGGGCAAGAGTCCAGAAGCACCTGAAAGCCTGACAAGAATATTTTCTGGCAGGGTGTGAGCTTTCGGGAGCCACAGCTCACTTCTTCAGATACCAGTAGTAGAAAAGGGCAGGAGTCCAGCAGCACCTGAAAGACTAACAAGAATATTTTCTAGCAGGGTGTGAGCTTTCGGGAGCCACAGCTCACTTCTTCAGATACCAGTAGTAGAAAAGGGCAAGAGTCCAGCAGCACCTGAAAGACTAACAAGAATATTTTCTGGCAGGGTGTGAGCTTTCGGGAGCCACAGCTCACTTCTTCAGATACCAGTAGTAGAAAAGGGCAGGAGTCCAGCAGCACCTGAAAGACTAACAAGAATATTTTCTGGCAGGGTGTGAGCTTTCGGGAGCCACAGCTCACTTCTTCAGATACCAGTAGTAGAAAAGGGCAGGAGTCCAGCAGCACCTGAAAGACTAACAAGAATATTTTCTAGCAGGGTGTGAGCTTTCGGGAGCCACAGCTCACTTCTTCAGATACCAGTAGTAGAAAAGGGCAAGAGTCCAGCAGCACCTGAAAGACTAACAAGAATATTTTCTGGCAGGGTGTGAGCTTTCGGGAGCCACAGCTCACTTCTTCAGATACCAGTAGTAGAAAAGGGCCAGAGTCCAGAAGCACCTGAAAGCCTGACAAGAATATTTTCTGGCAGGGTGTGAGCTTTCGTGAGCCACAGCTCACTTCTTCAGATACCAGTAGTAGAAAAGGGCAAGAGTCCAGGAGCACCTGAAAGACTAACAAGAATATTTTCTGGCAGGGTGTGAGCTTTCGTGAGCCACAGCTCGCTTCGTCAAATACCAGTAGTAGAAAAGGGCAAGAGTCCAGCAGCACCTGAAAGACTGACAAGAATATTTTCTGGCAGGGTGTGAGCTTTCGGGAGCCACAGCTCACTTCTTCAGATACCAGTAGTAGAAAAGGGCCAGAGTCCAGAAGCACCTGAAAGCCTGACAAGAATATTTTCTGGCAGGGTGTGAGCTTTCGTGAGCCACAGCTCACTTCTTCAGATACCAGTAGTAGAAAAGGGCAAGAGTCCAGGAGCACCTGAAAGACTAACAAGAATATTTTCTGGCAGGGTGTGAGCTTTCGTGAGCCACAGCTCGCTTCGTCAAATACCAGTAGTAGAAAAGGGCAAGAGTCCAGCAGCACCTGAAAGACTGACAAGAATATTTTCTGGCAGGGTGTGAGCTTTCGGGAGCCACAGCTCACTTCTTCAGATACCAGTAGTAGAAAAGGGCAAGAGTCCAGGAGCACCTGAAAGACTGACAAGAATATTTTCTGCTAGGGCAAGAGTCCAGCAGCACCTGAAAGACTAACAAGAATATTTTCTGGCAGGGTGTGAGCTTTCATGAGCCACAGCTCACTACTTCAGATACCAGTAGTAGAAAAGGGCAAGAGTCCAGGAGCACCTGAAAGACTAACAAGAATATTTTCTGCTAGGGCCAGAGTCCAGAAGCACCTGAAAGCCTGACAAGAATATTTTCTGGCACGGTGTGAGCTTTCGTGAGCCACAGCTCGCTTCGTCAAATACCAGTAGTAGAAAAGGGCAAGAGTCCAGCAGCACCTGAAAGACTGACAAGAATATTTTCTGGCAGGGTGTGAGCTTTCGGGAGCCACAGCTCACTTCTTCAGATACCAGTAGTAGAAAAGGGCAAGAGTCCAGGAGCACCTGAAAGACTAACAAGAATATTTTCTGCTAGGGCAAGAGTCCAGCAGCACCTGAAAGACTAACAAGAATATTTTCTGGCAGGGTGTGAGCTTTCATGAGCCACAGCTCACTACTTCAGATACCAGTAGTAGAAAAGGGCAAGAGTCCAGGAGCACCTGAAAGACTAACAAGAATATTTTCTGCTAGGGCAAGAGTCCAGAAGCACCTGAAAGCCTGACAAGAATATTTTCTGGCAGGGTGTGAGCTTTCGTGAGCCACAGCTCGCTTCGTCAAATACCAGTAGTAGAAAAGGGCAAGAGTCCAGCAGCACCTGAAAGACTGACAAGAATATTTTCTGGCAGGGTGTGAGCTTTCGTGAGCCACAGCTCGCTTCGTCAAATACCAGTAGTAGAAAAGGGCAAGAGTCCAGCAGCACCTGAAAGACTGACAAGAATATTTTCTGGCAGGGTGTGAGCTTTCGGGAGCCACAGCTCACTTCTTCAGATACCAGTAGTAGAAAAGGGCAAGAGTCCAGGAGCACCTGAAAGACTAACAAGAATATTTTCTGCTAGGGCAAGAGTCCAGCAGCACCTGAAAGACTAACAAGAATATTTTCTGGCAGGGTGTGAGCTTTCATGGCCACAGCTCACTACTTCAGATACCAGTAGTAGAAAAGGGCAAGAGTCCAGGAGCACCTGAAAGACTAACAAGAATATTTTCTGCTAGGGCCAGAGTCCAGAAGCACCTGAAAGCCTGACAAGAATATTTTCTGGCAGGGTGTGAGCTTTCGTGAGCCACAGCTCGCTTCGTCAAATACCAGTAGTAGAAAAGGGCAAGAGTCCAGCAGCACCTGAAAGACTGACAAGAATATTTTCTGCTAGGGCAAGAGTCCAGCAGCACCTGAAAGACTAACAAGAATATTTTCTGGCAGGGTGTGAGCTTTCATGAGCCACAGCTCACTACTTCAGATACCAGTAGTAGAAAAGGGCAAGAGTCCAGGAGCACCTGAAAGACTAACAAGAATATTTTCTGCTAGGGCAAGAGTCCAGAAGCACCTGAAAGCCTGACAAGAATATTTTCTGGCAGGGTGTGAGCTTTCGTGAGCCACAGCTCGCTTCGTCAAATACCAGTAGTAGAAAAGGGCAAGAGTCCAGCAGCACCTGAAAGACTGACAAGAATATTTTCTGGCAGGGTGTGAGCTTTCGTGAGCCACAGCTCACTTCTTCAGATACCAGTAGTAGAAAAGGGCAAGAGTCCAGGAGCACCTGAAAGACTAACAAGAATATTTTCTGGCAGGGTGTGAGCTTTCGTGAGCCACAGCTCGCTTCGTCAAATACCAGTAGTAGAAAAGGGCAAGAGTCCAGCAGCACCTGAAAGACTGACAAGAATATTTTCTGGCAGGGTGTGAGCTTTCGGGAGCCACAGCTCACTTCTTCAGATACCAGTAGTAGAAAAGGGCAAGAGTCCAGGAGCACCTGAAAGACTGACAAGAATATTTTCTGCTAGGGCAAGAGTCCAGCACCACCTGAAAGACTAACAAGAATATTTTCTGGCAGGGTGTGAGCTTTCATGAGCCACAGCTCACTACTTCAGATACCAGTAGTAGAAAAGGGCAAGAGTCCAGGAGCACCTGAAAGACTAACAAGAATATTTTCTGCTAGGGCCAGAGTCCAGAAGCACCTGAAAGCCTGACAAGAATATTTTCTGGCACGGTGTGAGCTTTCGTGAGCCACAGCTCACTTCGTCAAATACCAGTAGTACAAAAGGGCAAGAGTCCAGCAGCACCTGAAAGACTGACAAGAATATTTTCTGGCAGGGTGTGAGCTTTCGGGAGCCACAGCTCACTTCTTCAGATACCAGTAGTAGAAAAGGGCAAGAGTCCAGGAGCACCTGAAAGACTAACAAGAATATTTTCTGCTAGGGCAAGAGTCCAGCAGCACCTGAAAGACTAACAAGAATATTTTCTGCTAGGGCAAGAGTCCAGCAGCACCTGAAAGACTAACAAGAATATTTTCTGGCAGGGTGTGAGCTTTCGGGAGCCACAGCTCACTTCTTCAGATACCAGTAGTAGAAAAGGGCAAGAGTCCAGGAGCACCTGAAAGACTAACAAGAATATTTTCTGCTAGGGCAAGAGTCCAGCAGCACCTGAAAGACTAACAAGAATATTTTCTGGCAGGGTGTGAGCTTTCATGGCCACAGCTCACTACTTCAGATACCAGTAGTAGAAAAGGGCAAGAGTCCAGGAGCACCTGAAAGACTAACAAGAATATTTTCTGCTAGGGCCAGAGTCCAGAAGCACCTGAAAGCCTGACAAGAATATTTTCTGGCAGGGTGTGAGCTTTCGTGAGCCACAGCTCGCTTCGTCAAATACCAGTAGTAGAAAAGGGCAAGAGTCCAGCAGCACCTGAAAGACTGACAAGAATATTTTCTGGCAGGGTGTGAGCTTTCGGGAGCCACAGCTCACTTCTTCAGATACCAGTAGTCGAAACGGGCAAGAGTCCAGGAGCACCTGAAAGACTAACAAGAATATTTTCTGCTAGGGCAAGAGTCCAGCAGCACCTGAAAGACTAACAAGAATATTTTCTGGCAGGGTGTGAGCTTTCATGAGCCACAGCTCACTACTTCAGATACCAGTAGTAGAAAAGGGCAAGAGTCCAGTAGCACCTGAAAGACTAACAAGAATATTTTCTGCTAGGGCAAGAGTCCAGAAGCACCTGAAAGCCTGACAAGAATATTTTCTGGCAGGGTGTGAGCTTTCGTGAGCCACAGCTCGCTTCGTCAAATACCAGTAGTAGAAAAGGGCAAGAGTCCAGCAGCACCTGAAAGACTGACAAGAATATTTTCTGACAGGGTGTGAGCTTTCGTGAGCCACAGCTCGCTTCGTCAAATACCAGTAGTAGAAAAGGGCAAGAGTCCAGCAGCACCTGAAAGACTGACAAGAATATTTTCTGGCAGGGTGTGAGCTTTCGTGAGCCACAGCTCACTTCTTCAGATACCAGTAGTAGAAAAGGGCAAGAGTCCAGTAGCACCTGAAAGACTAACAAGAATATTTTCTGCTAGGGCAAGAGTCCAGAAGCACCTGAAAGCCTGACAAGAATATTTTCTGGCACGGTGTGAGCTTTCGTGAGCCACAGCTCGCTTCGTCAAATACCAGTAGTAGAAAAGGGCAAGAGTCCAGCAGCACCTGAAAGACTGACAAGAATATTTTCTGGCAGGGTGTGAGCTTTCGGGAGCCACAGCTCACTTCTTCAGATACCAGTAGTAGAAAAGGGCAAGAGTCCAGGAGCACCTGAAAGACTGACAAGAATATTTTCTGCTAGGGCAAGAGTCCAGCAGCACCTGAAAGACTAACAAGAATATTTTCTGGCAGGGTGTGAGCTTTCATGAGCCACAGCTCACTACTTCAGATACCAGTAGTAGAAAAGGGCAAGAGTCCAGGAGCACCTGAAAGACTAACAGGAATATTTTCTGCTAGGGCCAGAGTCCAGAAGCTCCTGAAAGCCTGACAAGAATATTTTCTGGCAGGGTGTGAGCTTTCGTGAGCCACAGCTCACTACTTCAGATACCAGTAGTAGAAAAGGGCAAGAGTCCAGTAGCACCTGAAAGACTAACAAGAATATTTTCTGCTAGGGCAAGAGTCCAGAAGCACCTGAAAGCCTGACAAGAATATTTTCTGGCAGGGTGTGAGCTTTCGTGAGCCACAGCTCGCTTCGTCAAATACCAGTAGTAGAAAAGGGCAAGAGTCCAGCAGCACCTGAAAGACTGACAAGAATATTTTCTGGCAGGGTGTGAGCTTTCGTGAGCCACAGCTCGCTTCGTCAAATACCAGTAGTAGAAAAGGGCAAGAGTCCAGCAGCACCTGAAAGACTGACAAGAATATTTTCTGGCAGGGTGTGAGCTTTCGGGAGCCACAGCTCACTTCTTCAGATACCAGTAGTAGAAAAGGGCAAGAGTCCAGGAGCACCTGAAAGACTAACAAGAATATTTTCTGCTAGGGCAAGAGTCCAGCAGCACCTGAAAGACTAACAAGAATATTTTCTGGCAGGGTGTGAGCTTTCATGAGCCACAGCTCACTACTTCAGATACCAGTAGTAGAAAAGGGCAAGAGTCCAGTAGCACCTGAAAGACTAACAAGAATATTTTCTGCTAGGGCAAGTGTCCAGAAGCACCTGAAAGCCTGACAAGAATATTTTCTGGCAGGGTGTGAGCTTTCGTGAGCCACAGCTCGCTTCGTCAAATACCAGTAGTAGAAAAGGGCAAGAGTCCAGCAGCACCTGAAAGACTGACAAGAATATTTTCTGGCAGGGTGTGAGCTTTCGGGAGCCACAGCTCACTTCTTCAGATACCAGTAGTAGAAAAGGGCAAGAGTCCAGGAGCACCTGAAAGACTAACAAGAATATTTTCGGCTTAGGCAAGAGTCCAGCAGCACCTGAAAGACTAACAAGAATATTTTCTGGCAGGGTGTGAGCTTTCATGAGCCACAGCTCACTACTTCAGATACCAGTAGTAGAAAAGGGCAAGAGTCCAGGAGCACCTGAAAGACTAACAAGAATATTTTCTGCTAGGGCCAGAGTCCAGAAGCACCTGAAAGCCTGACAAGAATATTTTCTGGCAGGGTGTGAGCTTTCGTGAGCCACAGCTCGCTTCGTCAAATACCAGTAGTAGAAAAGGGCAAGAGTCCAGCAGCACCTGAAAGACTGACAAGAATATTTTCTGGCAGGGTGTGAGCTTTCGTGAGCCACAGCTCGCTTCGTCAAATACCAGTAGTAGAAAAGGGCAAGAGTCCAGCAGCACCTGAAAGACTGACAAGAATATTTTCTGGCAGGGTGTGAGCTTTCGGGAGCCACAGCTCACTTCTTCAGATACCAGTAGTAGAAAAGGGCAAGAGTCCAGGAGCACCTGAAAGACTAACAAGAATATTTTCTGCTAGGGCAAGAGTCCAGCAGCACCTGAAATACTAACAAGAATATTTTCTGGCAGGGTGTGAGCTTTCATGAGCCACAGCTCACTAGTTCAGATACCAGTAGTAGAAAAGGGCAAGAGTCCAGTAGCACCTGAAAGACTAACAAGAATATTTTCTGCTAGGGCAAGAGACCAGAAGCACCTGAAAGCCTGACAAGAATATTTTCTGGCAGGGTGTGAGCTTTCGTGAGCCACAGCTCGCTTCGTCAAATACCAGTAGTAGAAAAGGGCAAGAGTCCAGCAGCACCTGAAAGACTGACAAGAATATTTTCTGGCAGGGTGTGAGCTTTCGGGAGCCACAGCTCACTTCTTCAGATACCAGTAGTAGAAAAGGGCAAGAGTCCAGGAGCACCTGAAAGACTAACAAGAATATTTTCTGCTTAGGCAAGAGTCCAGCAGCACCTGAAAGACTAACAAGAATATTTTCTGGCAGGGTGTGAGCTTTCATGAGCCACAGCTCACTACTTCAGATACCAGTAGTAGAAAAGGGCAAGAGTCCAGGAGCACCTGAAAGACTAACAAGAATATTTTCTGCTAGGGCCAGAGTCCAGTAGCACCTGAAAGCCTGACAAGAATATTTTCTGGCAGGGTGTGAGCTTTCGTGAGCCACAGCTCGCTTCGTCAAATACCAGTAGTAGAAAAGGGCAAGAGTCCAGCAGCACCTGAAAGACTGACAAGAATATTTTCTGGCAGGGTGTGAGCTTTCGGGAGCCACAGCTCACTTCTTCAGATACCAGTAGTAGAAAAGGGCAAGAGTCCAGGAGCACCTGAAAGACTAACACGAATATTTTCTGCTAGGGCAAGAGTCCAGCAGCACCTGAAAGACTAACAAGAATATTTTCTGGCAGGGTGTGAGCTTTCATGAGCCACAGCTCACTACTTCAGATATCAGTAGTAGAAAAGGGCAAGAGTCCAGCAGCACCTGAAAGACTGACAAGAATATTTTCTGGCAGGGTGTGAGCTTTCGTGAGCCACAGCTCGCTTCGTCAAATACCAATAGTAGAAAAGGGCAAGAGTCCAGCAGCACCTGAAAGACTAACAAGAATATTTTCTGGCAGGGTGTGAGCTTTCGGGAGCCACAGCTCACTTCTTCAGATACCAGTAATAGAAAAGGGCAAGAGTCCAGGAGCACCTGAAAGACTAACAAGAATATTTTCTGGCAGGGTGTGAGCTTTCATGAGCCACAGCTCACTACTTCAGATACCAGTAGTAGAAAAGGGCAAGAGTCCAGTAGCACCTGAAAGACTAACAAGAATATTTTCTGCTAGGGCAAGAGTCCAGAAGCACCTGAAAGCCTGACAAGAATATTTTCTGGCAGGGTGTGAGCTTTCGTGAGCCACAGCTCGCTTCGTCAAATACCAGTAGTTGAAAAGGGCAAGAGTCCAGCAGCACCTGAAAGACTGACAAGAATATTTTCTGGCAGGGTGTGAGCTTTCGGGAGCCACAGCTCACTTCTTCAGATACCAGTAGTCGAAAAGGGCCAGAGTCCAGGAGCACCTGAAAGACTAACAAGAATATTTTCTGGCAGGGTGTGAGCTTTCGGGAGCCACAGCTCACTTCTTCAGATACCAGTAGTAGAAAAGGGCAAGAGTCCAGGAGCACCTGAAAGACTAACAAGAATATTTTCTGCTAGGGCAAGAGTCCAGCAGCACCTGAAAGACTAACAAGAATATTTTCTGGCAGGGTGTGAGCTTTCATGAGCCACAGCTCACTACTTCAGATACCAGTAGTAGAAAAGGGCAAGAGTCCAGTAGCATCTGAAAGACTAACAAGAATATTTTCTGGCAGGGTGTGAGCTTTCGGGAGCCACAGCTCACTACTTCAGATACCAGTAGTAGAAAAGGGCCAGAGTCCAGTAGCACCTGAAAGACTAACAAGAATATTTTCTGCTAGGGCAAGAGTCCAGCAGCACCTGAAAGACTAACAAGAATATTTTCTGGCAGGGTGTGAGCTTTCATGAGCCACAGCTCACTACTTCAGATACCAGTAGTAGAAAAGGGCAAGAGTCCAGGAGCACCTGAAAGACTAACAAGAATATTTTCTGCTAGGGCAAGAGTCCAGCAGCACCTGAAAGACTAACAAGAATATTTTCTGGCAGGGTGTGAGCTTTCATGAGCCACAGCTCACTACTTCAGATACCAGTAGTAGAAAAGGGCAAGAGTCCAGTAGCACCTGAAAGACTAACAAGAATATTTTCTGCTAGGGCAAGAGTCCAGAAGCACCTGAAAGACTAACAAGAATATTTTCTGCTAGGGCAAGAGTCCAGCAGCACCTGAAAGACTAACAAGAATATTTTCTGGCAGGGTGTGAGCTTTCATGAGCCACAGCTCACTACTTCAGATACCAGTAGTAGAAAAGGGCAAGAGTCCAGCAGCACCTGAAAGACTGACAAGAATATTTTCTGGCAGGGTGTGAGCTTTCGGGAGCCACAGCTCACTTCTTCAGATACCAGTAGTAGAAAAGGGCAAGAGTCCAGGAGCACCTGAAAGACTAACAAGAATATTTTCTGCTAGGGCAAGAGTCCAGCAGCACCTGAAAGACTAACAAGAATATTTTCTGGCAGGGTGTGAGCTTTCATGAGCCACAGCTCACTACTTCAGATACCAGTAGTAGAAAAGGGCAAGAGTCCAGGAGCACCTGAAAGACTAACAAGAATATTTTCTACTAGGGCCAGAGTCAGGCTTTCAGGTGCTTCTGGACAAGAATATTTTCTGGCAGGGTGTGAGCTTTCGTGAGCCACAGCTCGCTTCGTCAAATACCAGTAGTAGAAAAGGGCAAGAGTCCAGCAGCACCTGAAAGACTGACAAGAATATTTTCTGGCAGGGTGTGAGCTTTCGGGAGCCACAGCTCACTTCTTCAGATACCAGTAGTAGAAAAGGGCAAGAGTCCAGGAGCACCTGAAAGACTAACAAGAATATTTTCTGCTAGGGCAAGAGTCCAGCAGCACCTGAAAGACTAACAAGAATATTTTCTGGCAGGGTGTGAGCTTTCATGAGCCACAGCTCACTACTTCAGATACCAGTAGTAGAAAAGGGCAAGAGTCCAGTAGCACCTGAAAGACTAACAAGAATATTTTCTGCTAGGGCCAGAGTCCAGAAGCACCTGAAAGCCTGACAAGAATATTTTCTGGCAGGGTGTGAGCTTTCGGGAGCCACAGCTCACTTCTTCAGATACCAGTAGTAGAAAAGGGCCAGAGTCCAGAAGCACCTGAAAGCCTGACAAGAATATTTTCTGGCAGGGTGTGAGCTTTCGTGAGCCACAGCTCACTTCTTCAGATACCAGTAGTAGAAAAGGGCAAGAGTCCAGGAGCACCTGAAAGACTAACAAGAATATTTTCTGGCAGGGTGTGAGCTTTCGTGAGCCACAGCTCGCTTCGTCAAATACCAGTAGTAGAAAAGGGCAAGAGTCCAGCAGCACCTGAAAGACTGACAAGAATATTTTCTGGCAGGGTGTGAGCTTTCGGGAGCCACAGCTCACTTCTTCAGATACCAGTAGTAGAAAAGGGCAAGAGTCCAGTAACACCTTAAAGACTAACAAGAATATTTTCTGGCAGGGTATGAGCTTTTGTGAGCCACAGCTCACTTCAGATTCCAGTAGTAGAAAAGGGCAAGAGTCCAGTAGCACCTGAAAGACTAAAAAGAATATTTTCTGGCAGGGTGTGAGCTTTATTTTTGTTAGTCTTTCAGGTGCTACTGGGCTCTTGCCCTTTTCTACTACTGCAGACAGACTAACACTGCTACCCACTGTGAAATATCTTCACAGTAGTGAAGACTGCCTTGTCAAAGGCCGACCGTCATTCGGAGCAACCAAGAGTGGTTTTCTTTTGCAGTATTTCGTGAGGCTCTTTCAAACAGATATGGGGAGGAAGGGAACGCTGCTGTTTGAATGAGAGCGATCATGCCACCTACTGGTGGTTTCATGTGCTTTCCCCCTTTTT
Source organism: Euleptes europaea (assembly GCF_029931775.1). Lineage (NCBI taxonomy): Eukaryota > Metazoa > Chordata > Lepidosauria > Squamata > Sphaerodactylidae > Euleptes > Euleptes europaea. Next base: position 8,999,593 of record NC_079326.1, on the reverse strand, counting down.
TTAGGACTGTGTGTGTAAAGTGCTGTCAAGTCGCAGCCGACTTATGGCGACCCCTTTTGGGGTTTTCATGGCAAGAGACTTAACAGCGGTGGTTTGTCAGTGCCTTCCTCTGCACAGCAACCCTGGTCTTCCTCGGTGGTCTCCCATCCAAATACTAACCAGGGCTGACCCTGCTTAGCTTCTGAGATCTGACGAGATCAGGCTAGCCTGGGCCATCCAGGTCAGGTCAGGTCTTTTTTTTTTTTTTTTTTTTTTTTGGACTATTGGAATGCAAAAAAAAAAAAATTCTTCCCCTCCCCAACCTGCATAGGACGAGATTTCTTGTTAAATCTTGCATCTACCAATTCAGTGTAATGTATTATTTTTTATATTTTTTAAAAGCTTTTATTGTTGCATAGCTAAGTTTTCTTATTTTGGTTAGAAGTGCAGAAGAGTAAATACTGGGTTGCCAAGAGGGAAATAACTGGTTATGTCCAAAGCATATGCAGGATGTAATAATTTAGGATAAAGAGTTTTAGAGCGAATTGTATGGGAATAATTCCCTTGGAGCTCCATGGGACTTGCTTCTGAGTAAACACACATAGGTTTTCTTGTTGCTTTCTTTGCAGGCAAGGCATGGGGGAAATGGTGTGCAGTTTTGCTCTAGCATCTACTAAAGAAGCGGATGAAAGGCTGATGCCTTGTTCCACTATACTTGGTCTCCTGATTAGTGTTACAACTTCTAGAGCAGTTTGATACCTCAGAGATTAGCACAGTTTCATATAGGGCAGTAGTACTTTGTGGTTCACGGAGAGCCAGCCACACTCACATTTGCCATCAGCTAAAAGTACCATATAACTACCGTATGCCTTGAGTCCCACCCCAAACACATGCACATGATATAATGATTAATATTAAATATATAACAATTTTTAAATTACCAAACTACCTCTGAGCATGATGCCAATTGCAGACTGGGGCATTCCTGGAGATGTGGAAGTAGAGCCTGGAAAGGGCAGGGTGTGGGAGAAGAGGGACCTCAGCAGGGTATAATGCCATAGAGCCCATGAAGACCATAAATGCTGTAGCGGTTGCCTATCAATGGTCACTGGGAGCATTATTTCTTAAAGCTACAAGTGCAGCTTTTATTATTTTGGGTTTTTTAAACATCAACATTTTTTTTAAGATTGCAGATTTTCCTGCAAACATGGGGCCTGTTTCAGGTTTTTAGAAAGATCTAGCTTGTCTGTTCATGATTCCAGTCTCCAGGTTTAAGTATCCACAGATTTAGCCATGTTGAGAATTAAATATACTGATTTTGAAGTAAGAGGAGCAGCAATACGTTAGCACCCTCAGTCTCTAACCCAATTTCAGTTAAGAAATATTACACAAATTGAATAATCTAAAAAACTGCTGAACAAAAAATAGTGCTGTGATAACTTTTATAAGATAAACCTGAAACCTTCTATGATGGTTATTTTGACAGTCTTTATAATGCACATTAGTCCTCAGGGTATTGGATAGTGTCACAAATGCTGATATATGTGTTAGAGACAAATAATTGCATTAAGAACATAAGAAAGGCCCTGTTGGATTAGACCAAGGCCCATCAAGTCCAGCAGTCTGTTCACACAGTTGTTCCCTGACCTTCACGGCACACGACTTCTTTAGAATCTGACGCGGATGCTAACAAATTATGCAGTTGGTCCAGGAAAACACCACCAGAACTCCTTGCTACTAGAAAAGCAGTGCTCGTTTATTTTACAGTGCACAGATATAATACAAATCCTTACACTCTCCTCCTCCGCTTATAGCAGCTCAACACATGGGCTTGAGTTCCATTCAGTTATATACATAATGCTGTCTCGGGCACCAATCACAGTAGTTTGCTTAGTCATACTGACGTTTCTAATACATTGCATCAGTATCCTGGCCATAACCAGTTCTGGCCAGCTCCCTCAGGCTCTCCAGGGAGTTTCCAGACCTGTTGCATCATTCCAGATCCACTTGATCTAAATGCTGCCTGTCAAACTAATCTGACAGCCTTGCAACATCGACAGAATGGCATCTAAACCACTATTTAACAAATGTGGCAAGTGTGGAACTAAAATACCCCACACAGATGAGCACAAGGACTGCCTTTTGTGCTTGAGTGAGGCCCACAATGTGGGAAGCTGCCTGATTTGCCTAAAATTCGCTAACAAAGCATGCTCTGATCGAGCCGTGTGCCTGAAAGCCGTGCTTTGGGGAAAGGCCCTCTTGCCGGCCCCCACTCGTACCGGGGGCAGAAAAGGCCACCTTCTGTGCAATCCGCCCTGGAACATACAACCATGGAGCAGCATTCTAATTCAGGATCCGTGCGCTTGGCTCCTACTCCTGCCACCAGATCACTTTCTGAGCCTGTGCCATTGGTCTCGACTGGAGTGTCCGTCTTGGTTCCAACGAGATCACTCTCAGATCCAGCCACCTCAATTCCGACCCCTCGATTCCATCGCAATCACTGGGTTCAAAGCCCTTGGTTCCATTGCAGCCTTCGAGTTCGATGCAAGTAGGTTCATCGAACCCGACAGCCTCCAGCTCGGGTCCGAAGCGATCGGTTCCAGCTGGATCTGACTTGGTTCCATCTCGGGTACAAGGTGCTAAAGCTTCATCTGCAAAGAAACACAAGATGAAGATGAAGCATATAGAAAAGGAGAAGTCTGCCAAGAGTGTGGAACCTTTGCTCCCTTGCAGGAAGCAACAAGGAGACCCTAGGGGATGCGTTCCAACTGTCATAAACCACCTTTTATATGCTTTCCCCCCATTCCCACTTCTCTTGAGAGTGTTGGGAAAAATAGTGGCAGATAGGGCGATATGCATCTTGATAGCACCATATTGGCCCAGGCAGATCTAGTTTCCTGAACTACTCAGACTTGCAGGCCCTTTCATGATTCCCCTCCCCACAGCTCCAGATTTACTCACTTGTGGGGAGGTATTATGTGACGACGTGCAGCATTTACACCTCACTGCTTGGTTCATCAAACAGGTGGGATGAGTTTTTCAAGGGAGGTGGAGGAAGTCCTGCTACAATCTAGGAAACTCTCCACCAGACGGTCATATTCTTCTAAGTGGCAAAAATTTGAGCAGTGGGCCCTTGCACATCAGGTATCACCGGTTAATTGCTCACTACCTTTGGTTTTACATTATTTATTTTCCCTGTCTTCTGGGGGACTTTCAGTTTCTTCAACTAAGGTTCATATGGCTGCAGTATCGGCCTATCACTGCCCCATAGATGGTTACTCCAGGTGACACGGGTCATTTCCCCTGGAGAAAATGGCTGTTTTGGAAGATGGACTTTATGGCATCTTACCCCACTGAATTCCCTGCCCTCCCCAAACCACTACTTTACTTTAAATACCACTACTTTATAATCATTGTGTCTAGCTTGTGAAGTGCTGTTTCTAGTTTGCTGAGTATCCTACAGCACGCTAACCTTTGTTTACCACAAACCTCCAGGTGGTGGCTGGAGATCTCCCACTCTTACAACTGATCTCCAAGAGACAGCGTTCAGTTCCCCTGGAGAAAATGGCTGCTTCGGCCTCTGGACTCTATGGCATCGAAGTCCCTCCCATCCCCAAACCCCGCCCTGCTCAGGCTCCACCCCCCAAATCTCCAGGGGTTTCCCAACCGGGAGCACGCAAACCTACCCATTGTACCCTCGCAACAACCACCCTGTGAGGTTGGTTAAGATGGCCAGCCCAAGGTCACCCAACCAAGCTTCCACTGCAGACAGGGTTATCAACCTCCAGGTACTAGCTGGAGATCTCCTGTGATTACAACTGATCTCCAGCTAACAGCATTGAGTTCACCTGGAGAAAATGGCTGCTTTGGCAATTGGACCCTATGGCAGGGGTCGGCAAACTCATTAGTCAAAAGAGCCAAATATCAACAGTACAACGATTGAGATTTCTTTTGAGAGCCAAATTTCTTAAACTATATAGGTAGGTACACTGTTTATTAACTTAATAAACTTTAATTAAAGCTTTAAGTCTTAATTAAACTATAGGTACACTGAATAAAACTTGATATCATACTTAATACTGATCTTATTTATTGATAAAAATTAAATTGTAAGTCCCTGCCATTTCCCCCTCCCCGTCCGGAGTCCTCGTCTGGAGGCCTGGTCTACCGCCATAAAAGCCTACTGGTAGACCTGGCTTCCGGTTGAGTCCTATTGGGAGGCCAGGTCTACCCATTGGCTTTCTTGGCAGTAGACCTGGCCTCTGGAGGCCCATAGAAGCCAATTGGTAGACCTGGCCTCTGAAGGGGGACTTTTTCCCCTCCTCGGAGTCCAGGTCTACCGCCAAGAAAGCCAGTGGGTAGACATGGCCTCCCAATGGGACTCAGCCGGAGGCCAGGTCTACCAAAGGAAGCCCGCCCCGCCAAACAGCTGATAGGCGGGGGGGCGAGGAACCGCCGAGCCGCCCGCCCAGCAATCGCGCGGCTAGAGGGGAAGGGAAAGAGGGCAAGGGAAAGGGGGACCCGGCCATTCTCCACGGTGTGGGGGGGAGACAGCACGCCCGCTCGCCCGCACTCTCTCTCAGGCGCGCCGGCTCCGCAGCCAGGCTGCCTGGGTGAGTGGGCGCAAGAGCAGGGGCTGCGAACCAAGTTCGGAGAGCCGCACTCAATGGGCCAAAGAGCCGCATGCGGCTCTGGAGCCGCAGTTTTGAGACCCCTGCCCTATGGTATTGAAGTCCCTCCCCTCTCTAAACCCCGCCCTCCTCAGGCTCCATCCCCAAAACCTCCCAGTGGTGGTAGGGTTGCCAGGTCCCACTTTGCCACCGGCGGGAGGTTTTTGGGGCGGAGCCTGAGGAGGGCGGGGTTTGGGGAGGGATTTCAATGCCATAGAGTCCAATGGCCAAAGCGGCCATTTTCTCAAGGGGAACTGATCTCTATCGGAGGGAGATCTGCTGTAATAGCAGGAGATCTCCAGCTAGTACCTGGAGGCTGGCAACCCTGGCCCTGGTGGGAACTTGGATGGGAGACCACCAAGGAGTTCCAGGGTTGCTACGCAGAGGTAGGCGACGGCAAAGCACCTTTGCAGTGAAAACACTTCACGGGGTCGCCGAAAGTGAGCTGGGACTTAATGGCACTTTCTTCCCAGGATAGAACAATAGAACCATCCGATATGGAAAATTGCCCACTGACCCTTAAGGACAGCACCGTTTTTCTTAGACCTCACCTAGAGTACTGTGCTCAGTTTGGGGCACCACAATTTAAGAAGGATGTAGACAAGCTGGAACGTGACCACAGGAGGGCAACAAAATGGTGGGGGGTCTGGAGAAGAAATCATAGAATCATAGAGTTGGAAGGGACCACCAGGGTCATCTAGTCCAACCCCCTGCACAATGCAGGACATTCACAACTACTTCCCCCCCACACCCCCAGATGATGGCCAAGATGCCCTTCCTCTCATCATCTGCCTAAGGTCACAGAATCAGCATTGCTGACAAATGGCCATCTAACCTCTTCTTAAAAACCTCCAGGGAAGGTGAGCTTACCACCTCCCAAGGAAGCCTGTTCCACTGAGGAACCGCTCTAACTGTTAGAAAATTCTTCCTAATGTCAAGACAGAAAATGTTCTGATTTATCAGTTCTTGTAGGTTATCCGGGCTATGTGACCGTGGTCTTGGTATTTTCTTTCCTGATGTTCCGCCAGCAGCTGTGGCAGGCATCTTCAGAGGAGTAACTCTGAAGGAGTAACTCCTCTGAAGTGTTACTCCTCTGAAGAAGCCTGCCACCGCTGCTGGCGAAACGTCAGGAAAGAAAATACCAAGACCACGGTCACACAGCCCGGATAACCTACAAGAACTTATGAACTCTGACCGTGAAAGCCTTCGACAATATTTTGTTCTGATCTAATTTCAGCCCATTGGTTCTGGTCCGACCTCCTGGGGCAACAGAAAACAACTCGGTACCATCCTCTCTATGACAGCCTTTCAAGGACTTGAAGATGGTTATCATATCCCCTCTCAGTCTTCTCCTCTTCAGGCTAAACATACCCAGCTCCTTCAACCTTTCCTCACAGGACTTGGTCTCTAGACCCCTCGCCATCTTTGTTGCCCTCCTCTGGACATGTCCCAACTTGTCTACATCTACATCTAAATCTAAAAAGGATGGTGCCAAGTTGTTTTCTGTTGCCCCAGAAGGTCGGACCAGAAACAAAGGGTTGAAATTAAATCAAAAGAGTTTCCGTCAAGACATTAGGAAGAACTTTCTAACAGTTAGAGCGGTTCCCCAGTGGAACAGGCTTCCTTGGGAGGTGGTAAGCTCTCCTTCCCTGGAGGTTTTGAAGCAGAGGCCATCTGTAAGCAATGCTGATTCTGTGACCTTAGGCAGTTCATGAGAGGGAGGGCATCTTGGCCAACTTCTGGCCTTGGAGTAGGGGTCACTGGCCGGGCAGGTACATCACTGTTCTGTCAGCAGCCCTTCCGAGCAGATGCTGAGCTCCGCCTGGCCAAGAGAGAGGGTGTCTGCCAGGATGGAGCGTCCAGCAAAAGCTCTTCTCTGCTTCTTCCCCAGAGCGGTCTGGGTTCTAAAGGGGGAAGGGTCTGCCTGTTGGGGAGGGGAGGCAGCGGTTGAAATGCACGAATGAGGAGGCTGATGCTCTAGAAAGCTTGGTGCATAAAGTTAAACATTTATTTTGGCAGGTTCTCATTTCAAACATTGTCCCCAAACATACCACAACAAAACATGCACAGAGATGTATATTGGAGGAGCCATTTGTACAGAAGAGGGCAATCGTATGCACACAGAAAAACAACCCATCCCCTTTTCCTTTACAAGATGCCAGACAGATAATGAATTAATTAATAGATCGATTAATTAATTCAAGGTGCCCTGGGGTGCTGCTCTTTCTCAGCTGGGAGGGACGTGGAATTATGGCAGGGAAACCTCTGGTAGCCCCAAAGGGGCTGCCAAGGATGCCCAAGGATTTCTTGGGTGGGGCCTGCATGCAAAAAGCCCACGTCCCTCCCCCTCCATGGGAACTGGCCATTTGGCGCCCCCCCCTCCGAGCTCTGGGCGATCCCTCTTGAGAGACGAGACCCAGACTGCTACTGCCAACATGGAAGACTATTGCCCAGGCATGATTGTTGCCCGTTGCCTTAGACCCCTTTTCAGAGCGGAGTAGGCAAAAACCCCATCCAGCATAGCTGTGAGAGTCCCTGACCTCCCTGTGCAAATTCCATAAAATCACTTGCTCAGGCTGTCATGCAGAAACAAGGATCTTTATTGAAAGCTTCAGGTGGTACAAGTCTTACACTGGAAAAGTTGCAAGTGAATTCAGATTCTCAAAGACAGAATTATAACCCCTACAGGGAAGCAGATGTCAAACGTGTATTATGGGAACCTACGAGATAATAGTGCATGGTACAGAACATCAAAAGAACTCAGAGCTTGTTAGTACTATCAACCACCAAGGCCACGGTGGTGCTAGGGAGTCAGAGCAAGAGAGGGGTGTGGGAAGAGGGAGAGACATTCCAACTGGGGCCCGTCACACACTGAGCCTGAACCAAGGAAGGTCAAGAGGCCTGAACTGCTTTTACGAGTCCAGGGGGGGGGGAACATACAAGCATACAGACAAAGGCATACAGACCCTCACATTCTGCCCCCCTTAAGGCCCCCCTTCCCTGAGTCCGGGGGACGAGGCTTGTCGGGATAGGCAGAATGAAATTCTCGAACCAGACGGGGAGCCGCCACATGGGGAGCAGCCACCCACTCATCCTGGGCAGAGCCCAGGTGCTTCCAGCATACCAAATAGAACAGTTTTCCCTTTTTCAGTCTAGAATCCAACACTTTAGAAACTTCAAGATGCGATTCCCCTCCCACCACTGTAGGAACTTCAGTCTTAGGGAGGGGGTGGAACTGAGGGGCAGCGACGTACGGCTTCAGCAGGCTGATATGGAACACAGGATGCACCCCACGAAGAGACTTGGGGAGTTCCAATTCTACCGTGACGTCATTGATCACCCGGGTGATGGGGAAAGGACCTACATACTTGTCACTAAGCTTTTTACAAGGCCGAAGTGACCGTAGGTTCTTGGTGGAAAGGTAAACCTGCCCTCCCACTTTGAGTTCCCACCCCGGAGACCGATGTTTATCGGCCTGGTCTTTGTACTTGCGCTTGGCCCTCTCCAAGTTCTTTTGCAGCCAGGGCCAAGTGTTCTGCACTACTTGAACCCAATCCTGGACCTCCTGCACTCCCTCAAGCTCAGGAGTGATGTTGGGAGAGCCAAAGGGTCCAAAGTCCTTTCCATACACCACGTGAAAAGGACTGAAACCTGTGGAGGAATGGGGGGCATTATTGTAGGCATACTCAGCAAAAGGCAGTAGGTCCACCCAATCGTCCTGGTGGTAATTGACATAACACCTTAGATAGCATTCTACAGCATTGACTCGTTCGGTTTGACCATCGGTTTGGGGGTGATAGGCTGAAGAGAGTCCCTGTTCTTCCACCCCCATGACTTTTAGGAAGGCCCTCCAGAATTTGGCTACGAACTGAGCCCCTCTGTCGGAAAGGACCTTCCTCGGGATCGAATGATGCTTCACCACGTGATTGATAAACAGTTTAGCCAACTTCTGGGCCGACGGTAGTCCTGCACAAGGAACAAAGTGAACCTGTTTAGAAAATAAGTCTGTTATCACCCACAGTACCGTTTTCCCCCGACTTGGGGGTAAATCAGTGATAAAATCCATGGCGATCACTTCCCAGGGCATGGTTGGGGTCTCTAAAGGCTTTAATAGTCCGGGGGGTTTTCCCATCCGTTTCTTGGCCGTGGCGCAGATGGGGCAGCTGCGCACATACAATTCCACATCGGCCCTCATGCCTGGCCATAAAAATTGGCGTCGCAAAAGATGCAAAGTCTTGACAAACCCAAAATGCCCCGCCAGCTTGGCCCCGTGAACCAGTCCCAACACCTCTTTTCGGAGCGCCTCGGGGACATAAGGCTTGCCCCCCTGCAGCCACAAGGAGCCCTGTCGGTCGAGACTTGCGGGGAGGACCTGCAAATCCGCCTCCCTCTGAGAAGCATCCCGGAGCCGCTGTAGAAACGCCTCCGGGATTCCCTTAGGGGGGGGAACATCTTGACGATGGGATTGGGATCGGGTGGTCACTGCAAGTCCCGAAACCTCCCCCCTCTGTTCAGGGGTAAACAAGGAATCCACCGGACGGTCAAAGTCATTGCGGTACTGGGGAAGTCTGGAAAGAGCATCCGCCAACGCATTGTCCTTCCCTGGCACATGTTTCAGGACAAAGCGGAACTTGGCAAAAAACTGTGCCCACCGAATCTGTTTCGCGGAAAGCTTCCTAGCCCCCTTTAGAGCCTCAAGATTCTTGTGATCGGTGCAAACCTCAAAAGGGATCTCTGCCCCTTCCAAAAAATGTCTCCAAATGGTGAGGGCGTGTTTAACCGCAGCGGCTTCTTTCTCCCAAATGGCCCAGTTGATTTCGGATTGGGAGAATTTTTTAGAAAAATAGGCACAGGGTTTCAATTGACCGTTCTCGTCCCGTTGCAAGAGAGCCCCCCCCCCCATGGCTACATCAGAGGCATCGACTTGGACTACGAAAGGTTTTTCATAATCTGGGTGTGTAAGAACGGGTTCGGACGAAAAAAGCAGCTTGAGCGTATCGAAAGCCTGCTGGCAGTCCGAAGTCCAGTGCAACCGAGCCGAGGGCAAGGCGGCTCCCGCTCCCTTCCCTTTCGTGCGTAGGAGCGAAGTGAGGGGTAGCGCTACTTGGACAAAATTGGGGATGAAGTTCCGGTAAAAGTTAGCAAAGCCCAAAAATTGCTGCAAATGTCTGCGCGTGGTGGGGGGATCCCATTCCATTACCGCCCGAACCTTTTCGGGATCCATTTCTAAGCCTTGATGGGAAATCACGTACCCCAAGAAGGTGATGGAGGGTTGGTGAAAATCACATTTAGAAACCTTGGCAAACAGTTTGTGCTCGCGCAACCGCTGCAGCACTTCCCGCACCAATTGTACATGCTCCTCCATGGTTTTCGTATAAATGAGAATATCGTCCAAGAAAACCACCACTCCGCGAAACAATAAATCATGAAGCACTTCATTAATCAATTGCATGAACACACTCGGAGCCCCCGAAAGTCCGAACGGCATCACTAAATACTCAAACATTCCAAAACAACTGGAGAAGGCAGTCTTTGGTTCGTCCCCTTCCCGTATGCGGACTCGGTGGTAGGCCTCCACCAAATCCAATTTGGTGAAGATTCGCCCCTCTTTCAATTGTGCGAGAAGGTCTGGAATGAGAGGGAGGGGGTATGCATTAGACTGAGTGACCACATTCAGTCTACGAAAGTCAATACACAGTCGCAAATCTCCCGTCTTTTTCTTGACAAAGAAGGCGGGGGCCGAGTATGGAGCTTTAGACGGGCGAATGAAACCCCGCGCCAAATTGGTGTCCAAATACTCCCGCAACACTGCCTTTTCATTTGGACTCATGGGGTAAACCTTTCCTTTGGACAATTTGCCATCTCCCACTATCTCAATGGCACAGTCCGTCTCTCGGTGGGGGGGTAACTCGTCGCATTCTCGCACGTCAAACACATTGGCAAACTGGGAATACTCGTTGGGGAGCTGGGGCAGCGGAGTCCCAACGGAAGGGGCCCCTACGAGGGCGGCTGCGGGGGTGTGCAGTACTTGGTCTCTATCATGAAGTTCACACGGGTTGCGGGGAAAGGTGAGTGTCCGCTCAACCCAGTTTATGGTGGGATTGTGCCCCAGCAATCAGTTCACCCCTAACACAATAGGTGCGACGATGGGGGCAATGGTAAAATATAGGCGCTCCCAATGCTCCCCTATAGCCATGATGACTGCTGCGGTGCGGTGGGTTACGGGTCCCTTCTTAAAGTCACTGCCATCCATTTGGGAAAAGCGGATGGGTTCGGGTAACCGCTTCCGCTTAACGCGCAACAGTTGGGCAGCCTCTTCACTCATCATGGTGCGGGCACAACCCGAGTCTACTAGGGCCGTGAATTCTAGCATGGGCCCCCCTTTTGGTAGTGAGAGTTTGACCTTTACATACACATTGTCTTCTTGGGCGCTTACCATTAGTGGAGCTCCTTGCACAACATTCGGAGCTGTCTGCTGAGGAGCCCCCTTTACAGCAGACCGACGGTGTTTTTTGCCGGCAGGTCCCAGTCCTCCTCCTCGCTGGAGGAAGCAGTTGTGGTATTTGTAATCCGTGACTCCGATGAGTCAAAGGCTTCATTTGTAATCCGTGACCCCGACGGGCCAGTAGAATACGGAGCTGCGACCTCGGAGCGTGCTTGCAAGGCTGAGGGTGCGCTGCGTCGGCTCGGTGTCGGTACGCCGCTCCGGCGGCGAGGTTGCCCCTCGGGAGGGGGCTTCTCAGGTTCGGTCGTAGCCGGCCGAGTTGGTCCCGGACATCCGGGTCGTGAGGGGCATTGAGAAGCAAAGTGTCCTTCCCCCCCGCAAACGAGACAGACCCCGCTCTCAAAGCGCCTGCGGCGTTCGGCCATGGAGGGTCCCCCCCCCCCCCGAGGGAGGTCGAGAGTCCTTCGGGCCACCGGGTCTGTCTCCACGGGTCTTGGTCTCTCGCCCGGTGCGTTTTCGGGACAAGAGCAGCAGTTGCTTTCGGTTTTCGATGTCGGCGGCATGGCGAACCCAACCCTCAACATCGGGAGGGTTGCCCTGCATGAAAGCCCAGTGTTGCAATTCCGGGTTCAACCCTTCGCGGAAACACTGCACCCTGGTAGCTTCGCTCCAATCCAAAATTCGACTCGAGAGCGACTGGAACTCGCTTGCATACTGCGCGACCGTCTTAGTCCCTTGGCGCAGTTGTTGCAAGGCAGTCTTGGCTCGTTCACCCAAATGCGGGTCCTCAAAGCGGTGCCGAAGGGCGACCATGAAGTCATCGAGGCTTCGCAAGACTGGGGAGCGAAGTTCATACTGCTGTACCATCCAGGCGGCCGCCTCCCCTTCTAGGAGAGAAGCGACGTATTGGACCCGGGAGTCTTCTGAAGCAAAAGTCCGGGCCTGTTCACGCATAAAAACGTCCACTTGTACCATGAAAAACATTAGCTGGTCACTCGACCCGTCATACGTGATTTTCAAATCTCTGCGAGCCGGTGGAGCGGGGCGGATGGGAGGTGCTGGGACCGCGGGTGGCTGTTGTCCTCCGTCCGGCGGAGCCACGGGTGGAGCCTGAACGTTCAGTGCATCCATGGCTCCGGCCATCTCCAGCATGACTGCTTGCATAGTATCCATCTGTTCCAGTAATTCCTGGCGCTCTGTCTGCCAGCGCAGCCGCTCCTCATCCATCTGGTGAAGCAGCAGGGCTTCCTTTCGTGCGGGATCGTCCTCGAACCCCAACCCGTGAACCACAGTCCGTCTTGACTGCGCGTCGCTGTTCGAGAGCGACCAATGCTTGGGAGTTTCCAGCCAGTTCTCCAAGCGAGTTTTCTTGGGCTTTGTTCCCAAACCTGATCTGGAGTCGGCTCCACCGGGCATCTTCCCAGTCGACTTCCCTTCCGAAGGGGGTAGAACAGGCTTCGTGGGTACAGCATCGTCCTTTTTGTCGCCGTCGTCCGGCTTGCCATTGGTGTCCCCGTTGCCTGCCATAGCTGTCCAGGAACGGTACAGGAGCAGGTCAACGCGGCAAGACTTGCAACTTAATGTGAGAGTCCCTGACCTCCCTGTGCAAATTCCATAAAATCACTTGCTCAGGCTGTCATGCAGAAACAAGGATCTTTATTGAAAGCTTCAGGTGGTACAAGTCTTACACTGGAAAAGTTGCAAGTGAATTCAGATTCTCAAAGACAGAGTTATAACCCCTACAGGGAAGCAGATGTCAAACGTGTATTATGGGAACCTACGAGATAATAGTGCATGGTACAGAACATCAAAAGAACTCAGAGCTTGTTAGTACTATCAACCACCAAGGCCACGGTGGTGCTAGGGAGTCAGTAAGAGCAAGAGAGGGGTGTGGGAAGAGGGAGAGACATTCCAACTGGGGCCCGTCACACACTGAGCCTGAACCAAGGAAGGTCAAGAGGCCTGAACTGCTTTTACGAGTCCGGGGGGGGGGGGAAACATACAAGCATACAAAGGCATACAGACCCTCACAATAGCGTCAATCTGCCAGAGGGGGGGAAATTCCTACTCGGCCCCCAAACAGGCGACCAGCTTGCGCCCACTCTGAAATAAAGGGTGGGCGTGTGTCTCCCTTGCCGATTGAAGGTGTCCCCCCCACCAATGCTACACCTAGGAGGCATCCTCAGTGCTGTTTGGCTCCTGCTTCCGCCAACTCTGGCCAACCGCCCTCCTTTTCCAGCGCCTCTCTGAGTCTTTCCTGTCTCTGTGGATTTTCCTCCGTGGCATCCTCTAAACCGCCCGCCCCATTGACCGATCTCTTTCTGTCTTCATCTCATGTACAACTTTCGGTCCCCCAAATATCGTCTCCCCTTTCCTTCTCTCCCACTCACTGAGCTTCCAACTGTCCAGAAGGCAGGCTGGTCTGGAAAAAAATCCCTCAGTTTATATGGAAGCTGCGTAGTTGTAGGGCTTCTCTGCTTTTAAGACGTATTCTATATGTGATGGACTAAATGTCATCGTCCGCTGAGAAAAATATCTATGTATCAGGTACATCGTTCGGTTCGTTGCATTTTGGCACTGGTGCCTCTGTTCTTGGGTTCCGGTCTGTGTTGTTCTCTGTTTGTTATTGTTCCCAGAGGAGTTTCGAACGGTCGGCCGTTGCAAGCACAGACCGAGAGGAGCAGCTTGCTATTGTGTCTGATGGCCCCGGGAACAGAAGACATCTCGGAGGACCGATCCTCACAAGAGAGTTCTTTCCCTCAAAGACCGCAAATCCAGAAGGATCAAGGCCAGTTGGCTGCTCTTGCCAGACGTGGCACGGGGGAGAGGAAGGTGATCCTCCCGAAGGAGAGGAAGGTTGTCTTGCTCTTGCCGAGGTGGAGGCTGAAAGTTCATGCTCGCGTCCCTCTGGGATACTGTGGTCGGGATGGGGGAAGGAGAGGACCAGAGGGTTGTCCGTCCAAATGCCTGCCCCCAAGGTGAGAAAGTCTGGTGGATCAGCCTCTCCACAGGGGTCACTCCGGCCCAACACAGACTGGGCCCTCTGGAACATGCTTCGATGTGGTGGGACGTGGCGGCCAGCTGTTCTGCTGCATCTGTGAGGCTTCCCGGAAGAGCCCCACGGCCTCTCTGCAGAGACAGGAAAGTGAGGGTTGGGGGTGGGTGTTCCAAGGCAGGAAGGAGCAGAGAGAGAAAGAGAGAGAGAAACGGCTCCCAGAGTTGAACATAGGTGAAGGGAAGCGTCCCCCCAGCATCCAGCCTCCCTCAGTGCTATCCACTGTCCCCCAGGACTCTATGGCTCAGACCCCCCAGGACTCTATGGCTCAGACCCCCCTGAGGCTACAGTAGTGCTCTGGGCTCCTGCCTTGGCAAGGGAGGGGCCCCCACTGGCCTCACCAGGGAAGCCACAAAGCCGGTGTAGCAAGTCCAGCGAATGGAAGATGCTCCCGAGCCCAACGGAGGAAAGAAGAGGCCAGAGAGGGAACAGGGGAGCAGGTTCTCTGAAACAGGTTCCCATGGCTCCCTCTTTGCAAAGGTGCAACACAGACAGGCCGGCTCCTGGACAAATGTGTCCCCTTCCCAAACTACATCCTACCCCGCACAGAGATACCACAGGCTCCACGAGATTCCCTCTTTGCTGCTAACAGGGCTCCTACCTTAAGAAGCCCCATCCCCTGGCCGGCCGGCTTTCTTCTGGCGCATAGTCACAGTGGGAAGCCCTCTCCACCATGCACCAGAGATCATCCACTTGGCCCATTCCTGGTCGGGGGGGGGGGTTCAGGAGTGGGGGATGTGCCCCTCCTTCACTCACCTCCAGGTGTTCAGGATTCTGCGGCTGCAGGGAATTGGGAAGGCCGCCTCCCTTCAGGCCTTTCGCCCCTTCCTCAGAAGTCCAAGGATGGTCTGGGGCATGGCTGTCCTCTTCAGCGGCGATCCCTGTCAGGAAAGGAGAGGAAGGGCTGGGGTTTCCTCTTTGTCAATGCACCACATCAGTCTCCTCTCTCGCTTCGAGAAATGCAGGATGACCAACGGGGGTTTCCTCATTTCATCCTCTAACCATCTCTGGGGTCCCTGTCGGTACCCTAGTCTTTCGGGAGGCACCAAACACCCATCTCAATTGCTGTCACTCTTTATCCTGGAAAACCACTTCCAGCTCTTCCAGAAGGGAAGAGGCATAAAAACGAAATAAATACGTCAACAGGCACACGCAACGTGCACCTTGATGATGCCCACTTCCCCCGCCTGACAACCGGGGTCCTGACCCACACCGACCGATGCCAAAGCAAACCCCCTTCCCCCCATCTTTAAGGCGCTCGAAGCTTCAAGGCGGCTGTTGTGCCTCCGTCTCTCACAGAGCTCTTGGTGAAAGGGGTTGGCCAAGATCTCCTTGGCTGGAGGATTTCAAGCCAGGCCTCTTGAACCCGAGCCCTTCCCTCTGTGGGAAGGGGCCGTCCCTCCCTCGGTCCCGGGCAGGAAAGATGGGGGAGGAGATCCCTCGGAAGCCCCTGTGTCTCAGCTGAGGCCTGCCAAGCAGTGCTGGTGGGAATCCAGGAAGGCAGGAGAGGATCTCTCTTGCCCGGAGGGGGTGCGACCCCTCAGCACCGAGAGAAAAACCCTCGACAAGCAGCGTGTCGAAAGGGTGGCCCATCCCCCCTTCCCTCGAGGCACTGGGCATGCTGAGCGCCAGAGGGCAGTGTTGCCTAAGCACTTGGCTGAGCCTGGCACCCAGTCACCCGAGGCGGGGCTGGGGGGGGGGGACTTTGGCTCCTGTGGCTTGCTGTTCTTCCCCCTCCGCTTGGCCTTTACTTCTAACCCAAAGGTGGGGAACATCAAGCCCGGGGGCCGTTGAAGGCCCATGAAATCATTTGGTCTGGCCCTTTGTGGGTCCTGGCAGATCTCTAGCTCAGAAGGATCTAAGACTGGTGATCCGCCTCCTCCCGTGGACAGGAATAGCCTCTGTTCAAGGCAGATGTGAGTTTGTTTTGCCAAGAAAAGGAACCTTTCCCCCCCTTGCAGAAGAATCGTTAGCTATGGAGCGTCTAGGACCGCCCATGAAACTGTGTTGACCATTTCCCACCCGGGCCATGGAGAAACGTATTCCATCTCTACTACAAGAGGGCTGGGGGTGGAAGTGGCGACACTAGAGGGATTAAAGGGGGCAGGGCCAGAATGCACAGGGGGGGGGGGTGTTGCAAGTTCTCAGCCAGTGTGTCCTCATTTCATCCCTGCAGGCAGAGGTAGCAGGAGCCGACTGTAGAATCCGGCCCCAACCGTGAAGAGCAGGACCAACTCTGGCATGCAGCTGTACGGCTATGCCCTGCTGGTTCAACAGACCATCCTGTGCCTCCAGGTGGGCGAGTGCACCACTGGTTGGATGCCTGCCTGCTTGTCCACACGGGGTGTGGTGCCATCTGGGGCAGTTGCCTGCTTGGGGCTTGGTCAGCTAATTTTTAAGGTGATAATTTTGTGTGGCCTGCAAATGATGTTATAAATATCCAAATGGCCCTTGGAGAGGAAAAGGTTCCCCACCCCTGTTCTGGCCACTTTCCTCGCAGATGTCATCCGAGGAACCAGACAGCCACTTGGCCAAGAGAGGTTTCCTTGTCTGCTGGCTAGCCCTGCAAGACCCAGCAGGGAAAGGGAGGGGCGAGGGAGGAAGGGAAGGAGACCCTTTGGCCCTGGGGGGTACCTGGTCAACGATGGAGCTGGTGAGATCCTCGGCTGGCCACGGAGGTGCCTGCCGGCCCGTCTCGTTGCTCTCCTCTGGCAGCTGGTCCCAGACACCCGCATCTGACTGATACAAAGAAAGAAAAGGGCCAGGAAGGGCCCCAATCCCCACAACACAGAGAACAGAAATCTCCCTGGGAGTAAAAAGGGTGGGACGAGTCTCTTGGGCATCTCCCTGAGATAAGGGCTTCAAGCCACCCAGCACCTTCGGTGCGAGACTCTTGGCTCCCGCTCAAGCGTTCCTCAACAGCCTCCCCCATTCTGTTCCTCCAGCCTGCTGCTCCTTCCTTTGGAGGGGGGGCTCGCCTGGGGGCTCCAACAACTCTTTGGGGTGGCTGCATCAGGAGTCTGGGTGGGGTGGGGGAAGAGAGGACTAGGATCTCTTTCTCAAGGGGGGAAGGTCTGTCATTCTGCGGAGGGGAGGGAGCGGTTTCACAGGGTGACCTGCTTGCAAGGAGATGCAAAAAAAAATCCCCAAGGACAAAAACAAAAGCAACATCGAGAAAAGGAGGAGGAGGAGGAAGAAAAAGGAGAGGGAAAAGGTGACAACTATGGGCTAAAAGAATCACAGAAATGATTTACAAACAAGTATTTACAGAAGCACACTAAGGGGTCCTGCCACAAGCTTTCTGAGGGCAGATTTTACATCTCCTGCTTGGGTTGCCAGGCCCCCACCAGAGGCGGGGTGAACCCCACCCCGGGGCCCCTCCCCCAGCCGCCAATCAGCTGGCCAGCGGGTGGACTTACCAGGAGCAAAAGGACGCCTACGCCGGTGTCGCCTGCAACACGGTGACATCAGTTCCATCTTTGGTCCGGGTAAGTCCCCCCCGCACCCACCCCCCGGTTGGAAGGGGGACCTGGCAAGTCTATAGGTCTGTACTCCACCCTCTTGGCTCGTTATTTTTTATTTCTTTTTGACGTCTCTCTGTGTGTGGGTCTATGCCTGGTGTTCTTTTTTGGGGGGGAGCAGTTTTTTAAAGAAATATCGGGTGAGGAAAGAATCATAGAAACACACACATAAATAATTACAAAGGAGTATTTACAGAAGCTCATAGAGGGGTCCTGCCCCGAGTTTCTTCAAAGAAGAAGAAGAGGAACAAGACAAAAACTATGGGGTAAAAGAATCACAGAAACCATTTACACACACATACATATTTACAAAGTAGTATTTACAGAAGCGCACAGAGGGGTCCTGCCCCAAGCTTTCTGAGGGCGGACTTTACATCTCCTACTTGGGTTGCCAGGCCCCCACCAGAGGCGGGGTAAACCCCGCCCCGGGGCCCCTCCCCCAGCCGCCAATCAGCTGGCCAGCGGGTGGACTTACTGGGAGCAAAAGGATGCCTACGCCGGTGTCGCCAGCAACACGGTGACATCAGTTCCATCTGGCCTAGGCCTCTCTTTGGTCCCGGTAAGTCCCCCCGCACCCACCCCCCGGTTGGAAGGGGGACCTGGCAACTCTATAGGTCTATACTCCACCCTCTTTACTTGTTAGTTTTCATTTCTTTTTTTAATGCAGGGGTGGGGAACCTCCGGCCCGCGGGAAACTCTGGCTTTCCTTGCTAGCCTTCTTTCTTTTCCTTTCCCTTCTTACCCTCCCTCCCACCCTGGAGACCTGGAAATCCTGGCTTAACTTCCTAGACTCCCTTCTTTTCCTTTCCCTGCCATCCCTCTGTCCCTGGAGACCTGGAAACCCTGGCTTTTCTAGCTAGCCTTCCTTCTTTTCCTTTCTCTCCCTCCCTCCCTCCCTGGAGACCTGGAAATCCTAGCTTAACTGCCTAAACTCCCTTGTTTTCCATTCTTTTCCTTCCTTCCCTTCCTCTCTCCCTCCCTCTCTCCCTGGAGACCTGGAAAACCTGGTTTTCCTTGCTAGTCTTCCTTTTTCTTTCCCTTTCCTCCCTCCCTCCCTGGAGACCTGGAAATCCTGGCTTTCCTTCCTAGCCTTTCTTTTTTCTTTCCCTTCCCTTCCCTTCCCTTCCCTCCCTCCCTCCCTCCCTGGAGACCTGTAAAACCTAGCTTTCCTTCCTAGACTTCCTTCTTTTCCTTTCCCTCCCTTCCGTCCCTATGCTCCTAGATACCTGGAAACCCTGGCTTAACTTCCTAGACTCCCTTCTTTTCCTTCCCCTTCCTTCCCTCTCTCCCTGGAGACCTGGCAACCCTGGCTTTCCTTGCTAGCCTTCTTTCTTTTCCTTTCCCTTCTCTCCCTCCCTCCCTCTATCCCTGGAGACCTGGAAACCCTGTCTTAACTTCCTAGACTCCATTCTTTTCCTTTCCATTCCTTCCCTCCCTCCCTGGAGACCTGGCAACCCTGGGTTTCCTTGCTAGCCTTCCTTCTTTTCCTTTCCCTCCCTCCCTCCCTGGAGACCTGGAAACCCTGGCTTTCCTTGCTAGGCTTCTTTCTTTTCCTTTCCTTTCCCTTCCCTCCCTCCCTCCCTCCCTCCCTGAAGACCTGGAAACCCTGGCTTAACTGCCTAAACTCCCTTCTTTTCTTTCCCTCCCTCCCTCTCTCCCTGGAGACCTGGAAAACCTGGCTTTCCTTGCTAGCTTTCTTTCTTTTCTTTTCCTTTCCCTTCCCTCCCTCTTACCTTCCCTGTAGACCTGGAAATCCTAGCTTTCCTTCCTAGCATTTCTTTTTTTTTCTCTTCCCTCCCCTCCCTATTTCCCTAGAGACCTGGAAACCCTGGTTTAACTAGACTCCGTTCCTTCACTCCTTCCCTGGAGACCTGGAAACCCTGGCTTAACTTCCTAGACTCTCTTCTTTTCCTTTTCCATCCTTCCCTCCCTCCCTGGAGACCTGGCAACCCTTGCTTTCCTTGCTAGCCTTCCTTCTTTTCCTTTCCCTCCCTTCCCTCCCTCCCTCCCTGGAGACCTGGAAACCCTGGCTTTCCTTGCTAGCCTTCTTTCTTTTTCTTTCCCTTCCCTACCTCCCTCCCTCTCTCTCTGGAGACCTGGAAACCCTGGCTTAACTTCCTAGAGCCTTCTTTTCTTTCCCTTCCCTCCCTCCTTGGAGACCTGGCAACCCTGGCTTTCCTTGCTCGCCTTCCTTCTTTCCCTTTCCCTCCATTCCCTCCCTCCCTCCTTCCCTCCCTCCCTTCCCGTAGACCAGGCAACCATGGCTTTCCTTGCTAGCCTTCCTTCTTTGCCTTTCCCTCCCTCCCTCCCTCCCTGGAGACCTGGAAACCCTGGCTTAACTTCCTAGACTCACTTCCTTTCCTTTCCCTTCCTTCCCTCCCTCCCTCCCTCCCTCCCTGGAGACCTGGAAACCCTGGCTTAACTTCCTAGACTCTCTTCCTTTTCTTTCCCTTCCTTCCCTCCCTCCCTGGAGACCTGGCAACCCTTGCTTTCCTTGCTAGCCTTCCTTCTTTTCCTTTCCCTCCCTCCCTGGAGACCTGGAAATCCCTGGCTTTCCTTGCTAGCTTTCTTTCCTTTCCCTTCCCTCCCTAGGTCCCTCTGTGGAGACCTGGAAACCCTGGCTTAACTTCTTAGACTCCCTTCTTTTCCTTCCCTTCCTTCCCTCCCTCCCTCGTTCCCTGGAGACTTCGCAACCCAGGCTTTCCTTGCTAACCTTCTTTCTTTTCCTTTCCCTTCCCTCCCTCCCTCCCTGGAGACCTGGCAACCCTGGCTTAACTTCCAAGACTCCCTTCTTTTCCTTTCCTTTCCCTTCCTTTCTCCTTTCTTGGAGACCTGGCAACCCTTGCTTTCCTTGCTAGCATTCCTTCTTTGCCTTTCCCTCCCTCCCTCCCTGGAGACCTGGAAACCCTGGCTTAACTTCCTAGACTCCCTTCTTTTCTTTTCCCTTCCATCTCTCCCTCCCTCCCTCTAACCCTGGAGACCTGGAAACCCTGGCTTTCCTTGCTAGCCTACATTCTTTTCCTTTCCCTTCCCTCCCTCCCTCCCTCCCTCCCTCCCTCCCTACCTGGAGACCTGGAAACCCCGGCTTAACTTCCTAGACTCCCTTCTTTTCTTTTCCCTTCCTTCTCTCCCTCCCTCCCTCTCTCCCTCCCTCTCACCCTGGAGACCTGGAAACCCTGGCTTTCCTTGCTAGTATTCCTTCTTTTTCTTTCCCTTCCATCCCTCCCTCCCTCCCTCCCTGGAGACCTGGAATCCCTGGCTTAACTTCCTAGACTCCCTTCTTTGCCTTTCCTTTCCCTTCCTTCCCTCCTACCCTCCCTCCCTTCCCGGAGTCCTGGCAACCATGGCTTAACTTCCTAGACTCTCTGCTTTGCCTTTACCTCCCTCCCTCCTTGGAGACCCGGAAATCCTAGCTTAACTGCCTAAATTCCCTTCTTTTCCTTTCCTTCCCTCCCTCCCTCTCTCCCTGGAGACCTGGAAACCCTAGCTTAACTGCCTAAACTCCCTTCTTTTCCTTTCCTTTCCTTCCCTCCCTCCCTCCCTCCCTCCCTCCCTCTCTCCCTGGAGACCTGGAAACCCTAGCTTAACTGCCTAAACTCCCCTCTTTTCCTTTCCCTTCGTTCCCTCCCTCCCTCCCTAGAGACCTGGCAACCCTGGCTTTCTTTCTTTTCCTTTCCCTTCCCTCCCTCTCTCCTTCCCTGTAGACCTGGAAATCCTGGATTTCCTTCCCATCCTTTCTCTTTTCTTTCCCTTCCTTTCCCTGCCTCCCTCACTCCCTGGAGACCTGGAAAACCTAGCTTTCCTTCCTAGAGTCCCTTCTTTTCTTTTCCCTTTCTTCTCTCCCTCCCTCCCTCCCTTCCTGGAGACCTGGCAACCCTTGTTTTCCTTGCTAGCCTTCCTTCTTTGCCTTTCCCTCCCTTCCCTCCCTCCCTCCCTGGAGACCTGGAAACCCTGGCTTTCCTTGCTAGCCTTCTTTCTTTTTCTTTCCCTTCCCTCCCTCCCTCTCTCTCTGGAGACCTGGAAACCCTGGCTTAACTTCCTAGACTCCTTTTCTTTCCCTTCCCTCCCTCCCTGGAGACCTGGCAACCCTGGCTTTCCTTTCTCGCCTTCCTTCTTTCCCTTTCCCTCCATTCCCTCCCTCCCTCCCCTCCCTCCCTTCCGGGAGACCAGGCAACCATGGCTTTCCTTGCTAACCTTCCTTCTTTGCCTTTCTCTCCCTCCCTCCCTCCTCCCTGGAGACCTGGAAACCCTGGCTTAACTTCCTAGACTCGCTTCCTTTCCTTTCCCTTCCTTCCCTCCCTCCCTCTCACCCTGGAGACCTGGAAACCCTGGCTTGCCTTGCTAGTCTTCCTTCTTTTTCTTTCCCTTTCCTCCCTCCCTCCCTGGAGACCTGGAAACCCTGGCTTTCTTTGCTAGTCTTCCTTCTTTTTCTTTCCCTTTCCTCCCTCCCTCCCTGGAGACCTGGAAACCCTAGCTTAACTGCCTAAACTCCCCTCTTTTTCTTTCCCTTCCTTCCTTCCTTCCTTCCTTCCTTCCTTCCTTCCTTCCTTCCTTCCTTCCTTCCTTCCCTCCCTCCCTCCCTCCCTCCCTCCCTGGAGACCTGGAAACCCTAGCTTAACTGCCTAAACTCCCCTCTTTTCCTTTCCCTTCGTTCCCTTCCTCCCTCCCTGGAGACCTGGCAACCCTGGCTTTCCTTGCTCGCCTTTCTTCTTTCCCTTTCCCTCCATTCCCTCCCTTCCGAGAGACCAGGAAACCCTGGCTTAACTTCCTAGACTCGCTTCCTTTCCTTTCCCTTCCTTCCCTCCCTCCCTCCCTCTCACCCTGGAGACCTGGAAACCCTGGCTTGCCTTGCTAGTCTTCCTTCTTTTTCTTTCCCTTTCCTCCCTCCCTCCCTGGAGACCTGGAAACCCTGGCTTTCCTTGCTAGTCTTCTTTCTTTTTCTTTCCCTTTCCTCCCTCCCTCCCTGGAGACCTGGAAAACCTGGCTTAACTTCCTACACTCCCTTCTTTTCCTTTCTATTTCTTCCTTCCTTCCTGCCCTCCCTCCCTCCCTGGAGACCTGCAAACCCTAGCTTAACTGCCTAAACTCCCCTCTTTTTCTTTCCCTTCCTTCCCTCCCTCCCTCCCTGGAGACCTGGAAACCCTAGCTTAGCTGCCTAAACTCCCCTCTTTTCCTTTCCCTTCGTTCCCTTCCTCCCTCCCTCTAACCCTGGAGACCTGGAAACCCTTGCTTTCCTTGCTAGCATTCCTTCTTTGCCTTTCCCTCCCTCCCTCCCTGGAGACCTGGAAACCCTGGCTTAACTTCCTAGACTCCCTTCTTTTCTTTTCCCTTCCATCTCTCCCTCCCTCCCTCTAATCCTGGAGACCTGGAAACCCTGGCTTTCCTTGCTAGCCTTCATTCTTTTCCTTTCCCTTCCCTCCCTCCCTCCCTCCCTGGAGACCTGGAAACCCCGGCTTAACTTCCTAGACTCCCTTCTTTTCTTTTCCCTTCCTTCTCTCCCTCCCTCCCTCTCTCCCTCCCTCTCACCCTGGAGACCTGGAAACCCTGGTTTCCTTGCTAGTATTCCTTCTTTTTCTTTCCCTTCCCTCCCTCCCCTCCCTCCCTGGAGACCTGGAATCCCTGACTTAACTTCCTAGACTCCCTTCTTTGCCTTTCCTTTCCCTTCCTTCCCTCCTACCCTCCCTCCCTTCCCGGAGACCTGGCAACCATGGCTTAACTTCCTAGACTCCCTGCTTTGCCTTTACCTCCCTCCCTCCCTGGAGACCCGGAAATCCTAGCTTAACTGCCTAAATTCCCTTCTTTTCCTTTCCATCCCTCCCTCCCTCTCTCCCTCTCTCCCTGGAGACCTGGAAACCCTAGCTTAACTGCCTAAACTCCCTTCTTTTCCTTTCCTTCCCTCCCTCCCTCCCTCCCTCCCTCTCTCCCTGGAGACCTGGAAACCCTAGCTTAACTGCCTAAACTTCCCTCTTTCCCTTTCCCTTCGTTCCCTCCCTCCCTCCCTAGAGACCTGGCAACCCTGGCTTTCTTTCTTTCTTTTCCTTTCCCTTCCCTCCCTCTCTCCTTCCCTGTAGACCTGGAAATCCTGGATTTCCTTCCCATCCTTTCTCTTTTCTTTCCCTTCCCTTCCCTGCCTCCCTCCCTCCCTGGAGACCTGGAAAACCTAGCTTTCCTTCCTAGAGTCCCTTCTTTTCTTTTCCCTTTCTTCTCTCCCTCCCTCCCTCCCTTCCTGGAGACCTGGCAACCCTTGCTTTCCTTGCTAGCCTTCCTTCTTTGCCTTTCCCTCCCTTCCCTCCCTCCCTCCCTGGAGACCTGGAAACCCTGGCTTTCCTTGCTAGCTTTCTTTTTCTTTTCCTTCCCTCCCTCCCCCTCTCTCTGGAGACCTGGAAACCCTGGCTTAACTTCCTAGACTCCTTTTCTTTCCCTTCCCTCCCTCCCTGGAGACCTGGCAACCCTGGCTTTCCTTGCTCGCCTTCCTTCTTTCCCTTTCCCTCCATTCCCTCCCTCCCTCCTCCCCTCCCTCCCTTCCGGGAGACCAGGCAACCATGGCTTTCCTTGCTAGCCTTCCTTCTTTGCCTTTCCCTCCCTCCCTCCCTCCCTGGAGAGCTGGAAACCCTGGCTTAACTGCCTAAACTCCCTTCTTTTCCTTTCTTTTATTTCCCTCCCTCCCTCCCTCTCTCCCTGGAGACCTGGAAAACCTGGCTTTCCTTGCTAGCCTTCCTTCTTTTTCTTTCCCTCCCTTCCCTCCCTCCCTCCCTGGAGACCTGGAAATCCTGGCTTAACTTCCTAGACTCCCTTCTTTTCTTTTCCCTTTCTTCTCTCCCTCCCTCCCTCTCACCCTGGACACCTGGAAACCCTGGCTTTCCTTGCTAGTCTTCTTTCTTTTCCTTTCCCTTCCCTCCCTCCCTCCCTCCCTGGAGACCTGAAAACCCTGCTTAACTGCCTAAACTCCCTTCTTTTCCTTATTTTTGTTTCCCTCCCTCCCTCCCTCCCTCCCTCCCTGGAGACCTGGAAACCCTGGCTTTCCTTGCTTGCCTTCTTTCTTTTCATTTCCCTTCCCTCCCTCCCTCCCTCTCAGGAGACCTGGAAACCCTGGCTTAACTTCCTAGACTCCCTTCTTTTCCTTTCCCTTCCTTCCCTCCCTCCCTGGAGACCTGGCAACCCTTGCTTTCCTTGCTCGCCTTCCTTTTTTCCCTTTCCCTCCATTCCCTCCCTCCTTCCCTTCCAGGAGACCTGGAAACCCTGGTTTAACTTCTTAGACTACCTTCTTTTACTTTCCCTTCCTTCCTTCCTTCCTTCCTTCCTTCCCTCCCTCCCTCCCTCCCTCCCTGGAGACTTCGCAACCCTGGCTTTCCTTGCTAACCTTCTTTCTTTTCCTTTCCCTTCCCTCCCTCCCTCCCTCCCTCCCTCCCTCCCTCCCTCCCTGGAGACCTGGAAACCCTGGCTTAACTTCCAAGACTCCCTTCTTTTCCTTTCCTTTCCCTTCCTTCCTCCTTTCTTGGAGACCTGGCAACCCTTGCTTTCCTTGCTAGCCTTCCTTCTTTGCCTTTCCCTCCCTCCCTCCCTGGAGTCCTGGAAACCCCGGATTAACTTCCTAGACTCCCTTCTTTTCTTTTCCCTTCCTTCTCTCCCTCCCTAGCTTAACTGCCTAAACTCCCCTCTTTTCCTTTCCCTTAGTTCCCTTCCTCCCTCCCTGGAGACCTGGCAACCCTGGCTTTCCTTGCTTGCCTTCCTTCTTTCCCTTTCCCTCCATTCCCTCCCTCCCTCCTTCCCTCCCTCCCTTCCGGGAGACCAGGAAACCCCCGCTTAACTTCCTAGACTCGCTTCCTTTCCTTTCCCTTCCTTCCCTCCCTCCCTCTCACCCTGGAGACCTGGAAACCCTGGCTTGCCTTGCTAGCCTTCCTTCTTTGCCTTTCCCTCCCTCCCTCCCTGGAGTCCTGGAAACCCCGGCTTAACTTCCTAGACTCCCTTCTTTTCTTTTCCCTTCCTTCTCTCCCTCCCTCCCTCTAACCCTGGAGACCTGGAAACCCTGGCTTTCCTTGCTAGCCTTCTTTCTTTTCCTTTCCCTTCCCTTCCCTCCCTCCCTCCCTCCCTCCCTGGAGACCTGGAAACCCTGGCTTAACTTCCTAGATTCCCTTCTTTTCTTTTCCCTTCCTTCTCTCCCTCCCTCCCTCTCTCCCTCCCTCTCACCCTGGAGACCTGGAATCCCTGGCTTAACTTCCTAGACTCCCTTCTTTGCCTTTCCTTTCCTTTCCTTCCCTCCTTCCCTCCCTCCCTTCCCGGAGACCTGGCAACCATGGCTTAAGTTCCTAGACTCCCTTCTTTTCCTTTCCCTCCCTCCCTCCCTCCCTGGAGACCCGGAAATCCTAGCTTAACTGCCTAAATTCCCTTCTTTTCCTTTCCTTCCCTCCCTCCCTCCCTCCCTCCCTCCCTCCCTTGAGACCTGGAAAACCTAGCTTAACTCCTAAACTCCCCTCTTTTCCTTTCCCTTCGTTCCCTCCCTCCCTTCCTAGAGACCTGGCAACCCTGGCTTTCTTTCTTTTCCTTTCCCTTCCCTCCCTCTCTCCTTCCCTGTAGACCTGGAAATCCTGGCTGTCCTTCCTAGCCTTTCTCTTTTCTTTCCCTTCCCTTCCGTGCATCCCTCCCTCCCTGGAGACCTGGAAAACCTAGCTTTCCTTTCTAGACTCCCTTCTTTTCTTTTCCCTTTCTTCTCTCCCCCCCCTCCCTCCCTTCCTGGAGACCAGGCAACCCTTGCTTTCCTTGCTAGCCTTCCTTCTTTGCCTTTCCCTCCCTCCCTCCCTGGAGACCTGAAAACCCTGGCTTAACTTCCTAGACTCCCTTCTTTTCTTTTCCCTTTCTTCTCTCCCTCCCTCCCTCCCTCCCTTCCTGGAGACCTGGCAACCCTTGCTTTCCTTGCTAGCCTTCCTTCTTTGCCTTTCCCTCCCTCCCTCCCTCCCTCCCTCCCTCCCTGGAGACCTGAAAACCCTGGCTTAACTTCCTAGACTCCCTTCTTTTCTTTTCCCTTTCTTCTCTCCCTCCCTCTCACCCTGGACACCTGGAAACCCTGGCTTTCCTTGCTAGTCTTCTTTCTTTTCCTTTCCCTTCCCTCCCTCCCTCCCTCCCTCCCTGGAGAGCTGGAAACCCTGGCTTAACTGCCTAAACTCCCTTCTTTTCCTTTCTTTTATTTCCCTCCCTCCCTCCCTCCCTTTCTCTCTGGAGACCTGGAAAACCTGGCTTTCCTTGCTAGCCTTCCTTCTTTTTCTTTCCCTCCCTTCCCTCCCTCCCTCCCTGGAGACCTGGAAATCCTGGCTTTCCTTTCTAGCCTTTCTCTTTTCTTTTCCTTCCCTTCCTTCCCTCCTTGGAGACCTGAAAAACCTAGCTTTCCTTCCTAGACTCCCTTCTTTTATTTTCCCTTTCTTCTCTCCCTCCCTCCCTCTCACACCTGGAAACCCTGGCTTTCCTTGCTAGTCTTCTTTCTTTTCCTTTCCCTTCCCTCCCTCCCTCCCTGGAGAGCTGGAGACCCTGGCTTAACTGCCTAAACTCCCTTCTTTTCCTTTTATGTCCCGGGTCGAGCCCCTCCCAGGGTCGCCCGGGCCGTCCAACGGCTCCCCCCCCCGGGAGACGAGCCCACACTCACCGGGGAAGGGAAGGGGTCCGAGGGCAAAGCAGTCCACCCCGCCGACAGCCGACTTGTCGGCGGCACCTCCGCCCTGGTGGGCCCTCCAGGGCTCTGCGGAGAAAGCGCCCCGAGGCTCCCAGCCCCAGCGCAGGCCGCGGCAGAAACGGCCCGCACGCCTACACCCCGCCCCGCTCAACAGCTGAGCCGCGGGCGGGCGCGGGCGGGGCCGGAGAGGGCGCGCCGGCTCAGAGCCTTAAGGCCAGCCACGTGGCCTGACTTCGGCCCTTATTTGGGAACTTCCGGGGCGGGTCTGAGGGAGGAAGGGGCGGGGCCTCTCTGGCCTGGAGAGGATATAAGGCCAGAGAGGAGCCAGGGCCAGGGAGGAGCAGCAGCACTAGGTGGCAAGGGTTGAGCTGACCCAGAGCAACCTGGCTGCCTCCGAGGGGGAGACAAGTTCTGATTCCCCCTCGGACTGGTCTGAGGCCGAGGAGGCTCCTCCGGTCAGGCTCTTCTCCAGGGCAGAGACCCCGAGGGCGACGGCGGCGCCAGGGAGGCGCGACATTTTATTTCCCTCCCTCCCTCCCTCTCTCCCTGGAGACCTGGAAAACCTGGCTTTCCTTGCTAGCCTTCTTTCTTTTCCCTTCCTTCCCTGCCTCCCTCCCTCCCTCCCTCCCTCCCTCCCTCCCAGGAGACCTGGAAACCCTGGTTTAACTTCTTAGACTACCTTCTTTTCCTTCCTTCCCTGCCTCCCTCTCTCCCTGGAGACCTGGAAAACCTGGCTTTCCTTGCTAACCTTCTTTCTTTTCCTTTCCTTTCCCTCCCTCCCTCCCTCTCTACCTCCCAGGAGACCTGGAAACCCTGGCTTAACTTCCAAGACTCCCTTCTTTTCCTTTCCCTTCCCTCCCTCCCTCCCCTCCCTCCCTCCCTGGAGAGCTGGAAACCCTGGCTTAACTGCATAAACTCCCTTCTTTTCCTTTCTTTTATTTCCCTCCCTCCCTCCCTCTTTCCCTCCCTGGAGACCTGGAAACCCTGGCTTTCCTTGCTAGCCTTCTTTCTTTTCCTTTCCCTTCCCTTCCCTCCCTCCCTCCCTCCCTGGAGACCAGGCAACCCTTGCTTTCCTTGCTAGCCTTCCTTCTTTGCCTTTCCCTCCCTCCCTCCCTGGAGACCTGGAAACCCTGGCTTAACTTCCTAGACTCCCTTCTTTTCTTTCCCTTTCTTCTCTCCCTCCCTCCCTCTCACCCTGGACACCTGGAAACTTTGGCTTTTCTTGCTAGTATTCCCTCTTTTCCTTTCCCTTCCCACCCTCCCTCCCTCCCTGGAGACCTGGAATCCCTGGCTTAACTTCCTCGACTCCCTTCTTGTCCCTTCCCTTCCTTCCTTCCTTCCTTCCTTCCTTCCTTCCTTCCTTCCTTCCTTCCTTCCTTCCTTCCTTCCTTCCTTCCTTCCTTCCTTCCTTCCTTCCCTCCCTCCCTCCCTCCCTCCCTCCCTCCCTCCCTGGAGACCTGGAAACCCTGGCTTAACTTCCTAGACTCCCTTCTTTGCCTTTCCTTTCCCTTCCTTCCCTCCTTCCCTCCCTCCTTTCCCGGAGACCCTCCTTTCCCGGAGACCTGGCAACCATGGCTTAACTTCCTAGACTCCCCTCTTTGCCTTTCCCTCCCGCCCTCCCTGGAAATCCTGGCATTCCTTCCTAGCCTTTCTTCTTTTCATTTCCTTCCCTTCCCTTCGCTCCCTCCCTCCCTCCCTCCCTCCCTCCCTGGAGACCTGGAAATCCTAGCTTAACTGCCTAAACTCCCCTCTTTTCCTTTCCCTTCATTTCCTCCCTCCCTCCCTGGAGACCTGGCAACCCTGGCTTTCCTTGCTAGCTTTCTTTCTTTTCCTTTCCCTTCCCTCCCTCTCTTCTTCCCTGTAGACCTGGAAATCCTGGCTTTCCTTCCTAGGCTTTCTCTTTTCTTTCCCTTCCCTTCCCTCCCTCCCTCCCTGGAGACCTGGAAAACCTAGCTTTCCTTCCTAGACTCCCTTCTTTTCTTTTCCCTTCCTTCCCTCCCTCCCTCCCTGGAGTTTTTTTTTTTTTTTGGCTTTTATGATTTTATTTTTATTTTTAACTGGGATAATTTTCTATTAACAACAAATAACTTAATGAACTAATTGAGTCTAAAATAGTTGAAAGTCTAATATAGTGGCGATTACCATTACAACAATAACCAATGGATTAACTAATTTTAACTGATGATTTTTTATCATTAATGAAGATAATGGGGATTATTTTATCTTTAATGGGGATAATATTTTTGCTTTTTTATTTTTTATCTTTAATGGGGATAATTTTACCTTCAATATTTTTATAATGTTATAATGTTAAAAAGAACAACAATATCATGGGATAAAAGAATCAGAGAACTATTTACACACAAAAATATTTACAAAATATTTACAGATCCCCCATACTTTCCTGCTCATGGATCTTCTGAGCGCTGCCTCCCCAATCCTCACTCTGATGGTTTACCTGTCCCTGGGCAGAGAGTGGCTTCAGACATCTAGAGGTGAGAAAGATGGAGAGGGATCTGTAACTGGATTTGAATTACAACCTCTCCACCGAGCAGCTAATCTCCGCTCCCCGAGCATCACTGGAGACGCCTTGAGATGTCGTGGAGCACGCGTGGGCGTTCCACTGCCGGTGAGCATGTGAAGAAAGCAATGTGGAGAATCATTGCCACGTGGAAGCATCTCAGCATGTTGCACTCAGCGATGTGCGCTGCGATCCAGAGAACAGGGCTGCTTTGACAGCAAGGGTTCCCCACCTTTCAGCCACCCAACTGGGGTGGGTTTTTTCACGTTTCCACATGATGTGGTCCTCTGGGAATAGACCTTTCACAACCCGTTCCTCCCTCCAAAACAACAACGAGAACCCCAACAAAGATTGTTTCCTGAACATCCCTGTTCAAGTGTGGATGGCTGCACGGGGGCCCGTCCCCTGCAGAAGAGAATGGCCAGTGCTGGAAACAGCAGGGAGGGGCTTTTGGAAAGGGGGTCAAGGGAGGTCTTCATCCCTATCTCAAGTTGGTTTTATTTTTTGTTTTCTTCAAGAACAGAAGAGAATCACCCTCGGCTCAGCCTGCCTTTCAGGAAGGGAGGGTGGGGTCATTGGAGGTGTCCACAAATACCCAGAGGTCTTTTCAAAAGTTGAGCTTGAAGGATGTTTTGTTACTCCAGTGTTATAACAGGGTGGGCGGAGAATCTGAATGGTCACACAGCGCTGGGGTGTGTGTGTGTGTGTGTGGCCTCTATGTGAAAAGGAGAGAAATAGTGGAGAGAAAAAGGATTGCCCTGGGCTACCTGAAATCTCTGTCCAAGGGCAGAGAATTGGATCTAGCAGCTGAAGTTCTAATTTTGCAAGGACAAGAACCCATTTGTCACGGCAATAAGCTACCAGCATTAGAACTGGGGGGGGGGGTAAGTCCCTCAACCATGCTTTTTGTGAGGGGAAGGAGTCTGTAGGTTTCAGAAGCAGATCTCAACCTCAAATCACCCCGGGGGTGGGGAGTGTCCCTTTCCTCCTCCTTACTTTTCAAGGCACCCCCAGTCTTCTGGCTCCCTCCATGACTTTTCCTTTCTCATTTCCCCAGCTTTCCTGTCTCTTTCTTCTGTCCTTTATTTTTCCTTCCTCCCAGCCTGCCTGTCTCTACCCCTTTTCAGATGCTACAGTCAAGGAGTGCCACGCGGAGATCTTCCTGATACCCTCAGTCACCATGTTGTCTGAAAGGAGAAGGCACAGATTTTCAGGTTCGGCACATGCAACCCAGAACCCTGAAAAACCACATCAAGAGGTCTTTTGTATGCGCCAAATCCATGCAGTGGCCTTTTCAGGCATCATTTCAGCCATCTGCCCCTCGGGAGGATCGAGGGCAGTGCTTCATCTCAGTCATGGAGGGTGGGGGGCTGGAAGGCGGGGAGAGGTGCAGCCTGTCGGAAGTGAAGGACTTTGCGCTCTCTCTTAACCTCAGACTCCAGAGGGGGACAAGACTAGTGAGTCGGAGAGATAGAGGGGACAAGACGCTGGGGCATCCTTTTCTCTACTGCCCTTTGATATGGAGATGGCTACTTTCGGGAAACTTCCTTCCTTCCTGTTTCTTTCCCCACCTCCTCACTGGCACCTCTTCTCCATCTTGCCACCATGAGGGAAGGACTCATGTCCTGGATCTCCCTCCATCCCAGTTAGTTAGAATAGATAGGCAACTATACTTTATCCTACCCAGAAATGGATTTCCTACAATAAATGAAGTATATTAGTTAAGTAGACAAAAGGCTCCTAGCAATTTTGTTCCTGGCACACACACAGGTTTGGATGGGCTTCTCTGCGCACAACAGCCTTTGTGCACTCTGCTAATTTAACAGGGATTTGGGATTCACAAAACCCTCACAATCCAACACAGCCTCCGCTCTGGGTACCCCCCAGTCCCCAGCCAAGGCTTACCTTCTGCAGGTGAGCAGCAGCCCCTCAACCTCCGCCTCAGCCTTTCCCAGAGGCTCCAGCAGGGGGAGACCCCTTCATTCAGAGCCTCCAGGACGTCCACAGTATGGAGGGCCAGGGTGCCGATCGATGAATCCTTATCCTGCCTCATGTCTCAGAGGGCTAAGAAGGAAGGGAAGGAAGGAAGGGTCAAAAGCCACGCAGCTGAAGAGGACACACCAGGAGGGTCCCATTCATGGGGTGGAAGGGGGCCTGGGGGGGTCTGATCCCTCATGCCAGGTGGGAGATTTTCTCCGAGCTCACTTCCAGGATTGGTGATGGGAAGAAAGCGGGCAGGGAAGAGAGACGCTGCCGCTCCCTTTGCCCACACGCCTCGCCTAATGCAAAGAGCCCTCCCTTGGAAATACTAACTGGAGAATTGCCTGGCTAAACCAACATGGCTGCTGGCGTTATCCCCTTCTCTGAGGAGAAGAGAGGGGGAGAAAGCAGGTCTGCAAATTATTGATCTCCTGGCAGGGTGGGCTAGTGGCTAGAGCACCAAGCTCGGACAGGAGCGACTTGGGTGGAGTCTCCGTTCAGCCATGGAGCTGGACGGAGAGTCCTTGGCCCAGTGTCCTACCTCACAGGGCTACTGTCAGGATACACTACCCTGAGATCTTTCCAGGACAGAAGGGTCCCAGGGTGATGGATAGACAGACAGGTATCTCCAGATGCTCCAGCCAAAAGAAGAGCCAAACTCACCCTGGTAGATGATGGTCATCTTTCTTTTATCCTTGGTCTCCTGCCCTACCAAGCCTATGAAGAGAAAAGGATGTTCTTAAGAGTCGGACGTCAGGGGGAGAGTCCACTTGGTTGTGGTCCTGGGACGCCAGGGGCCACATGGCCACACAGAGACTCCCACCTCACTCCCACCTCACGGGGATGACAGGGAAGGCTCTTCAAGAAATGCGGGCCACCCTAAGCCTCAGGACATCTCCGCTTGAGGGTGAAGAACCATTCGCGTTTTTCTTCCTTACCATTTTCAGAGAGAGAAAAGGGAGACCCAGCTGGAAAAGGAAAGAGCAGACGTACCCAGGATCCTGACCGCCGCCTCTCGGATGTTCGCTTGAGGGCTCCTCAGGTGCTCCAGGATCTGCTGCAGGAAGCGGCACTTCGGGACCTTCCTGAACCGCTTTACCTAGGAGACGAGCCAAAGAAGGACCGGGCCATTAGCGCTGGTGCGAGGAGACTCTCCTCTCCTTCCTTGGGGAAAGGAACCCGATTCTAACCCAGGCCCAAACTCTCTTTTGATGACAACTGCGCGCGGAGGGGTGTGTGTGAACCACCCTTGGATCTGTGCTTGCTGTCCCGCATCAGGATCCACTGGGGATGCGTATCTTTCGCCCTCTGCACAAACAGAGGGCTTTGGAATAACTCCAACATCTGGCTCACCCAGATCGATGGGACCAAAGAAGAAGACTTGGTTTGGGTATGCCGACTTTCTCTACCACTCAAAGGAGAACCAAACCGGCTTACAATCACCTTCCCTTCTCCTCCCCTTAACAGACACCCTGTGAGGGAGGTGGGGCTGAGAGAGTGTGACTAGCCCAAGGTCACCCAGCTGGCTTCACGTGGAGTAGTGGAGAAACCAACCCGGTTCACCAGATTAGCCTCCGCCGCTCATGTGGAGGAGTGGGGAATCGAACCCGGTTCTCCAGATCAGACTCCTCCACTCCAGGCCACCGCTCTTAACCACTACACCACGCTGGCTTTAACACAAAGGTGTGAAAGCAACCCTCTCTTGACCAGGCGACCTTCGGGGCTCTGCAAAAAGCCCCTGGCGTCCCCGGCCGGAGGGAGAGGGGTCCGGAAAGGCAGAGCGGGGCGACTTACGATGACAAGCCAGACGGCCCAGGAGTCCCGCTTTGGACTCAGCCAGCGCAGCCTCTCGTGCCCCAGGAGGACAGCCACAGTTCTCAGGGTGTCCCAACAAGCCTGCCGAGGAGGAGGGGGAGGGTCAAGCGTCGCACGGCTCCATCTTCCCCCTCCAGACAGACAGATGGACAGAGAGGGGGGCTCCAGGAAGAGCTCTCCACCTGTGGGCCTGCAACGGCCTCTGCCTCCCCCAGGTGTGCCCAGGTGCCTACCTCAATGACGTCGATGTTCTCGTCATGCAGGTGCAGCAGGAGAGGCACCAGGCTGCTGAGGACCAGGTCTTTCACAGCCCTTTCTGTAGCTCCTCTTCTCAGCATTGTCCCAAAGGCGTCAAATCCAAAGGCGTGGGCCTGGGGGGACTCCTGTGGGGGAACAAGGCACCCAAACGGGTCTGGCTGTGCTGCTCTGGTGCCCACTTGGCACCTCCTAGCTCCTCCCCCCAGCCAGCAGGGGCCGACCCTTGCGGAGCGGGACTTACTGCGTGAAAGAGGGGGACCAGCCGGCCAGCCGCGGCCACTGCCAGAGAGGGGTCGGTGGTCTGGGCCAAGCAGTGGTGCAGCTGGCCAAAGAGCCTCTGGGCCTTTTGTTCATCCGGCTCCTGCAAGGTCTTGGCCGCCTCTGGCAGTAGAGGCAGCAGCTTCCACACCTGAGGGAGACAAAACACCCCTTGAAGCTGCCCCACCTGGCTCTGTGGAGGGGGCCCACAAGGCCAGCCGGGCAGGTGGGGCAGCCTCTGAAGAAGCGAAGCAAGAAGGTCTCCCGGCATCAGCCCCAGGGCCAAGACCGGAATATGCGCAACAGCATGGCCATGCTCTTGTCGAGCCTCTCATCTTTCTGGGGGGGGGGGGCTTGAGCAGTCGAAGCGCCTGCTGGATGAGCCCAAGACTCGGAGGTGCGACCTCCGGCACAATGAGGAATAGGCGGTGCTGGAAGGAATGGACTGTGCCATGTCGCTTACTGCTAGCACTGGCCTTGGAGCTACCGGGGAGGGCAGAGGAGAGTTGGTCTAGGGGTAGATCAGATGCTCCCTTCTTCCTTTTGTCCTTGCCTGCAGCTGTCCCTTTGTTACCCAGAATGCGACTCTTAGGCTGCTTATGCTTGGTAATTAGCAGCGTGTTCCAGGCTGAAGTGCCCCACATATTGCTTCGAGTTCTTCACGCTGAACCGTCATTCTAGAAGCCACTGCAAAGCCGGTGCATACCTGCTTCACATTTCTTAAGAGCCCCTTTAACGCAACCTTTTTTATTTGCTCCTTCCCCGCCTTGAAGCATCCAGTCAAGGAAGCATGAAGAATCGCAGCCGAGGGTTAGCTACGCAAAAGATGATTGCAAATGGCTATGCTAACAAAGGAGCAGCCGAGTGGAGGGGTGGTGGAATTGGTTTGACTTTCTCCTCTTGCATCGGGACCGTGAATAGGCATTTTAAAGGTCGGATTTATAAAAGGAGCTTTGAGGGAGCATCAAAATCGACCCTGCATCAATGGCCTTTGGGATTTCTCTCCCTTCCAGTCATTCTCCTTCTCTCTCTCCCTTTTGTCCACCATGAGGGCTGGAGATGCGTTCTGCAATCCCTCTTAGATAGACAGCTAGAAGCCTTTACTCTGCCTTTCCTGACCAGCATGCAGTTCTCCTACCATAAAGAGCTTCGATTTCTTTCCTAAAGCAACAAGGCTGAGCATGAACTTCTTCCTCAAGCAGCCAAACCAGACAATTCTGCTGTGCCCAGACTCAGCTCTGCTTTCAGCCAGCCCTTTTTGAGCCGCTTCGCTTCCAGCAGTCCCTGAGCGGCCAGTTCCCGCTCTCCGCCCCAGGAGAGACGGAGCGTGGCCAGCGGGGGGACGGAGCGTGGAAGAGAAACCGGGACCCCCACATCTGCCCACTACAGCCCGCTTGGAGGGTTCCCCCACTTCTGGCTCTGGGGAAATGAAGGCACAGCCAAGACGGCACACGGGTGAACGGGGAAGGAGGGAGTCAACATCACCATCATTCCTTTATTAGCATAAAAACATAATGCAGAAGGGTACAAGAGGAATGGAGATATTAAAAAGTGCCCTTTACAGAATAATTAAAAGACAGTTACACCGAATAGCGCTGTTTGTTGATCCTGCCATCTCATTAACCGTTTGGCGGGCTTTGAAAACAAACTTTAAAAACTGTGCCACCGTCTCCAATGCATGGGGCGAACGATTGCTCAATAAATAGGAAACGTTAAAAGAATCGGAGACTTTCTGTCTATTACCCAACAAGGGGCTTAAACGTTTGTTACGAGATTCTGTGTAGAAACTACAATAAAATAAGACATGAGCCACCGTTTCAATGCAATTGTTGCCACAAGGGCAGAGCCTGTCAGACAGAGGGATTTTCCGAAATCTGCCTTCGAGTAGCGCAGATGGCAAAACATTAAATCTGGCCAGAGAAATGGCTCTACGTTGAGAAGGATCACACAGGTGAGATAAGTATGGGGAGGGCTGATAAAAGTCAAAAGGTACCCCTAAATTTGATGGGGAGCATGTTTTATTAGCAGCCCTATTACGGTCTTGAAGTCCTATTTCTAAGAGTCTGCATTTTATCCTTTGAAAAGTTTCTGCCTCAGTAAGCATAAGCAAGGAGTCGAAGTTAAAGCCAATAGATTTAATTTTGCTCTCAATATGTTGAAGCCACTTAGCAGCATGTGACTCGACGGTGGAATGCGCTGCCTCGGAGGGTGGTGGAGTCCCCGTCTTTGGAGGTCTTTAAGCAGAGGCTAGATGGCCATCTGTGGGGAGTGCTTTGATTGTGGGATCCTGCATGGTGGGGGGAGGGTTGGGGTCACTGGGGATGTGGGGGGGGAGGTAGTTGCGAATGTGCAGGGGGTTGGTCTAGATGACCCTAGTGGTCCCTTCCAACTCTGTGATTCCATGAGCATATAATAGATAAGGGAAGAGGAATCTGCCTTAAAGTGGAGGCGTAACTGGAATTTTACAGTCATAGAATCATAGAACCATAGAGTTGGAAGGGACCACCAGGGTCATCTAGTCCAACCCAGTCATGAGCCACAATTTTGTTTCAAGTAGCATTTGGCCAGTTTCCAACCACAATGCAGCATATGGGACACAACAGGGCATACCCATTATTTTTCTGAGGAATGTGGCTT
This sequence comes from Euleptes europaea, assembly GCF_029931775.1. Lineage (NCBI taxonomy): Eukaryota > Metazoa > Chordata > Lepidosauria > Squamata > Sphaerodactylidae > Euleptes > Euleptes europaea. Next base: position 8,962,793 of record NC_079326.1, on the reverse strand, counting down.
GGGTGCATTCCAGTGGATAACCTGGTGCACTAATCCAGATAGGAATACCATACATTAATTGCACCGTGACTTTGGCGTTAAAGATCTTAAGGGCAGCAGGAATATATTGATTCCCTCTATTGAAAAATCATCAATGAATAATTGCTAATGAGCTAAGTTCTGCTGATTTAGTTGCAAATTGATCATGGGTTTTCCAAGATGCATTATGATGAAAATAAACGCCTAAATATTTAAAATATTTGACCTGCTCAAGTGAGTTGCCACCAATTATCCATTTAAGTCAGGGGTGTCGAACTCATTTGTAAGGAGGGCCGGAGATGACATCAATGTCACTTGGTCGGGCCAGGCCATGCGTACCAAATCAAATCAATAAATCAATGACATAAAATGTAATGCCAGGTACTGGAGATACGACCTTTATAGAAGACACAGGCAAAGGCAGTTAAAGGTATTATATTGTACTTAAAATACAAACAAGCTTACAACAATAACACTCTTACAGTATTTTTCTTTAATTATCATTCTTTGATAACTGACACCTCTTGCTCTGAACCACTGCATCCAAATCTGAAGTCAAAGTCTGTGCTGTAGCAATTTTGACCAGGTACTTCTCTGCAGTGGCACCCAAACTATGGAGTCACTAGTCAAGGGAGGTTCTCTCTGACACATCATTGCTAGCCTCAGACACAAAAGAAAAAGCAGTCCTACTCCGCCAAACAACTGGTATCTGAAACATGTCTGGGAGTTGCTCTCTGCTTGGTTTTCAGCTGTTTTGGCTCACTGGTCTATCCTTTTACTTATATATTTTTCTGATTTTTATGAGGACTTTATTTATGCTTGTCCCAGGGGCTCTCATTCCACTCTGGGGGCTGTCATTCCAGTCCCAGGACACTTCTGCTACTCTAAGGGGCTGTCATTCCTGACCAAAATGCTTCTGCTAGTTCCAGGAGCTCTCATTCCACTCTGGGGGCTGTCATTCCAGTCCCAGAGTAATTTATCTTGGCCTAGATAGCTTAATGGAAAATCCATTCCATATTTTCTTTGCAACTCTTTTTGTGCTGTAATGTGTTTCAGCGGAGCCCATGCAAGTCAATGTGCAATCCTGGCTCCCATTATCTTCAGGGGGCTGTGCAGCCTCTCCCATTGTTTCTAATGGGCAATCCTGTCCGTCGTTTTAGTACATCCTACCAAAATCTAACAAATTGCAGCCAAAGAAAGAAAAGGGAACATATCAACACTCAAAGTTCAGCCATAAGAAACAGTTGACCACACCAGACCTCTGAAACAGAATGTTAAAACCGTCACTGACCATTAGATTGGTTCTTTCCCATCTTTGAAAATGAAGAGCAGGTGAACTGGGAAGTAATGTGTTTGTTGTGTGTCAATGGCACCCACTACTGCTCCTCAATGTATTATTGTATTTAAGCTAACTATATGAAAAGCAGGATCTACCAGGCAAAAACTACAAATGAAAATCATGGGGAGGGGGGGAGGCCATGCAAAGAAGAATCGGGGGAAGGCTGTCTCTTTCTCCCTCCTCTGTGAGCACAACGAAATCCCTCTCAGGCAGCAGGACGGAGGTCCCCGGAGCGGCGTGGGAAAAAGAAACGCCAGAAAGGCAGGACACTTGGGAGTCTGCAGTGGATTTGCTGCAGTAGAAACTGTGGTGGCTGGCTGGGTGGCTGGGGCTTCTGCCACGACCCAGGCACCTCGTCTTTAAAAAGAGGGGGAGGGGAGAAGGCACACTTTGGAGATACTGTGAAGCACGGAGACCAGGGCAAGGCATGGCTCAGAAGCCAGAGGAAGCGAATGCCCCACTCTGCACCGAGAAGGGGTCGAAGCTGCCCAAAAGCTGCGGCCGTGTGTGTGCACTGAAGAGCCGCAGGTGCCCCTCTCCCTCCTAGTGCCTCTACGCGGTATTGTGCACCCCGTTCCCACCTCCCCTGCGCATGCCAGCCTCCCTTTTGAGCCAAGCAGCTCACGTGGTTCCCAGTGCGAGGCACCCTCCTTCCCCAGCTGTTCCTCTGCTTGAACCTAGCCTGGTCCGCGCCAAGCGCCACGTGCTCCCAGGGACGGTGCAGAGACGGCGGCTTGGCTGGGATGAAGCAACCCGCGCTGAGGCTTGCATGCTCCCAAGCCTGCAAACGGTTCCAGGCTGTGTTCTGACTGGCGCGGCTTCAACGCTCCAGCGAGGGGGGGAGGGGGAAGAGGGGGAAGGGGAGGGGGGCCGCCTCAGCTCTGCGGGCCGGAGAACAGCCCCCAAAGGGCCGGATCCGGCCCCTGGGCCTTATGTTTGACACCCCTGATTTAAGTGGTTTCCAGGACTTTGAGAATACCAGGACCTTAGATTTTGCATCGTTCCACACCAGACCATTTGCAGTACAATGCTCATGGTCCCGGTTTAGTAATCTCTTTAAGCCAACCCTTGAACATGACAATAGCACAGCATCGTCAGCGTAAAGTAACAGGGGAGTATGTACGGAGCTGAGTTTGGGACAATGGCCCTCAATCTCTCTTAACCCATTAGCCAGATCATTTAGGAAGAGGTTGAAAAGAGTTGGGGCCAGGATACAGCCCTGCTTAACCCTTTTATTGATATTGATTTTCGGGGATAGTTTGTTGATGTTCATGCTCATTAACTTATCCCATAGAAGGTTTCTTGGGATGGAATCAAATGCTCCCTTAAGGTCCAGGAAGGCTGAGTATAATCCCTAGCATACTTGTTAACTAGATGTGCCAGTACAATGCAGTGGTCTAAAGTGGATTTCCCCTGGCAGAAGCCCACTTTTTCAGGGCCTAGAGTCTTATGTTCTGCCATCCAAGCTAAGAGTTTATTCAATAGATGTTTGGCGTTGAGTTTCCCTACAATCGAGAGGAGACTAGTCTCTCTCTCTCTCTCTCTCTCTCTCACTCACCTGCTGAGGCTTGTCCGCCAGATGGTGCAAGCCGTCAAGGGCCAGCGAGTGGATGGCAGCGTTAGGTGATGACAACTGCCCCATCAGAAGATGGAAGGTGTCCTCTGGTATGGTGGAATCAGAGGTTTTTAGGAGCTGAAAGGAACAGGAGGAGAGATCAGCCTCGGAACACCCCGGAGAACCTGAGACAAGGTCTCCTCCAACCTCCCCCCCCAACTAAGCCTCTTCTCTGGCTCACCCTAGAGTGGCTCCTCTGCGGAGGACCCCCACCCTCCAAGCAGGAAGTAAACCCCCCCCCCCCACTAGTAGGCTGCCTGGAGGCCAGCAAAGACTTCCGGGAGGAACCAGAGCTCAGGGACTCTGGGCAAGAGACCCCGGGCTCAATTCCGCACTTCTCCTGATTTCCCTGGGGGCACTCGGGTGGGAAGGATTGGGCCTAGGGTTGCCAACCCTCAGGTGGTTACACGGTCAAGGTATCACCAAGACTGTAAGGTAAGTTAAGCAAAGTCACAGTACAAGCCTCTAAATTGATATGAAACACGAATAAAACTTAAATAAGTGCAAGCGTTTTACATGAAAATTTACTTAGCATAACAACAACCAACACAAAAGGTGAATAGTGCAGAACACAGACATGATAGTTCAAACTTGGTTTTCAGCCAATAGTTCAAGCTTGGTTTCTCAAAACGTCAAGCTTAAATATTCAAAGTTTGGTTCGTCAAAGATAAATGCATGAGAAGCTATGAAGGAATGAACAGCTGCAGAGGTGCTCTAAGATCCTCATGAATTTATTTTTGACAAACCAAATTTTGAATAATTAAGCTTGAAGTTTTGAAAAACCAAGCTTGAACTATTGGCTGAAGGAGCCACTCTGTAGTGATGAAAGCGTGTTTGTTAAACCGGACAACGTTTATGTCATAGAGTCCTTCTGAACCGATATTGGTGTTTCCACATGATATTGTTGAATACATTAAGATACCTGCTTAAAGAAGAAACAAGAAAGAATTGCAGGAAATACTTGCAGAGACTTTGTATTCCAATTAGGACCTTGCATTTTGTCTCACCTGTTTTGTTGTATGTAAATATCATGTCTGTATTCTGCACTACTCACCTTTTGATTTGGTTGTTGTTATGCTAAGTAAATTTTCATGTTAAACATTTGCACTTATTTAAGTTTGATTCGTGTTTCATATCAGTTTAGAGCCTAGTACTGTGACTTTGCTTAACCTCCAGGTGGTAGGTGGAGCTCTCCCGCGATGACATCTGATCTCCAGCCGATAGAGATCAGTTCACCTGGAGAAAAGGGCCGCTTTGGCCACTGGACTCTAGGGCATTGAAGCCTCTCCCCTCCCCAAACCCCGTCCTCCTCAGGCTCTGCCCCAAAAATCTCCAGGTGTTTCCCAACCCGGAGCAGGCAACTCTAATTGGGCCTCATCTCTCACGCTTCTGAGCGGTCAAAGCTGAAGCCGAAAGCTTCCTGGAGAGCCAGAGGGGCGCCGGGCAGAGACACCCGGATGTGCCCAGGGCCGGGAGAGAGAATCCGCACCGACGGGCCGGCCTCCCCAGGGAGCTATGTCTGGGGACCGCCGAGCTCCCTCTGGGGTAGAGGAAGCATTCCCCCCACCAATCCCTTTGCCAAGAAAGCTTACCTCAGCAAGGATGGCCATGGCGGTGACCTGCTGGTATTCCTCATGGCCGTGGAGAACGGCCGCGAGGTGGTCCACCACCTGCTGCCCCTCTCGGGAGGGGAGACTGATGTTGAGGGCTCTGCAAGAGGAAAAGGACCAAGGTGGCCTTGTGAGCCAGGGTGGGCAGCAGGCCATGCAGCCCAGAACATTGTGTGTGTGTGTTTGTGTGCGCGTGTGAGTGAGTGATCTTCTCCACACCCATTGACGGCTTCCATGCTCATGCCCAGAGAGTCGAACTGGACGCGGAAGCCTCTGTCGCCGTCCTCAGCCCGGCCCGCCTCTCTCTCCAGCCCTCCTCTCCCAACAGAGGAAGCCCCCTAAGAGACTCAGCCCCAGCACTTCTCCCTTCCCCGGCTCTTACCGAAAGAAGAGAGTCACGCCGCTGTGGAAAGAGTCTGCGTTTTCCAGGAGTGGCCAGATGTTGCTGACCTTGGGAAGGAGCTCCGGCCTGACCTGTCCCAGGAGCTTTTGGAGAGTGCCGGCAGCTGACCTGTGTGCAGAGCCAAGGCCCGGTTAGGCACCCCAGGCCTCTCCCATCTTGCGGAGGGGAGGGAGTAATTGCTAAGTCACATCTGGGGGGATACCCGGAAGTAGCGTAGGGTAGCTCTAGGAACCACCAGAAACAAGGCTGTGGCGATTGCTAGAGCTACCACATGTCTCTCCTGGGGTTCCTCGGAAGTGAGGCAGACAAGGCTAGGTGACCCCCGCTTCCCAGCCCGCAACCCTCCCGCCAATTGCCAGGGGGGCAACCCTGGCAGGACTCACTTGACAAGCTCCTCAGGGGCAGGCTCGGCACTCTCCAGCACAGGGCTCGGGGGGATCTCCTGGACCCCTCGGTGGAGGTGGGACATCCAGAAGACCCAGGCCAGGCAAACAGCCTCCCACTGATCTTCAAGAGCCAGGCGCAAGCTCAAGAGAGGCTGGTCCATGAGCGCTGGGAGGACGTGGGCAGCCTGGAAAGGACACTGCTGTGAGTTGGGCTCCTCCGTTCACTGGGCGGGGCTCTGGGCAGCTGCCTCTCCAGACCTGGAAGCCATCGCTCCTCAGAGCCTGGGAAGGGGGGGGGGCTGGCTCAGTGGTAGAGCCTCTGCATGGCATGCAGAAGGTCCCAGGTTCAATCCCCGACATCTCCAGTTCAAGGGACTAGGCAAGCGAGGTGATGGGAAAGACCTCTGCCTGAGACCCTGGAGGGCCGCTGCCGGTCTGAGTAGACAATACTGACACTGATGGCCCGAGGGTCTGAGTCACTATAAGGCAGCTTCATGTGCTCAAGGGAGGGGGCAGGAGGAGGAGGAGACCAGGAGGGAAAGCACCCTGGGTGAGGGAAGCACCTTTTGGCGCCAGCAGATCTCTGTGCATGCTGACGGGAGAACGAAGGCCGGTGTGAGGGTCTGTATGCCTTGTCTGTAAGCCTTTGTGATTCCCCCCCCTGGACTCGTAAAAGCAGTCCAGGCCTTTTGCCTTTCCTTGGTTCAAGCGCCGGGTCTGACAGGCCCCAGGTTGGAATGTCCCCTCCCTCTTCCCTTGCTCTCACTGACTCCCTTCCGCCAGCTATGGCCTTGGTGGGTAGATAGTACTAACAAGCCCTGAGTTCTTTGATGTTTTGTACCATGCACAATTATCTCGTAGCTTCCCATAACATACGTTTGACATCTGCTTCCCTGTAGGGGTTATAATTCTGTCTTTGTGAAACCGTATTCACTTGCAACTTTACCAGTGTGCGGCCTGTATCATCTGAAGCTTCCAATTAAAGTTCCTTGTTTCTGCATGACTGTCTGAGCAAGTGATTTTATGGAGTTTGCACAGAAAGGTCGGGAACCCTCACAGCCGGTTGTGCAAAGCCACCACCAGGAGGCTCAGAGGCAGACCCCAAAGGAAGCTCACAGCGCTACACAAAGACTCGGAGCTTCCTCTGGAATGGGGGTAACGTTGCCGCCTAGGACTGGACCCGACTCAGCGGTGAAGGGCCTGGTGGCTGCTGCCTCCTCCTCTCCTTCCCTCTGCTGGGCATCCAGGTGCTGTCTTGGGCACTCAGGTGCAGGCAAGACCCCTTCACACACACCCGGGAGGAGGGGTGGGCTGAGCAGCTCAAACCAGCTGCGGGGGCCTCATTCCCCCAGAGAGAGGTGGCAGACAGAGAGGGGGTGGCAAAGAAACAAGCGGCCATCCCTGTTAGATCCGCTCTGGATCTCAATTGGAGGGGGGGGCTTCACAGCACTCCCCCCCCCCATATTGGTATGTCATAAAATTGCTGTGTATTTTTAAAAAGTGATAAAATATCGATATAAAATAGTAATGATAGGTTTAGAAGTTTCTCTGAATTTCCAGTAAAATAAGTCTCTAGCCCCCCCCCCCCTTGTGCAGACATGTTTTCCTTACGTCTTTGTGACGGAAAGCGGTAGGGGCTTCCCTTTTTAAAAAACGAAAGCTGGGGTTTCAGAGAACCACAACATGTTAGAAAAAAGGGTGGGTGGGGGGCTCTCCTCTTGAATCGGGCATCGGAGGTGGGGAGGGGTCCTTCGGAGGTGGGGAGGGGTCCTTCCTGCCACACTCACCGCCACGCGCAGAGGGGCAGCCTCCTCTGCGGTGAGATGGGGCTTGAGCGGCTGCCCCTGCAAGCAGGCCATCAGATGTTCAAGGACTTTGGCTGCGCTTCTGGCCCGGTCCACCAGTATCCTCCACAAGGTGCCTGCTGAGCTGTGAAGAGAGACAAGGAGGACCTTGGGCAGCTGAGGGGACACGGCAGCAGGACCCTCTGGAGAAGACGGGGGCATTTTGTTGGGGGCACAAGAGGGTCGCTGGGCGGTACCTGTCACACTGGGGTGACCAGCTCAGCAGAGTGTAGGCCACCTCGCTCAATCGATGGTCCTGGAGCTCCTGAAGGACGCCAGTTGCATGGGTCCGGGCATGATGGTTTGTGATGTCATCTAGGTTCCCATGCATAAACTTGATGATCTCTGGCACCTGGAGGGAAAGCACAGGGACTGGCGTGAGACGGATGTCTGCCTTCTGGCTCAGGGGACGGTCTGGTCCTGCTGTGCCCTTTGCTGACTACCTTTGACGCTACGGGGAGAGTCTCTGGGGAATTTGGGGGCCACGCGACGCCAAAGGGTGCAGCCAATCAGCACTGCACAGAACCAGCTTCCGCTCAAAACTGGGACTGGTCCTCAAGGGCTGGCATGCCCCCTCCCTCCCCAGCAGGAGCGCCCAGCTAAGGGAAAGCCAAAGGCCACGTTCTTTGGGTGCCGCTCGCACCATTGGTTCCTCTAAACGGCCTTCTAACTACTGCAAGGCACTCTGCGAAAAGGGTTGCCAACCTCCAGGTACTGGAAGTAAAACAAACACCTCTGTGCTTATACCGAAGAGGTTTGGGGTATAATTGTCATAAAAATTATTTATCCATCCTGGTATATCAAGAGGAGTTAGCCAGTTCCCAACAGGGTTACAAAGTGTAGGATGGCACCCCGACCCCTACACCATGCTGACTACACCACATTCGCAGAAGTGAAAAGCGCCACCATACGAAGAATTCCCTCCATCAGTATGGATGGATAAATAATAAATAAAAATATACCAGGATGGATAAATAATTTTATTACAATTATACCCCTCAGGGGAACTGTTAACTTTCCTGATATTTGAATCCCTTGTTGGAAGTATATGTATATGTAAACCATGAAATTGAGATTTATTATTGGAAGTGGGTCTGTTGAAGAACTGAAGAATCAAAACAGCCGTGTCCCCTTCTATTTCCTTCTGGTACCAGCATTGGACTTCAATGGTTTATGAACAAACTGCGAATGACTTATAGATATCATACAGGATTGTGTGTATATAATTGAAACCAGAGACATTTTGGGTATAGTTCTATTTTGTAGCACTCAATACATTTGCACTTTGTGATATCTCCTTGGCTCTGTGCTCATTTCCAAACCTCCAGGTACTAGCTGGATGTCCTGCTATTACAAATGATGGAGAAAATGGCCGCTTTGGCAATTGGACTCTATGGAAAGGCCCGGGGTCACCCGAAGGGGAAAAGTCCCCCAGCGAGCAGCTCACCTTCTCCAAGGCCACGGAAGGGTCCCCGTGGAGGGCTCTCTCTACGTAGACTGCGGCTTCGGTGTTGCAGGTGGTGTTCTCTGGAAGCCCGTGGAGGGCGGAGAGGTAGACGTCAGCCAGTTCTTCCGGGCTGAGGACTTTCTTGAAGAACTGCAACGGAAGGGGAGAGAAAAGGGTGGCTGGAGCAGGAAGCTCCCCGGAGGCCTGCAGAGGGCCGGCATAGCAGGATCTCCCAGGCCAGTGGGTTCAGGATCCCCTCTCCTCGCCTGGAGATCTCACCAGGCACAGAACCCGCTTTGCAAACAGGGGACTAAGTGGAAGGTGGCAGGGATGCGGGGGACCTGTCCTGGATTTTGGCCAACAAGGCCCGGAATCACAGCCCCTGCCGGATCACGCCAGGCACTGGTCCTAGTTTGCAAACCACGCTCTCTCCGGATGACCGAGAGCGCTTCCTGGGGTCTGCCACACTTCTGGGGAGGGGGTAGTTACCGTGGCAATGATGCCAGCGTTCTCCAAGGAGTCCTCGCTGTTGCCAACTTCCTCCTCTCGCTCTCTCTCCAGAAATTGAGCCATGATGTCTTGCTCCATCTTGCTGTGACCTGGGAGATGCACAGACCACCCTGAGCCTGGCTGGAAGTCACCGGAAGCTCTGCCAAGGAGGGCTTGCGGGCTTCCCCGGCGCACCCCTCCATCCACAGAAGGGCACTCCGCAGTAAGCCAAGCTCCCAGAGCTCCCTTCTCTCCACAAAGGATCAGGGAAGAGCCTCGTCCTAGAGCCTTGAAACAGAACGGTCTCTGGTCATTTATGCACGGGTACGTTCGCTCATGTTCGCCCCCGGTCTGTCTCGGTTGTTCCTTGGAGTTACGCAGGAGTTTTCCCTCCATTAGAGATGACCTCACTGCCAGCCCTCACAAATCCCGGGACTTCCCGTCCCTCTGTTTACCCAATTCTTCCCTCTCCCCTGATCTCAGCCCGGGTGAAATCCCCATGCATAGGTCAAGCAAGCTTGGTTTCTCTCACAGCCAATTACAAAGCAGTATGTCCAGAGGCAGGGATTCAAATGCTTCCTGCTTCCTCCTCGGAGCTCTTTCTGAGCAGAAGAAAAAATTTTTAAAACCGAGGCTTGGACTCCCCCCCCCCCCCAGATTGCTCTGTGTTTTTTTTTCTTCTTCTTAAAATGTTTTTTTAGGCAGCAATTGGTTTTTTTTGGGGGGGGGGACTTTTCTCTCACAGTCAGCATTACAAGTAAGCCAACTGAAAGCAGCATTTAAAGAGACTGGACTCGATTTGAGCCTGGAGGATGCCGGTGCAGAGATTCCCAACAGGACAGTGTGGGTCCAGCCAACAATGAGCCTCAGGCAAAACTCCTCTGCATAAATGACCTAGGACTACCAGTCAGGGCAACTTCCAGGTTTCGGAGACCCCTGGCCCCCCTACGCCTCCCTCTTTGCCCCCCCCCCAAATTCCCCACAGGTCTCTGCCCACCCGTGAACTCTCCCACAACCTCCAGCCGACACCACTGGGTGCAGCTCGGAGTGCCACGTCCAACAGGAAGGCTGATGCCTTTCGTGTGCCCTTCCCCAGCAGTGCCGGGCAGGGGATGCAGCTGGGAGCACAGGGGACCAGCGGGCAGGGGAAGGGGAAGGGGCTGAGCCCCAGCCTCGGAGGGAGGAGTGAGGAGTGAGTCAGTAGCAGTGAGCCCCCTTCCGCCAGAATCCATGGGCCCTGGCCACTGCCCCCCCTCAGGGGATGCTGACGCCGGCCCTGCTACAAGGATGCACAGGAATCAGGATGGCCTAATGCGGCAGTGGGTGAAACCGCAGCGAAGAAGCGTTGGTGAAAGAGGAAGGATTTTTATTCAGGCCCCGAGACTCAGAAGAGGGGGAGCAGCTGGGGAGGAGGATTCTCTCACCCTGACATCGGGCAGCCAAGCCGTACAGGTGGCCGAGGCCTTTGGCTGCCCAATGTGCCACCATCTTGCTGCTGTCAAAGATGCACAGTGTCAAGCACCCAACGAGCTGTCCCATCACTGGGAAGTCGGACGTGGCCTGAAAGGGAGGGGAGGAAACCGGATTACCAACGGGAGGAGGGACACAGGAATGACACCCCCGCGGCAAGGGGGGCGCCAGTCTAAACAGCTGGTGCAGCTTCCACCGTGCTGATGTGTACAACCCCCCCTCACCCCACCCTTGGACAACCCCCCTGGCTTCTTACAGGGTGTCTGTGAGTGGAGGGGGGGGCTGGATCCTGCAGAGGCCGGGAGACCCAGAAACCCCCAATCCCTGTCAGAGAGACCTGGCAGGGCCAGGAAGGGAAGGCAGCTCCACCCTCACCTCTGCCCTCTACCCTTCCCGATAACTACAGCAGAGTTGCTTCTACCCCAGGGTGTTTTTTTGTGGCTGGGGCTGCCCTGGGGGTGGGGAAGGGATTTGACTTCCTTAAGCAAAAGCCCCTCCCCAGAAGATAGGTTATTGGCCCCAGCATGAGGAAAGACTGTCCTTGCTCCAGCACCCAGGTCAGGGCTGACACTCATTTTAGGGACAGGGCATTGCTAGGAACAGATCCCTGCCCCCCGTACCATGGGCCCACTCCTTATCAAGGGCCTGGAGGGCAGCTGGTAGATCTGATCCCCTTCTCCTACCTCACTAGGTTTGCCAACCTCCAGATACTAGCTGGAGATCTCCTGCTATTACAACTGATCTCCAGCCAATAGAGATCCGTTCACCTGGAGGAAAGGGCCGCTTTGGCAATTGGACTCTATGGAATTGAAGTCCCTCCCCTTCCCAAACCCCGGCCTCCTCAGGCTCTGCCCCAAAAACCTCCCGCCGGTGGCGAAGAAGGACCTGGCAACCCTAGACCTCACATCCCTGCCCTTCATTCCAGCGGCGTGACTGTGCGGGTGAAGATGCCACCCTGAGACCAGAGTACGGACAGAGAAGGTGCGTGGGGTGGGGATCCCATCCCGCGTTCGGCCAGCAGCAGACTGCTGGCCCAGAAGCCAGAGTCACGGGCTGAAAGACACGCAGGGGCATGCAGCGTGCAACTCACTTGGTAGCCACACCGAAATCGCAGGGCGCTGCAGATCCTGGCGAGCACTTCTGTTGCCCTCTTCCTCTGAAGGGTGTTTCGAGGCGTTGTCCACAAGATCAGGACCTGAGAAGGGGAAAACAGGGCTCCGTGATGCAAACACAAAGAGCGCTTCTCCTGACCTGCATGCAAAGGCTCTGAGTGATGAGGAAAGTTCTTTCTCTGCTGGGACCCCTGCCTGGAGCTTTGCTGCTGGCCAGACAAGGCCACGCAGGGCTAGGGAGACCGGTGGGTTGGGGGGAAAGAGGGTGTTCCTACAGCCCTGGCTACATGGTCGTCTTGCCCCGAGGAACCTGCAGCGCTCGGGTTGAGGCAGGGCTGGACTGTTTGCAAGGTCTTCCCTTCCTCTCTTCACCATGTCTCCACTTCCTTCCCCTCTTCCACTGAGTTGTCACCTTGTCTTTTTCTCACAAGGTCAGATCAATGGATCGGGCTCATTTCAGTTCAGCCATGGGGTTGGTGCCTTCCTCGCTTGCCCTCGGCTTGCCTGCTGAGGCGCCAGAAGGCCCTCGTTTTCATCCCGCGCCTTTCCCCTGGCTGACGCCTGAGGTTGGCACAGCGTCTCTCCTCGGGCACGCCTTCTCCAGCTGCCCCTGCTCCATGTGCGCCCCGACTCACCTGGACGACCTGGACGAGCAGATCCAAGGGGAAAAATCGGAAGCTGTCCTTGGTGGCGGGCTTGCAGAGGATCTCCACCTGCTCCATGAAGAGCATCTTCTGAGCCATGTCCTGAAGGCCAACCAAGGAATGCAGGAAATCACAAGGAGAAAAGGGGCCAAAGAGGAGAAGGGAGGGAAATGCGAGAACCCATGAAGCTGCCTCCTCCTATCAAATGTGACCAAGGGGCAATCGAGTCTCTTAACCTGGGGGTGTGGCCTGGGGACCCTGTAAGCCTCTGACAAGTTTTTATATTTTGTATGTGCTGAGTGTTTGGCTTCTTCAAGGAGGGAGCCTTGAGAGGAGGTTTGTCAGGGGAGCTATCAGAGTAGCCTTGCAAACCTGATCAGAAGGGCTTTAAACTAAATCCTACGGGGGAGCGAGACCACAACTTAAAGCCTTGTATGCTGACAATATGTGGAGACGAGAACAATAAAGATTTGCAGGGAGTGGCATGTATGCAAAAAAGCATAAACTCAGAGGTAAGTAAAGAAACGAAAACCACGGGGCACAGAAACTACGGATTCCGATGTCTGTACACTAATGCGCAGAGTATGGGAAACAAGCAGGAAGAACTTGAAGCCCTAATACAAGAAGGGGATTTTGACCTAATAGTCATTTCTGAAACTTGGTGGGATGCATGCCACTCATGATTGGAATATTAAGATTGAGGGGTACAACTTGTTTAAAAGGGATAGACAGATAAGGAAGGGGGGAGGAGTAGCACTGTGTGTCGAGGTCTTGGGCTGCATCAACAGGAGTATAGTGTCCAGATCACGCAAAGTGATGGTATCGCTTTACTCCGCTCTGGTTAGACCTCAACTAGAGTACTGTGTCCAGTTTTGGGCACCACAATTTAAAAAAGATGTAGACAAGCTGGAACGTGTCCAGAGGAGGGCAACAAAGATGGTGAGGGGTCTGGAGACCAAGTCCTGTGAGGAAAGGTTGAAGGAGCTGGGTATGTTTAGCCAGAAGAGAAGAAGACTGAGAGGGGATATGATAACCATGTTCAAGTACTTGAGGGGCTGTCATATTGAGGATGGTGCCGAGTTGTTTTCTGTTGCCCAAGAAGGTCGGACCAGAACCAACGAGTTGAAATTACATCAAAAGAGTTTCCGTCTAGACATTAGGAAGAATTTTCTAACAGAGCGGTTCCGCAGAAGAACAGGCTTCCTCGGGAGGTGGTAAGCGCCCCTTCCCTGGAGGTTTTTAAGAAGAGGTTAGATGGCCATCTGTCAGCAATGCTGATTCTGTGACCTTAGGCAGATGATGAGAGGAAGGGCATCTTGGCCATCTTCTGGTCACTAGGGGTGTGTGTGGGGGGAGGTAGTTGTGCAATTCCTGCATTCTGCAGGGGGTTGGACTTGATGACCCTGGTGGTCCCTTCCAACTCTATGATTCTATGAGTCCAGTTCGGGCTCTCTCGGTCTTGGCCAGAGAAAGACCTCCTTCAGAGACTTGCCAGTGTTTCAGAGGGGGCTCCTGGGAATGAACCGGGGAGCTGTGCTATGCCGCTGGACCAGCACTTGATTTGGAGCTTCTCTGCCTCGCCAAAGAGCCAGGGGATCGACCTGACACCCTTCTGAACTGTCTGGCAGGATCGGATCACCGCATCTCAAATCCGGCTTTAGGAAGCTCTCGAGTAGGAACTGAAGATGAGGTCCAGGAGGTAGATGAACTTGAAAGAAGACCACCCATCCCAGCACAAGCCTGGGAAGCCCTGGATGTCTGCCAGAAAACTCCCTCACATCTTGGGATCCTGAGGTACGTTTCTGAGGGGAACTCAAAAACGTTTCTCTCCCCGATTCCTGGCTCCTTCTTTCAGCAGGCGACCAGCCCTGCTTGGGGAGAGGAGTCTGTGAGACCCACAGTCAAGGTTCCAAGATACCTGGAGAAAGGCCAAGAATGTGCAAACAATGGGAACAATGGAAATCAAGTTGACTTCTTCACAGAGGAGAAAAAAGATTTTCTTTAGATGGTATTTATCGCCCAGGGAACTCAAGAAGATGTATAATATGTCCCAAGCCAAATGTTGGAAATGTTCAGATGCGGAGGGAACTTTCTATCACCAATGGTGGACTTGTCACAAAAGTCAAAACTTTTGGGGTGCGGTTCATTTGGAACTCCAGAAAATGTTCCGGGAGAAGTATGAATGAGATCCTAAACATATGTTGCTGGGAATGTTTCCCTCACAACTAAATTCGAATTAGAATGAACTTTTTCAATATGCAACTTCCGCTGCCAGAATTGTATTTGCGAGATATTGGAAATCCAACGTAACTCCTGAGTGGATTGACAAACTTTTTGACTTTGTGTCAATGGCTAAGCTAACACAACTGGTGAATGAGAAGTCAATTGAAGAGTTCGAGTTCACACAGCAACCTTTTTACATTTACTATTCTAACAATTCATAAACATTTCTAGAAGGTAGAGAGTATTTGTAGTGAGAGCAGATGTTGATGTCTTAAGAGTATGTAATGCTTAAATTTCTTGGAAAAGTTTGCTATTTAAATGTTTTATAACCATGTTAGCATTCTAGAAGGTAGTCAATCAATTCATCCATTGAAATATTTAGAAGTTGAAATGTTTAAGTAACTAGAAAGATTTTAAAGTTGTCTTAGGCTACAGTATATGAATTGAAACTTGGATAAATCTGTTATTTTTTACTTTTTTATTAATATAGTTTTGCTAAGGCTCAGAAAACACAATTTGTTTTATCTTGCCTTTTCCCCTATCCCTCCTCTTCTTTTCTGTATCCCTAAGTTTTGTGATTTTAAAAAAAAAAAAGTTGAAAAAAAAGAATGTGCATACCTGTTGGGTGTTCCGAAGAAAGGCGCGGACAAAGCTCAGGGCCTCTGTCTTCCTCACCCGATGTCCAACTCCTGCAAAGGAAATGCCTTGTTCAGGTGATGACAAAAGGGTTTCTCATACAGACCCCAAACAGCTATGAATCTTAGCAGCAAGGGAAGAAGGAAAAAAGAAAAAAATGCTCCCGTCCCTGCCGGGAACTCCAAAGGGCTCTCCAGATGCAAACAGCCAGGGTCTCTCTCTCACTCCCCACCCCCCGCCGTCGTTTGACTTCTCCTGGCCTTCCACCCCTTGAACAGTCAAGGCTTCCACCCAAGAAGTCTGGGGATTGTCGCCTGGGGAGGGGGCCTCGAGAACCCAGCTCCCAGAACCGAACTTCTCAGGGTTTCCTGGGCAGAGGAAAGGGCCATGGGGCCGATTGAATGGCTGAATGGCACATGATGTGGGAGGTCCACGAGGCTCAACGGAAGAGAAAGCGAACCTTGAAAAGCAGCTGGGGAAGACCATTGTGCTACGGAGGGGTCTTTTAACCCAGCCCCAGGTTGTTTTCCAGACAGAAATCACACACACAAAAAAATGACTGAGTTGTTATAAGCCCCGTTGGAGAAAGGCCGGCTCCTCTATCGGCCCTCTTTTTCTCTGGAGTAGACCAAAGAGCAGTACAGGAAATTCAGTTTCTCTTGAGGAACTGGTGCAGAGGGAAAGAGATAACACTCCCTCTTCCCCCGCTCTTGCCCCAGTGCAAATCGGCCGCCTTTGAAAGGTTCAAGAGATGCAGGGAGTTCTCCCGCGGAGCACGCCCTTTGTACCGAAGGGCAGCATGGCGGCATGTCTTCTGGACTCTGGGAGGGGCAGGCAGTGTGCATGGGGGGGGGGTCTTCAAGGCACCGGGCTGTTTGGCCCCTACTTGAGTCAGGAGGTTCCTGGTTCCCTTGCCTGTCCCAAGGAGGAACAATCCAGAACCAGCACCAAGCA